>NC_138988.1:40726260-41926260 GCF_964341445.2 Mesoplodon mirus | reverse complement strand
CTCCTACACTGTTGATGGGAATGTAAACTGGTACAGCCACTATGGAGAACAGTATGGAGGTTCCTTAAAAAAACTAAAAAAACCCAAAAAGCTACAATATGATCTGGCAATCCCACTCCTGGGCATATATCCAGAGAAAACCTTGGTTTGAAAGGATACATGCACCCCAATGTTCATTGCAGCAGTGTTTACAATAGCCAAGACATGGAAGCAACCTAAATGTACATTGACAGATGAATGGATAAAGAAGATGTGGTACATATATACAATGGAATACCACTCAGGCATAAAAAAGAATGAAATAATGCTATTTGCAGCAACATGGATGGACCTGGAGATTATCATACTAAGTGAAGTAAGTCAGACAGAGAAAGACAAGTATCATATGATACCACTTATATGCAGAATCTAAAAGAAGTGATACAAATGACTTATTTATAATACGGAAACAGACTCACAGACTTAGAGCATGAACTTATGGTTACCAAGGTGGGGGAAGGATGGGGGGGAGGGATAGATTGGGAGGTTGGGATTGACATATACACACTGCTATATTTAAAATAGATAACCAGGGACTTCCCTGGTGGTCCAGTGGGTAAGACTTCACGCTCCCAATGCAGGGGGCCTGGGTTTGATTCGTGGTCATGGAACTAGATCCCTCATGCAATGCCACAACTAAGAGTTCACATGCCGCAACTAAGAGTCCACATGCTGCAACTAAGTCCACATGCCACAACTAAGAAGTCCACATGCTGCAACTAAAGATCCTGTATGCTGCAACTAAGACCTGGCACAGCCCAAAAAGTAAATAAATAAATAAATATTTAAAAAATAATAAAATAGATAACCAACAAGGACCTACTGTATAGCACAGGGAACGCTGCTCAATATTCTGTAATAACCTAAATGGGAAAAGGATTTGAAAAGGAAGAGATACATGTATATATATAACTGAATCACTTTGCTGTACACCTGAAACTAACACTACATTGTTAATCAACTATACTCCAGTATTTAATAAAAATTAAAAACCAGACAAATGGATAAAGAAGATGCGGTGTGTATATGTGTGTGTGTGTGTGTGTGTGTGTGTATATATATATATATATATATACACACACAATGAAATATTAGCCATAAAAAAGAATGAAATCCTGCCATTTGCAGCAACATGGATGGACCTAGAGAATATTATGCTTACTAAAACAAGACAGAGAAAGACAAATACTGTATGATATCACTTATATGTGGAATCTAAAAAATAATACAAATGAATGTGTACTCAAAACAGTAACAGACTCACAGATAAAGAAAACAAACTTGTGGTTACCAAAGGGAAGAGGGAAGGGGGAGGAACAAATTAGGGGTATGGGATTAACAAACTACTATGTTTAAAATAGATAAGCAACAGGGATATACAGTATAGCACAAGGAATTATAGCCATTATCTTGTAATAACTTATAACTGAGTATAATCTGCAAAAATACTGAATCACTATGCTGTATACCTGAAACCAACATAATATTGTAAATCAAGTATACTTCGATTTAAAAAAAAGAATGTAGAGTAGAGGAAGCAGAAAATATAAAATTAAAGTGACAGAAGGCAGGTGGTTCCTACTACTGGGAGCCTGACCAAGGAGGCACTTGCAGAACGGCACTGTTAACAGAATCCACGTTTAGGCCACACAGCAAGTTCCCCACCTTCTGCGTGAAGCCTTGGGACACAGATCGGTGGCCTTAGTAATGTAAGAAGACCTTTCACGGTTAATAGGGCAGCTGTCCTGGGGGTAGTGGTCGTTGTTCATTACCCACCCCCCCGCCATCTAACTCACTCATGTTCCTCACTATATGTCTGCTCTTTCTTTTAAGATGGGCTTGTTTCTGATGACAGATAATTGACTCTACATACAAAGTGGAGTAAACACTGGTTAAAGTATTCAAAGGTTTAGTTGAATGTTAATCAGCTATTGATTCAGAAAGACTATCGGTGGCTTTCAAGTAACAGCTGCTTTACAAGGAAGGAAAATTCCAGACCGATCTCTAAAATAAATATTGGTGCAAAAACCCTAAATAATATATCAACTAATAGGAATCAGCAAGGTGTAAAAGGACAGTACAACATGACCATTGCAGGTCAGGCCCCTTGGGTAGCAGACTCTGAGGTGTGCTGGTGAGTTGGACATCTATTAGGGAGTGCCCTTGGGAAGGGAAGGAAGCAGGACTGGCAGGCCCAGTGGAAAGGCTCTCGATCCTGAGGGGCGTTCTGAGGATGAGGCACACTTCTGCACAGTCCCATGCTGGGGATTTATACTTCTCCATAAACAGTTGGATGCAGTCACCCTGAAGGGGAGTGTAAACCTGGGCGAAGTAGTTCCCTTTAGCTGGGCAATCCACAAAGGGCTGACTGCCTTGGACGTTTCCAGTAGCTGGGGCCATAGTTCTTTGTTCCAAACACACAGCAGCAGCCAAGGTGAGGCGGTGGCTGGACTGAGTCACATGGTAGAGATACAATAAGCCACTTTTACATTCAGGCGGTTTATTACTTACTTAGACAATGGAAGAGAGGAAGGCAAAATGGGCGAGCTCTCTGGGGCCCTTCATGCACATACCAGAAAGGACAGCACCAAAACAAAAACAGCAGGGTAGCTACAACAGAAGCTGTGGGATGCCACATTGCTGAGGAGCCAAGTGTAGACTGCAGCTAAGCAGGTCTACCCCGAGTTTATGAGAGCTTCATCAGAGTTCTCCTCCCAGGGTATGTAGGTGGGGGAAGGGGAGATGGCCTTGGAGCAGCTCCTCACCAGCCTCCCACCATTGTGCTACTGGGAAAATCACAAGGTGTTCTGCCAAGACTCAAATTAGCTGCAGTTCAACCCTTGCCCGCATCGTCTACGTGCCCACAGCACCCACCATGATGACCAAGTGGAGTACGCTTCAGGAATCTAAGATTAGTTAACAGTAGAAAATTAAGTGTTGTAATTCATGACATTAACAGGAAAAAAAGAGAAGAATTAAATCATCATCCCAACAAAAGCAGTAAAGGCACCTGGCAAAATTCAACACCCATTTATAATTCTTATGAAAGCTCTTATCACACTGGGAACAGAAAAGAGCTTCCTTATTCTACTACAGAATACTGTGAATATTATCCTTACTGGTAAAATACTTTAAGTTTCCCCCAGAAATTGGCAACAAGGCAAGGATACTCCCTATTACCACTTCTATTCAACATCATACTAGAGGTCCTAGCCAGTGCAATAAAGTAAGAGAAATAAATAAAAGGCATACTATCTCACTTACCCAGAATTCATTACATGGAAACCACATCTATTTGAAACAAAGCTGATCACCCGGAAGGTTAACTTTCCCCTATAACTCAATCTAAAAAGGTTTTGGAGCAGCCAAGATGTCACAAAGTCTATGCACTTCACTCACAGGGGAGTCCCTTAAGCCCTCACTCTGAGGATATGTAACTCTAATCAGCTTCTCTATTTATTTTCCAAACCCATACCACATTAGAAATGGCAAAAGAGAAGCAAGAAGAACTATAATCTTGCAGCCTGTGCAACGAAAACCAATTTCACAGAAAGACAGACAAAATGAAAAGGCAGAAGAGTATTTACCAGATGAAAGGAAAAAGATAAAACCCCAGAAAAACAACTAAATGAAGTGGAGATAGGCAACCTTCCAGAAAAAGAATTCAGAATAATGATAGTGAAGATGATCCAGGACCTCAGAAAAAGAATGGAGACAAAGATCGAGAAGATGCAAGAAATGTTTAACAAAGACCTAGAGGAATTAAAGAACAAACACCTAGAAGAAATAAAGAACAAACAAACAGAGATGAACAACACAATAACTGAAATGAAAAATATACTAGAAGGAATCAATAGCAGAATAATTGAGGCAGAAGAATGGATAAGTGACCTGGAAGACAGAATGCTAGAATCCACTGCCATGGAACAGAATAAAGAAAAAATAATGAAAAGAAATGAAGACAGCCTGAGACCTCTGGGACAACATTAAATGCAATAACACTCGCATTATAGGGGTCCCAGAAGGAGAAGAGAGAGAGAAAGGACCCAAGAAAATATCTGAGGAGATAATAGTTGAAAACTTCCCAAACATGGGAAAGGAAATAGGCACCCAAGTCCAGGAAGCACAGAAAACCCAAGGAGAAACATGCCAAGACACATAGTAATCTAACTGACAAAAATTAAAGACAAAGAAAAATTATTAAAAGCAACAAGGGAAAAATGACAAATAACATACAAGGGATCTCTCATAAGGTTAACAGTTGATTTCTCAGTAGAAACTCTACAGGCCAGAAGGGAGTGGCACGATATATTTAAAGTGATGAAAGAGAAGCACCTACAACAAAGATTACCCAGCAAGGATCTCATTCAGATTCGACAGAGAAATCAAAAGCTTTACAGACAAGCAAAAGCTAAGAGAATTCAGCACCACCAAACCAGCTCTACAACAAATGCTAAAGGAACTTCTCTAAGTGGGAAACACAAGAGAAGAAAAGGACCTACAAAATCAAACCCATAACAATGAAGAAAATGGTAATAGAAACTTACATACTGATAATTACCTTAAATGTGAATGGATTAAATGCTCCAACCAAGAGACACAGGTTCGCTGAATGGATACAAAAACAAGACCCATATATATGCTGTCTACAAGAGACCCACTTCAGACCTAGGGACACATACAGATGGAAAGTGAGGGGTTGGAAAAAGATATTCCATGCAAATGGAAATCAAAAGAAAGCTGGAGTAGCTATACTCTGATCTGATAAAATAGACTTTAAAATAAAGAATGTTACAAGAGACAAGGAAGGACACTACATAATGATCAAGGGATCAATCCAAGAAGATATAACAATTATAAATATATATGCACCCAACATAGGAGCACCTCAATACATAAGGCAAATGCTAACAGCTATAAAAGAGGAAATCAACAGTAACACAAAAATAATGGGGGACTGTAACACCTCACTTACACCAATGGACAGATCATCCAGACTGAAAATTAATAAGGAAACACAAGCTTTAAATGACACAATAGACCAGATGGATTTAATTGATATTTATAGGACATTCCATCCGAAAACAGCAGATTACACTTTCTTGTCAAGTGCACATGGAACATTTTCCAGGATAGATCACATCTTGGGTAACAAATCAAGCCTTGGTAAATCTAAGAAAATTGAAATCGTATCAAGCATCTTTTCTGACCACAACGTTATGAGATGAGAAATAAATTACAAGGAAAAAAATGTAAAAAACACAACCACATGGAGGCTAAACAACACGTTCCTAAATAAACAAGAGATCACTGAAGAAATCAAAGAGGAAATCAAAAAATACCGAGAGACAAATTAAAATATAAACACAATGATCCAAAACCTGTGGGATGCAGCAAAAGCAGTCCTAAGAGAGAAGTTTATAGCAATACAAGCCTACCTCAAGAAACAAGAAAAATCTCAAATAAACAATCTAACCTTACACCTAAAGGAACTAGAGGAAGAAGAACAAACAAAACCCAAAAGTTAGTAGAAGGAAAGAAATTATAAAGATAAGAGCAGAAATAAATGAAATAGAAACAGAAACAAAGAAAACAGCGAAGATCAATAAAACTAAAAGCTGCTTCTTTGAGAAGATAAACAAAACTGATAAACCATTAGTCAGACTCACCAAGAAAAACAGGCAGAAGACTCAAATCAACAGAATTAGAAATGAAAAAGGAGAAGTAACAACTGACATTGCAGAAATACAAAGGATCATGAGACATTACTACAAGCAACTATATGCCAATAAAATGGACAACTTGGAAGAAATGGACAAGTTCTTAGAGGGGCAGAACCTTCCGAGACAGAACCAGGAAGAAATAGAAAATATAAACAGACCAATCACAAGAACTGAAATTGAAACTGTGATTAAAAATTTTCCAACAAACAGAAGCCCAGGACCAGTGGCTTCACACATGAATTCCATCAAACATTTAGAGAAGAGCTAACACCTATCCTTCTCAAACTCTTCCAAAATATAGCAGAGGGAGGAACACTTCCAAACTCATTCTATGAGGCTACCATCACCCTGAAACCAAAACCAGACAAAGATGTCAAAAAAAAAGAAAACTACAGGCCAATATCTCTGATGAACATAGATGCAAAAATCCTGAACAAAATACTAGCAAACAGAATCCAACAGCACATTAAAAGGATCATACACCATGATCAAGTTGGATTTATCCCAGGAATGCAAGGATTCTTCAACATACGCAAATCAATCAATGTGTTACACCATATTAACAAATTGAAGGATAAAAACCATATGATAGGGCTTCCCCGGTGGCGCAGTGGTTGGGAATCTGCCTGCCAGTGCGGGGGGCCACGGGTTCGTGCCCTGGTCCGGGAGGATCCCACGTGCCGAGGAGTGGCTGGGCCCATGAGCCACGGCCACTGAGCCTGCACGTGCAGAGTCTGTACTCCGCGGTGGGGGAGGCTGCAGCGGTGGTAGGCCCGCGTATCACACACACAAAAAAAAACATATGATAATCTCAATAGATGCAGAAAAAGCTTTTGACAAAATTCAACACCCATATATGAGAAAAACTCTCCAGAAAGTATGCATAGAGGGAAACTACCTCAACATAATAAAGGCCATATATGACAAACCTACAACCAACACCGTTCTCAATGGTGAAAAACTGAAACCATTGCCTCTAAGATCAGGAACAAGATAAGGTTGCCCACTCTCACTGCTATTATTTAAAATAGTTTTGGAAGTTTTAGCCACAGCAATCAGAGAAGAAAAAGAAATAAAAAGAATCCAAATTGGAAAAGAAGAAGTAAAACTGTCCTTGTTTGCAGATGACATGATACTATACATAAGAGAATCCTAAGAGTAGCTACCAGAAAACTACTAGAGCTAATCAATGAATTTGGTAGAGTAGCAGGATACCAAATTAATGCACAGAAATCTCTTGCATTCCTATACACTAATGATGAAAAATCTGAAAGAGAAATTAAGGAAACACTCCCATTTACCGATGCAACAAAAAGAATAAAATACCTAGGAATAAACCTACCTAAGGAGACAAAAGACCTGTATGCAGAAAACTATAAGACACTGATGAAAGAAATTAAAGATGATACAAACAGTTGGAGAGAAATACTATGTTCTTGGATTGGAAGAATCAACATTGTGAAAATGACTATTCTACCCAAAGCAATCTACAGATTCAATGCAATCCCTATCAAACTTCCAATGTCATTTTTACAGAACTAGAACAAAAAATTGCACAATTTGTATGGAAACACAAAAGATCCTGAATAGCCAAAACAATCTTGAGAAAGAAAAACGGAACTGGAGGAATCAGGCTCCCAGACTTCAGACTATACTACAAAGCTACAGTAATCAAGACAGTATGGTACTGGCACAAAACCAGAAATATATATCAATGGGACAGGATAGAAAGCCCAGAGATAAACCCACGCACATATGTTCACCTTATCTTTGATAAAGGAGGCAAGAGTATGCAATGAAGAAAAGACAGCCTCTTCAATAAGTGGTGCTGGGAAAACTCGACAGCTACATGTAAAAGAATGAAATTAGAACACTCCCTAACACCATACACAAAAATAAACTCAAAATGGATTAAAGACCTAAATATAAGGCCAGACACTATAAAACCCTTAGAGGAAAACACAGGCAGAACACTCTATGACATAAATCACGGCAAGATCCTTTTTGACCCACCTCCTACAGTAATGGAAATAAAAACAAAAATAAACAAATGGGACCTAATGAAACTTAAAATCTTTTGCACAGCAAAGGAAAAGATAAAAAAGACAAAAAGACAACCCTCAGAATGGGAGTAAATATTTGCAAATGAAGCAAGTGACAAAGGATTAATCTCCAAAATATACAAGCAGCTCATGCTGTTCAATATCAAAAACACACAACCCAGTCCAAAAATGGGCAGAAGATCTAAACAGACATTTCTCCAAAGAATATATACAGATTGCCAACAAACACATGAAAAGATGCTCAACATCACTAATCATCAGAGAAATGCAAATCAAAACTACAATGAGGTATCACCTCACACTGGTAAGAGTGGCCATCATCAAAAAATCTACAAACAATAAATTCTGGAGAGGGTGTGGAGAAAAGGGAACCCTCTTGCACTGTTGGTGGGAATGTAAATTGATACAACCACTATGGAGAACAGTATGGAGATTCCTTAAAAAATTAAAAATAGAACTACCATATGACCTAGCAATCCTACTGCTGGGCATATACCCTGAGAAAACCATAATTCAAGAAGACACATGTACCTCAATGTTCACTGCAGCACTATTTACAACAACCAGGACATGGAAGAAACCTAAGTGTCCACTGACAGATGAATGAATAAAGAAGATGTGGCACATATACAGAATGGAATATTACTCTTTCGTTTCAAAAGAAACGAAATTGAGTATTTGCAGTGAGGTGCATGGACCTAGAGTCTGTCACACAGAGTGAAGTAAGTCAGAAAGAGAAAAACAAATACCGTATGGTAACACATATATATGGAATCTAAAAAAAAAAAAAAGGTTCTGATGAACCTATGGGCAGGAGAGGAATAAAGACACAGACATAGAGAATGGAACTGAGGACACGGGGAGGGGGAAGGGTAAGCTGGGACGAAGTGAGAGAGTAGCACTGACATATAAACACTATCAAATGTAAAACAGATAGTTAGTGGGAAGCAGCTGCATGGCACAGGGAGATCAGCTCAAGCTTTACGACCACCTAGAGGGGTGGGATAAGACAGGTGGGAGGGAGATGCTAGAAGGAGGGGAAATGGGGATATACATATGCATATAGCAATTCACTTTTTTATACAGCAGAAACTAACGCAACACTTTAAAGCAATTATACTCCAATAAAGATGTTAAAAAAAAGGATCATACAGCATGATCAAGTGGGATTTATCCCAGGGATGCAAGGATTCTTCAATATATGCAAATCAATCAATGTGATACACCATATTAACAAATTAAGGAATAAAAACCATACGATCATCTCAACAGATGCAGAAAAAGCTTTTAACAAAATTCAACACCATTTATGATAAAAACTCTCCAGAAAGTGGGCATAGAGGGAACCTACCTCAATATAATAAAGGCCATATATGACAAACCCACAGCAAACATTATTCTCACTGGTGAAAAACTGAAAGCATTTCCTTTAAGATCAGGAACAAGACAAGGCTGTCCACTCTCACCAATATTATTCAACACAGTTTTGGAAGTCCTAGCCACGTCAATCAGAGAAGAAAAAGAAATAAAAGGAATACAAATTGGAAAAGAAGAAGTAAAACTGTCACTGTTTGCAGATGACATGATACTATACACAGAGAATCCTAAAGATGCCACCAGAAAACTACTAGAGTGAATCAATGAATCTGGTAAAGTTGCAGGATACAAAATTAATGCACAGAAATCTCTTGCATTCCTCCTATACACTAACAACAAAACATGAGAAAGAGAAATTAAGGAAACAATCCCATTCACCATTGCAAAAAACAAGAATAAAATACCTAGGAATAAACCTATCTAAGGAGTAAAAGACCTGTACTCAGATAACTATAAGACACTGAGGAAAGAAATCAAAGATGACACAAACAGATGGAGAGATATACCATGTTCTTTATTGGAAGGATCAATATTGTGAAAATGACTATTCTACCCAAAGCAATCTACAGATTCAATGCAATCCCTATGAAATTACCAATGGCATTTTTTACAGAACTAGAACAAAAAAAATCTTAAAATTTGTATGGAGACACAAAAGACCCCTAATAGCCAAAGCAGTCTTGAGGGTAAAAAATGGAGCTGGAGGAATGAGACTCCCTGACTTCAGACTATACTACAAAGCTACAGTAATCAAGACAATATGGTACTGGCACAAAAACAGAAATATAGATCAATGGAACAGGAGAGAAAGCCCAGAGATAAACCCACACACTTATGGCCAACTAATCTAAGACAAAGGAGGCAAGGATACACAATGGAGAAAAAACAGTCTCTTCAATAAGTGGTGCTGGGAAAACTGGACAGCTACATGTAAAAGAATGAAATTAGAACACTCCCTAACACCATACACAAAAATAAACTCAAAATGGATTAGAGACCTAAATATAAGACTGGACACTATAAAACTCTTAGAGGAAAACATAGGAAGAACAATCCATAACATAAATCACAGCAAGATCGTTTTTGACCCACCTCCTAGAGTAATGGAAATAAAAACAAAAATAAACAAATGGGACCTAATGAAACTTAAAATCTTTTGCACAACAAAGCAAACTATAAACAAGATGAAAAGACAGCCCTCAGAATGGGAGGAAATATTTGCAAACAAAGCAATGGACAAAGGATTAATCTCTTTCTGATTAATCACCAGAAAGTCTACAAACAATAAATGCTGGAGAGGGTGCGGAGAAAAGGGAACCCTCTTGCACTGCTGGTCTGAATGTAAATTGATACAGCCACTATGGACAACAGTATGGAGGTTCCTTAAAAAACTAAAAATAGAATTACCTTATGACCCAGCAATCCCACTACTGGGCATACACCCAGAGAAAACCGTAATTCAAAAAGACACACGCACCCCAACGTTCATTGCGGCACTATTTACAGTAGCCAGGTCATGGAAGCAACCTAATTGCCCATCGACAGACGAATAGATAAAGAAGATGTGGTACATATATACAATGGGATATTACTCAGCCATAAAAAGGAACGAAATTGGGTCATTTGTAGAGACGTGGATGGACCTAGAGACTGTCATACAGAGTAAGTCAGAAAGAGGAAAACAAATGTCGTATAATAACGCATATATGTGGAATCTAGAAAAACGGTACAGATGAACCGGTTTGCAAGGTAGAAATAGAGACACAGATGTAGAGAACAAATATATGGACACCAAGGGGGGAAAGCGGTGGTGGGGGGGAGTGGGGAGAGTTGGGATGAATTCGGAGATTGGCAGTGACATATATACACTAATGTATATAAAATAGATAACTAATAAGAAACTGCTGTGTAAAAAAAACAAACTAAAATTCAAAAAAAAAGGACAGTCATTGATACTTGCAATAGTGACTTTGAATCATCAGGAAAAGATGATTATGCTTATGACTCACTGCTTAAGAGGGCATAAAATTGTATTCTACATTAAAGATGTTTCAAATGGCTGATTTTAAAGAAGTTTTGTTCATTTATATGGAGAAATTTTAGTTATCAGAAAATTACTTTACAGACAATACAGCATACTTTTTGACAACCAACCCAAAGTTTTCCATGACTTAAGCAGTGCCTGTGCAGGAACCAAAAGTTCAGTTTCACAAACATTTGGATTGAGCTCCTATAATGGGCCCGATTCTTTTTTTTTTTTTCCGATACGTGGGCCTCTCACTGTTGTGGCCTCTCCCATTGCAGAGCACAGGCTCCGGACACGCAGGCTCAGCGGCCATGGCTCACAGGCCCAGCCGCTCCGCGGCATGTGGGATCTTCCCGGACCAGGGCACGAACCCGTGTCCCCTGCATCGGCAGGCGGACTCTCAACCACTGCGCCACCAGGGAAGCCCATGGGCCCGATTCTTGAGTCACAAAGATGGGGTCTGGTTTGGGTACTCAGTCCAGGTACGTTCTTCAGACCTGTTACTACTTAAAGGCAGCAATGGCCAGGCCATGTGGGCACACTGAGCTGAAAAGGCCAAGCACGTTTGTCATTTCTTCTAATTTACGTTTACCATTTTTTAAAAACTTATTTATTTCATTTAATTTATTTTTGGCTGCATTGGGTCTTCATTGCTGTACGTGGGCTTTTCTCTAGTTGCGGCGAGCGGGGGCTACTCTTTGTTGTGGTGCGCAGGCTTCTCATCGCGGTGGCTTCTCTTGTTGTGGAGCACAGGCTCTAGGTGCATGGGCTTTAGTAGTTGTGACACACAGGCTCAGTGGCTGTGGCTTGTGGGCTCTAGAGTGCAGGCTCTGTAGTTGTGGTACAGGGGCTTAGCTGCTCTGTGGCACGTGGGATCTTCCTGGACCAGGGATCGAATTCATGTCCCCTGCATTGGCAGGTGGGATTCTTAACCACTGCACCACCATGGAAGTCCCTTGAGTTTACCATTTGATGAGTGAGTATTGACAGCATGTGTGGAATGTCCATTGCATTTTCTTTTCTGGTCATTGTGGGTCCACGTGTCCACATGCTACTGATGCCCCACAAATATCCACTTATCCTAACCTGGAGGTGGCCTACAGAAGATTGTGTCTTCATCTGGGGGCCTTTCTTGGCTACTGGCACATGCTGAACCCAGGCACAAGTGCTGAGGTTTATCATCCCGGGAGCTACCCTTGACTAAAGCTACCCTTGACTAAATAAGGAGCTGGTGGGTCATGCCCTAGCCTCCTCACTTCAAGGTGGGACTGAGCGTGGTGGTCCACACTAGCTACCTGCTCATCAACATATATCCTCTATTGGCTTTCTTCCCTTTTCTGCGTCATGCCCCCAAGCCCTCACCATGCTTCCTGGGATCACCTCCCAAGTAAGCTCCTTAAAACAAAATCCTTGTCTCAAGGTCTGATCTTAGGGGAGCCCAGCTAAAACAGAAGTGGCCCTAGAAAACAGTTCCTGGTTGAGATAGTGGACTTGGATGCCAGCCAGTTGACAACAGGATCCCACTGCTGAGGGTAAGTGTGGTGGTGATAATCTCTGGTGCTCTGCTGGGTCACAGTTACCAAAACTCCCACCTGGGATGGACTGGGATAAAGGAAGAGGAAGATAGGCCATGATTAGCCAAGTGTCACCTCAGGAAATGCAGTGACAACTAGAATGCCCCATGGCAGCATTTAAAGAGACCCATCCATGTCTCCTACATGCAGCAGAGAGAAGGTGCTGAGAATCAGGCCCAAGATTGCATTACAAGAGTGGTGCATCCCCAATGTTCATTGCAGCACTATTTACAATAACCAAGACATGCAAGAAGCCTAAATGTCCATCAACAGATGAATGGATAAAGATGTGGTACATATATACAATGGAATATTATTCAGCCATAAAAAGAACAAAATAATGCTATTTGCAGCAACATGGAGGGACCTAGAGATAAGCATACGAAGTAAGTCAGACAGAGAAAGACAAATATCATATGATATCATTCATATGTGGATTCTAATTTTAAAAAATGATACAAATGGGGCTTCCCTGGTGGCACAGTGGTTGAGAGTCCGCCTGCCGATGTGGGGGACACGGGTTTGTGCCCCGCTCCGGGAGGATCCCATGTGCTGCGGAGAGGCTGGGCCCGTGAGCCATGGCCGCTGAGCCTGCACGTCCAGAGCCTGTGCTCTGCAATGGGAGAGGCCACAACAGTGAGAGGCCCCTGTACCGCAAAAAAAAAAAAAAAAAAAAAAAAAAAAAAAGATAAAAATGAACTTACTTACAAAACAGAATCAGACTTTCACAGATATCGAAAACAAACTTATGGTTACCAAATGGGAAACGTTGGGGGGGAGGGATAAATCAGGACCTTGGGATTAAAATACACACACTACTATATATAAGAAAGGACCTACTGTATAGCACAGGGAACTCTACTCAATATTCTGTGCTAAACTATATGAGAAAAGAATCTGAAAAAGAATGAATATATGTATATGTATAACTGAACCACTTTGCTGTATACCTGAAATTAACACAACATTGTAAATCAACTATAATCCAATAAAATTTTTAAAAAATACGAATTAAAAAAAAAGTGGTGCAGTTACAAAGGGAACGAAATTCTCATGCTTAGAAAGACTCTTGCTCAAGTCAGAGCTCTGACTGGTAAGGAATGGGTCTCTGAGACATGAGTTGGGCCCATTTGGGTAGATGCCCTCAAGAACCTGGACACTCCAGACCCCCCTGAACCCTTGGGTGGGTCTAGCAAGTGGCTCACTCCTCCTTGCTAGAGGAGAACATTCTCCCCTTACCTGGAAATCATTCAAAGGCCTCTCTTCAGAAAGAAGACTGGCAAGATAACCTTTGTCCTCCCCAAGATCTGCCCCCACTTACTCCTAAACCAATAAATAGGGGTGAGAGTCAGTATGGCCTGTGTACAGAAATACTGTCCTGCTTGGAGAGGGAACAAATTATTCCCCAAAAGAGCTGAAGAAACTGGCTAACATGGACTGGCAGGAACTGGAAGAGCATGTATGGGCATGGATCTTGAGGATGATGGAGTGGGAGGTAGAACAGAAGCTGAATAAGGAAGAGTTTATTGATAAGGGGGCCCATTTCTGTGACTTAGGATTTGGCACCTTGGCAAGGACACTAGAAGCCACTCCTAATACATTGCTGCAATGGCTCCTTGGAGCTCAAAGATGATGGCGTACCAAAAATGAGTTGGAGATTCCATAACTTCCTTGGCAGAGTACTGAAGAGGGATCAGAAGGGTCAGAGGGACAGCATGCTAGAATGGATATAGGACACGAAAGCCCACCCATAGGCAGAGGATAATTCCCTTCACTGAAACAATAAGGAATGCAACATTAGCACTGTTGAGAACTTAGTGGCTGCTGTCCTATTGGCCGGAGCTGAGAGTAGGAGATGCTGGTACATAACTGGGCTCCCTAGGGTCAATGGATAGGATTCCACAATAAGAGTCTAATGGCAGCACTTAACCATTTGAGAGAAAAATGAATGCAGTAGCCTAATGGGCTGCAAGGCCAGAATAGCAACCAGGGGGCTGAGGATCAGTAGCTAATAGATTATGATGTTCCTAGAGAAGAGATGAATGGGCAATGAAGTTATTTTTTGCATTATAAAGCCAAACAAGCAGCTGATGAGTAAAAAAATTGATGTCAGTCACCATAATGGAAAATCATGATCTCTCCTACAGTTCTCATACCTGAGTCAGTTCTCAGTTCCAGAGCTCATCAACTGGAGGTGAGGTGGGTCCTCTGAGGAGGAACCCTACAGTGCTATGGCAACCATATATAAGAAATATGCCCCCCCAATCTTTCCCAAAAAGCCCTGTGGCTATTTATCAGAGTAACTATACACTGGGAAAGTGGAACATACACATCTTTCAAGCACAGCTGAACATAGGGCCTGAGCTGACATACTTAGGGGATCCAAAACACCATGACAGTCCCTGTTAGAATGGGGCTATACAGGAGCCAGACAAAAACAAAGTTCTAGCTCAAGTCCATCTCAAAGTGGATCCAATGAGTCTGTGGATCCATCCTGTGGTTACTTCCCTGGTTCCTGAGTAGATAACTGGGTTGAGCATACTTAACTGATAGACCCTCACACTTGTTTCCTGACCTGAGGAGTAGAACCGTAATAGTAGAAAAGGCTTATTTTATGCTCAAAATGCCCCTCCTACCCTATCACCCCTCCTGGCCAAAATCAGGGGCAACACCATGTCCCAGGTTTAATGACAGTGATCCCCGTGATATCCCACTGAATAGTTCTTGCAAACAACAACAAACCCCAGACAAACAAAACCCACCAAAACAAAATGAAACACAAATGGATAATGGAAGATGACAGAGGACTAATGCAAAGCAAAAAGTAGCTTCAAAGAGCAGCTGCTGCGCTGGAAGTGGTACCTCTACTAGAACAAATCAGCACATGGGAATATAGCTCTGACCATTTATTGGGTCATTCAGAAGGCTTCCAGTTTTGAGTACACAGAGTCAGAGATGGCTCTGTAGCCCTCTGTGCTTCAGACTATAGCACAGAATGTGCCCTTCCCCTTGGGCTGCATGTCCTAAAAGTTCCACAGTGCAAGAGGCAGCTGAGGTGAAGGTGCTGACAAGCTCCCAAAATGACAGTTGTGGTGCAGAAACTTCTAGATTTCTGGAGCAAGGCAGCAAAGAACTATTCACTTTGAAAAGCAGGTCCTGGCATGCTACTAGGCCCTTGTAGAGACTGAGTCATCCCTTATGAGCTAAATCTCGTCAGAACCACTAAATCATATGGTCAAGCAGGCACATCATCAATCCATAATATAATAAAAATGCTATGCTCAGGATTGGGCCAAGAAGGTCCAAAGGGCACAATCAAACTGCACAGATGGTCTAGATTCCTATGTCATTACACTAATAACTCTCCTTTAGCTCACACCTATGGCAAGAGAGAAGAAAAAAAAAAGCCCAGGTTTGGTAAATGAATGGGTCAGCTCAATGGCTGGGGATAAGCCCCAAATGGCTTGCTACTGATATATAATTCCACTCAGTGGCTGAAAGACAGTTTGGGTGGAAATCCCCCCAGTGGGCAGAACTTCAGGCTGTACACTTAATCAACCTGGTGTGGAGGGAGAAGAGGTCAGACGTAAGAATATATATGGACTTTTTTTTTTTTTTTTTTTTTTGGCTGCATTGGGTCTTTGTTGCTGTGCATGGTCTTTCTCTAGTTGCAGCGAGTGGGGTTACTCTTCGTTGCAGTGTGCAGACTTCTCATTGTGGTGGCTTCTCCTGTTGCAGAGCACGGGCTCTAGGCGCATGGCCTTCAGAAGTTGTGGCACGTGGGCTCAGTAGTTGTGGCTTGCAGGATCTAGAGCACAGGCTCAGGAGTTGTGGTGCACGGGCTTAGTTGCTCCACGGCATGTGGGATCTTCCTGGACCAGGGCTCGAACCCGTGTGTCCTGCATTAGCAGATGGATTCCTAACCACTGTGCCACCAGGGAAGCCCCCATATATGGACTTTTCAAAGTGGTGAATGGTTTGACTGGAGGCCAGGATGCCAGAAGGATCAAGTTTGGAAGACTGAAAATGAGAAGGTCTGGGAAAGAGGCATGTGGATAGACTCATGGTAAAAAGCACAGAGTGTGGAGATGGATTTTTTTTTTAAAGATATAATTTTTTAGAACAGTTTTAGGTTCATAGCAAAGTTGAGTGGAAGGTACAGAGTTCCCATGTACTCCCTGTCTCCACACATGAATAGCCTCCTTCACCAGATAATAACATCCCCTACAAGAGTTGAACATTTGTTACAACTGATGAACCTACATTGACACATCATCACCAAAAGTCCACAGTTTATCTTAGGGCTCACTCTTGGTGTTGTACATTCTATGGGTTTGAGCCAATGTATAATGACATGTATCCACCATTATAGTATCATGCAGAGTACTTTCACTGCCCCCCCATCCTTTGTGTTCCACTTATTCATCCCTCCCTATACCCCCAACCCCTGGAAACCACTGATATTTTTACTGTCTCTATAGTTTTGTCTTTTCCAAAATGTCATATAGGTGGAATCATATAGTATCTTTTCAGATTGGCTTCTTTCACTTAGAATGCATTTCATGGCTTAATAGCTCCTTTTTTAACATTGTCTGGATGTACCATATTTTATGCATTCACCTATTGAAGGACATGTTGGTTGTTTCCAAATTTTGGCAAATATGAACAAAGCTGCTATAAATATCCATGTGTAGGCTTTTGTGTAGACATACATTTTCAACTCCTTTGGGTAAATATCAAGGAGCACAATTATTGGCTCATACAGCAAGAGTTTGTTTAGTTTTGTAAGGAACTGCCACACTGTCTTCCAAAGTGGCTGTACCATTTTGCATTCCTGCCAGCAGTGGATAAGAGTTCCTGTTGCTCCACATTTTTGCCAGCATTTGGTGTTGTCAGTGTTCTGAATTTTGGCCATTCTAATAGATGTGTAGTGGTTTCTCACTACTGTTTTACTCTTCATTTCCCTGATGACATATGATGTAGAGCATCTTTTCATATGCTTGTCAGCTGTATATCTTTTTGGTGAGGTGTTTGTTAAGATCTTTGGCCCATTTTAAAATCACGTTGTTTTCTTATTGGTGAGTTTTAAGTCTTCTTTGTACACTCTGGATAACAGTCCTTTATCAGATGTGTCTTCTAAAAATATTTTCTCCAGTTTGTGGCTTATCATCTCATTCTTTTGACACTGTCTTTTGCAGAGCAGAGGTTTTTTATTTTAATGAAGTCCAGATTCTCAATTCTTTCTTTCATGGATTGGTGCTGCATCTAAGAAGTCATCACCATACCCAAGGCCATCTAGGTTTCCTCCTATGTTATCTTCTAGGAGTTTTATAGTTTTGCATTTTGTATTAGGTCTGTGATCCATTTTGAATTAATTTCTGTAAAAGGTGTTAGGTCTGTGTCAAGATTCATTTTGTTGCATGTGGATGGCCAGTTGTTCTAGCATCCTTTGTTGAAAAAACTATCTTCACTCCATTGTACGATCTTTGCTCCTATGTCAAAGACCAGTTAATGATATTCATGTGGGTCTATTTCTGGACTCTCTTTTCTGTTCCACTGATCTATTTGTCTGTTCTTTCACCAGTACCACACCATCTTGATTACTATAGCTTTATAGTAAGTTTTAATGTCAGTCCTCCAAATTTTTTGTTCTTCAATATTGTGTTGGCTATTCTGAGTCTTTTGCCTCTCCATATACACTTTAGAATCACTTTTGTAGACAAAATGATCTACTAAATCATATCTACAAAATAACTTGCTAGGATTTTGATTGGGATTGCATTAAGTCTATAGGTCAAGTTGGGAGTAAATGGCATCTTGACAATACTGTCTTCCTATCCGTGACTATGAAATATCTCTCCATTTATTTAGTTCTTCATTGATTTCTTTCACCAGAGTCCTGTAGTTTTCCTCATATAGATCTTTCACATCTTTTGTTAGATTTATACCTAAGTATTTCATTTTGGGGTAAAGTATATGGTATTGTGTTTTGAATTTCAAATTCTACTTGTTCATTATTGGTATAAAAAGATTTTGTATATTAACTGTGTATTTTGCAACCCAGTTATAATCATTTACTAGTTCCAGGAGGTTTTTGTTGTTATTGATGATTCTTTCCATATTTTCTAGATAGTCATGTCATCTGTGTATGAATACAGTTTTATTTCTTCCTTCCCAATCTGAATACCTTTTATTTCCTTTTCTTGTCTTGTTGCATTAGCTAGAACTTCCAGTACAATGTTGAAAATGAATAATGAGAGGAGACACCCTTTCCTTGTATCTGATCTTAGTATGAAAGCTTCAAGTTTCTCACTATTAAGTATGAGGGATGGATCTTTTTATCTCTTGTCAATACCCATCAGAGAACATCCACGGTAGAAGATGCTGGACTACTATGTGAACAGAATGACTTGTCCACAGATGTCAGCCAGCCTCTATCCTCAGCTGCTTCAGTGTTTGGATAATGAACCCATAAATGAAGTAGTCATATTGATAAGGTTGGAGGCTCTGTATGGGTCCCCTCTCAACAATGCTCATTTAGTTACTGCTACTGCTGAATGTCAAAACTATTAGCAGTAGAAATTTGTGCTGAATCCTTTATATAGTGTTATCATTCTAAGAGAACAATCAGCCAATTTGATATAAGTTGATTATGTTGGATCTCTTCCACTCTGGGACAGGCAGTGATTCATTTTTTTTTTTTTTTTTTGTGGTACACGGGCCTCTCACTGTTGTGACCTCTCCCATTGCGGAGCACAGGCTCTGGACGTGCAGGCTCAGCGGCCATGGCTCACGGGCCCAGCCGCTTCGCGGCATGTGGGATCTTCGCAGACCGGGGCACGAACCCGTGTCCCCTGCATCGGCAGGCGGACTCTCAACCACTGCGCCACCAGGGAAGCCCAGTGATTCATCTTTATTGGAACTTACATGTATTTCAAACACGGGTTTGCCTTACCTGTCAACCATGCCTCTGCCAATACCACTACTGAGGGCTCACATGGGATCCTGCATAACGTCGTCTCAAACCAAGGACCCACAGAAAGGGACTAAAGTCAAAGAAGTATGACAATGGGCACATGGACACAAGGTCTATTGGTCCTATCATATACTACATCACTTGGAAATTGCCAGATTATTAAATGTTGGAATTACTTGATAGCAGATGATGCCCCATGGGGCTGAGGTGTAGTCCTTCATGATATGGTATATATATTGAACCAACAACCAGATCACATAATTCTGGGAACCAAGAGGTGCAAACAGAGTGGGTCCTCTCACCATCGTTTTATTACTCGCTTGGGGATTTTGTGCTTCATGATTCCACAGTTTTAGGCACTGGGGATTCATGTTTCTAGACACAGTAAGGGTTCTACTTGACCCAAAGTTATGACTGCTGCCTGCTCATTTGGGCGCTCTTCAAGTCCGTGGACTAGAAGGCAAAGAAAGGAGTTACCATACTGGCAAAGGATAACTGACCCTAATTATGAGGAGGAGCTTGGGTTGTTGCTACACAATGAGGCAGGAAGAAGTTTTTCTGGACTCAGGATTCATAGGTGTGCTTCTTGGTGATACTTGGGGATAATAATAAATGGGAAATTTCACAAATAACAGCACGACAAGAGCAAAATAATCATGGGCTCAGACCCCTAAAAGAGGAAGCTCTGGCTCACTAAGCAAGCAATTCTGACAAGAAATGTTGGCTGAGGGCGAGGGGGAATCTAGTAAAGGGGTAGTGGAAGAATGTGGAGATGTTTGCCAGTGTCTCAGGGGGTCCCCAGCAGGACTGAGCCCCAGTTGTATTAGTGGTGACTCTCTCAATTTGTCTCAAGTCTTCAGTCTCCCACAGGACTTCCTGGAATCACTTCCCAAATAAACTACCTACAACCAAATCCTTATCCCAAAGTCTGCATTTGGGAGAACCCAAGTAAGACCCTTTTCAACAATGTTATCATGAGGTCTTTGACAAATACCTTGCTGAAATCCTCATATACCATATCTCTCTCTCGTAAAAGACAAATGAGTTTAGTCTTCTATGATTTCTTGCTAGGGAAACCCATGCTGGCTCCTGGTGATTATAAGTTTCTTTTCTAAGTACTCATGAAAATCTATTTAATAAGTTATAATTTGATAGTACGCATATTGTTACTTTTTAAAAATTATAAGTAATTTTCAAAGTCTAATTTGGCTTTGTTTAACATCGGTGGATTTTTATCTGTAAAATACTGAAATGTTTTTTCTATGTGGTGTTGAAAATCATTTTCTTTAAATGTTGCCTAAATACTATTATTTTGTCTAAATACTAAATATTTTGCTGAGATGGTTTTTATTTCTGAAAGATTTGCTTACATGAGAGAAATCATGTCTTGAATTTATAATGCCAAAGCTTTATGTGGTAAGTATTTACACGTAAGCAAAGGGAAATCATTAAAGCCAATTTTTTTGGCAATCCAATATATCTAAAAGCACCAAGCATTTAAAGATGTAAACATCTCTTCAGAAATAGGTTGCATTTCTTTACACAACAATGAAATATCAGAAAGGAAATGTTAGAAAACAGTACCTTTTAAAATTGCATCAAAAAAAATACCTAAAGGGCCTCCCTGGTGGCGCAGTGGTTGAGAGTCCGCCTGCCGATGCAGGGGATACGGGTTCGTGCCCCGGTCTGGGAGGATCCCATATGCCGCGGAGCGGCTGGGCCCGTGAGCCATGGCCGCTGGGCCTGCGCATCCGGAGCCTGTGCTCCGCAACGGGAGAGGCCACAACAGTGAGAGGCCCGCATACCGCAAAAAAAAAAAAAAAAAAAAAAAAACCTAGGAATAAACCTGACCAAGGAGGGGAAAGACTTATGAAAACATTATAACATTATAAAACATTAATAAAGGAAATTAAAGAGGATTCAAAGAAATGGAAAGATATTCCATGCTCTTGGACTGGAAGAATTAATATTGTTAAAATGGCAATACTACCCAAAGCAATCTACAGATTTAATGTGATCCGTAACAAATTATCCATGACATTTTTCACATTTTTCACAGAACAAATAATGCAAAAATGTATGTGGAACCATAAAAGACCCAGAACTGCCAAAGCAATCCTGAGGAAGAAAAAACAAAAGCAGGGGGCATAACTCTCCTGGACTTCAGACAATACTACAAAGCTACAGTAATCAAAGCAGTATGGTACTGGTACAAAAACACATATAGATCAATGGAACAGAAAAGAGAGCCCAGAAATAAACCCACACACCTATGGTCAATTAACCTTTGTCAAAGGAGGCAAGAATATAAAATGGGAAAAATCCCTTCAGCAAGTGGTGCTGGGAAAGTTGGACAGCTGCGTGTAAATCGATGTACTTAGAACATACCCTCACACCACACACAAAAATAAACTCAAAATGGCTTAATGACTTAAACAAAAGACATGGCACCATAAAACTTCTAGAAGAGAGCATCGGCAAAACATTCTCTGACATAAATTGTACCAATGTTTTCTTAGGTCAGTCTCCCAAGGCAATAAAAATAAAAACAAAAATAAGCAAAGGGGACCTAATCAAAGTTACAAGCTTTTGCACAGCAAAGGAAACCACAGAAACAAACGAAAAGACAACCTATAGAATGGGAGAAAATATTTGCAAATGATGTGACCGACAAGGGTTTATTCTCCAAAATATATAAACCGTTCATACAACTCAACAACAACAACAACAAAACAACCCAATCCGAAAATGGAAAGAAGACCTAAATAGACATTTCTCTAAAGAAGACATACAGATGGCCAGTAGGCACATGAAAAGATGCTCAACATCACTGTTTCTTAAAGAAATGCAAATCAAAACTACAATGAGGTAACACGTCACACCGGTCAGAATGGCCATCATTAAAAAGTCTAAAAATAACAAATGCTGGAGTGTAGGGAACCCTCCTACACTGTTGGTGGGAATGTAAGATGGTGCAGCCACTATGGAAAATGGTGTGGAGGTTCCTCAGAAAACTAAAAATAGAATTACTGTATGATCCAGCAATCCCACTCCTGAGCATATACCCAGACAAAACTATAATTCAAAAAGATACATGCACCCCTATATTCATAGCGGCACTATTCACAATAGCCAAGACATGGAAACAACACAATGTCCATCAACAGAGGAATAGATAAAGAATATGTGGTACATATATACAATGGAATACTACTCAGCCATAGAAAAGAACGAAATAATGCCATTTGTAGTAACATGGATGCAAATAGAGATTATCATACTAAGTGAAGTAAGTCAAACAGAGAAAGACAAACACCATATGATATCACTTATATGTGGAATCTAAAATATGGTACAAATGAACCTACCTATAAAACAGGAACAGACTCACAGACATAGCAGACTTGTGATTGCCAAGGGGGAGTGGGGGAGGGAAAGGGATGGACTAAAGTTTGGGGTGAGTGGATGCACACTATTACATTTAGAATGGATAAACGACAAGGTCCTACTGTATAGCACAGGGAACTATACCCAGTCTCCTGAGATAAACCATAATGGAAAAGAATATGAAAAAGAATGTGTGTATGTGTGTGGCTGAGCCACTTTGCTCTACAGTAGAAATTAGCACAACATTGTAAATCAACTATACTTCAACAAAAAAATAAAGATGTAAACATCTCTATTAACCCTTTTCAACTCATCAGAATGGAAATAACAAATAGCAAAGGTTTTATAAAATAGGATAACAAATTCAATGTAGAGCAATATTTTCCGTATGAGTTATATAAGACATAAACAAATGATCATTAAACATTAATATGACTCAAATGTAATACATAATGAGAAAAAATGAACACTTAAATATTGAACAGAAGAAATTAATAACAAAAACCCTTTACATTTTATTTTTGTCAATAAAGGGTCTGAGTCATAATTAAGCAGGAGCCTTGAATATTTAAGCTAAACTAAAGCTGCATTATAACAGCCACAGTTCACAGTCTATACAGCTTAGAACACTGAAAGTTCAATCAGGGCTTGAGGCAACTTTCTTACAAACCCAAAATACAGCAACTAAAAAGGCTTTCTTTCTTGGTTAAATGAGATAAATCTTAAGACTAGGAAAACATTCAATAAATAAAAATTTAACATTGCATTTTGCTAGGCACATGAGTTAACACACACACACACACACACACACACACAGTGACAAAACCAGGCACAGAAAGTATTTATATGTGGAAGAATCATCACGTCAATTTATGTCAAAGAATATCATGTTTGTTTATCTTAATGCAGGGCCTAGTTAGGTTTTAAGGTTTCATAAATACTTTTGAATTACTGAACTGCATATATAGAATATTTCAAAGTTGCTACAGAAAAAAAAAAGAAAACCAAGTTGAAATTCTACCTAGCAACATAGGTTTCTCAACGTAACCTTCTTCCCTATGGACATCAAACTAAGAAACATGTAGAGAGAAAATAAATGGTTTTTGAAAGATACACAAGCCATTTAAAGAGGTCTGTTTCTGAATTACATAGAATATTCTGGTCCATAAATAATGGAATAGTTTTCAGAGAGAGAATCAATTTTTGCCTAAAGAAATATGGGATGAGACTGGAACCCTCAGTGAAAGCTCTAAAAGGACACAGAACCCAATGAGTGACCTGAATAGTGAGGGACGGGTGAGGAACAACTATGCAGTAAGTGCTGGCTTGTTAGTGGATCTTTTCCCCTCCCTTCTCTCATTCATTCACCTTTTTAAGACTGCCTTCTGTGTCCTTTGGGGGGGAAATGATCTTACCCTTCATCATTTGTTCCTTCAGTACTTTAATATAAAACCTACAAGAAAAACAACAAATTCAAGGCTAGTATTAAGAGCTTGAATAAAGATATCAAGAAGCCTTATCCTTGGATCAGTAAACTCTTCTTGGTAAATAAAATCTTCATTTGTAAAAGTGGGATGACCTTTCTTAGCAGACGGCATTCATTTAGGGTGTGACACTCTGCTTTTGGAAGTGGGAAAAATTACTTTCTAAATAATGTGTTAAAAGTAAGTACTTTCCTTCTGAGGTATTATTGCTTTATGGACTTTATTTTGTTTATCCTTAGAGTATATTGTTGCATTACACAAGTGCAGATATGATACTTAACTTCTAATGATTTATCCAAAATCATACAAGAAAAAGCAGGACCAATGGAAATGTAATCAAAACCTCTTGAAAATGCAGTTACTGTAGATGCACATAAATAAATAAACTATAATCAAAAGTTGAATCTGAGGTCTGGTAACTGATTTTATGTTAAATAGAGGTCTTTTAAAAAGTGTTCTCGGGGCTTCCCTGGTGGCGCAGTGGTTAAGAATCCTCCTGCTAATGCAGGAGGATTCTTAACCATTGCAGGATCGAACACGGGTTCGATCCCTGGTCGAGGAAGATCCCACATGCCATGGAGCAACTAAGCCCGTGTGCCACGACTACTGAGCCTGTGCTCTAGAGCCCGTGAGCCACAACTAGTGAAGCCCGCGCACCTAGAGCCCGTGAGCCACAACTAGTGAAGCCCGCGTGCCTAGAGCCCGTGCTCCACAACAAGAGAAGCCACTGCAATGAGAAGCCCATGCACCGCAACAAAGACCCAACGCAGCCAAAAATAAATAAATAAGATAAATAAATTTATATTTTAAAAAAGTGTTCTCATTTAACATATAATTTAAAAGAATATTCTGGAAACTGAAGTATAAAGATTACATTTATTCTGAGTCCAGATACTTTCTCAACTGTATAAGTACAGGATGGCTCTGCCTTCTCCATTAGTAATACGGACTCATAAGTTATGCTGCAAAAAAATGTCTGACCCTCCTCAGCATTTAGCTAGAGAGACTGAAGGAGTTAACCGAATCCTCATGTTCACTGTTAATTTTCATTATAATTGGTAAAAATGATGCCTATAATAGATGGTATTCACATTTTCAATAAATCCATATTTTTTGATGATCACATAGAGAAAACAAATTAGATTTCATGTTAAAAAATAAGGTTTATTTGTAATAACTACCTTTAATAATTCTATATTTTTACTCTGGGGCATGCACAAGTATAGACAATGCTAGCTTTAACATGTATTGAAAAGGCGTGCTCTTTACACTAATGCAAAAGGATAAGCCTCCTCTTTACTATAAAGAATTCTCACTGCATTTGAACTAAGATTCTGGAGCACTCCGCAGAGAGGAGTTTGGGATAACAGGCCAGAATCAGTCAGTAGGTTTTCTCTCTTCTCAATTAGGTAACTGAAATAGGAACTCTAGTTCTAAATATTAGAAGCAACGTCTAAATATTAGAAAAATAAAGAGAGGGAATACAACAAACTGCTTCAAATACATGCCTGAGGTGACAAACAGCTTGTACTTTCATGTTGTGGCAGCTTCCAGACGAAATCTTCTTCAGTTTTTAATCTTCAGGTTCATACCTGGAAAGAGATGTATATTAAATTAACAGCATAATGTCATGATACTTTTTGCTGTTGTTGTTGTTACTAAATAAGTTCACTTGAAACACCTCCCGTGACTAAACCAGTAATGTTGCATTTTTCACTTTAAATCACTGCTACAGTAGAAGTCAGATACATTCAAGGCATGACGAGGGTGACTCAGGGGATTCCTGCCACAGGTGGAGAATGGACCAGGTAACTGCTGAGATACCTTCAGGTTCCAAGTTTCTACATGTGGCACCTAGATCTGTGATAGCATAGTAGATTAGGGATTCGGCGGTGATTATCTAATCGATGGCCTGATGGACACAAACAGCTGACATGGCTTTGTGAGTACAGGGTTAACAGACCCTCTTCTCTAAGGAAAAACATGATCTGGGATTCACTTTCTAGCTCTGGTACCCTGGAACCCTGATAAAGGTAAAATATCAGCTGAGTTTCCAGGCAGAACCACTGATGACAGAAATGACCCCGATTACAAGACTCCATCTGGACCAGGAGAACTGTGAACAACTATACATCCATGGTGGAAACCATGGCTTCGGCTTCCCTGGGTACAGCTGAGTTTCTCCCTCCCGGACATGCCCGTGCCTGGGCATCACGTGGCTGGACCAAAGACACTGGTCCTATGTGGGGCATGGAACTTCTAAGCCACGCTGGCTCTGGCACCCACGCATGGACCTCATTTTCTAGCACCTAAATTGTCATGTCAGAGCACAGTATGATCAGGTTGTGGGCTGCAGCAAGGACACCACTGAGGAGAAATGCCCAGTGCTGCCCTGTGTGCTTGCTGTGGTTTCTGTCAAATATCCTGCTAAGAGAATCCACGGCCAGAGTAGCCTAGTGTAGCCCTGTGTGAGGCTAAAGGTTCGGCTGAACGTGAAAAGAAACCCTGGTGGGTGTTACAGATGAGGCCTGGCCAAAGCCCCTCTGCCTTCCTCAGACACAGGCTTCTGGACTGAATGACAGAGCAACTCCCCACCGGCCTGACCTCTCCAGACACAAGGTTAGACTTAATGAAGGACAGACATCAACCCAGCAGGGAGACAATCCGAGAGGCAGGATCAGTATGGCTTACTTCGCCAGTCTTTTCCTCAGGTCTTTGATTTGGTCATTCTTCTTGGTGAGAATCTCTTTCATGTTTCGATAAGCTGCTGTTTGTTGGAATTTTTTCTCTAATTCCTGCATAGTGAAAAATGTCAGCCCATTAATAAGAAATAGTTAAGGAAAGAAATAACATATTTGATGAAAATATGTATTTTTGCCCTAATTTTACTAATATTGTGCTTATTTTATTTTCTAATTTGTAAAAACATATACTCATATAAAATTAAGACTATTCAAACTTTTTTTTTTTTTTTTTTTTTTTTTTTTTTTGCTGTACGCGGGCCTCTCACTGCTGTGGCCTCTCCCGTTGTGGAGCACAGGCTCCGGACACACAGGCTCCGCGGCCATGGCTCGCGGGCCCAGCCGCTCCGCGGCATGTGGGATCTTCCGGGATCGGGGCACGAACCCGTGTCCCCTGCATCGGCAGGCGGACTCCCAACCACTGCGCCACCAGGGAAGCCCAAGACTATTCAAACTTTAAAAATACATTCTTTCAAATGGGAAGCTAATAAAATAGTAACATTTCCCAAGTACAATATTAGCAAATAACTCAAACATACTATGCCATAGACATGGGAAATCTATTTGAAAAAGTAAATTCATTTTCAGGTAAAATAGCATGCTCTTTTCTCCAAATCCCAAAATACTGCCAGTATTTGAAGAGGAGGATTTTAAATTTAATTACATTTTAGCTCCCATATTCTTAGGAGTCTAACCCCTAAAGCGAAACAACCAGTTCTCCACATATCTCATATAAATTAAGAAAAAGGTATAGAACCCTTTAGAAAAAAGCCACCCATCCCTCTGCCAGCCTGTAAGAGGGCTGATCAGGAACAGCAAAATGGGTGCTCAGGGTGCCGGCTGTACGCCACCCTCAGTGGAGTATTTACCATAGAACAGAAGGAGTGTAGGTTTTTATTATCACAGATACTTTAGTGCCAAAGATGGAAGAATCTCAGTGTCCCAAATGATAAATCTTTAGAACACAAATTGCCTAATACCTTGACAAAACATGAAGTGAATCTGTAGTTGTCCAACGTTTCCCTTAGTTACACTGCATTCATCACTTAATTGGATATAAACAGACAAATCTGACCTTTTCAGCCATGCTCAGCTGCTCCTGCACCCTGAGTAGGTCATGCTTGGCTGTCGCTAGATTCTCCTCCAGGGACTTCTGGTTTTCTGTCTGGTCATTAAGTGTCTTCTGAAACTCACTCTTTAAAGCAGCAACTGTGTTTTCCAAGTCACTCAACTCTTGGGCCTTTATAAAATCCTATGAAAAATACACTCACATGATTTCATGCTGACATCCTAAATAGTAACTGCTCTAGATTCAGCATCACAGGTGATGGAAACAGATGATGCTGTGTGTTGCGTGTGCATGTCAGCATCCCCCGCCAGCGTTCTCTGCCACTGCAGCCCAGTCAGGGTCACCAGCACACCCAGTTCACCCTCAGCACCCAGTGCACTGTGTCCTGAGCACAGCAGACACTCAGTGGTCACTGATTTCCAAGTATATAAAATATGATTTGTGAACTGCTGGAATTCCAAAAGAGGAACAAGAGAGGTAGGATCCTAAATTTGACAAGATTGTGTTTCCCAGAGTTGGGGTGGCAAATAGGCTTCATTTTTGAAAAGTCAAGGTAAAAAAAATCCTGGTGAAGAATTTTTAATGATACAGATGGAAAAATAATTAAATTAATACAATTTATACAAAAAATGTAACAGACATGTTTTACAATATTATGAGAGCCTAATTAATGCTTACTGATTATATGGCTTGCTGAATTTACAAGATTTTAAGTTTTTTACATTAATTCGATATGCACATATTTGTACACTTCGTCAGTGTAATATAAGCAGCTGGATCTTCTCTCTACCTGGATCATGTTTTTATTTATTTATTTATTTATTTATTTATTTTTATTTTTTTATTTTTTATTAGTTTCTGCTTTATAACAAAGTGAATCAGTTATACATACACATCTGTTCCCATATCCCTTCCCTCTTGCGTCTCCCTCCCTCCCACCCTCCCTATCCCACCCCTCCAGGCTGGATCATGTTTTTAACTAGATAAAATTTATAAAAGACAAAAGTTATATTAATGACAGGAAAATGGTCTATAATTGCTAACTATGAAGACGAAGTACTACTATCAACAAAAGAAGAATTCCTTACTTATTTTTGAAATCTGGTTTTTAAAAAGATTTTATTTCACTGCATCTAGTGAAGGCCTGTACGCATTTTGCTTTTGCCAAATCTTAAAAGTAAAATTGGAGCAAAGCCTTCAATGGCTTTTAAAACAAATTCATCATCCGAAAATGTTGGCAACTGGTTTACTTTTGAGAAACTAAAGCTGTTCCGGAGTATTTAGCTGTTTTGTGGTCCTTGGTATATAATGATTGAAATTTATGGTCCTTGGTATATAATGATTGAAAATCATATATATTTCCTTTTGTTTTAGCCATATAAGAAGCATCCTTTTATTTAAAAAATACCTACAGGGGCTTCCCTGGTGGCGCAGTGGTTGAGAGTCCGCCTGCCGATGCAGGGGACGCGGGTTCGTGCCCCGATCCCGGAGGATCCCACATGCCGCGGAGCGGCTGGGCCCGCGAGCCATGGCCGCGGAGCCTGTGTGTCCGGAGCCTGTGCTCCGCAACGGGAGAGGCCACAGCAGTGAGAGGCCCGCGTACAGCAAAAAAAAAAAAAAAAAAAAATAAAAAAATAAAAAATACCTACAGATAAGATAATGTAATGTCTAAGACTGGCTTCAAAAAAACATGGGTGGGGACTTCCCCAGTGGCACAGTGGTTAAGAATCTGCCTGCCAATGCAGGGGACACGGGTTCGAGCCCTGGTCCGGGAAGATCCCACATGCTGCGGAGCAACTAAGCTCGTGCACCACAACTACTGAGCCTGCACGCCACAACTACTGAGCCCACGAGCCACAACTACTGAGCCCGTGAACCACAACTACTGAAGCCTGTGCGCCTAGAGCCCATGCTCCGCAATGAGAAGCCACCACAATGAGAAGCCCATGCTCGCTGCAACTAGAGAAAGCCTGTGCACAGCAATGAAGACCCAACACAGCCAAAAAATAAATTAATTAAAAAAAAACAAAAAACATGGGGGAAGGGAGAAGAAACTAGAGGTAAATATGAAACCAGACTGGCCATGTCTTGATGATTGACTGGTAAAGCAGAGCGATGAGTACCTGGGGTGCATTACACTATTCTCTCTACTCTTGTATATGTTTGAAATTTTCCATAGAAAAAGTATAACCAAAGTCTAATGAAGTAAGTTTGGGGATTGTTTAGGAGACATTTACAATGGCACTACAACCACTAGAAAAGCCAGTGCTGCAATGAAAATTCACTCAAATGGTCCTGCTGACAGGATCCTATTACAGCATCTAATCTCAATGGAAAGGCCAAAGGAGGCAGAACTGAGCACACGATGACTTCCAGGGTGGAGTGATACTCAGTCATTCCATTCAGACAAGCTTGGAGAACTTCACTGGATTTCACTGTATTACAGAAGCACAGCTAGATATAGGTGGATTAGAAGATGCATGACTAGTAAATTCATTCTGTTTTGTCACACTCACCGAAGGGAAACTTAAGTAATAATAAGTTCTGTATAATAATAACTAAAAACTCTTCCTTTCTTCCCGTTGTAATTGGAAGGGCAAAGTGAAAGGGAGAAGAACTTTTAAAAAATAAATTTAAGCATATCTCATATGCCAATGGGCTCTGGGACATGTGAAGCACATGAGCTGTGTATCTGCCCCCACTTCCCTCAGCAGGCTCTCACCTGGCCTTTCCTGGACAAGTTTGTCTCGATGCAGAATTACAGAGGTGGCCTCCCTCTCAGGGAGTGGCTGGCTGTGGGGCATAATATCAATAGTAGCTAAGACTTAATGTAAGTTTATAACTTGATCATCTAGAAAATGTGAAAATGCTAAAACTGATTTCACCTTTTGAGTTCCTTGATCAATCTGTAAATCTTGCAGTGCTCTTTCTAGTTTTGACTTCTCATCCAATGCATTTGTTGCCTATAATCAAGATTAAACAAAATACATTCAGTATTTAGTCTGTAAGTAACTCTTTCAATAATTTTGTTAAAGTATTTCTCGGTTACCTGTGTTTCAAGGGTCTTCAGCCTTGACTTGAATTTCTCATTCTCTTCTTGAAGTCTTAAAATTTCCTTTTTGAGAAAATTCAAGTTTTATTATGTTAGCCAAAGTATTTTTAATCCCTGAAATTATTTGTTTCACTTAAAAATTTAATTTTTACATTAAATTTAAATTACATAAAAGCTCAGAAGTCTGCATGCCCTGGTTACTGGTAATATTCCAGTTTTACCCAGCCCACCAGCCTCAACACGTATGAGTCATCTCTGGCTCTAAGACTTCAAGTTCCTTCTTTCGCAGTCTCTCAGGCTTTTTTCAGCCCTCTACCCTCAGCCTTTTTGCAAAGTCCCCCTCCCCTGCCATCTCTCACCTAGCTGATCCTGCAACTCTTGGGTTTGTTCTCAGCCTACACTGTACACCACTTGCCGCTTATCCTCAAGACACAATCTTCATCATTCTATACCCTGTGCCCAGCCCCTAAGTGGTTCCAACTGAGCTGAGGTCCAAGGGCCTTGCTCATCAGCAGCTCTGTCACAAGCATCACCTGTCAGTGCGGTCTCACTTCTTACTACACCCCAGCACATGCAGCATTGCCCAGCTGGAGAGCCTGAACTCTGCTCCAAGGCATGCCAGCCTCCTCTCTGCCTCTAACTGCTGCCCACTCTGTTCCTCTGCTGGCCATACCATTTCTCTTCCCTCTGACAATTCAATCTGCTACACCTTTCAGCCCAGCTCAGGCACCACCTTACCCAAGAGCCTGTCCTCAACTACTCTTATCCACATGGAAATGTGTCTTCTCTGCCACCCTGTGGCGCCTTTGGCACCAGGTTAGTGGCAACTGTGGCACACAGGTTAGCAGTCTGCTGTCTCTGTTTCTAGAATATTAGTTATCCCTTCCCAATGAGACTACAAGGTTTTTGAGGGCAAAAGGCCAGGTATTACTTTTCTTTTTATGTAACAATATCTAGCATAATGTTGAGAACACAAGAGTCATGAAAAATAGTTGTATATCAGTAATTAATCTTTATAAACCTCTTAATTAAAAAATCCCTTCATTGTTATCACAGCTCATAAACTTCAAATGTCCATCAATAAACACTTTACAAAATGCTATGCTCTTCACTTCATTATGAAAAGATGCAATCAAGAGCTGCTTCAGACTCTCTGGGAGTTAAGTGTGCCCTCTTCTGGCCCACCAGTACCATTAAGTACAACTACTGTGATGGGCTAATTACCCTCAGTGGACCAAAGCCTGAATCAACACCTTACACCCAGTCTCTCTACCCTAGAGCTGGGTAGGCAGTGAGCATACATCCTTAGAGAGTTTGCCATTTCTCAAAATGATGGCAACGTTACCTTGTTTAGGAGTTCTGCTGTTCCACCTTCGTTAAGTGGAGCAAGTTTTGGCTTTATGTTATCTACGATGGGCTGAAATAAAACAAAGAAACCAAACTGAAATCACCACTGAATAAAACACGTGTAGTCACTGAACCCTTGTACTTTCTAAGTGGAAGACACTGTGTAAACATATTCACTGAGATGTCAGCTAGATTTTCATTGGTTTGGATCTCTGCTACACCCTAGTGCTTAGGACAGTGCCTGGCCCACAGTGCCCAATGCAAATTAGAGATAAAAATGAAACCCATCCTCCTTGTATCTTTAAAAAAAGAACAAAAAACAGGTGGAAGAGAAAGCGGGGAGGGAAGGTACTCAAAGCCAGAGCCGATAAAGATCCTAGTATCTAGGGACTGGGATTTTAAACTGTGGGAGCTAAAACAGAGATTTCTGCATGAACCCCAGAAAAACTGTAATAATGATGAGGATTTAGGTAAACTACATTACAGATGAGTAACTTGACACAAACATTCTGGCAGTTTAGCAATATGTATTAAAACAAAACAATTCATGCCCTCTGACCTAGAAATTTCTTAGCTAGAAATATGTTCCAAAGGAATAATTAGAAAATTGTTTTGTACGTGTATGTTCATGGATTGATCTTGGCAGTGTTTTACCATGTAACACCACAGAGGATTTATGGTGCATCTACACAATGGAATGCTAAGTGGTCACTGCAGGTAATGAGAATGATTAAAGAGACAAGCAGGTAACTACTAGTACTGTCTCCACTTGACAGATGAGGGGAATGAGGCTCAGCCATCTCAGGTAACCTGCTCAAGGTCGCACAGCTGAGGAGTGATAGTGCCAGGATGCATGCCCCCAAAGCCTGTGCTCCGCATCATCTGAGTGAAGAGCTTGCATGGCTGGGAGGCAGGTGGACTGCAGGGATGTTGTGTGCATGCGCATGCGTGTGTGAGGTAGGAGACAAAAACAAGTTTTTCATAGTTACTTCCAAAACTTATCTTCTTTCACCTAAAAATCTGAGAGGCAAGCTTGGAATTCTGATCTTGAGTTGAATGCTTTTCCTTGAGAGTTCTCACTTTAATCTCTGAATGCTCTGAGCAACTTGAGGATTTTAAACACTGGCTATTAAGGTATGGACTGATAAGGACCAAAAATTACCTTTTTATTTGAAGATGTAAATTCTGCTTTTTCAAATTCTGCAACTTGTTCCAATAATTCTCTTGAAGACAAAAACAAATATGAAAAAATGTTTGTTTAGAATAGACTTGTATCATACACACAAGAAGAATAAAAGCAAGACTTCCCTGGTGGTCCAGCGGTTAAGACTCTGTGTTCCCAATGCGGGGGGCCCAGGTTCGATCTCTGGTCAGGGAACTAGATTCTGTGCGCTTCAACTAAAAAAAGATCCCGCATGCCACAACAAAGATCCTGTGTGCCACAACTAAGACTTGGCACAGCCAAATAAATAAATAAATAAAATTCAGAAAGAAGAAAAAGAAGAATAAAAGCACTGGTACCAATCTATTACATGCCAGAAACAACAGAGCAAGATGAACAAAACTTCACCACATCAAAAATATTTAGTTACTAATGGTCGAGAACCTAAGTTCCATGCACTCAAAATTGAATCTCCATAGCACCTACTATTTTGTACCTACTGAGTGTACAATATAATCGCTAGAACTAAATTACAATGTTAATACAACTATGTCTGAAATTTGTAGTCAACACTGTATTTTTGAGGTGCTATAGGGAAATTGCTCTATAATATACATTGTTAGCTAGTAGAGGTTCAAGGAAAACTGATTTTTAATAGAGTAGCCTCAGAAAAATAAAGTTAGTTCACATCTACTGAAAAAGAGTATGGTAAGTTCTCAAGGAAGACAGATGGTTTGGGGGTGATCCACCTGAACATTTCCTTTTATTTGCAAAGGTACCTGGGGGCTGACTATACAAAAGCTTACAGAGTGAATGGCAGTAACTACTTTCCTAAGCTTCTTAATAGGTCAGTTTCTCAAAGTTTTCTCACCAGTTATCTACTGACAGTTGGTGAAGCTAAATGGTTTCCTTCCCTACCCAAGGCCACAGCCAGTGTTGTTAAGCACTGTCCGCAAGCCGCGCTGCACCTGTGCTTAGCAAACGGCCCCTGAGCTCGATATCAGTCTTTCCAGATCTCTGGCATGACTTTTCTTAGACCGAGTTTCAATTTCATTGACTTTACCATATTTTTTAAAAATTAATGAGCTTTTTGATATAGTTCAGATAATAAAACTTTTTTTTAACTTTCCCTATTTTAAAGATCAGTATATAATTTTAATGCAATTATTTAGAAATAAACTTCCAATACTACTAAGTGTGATTTTATGGTATTTGAATTAACTTTTCAACTGTTTCATAATCTTTTTTTCTTAGTTGACCTATTTCTGAAGACTTATTATAATACTGATCAGGCTAACCAGAGATACCATATGGAATGATTAATTATAGCCTTAAGAGCAATCTCATAAATCTCAGAGGCCTTTATAACGCCTAGGAATAGTGGAAACAGGGCATTTTGAAGAGGATGCTGAGTGGCACCTAAGAGATCACTTACTAACTGGATGCTCTGCTGTTACCTTACCCAAGTTTTCTCACGCACCAGGCCCAAGCAAAGCAGCAAAGATATTCACTAACTTTTAAGTTCATGCTTGGGGCTCTACTGTCATAACTGCGGATACAAATTTTAGTACCTGTTTTCAAGTTCAGAGATGTCTGTCTGTAGCTTGAGGTACCACTTCTCAGCTTGTGAGAAAAGCTGCCGCAGAAGTAGCACATTGGTGTAGGCCGTGTTGATGAGCTCAGACTCCACCTCACTGTGGACCACGGCCTGTAACCCATTCAAGACTTCAGAGACTTCATCTATGGTGAAGGTCTCCTCCACCAGCCTGAAAAACAACCACAATCCAAAACCTCTGGATAAACAACAACAACTATTTACAAAGTAAGAGAAAACTAAGAAACCCACACCATGTCATCTGAGGCAGCGGCCCTCAACCTTTTGTGGAAGACAACTGTTCCATGGACCGGGGGGTGGGGGGATGGTTTCAGGATGATTCAAGCTCATTACATTTATTGTGCACTTTATTTCTATTATTATTACATTGTAATGTATAACGAAATAATTATACAACTCACCGTAATGCAGAATCAGTGGGAGCCCTGAGCTTGTTTTCACTTGCCACTCACTGATAGGGTTTTCATATGAGTCTGCAAGTAATTGATTTATTACGGTCCCTGTGCAGTCAGACCTCTCTGCTAATGATAATCTGTATTTGCACCCACTCCCCAGCGCTAGCATCACTGCCTCAGCTCCACCTCAGATCATCAGGCATTAAATTCTCATAAGCACAACCTAGATCCCTCGCATGCACAGTTCACAGTAGGGTTTGTGCTCCTATGAGAATCTAATGCCGCCACTGATCTGACAGGAGGCGGAGCTTAGGCAGTAATGCGAGCGAAGGGGAGCGGCTGTAAATATAGATGAAGCTTCGCTCGCTTGTCCGCCTGCCCGCCGCTCACCTCCTGCTGTCCGGCCCGGTTCCTAACAGGACACAGACTGGTACCAGTCCATGGCCCAGGGGTTGGGGACCCCTGATCTAAGGGATTAAAGGGTTTAGTGAAAGTCCCTCTGGAAATTATCTTCTTTATTAATAAAACAGTTTGAAAATAATTTAAGCTCAATTAATTTTTGATGTCTATTTAAATGATTAAACTGTGGTTTGCTCTTCAAATGTGCACATTCTTTAATACAAGTACGTGATCAGAAACATTCCCCAAACTATCTACTTTTTTCTTTAGCTTTTCAATGAAAAACTTTTTTACTTTAATCTCCCCTAAAATTAGTTTTATCACATTTAATTATTTCATAAGTCACCTGAGAGGTGTAATTTCTCCTTTCTTTATATCATGTCTAGCATTTCGATGACTGAATGACCATTCACATGTTAGTAAATGTCTATAAGAAAATCAATGGTAATTATATATTGCTTCTCTTAGCATTCTTGAGACCCAAAAGAAAAAAAAACCCTAACTTCATTAAACCTCCATTAAAAACAAACATCATCAAAAGGATTAAAGATCGACTCTTCCACAGAAAACGTTTGTGTTGGAAGGGAACTCTGGAGCCATTTTTTTCAATTCCCTCACTTCACAGATGGAACACAGGCTCAGAAGGTGGTGGTGACTTGCCCATGGTCCCAATTCCACAATCATTTCCAACAATCTCAGGAACATGCCCAACAGCTGAATTCTTGAGAAAGCTTCCATGCATGCCTCCTACAATCGATGACAGTTTTATGGTAACACAGTCTCCTCCGCTCCCTGCCTCCAGCCTCAAAGTCTTTTATCCCTCAGATGCTCAGCAGATGAAGAGCTATAGCCCCGACCTCAGGTCATCTTCTCCATCATTCCAAAAGGACAAAATGAAGGGAGTCACACCAAACTTTTATTTGATTTACCATTCTTTAACGTTTCATTTACCCAGCAGAATTTAACCACTCTAAAAAAACCAAAACTTTATTTTTGATGCAAGTCCTTATTAAATATATTAACAATCTTTCTATATTCTTTAATAGAACAAAGCAAATCTGCTTAAAAATGTGTTTTTTTTTTTGAGCAACCCAAGTTCATTATTATGAACAGCAGTTAAGGTACTCCAGTGTGTAAAGTAAATAATGGGTACCTTCTCTGGCTGTCTCACAGACTTACCAATCAGATGGCTGCTTACCTCTGCTGTGGGTTAGGAAGCCAGATTATCAGATTAGAATAATGGATCGAACAGGTAACAGTCTACAGCTGAGGGTCTCTGCTACTGAGTGAAGTTAATGACTTTATCACAGTTACAGATCACTTGGAGACCTTTTTCATTTATGTCTTGACATTTAAGTGTGCCAAAATCTGATCCCCAAGTAATCTGATGTCTCTTTATTATTTAGTCCTTTTGGTGGGCTTCCCTATTATCCTCTATTACTAAATTTTCTATGGACTTTTATTATCTTCCACTATTGGTCCAACTAAACGAATTATCATCTCTTGCTACAAATCAACTAATAATTTTGGTACTAGTCAGCAAGCTTTTCATGGTTTCCTGCTGTTTTCTCTTCTTCTAATTCTTCAACATAAACTGCATAGGTGTTTTCTTGCTAACTGCCATGTCTTATGGCTCTAATCTTTTAATTAATAACTCAAGTAGTTAAGGTTCTGGAATCTTTAACACAGCAAGCCAATCATTAACCCAGAAGCACTTCACAATTTCCTGACTGCCCTTCTGAAACTTTGCAATCCCTCAATTATCATTATATGCGTGTTTAGTAATAGATTGCTCCCACCACAATCTGATTTCTTGAGTTTCACATATCCATAAGGCTTAGTGTAGCTGCTCTCAATGAATAATTGATCATGATATCCTGGCAATGGTTTGTAAGGCCTCTCTGCTACAGCACCCCCATACTGGCCACCAGAAGGGATCCATGTTCCTTCCCACTGAGTTTCCTTAGAATTCTCTGATACCTGCTCTCCTTGAGGTCCTGGAAGCAGGAATCTACAGTTTTGAGTCTCAAGCCTCTTTTTGAACGAGCAAAACGCATGTAATTAATAACTTCATTTTGATGGTGCTCATTTAGACCCAACTCTGCCTGAAAAAAAAAGAATTTAATTGTTAGTCTTGAAGATATAATAAAGGAACCAACAATGACAACATACAGGTTATCCTGTGGTGGAGACTGGTAGATGTCCACTAAATTCTGTTCTTCCCATCTTCCCAGACACATGGCTGCCCAACTAGAAAACACTCCCCAGCCCTCCGTGAAGTCAGGTGTGGCCACATGACTACTTCTCAGCAATGGATGTGAGCAGAAGAATAAGAGCTATTTCTAAAGCCTGGGACTTAAGACACGGGGCACACCTTTGCCACACCCTATTTCTCTGAAACCTGGGGGTGGTGACTCCACTGAACCATGCGGACAGCACAATGCCCTGGGGGCTGGGGGAGCGGCAAGCTGAAAGGGACTGGTATCCCTGGAACAACTTTGTGGAGCAGCACTGACCTCGTACCTAACTGTGATGAGCAGTGAGAGGGCCGTTAAGCACGAGATAAATAAATTTCTGTATTCTTTTTTTTTTTAAACCTTTATTGAATTTGTTACAATATTAGTTTTGTTTTTTTTTTGGTTTTTTTTTTTTTTTTGCGTTATGCTGGCCTCTCACTGTTGTGGCCTCTCCCATCGTGGAGCACAGGCTCCGGACACGCAGGCTCAGCGGCCATGGCTCATGGGCCCAGCTGCTCCGCGGCATGTGGGATCTTCCCGGACTGGGGCACAAACCCACGTCCCCTGCATCGGCAGGCGGACTCTCAACCACTGCACCAGGGAAGCCCAGTTTTGTTTTTTTTTAAATAAATTTATTTATTTTTGGCTGAGTTGGGTCTTTGTTGTGGTGCATGGGCTTCTCATTGCATTGGCTTCTCTTGTTGTGGAGCACGGGCTCTAGGCACGCGGGCTCAGTAGTTGCGGCTCATGGGCTCTAGAGTGCAGGCTCAGTAGTTGTAGCTCATGGGCTTAGTTGCTCTGCGGCATGTGGGATCTTCCCGGACCAGGGCTCGAACCCATGTCCCTTGCATTGGCAGGCAGATTCTTAACCACTGTGCCACCAGGGAAGCCCAAACTTCTGTATTCTTTAAGGTACTGTTTTTTTTTCTTTTTTTTTTAATCTCTATTGCAGCAACTTAACCTTATCCCATCTCACACAGCTTTAAAAAATATTTGGTTTTGAAACAGCCACTAATTGGTCTTGATTTTAAACCAGATGAGAGCTTGACAACTATAAGCTAGAAATTAATGAAGCTTTTTCATTTTATAGCTATACTGAAAATTAAAGAAGGAAATTATAAAAGTGAACATCTAATGCAGGGGACTGAATAAGTCAGGATTATCTTTATTTTAAGAATAACCTGTCTATGGGAGACAAAGGTCTAACTCTCATTCTCAGCACAGTGTTGGGCTGCATTGTGGAGGCCAGGTCAAGGTCACTGGGCATGACCTCCTTCACCCCCCAAGCCCTGCACCATGGCTTTGCTGCATCTACATACATCCTTACCTCCTCTCAGCAGTTTCCATTCCCTGAGAACAGAAGTCTACAAGGGCCATGACCTTGTCCCTCTGGTTCCCTGAGTATCCCCAGGACGACTCATAGTGCCTGGCACACAACAGACATGTGCCTGACAAGTGAACTGAGAGAGTTCCTCCTTTTGAAGGCCATCGTGGCCTTAATCTGTTCTCTTTCAAGCTCCTGGGGGACTTTATTGAACCAATTATTCCCCGTCTCAACTCTCTATAGGTTTCTTCTTCCCCTCGGACCATAGAGAAGACTGTGTACATAAATCTCACTCATGCTAAAAAAATACAAAACCGGAAATTCCCTCCAGCTACTGCTGCATTTCTCTACTTCCCTTCTACTCTTGCTGTCTCCATTCTATATGCTGTTCAAACTGCCTTTGCAAAACTCACCAGCAACTTCTTAATAACAAATCCAACTACCGTGGCTGATGCTTTTCTGTCCACTGACCTGCTCCATACTTTGGCTGCTAACCCCACCTCCCTTCTTGATCTCATCTGTAGGCTCCCCTTGGGCTTGCCTCTTAAGTAGCTGTACTTCCCAGGGCCCTGCCTGGGGACCCTTACTCTCGTCATTCTATATCCTCTCCTTGATGACATGATCTATCTCAAGGTGTCAACTGTTATCTATATGCATCTGACTCTCAAATATAACAGGCTGGCCTACAGACGTGTACCCCCAACTGCAGGATGAACGGCTCTAACAAGTCTTTTTCTCCCCCACATTGTTTTTAATATTTCTACAATTCAGGATGTTAAAGTTCAATAATTTAATAATTACCCAAGATATTACGATGTTCTCTAATGGTCATTTATCCAGTAGACTAATGTTTCAGAACAACCAGTTGAGGTATTTTGACCAATGTAAACCAACACATTTGAGATATGTACTTACCTTAAATTTCATGATTTTACCTTATTTGATTAAAATGGTAACTAAGATCTTGCCTTAGAGCTAGACAACGTGAATGGAAAGACGTTTCTTACGTTTTGGTTTATACTGATTATTAGCCAACTCCCTAAACTAATGACGAACATTAGAAATAATAATAGTAATGATGATAACAGCTAAAAGTCATTCAGAGGTTACAATGTGCCAGGCATGACCTCATTTAATCCTCAATACAACCCTATGATAAAGGTAGTATAAACCTGCTTTACAGGGACTTCCCTGGTGGTCCAGTGGGTAGGACCCCGTGCTCCCAATGCAGGGGGCCTGGGTTCGATCCATGGTCGGGGAACTAGATCCTGCATGCCACAACTAAGACCCAGAGCAGCCAAAATAAATAAATAATAAATTAATTAATTTTTTAAAAACCCTACTTTACAGATAGAAAACTGAGATACAAAGAAGAAAGATTTTCTATGCTACTGAAATAGGTAAGTGGGAGAGCAGGGATCTGAACCAGGCAGTCTAACTCCACAGCCCCCACTCAACTTGGCTGTTTCAAATCCTTTTTGGAAAATGTCAGAGTTTAAATAAATAAAAGAACACAAACATGTTATAGTTGCATATGCACCTGAGTTGTGACAAGACGGATCTCCACCAGGCATTTGAAAAAAGAACTGAATACCTACATTAGAAAAGATGTTATCTCTTATAGTCACGTAAGTATGGGCAAGAATATCCTACAATTGGAAATAACTCAAAACAATGTCACATCTTGCTAAAAAAATCCCATAAACAAATTTTCAATTATTCTTCCTTGTTTATAGTATTAAATTCATAAGGCCTCCATACTCCCAAACTCTTTCTCTAACCCCGTTTCCCAGGATTCTACCGTAAGGACACTCTACTTCAGTCAGACTAGTCTGCTCATCAGAAGCATGATTTAACATTTCCTGCTTATACTTTCACTCTCATTACCCCAATCCTTGACTAAAAGTACCTCCCCATTCTTATTCAAGAATCTGAACCCAACCCAGTGGTGTGCTGGTAAATGCTTAAAAACAGGCTTTTGGGTGGGGGGGTATGAAACTGATTTGTGGCCCTTGCTGATTTCTGTGGTATAAAAACTCCCAGCATGGCTGATTTCAAGCTACTAAGGTAATGTCACTGAATACAGAGATGAGAAGAAATGCACACGATTGGCTCTCACCAGCCAGTACGAGCATGCTGCAGAAAATCACCAAATTCCTACCCATCCTTCAAGACCAAACCTGTTTTATCTACTCTGTGAAGCCTCCCAATATGCCCTCCGTAACTCTAGTTATGCCTTCCTCCAAAAATTAGCACATATCACCTCTGCTACTCATTTGGCAACACCACAGACTAATTACTACCTTGTACTATTAGTAGTCTTTTTTTCCAGGTGTTGCTCCTTCAAGTAGACTGTAAGCTCCTGAGGACCTGATTCATTTCTTATACCACACAGCTTCTCGTACAGTGCCTTGTGCAGAGTAAGTGGCCAATTCAAATCTGTTAATTATTTTCTCTTCAGTCAAGAAAAGTCGTGACTGTCCCAAGACCAAGAAGAAAAAAATTACAAAAACTGAGGATGAACTTTAGGACAAGACAGAAAAGTTCCTCTAAAATGGATGAAGAAAGGGAGCAGAAATAAGCAGCTGAGTTCAGTAGGAGAAACAGCATTAGCCAGGGAAACAGCACTCATAAACCTTTGCTTCCCCATACGCACATATGTACACTCTATGTACACGAATCACATCATTAGAGAGAAAACGGAATGGGTTGATGTATGGTGTAAGTAGAGAAAGCACTGGATTAAAAACCAAATTTAAGCCTAGCTATGCAACTTTCTGTTAGCAAATCACAACCTCATTGACACCAGTTTTGTCAGCTGTTAAATCAGAGAAGATACGATGATCACCTGTAAAATATGTAGGGCTAGTAGGAGGTATCCAAATAGGGAAATCAGAATTTGTTTGAATTTTGTTGCAGAAAGATTCTATTTAAAAAAATAGCTAAAACACAGAGCAAGAATCCTACCAGAGCATTGCCAAGCTAGTGTCCTGAAATTGTGCCATAAAGTGAGGGGAGAGTGGTGAAGGTACCAGAAATGGTTCCCTATTCCTGACCATACCCCAAAGTCCATATACAGCTTTACCATGAGAAGTATAAGGATGAAAATGTAATGATAAAAATGAACACAATCTAATAAAACCTATTATATACTGAATGCTTAATATTTTAACAGGTACTGGGCTATTTGTTCTATATGCATTATCTCATTTATCATTTTAACAACCCAAGTATACTTATTATCTGCAATTTACTAATGAAGAAACTGAGCCTGACTCCAAAACCTCAGTCGTTAAGCAAACTGATAGAAAGGAATTACAGAAGATAGAATGGGAGCAAATGTCAACCTTCTTGTGACATCACCATCATTTTTTCAACTTGTTCCTGATATTTTAGGGAAATCAAGAGAATGAGAGGGACAAGCTCAAGCAGGGTAGGGAACGGTCTGTTTTGTTCACAGCTGTACCCTCAGCTGCAAGAGAGTGCTTGGGACATAGCGTGGGCTAAATAGCAATTCTGGTTGTTGAGGTATTTTAGTAGCCCATTTCAGTGGTGCCCCCAACCCTGGAGTCATCTTTTTTTCTGAACACTTCAGTACTGTGCCTTCTTCTAAGAACGGTTGCTATTTAAGTTGGCATTCTAAAAGAGAAATGTACCAAAATGTTCATAGCAGCTCTATAATAGCTCTACAATAGCCCGGAGATGGAAACAACCTAAGTGTCCATCATCGGATGAACGGATAAAGAAGATGTGGCACATATATACAATGGAATATTTCTCAGCCATAAAAAGAAACGAAACTGAGCTATTTGTAATGAGGTGGATAGACCTAGAGTCTGTCATACAGAGTTAAGTAAGTCAGAAAGAGAAAGACAAATACCGTATGCTAACACATATATATGGAATTTAAGAAAAAAAAATGTCATGAAGAACCTAGGGGTAAAACAGGAATAAAGACACAGACCTACTTGAGAATGGACTTGACGATATGGGGAGGGGGAAGGGTAAGCTGTGACAAAGCGAAAGAGAGGCATGGACATATATACAGTACCAAACATAAGGTAGATAGATAGTGGGAAGCAGCCGCATAGCACAGGGAGATCGGCTCGGTGCTTTGTGACCGCCTGGAGGGGTGGGATGGGGAGGGTGGGAGGGAGGGAGACGCAGGAGGGAAGGGATGTGGGAACAGATGTATATGTATGACTGATTCACTTTGTTATAAAGCAGAAACTAATAAAAAAATTAAAAAAATAAGTTGGCATTCTATATACGCTGGAGTGATTAATGGGATATGTTCTAGCATACAGGAAAAACGTGCCTTCTTTTGAACAGGTCAAAACACAAGAAACGTCACTCAAGTTTTCACAGCTATAAAATAGGGGCTGGGACTCTTACAGTCACTCTCACATCAAGAAGTTGTATTCAATCACGTTCTTCGTCCTCGGCTCGTTAACATAATTAATGCTGCCAAAGGGTGTGGGGGTGTGGGGTGGGGTGTGTGTGTGTGTGTGTGTGTGTGTGTGCGCGTGCGTCTGCGAGCGCATAAACTTGGAGTTTTTGGAATCGAATGAGAATCCCGCTTTGAGCCTTCTGCTGGCAGCCGGTTCCCTCCAGTTCTCTTCGTCAGCCACCTGTGAAGAGTGACTTGGCCCGGGCACCTCAGGCCCCTGCCTCAGGCAGGGGCGAGGAATGAAGCGAGGCGGCGGAGCGCGGCTGCTAGGAGAGGGCTCCACCTAGGATTATCCCGGAAGGGCTTCGGCCGAGGCTAACAGAGCCTCTCGCACCCGGCGCAGCCTCCCCTCCTCAGGGAGGCCCAGGGCCGGACTCAGACCCGCTGCAGGCCAGGGCATCACTCCGGGGTCCCGGCTCTGCATCTCTCCTCGGCGCGGGCCGGCGTTACCCGGCCGGCTACTCACCATGGCGGCGGACAGGAGTCAGCGGTCTGGAAAAGCGGGAGAAGCCAGGCGCAGCTTCGCCAGGCCCGGCGTCTCCAAGGGAAGTTGGACCGCAGAGGACGCGGAGGGAAGGCGGGTTGTTTAGAAGCCTCCGGTTGCTAATGGCAACCGACGCACGTGACCCTGGAATTATGCACTTTTACTGGTCCTCAAGATCACGCGACAGGAAGTGCCTTGTGACCGGCCGACAGCCGCATGCGCATTTGCTCCCAGAGCCGGGAAGTCCCTCCTTTTCGTGCCACGCCGACTTTGGGGGAGGCCGCCGTTGCCAATGGTAACGGAAGTGGAGCGGCCGCCTGACTCCCCACCGCTCCCGGGAGCAGCGCGGCATCTGGGTCTGCTTTGCTGCTCATGGCTTGTCCTGCACATCCTGTGACCTGATGGCCCCGAGGGCCGTGGCCTCGACCGTTGAGTCCCGACCTTTTAACGGTCTCGTGGGGCGTCCCAGACTTATTTCTCTTCTCTCCCAAGTGTTCCTACTTGGCCGAGATAGGCCAGCAGCACCAGTGCTGCCAGGTTCCTGGATAGAGCTTTGAACGACTCACTCCCCACCGCTCCCATTTTTTCCCTCTTATATTCTTGGTAAAAATGTCTACTATAGCACCTTTTTCCTTAAAAAAAAAATTGCAAACGGAATTGGTGAAAGAGCAGTGAATTTCAAACTATTATGCCTAGATCATCAGGGGAGCGTGTTGTACAAATGCTTCCCTGGCCTAACCCCCAGAAATCCTAAATCACTCCGGTCTTTGGAATCTGCAGCTTTTACCGACCCTCCAGGATTGATGATGGATCACTCTTTAAGAAACACTGTCCTGGGCCTCCCTGGTGGCGCAGTGGTTGAGAGTCCGCCTGCCGATGCAGGGGATACGGGTTCGTGCCCCGGTCTGGGAGGATCCCATATGCCGCGGAGCGGCTGGGCCCGTGAGCCATGGCCGCTGAGCCTGCGCGTCCGGAGCCTGTGCTCCGCAACGGGAGAGGCCACAACAGTGAGAGGCCCGCGTACGGAAAAAAAAAAAAAAAAAAAAAAAAGAAACACTGTCCTTGGGACTTACCTGGTGACTCAGTGGTTAAGAATCCGCCTGCCAATGCAGGGGACATGGGTTCAATCCCTGGTCCTGGAAGATCCCACATGCCGCGGAGCAACTAAGCCCGTGTGCCACAACTACCGAGCCTGCGCTCTAGAGCCCACAAGCCACAACTACTGAGCCCACAGACCACAACTACTGAAGCCTGCGTGCCTGGAGCCCATGCTCCACAACAAGAGAAGCCACCGCAATGAGAAGCCCGCGCACCGCAGCGAAGAGTAGCCCCCGCGCTCGCCACAACTAGAGAAAGCCTGCGCACAGCAACGAAGACCCAATGCAGCCCAAAATAAATTTATATAAAAAAAGAAACACTGCCCTAGAAGAAGCAGAGGTGTAGGAAGAGATGCATTATTGCAAGTACTGGTGGGGGGATGGGGGGGTGGAGGGGGGGATGGGGGGTGGAGGGGGGATGGAGGTGTTGGGTTGGGTGGGTGAAAGCCAATGAATATGGGCCTAGGCCATTCAGTGGGCATTTCAGAGGCTCAGAAGACAGAAACATGAGCAGATACAATCACTGGGGAGGCTAAAAAGTAAGCCCCTCATGATAGACATTGAAATGAGAAGGAGCACAGAGCCGGGAGCTTTCTGAGAATCTGGGAGGCTCAAAACTGAGGAGAGGATATTTGGCATTATCCCTGCTCAGGAAAAAATAAGCTATTTTAGATAATGCTTATGGGGCTTATGTTGATTTTGGCTACTACACAATGCAGTTTAAAATGGATCACAATTGAAAAAAAAAAAGGATCACAATTGGAACCTAAACACCTAGACAAGATTTTAGAGACCTGGGTCCACTTGGTTAATTTATGGATGAAGAGACTGAGAGCCAAGGTCACATGTCCCAGACTTCAGAGGGCTAGGTGGGGGCATCTGAAGCTTGAGTCACTGATGAAACTAATACAAATATGTTTTTAAAAGCAAAACCAGAAAGCAGGTGTGAACTATTCTGGTACAGTGCATGTTAAATCATATTCTGGTTTCAAGAATTTCATTTTTCTTTTCATTTATCACCACATTCATTTTATTTAATATAAATTATATACTAAATTATGTGTAAAGCTTAGTAATTGTCCCAAGAACTGAGGTCACTACTCTTTTAACTTGACACTTTAACTGCTAGAATAGAGTGGCAGCAGATAAATTCTGTAGAATAAAGCTAACTTACGAAAGCATGATGTCTTTAGAAAAAGAGGTCGGGCAATGAAAACATTTACTAGTTAAATGGTCAATACGGTAAAGTGGAATTAATTTAAATGGATAATTTTCAATTCAGACAAAGTAAGAGCTAGAAGGAAATAATACTTTCAGATGAGGAAAGGCAGCTCAGAAAAGTAAACTGTCTTGGCCAGAGAAGCAGCAGAACCAGGTCTGGAATCCAAATCTCATGACTTACTGGCAAGAGTTTCCTGAACATTTAGTTCCAACCAAATACAGGTGACAGGTCTTTCTCTTCCCCTCTGTAAGTAAGGCCCCTCACCCTCTGTTTAGGGGAGCTTATGAGTGTCCCATTACTTGAAAAGCAGGGGTTGAAAGAGCAGTTTTCCAATTTGGGTGGGGCTTCGCAAAATCTTGGGGCACAGTCAAGAGTCCTTTGCTTGGATGATCCAGGAATGATATGCAGGCAGTTGCCCATGGAAGGATCTCAATCCTCAGGGACATGAACAGCTGACAAGTTCTCCTGTGTGTAACGGAGCACTCCCAGGCACGGAAGGATGGCCTGGTGGCAGTGGCTTGGGTATGCCCCACTTCACTGGCCTCCCAGTAGTATCTGGGCAGAATCTCTGTCTCCCTGCAGGGTCTAAAGGGCAGGTTCTCAGCCTCCCATTATGACTCCCTCCAAGCTCAGTTAAATTTCTGCTTTACCATGCCATCCCTTACATTTCTGTTCAATGAGTGCTGGTCTAATTTGATAATAATAGTTGCCATTATTTAGTGCCTACAATAGGCTAGACATATTCCATTTCAATAGTTAATCCTCAAAATCTTTGGGTTTTTTCTTACTGCAGTAGGTATTCATTGAATTCACAAAGAGAAAGGTCACTTTACTAGGTGCTGTGGATGCAAGGTAAAGAAGGAATTTCATGAACACTTTTATGACCTTTAAGTGAACAAAGTTGTTCACCAGTCTGCATTTCTAAGGAAACTTAAGTGTATTTTCCTGCTGGCAAACTCCTGTGCTTACTAAGTGTTATTAATGCAGGGGAACCAAAGCAGTGGGTGGATAATGCAAGTATTTCATTGGCGAATATGTTTGGGCTTGGTGACTCTTTGTTATGCAAAGCTACATCAGCTGGTTATTTTAACTTAAAATTCTACTTTAATCTAAAATCTTCGGTACCAAGGATGTTATAATATCACTGTTAGCCCATCTACCCAGCTGAGTTGAATGTTATTACATAAGCTGTCTAAATAGTATCAGCAAATATGAACATGTATTTTGGTCTTAAAGTGATGAATTTGGCTCAGGAAAAGACTGAGCCCATGCTTTGGGTTGTTTACTAGCTTGAGTTGATTACCAAAGCAAACAGTTCAAGCTGTGAGGAAGAACATCTCCACCTTATTTTAGCAGTGAGCTTCTGGGCCTCATTCTATTTTTTTAAATCACTGTGACAATTTTAAAAATGTGTTTGTGTGCGTGCATACATGTGTATGTCCATTTGGAAGGACTGGATGGGAGGCATACAAACAAGACCATTGTATACCTTTTAGCATAGTTCAATACCAATAAAATGAAGATCAACTCTGTCTTTTTAGATTGCTACAAAATGAGACTTTTATGAGTTTATAAATTACTAGTCTTAACAGTGGGGCCACCAATTTCAGGGTGTTTATAACCTAGACTAGGCAAAAGGAGGAACGGGAAGGTGATCATGGTCTTCTTAGCAGCGTTGACAGATTGCTCTTTTCGCCACTGTTTACAGAGCCCCTTTATGTGAGAGGTTCTCTGGCCAAGATAGAATCTGAGGGACGAAGTAGAGGGATTTAGGAAGCCCCAGATTCCCCTACTCTATAAATCTTGGGTAAGGTTGGGGGACTAAGGTGAGGCTTTATTTAAGTAAAAAAGAGGAAATAATAAAGAAAATGATTAAGTAAAAACTAATACAGGTAGTACACAAAAAAAGGCAAAAAATCTTGAAGATTATATGGGAAAGGAATGTTTGACGTTTGAGAAACACTGAACTGAGAGTAGGCAGGAAATGGTTAGGGGAAAATCATTTCGGGGGAGTGGATTATCTTGAAGGAGGGGCAGAGCCTTCAGCGTATGGCTTTGTACATGTGATACTACCAGGGTCCTCTGCAACTCCCCGCACCCTGCCCAGTTACAACTGAGAAAGTAGCCAAGACGTTAGAGAAGGGAAGAACACAGGATTCAAAGAGTCTTTACAGGAGCTATGGCATTTGACTGGGTCTCTAGTGGGCAAGAGGCTATTTTCAGTTTTTCTATTTGCTCCTTCAGTCAGTTGGTTTCAAGATGCAGAGTGACCCGCAGAGTATTAGAGGGTGCTAACAGATTAGTGAAATCAATATCACATGCTTTAAAGGAGGTCAGGCAAGGAAGTGGTTCACCATAAAGTACTGCAACTCCCTTTAAGACTGTGTGGATGACGATAATTTCTTAGCCCAAATGATAGATTAGTTTCACTGGTAAATCTCCAAAATTAAAACACCCCACAGGAAACAAACACCAAAAACATCAAAAACTGAAGACCACCTAAAAAAAAAGTTTAGGAATTGGTTGTGAGGAATACCTCCTTGTGAGGTACAAGAAAAATTTATTGTAACTATGGTGATATGCACTAAATCCTTATTCCACACCCTCCTGTGCATGTATACATTTGAGTTAGACCCCCAAGCTCAACCTTTGTGTTCAGCAACTGTTCATGGAAAACCCCATACACAACAGACATTGTGGGGAAGGGAATAATGAGCAAGATGGGATTTGTCCCTTTCAAACATGGCCTTATAATCAAGTCAAGGGAAAATGCAAGCTTGCAAAACGATCTCAGAGCAGACAAAAAGTGGAATGGGTGTTCAGAGAAGAGAAAGGTTACCTCTCTTGAAGGTAGAAAGGAGAAGTTCAGGAGAGTCTTTCAGAAGGTGGAATTTGGGCTAGGCTTTAAAAGGTGTGTGGAAGAGTTCTGGGTCGGCATGATGATTGCGGGAGAGAAGGCTGTCCTGCACAAAGAGCCAGAATTTTCATCAGGTGAGGCAGAAGAGCTGTCCAGAGACGTACTTTTAAATTTGTTATTATTTCAAGGGTCAAACTACAAAACAAGATATACAACGATGGAGTATCTATTCCAGTATCTTATTCAGGAATGTGGGCCTTCCTAGATCTGTGATCTTCGCTAAATGTTTACCTGGACTACTGTCAATGGAAAGATGTTCACCAATTGCATCCCATCTTAGAAAATGGAAAACAGACTTAAATTTGCTCAGGAAGTTTTGCCTACAAAGATGGGGCTATGCAGTCCCTTTGGAAAGTCTGAATGTCCTAGTGCAAACTGTGTTCATGGATGGAAGTTTTCTCAACGGGATAGGTAAATAGAAGGCAAAAGGAAATGTCATTCTTCGTTGGTCTATACTTGTTTGTCTTTCCCACTACTACATTTCAAGCTCCTTGCAGGATGGAATCTTTATTACATGATCAACCTGAGCCCCCCAGCAAGGGCTCGGCTATAATATCTCTGAGCAATGCTTGCAGAATTGAAATGAAATTTAGCAGGAACATCTCAACAAACATTTGTGAGTTCCTGCTGGGTTCCAGGCACTGTATGTTTGGCAGGGGACGTGGTTGGCCCTGGGCATGCTGCCTCTTAGAAAACGTATCGTGTATTATCAAACATCCAGCTATCCCTATTTCCTATATTAAATGTAATCCTGAGTTTGATTTATATAACTTTTATAATCATGAGTCTTTGAGAATGAATTATTTAGTTCTTGTGATTTAACACTTAAATTTTTATATAAACTACAAATTGAATTCGAGTTGATCAGTTGACTTAATGTTACATTTTGAAGATATTCCATAAAACTAGTACCAATTTAGATTTTCTTTTCATATCATGGACTCACATCATTTTATTATATATTTTATTATATATCCTATTATATAATATCATATATTCTACATATTATATAATATCTGCAGTATTTTATTTCAGATCTCACATATTTTACAGGCCTTAGGCTCTGTGTCTTAAATGCCTATTGGATGTTGGGAGAGCAAAGAGGATTGAAACAAGGTCCCTGCTCTCCAGGCTCCTAACTGTGTAGCAGGAGAGATAGACCCATTAGAAGGTCACGTTCATGTAATGTGGTCACCATTTGGGAAACGAGATAAGGGGCACTTAGTTCAATCTAGGATTTCAAGGAAACCACTGAGGAAGATCCCTGAATTGAATCTTGAGGGATTGGCAAGAGTTAGCCTGGGAAAGCAAGGCAGAGAGGGTAGAGAGAACACAACAAAACCTGAAACAGTCCAGCGTGTGAATTCCTAACAAAGCTTAAATAATAGGTTAGCCTCTACTTTTAGGAATTAATGCTGCCAAAAATGTCATTGCTTTGCTAAAAATATTGGTGAATAAGTCATGAGTAGAAAAACAAATTACCTTCACAGGGAAAAAAAATAACCCAACACACTAAAAACCAAAGGGCTATAAAGATAAGTTTTATCTCTACATCTGTTACTGTCTGAAAGGGAGCAGAGGGGGACATCTGGGGCACTAATGCTGTGGTAACATTGTTTCATGACCTGGGTGCAAGTTATGTATTTTTAGTTTGTGAAAGTTAATGAGCTATACCCTTACATATATAACTTCAATAAAGAGTTTGAAATTTTAAATGCCTATACATGTATGTATGTATTTGTGTACAGATACTTCAATTAAAAGGTTTTTTAAATGCTAAAAAAAAAGGTAGGTTATATATGTGGTTAACTGCTATGATTGAGGCTAAGACACCTATCAAAGGCACTGGTGATAACCTAAGGGGAGGATGTCTTTCCAGGACTGGAGTGTATTTATCTGACTTGCACTCGGTCAGCCTGCAAAGACTCCCCAGCACCATCAGGTACAGTGGAAGAGAAGTGAGGTAGGGGCAGCTTTATTAAATCATCCACGAACAAACCGGTGGAGACTAACTCTGAACATCTAACACTCACAGAATCAATAGCTTCACTGAACAGAACTGGACATCAATGGTCCCTAATTGTTCTCATCTGATATCATTTGGTCTTATTTTAAAATAGCGAGACCTGAGCATAAGTCAGAAGACAACGCAAACTTTAAAGACAACAACAGTTTTGCATTTTAAGAGATTTAAAGTGTGAATTTCTATATTTGATTTTGTGTGTGAGAAACCATTAAAACCACGGAGTTGGCTTTTTTCCTAGCATCTCTGTTTGTATCCACATAAGAAGGTTCTGCATGTGTGTTGACAGACTGTCCATATGTCCAATGTATTTTTCAGTTAGAATTTACAATATTGTGAAGATTTGTATCTTTAAAATGGATATGTATTTTTAAATTCTCTATGACGTGAGTCATTATAGCTGTCATTTTTTGCACACTGAAGTGTGTTTCAGTAACGAATGCTTCATGTTTAAAATGTGATATTTAGTTTAATCCCCAAAGCAACCCCAGAAGATAAATACTTCCTTCTTCCCACCACTGCGACCCTCAACACACAAACCCTTGTAAGGACTGGTAGGCTGTGCCTCCTTCACAGTCACCTACTGACCTTTCCCTCAACCAGCTCTTGTCTCTAGTTACCCACTGCCACCTGTCTTCCATCACCCATCTTCCACCAACCTCCAGATCATTCATGCATTCAAGCACCCTCGAGGCCTATCACATCTGGCTCCAGCCTATCCTGCCATCCCAGAGGATGACCCAGCTAGCGCCCCTTTGTCCTGGCTCTGCCTGATGTTCTCTGGCAACCTTGAGCTCTATTTCCCTGTAGCACCTACTCTGTTCCCCACATCCCACCGTAGCCCAAAGCTGCTTCACTGCCGTGCTGACAACTCAGAAGTGACTCTCTGATCATCACCAGCTATCTGAGTTGCTCCAACTCCTGCACTTTCCTTAAACCTTGCCTCTCACCTGATTGTGAGCTAACTGTGATCTCGTGAACCTTCTATTTTCTTCTGCTCTAGCATCCCTTCTCCTTGACTCACTTCTCCTGGTCCCATTTCTAGACCTCCAGGTCATCACTCCACCAGGAGAAGTTTCTATTTCTCACCAGTTAACTCTGTTACAACACCAACTTGACCAACCTTCAATCCTCCCAGCCATCCATTTTCTTGTTATTGTTCTTGCTCCAAAACCAGAGAATTCACATAAATAACTGTATTTACTTCATAAAATCTTTTGAACTTTTTTTTTTCAATTTCCTCTGGCCTTTACAGCTGCTTAGACATTCTGGCTCAGCTCCTGTTCCACGTCACCCAAGTGGCTGTCCCCTAAAGTTTCCTAGTCCTTAAGCATCATCACTCTCCCTTCGCTTCAATCCCCACAGATGATCCCCTTCTGCTTTTCCAGAAGGGTAAGCTCCCCTGATGTCCCTGCATTTATGCTCACATTTTCTTCATCAGTAAGTGAGGAAATATTAAAGATTATTAACACTTGGTATTGCCTAGAGCATAAGGAAAACACATTCTTTAAAACTTTAGTAGGAGGATAAAGGGCATAGTGGGTCTTTTTTTGGAGGACAAACTGGAAATTAGTATCAAAACTGAAAATGCACATGCCCTTTGACCCAGTGATTTGTCTTCACTTCTAAGAATTTATTCAAGAAAAAACAAGAGTGCAAAGATGTATGTACAGAGATATTTACTGTGGTTTTGATGTGGTAAAACTCCTGAGACTGTTTAAACGTTCCTCTTTTGGGGGAATGACTAAATAAATTGTGCTGCAATAAAGTGGAATTTTCTGCAGCTGTCAAAAAGCCCAGGAAGAAATCATGTGCACCGACATGGGAAGATATCTATAATATATAATAAAATGACAAAATTAAGTTGGAGAATAGTCATAGTAAGATCCCACTTACTTAGTTGTAAATGCACATACAGACAAATTCAGAAAGGTGAAGCACTAAACTCCTTATACCCAAATCCAGGCAGGGGTAATAGAATGGTGACAGGAGTGGGAGGTGGTTGATCCCTATGTTATACATGCCTGTAATTTTAATTTCGTTATTAAGCAGTCATTACTTTTATAATTTAGTGACATAAAGAGAAAATAAAATCTGATACTAAAACACCCTTTTGTTACATTTGTCATTGTTTTATATGCTCACCACAATCAAGGCGCCTTCCTTCTGAGGGTCAAGTCTCACTTCTTTTCTCCTTAAACAAGAAATGAGGCAGAAATTTCAGGTCACCAAGAGACCTGGAAGGAGGCCACCCAAAGGTGGTCACTCCAAACGCTATTGCCGACATGTAGATATTTTCACTTTGGTCACAGCTCTCTGCTGTTAACTTTCTTCCTCTTTTTTTTTTTTCTCCAGAGGACTGAGCAGATATTTTATAGCAGAATTAAACAAGAAGCTGGCATGTGTCTTTGGACACAAAGGTGCACTGTACAGGAATATTAAAACCATTAGGCTCATTTGCTTTACTGCATTACATGGAATATCTTTTATGGGGAAAGGTGCATATCAATTTTGGTGTGACTTACACCAAAATTATCAATCATGGTTTATTATTGCCACCCTTCTTTCTGGAAATAGAGGGCAAAATTATTAAATGCATGCTGTGTGTCTCAGGGGCTACAGAGATAATCTAAGTTCTCAACTTATCTTATACAACACCCACATAACTTCTCCTTTCCCTACTGATCCTCAGGAGAAACTCTTGTCTAAGGCTAAGTATGATCCAGTTCTCATGGTCCCATCCACCTCCTTCTACCTCTGCTGGGACTCAACTCCATCACACATATGTATATATGTATAAATATATACATATATTTAGCTCGTATATCTGCATTCTCTTTCTCTCTCTTTAATCCTTCCTCAGTTTAAAATTATGCTCGTCTCCTCCAGATTAAAAATGAAACAAAACAATAACAAACATTAACCCCAAACCAATGCGTCCTTTGTCCAAACTTTCCCTATAATTGGCTCCCCTAACTTGTTCCTTCTCTTTATTGCGAAACTCTTTGAGGAGATTACTCCCGGATGACTGTTCACACTTCACAGCTCAGTCACCCCACAGTCTAGCTTTTTTTCCTCTTCTCTACTGAAACAGATTTTTCAGAAGCCATCAAATGATCTCCTAGTTGCCAAATCTAATACGTCCTCTGAGTCAGCTTGGCAGCATTTCACAGTGTGGACCGCTTCCTTCTTTACACTTCCCTTGGCTTTTTCTGCTCTAGTCTCTCCTCTCTGTTTCTTCTTGCTCTCCACCATTGGCTCCTCTTCTGTTCCCCTCTGAAAAGTGGTGTCCCTTGGGGTCTCTCCTCAACTGCTTTGTCTTAACACTGCACCCTCCTCATCTGTGTAATTGCATTCACTCTTAGGGTTTCATCTCTCACGTATGAGGATGACCATCAAAGCTGCACCTTCAAGCTATGTTTCTCACCTGCATACCCAATTTATATTTCTAGAAGCTTACAACTTATATTTCTAGGTTTTCTCCAACTGAGTGTCCCAAAAGCTATGTAAAATCAACACATCTAAAGAGAACTCATAACCCACCAGTCTGTCTTGGTCCTGTTCCATCGCCAACCATTTACCACCATCCACCAGTGAGATGATTCAGAGTCCTCCATGAGTTCTCTTTTCTCTCCTGCTGCATATCCTGGGATTACATCTCCTGAAATAACTTGCAAAATTACCACCCTCCTCTTCATTCTCACAGCTACTCCCCTAGTCCCATTCCTCTTAACTGCAATAAAAACACACACACAAAAATGTCAACAAAACCAAAACGAAATTCTGATTTGTCTAAAGCACTTATTAATTTACAGAGCTTTCTCCTACTGGAATTTAGACCAGCTTCAGGGAAAAGTTGTGGAAGGTTGGGTGAGTGGGGTACAAACTGGTGGATATTGTCTTCCTTCCGCATGAAATGAGAGCTCAAAACAAAAATTTAATAGCGACTTGGAAAATCAAAGTGATGATTCTTGCAAATCTGACTCTGTGGACTGAGAGGTATATCAATTACACCAACCTAGAAGTTAATCATATTGACAAAATTGCCCAATGGGCTAAAACTCATATTTAAATATTTAAAGTAAAAAATTAAAAAACCTGCTAGAGATTTTATTGGCAAATTGGCTGAAAGACCATTTGGTTTTAGTTTTTAGTTCTGATGTGTAAAAAATAGTTTTGTGATTTTTCAAATCAGTTAATCGTAATGATAATTTTATCAAAGATGTGCCAGTTTGAATGCCTCCTAATTTTACATTTTTCTTGTGAAATGGATTAAATGAATGGGCCATCATTTTTTTTAAAGCTTTTCCAGGGATTTCACACTTTTACACACTCAATTTTCAGGGAAAAAAAATACTGGCTAATTTATATCCCTTTCCAAGAACAGTGAATAAGTACATAAATAGTAGATTAAAAATAAATGCTACCATCTTTGGGTCTTTTAACAACTATCAGGGTGTGTTGTCAAGAAGAGAACACCAATGCTTCACAAAAGAATTATTTTATGTTTCTCTTCTTTACTCTGAAAGATTCTTGAGAGGCTTGTATTTGTAAGTACTTTAGCCAAAATAGGAATTAGCCCTTCAACATTACCTCCAAGGTCAAGGGCAGATTGGGAGACTCTAGGGTATAGGACTGCTGGGGTATAAACATGGTGACAGAGAAGCATCCAAAGTGACAGGTAAACTAAATAATATACTTTCTTACATTTTTACTTAGTGTTATTGAGATAATTTATTATTATCCCTAATAACTTCTGTTATCCTTTGTTAAAGTTAAAATCAGATGCCATATTTTACAACCTGTATTTATATGATGTAAATACTATAAAAACAAAAACTAAAAAAAGCAACCTCAATTTAAAAAAATAGAAATCTTGAGAGAATGAGAAGCTGTAGACATGACTGCTTTGAAAGTGCCTTGTTTAGATCTAAAGGAAAAGGATAGTCAACTTTGTTAAATCCAGACTCAAATTTTATCTCACCAAAAAGCTGAGTCTGTGTTTATTCAAAGAGAAAAGAGTTTTCCTGTAATGTCATCATTTAAAAAAATAATTCTAAGAATTGTTGATTTGAAGCTCGACAAGCTTCAAATGTTTGCAAATATTTGTTATGGGATGTTTACAGTAGAAATCAGTATTTGTTCATTTAGTTATAAAACGTCGGTTTCAGAGAAGAGCTGATTTAGTTTACCAACCTTGTTCTCACTGACTGGGAACTCACAGGCTTCCAGGAAGCTCTCCAAGAAATGACACAGTTGGAGGTGTTGCTCCTTGTAAAAATTATTTTACAGGTAAAAAAAAAATACGGCTCTAACAGTTGGACTTAAAACAAAATGCAGGATCTCACGTCTCGGGAAAGCACAAGTTTATAATACAACATGTGGGGCAGAAATGGGAACTAATCTCTTCCTGTATGTAAAAAAAATGCTTTGCAGAGATAACTTTTCATCTTACAATTAACCTAAAAGTCTGGTCTAAATTTTCTAATCCATTCACACCTATCAGAAGAATGTCTGACCCTCTCCAGGCCTCTAATTTATGCTGGTACTTTCATCTTTAACCAACAAGAAACATCAGTGCACTAGTTCTCATTTCCAAATGGCGAAAGGTAATAGATGAACGAACATGGATCTTTCAGAGAGAACATCACATGGAATACTTATTAAATAGCATAAAGAATTGAAATAAAATTCACTTCCTTTTTGAAAAATAAGGGTTTGGGAAACTTGAAATGGAATGGCATATTAATTATATATTAATCATAGAATATGGCTCTGCTAGTCTCTAAGGATCACAGCATGATGAACAGCCACTGTTATTTTAGAGGGAGAAAATGAAGATTTAATGTAGATTTAAAAATTTGCAGCTGCAAGTAATAATTTATTCAAGAAATGATGCCAAGAGAATGAAAGAAGAGTATGTCCATGAGTGTATGTATGTGTGTGGCATGTGTGTATGTGTGTGCATATATCTGTGTGGTATATGGATGTGTGTGTATGGGTGTATATGCATGTGCATGAATGTACTGGGGTGTGTGTGTGTGTGTTAGTGCGGAGAACAGAAATGAATAGGAAAGGACTTTGGAGCCCTAAGATAATTCCAATGGTGGATGGGCATTTATCACGAGCCTATCTTAATGCTTTTTGTAGGTGACAAAAATAATAGCATCAGCAAACAAAAACCATCTATTTTCTCACAACAGAGTTCTGGAGTTCTCTTTGGCAGGTAAAGATTATCTCTGCCTGAAGTCAATCTTTTATTATTTTAGATTTTCTCAAAATACTTAGGCCAGGCACCTATGTTTTCAGTAAAGGCCACTATGTGACTTTCAGATCATGTGGAACACAAGAATCATCTTGAAAATGGATCATAAAGGCCTGACGGGGCTCCAGGGGAGCTTTACAGTGTAGAAAAGGTTGGTTCTCATCTGGTCTCATTAACACTGGCACAACGAGGAAACTCAGCTAAAGGTGTTTATAATAAACATGGGATACTTAAGTGACATCTTTCCCGCCTTAATTTTAAAAATCACTATTTTTCTGCTACTAGGAGAGATTTTCAGCTTAAGTCTCTGAACTGACACCTGGTCTGGTCCACTGTCAACATTTCCATACTTAACTCTCGTTTGGGAATATTTCTTCTGGGTCTTTTATTTGGGTTATTTTTAGAGAGAAGAAAACAAATGTAACTCTATTTAGCACAGGGTCCAAGTACACTGGCCTTGTAGGAAGGAGTTTAGGCCAGAGACATAGGCATCATTTCTGGGAAACTAGAGCGGGCCTGGCAATAGCATTTATTCCAAACCTGCTTAATCTCAGTACAGATACTCTTTGTGGGTAGTAGAGTTATTCTGAGAGAATGCAAAGAAGAAGAAGAAGAAGAAGAAAAAAACCACCCTTCAGAGATCAAAACTTCAGAGGGCAAAAGTTCAAGGGAGGATTTATTTTTAATGTTAAAAGGGAAGATGGATTATGAGTAAACTCGAGAACATTGATGAAAATGCAATAGCTCGGAAAGCCCAGAAGTGCTGTTTGGTTTGCTGAGTGTTTGTTTTTTTCTGAGCCACAAGCCTCTCAAACACATCTACCTTAATTCCTAAAAGGTTTTTCTAACTGGCTGCTAGTCTCACATAAAACCATTTACCTCAGCTTCAACGTTTGTGCGGGGTGGGTGTGGGGCGACTTTAACCAAAAAAGTCCTATTGGTAAGTTGACCCTGCCTATAAGTGAACTGTATTTGCAAAGGTGTGTGTGTGTGTGTGTGTGTGTGTGTGTGTGTGTGTGTGTGTGTTTTCCAATGCCTGCTTATTTGCAGATATAAGAAGCAAAATCACAGGTGAAGAAGACCTCGTGAGAAATACCTACTGGTATTTCATTACAAGCTAAAGCATACAACTGATTTGAGGTCCATCACTTTCTCAGGCTTCACCAATTACATCTCTCAGTGTAACTAACTGGAAGAATTTATTCACCCTTTACCTATAAAAGCAATTTATTTTTAGAAACTGAAAGCTGTGAGGGACATGCATACTGTTTATTACAACCTGTCTTGGGGACAACTGAGATCCAAAACAGCCACGGGGCCTCTCTAAGGTACCAAGGCACCGTCAGAGCATTTGATTCCCTACCTGGTGCTTAGTACCACTATCATTGTTATGGAGTTCTTTTTCCTGAGAAAATAAAAATTATATACAGCCAGCTACGGACTCTTGGTAATCAAGTTTATTTATTTGTTCATCAAATGGATAGTGAGACCTGATATATATGTCAGGCACCATCTTAGGCTCTGGGGTCACATTGATGAGGAAAACAGATATGGTCTCTCCTCTGGTGAGGGGAAGTGAGTCTTAAAGCTGTGCAAATTGGTTCTAAAATTTTGCTCCTCCAAGTACAGAGGCCAATAGGCACATGAAAAGATGCTCAGAATCGCTAATCACTAGAGAAATGCAAGTCAAAACTAAATGACTACAATGAGGTACCACCTCACACGAGTCAGAATGGCCATCATTAAAAAGTCTACAAATAACAATGCTTGAGAGGGTTTGGAGAAAAGGGAACCCTCCTACACTGTTGGTGGGGATGTAAGTTGGTGCAGCCACTGTCAAAAACAGTATGGAGGTTCCTCAGAAAACTAAAAATAGAATTACCATATCATCCAGCAGTCTCACTCCTGGGCATATATGCAGACAAAACTATAATTCAAAAAGATATATGAGGGCTTCCCTGGTGGCGCAGTGGTTAAGAATCCTCCTGCCAATGCAGGGGACATGGGTTCGAGCCCTGGCTCGGGAAGATCCCACATGTAGCGGAGCAACTAAGCCCATGCACCACAACTACTGAGCCTGTGCTCTAGAGCCCAAAAGCCACAACTACTGAAGCCACGTGCCACAACTACTGAAGCCTGCGTGCCTAGAGCCCGTGCTCCGCAACAAGAGAAGCCACGACAATGAAAAGCCCGCGCACCGCAACGAACAGTAGCCCCCACTCACCACAACTAGAGAAAGCCCAAACGCAGCAACGAAGACCCAACACAGCCAAAAAATAAAAACAAACAAATAAATAATTAATTTTAAAAAAAGATATATGCACCCCTATGTTCATAGCAGCACTATTTACAATAGCCAAGACATGGAAACAACCTAAATGTCCATCAACAGATGAATGGATAAAGAAGATGTGGTACATATATACAATGGAATATTACTCAGCCACAAAAAAGAATGAAATAATGCCATTTGCAGCAACATGAATGCAACTAGAGATTATCATACTAAGTGAAGTAAGTCAGAAAGAGAAAGACAAACACAGTATGATATCACTTACACATGGAATCTAAAATATGACACAAATAAACCTATCTGTAAAACAGAAACAGAATCATGGACATAGAAAACAGACTGGTGGTTGCCAAGTGGGTAGGGGCTGGGGAGGGCTGGAGTGGGAGGTTGGCGCTAGCAGATGGAAGCTTTTATCTATGGAATAGATAAACAACAAGGGCCTACTGTATAGCACAGAGCACTACAGTCTATGTCCTATGATAAACCATAATGAAAAAGAATATTAAAAAGGATGTGTAAAAATATATATATATATGTATAACTGAACCACTTTGCTATACATCAGAAATTAACACAACACTGTAAATCAACTATACTTCAATTTAAAAACTGATTAAAAAATAAAATAAAATTTTGCTCTTCCTTTGGAGAAAGTTGCAGATTAATGGTAGCCTCTGCATCCCCCATTTGACACATTATGGACATGTGGAGTAGCCTGGAAGCGTGCCTCAGCCTCTGCTGAGGGCGGACAAAATGGGGTCATGCACCAGGCAAGGAGCTGGGATGCCCTGGCTTCTCCCCAGATGCATCTGCTCCCCAGGGAAAAGACCAGGAGTGAGACAGGGCAAAGTCAACCAAAGCGCACACCTGCAGAGCCGTGGAGGACGAGGAGGGGAGGGGACTCTGCACATACACCTCCCTCAACAGTTACTTTAACAACAACAACAACCTTAGTCTCCTCCTTGTTTCTTCCACAAACTATGGTGGGGAAACCATGACCTACTGAGGGATGGATTCTGATCTTCTTGTTTCTACAAGCTGTTATGTGAGGAAGAAAGAGAGCCTCAATCAGGCTTTTGCTGCAGGTAAGAAAATTTTTTTAAAACACGTTGTGGCTTTGGAAGCCTCTTATAAAGGGGCGGTCAGTCAACTAGATCTTGACCTTGAATATGAGTTTATCTGTGCTGCATTCGTAATAATACACACCTAACTCGCTGACAATTGGTGAACATGACCATTCTTCAGGTGCACATCTGGAATTCTCCCACATCTTGAAGAGGAGGAGAGAAGACAAATGTGAATAATAATGATAACAGTAATTTATTCGATTGTCTTCCATGGTTCTCTTAGAGAGTAGCACTTCCTCTTTCCAGAACATGTGAAGGTTATATTTGGAACCACCCTTGTTTTGAAACTTTGTTTTAAATTAAACTCAGTTTTGGCTGCGTTGGTTTCTGATGAGAATAGCATTATCATGGAAGCCAAGAATAATTCAATAAAAACATACCCATTGAATATACGAAAATTCATGAGTCCATAATGACACTTTAAAAAGAGAAAGCCAAAAGAAACTCACGTGAGGCAGTTAGTTACCAGCCCCTTATTTGGAAACTATGTAATTAAGGGGAAAATACATTTAATGTCTTTCCAGTAGGAACTATATTGCAGGGTGAACAAATAGCTCCAGTTGATGAGATAAAGCTCTATTTTACAGAAGAATGCCAGAGAGGTGTAGAAGGATGAGAAACTTAGAGAATCATAATCTGGCAACACTTAATGAGAATGTAGATCCAAGCAAGGACTATCAACTTGTGTAGAAAATATCAGGTGAAGAGTCGATGGGACCTGGGAAAGTCACATAGAACCAAAGTAATATCACAACAATACAGTTCTGGTCATCAGGAGAAAAACATAGTTGTACAATGGATGGATCAGACTGCCGTCACCCTAATCTAATGGTCGATCTTAACATGAGAAATGGTGGGACAACCAAATAGTACATGTCTCCTGGTGTCACACATTCTAAATCACAGCATCACCTGGGATGCAGTCTAGCCAAAGATATTTACCTGGGGTCTAATCAGCTTGTAGATGTAACTTCCAGGAAACGTAGGGGAAAAGAGGAACAAGCTAAATGACACCGCAGGCTAGTGGCGGTGCAGGGAACCTCTATAGGCCCAGTGGCTGCAGCAAGAAGGTTTCATGAAGAAAGAGACAAAAGAAACTAGAGGCTGAATTAAAAGACAGTGAGGGGACATAATAAACACTCACTGGTCTGGTGCAATGCATGGTCTGGGATTGGTTTCTGGCTTGGACAAATAAGCTATAAAGGACATCTGGGGGAACATTTGGGGAATTTGAATACATACAGGCTATTAGATAATGTTAAAGAATGATTATTAATTTTAGGTGTGATAATGTTATTTTTTTGCTACATAGGAAAGTGTTCTTATTTTTTCAGAGATGCATTTTGAGGTACTTAGGGGGTAATGTCATGATGTCTCTAATTTATTCTTTGCAGATGACGTACAGTGGGACACCACATGTGAAACAGACTGTGACATTCAGGTCCCCTATGAAATGGCTGAACACACACACATAGACCTTTAACCAACCACGCTCGTCAGAGACTAGGAAGTAATAAGTAATTATAAGTTGCTATCAAATAATGAGTAAACATTTTGTACAGCATTTTCTAAAGACTGAAGTCTTTAAACTGAATAAAGTCAAAAAGAGTAGCATAAAATATTTAGTCTAACAGAGTGAGGAAAGCATTATCATTAGATGAGCAAAAACAAATTCAAGACGTGATACCTCACATAATTTTAGTATTGCCTCCAGAACCTAATTTCCAATGATCACAATGAATGATTTTTATAACTTTTCTTCACTTAGTGCTACTCAAAATCTTCATCTATTAGCAAAAATCGATCAACCACAAGGGAACGGTTAGATAAATTATGGTATATCCATATCTGAAATATTGTGAAGTGACTGACAATTAAGATTTGGATTTAATTTAACTTTTGAATTGATATTTAATAACATGAAAACATATTGATGATATATATTATATGACAGTCCCGATTTTATGTATGTGTAAGTGATTGAGCCTCCAGATAACTGCTAAGAGAGGGATAAAGAGGAACCATTTAATGTATTTCTAGCAACACTGGATTGTTAAATTAATAGAAAAAAATACATTTAGAGGAGGCAGCAAAAAATTGTCGAGTTCACCAGGCACGGATTACATTATTGTCTGTTTTAAAACAGAGAGTAAGTTCTCTCACCACATTGGGCAGATGTGGTAAATGTTCCGACATGATTCGAAAAGAATCTAATTTTACTCATCTCCAAAGCTGAAAGTTGAAAAGCTGAAGCCCTCTTGCCCTTCTCAGAATAACTAAATGTATGTGTACCTCCTCACCGCCAAGTCCTCCCCCACTGGGGACCAGAAAAAGCAATGTTGCTCTGACAGACACGAGATACGCATACACATAACATGATGGCAGAGCTGTTTAAATCTATGGTTATCCATTAAATGTTCACTGAACATTCCCTCACTCTCCAGAAGAGCGGCCAGGCCTGCGGTGCTACCAGGAGACCAGGACTGACTGAAAGAAACGCAATCCTTCCTCAGGGGCAGCCCTTTCTCAGTTGTGAGAAGAAAAAGAAACTTCACCAAGTGTCACATTCATTTAAAATTTCCAAGAGGCCTGCCTCTTTCACGAGACAGGTAAATAAATTCTCGCTGAGTTAAAAACCTCTTTCCTCCCCCGATGATTGAAGTATGATGCTCAACGGTGATTCAAAAGATTGAAGTAGAGCTACAGGCACTGACAAGGAAGGTCTCCCGGCTTCACTGTGCAGGAAGGAAGCCAGAGCAACAGGACCGCAGAACCCCACTTACACACATGCATACACATTCACACGCAAACACATGTGTACACACACATGCCTGCCCATGCAAAGAAAAGGCTCTGGATGAACACACACCAAGCTTTTAATGACAAATATGTTTGAGGAGCTAGGAAAGGAATGGAATGAAAAGGAAATTTAACTTTTCTTACTCTAGATATTTCTGAATTTTCTCTTTACAGCAACAGATATTCATTTACTTCTCAAGCAGTTTTTAAAAAGAAAGAAAGATGAACTCATACGCTCCTGGTAGAAATGTAAAAATGGTACGGTTCACCTGAAAACAATTTGGCAGTTCCTCAAAAAAGTTAAACACAGAGTTACCATATGACCCAGCCATTCCACTTGGAGCTGTTTACACAAGACAAAAAGAAATAACTGCAGGCATAAAGACATGAATGTTTATGGATGCATTATTTGTAAAAGCCAAACAGTGGAAGCTAACCGGTGACTGGATAACAGACTGTGCTATGGCCATATAACGGAATACTATTCAACAGTAATAAACAACTATTGATACACACAACAGCTTGGATAAATCTCAAAATAACGATGGTGAGTGAAACCAGCCAGACAAAAAGAGTACACACTATATATTTCAATTTATAGAAAATTCTAGAAATGCAAACCAAACAACAGTGAGCGACAGCAGATTGGTGGCTGAATGGGGAGGGGTGAGAGGGAAGGTTCACAAAGGGCACAAGGAAACTTTTGGGGGTGATGGATATGTTCACCACCTTCACATGGTGGCGGGCTCACTGGTGTACACTATATCAAAGTTTATCCAGTTTATGCCTTAAATAGGTGCAATTTATTGTGTGCCAATTACATACCTCGATGAATCTGTAAAAAAAAAGGTAATGCGTGTTTAATATAGAAAATTTGGATATTACATAAGAATGAAAGAGAAAAATAAAAGCACTACTACTGGGACTTCCCTGGTGGCGCAGTGGTTAAGAAGCCACCTGCCAATGCAGGGGACACGGGTTCGATCCCTGGTCCCGGAAGATCCCACATGCCGCGGAGCAACTAAGCCCGTGCACCACAACTACTGAGCCTGCGTGCCACAACTACTGAAGCCCGTACACCTAGAGCCTGTGCTCTGCAACAAAGAGAAGCCACTGCAATGAGAAGCCCCTGCTCGCCACAACTAGAGAAAAGCCCCTGTGCAGCAACGAAGACCCAAGCAGCTAAAAAATAAATAAATAAACTTGTAAAAAAAACCAAAAGCACTACTACTTAGTACTTCTTTAGAATACTCATGTCAGCCAAAGATAAACATTGGTCCCAATGGAATGGATTCCACGTTCTGGCCCTGATAGCTCTGGTCATCAGAAGGATTCAGGGGAGTAATTTTCTTTTTGAGTGGATTTTCCCTAGCTTTCCACTGAATTTCAGGATTGAGTAAGTGAAATGTGGTTGAAAACACTAGCTTTGTAGAGTTGTGGTAATAAACCATAAATCATTCTGGGTTCCTTAAGAAGCTCTGCAAACCTTAGAAGACCAGATGGCTCTTAACAGAGCTGTTTGATTTAATAGTTTTGGAGTGGATTTTTAGCCACGTTCTGGTTCCAGATTCTCAGCATTTAGCAGAAATGTTTAGTGAGGTAAATACACACACACACACACACACACACACACACACAAAGGTTTTGTTCATTTAGATTACAAAGAGAAGATGAATATGTAAATATATATTCACTTAAGAATATCTGCAAATACATCTTTTCTTTAAAGGATAACCTCCCATTTTATAGCTAAGGAAACTGAGATTGACTGACTTGCTCAAACCCCTACTTAGTCGTGAGAGTGATAAATCCAAAGTAAGTAAATAATTTGTATAATATAAAGTTATGGTAACAGTCGAAATTTCCCCCTCACACCACACTTTACACTTTGAGAAGAATGAGAGCAGAGGATAGTCTTATTTCCAGGTTTGGGAGATGTGGGGAGAAGCCCTGTGTCCTAATAGCCATCTGGACAGAGAAGGGTTGTCAGGGCCAAAGAGCCAGTGTACCTAAAGGACCTTGTAAACTGTGCTGTGGCGTGGCACTGGCAGGGAAAGAAGATCCCAGGTAAGCTTTGATTTTGGTGCCCTAAAATGTCCATCTCATTGAAATAAAGAGGAATGCAGGTAAGTTTGATGAGTCACCCCCAAAGTCTGGAAGAATCCAAGATAACATTTACATCATTTTCTAACCTCTTCTCTAAAACCATTTCCTCCAAGTTTATAATTTGGCTTCTCCTTTGGGTCTGCCCATGGACAGAGACAGAGTAGTTATGCCAACAAAGAAAGATGAGTCCCCTGGACGTTTGGGTTTACATTTTCCTCCAAATCTCCGTGTCTTTCCATTATGCAACACTTCCTCGTTCAATGGGGTATAGATTAGAAGGTTGTAATGAAGATATTCCTGAGATGGCTTTTGCCAGACCAGCAGCCTTGTAGGCCTCTTACCATCTCCCCAGGGCGTGCTCTCAAGCTCAGGCTGGTGGGGGGGACAGGGCAGCATGTTACAAGGATGCTCATGAGGCCACATGGGGAGCTGTGTGGTTTGGGGTCAGGAAACCAGGTGCCTGGCTGTCAGGCTACACCCACAGGCCCAGGCATCACCACCAAGTCAGGTGTCTCTTGGTTTTGGCAGCTCTGAAATTATGAGTTGACAATCAGATGGCACGGAAGCCTGGAAACAAAGTTGACAATCAGATGGCACGGAAGCCTGGAAACAAAGTTATCAGCTAATCAGTAAGGCCTGCTTGGATGTGGTTTAGATATCCTGAAAGTTAGCACGGTGTGGCATAGGGTGGAAATTGCTATGCCCAGGATGAGCGATGGGGTGTGTGTGTGTGTGTGTGTGTGTGTGTGTGTGTGTGTGTGTGTGTGTGTGTGTGTGTGTGTGTGTGTGGTTGAATACAGAGAACCTATCTTTGTTTTTAACTATCAGATGAACAATGAGAGATTTTGAAAAATGGGATGATTTTAGAATAACTTTCTAAAGAGAAATAATCTTATATGTGCACAAATACAAAGTCTACTTAACATTTAAGATGAATTACAGATTTTTTTAATGCTACTCGATAGAAAAACTTGTTAGAATCCTAAAATGTTTAATGTTAATTATGCAATTTATTCCTGAATACACTCTCATAGTAAAATAGCCAAGGACTGCAGACAAAGCTAAATTCCTCCTTAACCACTTCCTACCAACCCCAACTTGTTCCCGGAGGTAAGCAGTGTGGCCATTTGGGTATGAATCTTTCCAAAGTCTTTTCTTTGCAGTTATAAACATGTATATGTTCCCAGACAAACAGCTAATGTCATTGTGATGTTTTGTTTTGTTTCTATCAGAAAAACCATTATAAATCTACAATTTGTTTTGTTCATTCAGAAACATATTCTGGAGATTTTTCCATGTTAGTACTTATAGATCCATCTCCATTTTAAACCTCTGCATAGTATTCAATAGAAGGGATATGCCATCCTTTAGGAAATCCTTGTCTTATTGATGGGCATATAGGTGGTTTTCCATTTTCACCAACACAAGTACCTTTGTTATAATACCTCCTTCAGGGCAACCTCCTTCAGGGCATGCATGAATATTCTGTAAACGAATTGTTGCGACTTTTAAACATTAACAGATCCTGCCACCATCCCCTCCCGGTATGGCTGAACCAATTCACACACTCTCAGGAGTGTGTATCTAGTTCCCCACCCTAATGCTCACTATTAAACTCATAAAGATTTGCCCACGTGAAGGATGAAAATATTGTTGTTGTTTAACATGCATCTCCCTGACGACCACTTAGAGAGCATTTTTTCAGGTGTTTTTCTTCCCTCATCTGGGAGCTGCCTCTTCATACTTCTGCACATTTTAAAGTTTGGGTTGTCTTCTTTTGAGTCTGTAGGAGCAGAACTTCTTTTCCAAAAGAAATTGCAACAGCAAGTAGGAAAAGACAGTTTTCTTGATTGCAAAAAGCTATAAAAGCACCTGTTTGTGTAGAAATGGAGGAAAAAAAGCCTGCGGTGTATGTGCATGTTGTTTTCCATAGTGTGACTTTAACGCCCACACACGTTTAGTAAACGGAGTGAAGCCCCCAAAGAGTGCAACGGCAAAGATGAAAGACAGAAAAGTGAGGTAGCTCTGCCAGATGCTTAATAACAAGAAGGGCAATTTCCAGCCAACAGCTGCAGGCTGGCTTTCACAGTCTGCAGGAGCTTCGTTTGCAACCCCAGGACCAACTCTTTCCCGTAGAAATCTTTCCTATGGTGGGAGCTTGGGATTTGGGCTCCTGCTCATCTGTTGCCCACCTAAGGAAGTGATGTCAGTCTGTGGCCCTCGTCTGGGGTTATCTGAGGGGCTCATCGACGGTGGTAGTGACAGAGACGGAGGCACAACAAGGTGGTAGCAAGGAGTTGGCAGACCTGGGCTCACGACTCACTCTCAACCGCAGGGGAACTTATCTCCACAGGGCATCTTCCTGGGTGAAAGCTGAAACCTGTGGGCTTGAGAGAACAGGGCACTTACGGGGCACAGAGGGGCCGAGGAGGAAGGCGGCAGGGGTTCCAGCCTCTCTGTGGTTGGTTCTGATGCGTCTGTGGAGGAGGTCATGGGACAAACAAGGATAAACTCCAAAGATGGGGTGTGGTGTGGGGCAAAGAGCTGGGTCTGTGTGACGTAAGCCCTTGAACCCTCTGTTTTTAAATATTGTTTAAAAAGATTCGATAGGAAAGGCTCCAGCCATTTTTAGAAAACAGGCTTGGAGTAAGCTGTGTTTCCATCCTTTGTGAAAGTGGCTAATAAGTCAAGGCTATCACTGAGGAGTTTTTTTGTTTGTTTGTTTGTTTGTTTGTTTTGCGGTATGCGGGCCTCTCACTGTTGTGGCCTCTCCCGTTGTGGAGCACAGGCTCCGGACGCGCAGGCTCAGCGGCCATGGCTCACGGGCCCAGCCGCTCCGCGGCATGTGGGATCTTCCCGGACCGGGGCACGAACCCATGTCCCCTGCATTGGCAGGCAGACTCTCAACCACTGCGCCACCAGGGAAGCCCCACTGAGGAGTTTTGAGTTGCCTTTCTTTTCTTCCTATAGCAACTTGCTCATAATAATCCCCTGTGTCTCCTCCCAAAGCTCCCTGTAACTGATATTTTACCAAGTCCCCTTTTCTCTGGAAGACCTCCCTACACCCACTTACTTTACTCCTTCCCCAGATTCAAAGAAAAACAAACCCTTCCAGCCTCTGAGCATTCCTCAAGCCATTCATGCCTCCTAACTACCATGCCTTCTCTCCTACAATCTCCTCCCCACAGGCTTCCATGTAACCTATTGAAGTACTGCCCATGGCTCAAAGCTCAAATTGTAACACAACCTTCTGAAGACATTTAGCAGAGACGTCTTCCTCTGCTTACCTTTATCTCCCTTATTCCTCCATTACGCATGCATGCGCCCACCCACCCACAAACACATATACTTATCTCATGACATTTTCCTATTCTGTCTTATATTAATTACTTGGAATTTGCTTTCTCTTATGCCGCAGACAGTGACGTCATCCGTTCATGGATTCTACAAGTACTTGTAAGGGCTTCCCACGTGCCAGAGATTTTTCTACCCTTGTCTTTCCAGCTCCCTCTTTCTTGTTGTTCTCTCCTGTCTTCATTCTACAATGCATACTCCTTTCTGCTTCCTCCTCTCTCCCACATCCCTATTTTAAGAGGCAATTTTCTCTAAGGAGCCAAAACTACTTCGTGAAAATAACAGCCACTGAAAAAACCCTCAGGCTTTCAGTAGCCATTTGGGGGTAGAGGGAGGTGGAGGGATGAGCATTTTGATGCTATGTTTATGCTACGCTGCTCTCCTGTGTGCCTGCTGTTAGGTCCTTTATTTAATGTATGTTTATCCAATAGGTCTGTCTGCAGGATATGGATGTTTTGCCTTGGGGATTGTATATTTTATAACTCCATCTTAGGGGAAGCTCCTTCCCGTGTCTTGGAATGGTTCTTCCTTTTCATACTTCAGTATAAACGTCACCTCCTCAGAGAAGCCTTCCCTGTTCGCCCATTGGAAGTAGCCCTATCCTCTCCCTTTCCCATGACCCAGCCACCCTTTATCACATCACCTTGTGTGGGAGATTAATTTCATTGAAGTTCCTAATTAATGGTCTTCCTCCTTCCGTATCCTTTGAGATGGAGTTTGCGGTTCTTCCCATCAAGAGGTGGATATCTCCCCACCCCCCGAATCCAGGCTGACCTTGTGCCTTGCTTTAACCAACAGATGTGACAGAAGTGATGGTGTGCCAGCTCTGAGCCCAGACCTTGAGAGGCCTTGTGTACTTCCGCTCACGAGCATTCTCTGTCTCCCGCCACCCCTCGGAATCTTATCATCAGCACATACACAAACCCAGGTGACCCAGGTGGAGGATGGGAGACCACATAGTTGAGAGCTATGGCCATCCTAGACAGACAGCCCTCATCAACTTGTTAGCTGACCACAGCTGCATGAGCAGGCCCACCTAAAGTTAGCTGATGTTGCCCAAGACAAGAACTGGCCAGCTGAGCCCAGCTTAAATTGCAACTTACAGAATCATGAATTAAGTAACAATCATTGTTTTAAGCCACTAAATTACACAGTGGCTCCTTATGCAGCAATAGCTAACTGATATACCTTGCTTATTTCCTTTAGAGCCCTTCTTGGGAAATTCAGTTAGCTGCTCAAAGACTCTCCTTCCTTATATTTAAAAAGGATACACTCTATCTTATATACTTATTAAGGGATTACATAAGGTGATGTTTGTAAAGCTCTTGGCACAAACTGGGGTTTCAGGACATTTATTTATTTCCTCTTTCTCTGGAGAAGAGTGGGGATCTCAGTCAAGAGGATGCCTGAGCCATTCTCCCCCAGTAACAGGAGAGAAAACCCCAAGAAAGCCCTCAGAGGCTTCAGAACCATTAAGAAGAGAAGTCATTAGGAAGGGGACCCAGGGTGAGATAGCAAAGCAAACCTGTTAATTCAGTTGAATTTGAATGATGTTCCTGAATTGTTATTTACCAGATTTCTCTGTGGTGTTTAGAAATGAAGTCTTTTTATCAAAAAAAGGACCAGTATTTTTGCTTTGGTACCTCCCGAATGTCAGTCTCTCAGATAGCAACACTGATAGCAACCGTAAGGAACAGGTATTAATGTCCTTTTCTACCAAAGAGGAAACTAAAGCTTTGAGACAAAGGCCACCCTGTAAGTAAGTGTAGAACTGGACAGACCTCAGATATGGCCATAACATCAGGATGACCCCCTTCAATAGAAAGTACTGCTCACTGAGCATGTGCTAAGGGCCAGGCCCTTCTTGGCTCCTTTCTTATAGTAGCTTTTTAACCCTCATAGCAGTCAGGGTTGGGGTGGGGGGGCACTGTCACCATGTTTTAGAGATAAGGGAAGTCTCTTGCCCTGGGTCACAGAGTCATGGCCGGTCATCCCAATCCTGTTCTGCTGAGAGAACTTTCACTCTCTTCCTTGACCATTCCCAGGGATGGAGGAAAATTCAATAAATTAGTTGATAGTTGCCTTAAAACAGAAAGAGAGGTACTTCCCTGGTGGCGCAGTGGTTAAGAATCTGCCTGCCAATGCAGGGGACACGGGTTCGAGCCCTGGTCTGGGAAGATCCCACGTGCCGCGGAGCAACTAAGCACGTGCACCACAACTACTGAGCCTGCGCTCTAGAGCCCGCAAGCCACAACTACTGAGCTGGCGTGCCACAACTACTGAAGCCCGCACGTCTAGAGCCCATGCTCCACAACAAAAGAAGCCACTGCGATGAGAAGGCTGTGCACCACAATGAAGAGTAGCCTCCTCTTGCCGCAACTAGAGAAAGCCCGTGCGCAGCAACAAAGACCCAACACAGCCATAAATAAATAAATAAATAAATATTTTTAAAAATAATAAAAAAAAACCAGAAAGAGAAATGAGCTAAATCTTTGAGATTTAGCAACAACAGAAAGGAAGGGCGGGTCATTGAGTGGAAGTGGAACCATCCCCCAGCCTCTCAGCAGAACCCCCTGCATGCAAGACGGTGGAGGTAGAAGCCAAGACAGCAGCTCTCTCCCTCTTGTGTAATCTCGAATATAGGGGGAAAGGTCTCATCAACACAAGCGGGAGGGAAAAGAATGGGGGTCCCAGCTCCTATAGCCTGAGATGTGTCGAATAAAATATTTGACACTACTAAAAAACAAATTCCAAGTTTAAAAGATAGCAAGCAGATGTCTTTCCTGCAGAATGTCTCAGAACCTTAGATGTGCTGCTTTGCCTGTTTTGCAAAGAATTTTACCTTTTGCTGAATACTTACCCACATCTCTGGGCCACAAGATTCAAGTCTGGGAAAGCTGCTCTACATTGTTTTGGGGGCATATTTTTTTTTTTCCCAAATGTGGCTAATATTGAAAAGTGGGCTGTTATTTCTCAGATGGAAACCTGTGGGCAACCTGAAGCCTGTGATGGGGTCTTAATTCATGTTTCTCCACGTCCAGCAGGTAGAAATTCAGTAAGCACCTGTGTGTTCAGCGTGTGTGTGACTTTACAGAGGAAGCATCAGACTGGAGGCCTCAGGTTAACTGCCCCCCATGAAGAAGCTCTTCCCTGGGTCTCCATGAGAGAGACCTGACCTTTGATGAGGTTGTTTTGATGTGGCCATTTTGAAACTTTGACACAGCTACTTTAATGCTGTGGGAATTTTCTGACTTTTTAAAAACACCAGCTTCAAGCTTTTGAAAAAATGACCAAGTCTCAGGGCAGTGCGGGGTCAGGGACAGGGTGAGAGTCAACATCATAAAGAAAACTGGAGGTAGGATGAGGCTGGGGAATAGGGGTCTATTTTTTATTTACACTTCTTATAGGAAGAGAAGAATTAAAAGTTTAATGGACTGATTTTTAGGGTCCCAAAAAGCCTCCAAATTTAAAAAGGTTTTTAGTAATCAAGATAGTGTGGTATTGGTGAAAAAAGAGACAAATAGATCAAAGGAACAGAATAGAGAGCTCAGAAATAGACCCCCATGAATAGTCAACTGATCTTTGAGAAAGGAGCAAAGGAAATACAATGGAGCAAAGATAGTCTTTTTAACACATGGTGCCAGAACAATAGGACATCCACGTGCAAAAAAATGAATCTAGACATAGACCTTACACCCTTCACAAAAATTAACTCAAAATGGATCTTAGATCTAAATGTAAAATGCAAAGCTCCCAGAAGACAACACTAGAAAATCTAGATGACCTTGGGTAGGTGATGACTTTTTTTTTTTTTTTTTTTTTTTTGTGCAGTACACGGGCCTCTCACTGTTGTGGCCTCTCCCGTTGTGGAGCACAGGCTCCGGACGCGCAGGCTCAGTGGCCATGGCTCACGGGCCCAGCTGCTCCGCGGCATGTGGGATCCTCCCGGACCGGGGCACGAACCCGTGTCCCCTGCATCGGCAGGCGGACTCTCAACCACCGCGCCACCAGGGAAGCCCGGTAGGTGATGACCTTTTAGATATAACACGAAAGGCACAATCCATGAAAGAAAGAACTGAAAAGCTAGACTTCATTAAAATTAAAAACTGCTCTGCAAAAGACAATGTCAAGAGAATGAGAAGACAAGCCACAAACTGGGAGAACATATTTGCAGAAGACACACCTGGTAAAGGACTGTTATCCAAAATATACAAAGAACCTCTAAAACTCACCAGTTTAAAAACAAACAAACAAACAAAAAGCCTGATTAAAAAATGGGCCAAGGGCCTTATCAGACACCTCACCCAAAAGATATAAAGATGGAAAATAATCATATGAACAGATGCTCTTTATCATATGTCATCAGGGAAATGCAAATTATAAAAACCATAAGATACCCCCACATACCTATGAGAATGGCCAAAATCTGGAACACTGACAAAACAACAAAGGCTGGCAAGGACGTGGAGCAGGAGAAGCTCTCACGCATCGCTGGTGGGAATGCAAAATGGTACAGCCCGGGGCTTCCCTGGTGGCGCAGTGGTTGAGAGTCCACCTGCCGATGCAGGGGACACGGGTTCATGCCCCGGAGTGGCTGGGCCTGTGAGCCATGGCCGCTGAGCCTGCGCGTCTGGAGACTGTGCTCCGCAATGGGAGAGGCCACAACAGTGAGAGGCCCGCATACCACAAAAAAAAAAAAAAAAAAAAAAAAAAATGGTACAGCCACTTTGGAAGACAGTTTGGAAGCTTCTCACAAAACCACACATACTCTTTTTCCCATACAAACCAGCAATCTAGCTCCTTGGTATTTACCCAAAGGAGTTCAAAACTTATGTCCACACAAAAACCTACACATGGATGTTTATAATTGCCGAAACTTGAGAGCAACCAAGATGGCCTTCAGTAGGTGAATGACAAGGAATATTACTCAGTGCTAAAAAAAGAAGTTATCAAGCCATGAAAAGACGTGAAGGAAACTTAAATGAATATTACAAAGCGAAAGAAGCCAATCTGAAAAGGGTACACCTTGTATGAGTCCAACTATATGACATTCTGGCAAGGCAAAATTATGGAGACGGTAAAAAGATCGCTGGTTGCCAGAGGTTAGGGGGAGGGAGCGATGAACAGGTGGAACACAGAGGGTTTTTAGGGCAGCAGAACTGTTCTGTATGATACTATAATGGTGGATACATGCCATTACACATTTGTCAAAACCCAGAGAATGTACACCACCACGAGTGAACCCTCAGGTAAACTACAGACTTTGGGTGATAATGATATGTTGACATAGGTTCATCAGTTGTACTAAATATACCATTCTGGTGCAGGACATACGTGGTGAAGCAACAGGGGGATATGTGCGAATTCTCTGTACCTTCCACTCAATTTTGCAGTGAACCTAAAACTGCTCTAAAAAAGAATGTCTATTTGTTTTTTAAAAAGGCCGTCTGGAATCTTGCTGCATAATTGTCATCATCACTGCAAAAGTTCCCTGACGGTTCCTCCATCTGGGCTGTCGGGAGGGAGGGAGGGACATAAGTGCCCTGAATTTGCCCTGATGCCTCCCTAGAGGCGGAAGTGGGAGGATGGACAGTGGCCCAGCTAAGGGGAAGCTAGAATCCAGTGAGCTGATTCTGGCCGGCCGGAGTTCACACTGAGACAGCCTGCAGAGAAATCATGAGGTTTTGCTGTTTTCCCCTGAAGTTTCCCACACAGCAGCCAGTGACCTCTTAGGAATGGAAATCGATTGTGTCATTGCCTACATAGATCCCTTCGGTGGCTTCCATCACACCTGGCATCAGATCAACACTACGGACCCGGGCCTCAAGTCCCCATACCACTGGACCCCTCCCATTTCTCTGGCCGCCTCACATCTCTCTGTCCCCCAGCATATTGGTCTTCTCATCCTTGGACACACCAAGCTCCTCCTGCCACCTACCTGTTCCCTCTGCTGGGAATGGTTACCCCAGTCTTCACCTTAGGGGAACTTATAATCCGGGTCCTAAGTGTCACCTCTTCAGCGAGCCCTTCCTAACCACCCGGTGTGAGCAGCCCTCAGTCACTCCACCGACTCTCTGCTTTAATTCTGTCATTTAACTTGATATTTTTTGGCTTGTTTACTGCTCCATCCCTAGCTTTTAGATCAGTGCTGGCACAGAGCAGGAACTTGGCAAACAGATGTTGAATGAAGGACTCACATGAGATCTTCCAGTCAGATAAAGCATGCCAGGGCAGAAGGGCTGGTTTTTATCATAAATACACGGTGCAAATAAAATCAGAAATCCTGCAACTGGTCTCATGATTCACATGCTGTGAGCACAAAACCTCAGGAGGTGTGGATGACGTTTATTTCCTTTATAAATAGCGCATGTTCTACAAGAACTTGGCAGCCACACAGTGACCTGCTCTCTGGCCTCCAGATACCTTCACTTCAGAACATTAACTGTAGCACACCCAACGCTAAATGTACCACTGTCTTATAAAACCAACACCTCCCCTCGCCTGCCCTCTCTATTAAAGGCACCCAAGTCTTTCCAGAGCCTCTGAACCATCTTGCTTCCCCCTCCTGCAACATCCCATCATTTGCCAGCTCCTGTGGGTCACATGGCCATGTCTCTCCCATTCCTTTCACTCCTACTGCTGTGCATGCTGTGGACCACTCTTTCCCCCAGCTCTCTGCCTCTGACAACTGTCTCCTGAGTTGCTTCCCAACCTTCAGTGGCTATTCATGGGAACTGATATTAGCAAAAACGACTACTTTTTCCTCCTTCTTGTCCTTTAATGGTTTTAATTGCTAACCACAACACATGAAGAATTTAAAGAATCTACAGGTGTCCTGGAAAAGTGTGCACTGACTTTAAGCCTCCTGGGGAGGCACAGGCTCCCCTTCAAGCCCCTCTGCCCTCGGGGAGAGGAGAGAGGTCCCGCCCTGTATTGTAGAGTCAGCCATCCTAAATGTCTTGCTAAGGCAGAGATTACTAGCTGCTGAAATGTGGGTCAGTCTAGACCTATACTGTGCACTATCGTGGCCACTAGCTGTATGTACTATTTACATCAAATTCAAACCAATTGCAATTAAATAAAATTTAGAAAAATCAGCTTCTCAGTCACACCAACCACAGCTTAAGTGCTCATTAGCTACATGTGGCTGGCAGCTGGGCAATGAACAGTGCAGACACAGGACATTTCCACCACCTTGTAGAAAGCTCTAACGGATGGCATTGCTCTAGATTCCCAGGACTTAGGTGAGGTTTGTTTTTTTCATTAATGTAGTCAAAAGATGATTAATAAGCTCCTGGAATGTGCTGCTGAGCTGCAACTACGCCAAGACCTCATGGTCCCTGTCCTCACGGAGTTAGTGGGGAAAGTCCTTATGAATTTAACTCCTCGGAAGTTTGCCCCTGGAACTCCCTGTACCTGCACTGGTCAGACCCTCACTGCTAAACGACTGTTAACCGCTTCAAGACACTCTGGACTTCCCAAGGTAAGATAAGGCCTTAAGCAACGAAGAGTGGAAATCTAGCATCGTCTGTTTCCAAAGACCACATCGTGCTTTTGGATCTGACTTTCTTAATATGTACCAAAGGTTCAGGAAGAAGAACAAGATTACAAATTGAGACTTAGATATGGAGAACCTGGAAAGTAGAGGACTGAAGCAAAACTCATTTATTCTCTGCCAGAGATCATGTCAGACACTTGGAATGTGAGGACGAACACAGGAGAACCCAGACATGGCTCTCCCACTGGCCCCTGCGACAAAGTCAGCTTGGGCCTTTCCTCTGAGGTAGACATCAGACTACCTCAGGGCTACAGCTACCATTCCACAATTAGTCCCTCAATGACCCTGAACTCCAGGCTCAGTCCTGGGCCCTGGGACCCAGAGGGCTTGCACCCACCACCCTGCCCTCTAGAACTCATCTAGGTGAGAATGCAAAAAGAGAAATCCCCGCTGCAAAAGGGAACTGGCAACCTCCCATAATCACCCAGCTCTGAATTCTACTTGCAGAGAGAGAAACACAGCAAAGCAAACAAACAAAAAGAAACAAAACAGAAGAATGGGGCATTCCTTCCAAGGAATGAACCCAAACTGAATGACAGCAAAAAGAATCCCATTTGTCCTAGGCTCCTTAGAGAAATCAGAAATTCTCTCTACTACCTCCTTGCATCTTCCAGCCTCATGCCTCCTTTGCAGCCCAGGGGAGGGGACCTGGAAGTTCTAAAGCAGCTCATCCAGAACTTCTGGACCAAGTTCCAGAACACCTGGACCATGGGGGCAGGGGAGGGGCCACACAGAAGAGGGCATCTTCCCACAAGAGCATATTTACCCCTTCTCTTCTTCCCTGACCACCTCCTCCAACTCCCTTCTTCCCAACAGACTCACCAGCCATCTGGTGGGCAAGCAGTGTCTACTTGGGATGCCCGTACCTGGTGAAGAAGCAGCTTGAGTCAAGAGGAGGTAGAAAGTACAGCATCTTCCTCACCCAGGGTTCTTGCACCTGTAGTGTGTGTGTCAGCCTCCTGGAAGCTTTCCCAGGTCCCAATCAAACATAAGGGAGAAGCAGCTTCACTACTCTCTCTGCCAAGACACCCAGAAATCAGTTAAGGGAGCATTTTCATCCGTCTATTGCCCCTTCCTTCTCTGTCATTATTTGCCAATTCAGAGGGAGAAGAGAGGCGAGAGCATTCGGCTGATTCTCAGTCATGTGCCGTTTTAGACACGATGTTCAATGAATGTGGACGAAGTAAGGGAATTCACAGCTCCCTCAGGGCTGCTGAATCAACCACTGCTTTCATTATTACTGCTCACTGCTCTGTACCTTTCACATGGGCTATTCGTTGGCCTTTCCATTTAGATAATAAGATAATAAATCAAGCTGCATCTTGTGCATTGCTTTGTTCTGTAGGAATTAACAGGATTGACGGGCCATGTGCCTAGCAGAGCCCCACCAAGGCCACTGGATGATAAGTATATTGAAAAGATGAAATGAGTCTCCACCACAGTGTAGTTGTGATTTTTCCCCAGAACAAATCTAAAAAAGAGGTCTTTGCCATAATGACAACAAGGAATCAACTTGGGTCTTTTTTCTGTTACGGACGTCAGAGGTTGTGGACTGCAGCTTCTCTTCCACAATTATTCCCTAAACACCCCTCAAATGCCAGGCACAGCACCTGGCCCTGGGACCCAGAGAGGGTGCAACTATGTCATGATCGAAGGCCCCACCATAGCCATGGCTGGTGAAGACTCCCTCTGTGACTCTGTTAAAAATATAACATGTATTTGTTTAGGCATTTTCAAAATTTCACCTAAACACCCATGATTAATAAGATGAAATGCATCCTTGATGTTAATCTATCTGATGGATAGTGGTGACGTCAAAATAAAATCTTACTGTATTTGACCCCAATTTTAAGGTGTTTCTGGTTCTCCAACACTCCCTGTATTCCCATATATGTGTCACGTACATGACCTTCTAATAAAGGAGTGCCATTCGATGGAACTTTCAGAGGTGATGGGCCTGCTCTGCATCTGTGCCGTCCACTACGGTAGCCACGGCCACACATGGCTGTCGAGCACTTGAAATGTGGCTAGTGTGACTAAGGAACCAGTCACATTTTAAACAATTTAAATTTAAATAGGCACATGCGACTAACAGCTATGGCATTAGACAGCACAGCTGTAGGGGTTTAGGTATATCTAAGGCCAAAAGGGTTACATTGGGATGCACAGTGCTGGGGGGTGATAACCCCATACAGGCCTGTTCAGACAACGCCACCCAAAGAGATCTTATAAAGGTACACACTTTAGCCTGCCAGAAAAGGCTGACCTCTCTGGATGGGACTCTCCATTTCCCCATTTCCTGAAAGTAGCCATGCTGTCTAGGAAAAGAAACTGTTCTCAGATGATCAATCTGTATGTGCGTCTTCAGAGAAGACGGTTTTTCCTTAACCCAGCATTTCTCTGCTTTTCATTTCTGGTTGCAGATCACCGACTCTGCTGAGTGCTGGAAGCTGCAGCTGGTGACTCCCCTCTCCCCACCCTCCTGGCCACCCCACCAGTGACAGCACAGGCAGGGGTGGCCTGGCTTCCTTTCTGGTGTTTTCGTCGGGTAGCTGCCTGCTCAGAGCTCACAGAAGGCTTGTCCCTCGTCCCAGGCAGACGGCAGGCCAGCCCCTTCCCCAGACCCAGAGCTGGCGGGGCGGCCTCCTCCAGGAGCCTCACACGCTGCCCTCCACCGTGAGTATCGCCCTTCCTCCTCCTCCCCGTCCCAGTGTCACCCGTGTCCTCCGTTGTGTGCTGCCACAATGGCTTCTAAAACCCACTCATTTGCTCAGTGGCCTTGAGGACCAGGCACTTGGCTAGAAGCTGCCAGGGAGGCAGAGGTGAATCCAGTGGCGCCCTGGCCAGGCTTCCAGGACAGCCTCCCACCCACATGTGGGAAGCTTAGGTTCAAGGCAGTCTGTTCTGTGATTTGCTCCTTAAAGGAGGGAGAAGCAGGAGGGGGCACAGATGGCAAGGAAGTGGCCAGGGGCTGGGAAAGTGAAGCCCCGATGAGGTCCCTGGGTCTGAGAGACTGTCTCAGGGAAAGCATGCATTTCACTGCATTCTCTGTAGCAGTGAAAAACTGGAAACAAGCGAACTTTGCACCGAGAGGCGACTGGTTAAATGAACTGTAGAGAATCCGGAGAGTGGAACACTTGGCAGCTACCCAATCTGGTGATACGGCCTCAAACTGAATTGGCATATAAAGTGGTCCATGAAAGACTGTTCCCTAGAGAGCAAGACAGAAAACGGTTTGTGCAGTCTGATTTCCTTTCAGAGTGTGTGTGTGGGTGCGTGTGTGTGAGATTGTGTTACAGAGAAAATGTCTAAAAGGCTGCATCTCAGAAAATGAACAGTGCCTATCCTAGGTGAGAGGTGTTTGAGGGGTTTTTATTTTCTTCATTATATATGTTTGCTTTGGGGGGATTTTTTTTTTCTTGGTTGTTGTTCATTGTGAATATACTCCTTTATAATCAGAAAAAAGCAAAGCCACCTTATTTTAAATGACTCATCAGTGACTACTGTTTTGTCCTGTCAACACATTCACCCTTTAGTTCTTAGTTGGCTCTTACTACTTGGATGCACTGCGGGGGAGCGGCTGCTGAGTGCGGGGGCTGGGACGTGGGGCAGCCACCAGTGGGTGAGGCCCGCTTCTCCCTCCCCTCACCCAACCAACCAAAGTTCACCTGCCATTTCAGCACCTGGAGTTTGACAGCCTCTTTTTTTCCAATATCTGTCCGTCTGTTCGGAAGCCCCCTCACGTGCAACCCACTCACAGCCCCGAGCCCAGCACAGTGCCTGTGGGGTGGGCACCTGACCCAGGCTGGGGCAGCAGATAGCCTGATAGACAGCTCAGAGTCCCTGCTTTCGTGCAGGGTGAAAAAGGCAGAGCTTCCAAACAAAAACAAAAAAGCGAGAGGTGATTCAACCTCCCTGCACGAAGTCGAACAAAGATCAAAGTCAGGACCTGACTTCCTGACTCTCTTTAGTATCAGTATCCAATTCACTGGGGCTACTACGAGCAACTCCATGCTGATTTCCATGTTGGTTACTTTCAAGGACAGCAGAGAATAGAAAAATAATGGTTAGATATTAATGGATTCCAGGCTAACTTTTCAATAGGCACTTTCCACTCTCGGAGACTTAACAACTCCCTACCTCTAAGGACCCTGCACACACCTTCTGCTTTCTGGCGTTCATGCCTTTGTGGATATGTTTTGTGTTTCCCTGCCCCGGAGCCATGTTCTGTCCCCTCACTGCATGTCCCCACACTCTCCAGCCTGCAAGGGCCAGCAAAAATGTCGCCTCCTCAACGAAGCCCTCCTGGATTTTCCCCAGCGCCAGAGACCCAGCTTCCTTCTCCCAATTCCCAAATCGTCTCATAGAATTTCCCGTTATTGGTATTTGCAGCCATGATATATTCACTGTACTTGAATGTGAGCTTCTTGAGGACATGGATCATGTCTTGTACAGTGTTTAAGCCAAGCAAGTGTATCTGGTGTCAAGTAAGCTGTGGGATGAAGACTGCTCCCTCACTGTTGCAGAATTCTCTGCATTCTGCTAAGAGCCTTAATGCACAGCATTGCACTTGACCCTCGAAACAAGCCCTTGGAGTAGGCTGGGCTATCACGTGCATTTTACAGAGGAGGAAACCAAGGCTGGGGGAGGGCAGGTCGTTCCTTGCTGAGGTCCCACAGGCAGCAAAGGATGGACCAAGGAGCAGATGGGGGCCAGTGTGCTACCCCCACCTCACTCCACTGGGCTTTGAAACACAAGCAGGCTTTTCAGATTAGGCAGCTGCACTGACCTGGATGAGGCCACACCAAGCAGCAAGGCGAGAGATTTGGGGCGGCACCGAGTCCAATGCTCGTGTTCTCCCAACAGACGGTTGAGAGGTTCCTGGCTTTCAGTGTGCTTTGTCACATGTGGGGTTTTCCCCCTCTGCTTTTCTCTCCTTCTCAGGGGCGAGAAGAAAATGAAAGCAAGCTCTGAGACTTTGCAGTTTGTGGAATAAAATTGACAAAAAGTATTCTGACAAAGAGAAGAGAGGAATAGATGAAAAGGCTCTCAGCGGTGTCTTTAGGTTGTGGGTCCACGGAGGAATATATTTCGTTTTTTTTTTTACTCTTGGGCTCTCTCCAAATCTTCTATGAGCCAGAAACACAATTATAATGGAAGGAGGAAAAACCTTTATAAAAAGCTAGTGTAGAGGGCCTCCCTGGTGGCGCAGTGGTTGAGAGTCCGCCTGCCGATGCAGGGGATACGGGTTTGTGCCCCGGTCTGGGAGGATCCCATATGCCGCGGAGCGGCTGGGCCCGTGAGCCATGGCCGCTGGGCCTGCACATCCGGAGCCTGTGCTCCGCAACGGGAGAGGACACAACAGTGAGAGGCCCGCATACCGCAAAAAAAAAAAAAAAAAAAAAAAAAAAAAAAGCTAGTGTAGGATTCCAAAGTTGCAAAAAGTAGCCTGAGCAAGTTACTTGCTAGATTTACTCTTCCAGCGCTGCTTTCCAGGCCAGCTGGAGGAGGCTACGAGTTCCTCCTTTCGACAAGTTTTGCAAACAGGTGTACAGAATGGAATAGCACTAGGGCTTCTTTTTTTGTTTTTTTTTAAGCTGACAAGTTATTTTTATGATAGCCCTTAAAATAGAATGTCATGCAGAAAGTAAAATATTTAAATAGTTTACAAAACCTAAAGGAAAAAATGAAAGTCCCACTTTCCACTGGTCATCCTTGTTCAAGCTCCTTCCAGAGAACGTTTCAGTACTGATTAGCTGTGAAGTGTATAATCTTTTATATATTTCTAAAAAGATCATGCATCATAAGCTTCTACACCTTGCATTTTTGCCTATAATAATCTTGCTGACCTCTTCGTATCAGCGTGGGGTCTATTTTATGTATAGACTACATGTGGTTTACTGAATGGATGTATCAGAGTATTAACTGTTGCTAGATACGTAAGTTGTTTCTAGTTTTTTGGTTCTACAAAAAAAAAAAAAAATGCTGCAACATATATGCCTGTACATGCATCTTTATGTTCTTTGTGTGACTACTAGGAGGACATGTTTTCAGCAGATGAACTGCTGAGTCAGAGCTGTTGTGCTTTGTATGTTTTGAAAGATACGGCTTAACCCTCCAAAAAGGTCACAACGATTTACACTCCCCACTGCCGAGTGGAGGCTTTTCCCCCAAACTCTGACCAACATCATTACCATCAATCCTTATTTTCAACCTATAACTATAACCAAAGCCATTATTTCATGTGGCTTCCTCCTTTGGGCATTTGTTTTCTCAGATATTATCTGGTTAATATTCAGTCTCCTCATGCAAGTTAAAAGGAAATGACATAAGCCACAGGTACTAGAAATATATGAAGTGTTTTCTAACGAATGTCTCAAAAACCATCTTCCTATTACCCAAGCTGTATTAAAATTAAATTAGCTGAGTTGAGATCTTTCAAACTTAACTGGGCAATTTTTTACAAAGATTTTATTTTTTTAGAGCATGATTCAGAAAAAAAAAACCAGAGAGAACAATAAAGTCAATGGGGCAATATGTAATTTGGGGGGAGATCCTTTGAGATGAAGTAAATTTCTCATCAAACATTCACCCACTAATTTCATCACCCATTGGTGATTTTCCAATTACGTTATTCATTCTGTACTTATTAGTTGGCACCATAAGAGGATATTACTTTTCTCATGTATTTACTCATTTATTTTCATCAGTATGGATTCATGGATCCTCATTTAATTGAATGTGCTATAAAGACTGCTATCATTATTTAATTTGATGCTTAAATTGCCTCAGATTTGGCTAGTGGAACCCCATCAAGTTGGCGCCTATGTCCTTTGACAAGTCCCCACGGTCTTTGAACACTTGCCTTCTGTGGCAAAAATCAGTCCCAGGTTCATCTTATAGTTTCCCTGCCCTAACTCTGGAATCAGACATTTCTCCAAGGAATCCTGGTTTCTTGGCAGGGAGAAAGGTATTTAGAAACCAAGATCTGGGCACTACAAGGTCATTCTACTGTGTGTCATGGCTTTTAGGTCCTCTCATCAGACAGAGCCAGGAAATATGCTCAAATACATAGCACGTGTCCACACAAATTTATCTATCTATCTATCTATCTGTCTATCATCTATCTATCTATCATCATCATCATCTGTCTAATCTCATCTAACCCTAAAATATATGAGTTCATACTGAGCCCTCAGTTCCCACACAACAGCACAAGGCACTCCAAGGCACTGTGGAGAAGCCACTGGCAGGAAGGCTGCAAGGAGGAAGTTCTGGCCGCCTTTCTCCTGGCCTGCTAATGGCCAGATATGACTCTGAGGAGGGGCGAAAATGAAGTTTTCATCAGATCTTGCTGCTCTTCCTTTCTCTACTTTAACCACTTTATTGAGGTCCAGCTACAAACACTGCAAATATCTGAAGTGCAGAACCTAAGTTCTGACATATGTATATAACTGTGAAACCATCCCACAATCAATATAGTGAACATACTTATCACCCGAAAGGCTTCCTGGTATGCTCTTATCCCCCTCCTGCTTTGCCCTGTCCTCCCCTTCCCTCTCTCACCATGAAATTACTGATCTACTTTCTGTCATTACTGATTAGTTCACATTTTCTAGAATTTTTTGTAGGTAGAATCACACAGTATGTACTTTTTTGGGGTCTGGTTTCTTTACTTAGCATAATTATTTACCCACGTTGCTGTGTGTATCAGTAGCTGTTCTAATTCCATTGTATGGCTATTCCACAGTGACTTATCCATTAGCTATGCTTGAAGGACATTTGAGCTATTTCCAGTAGTTGGCTATTACAAATAAAGCTGCCATGAACATTCATATATCAGTCTTTGTGTGGATATAAGCTTGCATTTTTCTTAGGTAAATACTTAGGAGTGGGATGGTTAGATCACAGGGTGTATGTTTAACGAGTTTCCAGAGTGGTTGTCCCACATGTTATGTTTTTAAAACGACTGCACTTTTAGAAAAGCAGGGACAGTTACAATGTTGTGTAAAAAAAGCCCAACAGGTTAGGGTTGGATTTATGAAGGAGAATGTTTCCTTCCAGAAGCTTGGGGTGGGCTGAACATGTTTCTTGGAAATATGGGCACAGACCCCTTCCTTGAAGGGAGCCAAGCTGTCGTTCCCTTGGTCACAGAGGGGTGGGTTTTGCAGAGATTCAAAACACAGGAAAACAACAGCTGAGATTCATCTCCGTTAGCTCAGAGGCCCTTTGCATTAGACAAATACCTTTTCTTTGGTAAACAAACCTAGGGCTTCCTTTTCCTGCTGGAGTTGGGGTACAGAGTAAATAGGCCCTGAATCTGTAAACAGAGCACACAGGTAGGTGCTGGGGCACGGGGCCTCTCCTGGAGAGGGACTGATACTGACAGACGCCACCTCACTCCCGTGTTCTTGCCACCCGGTTGCCCAGAGGCCCCTCCCCTGCAGAGTCAGCCCAGCACATTCTTAAGTCACTGCTGTCCTGCCATCTTCTGGAGTCCCTTGGTGGATAAAATGGGGGTAGGTGGCACCTGATAGAGAAGTTGAGTCAAGAGAAAAAGGGCTAAGATTAAAAGGACGTGCTGGGAAGATGTCAAAGCCACAAAGGGCTCTCAAAGGAGAGGTTTCTTTCATTTCTAGGTTAACAACCAAGATGATACTGAAATCTAGACTTGACTTGAAATCTATTTGACTTGATATCAGTATAACATGGACTCTAACTCTTGCTTGGGATTTTTTTTTTCCATGAGAACAAACAGAGTTAATGCTTAATCTCCATCTTTAGGTACTTGTTACTGTTCAGTTAAGAGCCAGTCCTCTTTTTGATTTTTGCCCTCTCTTTCTAGAAGCAAGCTTGCATCTGACCCACCATGGTCCCCACAGAAGTCACAGTGAGTACAGCTACGCCCCCTCGGGTTCCTCAAAATGCACTCTATTTGGGGGCTTCTTTTCAGGGAGTGGGAAGGAATCCATTGTGGCGGAAGGATGTCTCTGTGGTTTCCCAGGGTAAGAGCTCTGCTAAGCAGTGCCCAGGACAGGGGGTCGATGCCCAGCACAGGGGGCTCTGCAAACACGAAGCGCTAGAAGAGCTTTGGGGTATGTGGGAGGACAGAGGAAAATGCTATTTTAGATTTTACTAATAGGTGAGGGTTGTATGATCTTTAGGATGTCTTTGTCCCATGTGTCTGTTCTGAAACTCAGACAAAAGAGGGCAAGAGAGAATCCATTTAGTTTGTTTTTAAAAGACCCACAGTGGGCATGTTAGTTTTGTTTCTTACATAACATTATGTAGCCTTTACTAAAAAACACATAATGATATATATTTCTCTGAAAGAGGAAAAGAGGCCAACAAAAATGAGTAAAGTCATCAGAGAATTGTTTGTGATTTTATAGTCAAATGTAATTAATTATAGAATCAAATCAAATTCCTATGCTTTTGTTATATTCATGAATGCTCACAAAAATATCTAAAGGTTTTAATTTTGCTTTTCTCAAAGTAAGAATCTGGGTTTTACATGTAGGTATTGAAATCAAACCTTCTTAGTGGAGCTGACAAACTGTCCCTCACAGTACACTGTAGGTTCCCACCACCTGTGGAGATTGGTGGTTGCCACCCATGATGTCAAAAAAGTTATTTATCATATGCTAATGATATTTAGTATTGCATACGTCATTGCATATCCCGTAACAACAACAAGAAGACAATTATTTTGGACCTGGTGAAGTAACGAGCTAAGTCTCTATTTTTCTAACCAGAATTAGACCCTTAGTTTCTCCTGCGTTAGAATTTGCTCTTCATCCCTGATGCTGGAAACGGGGCTGACACTGTCAGTCATTCGGTTTTATCCTCTGGAATCTTGGAAGATATCCAGACTCTGCAAGGCAGCTCCAGAGAGGAAGAAAAATGCACCCCAGTAATGACCTTTTGTGGTCAAGAGGTGTTCAGCACCACCTACATGGGGACAAGATGGGACCTCTGTGGCTATGACCCTGGGAAATAGCCATGACGTCCCTGTGGCCACCTTTCTGAGCACTGGCCATGTGCCAGTAACCAGCCAGGGTGCCACTTTCCGGCAGCCTCACGGTAAAGGCAGAGCCATGCTTACAGATGAGGAAACGAGCTGGGAGAAGGAACGGAAGGTTCCAGGTGTCGTGGCTAAAAGGAGGAGGAGCCCTGGAGGGTGCTCTCAGAGTCACGGCTTCACTGGGTCCCCCCACCCCGTGGGCAAATGTCAACACGCCGAGGTCCAAGCCTTACTGTGTGGAAGTCTCACGTCCTCGAGGGCGGGGACAGAGCGCCCTGGGGCAGTGCCTGCCAACTCCCACTGCTCCCACCGCGGCCCTCCCTGCCTGTGTCCCGCCCTCCCATTTGCCGCCTCCTGTCCCCAGATGCCCATGTTGGCACTAAGGAGCAATGGGGGGCACAGCTTTTGCCCTCTACCCTGGCCTCTCCCCAGAGGTGGGAATGAGGGGCCTGGGGCTGGGGGAAGGTTTCCAGAGACAACGTGAGTCGGTGAGGGAGGCCTCGGAAAGCTCTGGAGACCTTCTTCCTGCTCCAGGAGCAGCACGATGTTCACTGCCTGGGCTGCTGCTTCTGGGCCAAGGTTCTCCTGAGGGGAGGAGGACACACCTGCCCGCGCTCGGGGGCCAGGGCCTGTGGGGCAGAGCCTCGCTGGGGGCACCAGCGGGCAGCGCAGGCCCCTTGCCCGGCCGTGCACTGAGGTTTGCCCCCAGCATCAGGCAGCTCCCGGCTGCTCCGGGCACAGGAAGCCACAGGGCATCCTCTGGTGCCCAGAATCTTTCCGGGCTGGGGAGTGGGGAGGTAGGGCACCTGACGGCCACTCTGCTTGGGCTCAGGTGCTGGGACCCAGGTGCCGTGGCTCACGTTTGGTGTGGCCACTTTGACAACATCAGCACGTGGAGAGCTGGGCTTTGGGTCAGCAGGGATTAAAAGTGCCCCAGCTTGGGACTGAGGGGCTGGGGGATGGCTCTGGCCTTGACCCTCCCCCAGTGGCTGAGGGTTTGGGGCAGAACCTTCCGTTCCTTGGGTCTGTCTCCTCCTAAGATGGTCTCTAACATCTGAACATCATTCTAAAACCCGCTGAGCTTCCAAAAACATTTTCCAGAGCAGAAACAAAAGCCTACGTGAGGAGAAGGCAGCCCATTGCTGAGTTCCGGGCTGGCCACTGGGCACGCTGTGACACATTGTCTCATCTACTTAGATCTATGGCTATAATGCGCTTCTTTTCTTGATCAAAATGCTAAAAATCATCCAAAATAAATGATATAAATCCCCCCAATTAAGTAGCCCCCTGGGAGTAACACAGCCGTCCCACGATGCCACCCTGTCTAGGGCACCTCTGAGCTGTGGAGCTGCCGTCAGGGCCCTGCACACAGATGGACCTCCCCTCCCCCCCCCCAACCCCCATCCCAGCCTCGAGCTTGACAAGCGAGGCCTGGCGCAGGAGTTATTGACCTTTCTAACGTTTTGCTCCAATTCTATTTCCATCACCGAGGCGAATGGTGTCCTTTGGAAGTGGTTTCTTTGCCTGGCATGTACTCTGTGCTCAGTAAATATCTGTCGAATGAGTGAACAAATCACATTATTTATCGGCAAGGAACGAGAAATAAAGAGCTGTTTCTCAAGCCTAGGATGAGCATGCCGTTTTCTTAGGCAGGCAGGGAATGAGATGGTGGCATTTTCACACAAACACCATCCTGGCCAGGTCTGGGCCCTGTCCACCCCAGCGAATCACCACTCCTCACACTGCAAGAAGATTCTAGATCTGGCTCAGACCTCTGCTCATGGGGGTCCACAGGCTCCGAATAGTGGTCTAGTTGGTAAAGACGTCATGTTTTTAAGAGTGTCTGAGAACAACACAGTTTGCTAAGAAATGCAAGAGAAACCTTAGGTAAGATTTCTAGACATTCTAATTTGATGTGGAAGAGAATGGTCAGCCCCTTCAGAGAGCAGGGCCTGGATACTTCCCAGCAATAACGACACCCTGTCTCACTCTGTCTCCACTGCCTGCCTCGTGTTCCATAACAGGCTTGAGGCACCTTATTGGGTGCGTACAACAGAATAGAAAAGAAAGGACATACATTAAAACAGGGTCAGAGGAAATTGACAGAATAGGGAGAAAAGACCAAGAGAAGGAGTTAGAACGTGGGTTTTCAGCCTAAAGCTGTGCTGTCTGGTGAGGTAGTCATGAGCCACGTGGTGCCCCTGAGCACATGAAATGGGGCCACTCCAACTAAGATGCCCCGTGAGTGTAAAATGCACTCCATTCAAATATAATCTCTGCAACAAAAGGATGTAAAGTATTTTGGTAACTTTTACATTGCTTATGTAACAAAAAAATATTTTAGACATACTAGGTTCCAATAAAATACATTATTAAGGTGAATTCCACCTGTCTCTTTTTTACTTCTCTCACTTGGCTACTAGAAAATGCAAAATTAACCCAGAGTTGCCTTATACTCCTATTGGACAGCACTGGTTGAAGGGTCTTATTTGGTTACTATAATTGGGCTACCAGTTTGACTGAGTTTCCCAATTAAAAAGGGAATCCTGATTAAGTCACAAATCTTATATGGTGCATGAGCGAAAAAAAAACAACCTCGCCTGTTCTTCAGGAGATACGAAAGCCTTTCTTCACTTCTCTTTTATATTTAAATGGCAAATAAATATCTAGGCTAGGTCTTGGTGAGTAGGGCACAGAGCTATACGGACAGGCCCTTGGAAGTCCCCTCTCGGTGGAGAGGGTGGGCTCCACGGGGAGCACCTTAGATGCCACCTCGATGCAGATCCCGGGGTAAACTCACGGCAGCTTGTGGGAAGTCATTCTACACAGTGCTCAGGCCAGGAGGCTCCAGCAGGTGCTCCGGGATGCATGCAAAACCGTGTGGATTTCAGATCCTTACACTGTTCCTCTCTCAAGATGTTCTGACCCAGACTTTGAAAACAGCCTTTGTGGGTAGCTTCTCCAGCAACAGCAGTGTCTCTAGGACTCAGAGAGCAGGGAGGGAAGAAGGAATGGCTTGCCAACCTCAGAATCCTCCTGGAAGCCAGGTGCCCCTCATCTGGAAGAGGGGCCCGCCCCTACCTGGAAGGTCAAGGATTAAATGCATGCATGTCCTGTACTCCGCACTGGGTCAGATGTGCACTAGGCGCTCTGACAGTAGGGAATCAAATAAATTGGTAAATAATCGACGTTTACATTCGCTGGGAGATTTTCAAAGGATCCTTGGGTATTTACCTATCAGGCATGGACAAAGCTATGAGCACAAGTCTCGATGCAGGTGGACAGTTTGTCCAGGCTCCCCCTAGCCTGGGACGTGAATTCTTCCTTTGTCATCCTCAAAAAGATGGCCAACGCTTTGAACTTGTAAGGATGATATAGGCTCACCTTGTAGTCTTGATAAAATTCACACAAACCCAGGTTTTTTGTGTGTGAATTCAGTCACTCTTAAAATATGTCTGGGGAGTCCCTAACTAAATATAATGCTATGCTGAAGCACTGGGTCCTCCAACCCTCACCCAACAAGAAAACGTGCTCTGTGTGCTTCAAGCAGGACACAGTGTCCCCACTCTGGGACACAGTCTTGGGGAGCGGTGGTTGAGGGCTCGTTTACCAGGCCATGGAGAAGGCTGGGTCTCCCGGGACACTGGGACTGCTAGGGGTCCCCTCTGTGAGACCCTCTGTGCCACATTTGTGAATGGGGATGCTGTTTGCCTCCCTAACTCACAGCTTTGGGTGCAGGCTCATGTGAGAGTCTATTAAAGCTATTTAACCCCCCCAAAATGTAAAAAAATCCACCCTCTTCAAAGCAGTTTGACGCTTACTCACTGTGTGGATTCACAGTTGACACCTGCTCATCTGCATGGTTTTACTGACTTTCCTCCAAAATGTCACCCTCCTAACTTCTTAAATCTCCAGTGATACTTTTGTGGGTCTCTGTGCTCTTCATGTTCTTCCTTCCACCTGAAAAGTTCTTTTTTTCCTCTCAAAGTCTACTCAAACCCCACCTCTTAGGGGATGCCCTTTGGGGCCATTGACAGTGCCTGGCTCCCATGTCCCGCTTTGGCAGAAGTGTCCTGGCATCTTCACTGAAATATGAGTCATCCGTAAGATCTGTCCTCCCAATGATCTGGGCTTGTAGACAACGGCCAAAGCTCGGAGGGAAATCTTTAAATGTACACTGAGAATGGGTGAACCAGGCCTGGGGACGAAGCACATTCAAAATGGAGAGTTTTCCTCAGCTCTTCCCAGAAGCAGGCCGTTCTCAGCTGCTGGCTCCTGAAGAGCCAGCTCCTGGATCTGGCCCCCAGGGGTCTCTCTGCAATAGGACTTTCTCTTGGTCGCACACTAGAGGTGGATCAGGACCAGATTCAGGTTTTCCTAATTGTAGTCCAGGTTACCTTGGGCCTCCTCCTGGTACTTCCTGCCAGTCGGGGCCCAAACGGAATGGACCCATCACCTTAGCTCTTAGCACAAGCTTCAGAATTCAGGAGACCACAGCCTCCTGGCGTCTACTGCACCTTATCAGTCCACTCAGTGTGTCCTGGTATCTTAATAAGCACTCAGTAAACACACACACACACACACACAAACACACACACACACACAACAGGTTCCATGCTCATGTAAGATTAGGAAACATTATTAAACAAAATTCAACAGATTCTGAAGGACTTCTCAGAGCCTTTACTATGCTATCATGCAGTTAAAATAAAACAAGCTCTTCAGGACTTCTCAGAGCCTTTAATATGCTCATGATTATTGTGAATTTCAAAGGTGATATAGTAAGCAGAGATTCTCAACTATTTAACTACTAGTGTTCCACCCAAAACATGGTTTGGGAAATGCTGGTTGAAACTATTAGAAATAGATGGAGATTATAATGTGTGTAGAAGGGGAACTCCCAGCTAAAAGAAGACTGGTAGAAGATGTTTTATTATTTCAACATGAATAGTTTAATACATAAACTAAATATTTTTACTTAAATATTTATTGGCATTAAATATTTAATATTTAAAACAAAATGAAAATCTAGTGGGGATCTGAGGTTACTTCTAGTCTAAATGCTTCCAGAGGAACTGAAAAACTGCTGCATTTCCGGAGCAGAAATGAAGGGAGAGATGAGATTTGGCAAGGCATGTGCCTTGGGGCAAGGGAACGAGAGCTAGTGGTCCCTGGCAGGATTGGGGGCCCTAATGGGGGCCCTAGGAGGGGGTTGCTGGTGGGAAGTGAGAACATGTGAGAATTTGTAAGTGGAGGCCTTGGAACATGTCAGGTGTGGGACCGAGTTTCCCCTCCACCAGGCAACCCTCTCCTCCATTCCCTCCATCCCAGGCTTGACTCAAGGGCTCTATCTCCAGCCTTTATTTCCTCTTCCCCCAGCAGGGGTTCTAGGAAGGCTTCTGAGCCAGGAACTCATTGATGCTGTAATGAGGGGTGTGTGTGTGTGAGCACACGTGTGTGCACATTGTGAGGGTGTGTGCGCATGTGTCTGAATGCGTGTATATACCTGTGTGGGTATGTACATGAGTATGTATGTGTATTAGTGTAGGCATGTTTGTGTGCACGTGTGTTTGTAAATATGTGTGTGTGTGCTTGTGAGGGCTGGTTTCATGGGTGTGTGACCCCTACTGCTACACACTTCATGCTTAGAAGTGTCACTTGCTTGATTTAATGCTCTGCTATCTTGAAATTCTTAACAAATTTTGAACAAGGGACCCTGAAATCACGCAGTCTGTCCTGGTTCTTGTGTATGTGAGTGTATGTGAGAGTGTATGAATATGTGTGTGTGTGTTCATGCATGTGCACATGTGTAAGTGGGTGCATGTGTGACTCTTTGGTGCTTCTCCAACAGAGGATCCACAGCTTTCAGAAGACTCAGGGGAACCTGGACCCAGAAAAGTTTAAAAGCCTCTGAGGACCTTTCTGGGAGGGTAGAGAAGGGACAATCAGAACCATTCACTTAGTTTGATAAAGGTCCGCCCACCAGTGGTCCCAGACCCTCTTTCCCAAGCCGTCAGAGCATCTGTCATGCAGCCTGTGACTGTTCCTTTGCTTGAGTGTCTCCTCCCAGAGTAGGTAAGTTCCATGAGAGCAGGAACCATGTCTGACTCTTCAGCATGTACCCAGTACCTACCATGTCGTAGGTGCTCAATAAACATTTGTTGAATAAATAAATCATTTACAATCCAAGCAGATGCCCTCAGAATTCTTATTTCCTACACATACATTTCTTTTGTCTTATCACAGACTTTGGGAGTGGAAGGTTCAAGGGCTCCATGCCTCTGCCATCATCAGATAGAACCTCCAAAAGCATGCCCTTGACCCAGTGCCATCCTGTGTCTCCTTGCAGAGCCTGATCCCTAATATGTCAGATGACTATAGCTATGACACCACGTCTTCCATGGAAGATTACGGGAACTTCAACATCACTGACTTATTCTGTAAGAAAAACCACGTCAGGCAGTTCGCAAGCTACTTCCTTCCACCCTTCTACTGGCTCGTGTTCATCGTGGGGGCCTTGGGCAACAGTCTGGTCATCCTTGTCTACTGGTACTGCACGAGGGTGAAGACCATGACCGACATGTTCCTTTTGAATTTGGCAATCGCTGACCTTCTCTTTCTTGTCACCCTTCCCTTCTGGGCCATTGCCGCCGCCGACCAGTGGAAATTCCAGACCTTCATGTGCAGAGTGGTCAACAGCACGTACAAGATGAACTTCTACAGCTGTGCACTGCTGATCACATGCATCAGCGTGGACAGGTACATCGCCATTGCTCAGGCCATGAGAGCGCAGATGTGGAGGCAGAAGAGGCTTCTGTACAGCAAAATGGTCTGCTTTACTGTCTGGGTGATGGCAGCCGCGCTCTGCGTCCCAGAACTCCTGTACAGCCAAGTCAAGAAGGAGTATGGGATTGCTATCTGCACCATGGTTTACCCCAGTGACGAGAGTACCAAACTGAAGTCAGCTGTCTTGACTCTGAAAGTCATCCTGGGATTCTTCCTCCCTTTGGTGGTCATGGCTTGCTGCTATACCATCATCATTCACACCCTGATACAAGCCAAGAAGTCATCCAAGCACAAGGCCCTGAAGGTGACCGTCACTGTGCTCACTGTCTTCGTCCTATCTCAGTTCCCCCATAACTGCGTTCTGCTGGTGCAGACCATCGATGCCTACAGCACGTTCATCTCCAGCTGTGCTGTCTCCATCAACATTGACATCAGCTTCCAGGTCACTCAAACCATCGCCTTTCTCCACAGTTGCCTCAACCCTGTTCTCTACGTTTTTGTGGGTGAGAGGTTCCGCCGGGATCTTGTGAAGACCCTAAAGAACTTGGGTTGCATCAGCCAGGCTCAGTGGGTTTCATTTACAAGGAGAGAAGGAAGCCTGAAGCTGTCATCGATGTTGCTGGAGACAACCTCGGGAGCTCTCTCCCTCTGAGGGATCTTCTCCCTGAGGTGGATGGTCCTTTTGGAAGTAACAAGAAATACAGCTACGGCTTCCCTTACTGGTAGGGCCAGAGGGAAAGCAGAGAAGGAAAAGGAAGTGAAAAAAAGGAAATAAAAAACTCAGAAAGGGGTGAATTTGAATAACGTTATACTTTTCGTCAGGATTTGCCAAGCCAGAGTCTTCAAAATTGACTGGCCATCCCAGGGGGCTGCTGACTGGCTCCTGGCTGCCATACCTGCGGTTTTCAAAGGAGGACTAATGAGCAGCATTGCAAGCCTCCCTGGCTTTGCCACTTGCCTGAGCGTTAATGCAGCTGACCTCTGAAGGAGGCTTTGATTTCTCAGTGCACAGTGAATTGCTGTGCCTTCAGTTCTGATGCCACCCCTTCCAAAAGAAGACACAGAAGCACTGGCCACTGCCATAGTCCACAAATGCATGAGGCTTCATGAAAACTCCCATCTTTGGAGAATTTCTACCCTGGTTTGGGGGGCTGACACCCATGCCAGGTCTTAGAGATTCCTGCTCCAGAATCTTTCCAAACAACCTCAGATCTAATGCCCTTCTGGTCTCCTTGATCTGTTTTGGGCCAGTGAGGGTCCTTGTTCCTGTTCTGAAGCTATCTGCAGCACTGGTCAGTGAGGCCGTGGGTAACTGACCCTGGGTAACTGACCACACCAGCATGTCATCCGGATTCTGTTGGTTTCCAACCCATTTCTGCCAGAGGTTCTGTGATTTCACACCTGGCTGCCATGCTGATCCGGGCAAGGATTCAGCTTGTCCGGTGGTGTCATGGAAGTGGTCCTCTCAGCCTGTGCACAGAGACTAAGAACCTCAGTTGGTGGGAAACCAGCTCCATTATGGGCCCGCTGTGTTGAGTGGCTTGTGTGATGGTCCACTCTGTCTGCTCCCTATAAAATGGGTTGGTCCTATTTGCCCTTTTGTTTCTGAGGCCACTGCAAGGATATCTGTTTCCATGCTTCTCTTCTTCATACTGTATAATGCTAACATGTTAAAAAAAAAAAGCTTTCAACTTAGAGATTAGGCTGAAAAAAAGTTAACAGAATTCACCTTTGCTCTTGGGTCTTTCTTTTAACTATTCGGCAAACTTATCACATATAAAATTTTCATTTATTAGAAAAGTGTTTTTTAAATGACTGTTTAAAAACATCTGTTACTTTTCACTTTCTTCACCCTGTCTCTATATTTTAAATGTGTACAATTAGAGATCAAATAGCCGTATTAGAGTGTGAAGAATAAGAGGCTAGGAGAGGGAAATAACATTTCCAAAATACCATAAAATCATCTTCGCTGACCAATTTTTAATTTCTCCTCTGTTCAGACTTATCTTCCAGGTTTTTCCAGGTTAGTCCAATGGAATTTCCAAGAAGGACGATTACAGCAGCACCATAAACCATACCAGCTTTGCTCCCGAGGAAGCATCTCATTTTCCCAGCAGGCTGTGAATTGCTGTGGTTTCAGTTCCAAAGCCATCCCTTCCAAAGGGGACACAAAAGCTCTAGACTCTGCCATGGTGCCTATTTTCTCCCCACCCACTTCTAAACTACATGTTAGTGAGAAATAAAGTGAGCAGAAAGTGGGCAGCAACCACGAGGAGCAAAGGGTAATACAAAGGCTGCGCCAACCCACCCCGAGTGTGGGCAGTTGGTGGCAAATAAGCATTGGCTGGGACCAGCACATCAACACAGGTCCCAGCACAACAAGAACTGCCTACAGTCAAAGGGAAGGATGACTTCCCCAAGGCAGTCTATGGACGGAGCTGTCTATATGGCCACCTTTTCCAGGAGGAGACCCAGATAACCTTTGAGGAACCTAGAAGAATAAGCAATAGGCATGGGCCAAACCTAAATAACACGGTGCAGTTAAGTGGAAGAACTCAACTGAGTTTGGCTCTTCCATCCCATGCCGTTTTTTGGTTTGTTTTTGTTTTGTTTTATACAGCAGGTTCTCATTAGTTATCTATTTTATACATATTAGTGTATACATGTCAATCCTAATCTCCCAATTCATCACACCACCTCCCCCTGTGCTTTCCCCCCTTGGTGTCCATACATTTGTTCTCTACACCTGTGTTTCTATTTCTGCCCTACAAACTGGTTCATCTGTACCATTTTTCTAGATTCCACATATATGCATTAATATACGATATTTGTTTTTCTCTTTCTGGCTTACTTCACTCTGTATGACAGTCTCTAGGTCCATCCATGTCTCTACAAATGACCCAATTTTGTTCCTTTTTATGGCTGAGTAATATTCCATTGTATATACGTACCACATCTTCTTTATCCATTTGTCTGTCAATGGGCATTTAGGTTGCTTCCATGACCTGGATATTGTAAATAGTGCCGCAATGAACATTGGGGTGCATGTGTCTTTTTGAATTACGGTTCTCTCTGGGTATATGCCCAGTAGTGGGATTGCTGAGTCATATGGTAATTCTATTTTTAGTTTTTTAAGGAACCTCCATACTGTTCTCCATAGTGGCTGTATCAATTTACATTCCCACCAACAGTGCAAGAGGGTTCCCTTTTCTCCACACTCTCTCCAGCACTTATTGTTTGTAGATTTTCTGATGACGCCCCTTCTAACCGGTGTGAGGTGATACCTCATTGTAGTTTTGATTTGTCTTTCTCTAATAATTAGTGATGTTGAGCAGCTTTTCATGTGCTTCTTGGCCATCTGTATGTCTTCTTTGGAGAAATGTCTGTTTAGGTCTTCTGCCCATTTTTTGATTGGGTTGTTTGTTTTTTTAATATTGAGCTGCATGAGCTGTTTATATATTTTGGATCCCATGCCATTTTGATACTGTGGTTCTAGTACTATATGTCCTGGGGGTCCCAGTGGAGCTGAGGATTGGGGGAGGGATGGAAGGAGGGAGGGGTGAGCCATGATTACGCTTGTTCAATCTACTCCAGCCTAGAGTTACTTAAGGGACACCATGATGGAGACTTAGTAGGAGTTCAGAGGTAGATAAGGCTTTGGTCAGTGTATATTAGTTGAGAAAAAAAAAATGCTAGGGACTCAACTTTTTTCCCCTTTTTTTTTTTTTTTTTTTTTTTTTTGCGGTATGCGGGCCTCTCACTGTTGTGGCCTCTCCCATTGCGGAGCACAGGCTCCGGAAGTGCAGGCTCAGTGGCCATGGCTCACGGGCCCAGCTGCTAAGCGGCATGTGGGATCTTCCCGGACCGGGGCACGAACCCGTGACCCCTGCATCAGCAGGTGGACTCTCAACCACTGCGCCACCAGGGAAGCCCTTTCCCCTCTGATTTTTAAGAAAGCAGATGTGGGAACACCACAAGAACTACGAACCCTGCATTGCACCCTAACGCACAATGACCACGCCTAGTTCCAAAGACTTCTTTTAGGACCCGACTGTCACTATTGGACTGTCCCAGTCCTAATGCAGCTTCAATGCAGGATTAAAGACATGCTGCAGCTACATTATATTTTAAAGATTTTAAGTATCCTTTGTTGGCTAATTGTATTAGTTTTTAAATGACTGCATAAATAGGACCATTTTATATTCAAATTAAACTAGGTTTTAGTAGCAGATTTATCCTAAGATAAAAACGTTGGAAGAATCAACAAGGGGAAAGCCACAAGGAAGCTGTGATCCACTCAACATTTCCATAAAATACGCTGTGTGCGTACTTTTCTGAAATAATGATAAAAGAGGATTATAATATAATTACATTTTACTGGAACTCTATAAATCAGAAAAATCGAGAAACTGAATGAAATGTGATGTGTGTTTATTATAAAAAAGAAATTGCCTTTTCTACTGAAAAACAATTTTTAAAAACTAATCTTAAATCAACACATCACAACATGCACATTCAAGTGGGGACTGCCATTCTGAAGTAGTCAGCTTGTATGACTAGAGATTTGGTCTTTGGCCTGTCTTTCAAGCCTACAGAATCCTCCTTTGTTCATTCAGCAAACATCTGTGAGCACACCGTGAGCCAGTCCCTTTCTATTCACTGAGGTTATAATGGGAATATGATAGTCCTTTCTGTCAAGATGCTTACATTCTAGCAATATGGGAAAGCCAAGTCTCAGGTGAGACCCCCCCCCCATCTCGGCTGAGAATCATGAGGCTGGTGTCACTGTATGGCTTATAAACTGGTTTGTAGATAGTTTCCAGGACAAGCAGCCTCTTTGGGTGAGTGAGCCCTTGGACAGCAACTTCGTGTGTGTGTTCCTCATCTGGTCTATGTGCCAAACATACCCCATACACAGGGCCTTGGATATAGCAGATACACTGTGCTGAATGAATAAATTTGTTTAAATTGGTCATTTCTCAAATTTGTACTTCACGTATCAGAAATCAGCTGCCGGAAAATTTCCCCCCCAAAATTAGCAACGTTGAGCAACGGGACATTACGTCTGTTGGGCAGTAGTGCTGTCCTGTTACCTGCAGCAGCTTGAGAGGAGTTGGTGGTCAAGGAGGGCTGGCTAGAGTGGTACTGGACACCACTGCCTTCCCACGGTCCACTGAGTGGCTCAGACCACCGCCCCCAACCCCTGGGAGAGGCGTGTGGTTATGATTTCCTCTGCATGTCCATAGCGGCTGCTACAAATAGTCCTGTGCAAGGAAGCAACCAGCTCCAGCGAGCTCCTTCCACTTTGACCTGTCAGCCTCACAGAAGGCCGTCACCATCGTAGTGTGTTGGTTATGCGGAGTGTCTGTATGATGGGCTTAAACACACAGCAAAGCTGCCATGAAGCCTGAAACCTTCAGACACCTCCAAGTGTCTTTCTGCTTTAATAAATGAAAAGCTGGCACATGTGTTTTGTGGTTGTAATCTTTCAGCAGGTGTGCTTGGTTTTCCAATTCTGAGTTGGCCTCATTGGTTGGAGCTTCCCGTGGGCTCCAGGTCAAAGCATGGGCAGGAGCATCACCCCATCCCACCCCTGGATCTCTGTCCATCAGCGGATTTGACCTCTCTACACTGGAGCTGCTCTTCCTCCACTCTGGTCAGCTTGTCTCAAAGGGAGGTCTGGTCAAGGGGCTCTAAGTGACTTTGAGAAAAGGGAAATAATCAGGGCCTCCAGCACCCACACCTCACACATTTTAGATGCTCCAAACAAATCTCTCTTCATTTGACAAATGTTTACTGGTTGTTTACTATGTGTGATTAACAAATATTGTGGCTTTAGAATTATCATCACAACCAAGACATGGTGCGTCCGCAGCACAGTTCCTTCTGCCCCATTCCATATGGCCCTCCTGTTACAACTGCGGTCTAAGCCCAGCATCCCCTTGGGACATGGAGTGTTTCTCTGGTCAATTCTGTATTATTACTACAGACAACCCAAATAGCTAATGTCCCTTTCAATGTTTGTTTTATAAAATCCTATGAAAGACATGCAAATGTGTTTCTCTAAAACGAGACCCTTTATGAGTTCCTCTCCACTCTTGTACACAGGATAAGTAAAAAATCTCTATGGTTAATGGAGAGGCACCAACTGGATGTCCTTTCGTGAAATAACTTCTAGGGAACCTGGTCAGCACATAATGTCCAGCTGCCAGTTCCTTCAGGTCTGCCTCCGCTGCACAGCGCAGCCCTGGCCAGAGCCACGTGACCCAAGGTCCATTCCCCTGCGTCCAGCGCCTGGAAGCGGGGTGTAAGGGTGTCAGCCTGTCAGGGGTGCTCTGATGGGCAGCATCCGCTCCAGAGCTTCCTGCCAGGCTGGCAACGCCTGTCGGGTTTGCTTCTCAGTTTGACTCCTCCCTCTGCCCAATCCTGTTTCCCCCAACTTCCCTTCTTAGTTGTTGATCCCTAATAGACACCTTGCCCCCAAATTCCAGCTCAGCATCTGCTTCTAGAGAAGGCAGCCTGCAACAGTCTTTTTCACCAGGGGCTGCCAATTACAAGAGCGCATTTGAGACCGGCCGGGTGAGGAACACGGGGTGTCCAGAGCTACAGAGAATTCTGTGAGCATCCGTCACAGAACTCATCTCAGGAGGCTGGGAGCACGAGCCTGCCTGATCGTAACTCAACCCTCAGCAGACCTTCGTGCACACCAGTGGCCTGCCAGGCCCCGCGGGTACAGGACAGACACAGTCTCCCCTCGTGACCTTTCAGCTGTCATCTCCTGCTTGCTTGCTCTGTACCAGGTAGACATGGTAACTCACCCCGTTTTACAGATGAAGGGGCTGAGCTTCAGAGATCAGGGACTCGCTGCGCATCACGCCGTTAGTAACTGGCAAGGCTAGGACACGACGCTGGGCATGTCTGGCACTCAAGCCTTGGCTTTTGCCCATGATGCTGTCCCGCCTTGCCTGACATAGTCAGACATATCAGCCATTGCTTTGGAGGGTCGACCAACAATTTGCCAAGCACCAGGTTGAGTACCAGGGGATGCAAAGATGGACGGGCACGGCCTTGGCCAGCACTGCTTCATATACCACTGCACACAAACTCTAAATGATGACATGTGACAGCTGAGCCCGTGCTGAGCCCTCCTTCAAAAGTGGGCCATGCGGGAGGACCAGCACAGGACCATGTCATCATCCTCACAGACTCAAGAAGGTTCCTCCCTGCTCCCTCTCCCGGGCTCCTCCCCAAACATATGCAGTTGTGGAGCCTCAAATTCTTTGTGAAGGAGCCACAGATTCTGCTGAAGGTCTGCAGACGTGCAGGTCCAAGGAGACTGCACCCAAATCTGGCCAGACTTCTGGACACCCACCTGTCCTCCTCACCCCACTCTGTCCCCACCTGTCTTTCCCAGCTCCTTTCTCACAAACAGACTAGCCCATCCGCCAGCTGAATGCCACCAAGTGTGTCAATACCACATGGAACAGAAGAATCACCCTGCCAAGCCCTACTCAAACTCCTGACCTGTAACATCATGAGATATAATAAAATGGTTCTTATTGTTTTAAGCCACTGAGTTTGAGGTAATTCGTTATGTAGCAGTTGATAAACAGAATGCTGAGAAGCCAACAATTTCTGGTGTTAGTCTTTCAGAGCCAACACAAAAACGTGACCGTCCCGGGTAAACCCCCCGGAGCATACGGCAAAGACTCAGCGTTAAAGAAGAGGCTGGACGAGGTATCAGACAGTTCACCCTGCAGTTCTCTAGGTGACTGTGGCTGGATCCCCACCAGTCAAGTTTCCTACCCTGCCTCCTTAGGTCTTTGGTCAAGCACCACCTTCTCCTCCAGGCCTTCCCTGCCCACCCTCAGTCCTCCCCCGCCAGCCGCCCCATCTCCCCGCTTTTGTTGTCCACCACAGCTCTTAGCACCACCTGATACACAACAATTGTAAACTCCACAGGGTAAGAATTGTTTTTCTGTTCTGTTCATTGCTATTTCCCTAGCACCTACGACAGACTTCACACATGACAGACAATAAACGTGTGTCAAATGAATCAGTGGCCCCTCCAATCTCAAATATTTGGTTTCATGAAGCACCCATCCTCGTGAAACCCTGTATCTTGGGAAAATACAGCAATTGACAACAGTACTTTAACAACTTCATTCAACAAAAACTTACGGAACATTTTCTACCTGTCAGTCACTGGGCTTAGGTGATGCTGAGCAAAAGCAGACACAGGCCCAGCGCTCATGAAGCTCACAGTCCACAGGTGACAGACCCTAATCAGACTGTCACAAAGAGATGGTTTTAAGATGCTAGAAAGTGCGTTACAGGAGGCTCTGACCTACTCTGGGGATGGGAGACAGGGAAGGTTTCCATGAGAAAGTGACATTGAGCTGAGAGCTGAAGGATGAGCAGGAATGACCTACAGGAAGAAGGGGAGGGAGGGTGTACTGGGAGGAGGGCGTGGCACCTGCAAAGGCCCTGTAGCACCCATGCCTATGCCAGGCTAAGTACTTAGGAAAGTGTCCCTGCCATTGAGTTGGTTCAGGTTATCTCCACTCATGTTCTTTTCTTTTTAAACTCTTTAATTATGGAAATTAAAAAACTTACATAAATGTAGAGAGAATAGCATAATGAACCTCCACATACACATCACCCAGCTTCAAGTGATCAACATTCTCTCCATTCTTACCCCGCCTATACCACCCACTCTCTTTTCTTCTTTCTTTCCTTTTCTCTTCACTCTTTGTTTCATTTGCCCCCCTTCCTTCCCTTGCTCCTCCCTTCCCCTCTTTCTTCCTCCATTCCTACCTTTCTCCCTTAGCTCCTTCCTTTATCTTTGCTAGAGTATTTTAAAGCAAATCCAAGACATCACCTAAGTTCCCTCAAGAATCATGCTCTTATCCTTTCAAAGCTCCAGATATAAACAAATGAATGAATGAATGAATGAATGAATGAATACTAGATGGAAACTTCCTATCTGGCTGGGCCACTCCTTACCAAAGGGACCAAGGGAGGTACAGAGACAGCTGGGAATGAGTGAGCAGACTCTAAAAGGTCTCACACTGTGGGCGACACCTTCTCAGTGGGACTAACAATCTAGGGAACTCAGAATACCCTGGGAGACTAACAAAGGCAGAGTGAGCCCCAGTACTTTCTCTCGTTCAACCTTTGGAACCAGAAAGCCTCTAAGGGCCAGAAGAGATCTGACTCACTGAGACAGTGTGGGACCATCAGCTCTAATCCTCACTGGTGTCACTGAGGCAGGAAAGTGATCATCACAGTTCAGGAGCTGAAAGAAGACTTTGGCTTCTTTCACTGTTGACTGGAGGTTATCAGCGTGAGGGAGGTCAGACTGGAGAGAAAGGTAGGGGCTTCCTCAGACCCAGATGATGAATTTAGATTTTATTCCACTGTCAGGGATAAGGTGTTTAAGTGGGAGTGTGACTTGATCTAACTCATGTTTTAAAGATCTCTAAAGCTCCTGGGTGAAGAAAGGTTGGCAGGGGTTCTGGGAGTGGGAAGGAAAGGGTAGAAGCAGAGAGACCAATTAGAAGGCTGCTGCAGCTGTTCAGGAAAGAGACGACGGTGGCTGGGCTTAGGGTGATGGTGGCAGAGGCGGTGGAGAGAGGTGGATGACTTTGAGACTCATTCTGAGAGTAGAAGCAACAGGCGCGGGTGAGGGCTGAGAGAAAGGAAGGAATCGAGGATGACTCAGGTTTTGAGCTTGAACTTCTGGACGGTCGGTGGTGCCACCCCTGGGGAGGGGAGGATTAGTGGAGAAGCAGCTTGGGGGTGGACATCAAGAGTTCCATCTAGGGCCATCCAAGTGGAGATGTCACCTAGCTATCCACGCAAGATTGGAGTTCAGAGAAAAGATGCAAATCTGGAGGTCACCCACATGAAGATGACAGTCATGCCCATGGGAAGTGCTAAGATCAAGACAGAGTGAAAAGGACGGGGGCTGAGGGTAGGGCAGGATGCGGCTCTAGGAACCCACTATTAGAGGCTGGATAGAGGAGGAGCCTGCGTGGGGGACCAAGCAGCGACCACTCAGGTAAGAGAAATGGGAGAGGAGTGTTACCGTGGGAGGCTAGCAAGGGGGGATCAAGGAGGGGTCAACTGTGTTGAGAGGCTTAAAAGTTGGAGGATGAGGACCGGGAGCATTTCTGGACTTGGCTCCGTAGCGGCTGGCTGTGGCCTTGACGTGAGTGGCTTCTGAGGCCTAATCAGGGCAGATTAGGCCTGGGTGAGAAGCAAATGGGAAGTGAGGCTATGGAAAGGGGATGTATAGACAACATTCATGTCAGATCTGCTGTGATGAAGTATAAGGGGTCATCCAATAAAACAATGTTTTTGATACGGTGTTCTTTTTGTCTCACTCACAATTCAATGAAAGGAGTGATTTTAGAAGGTGCTTGTACTCTGTTCAGCTATGTCCCAGTTACTGCTGCTACAAAGCTCAGCAGTATAAAACAATAACTGTTTATTGTGCTCCCCATTTTGAGGGTCAGGAATTCGGAAGGGGATTGGCTGGGTGTGTCTAGCTTGAGGCCTCTGGCTGCTGTCAGATGCTGGCTGGGGTTGTGGTCACCTGAAAGCTGCACTGGGAGGGTCAGGCCACTGGGCCAGAAGCTGAGCTGCCTGCCAAGTAGGGTGCCAACACATGGTCCCTCAGCACAGGGGTCTCACATAGCAGCTGGCTTCTCCTGAGCAAGGGTCCAAGAGGACCAGGGGGAAGCTGTATGTCTTTTTCTGACCTGGCACCAAAAGTCAGTCACATAGCATTACTTTGGCTGTTCTCCCCAGTCAGAGCAGTGCCAGGCCAGCCCAGCTTCGAAGGGGGAGTGACCCCAGACCCACCTCTTATGGGAGGAATGTCTAATAACTTTGGGTTGTGTTTCTCAACCACCAAAAGCTGCTATTCTGTAAATTAACTTGTCTTCAATGATCCCAACCGCTCAATCCCTCAACTACCTAGCTGACTGATACCCAGAGAGGAGAGGAAAAGGGGTTGGACAAGGTGTATGCAGAGAGCTTTCTTGATAACAACAGCTATCACATTTCTGAGTGGCTCTTTATGAGAAACACTCCATAAGGCCCTTTTTGTTCTTATGTGGTTTCCACAGCATCCTTATGAAGTAGCTACTGTTATGTCTCCCATTTAACAGATGGAGAAAGTGGGGCACAGAGTACCCCATCACCACAAGCCATAGCTAGCAGGTAGTGGTACCAGGAATCCATTCATGCCTTCTTGATACTAGAATCTGACCTCCTAGATACTGCTATACTTTATCCCCAACTGGAGCTCAAGTACTTTTGTTCCAGGGGTCAAACTCCCACCATGGAGCCTAGGAATAGCTCTCTTCTCATGTGGGTCGAGTCAGGATGGTACAGTGGCCCCAGATGGGCCAGCCCTGAGGTCGGGGGAGCAAGAGGCCTGATCAGATTGTGGCTTGCTCCCAGGCCCTTCCTTTCTGGCTTCATGAGATCATGCTTACAGGAGCAGTGGCCCTCTGGTGAATGTAGCAAGATATTAACAACTCAAGTTATGACTTGAGCTTGGAGGAATTGGGCATTTGGTTGTTTACTGGGAAACTGAGATAACCATCAACTGAGGTGAATTTGTTCTTCTGATAAATTAGTTTTCAAATTTTAAAAGTTAAACTGGCATGCAGTAAAAATAATTCTATGGTACAAAAAGTTATAAGAGAAAAGTAAAAGCCACCATCTCCAAAGCCCCGTTTCCACAGGCAGTCATTCTTCAACCCACCCACCTTGAACATGCTCTTTCCTGTGTTTTGCTGTCACAGACAATGTGTCCATGAAGAGTCTTGTGTGTATCTTTGTGCACAGGGATGAGTGGATCTGGAGAAGGCCTGTGTTTTCCTGAAGGAGAGTGAGAATCGGGGTGGAGGGGGAAGTGCAAGAAGGGAAGATGGACTGACTCTGTGGTAGAATGATAGCAAAAATGGTCCCAATTCTCCACCCCTTGTCCCCAAAGCCTTTGCAATGTGACCCTGCAGTTCCTCCCATCCAGGAGTCCCTTTCCCTCTACCTTGAGTCTGGGCTGGCCTGTGACTTGCTTTGGCCAACAGAATGTGGTTGAAGTGAGGCTGTGCACTCCTGAGACTAGGTCTCCCAGGGCTTGTGTACTCCTTGCTCTCTTGGAAACCTGCCCAGCAGGCATCTGAGCAAGCCTGGGCCATCCTGCTGGGGGAATGGGAGGCTGTAAGGGGCAGAGCACAGTCGACTGGCCAAGGCCATGCTAGCCCAGCCAGCCCCAGGGGACTGACCACAGACACGGGAGTGAGCCCAGCCAAGGTCAGTGAGCAGCCAGCCAGCCCTCAGATGTGAGACAGCACAGCTGAGATGAGTGGAACTGCCTAGATGACACACAGCTGACGGAGGGCAGACACATCAGTGAGCCCGGCAAGAGCGAGTCCAGAAGACCTTCTAGTCAACCTACAGATGTGTGAGCGAAATAAATGCTTAGTGGTTTAAGCCACTGGTTTTGAGGCTGTTCATTAGGCAGTGTTATTGTGACAATAAATAACTGATAAAGCCTCGTGTATGGAAGATGATACACAGTAAGGGTCTGAAGGTCAAGGGCTGCCATAGCATAGCCTGGTATATGGAAGGTTGTTTTTTAATCACTGGAGAATCTATGTTCCAGTGAAATGGTAACAGTTTGGAGAAAACTACTCCCACAGCCATCTCAGCCTAGTAGTAACATGCTCTCCAAATGGTTCTAACTTCTCAAGTTCCCTGGGTCTTTGGTTTCCTCATCTGTAAAAGGTGGCTGACTTATGGCAAGAGCCTATTAAATTATATATGCTGCTATTAATTATATGTTATTATTAATAAACCAGTGCTGCAATGAGATGATCTTTCTATTCTTTTGCATGAAGACCTGCCAGAACCCAAAGGTCCTTAACCTTTTTTTCCCCTCATGCACCCCTTTGACAATCTGACAAAGCCTATAGCCTCCTTTTCAGAATGTTTTAAAATGAATAAAATAAAATAAATAGGATTATAAAAGAAACCAATTACACTGACATATAATTCTCTGTTAGAACAAATTTGTGAACTAGTAACACACATGCCTCTTTATGAACACGTTAAATAAAATCTACCAGCAGGCCTAATGACAACCTTCATTTCACAGTGGAAATCAGCATAAATGATATTTTGAGAGTCTGCAACAACTTTCGTGTAACTTGAAAATATCTGTCATTTCCACCAGTGACCGAGTCACAGGTCTTGCTAATACATACTAGTGTGGCATGTAGTCTATATTCATAATTGAAGGAAGACCTAAATTTTAATTAGATAATAGGGGAAAGATGTCATTTTCCAAGTTCGTAGATCTTCTGAATTCTGTGTATGGACCAGCTTAGGAACCCATATTTTTTTTTTTTTTTTTTTTTTTGCGGTACACGGGCCTCTCACTGTTGTGGCCTGTCCTGCTGCGAAGCACAGGCTCCGGACGCGCAGGCTCACCGGCCATGGCTCACGGGCCCAGCCACTCCGCGGCATGTGGGATCCTCCCGGATCGGGGCACGAACCCGTGTCCCCTGCATCGGCAGGCGGACTCTCAAGCACTGCGCCACCAGGGAAGCCCAGGAACCCATATTTAACCCAAACCCTTTGGTACCAAACTCATATTTCTTCCTCTAATTCTTAAATTGTGGACACATATGGGACTACTTTGGATTTGGGGAAGGGAATGTCTTTCCATTTACAAATGACGCCAGTTAACATGTCCCTTGAATACAAATACAAGCCATAAAGAAGAAAATTATGGTTGTAAAAAGATTTTACCTGTAGAATAGTTTCATATCAGGTGATCCATTTAGAAATATCTTCCTCTCCAAGAATGAAATTTCCATCACTGCATCCTAGTGCTTGGATCAGTGGACTGAGGGATAGGTGCTGGTTCCAAGATTTGAGGGTCACTGGTAGAGTTAAATTAGAAGACATATCCATTAGCTGATTTTACCCCTTTCCTCAAGTTCTAACCAAAATGGTGACACAGTAGTGATCATCAATGACTTTCTGGTGTGGTCCATGGATCACCTCCACCAGAATCACCTGGCTGACTTGTGAATGAACCAGACCTGATGAACCAGAGTTGATGTGGGGAGTGCCCATGACTGTGCATTTTAATATGCCACCAGGTAACCCAAATAAGAGGACTTTCTTCTAAGAAACTCTTTGCTACTTGCTTTGTATTTACTGACACTTAATAAATGAACAGTTTGACTCTGGAGCAAAATTGAGCCCTGGGTGAGTCTTGGGCTTTTCCTGATAGCTTAACACCTGAACCCTTGATCCTAAGGAGCCTGTGTGCCTGATCTGTGCCTCATGGGTCCCTATCCCTCTTCCACAGGGTCATCTTGGGGGTGTGAACGTGTGATCCTCTTGCTGAGAACACCCAACAGTCCTGTGGGGTCCCTGCTGGTGGAGAAGGGCTGTCTTTACAAAGACCTTTGGTTCTACACATGGACCCTGTGTGTTGTGCAAAGGCCACTTGGAGGGCTGACCTGCCGCCACACCCAAGGGCTGTTTTGTGAAGCACGGGGGGCCTTGAAGTCAGCCTCCGAGACAGAGGGACAAATTGGATTACCTTCTCCGTGTCTGCAGTCACTGCCTTTGGTGTCTGTTCCGTAAACCTGCCATTTCCCCACTGCTCCTTTCCTCCCACGAGAAAGGCGGCTTCTGCTAAGCTGGCCTGCGGTGTGGCACCCCTCGAGGCCTCCTCCGGAAAGCCCGTCCCTGCTGCTGGTCCTCTTTTCGGACTCCTTCTTCACTCTCCTATCGTTTCACCCTCCCCCACCCCCCACCCGCTTTCCTTTCTCACCCCAGGAAGAAGACAACGCCTGACCCACTGACCTGACAGACGGATGTGTGACCTCCCAGGAATGGTGTCCTTCTCTCCTTGGGGCTCAGTCAGAGGCCACCTTGGGAGTGGAAAGCTGGGAGGCCTCCCTGAAATCACCTCCCCTCTGAGGATTCTGTGGAACCACAGGCCCAAAGCCAAACCTGCTCTGGAAATGAGGCCTTCCTTGGGGAAGGGCGCTCACACATCTCAGCTTTGGCGAGGCCTGGCTCCCTTTGTTCATTTTTGAGCTAAGAAGACAACTCATTCCAGGCTGCAGATGGGGCTGCCAAGTCTGCGATAACCTCAGCACGAACCTGCCAGGAGGTGTGAGGAAACCACACCAGCCTCCATCCTCCCCCAGAGCTCGGAGGATGGGGGAGGGACCAGGAGACACACATCAAAGACCAGAGGTCGGCGATCACACTTCTGCTCGGCTTTACCATCTTTCTTTAGAAACCAGCAGGTGTGGAAAAAGTAAAAGGCTGACCTTTGTTTCAACCCTAACCCACTTTGAGCGGCTTTCATAATAGCTCGGCTCTCCCCTGGGTTTTGATGGCTTCGGCTTCAATCTCTCCCCCCGAAAAAGTCCGTTTTCTCATCTCGGGCGACAGGTTTCACCATCTATTTGCTTTTCAGATGTGCGTGGGTGGCGGGCCCCACTCGCCAGATTTTTCCCACGCATCTTCAAACCGAAAGGGCTGACCCTGCAGACAGTGTCCTTCTGAATCACCTGGGGAATCTCTACGTTCTCCAGCACCACACGGCGACCGAGCGGAAGAGGCGTGGAACCGAGTGCCACGGCGCGTACGGACGCCGAGATGGGCCAGAATGCCTGGAATCGAGTGGGGGCTGGGAAACCCTGGAGCGGAGGAGTGGTTTGGTCACCTTGGACTGCTCAGCGGTTCAGCAGGTGGGGTGAGGTGCACAGGGATTCTGCCACGAAGGATCCCAGCCCAGACAGAGCAGCCTGCACATCCACGTGTCCCCGTCGGTTCTCCTTCTAGGCCCAGTCCACGTGGCCACCTGAGTCTCTGGAGGGACTGTCCTATTAATAAAGAAATCCTTCTGCTGTGCTGTTTTGGGCACTTGGATAAACCACTCTTCTGTTACTGGACAGTAAGAGGCTTGACTTGAGGGTATAGGGGGTTGTGAAGGGTCGGATCTAGTGACCAGCTCACCTCCGTTCTCCCCAAACCTCCCCTGCAGGCTTGCCCTTTGTCCTTCTCTGACATGGGGGTTTTGGGAGTTTGTCTCTGGCCAAGTTGGCCAGTGGCATTGTTGATGGCTTAGAGCTGACCAAGGCACCGAGTGTCCTCGCCGATTCAGAGGCTGGCGAGCGCTCTCGTGCCTGGCACAGTGCTGGATGCTGTGAGGTGAGGCAGAGGGAGATGAAGATGGAAGAAACACAGGTCCTGGCCCTAGCGGGAACAATCCGATTATGGAAAGTAACTTATTCCTGAGTAACTGATGAGAGATGAGGCCGCAGGAGAATCCGGGGGGCAGGGGGAGGGTTGGAGGGAGGTGGAGGGAAGGGGGGCTGGGAGAGGCTCTGTGGGGCACAAGGCACTCAGGAGAGGTGAGTGCAGATGGACTGCCCAGCCTGAGCTCAATCTGCCTGGTGGACTGACTGGGACATGCACCTCGGGGCCTGTGTCCAAGCTCTTTGCTGATCCTCTGTACTGCCTCGTGCTGGCAGTTTTGCCCAGATTTGTATCCAGATTCACTAATTGTGGTTTTAGGTCACGGTGACCTCCTCCCCCACCTCATTATTCTGGTAAATCAGGTTGCTCTTTGCTCAGTGTGCTCTTTGAGGACCAGGGGAGGGCTGGGGAATTTTGCTGAAAGCAAAAGCTCATCCTGCAGAGGGCAGTGGGTTGGTGCGTTGCGATGGCTCAGGCAGGTCCGAACACAGGCCTCAGAGCAGACTGTGGGTCCAGACATCAGGCCATGTGGCAACTGTTCAGGACAGCTGCTGGCTCGGGCCCTTTGGAAAGTCATGGTACAATATGTGTCCCAGAAGGGCAGCTCGACCCCGACTCTGCTGTGGGCAACTTCATCGCTTGCCTTATGTCTCAACAGAATGAAAGATGACACTACTGTCAATGACATAGTGTTTATTTAAATCCTGAGGTTAAAAATACATTCCCAAATGGCGCAGCAGATGCTATAAGGAGTATGTTTTGGGATACAAAAGTTCCTCACCCCTGCTGTGCAGGTGGAGTGTTGACATTTTTTTTTTTTTTTTTTCTTTTTGCGGTATGCGGGCCTCTCACTGCCGTGGCCTCCCCCGCTGCGGAGCACAGGCTCCGGACGCGCAGGCCCAGCGGCCATGGCCCACGGGCCCAGCCGCTCCGCGGCACATGGGATCCTCCCAGACCGGGGCACGAACCCGCATCCCCTGCATCGGCAGGCGGACTCTCAACCACTTGCGCCACCAGGGAGGCCCGAGTGTTGACATTTGATGTGCTTCTGGGTAATTCTTTGGCAGATAAGAATGCGATGGGTTTCCAGACCCCCTATCCCGTAAGGCTGCAAGAACTGAGGATTAGTCAATTAAAGTGCAATTCCAATTTGGAAGCCATCCAACTGAGGCTTCACTGTTGCTCTGCAGCCACCAGGGGCAGGATCATCTCTGGATAACACTTGTCCTAAGGTTCTAAGGAAGCCTTTTTATCAGAAATGCCTCCCAAAATTTAAAGATGTACATTATTTTGAAAAAGTGCTTGAGAAAAGGCATTAACTCAGTCTTTCCTGTTTCCTTGGAGGAAGCACAATGGAAAGAGAGAAACTCACCCAAGGTTCCACTGAAAAGTACATTTTAGGTAAGCATTTTGTAAATGTGGATGGCTGACTCCAGTCTCTGGGCGACCCTTGGTTCTGAGCATCACAGATGGAGGCTCTGCTGATTCTCAAAACCTCTGAGTCAAGGATGGGATTCTCCCATGTAGAGTCACCAAGGTGGGCTTCTGAAATTGAAACTCCTATAAAACCATGTCAGTGGACATCTAACCAGTATCATAAAACAGACTCTGAGATTTCATCCCCAAATGGGGATTTCTTTTCATGTGAGTCTGGAATGGCTTCACCACCGAAGGTGAGTGACAACTGAAAATTTCCAGAAAAACCATCCCGTTTATTTTTGAATTATATAGTGTGGCTTTTCATGTCTACTTTCTAAACCCTATGTGGTGTTTCAGTTCCAGATTCCTGCTTGTGAATTTCCTTGCCTGATCTTGGTCCAGTCGACCTGGAGTAGGTGGGCTCCAGCCAGAAGTGCTCCGCAGAGGCCACACTTTCTCCCAAACACCCTTCCTTGAGGTTTATGAGTGTGCCTGACAGAGGCTGTGTTCATGGGCAAGGGTGATCAGTGGCTTCTGAGACAGTGGTGAGCAAGGTGGCTGGTATCAATACTAAAGAGTGATGGTTATTCAGAGAGCCGGGCCATCAAGGGGCTGCTGGGGTTTTTTGTTTTTAAATAGTGATCTGAGACCCCAAGGATGTTTCCTTCTTCTTAGACTTCTAGTGTAGTTCAGTCTACTGGCTGGGGCCACCACTTTCAATAGCTGTCTTTCATTGTCATTTGCATTAAAAAGAAAATACTGCAATCCCAAAGCCTCAGTAAAATTGGGAACCTGTTTAAAGTAAGAAAGCTATTTATACAAGCCATACTTAAATATGGCTGCAAGCCTAACTGCAGCCATAGATATTCTCTAGCTGCATAGTGCACAGCAAACTTGAGCTCGCACAGCAAAGTAACAAAGGACAAGAGTCCATTCAGCACAAAAAATAAATATGCTGCAGAAAGGGGTGTGACCGGGGGTCGGGGGACAGGTCTCTCAACACAGCAAAGGCCTTTCTGCACAACCGCAGTCACCTTTTGTTGTGGTGCCACTAGGGGCCCACGCTCTACTGCAGGAGTGGCTCTGGGTTGGCTTCACAAGAGCCAAGTGATTTTTTAAGCTACAGTTGGGCTGAGTGACAGAGGTTCAGAATCAGCCTCAGATGGAATGTTCCAGGCCTTTCGCAGGAAACACATCAGCTACTCTCGAAACGCAGGTTCTAGCTGCAGGTGATGGTGGTGATACCAGCAGAAGGCCATCAGCTTGGCCAGAGTCCCCACTGTATCCTGGGAAAGCTAAGCACTCAAACCAAGATTCCAGACTGCTTTGGGTTCTTTTGTTAGTTTCTCTCATGTGGTGAGCTAGCTACATCTGATTATCCTTTCCAAGAGGGTGGGTGACTTTAAAGGCAGGATAATTTGCCCTGGAACAATCTTTAGGCTGTGTGGCACCCTGTGAGGACAAGCACGAGCCTAGGAAGTCTCTGGGGGCCTGGCTATTTCCGTTTTGGTGCTGAGCACTGTCAGGACCTTGCTCGAGGAGATGCTAGAGACATGGCTTTCTGCCACAGGCAGCTGCTCCCAGGAAACAGAGGACAAGAGGTCCAGCTTTTCTCGGGGCTTATCTCTCTGGAAGGTTCTGTTCACCATGTCCCAAACCCCACTTAAAGTGACTGGGAGTGCCTAAGTCTCCTGTTTAAATCAAAGTTCTGAGTCCATCACTAAAGTCATTTCCTCCTGCCCCTGCCCCACGAGTCCTCTCTGCTGGTGCATGGTGGGTGTGGGGTCTGAGCTGAACTTGGCCTGGGGTTCCTGACCCATTCTCCAGCTCTCAGAACTGGTCAGACCAGGCTTGTGAACGACGAGATGAAGCTTCGAGGTGGTGTGGCTTGGCTTAGTCACCAGGCTAGCTGGAGGGCTGGCTGGGCCCAGCACTCAGACCCACAGTCACCCTGCCTGGCACCCTCTCCCTTGTCCCCAGCCAAGGTGGGCTGCTTTGTCAGATGCTCTACTCACTGTGGAAGTACCTGGGTCCTGACTGCCCTGTGAACAGGGCACAAAAAGGCCATCAAAGGTGAGCCCTCTGTGGTGGGAGAAGAGGGCCACAGAGAACAGGAAGATTATCTCCTTCTCGTCCTGGAAAAGGACAGAGGATTCATTTGCCCCAGAGGGAGGCAGCTCACAGGTGTCAGGTGCAGGCTGAGCAGCAGGAAGTGGGCACATGGGGTGTGGGGAATCTGGTAGGTGGGGAGGGGGGACCAAGAGGTGGGCAAAGAGCAGATTCATGAATTATGCCTGTTTATACTTGAGTTACCAAAGACTTCTGTTAAGAAGCCCCAATTTTTAAAAGTGGTTCCTACCCTGATTTATGATCATTAGTAAACATATCTGCAGGTGAGGCAGAAGCTCTTATTGATATAAACAAAGACAGGCTGTCAGCTAAGGAGTGAGCCCTATAGGCTGATGCACAACCCTGTGTTTTGGTCATGGCGTTGACATTACCCAGCATCTGGGCTCTGGCCGTCCGTAGACAAACAGCACTTGCAGGCCCTCAGTAGGTGGGTTCTGTTCCCTGGATTAGCTTCAATTCTGATTCTTAGGGTGATGTTTTGAGCTGCTGAGAGGCCTGGCTGAGTGAAGGGCTTTGCTATTGCCCAGACAGAAGGGCCAGGAGGCAAGTGCAGCTGGAGGCCCCTCTGAAATGGCTGAGTTCTGGAGCAGCTCTGGACTCAACGGGGCAGGAAGGGACAGGAGCATAATGGAGGAGGCTGGCTGGGATCTTGGGTGGGCCCCTGGGTGCCCCGACCTCCTTTTCCTGGGAGGACTCGAGGGCCTCACAGGGTCTGGCCAGGGCATCCCAGCTCATGGTCACCCATGACGTGTGGCCCCAGGCTGGGCACAGGGGGGCCATGTCTCTCCCTGAGCAGAAGTTGGGATCCTCTCTCGCCTGGGAAATTCTCCACAGGAGGCCTGGAACCAACTGTGCCCCCAGGAGAGGCCAATGGTCTCCTGAGTGTTTAAAACTTTGGCATACTGTCCCTCTGGGTGTGAGGACAATGGAAACGTTGCTTGAGCCCTTATAAGCCACACGGCTAAGAGTGACGTGCATGGTGCTGAGTACGAGGAACAACCCAGCTCCAAGGAGCAGCCAAGGGCCCGTTGCACAGTGGATCTTGATAGCTTCAGAGCAGCTGTTTTTTGTTTTTTTTGGGTTTTGTAAGTGCTTTATGTGACAGGAGAGGAAGAGTAGTGTTTCCTGTGGGTAATGGGAAACGATTAAAATCCAGGTGCTTGAGGCTACGGGAAATCACTTCCATCGTAGATCACAGGCCGGTCAACCGTTAAGTGATAAAATACTTTCTTGGAGACAAACCTGAGGAAACAGAAATGGAAAAGGAGGTGTTACCTTGAGGGCTAAAAGCCCGAGGGGCAGCAGCTGCAGTGACCTGGCACGGCGAGTCTTTGTGCAGAGACCTCTGCTCGGAGGCTGGGGCCTCTTGCAGAATGTGTGGACTCTTCCAGGCCCCCTCAACCTCACTTCCTGTCTGTCTAGCAGAGACATCTCCCTGCAAAGTATCAGGGGTCTTGGGACACCGCCACAGACTTTCCTGGGGCTTGGGTGCAGAAAGGCCCATTTGGTCTCACACTGTGAAGCCCCGCCCCCGCTTGCCTTGCTGCTCTGAAGCAGTCCCGGGGGTCTCCGGGGTCTAGGTGGTCCGGACTGCACTGGGGAAGTGAATGGAGCATATAAGGTGGAAGTGAGCCTGGATTTCATTCTGACTGGGCATCTAAATCCATTTTGCCGTCCATGCTCTGGAAATCTCGAGTAGGCCCGAGATGACCTCAGTGGATTAAGGCCAGAGTGTATCACTGCACCACGGCCGCTTCTAATGATAACTGGGGGCCGGCCTGGGGCTGCACTCTGCCCTCAACACACCTCTACCAGCCTCTCCGTCAACACTCAGTGGGGCTCCATGAGGTAGTAAAAATGCTGGCTGCCACTGTGGAGGAAACTGGGGTTCAACTAAAACCCACAGAGGGAAGAGCAGAGCCTGTGCCTGGCTGGCCTCCATCCAGTCTCCTAACCGCTGCCCCAGAGGGGCTGAGGCCCACGTCCAGTCCGAAAGCAGCTCTCTGGACATGCTGGGCCTGTGCCCAAGAGTCCTGCTAACTCAAGGTGTGTTCATGTTCATGGCGGGGGGGGGGGTTGGGGGGAGGGGCAGGAGTGGGGCAAGGTGGGAAGCCCATTCTTCTAACCTCTCCGTTGGTGGATGCCCATGGCCACAAGCCCTGGGAGTTCAAGGCCTGGAGGTGGTGAGGAGGTGGCACTCTAGCTTTCCCCTAGAGTGTCCTATTAAGTTATTCCCAGCCTATGAAGTGGGCTTGGAAGGGCGCCCATGTGGAGGGATGCGGCCGCTAGCTCAAGGGCCCGCTCAGAGAGGATGTGGCTGGATGCTGACAAGACAGGTCTTATAAAAGAGGCAAGCCCCAATTAAGGGCTCACGCTGACGCAGAAGACATAAAAGGGACAGGTGCCCAGCAACCTGTCTCACGTCTCCATGACGTAGGCCCCTGGCTCACAGCAGATGCTCAGCCAATGGTGGTCCTCTGTCCTACTTCCTTTCTTGGCCGCCCCTCCAGCCTTATCTCCCTACATCCCCATCCTCCTGCCCCCCAAGCCCTACACTCCTGGATCTGCATCTGGTGCTTTGAAACAGTGCTTCCCAAAGATGGTACCTGCTGCTCCACTCCCATGACAGGAGGGCCCAGGGCCTCACCTCACAGCTCTGGTCCTGATTATCTCAAACTTTAGCCTTCATTCCTTCGCTTCTCTCTCATCCATCCATCCATCCATCCACCTAATCCTTCCACTATATTTACTGAGCTCTTCTCTGGTCTGGGCAGTGGGAATCTGGACAGCAGAGAGGCAGAAGAGCGTCCCGGGTAAGAGCGTAGAGTCTGAAGCCTGGCCACCTGGGTTCAAATCCAGCTCCACCACCAGCTGTGTGACTTGGGATTGTCACTCTTCTATCCTTCTGGTCCTCAGTCCCTTAGTAGTAACACGAGGAGAAAAACAGTCCCTATTGCATGAGGCTGATGTGGGGCTGAAGTGAATAAGTAAGAGCGGAGGGTGGAGAACACACCTGACATGTGGCGAGACTCTGTAAGTATTAGCCTGTGTGTTACACAGTCTATAACAGACACTGGAACACCAAAGCATAGGTCTAAAATCAAAGAACTACTGATAATAAGCTACTGATAATTAAATAACTTCTTTTAAACATCCACCTCTGTTCTTGGGACCAGGTGCCAGGTGGATTCATCTTGATGCTGATGAATGAGGTGGCCCCTACCTGGAAAAGGTGTTGTCGAAGATGAGCATGTAGATGCCTGGTGTGCGGACCTTGAGCTGGCCCTGGATGTTCTCCTTGTGGGAATTGCATCGGGTTGTGGGAATGAGCACCTGGGAGACAAAGCAGATAGGAAAAGTGAAACAGAAGCTGAGAGGGCACCATGGATCCTCTGGGCAGACTCTTTATCTTGGGGAAGGAAACTGAGGCCCAGGGAAGCTGAGTGCCTGCCTTGTCTAAGGTCACAGCTGAGCAGGGTTGGGGCTGAGATCAGCCCCCAGGATCGGTGGGGTACCTTCCACATGCCCTGGGTTTGTCGATAACTTGAGATAGTGGGGAGGCTGAAGACACGAGTTTCATCCAGAATCATGAATTGGTCAGCATCCCAAAAGAATGGTCCTCCAGCCTCCTCTGACCATGGCCAGTGCCAGAACACTCCACCATCCAGAGGAACAGCCCCTTTCTGGCTTCAGGAAGGTGAGGCTTATTCTAGGTGAAATCCTGCCTGGCTCTTTCCTTTGCGCTGGTGCTGCTACCCTTGGGGGTCTCACAGGACAGGCCAAGCTCTCTTTCCACATCTCTCGAGCACTTTGTGAAGCTGCTGGGCCCACTTTCTTCCAGGCTGACCACCCCTGGCTCCACCCGTGGCTTCTCACTTGGCCCCAGTCGGTCCATATGCCTCAGAGCCCTTTCATCTTTCCAAGTCTCCTGCTTCCTCTCTATCCCCTCTGAGAATGAGAAATTAATCCCAGGAGACATTTATTTTCTAAGGACATGTTCTAAGGGCCTCACTGTCAGAGGCCAAATCTGAGCAAATGGTGTGAGCTGGACAGGGCCAGGGCTTGGGTCTATGGATGGCCAACCTCTTTCCCATGGGCAGAGTCTTCAACCTGTTAGGCAGCTAAGATACTTTAAAACTGAAGATATGACAGGAATTAACACAAGAGCCAACCAAAATTAAAAACATTTTTTTGAAGGGACAAGCACTTAGAGGGTCTTGTCTCATTAAGCATCCATAAGCCTCCCATTTGGGACTACACATATATGGTCACGAAGACCATGTAACATCTTAGCAATGGGTTCCTAAGGTGGTGAGCTGCCCCACAATGTAAAAATCTTCATTCTCTACAAAATTAAATGTTGCTCCTTTTTTGGAAATTCAATTTTTGTTAAATTTAGTTTTAATTTTTTCCTATTAAACATTTTTCAACCTGTGCAAAATGACTGACTCCAAAATAGTTATAAAGATGTGATTACTCAGCACTTCAAGATGGCAGAAGAGTAAGACGCGGAGATCACCTTCCTCCCCACGGATACACCAGAAATACAGCTACACGTGGAACAACTCCTACAGAACACCTACTGAACGCTGGCAGAAGACCCCAGACCTCCCAAAAGGCAAGAAACTCCCCACATACCTGGGTAGGGCAAAGCGGAGAGATCCCTACACAGAGGATCGGTGCCGAGTGGCACTCACCAGCCCGAGAGGCTTGTCTGCTCGCCCGCCGGGGCAGTCGGCACTGGGAGCTGAGGCGCGGGCTTCGGTCAGAGCGCAGGGAGAGGACTGGGGCAGGCGGCGAGAACTCAGCCTGAAGGGGGCTAATGTGCCACAGCTAGCCGGGAGGGAGTCCGGGAAAACTCTGGAGCTGCCGAAGAGGCAAGAGACTTTTTCTTCCCTCTTGGTTTCCTGGTGCGCGAGGAGAGGGGATTAAGAGCGCTGCTTAAAGGGGCTCCACAGACGGGCGCGAGTCGCGACTGAAAGCGCGGAGCCCAGTGACAGGCGTGGGACGCTGGGGCTGCTGCTGCCGCCGCCAAGAAGCCTGTGTGCGAGCGCAGGTCACTGCCCACACCGCCCTTCCGGGAGCCTGTGCAGCCCGCCACTGCCGGGGTCCCGGGATCCAGGGGCGGCTTCCCTGGGAGAACGCACGGCGCGCCTCGGGCTGGTGCAACGTCACGCCGACCTCTGCCGCTGCAGGCCCGCCCCGCACTCCGTGCCCCTCCCTCCCTCCCGGCCTGAGTGAGCCAGAGTCCCCGAAGAGGCTGCTCCTTTAACCCTGTCCTGTCTGAGCGAAGAACAGACGCCCTCCGGCGACCTACACGCAGAGGCGGGGCCAAATCCAAAGCTGAGACCCAGGAGCTGTGAGAACAAAGAAGAGAAAGGGAAACCTCTCCCAGCAGCCTCAGAAGCAGCGGATTAAAGCTCCACAATCAACTTGATGTACCCTGCATCTGTGGAATACATGAATAGACAACACATCATCCCAAATTGAGGAGCCCAGAGTCAGTGCTGTGCCTCTGAGGTGGGAGAGCCAACTTCAGGACACTGGTCCACAAGAGACCTCCCAGCTCCACATAATATCAAACGGCGAAAATCTTCCAGAGATCTCCATCTCAACACCAGCACCCAGCTTCACTCAACGACCAGCAAGCTACAGTGCTGGACACCCTAAGCCAAACAACTAGCAAGACAGGAACACAACGCCACCCATTAGCAGAGAGGTGGCCTAAAATCATAAAAAGTCCACAGACACCCCAAAACACACCAGCAGACGTGGACCTGCCCACCAGAAAGACAAGATCCAGCCTCATCCACCAGAACACAGGCACTAGTCCCCTCTACCAGGAAGCCTACACATCCCACTAAACCAACCTTAGCCACTGGGGACAGACACCAAAAACAACAGGAACTACGAACCTGCAGCCTGCAAAAAGGAGACCCCAAACACAGTAACATAAGCAAAATGAGAAGACAGAAAAACACACAGCAGGAGAAGGAGCAAGATAGAAACCCACCAGACCTAACAAATGAAGAGGTAATAGGCACTCTACCTGAAAAAGAATTCAGAATAATGATGGTAAAGATGATCCAAGATTCTATTTCCCAGATCCAAAATCTTGGAAATAGAATAGACAAAATGCAAGAAACAGTTAACAAGGACCTAGAAGAACTAAAGATGAATCAAGCATCGATTAAAAACACAATACATGAAATAAAAAATACTCTAGACGGGATCAATAGCAGAATAACTGAGGCAGAAGAACGGATAAGTGAGGTGGAAGATAAAATAGTGGAAATAACTGCTGCAGAGCAAAATAAAGAAAAAAGAATGAAAAGAACAGAGGACAGTCTCAGAGACCTCTGGGACAACATTAAACGCACCAACATTCGAATTATAGGGGTTCCAGAAGAAGAAGAGAAAAAGAAAGGGACTGAGAAAATATTTGAAGAGATTATAGTTGAAAACTTCCCTAATATGGGAAAGGAAATAGTTAATCAAGTCCAGGAGGCACAGAGAGTCCCATACAGAATAAATCCAAGGAGAAATACGCCAAGACACATATTAATCAAACTGTCAAAAATTAAACACAAAGAAATCATATTAAAAGCAGCAAGGCAAAAACAACAAATAACACACAAGGGAATCCCCATCAGGATAACAGCTGATCTCTCAGCAGAAACTCTACAAGCCAGAAGGGAGTGGCAGGACATAATTAAAGTGATGAAGGAGAAAAACCTGCAACCAAGATTACTCTACCCAGCAAGGATCTCATTCAGATTTGATGGAGAAATTAAAACCTTTACAGACAAGCAAAAGCTGAGAGAGTTCAGCACCACCAAACCAGCTTTACAACAAATGCTAAAGGAACTTCTCTAGGCAAGAAACACAACAGAAGGAAAAGACCTACAATAACGAACCCAAAACAATTAAGAAAATGGGAATAGGAACATACATATCGATAATTACCTTAAATGTAAATGGACTAAATGCTCCCACCAAAAGACACAGAGTGGCTGAATGGATACAAAAACAAGACCCATATATATGCTGTCTACAAGAGACCCACTTCAGACCTAGAGACACATACAGACTGAAAGTAAGGGGATGGAAAAAGATATTCCATGCAAATGGAAACCAAAAGAAAGCTGGAGTAGCAATTCTCATATCAGACAAAATAGACTTTAAAATAAAGACTACTAGAAGAGATAAAGAAGGACACTACATAATGATCAAGGGATTGATCCAAGAAGAAGATATAACAATTGTAAATATTTATGCACCCAACATAGGAGCACCTCAATACATAAGGAAAATACTAACAGCCATAAAAGGAGAAATCGACAGTAACACACTCATAGTAGGGGACTTTAACACCCCACTTTCACCAATGGACAGATCATCCAAAATGAAAATAAATAAGGAAACACAAGCTTTAAATGATACATTAAACAAGATGGACTTAATTGATATTTATAGGACATTCCATCCAAAAACAACAGAATACACATTTTTCTCAAGTGCTCATGGAACATTCTCCAGGATAGATCATATCTTGGGTCACAAATCAAGCCTTGGTAAATTTAAGAAAATTGAAATTGTATCAAGTATCTTTTCTGACCACAATGCTATGAGACTAGATATCAATTACAGGAAAAGAGCTGTAAAAAATACAAACACATGGAGGCTAAACAATACACTACTTAATAACGAAGTGATCACTGAAGAAATCAAAGAGGAAATTAAAAAATACCTAGAAACAAATGACAATGGAGACACGACGACCCAAAACCTATGGGATGCAGCAAAAGCAGTTCTAAGAGGGAAGTTTATAGCAATACAATCCCACCTTAAGAAACAGGAAACATCTCGAATAAACAACCTAACCTTGCACCTAAAGCAATTAGAGAAAGAAGAACAAAAACATCCCAAAGTTAGCAGAAGGAAAGAAATCATAAAAATCAGATCGGAAATAAATGAAAAAGAAATGAAGGAAACGATAGCAAAGATCAATAAAACTAAAAGCTGGTTCTTTGAGAAGATAAACAAAATTGATAAACCATTAGCCAGACTCATCAAGAAAAAAAGAGAGAAGACTCAAATCAATAGAATTAGAAATGAAAAAGGAGAAGTAACAACTGACACTGCAGAAATACAAAAGATCATAAGAGATTACTATAAGCAACTCTATGCCAATAAAATGGACAACCTGGAAGAAATGGACAAATTCTTAGAAATGCACAACCTGCCAAGACTGAATCAGGAAGAAATAGAAAATATGAACAGACCAATCACAAGCACTGAAATTGAAACTGTGATAAAAAATCTTCCAACAAACAAAAGCCCAGGACCAGATGGCTTCACAGGCGAATTCTATCAAGCATTTAGAGAAGAGCTAACACCCATCCTTCTGAAACTCTTCCAAAATATAACAGAGGGAGGAACACTCCCAAATTCATTCTACGAGGCCACCATCACCTTGATACCAAAACCAGACAAGGATGTCACAAAGAAAGAAAACTACAGGCCAATATCACTGATGAACATAGATGCAAAAATCCTCAACAAAATACTAGCAAACAGAATCCAACAGCACATTAAAAGGATCATACACCATGATCAAGTGGGGTTTATTCCAGGAATGCAAGGATTCTTCAATATACGCAAATCAATCAACGTGATACACCATATTAACAAATTGAAGGAGAAAAACCATATGATCATCTCAATAGATGCAGAGAAAGCTTTCGACAAAATTCAACACCCATTTATGATAAAAACCCTGCAGAAAGTAGGCATAGAGGGAACTTTCCTCAACATAATAAAGGCCATATATGACAAACCCACAGCCAGCATCGTCCTCAATGGTGAAAAACTGAAACCATTTCCACTAAGATCAGGAACAAGACAAGGTTGCCCACTCTCACCACTCTTATTCAACCTAGTTTTGGAAGTTTTAGCCACAGCAATCAGAGAAGAAAAGGAAATAAAAGGAATCCAAATTGGAAAAGAAGAAGTAAAGCTATCACTATTTGCAGATGACATGATACTATACATAGAGAATCCTAAAGATGCTACCAGAAAACTACTAGAGTTAATCAATGAATTTGGTAAAGTTGCAGGATACAAAATTAATGCACAGAAATCTCTGGCATTCCTATATACTAATGATGAAAAATCTGAAAGTGAAATCAAGGAAACACTCCCATTTACCATTGCAACAAAAAGAATAAAATATCTAGGAATAAACCTACCTAAGGAGACAAAAGACCTGTATGCAGAAAATTGTAAGACACTGATGAAAGAAATTAAAGATGATACAAATAGATGGAAAGATGTACCATGTTCTTGGATTGGAAGAATCAACATTGTGAAAATGACTCTACTACCCAAAGCAATCTACAGATTCAATGCAATCCCTATCAAACTACCACTGGCATTTTTCACAGAACTAGAACAAAAACTTTCACAATTTGTATGGAAACACAAAAGACCCCGAATAGCCAAAGCAATCTTGAGAACGAAAAATGGAGCTGGAGGCATCAGACTCCCTGACTTCAGGCTATACTACAAAGCTACAGTAATCAAGACAGTATGGTACTGGCACAAAAACAGAAAGATAGATCAATGGAACAGGATAGAAAGCCCAGAGTTAAACCCACGGACATATGGTCACCTTATCTTTGATAAAGGAGGCAGGAATGTACAGTGGAGAAAGGACAGTCTCTTCAATAAGTGGTGCTGGGAAAACTGGATAGGGACATGTAAAAGTATGAGATTAGATCACTCCCTAACACCATACACAAAAATAAGCTCAAAATGGATTAAAGACCTAAATGTAAGGCCAGACACTATCAAACTCTTAGAGGAAAACATAGGCAGAACACTCTATGACATAAATCACAGCAAGATCCTTTTTGACCCACCTCCTAGAGAAATGGAAATAAAGACAAAAATAAACACATGGGACCTAATGAAACTTCAAAGCTTTTGCACAGCAAAGGAAACCATAAACAAGACCAAAAGACAACCCTCAGAATGGGAGAAAATATTTGCAAATGAAGCAACTGACAAAGGATTAATCTCCAAAATTTATAAGCAGCTCATGCAGCTCAATAACAAAAAAACAAACAACCCAATCCAAAAATGGGCAGAAGACCTAAATAGACATTTCTCCACAGAAGATATACAGACTGCCAACAAACACATGAAAGGATGCTCAACATCTTTACTCATTAGAGAAATGCAAATCAAAACTACCATGAGATATCATCTCACACCAGTCAGAATGGCCATCATCAAAAAATCTAGAAACAATAAATGCTGGAGAGGGTGTGGAAAAAAGGGAACACTCTTGCACTGCTGGTGGGAATGTGAATTGGTACAGCCGCTATGGAGAACGGTATGGAGGTTCCTTAAAAAACTACAAATAGAACTACCATATGACCCAGCAATCCCACTACTGGGCATATACCCTGAGGAAACCATAATTCAAAAAGAGACATGTACCAAAATGTTCATAGCAGCCCTATTTACAATAGCCCGGAGATGGAAACAACCTAAGTGTCCATCATCGGATGAATGGATAAAGAAGATGTGGCACATATATACAATGGAATATTACTCAGCCATAAAAAGAAATGAAATTGAGCTATTTGTAATGAGGTGGATAGACCTAGAGTCTGTCATACAGAGTGAAGTAAGTCAGAAAGAGAAAGACAAATACTGTATGCTAACACATATATATGGAATTTAAGAAAAAAAAATGTCATGAAGAACATAGGGGTAAGACAGGAATAAAGACACAGACCTACTAGAGAATGGACTTGCGGATATGGGGAGGGGGAAGGGTAAGCTGTGACAAAGTGAAAGAGCGGCATGGACATATATACACTACCAAACGTGAGGTAGATAGCTAGTGGGAAGCAGCCGCATAGCACAGGGAGATCAGCTCGATACTTTGTGACTGCCTGGAGGGGTGGGATAGGGAGGGTGGGAGGGAGACGCAAAAGGGAGGGGATATGGAAACATATGTATATGTATAACTGATTAAATTTGTTATAAAGCAAAAAAATAAAATAAAATAAAATTAAAAAAATAATAAACATGATAACACTTTAAAAAAAAAAAAAAAGATGTGATTACTTTTTCAACTCAAACTTGAATACAGCTCCTATTTCTTGAAAAACTACATGGTGGCCACAAAGTTCCCAAAGTGACGTAAGTTCCCACAAAAGGCTCTGCTGCCCTCAAGGATCTTGTGGTTTAATGGTGACAACAGATAAAAAAACATTCAATTATGTTGGGTGAGACTGTCACGAGAGGTCTACCAGGGAGGGGTGCCTATCCCAGCCTCTAGGTGGGGGGAAGGAGAGGCAGAATCAGAGAAGACTTCCTGGAGGAGGCAACACTGAGCTTGGACAATTTAGCTAGTTATAGGGAGGTCTGGCAGCTCCAGGCAGTGGGGACAACATATTCAAAAGCACGGGAGAACGGCTAAGATTTACCCTCTCAAGTAACAACCAAAACCGACAAAATATACAAAACAGTTTTTAAGACACTGTACATCAGGCAATGATGGACAGTGATCTGTGAGAGAACAAGGTGAGCCCTGCAATTGCCCTAGTTTACTGCTTTGAGAGGAACAGAGAACAATAAGCAGATGGAACAAATAAAAAACAGTAAGATGAGAGACTCAAACCTAACCTTATTGACAATCACGTTAAATGTAAGTAGGCTAAACATCCCAATTGAAAGGCAGGTATTATCAGGTTGGATAAAAGCAAGCCCCAACTCCATCATGCCTACAAGAAATACAATTTAAATGTAAAGATATAAAGAAGTTAAAAGGATGTAAGAAGATATACCGTGCTAACACTAGTCAAAAGAAAGAGGGATTGACTATATTAATATCAAAGTAGATTTTTACATCAAAGAATGTGGCCAGGGACAGTTTCATAATGATAAAGATGTCAGTTTCATCAAGGGGACAGAACAATCCTAAACATTTATGCCCCTAATGACAGAGCTTCAACACACATGAAGCAAAAAGTGGTAGAGTTACAAGGAGAAATAGAATAAATTCATAATTACAGTTGGATATTTTAATGTCCCTCAATAATTGATGAAATAAGTAGACAGGAACTCAGTAAGGAAATAGAAGAACACTATCAACTGACTTGATCTAACTGATATGTATAGAACACTCCACCCAACAATAGCAGAACACACATGCTTTTCAAGTGTACTTGAAACATTCACCAGGTAGGCCATATTCTAGGCCATTAAAAAAAAAACCCAAAACTTACATTTAAAAGGATTCAAACTATACAAAGTGCATTTTCTGACAATGGAATTAAGTAAGAAAAAAAAAAGCAGTTGCCTGGAAAATCCCAAAATATTTGGAAGCTAAAAAACGTATGGGTCAGAGAGAAGTCAAGAGGGAGATCCCAAAGGCATGGGAGAGACAGACAGAGCACACAGTATGTTCCTGACACCACAGTACATGTGCTCTGGCTGGAAGTTGGTGGTGGTGAGGGAGTAGGATGGGCCCAAGACAAGCCTGGAGGGGACAAAGATGCATGAGGACCTACTATGCGTGGGCTCTGTGGCAGCTACTTCTTATCTCATCAAGTTACATTAATGTTCTACAATATTCTAATTCCACTGGGGACTGAGAATCCTGGGAGGCTGGGTGGTTGGGTCTGTTTCCGTGATGCATAACCTAAAAATTCTGAGCCTGGCCTAAGATATTTCAGCAACCACATGTAGGAGGAAGTGCTGGGGAGAAAGTCTTGCTGTTTACACAGGGACGCCTGTGTGCCCCGCACCTCAACCTTCCCACACACTACTTTGATTACAAAGCAAAACCCAAGAGCTTGTTAAGGCAGATCCTCTGAAGAGAACATGTGTAAGATAATACTCTTCATGTCTTTAAACTGTCTACTCTATGGACTTTTGGTTCATTCCAGCTGCTGTTTTTTCTACCACAGTCAAAATCTGTAAGACTGATTTTAAAATCAATCAATCAAAACATCTAGGGGAGATTAACGAAGGCTCTGGTGTCAAAGCCCATACAGCAGAGGTGACAGGAGATGACAGGGGTCTCAGGTAACCCTGAGCGAGACAGGTCTCTGCTGTGTGAGCTCTGGGGGCGTCCCCCATCAGCCTCCAGTGCTTGGGCGCCCATGACCTGATTTATGTGATATGTCTGCAAAACAGTCCAAGTTGGTTTTACTGCTTTCTCGAGGGACTCTAGTGACCTGGCAGCCTGGTACAGAGCCAGGGTTCTATGTTAAATGGAAAAAGTCAGTCTCAAAAGGCCACATATTGCATGATTCCATTCACATGAAATGTCCAGAACAGGGAATCTGTAAGGACAGAAGGTAGGTTGGTGGCTGCTGGGTAGAGGTTGGGGAGTGACTGCTAATGGGCACAGGGTTCCTTTTTGTTTTGGGGGATGATGAAAATGATCTGAAATCAGACAGTGGTGATGGTGACACAACTCTGTGAATAATACTGAAATAACAGTGAATTGCACATTTGAAATGGGTGAATTATATGGTGTGTAAATTGTACCTCAATAAAGCTGTTTAAAAAATAAAGTCAAGGGTCCTTGCTCCCAGTAGCCTCAGGCAGGCCTCTGAGCTTCTCTGGCCAAAGAGAGAGGCAGGGCCTAGGTCTTCTTCCCTGATGTGTCCCGGCCTTCAGGGCAGCAGTCTGCACACGGGTAGCCTCAGGTCCTTGATTTACCACTTCTTTCGTCAAGTGCTTCCCAAAGTCACAGTCTCTAATCTCAGTGTCGAGGAATGGCCTTGATAGAGGAGGTCCCTCTAGAGAGAGGGTGGTCCCGGGTGGGAGTGTCTGACATGTCCCTAGAGATGGGACTGGCCTTCCATGCTGTTCCCTCCACCTGTATGCTTTTCCTCTAACCCATGTCCCCCTGCCATCCCCTCCCCACAGCTTTTCTTGGTTTGGCCCAGGAGTCTCCTGCCCTGATCACTGCTCCCCAGGTTAGGTGCCTGCCCCCCACCCCCAAGTACCACCCCACCATGACAGTCACCACCTGGAATCACAGTTGTTTCTTTTTTTCTTTTTTCCCCCCACAGTTGTTTTTTTAATAAGGTCTCCCTCTGATCACACCATGAGCTCCTCAAGGGCAGATCCCATGCTGTTTCTTCTCTCTTTATCCCCAGTGGGCCCGCCCTACAGAGCCCAGTATACAGCGTACAGTAAATGGTTGTGAGCAGAGTGCAAGTACACAGCATAGCTCCTCATGCCTGAACCTCCACAATCACGAAACGTGAGTGTTGCAATTTGCACTATGTCCCATTGTTCCCAATAAGGTCCAGTCTGGTCGGGGCATCATACGGGGAGTCCCCAGGATAGATGCTAAAGGTGTGAGCCTGGACGTAAGTTCTCCAGGTTGATGTCTGTACGGGACCTCAGGCAGACATAACAGCCATCCCCACAGCTGGCTGGTGACAGTCAGGCCTGTGACAGCAGAGGAGCACCTGAGCATCCTTCTCACCCACCCTGCAGATGGGCTCCCTCTGCCCCCTGGCGTCCACTGTGGGAAAGACAATGGTAACCATATCCTTCAGGCAACAAGGGAGCCAGAGATGAGGATGGCTCCTGGGCCTCCCTCAGCTCCTGATTCCTGGGAGGAACCACACAGGTCTCCCAGGGCCATGAGGATCAGGCTGGTGAGTGACTGAGCAAGGAGACAGGCGTGGAGACCGGATCTAGTCACCTCCCTCTCTCCCTCCCACAAATATCCACCAGTATCTAAGATGGGCAGACACAGTGCGAGGCGCTCGGTGGGCGCTGGGAACAGGAGGTGAACAGCAAAGGTGCTGGTGCTGAGCTCCAGGTGGTGCAGCTGGTTGCTAGTGCAGAGCTGAGGAGCACGCTGCTTAAGCTGCTGCCCAACAAACTGCCCAGGCAGGCTGCTCTGCACCCGAGTTTCCTCATCAGCAAAGTGGGACTAAGACCTGCCTCATGGACCGAGACATGTGCCCAGGTGGCAGCAGTGAGCCTGAATCCACTCTCTGACCACAAGCCCAGGACCTCCCAGGTGGACGTTCAGAACTGCTCGGGAAGGAAGGGCTCCAAGGCTACACGTGTGGTGTGGCTGTGAGCCTCCAAAAGGAAAAGAGGGGCAGAGCAGTTTTTAAATGAGCACGAGCGTGAGACTCCAATAATCGAGGCCGACTCAGGGGGGCTGGAATTAAATGTAAGGAGTGACTCTGAAGAGGACAGAAACGACAAAGCAATCTCTGTAACAGGCAGATACCACCAGGACAGGGATGGCAGGAGAGCAAACACAGGTGGACACACGTCCCCCCATGTGGACACCGAAGCTGGAGCGGCGACCTGTGTGCCCAGCATGCCCGAGCCTGGCCCTCCTGGGGCTCTGGGCCTTCCCCAGCCCTCACCGTGAGCCCCTTAGGACACCCAGAGGACCACAAGCGTGAGGGACTAGTGGATGTCATCGCAGAGACTTCACAGAAGGCTTCTTTCACACAACTTCAAATTGCTCCTCTCTAGCTTCATTCTTAGAAAATGGAGATTTTGTATCAAAAGTCTAGGATCTACCCAGAGCTCCAATCCAGCCTGTGTGACTGTCCTCACTATTCCTTCCATTCACAGTGATTCAAATGGAACTCGTGTTTCCACCCAAACCAGCTCTCCCTCCATCATCCCCTGGCACCCTCCCTGCAGAGATTCAGGTGTGGAATTCAGACCCTCCCTCTTCCCCGGCCCACAATGAATCAGCCCCCACGGAGGCCTGTTCATTGTCCTGTGCTCTGCATCCTACTCCATCCTTTCTACTCTTCTTCCCCTTGAGCTAAACCAGTGGCTCTCAATCTTGATTGTCCACTGGGACCATCTAAGGATGCCTGGATCCCCCTTAGAGACTCTGGTTTAGTGGTCTGGGGTGTGGACTCAGAAGTGTGTTTTAAAAAGCTTCCCAGGGGGCTTCCCTGGTGGCGCAGTAGTTGAGAGTCCGCCTGCTGATGCAGGGGACACAGGTTCGTGCCCCGGTCCGGGAGGATCCCACATGCCACAGAGTGGCTAGGCCCGTGAGCCATGGCCGCTGAGCCTGCGCGTCCGGAGCCTGTGCTCCACAACGGGAGAGGCGACAACAGTGAGAGGCCCGCGTACCACAAAAAAAGAAAAAAAAAAAAGCTTCCCAGGGCTTCCCTAGTGGTGCAGTGGTTAAGAATCCATCTGCCAATGCAGGGGCCATGGGTTTGAGCCCTGGTCCGGGAAGATCCCACATGCCGTGGAGCAACTAAGCCTGTGAGCCACAACTACTGAGCTTGCGCTCTAGAGCCTGTGAGCCACAACTACTGAGCCTGTGAGCCACAACTACTGAGCCTGTGAGCCACAACTACTGAAGCCCGCATGCCTAGAGCCCGTGCTCCGCAACAAGAGAAGCCACTGCGATGAGAAGCCCGTGCACCACAATGAAGAGTAGACCCCGCTTGCCGCAACTAGAGAAAGCACGTGCACAGCAATGAAGACCCAACACAGCCAAAAATAAATAAATAAATAAACAAACAAATAAATAAATAAATAAATTTATTTTAAAAAAAGCTTCCCAGGTGTTTCTAATGTGTGGCCAAGGTTGAGGACTATGGTCCCGGCCACTGTCAATGTCCCATGTTTAGAATGTCTTAGGAGTTTATGAACTGATATCTGCCACGAAGACTTCCAGCCCAACCACCCAAGTGACACAATGGCTACGAGCCTCTACTGACCTTTCTGAGGTGAGATGCTGAACACCCTAAGCTCATAACCAGAAGCAAAGATCTTGGTCCCCACCTCCCATGGTGACCCGTTCTTGCTCGGCATGGCTCTGTTAAAAAAATGATCCTTAAACTGAGTCACTCATCTGTATTCCTTTCAGTTTCACCTACTGACCTATTCCAAGGTCAGTCTGAAGCTGACCCAGGAGTGGGCCTTCAGACATTAGAAGACAGCTCTCCTCCCCGAGGCTGGACAAGCCCGGGTGTGTTGCCTGCTCTGCATGATGCAGCCCAGGGGTTTTTCCCACTCTGGTCTCTGTGCCCCTCTCAGAACATCCCAGGTAAGGTCTGCCCAGGGAATCCTGCTGGCAGGGAGATGGCCTCACCTTACATTGATCCAGCGGCGTGTCCTCCGCCTCCCGGTACACCACACTGAAGGAGATACTCTTGGGGTCGGAGGAGAAGACCCAGCTGATGGTGAGGCCTGCCTCGGCCACAGTGATGGGGATGAGGCTATAGGTACTGGACCTCACAAACAGCTCCCTGTTGCCCTCCCCGAAGTTGGTGATCTCTTCCACCGTGAGGGGTAATCTTATCCTAAAATACGAATGCAGAGAGGGACTTGATCAAAGCAGGGAAAGCATTTGAGTCCACTGGCCAGGTTGTCTGTGACTCCGAGGTGACTGGAAACCCTGGAGGCTCTTGGGAGGACAAGCCCTGGGTCACCATGACTGACACGCTTAAACATGGGAGAATTCTTGATGTGCAGCTCACGCCATCAGATGTTTCCTGAGCACTTACTAGGTGCCTGGCATAGCTCTAGGCACTGGGGCCACAGAAGTAAAAAATACAGATGATAATCCTTGCCCACGAGGAGCTGGTGTGGTCCCCGCAAGCTGGCTGGAACTGAGAGGACGGCCTGGGCTGCTCTGTGCCCCTCAAGGACAGGAAGCGTGTGCCAAGGCCTCAGCTTTCTGCAGCTCTCCTGCAGCTGCCCTGCGGCTCAGCTGTCCGCTCTTTCTCTCCCCTTTCTCCTTCCAGTCCCTCGCCTCCCGCTTTTACCTAATTAGAAGCAGAAGTAAGCACAGGCATCGTTTGAAACCTCCTGCCCTTTCGGTCAGTCGTCCCTCTTTTCAGCGGAAATCCGGGGCCTGCCAAAAAATTCCAAGCAGGCTCCCTGACTTTTCATAAATGCAAACACCCCAGACCCTTTAATGCAGGGTAGTCTGAGGGCCCTGGGGAGACAGGCTTTTTGGGACTGTGTCCCTATTCTAACTCTCATTAGCTGTATTAAGAGCCAGTTCCAAAAGTTTAAAGGGTTTAGGGACAGTGAGTTTCTCTGCAGGACCCAGAGAACCCGGTGCTGGTACCTGCCTCGCTTCTCATCTGCCACAGGGCTCACCCTCACGTCAGCCTCAGGTTCCTCACCTGCAGACAGGGACAACCACGCCTGCCTCTGGCGGGTGTGACAATTACATTAGAAGATGAACCTGTGCTGAAGGGCAAAGTCTCCCTGATTAAGTGGTGCCTCCTCCTGCCGAGCAAATCCGCAAATCCGGAGGCAGCAGGTGAGCGAGGGCCACGAGGGCAGGGCCTCCAGAGCAGGGTTGAAGCTCAGGAGTGTGCGGCCCTGGATGGCCCATCTCCTCTTCTCAACTGTGCAAGGGCTAACTCTGCTCGCCAGCTTCGGGTGTTGTCACAAGGGCTATGTGAGGAAGCATGATGCTCCCGTCTACACACGAGGAAGCTAAGATTCAAAAAGACTAAGAACTCTATCCAGGTCCATACAGGTCTGATCCAAAGCCATTGCCTTTCTACTACACCAAACTGCCTTTCATGGACAAAAATATTACTGTCCCCTTTAACACAGGGGTGGAAACCAAAACTCAGAGAGGGTAGGTAACTTGCCCAAGATTGCACAGCACATAAGTGGTGGTGCTAAGAATTCTGTTGGCTCCAAAGGCGTAGAGGTGGATGGGAATACTCCCAAGCTTTGCAAATGAGAAGACTAATCAATGATTAGAAAACCAAAATGCTCTAAGGAACAGCTCTGATATAGGTCATTCACCTGTGTAAAAATTTAATTCCATGGACCATTTTCCCATGTATTAATTTAAGCTTTATTGCTAATTATAGTAAAAAAAGGTCTTGTCCAATATTTACAATTTTCAAGAATCTGCAAGTAGGCAGAAGGGTCCATTTTGGAAAAGAGGTCTCTTACAACATTGAAATCTTGCTGCATTACTTACTCTGACAGGGTGCCCCACTAATGCTGGGTCATTTCATAATTTTACATTCCAGAATTCTCCCCTTGCACCGAGTTACTTGGATTGTGCCTTTAATCTTTTTTACCTTTCTAGACCTCATCTGTTCAATGAGAGGACAATACTCGGTCTCGCCAAAGGAGATGCTAATAAAAAGAAATCAAGGGTTTGCCATCTCTGCTCAAATATAATCTTAAATAAAAGAAGTCTGTTGTCCATAAGACTCACATCATAAATGTCAAGTCAACTGGTCTCCCTACTTCTGTCCCTTCATAGTCATTCTCCACATGGCAACTAGAGTGACCCCTTTTATAATGTAAAGTATATTAAGTCACACTTCTGTTCCAAATCTAATTTTAAAGCTCCCATTCCCCTCAGATTAAAAGCCAAGGTCCTTACAATGGCCAAGAAGGTTCTGATGTGATGTGGGCCCTGTTCCCTCTCTGACCCAGTCTCCTTCCCTCTTTCTGCTTCAGTCACACTGACCCTATCCTTATTCCTTAAACACACCAGACACCATCCTGCCCCAGGGCCTTTGCACTGACTGTTCCTTCTGCCTGAATGCTGTCCCTCATATTATCTGCATGAAAAGTCCTTCAAGTCTTACCTTCTTAGCGTTTTCTATTTAAAATTGCAACGCCACAAACGTATGGACACCAAGGGGGAAAAGCAGGCGTGGGGTGATGGTGATAATAGTGGTGGTGGGATGAACTGGGAGATTGGGATTGACATATATACACTAATATGTATAAAATAGATAACTAATTAAAAAAATTAAGAAAAAATAAAATTGCAACCGCTCCCCCCTAATCCTACTCTTTGTTTCTTTTCCAAAGCAAGCACCACCTTGTAATATACTATATAATTTACTTATTTACTGATGTTTATTGTCTGTCACCCCTGCTGGAATGTAAAGTGAACATGAGGGCAGGAATCTTTGTCTGCTTTGTTCACTGATGTGCTCTAAGGACCTAGAAGAGTATCCAGCACATAGTAGGTGCTGCATAAATATCTGTGAATGAGTGACTGAATCTACTCAATGACCATAATGCAATCATGCAGCCATTCGTCACAACACTGGAGAAAAAGAATGATATGGGGAAATACTCAAGCAATATTAAGCTTAAAAAGACTGTGAAATAAGATGCAGGATATTTGTTTATGTTGAAAAATTAGGTATATTAGTATAAACAAGACCGGAAGGCTATATCCAAAGTGGTTTGCTCATCTCTGTTTCCTGATTTTCTACAAGGAAAATTTTCTTACAATAAGAAAATAAAGTTATTTTCAAAAAGGAAGAACACAGGACATAGGGGTGGGGGAAGGATGAGTATAAAAGGACGGGGGAGCTTTTTGGGGTGATGGAACTGTTCTATATCTTCACTCCGGTCAAGTTTCTTTTCTGGACCTAGGTTTCCTCTTTGGCAGACTTGGGAGTGGAGCTGGTTGGGTGCTGAGGCCTGGGACTGTAAAGCCACTGGCAGAGCTCGATGTGGGGGCTGGCAGATGCCTGGTGATTACACTGTATTACTTGTCAAAATCCAAGCACCGTACACTACAAACGGGGACCTTTACTGTATATAAATTTTACAAAAGAAAGGAAGGAAGGAAGGAAGGAAGGAAGGAAGGAAGGAAGAAAAAGAAGCACAAACTTGAAAACCACCAGGGGTGCCAAGTCTGAGCCTCTGGGGTGCTTTCCAGCTGGGACACCGGAAGGCCAGGCCTCCTCTGGTGTTCCTCCTCCCCAAAAGTGACACCTTGGGAAGTCCAGCTTGGGGGCCCATCACTTACATCAGTTCTCCCGACTTCAGCAAGCAGATTTCAGCATCCTGCCCCACGGGCATGTCTTCAGTGTCCTCAGGGGTTAGGGAGTTTGACGTGGTGTCCCTGAAATGTCACAAACGAGAACACAGCCAGTTAGCTATCAGCACACAGGGTCCCGCATCCTGAAGCCCGTAGTCTTGGAGTCTGGTAGCCAACCTCAGAATGCGAGGGGAACCCTTCAATCATGGGGGCCAGGACAGAGGCCCCGCAGACTCTGTGGGTAGAGAGCCATGGGGGCCAGGCCCAGGCAGGCAGGACGGGGATAGAAGACAACAGGGCTGCAGTGACTTCCCCAATGTCTTCCCGGTGGGCGTGGGATGGGTGACCACAGCACAAACAGACCACCCTCCTGTCCCACGCCAGCAGAGCTACAGCCACGGGGTAAGTTCCCAGCACCACTGATGCAGCCTTCTGAGCGCCAGTCCCTGACTAGACGAGCCTGCTCTGGCCCACCTCTGGGGAACAAGGACAGGCACCCAGAGCTGATGAGGCAGGAAGCAGCATGGCCTGAGGAGGCTGTGGGACAGAGACTCATACAAAGGGTGCAGATCCACGCCACATCTCCTCTTCCCTCACAACCCACTGTCTGCTGTGTGGAGAACCAGCTGTGGGAGCTGCCTGGCAGTTCAGAGGTGTCATGGTTCCCAAAGTGTGCTCTGTGGAACACCACTGCCAGGGGAGGGGAACCCTGCACTCTTTCTTAGAAACTCATGGCATTCTTAAACAGTAAATTCAAGGCTCTGAGATGTCCTGCAATAAAGACATCTATTAATTTTCTTTTAATATTTATTTTCCTTATTTTTTTGGCTGTGTCAGGTCTTAGTTGTGGCACACGGGATCTTTGTTGAGGCATGCGGGATCTTTCGTTACGGTGTGCGGGCTCTTCACTAGTTGCAGCGTTCGGGGCTTCTCTCTAGTTGTGGCGTGAGGGTTTTCTCGCTCTAGTTGTGGCACACAGGCTCCAGGGCGCGTGGGCTCTGTAGTTGTGGCGCACGGGCTCTCTAGTTGAGGCACACGAGCTCAGTAGTTGTGGCACGCAGGATCAGTTGCCCCACGGCACGTGGGATCTTAGTTCCCTGACCAGGGATCAAACTCGACTCCCCTGCATTGGAAGGCGGATTCTTTACCACTGGACCACAAGGGAAGTCCCAAGACATGTATTAAATTTTAACTCTAGCATTCCCATGGAACATTTTTAACCCCTGCAGAGTTGCTGATCCTTGGAGCAGTGCCCACACTTCACTGATGGGGACACAGAGGCCCAGGCAGGTCTTGAGAGGCAGGGTCAGAGTCAGACACCCTGACTCCAGCTCAGCGCTCATCTTGCTGGGTCCCACGCCCACTGCAGCCAATCGCTTATATGAGCTCAGGGATCTCAAACCCAACCAGCTCCAGTGCCCAATGCTGCCTGAGAAGAACCTAAGTCCAGGAAAGGGAAATAATTTGCTGATTTGCCCCATGGGAAGGGGTTAATGAGGAAGATCTCCTGAGCAGCATGGCTTTTTCCCAAAATGCTGTGATAATTCCCTTCTCAACTGTCCTGGCAGGCTCTCCCCAGATGTTTCTGGGGTGAGGTCAATAGGCCCCAAAATGCCCTCACCCAATTCTGCTCCCCCATCCCACCCACTACACATGCCCCTGGGCTCTCACCAGCCTGGCCCCTGGGCACATTCACTCAACCTCTGAGGCCCTGTGTGAACTTGTGTGAACTCAGACCTGCCCTACCCTCACCTTGCCTGCTGCTGAGCAGGTCCTGAGGCGGCGGCCCAGCACTGCGCAGGACACGTGAGGCAGGCACGGGCCCTACCCCACAGACATGCTCCCTCTGAGGCAGGGACAGACAGCTGCGGCCTGACTGGGAGGTGGCCTCAGCACATAGAGTAGCACACGCGAGGTCAGCAGCTGACAGCAAGCATCCAGACCACGCGCTCAGACGGCCCTCCTCACCTACCCTCACACCCACTCGGGCACCAAGTTCACGGCTGCCCCTAGAGTGGACCTACAACTTACGCTGGAAAGCTGGTGTGCTTCTCTGAGAGCGCTATCTGGGCTGCGGCCAGGTGTGATGCCTGGGGAAGGGCTCTGCAGCTTTCCTAGGGAGTTAACAGACCCTGAATCCCAGAGCTCAGGTGAGGCTGGGACATCACATCATCTCTGGAACATGAGAAATCCAAGAGAGCACAGTGGGTGGCCAGACCCTAATGCTCACAGAGCTTCTGGCTGGAGGGGGCGGCCATCGCCTCTGCTCAGAAATGGTTCTCACCACACTGCTCCTCACATTTCACTGCCAGGTGGGTCCCGTGGCCAAACACGCCACAGCAGGGGCATGAGGCTCATCCTTCCACAGGGAGAGGCACTAACAATGGGCAGAGATGCACAAGCCGCCCATGGGGAGGGGCAGCAGATACCGTCCCCCGAAGTCTACGTCCTGCGTCTGAGGTCTGAGGCTCCTCACTCAGTCAGCAGGATGCTGGGAAGGTCCCGGGAGCACCCAGGTGTTCTTCATGCGGATGCGAAGACGGGTGGTTCAGAGTTGGCAAAATCCAGTGAGTCTCGCCTAAGCCTGTCCTGGATGCCACTCAACCCTGGGGGCAGGAATATCTGTGCAACATGCAGTGCGCCTGCAGCAACCACGATGCACCAAGAGTTTGGGGTCAGCGACTGGTGGCGTCACCCCAGGGGCTGTGACAGACGCGGCACCTGCAGCTCGCTCCCACCCCCCACACTCCTCCCCGCCACCCACGTGTCACAGCCCGGCTCACGCTGGGCTTTGCCTATCTGCTTTTGGGTCTTATCTCCCCCTGGTCCACATGCTCTTTGCAAGCAGGGGCTGTGGCTAGGCTTTCCCTGTCCCAAAGGACAGGTCACTGCCGTGCACAGGAACCAAAGAATGTCTGTGCTACTTACTAAGAAATATACGTGGGGGCGTAAATCATTAATGTATAAATTCAGGATAAAAGGGCAGAGGTAATGCTGATGAAATCGAGAAAAGAATCAGCAACAGATCCTGAAGGAGGAAGACCCCGAGTCACACATGGAGTGGCAGATGCTGGGTTAGCAGAGCCACACCTGGGGAGAAACTGCAGCACCTTCACCTCCAACAGGATTTTCTCAGACAAAGCAGACTGTTCGCTGCCAACTTACACAGCCTCTCTGTCTGGAGGACAGCACTGCACAGGGGGAGGCCTCCGTCCTCTCTGGAAATCTCTGAGCTCGAGACTTGGCTTCATTCAGACAGCTGGACATCACGCCTGCTTGCTCCGCCATACGGCCCCGCTTCCCGGCCTCGCTCCTGTCTACTGCTGGAGTGCTGAGGCCGCTGTCTGTGACAAGCTGCTCAGGGTGCTGCTGCGAGGGGCTGGAGGTGGCGGCTGGCACGGGGGCCTCCAGGGCTGCCTAGACAATCAGACGCCCACTAGCACTCAGGTGTCAGGCGGGCTGTCTGTGCACAGTCTACGTCAGCCCACGGCAGGTGAGAGAGCGTGTCCTCACAAACACCTAGCCCTCAGCTCTGAGGCCTAACCAGTGGGCTCCCTCTGGCTGGAGCTCACTGTGGCTCCAGAGGGCAGGGGAGGTGGTATGGCTCAGGGGAGAGGGGTATCACTCCAAGGTGGTTCCAGTCTTGGCTTTATGACTGTGACTCTGGGTAAGCCCTTTCCTCCTCTGAGACCTCAGATTTCTCCTTTCTAAATGGGAGGAGATGGAACCAGATGGACTCCAGGTTTTCCTGGCTTAAAAAGGCTGTAAGTTTCAAAGGACCTGGAGAAGGCGTTTTACTGGCTGGGAAAGAGGTGGGCTCGCTCTGGTCGGCAGCTCATGCCCTCAGCCTTCCCCACTCTTCCCAGGGAAGGTACAGCAAGAACATGTCCTCAAGTGCCTGCTGCCACCAAGGGCAAGCCTTGTCACTCCTTTTTCTCCCCAGCCCAGCCCACCTCTGACCTCCTTCCTGCCCAACACCTCTTTCTTGTTCATCTTCCAGTCGCTGGCTTCCAGATTCCCCCACCCCCATCACAGAATGTCAGTGCGAGAAGAAGCTCAAAGGACCATCCAGTCCAACCTCACTTGATGGCTAAGGAGGCAGGGGCCAGGGTAGAGGAGACGGGCCCAAGGCCACTCAGGCCTGCCTCGTTTCATTTGCTCTCACCCTTATACAAAGTGCAAGTACCATAAATGAGAAACATAAATAACATATGATGAAGCGAACTCTGAAAGCTGTGGTTGGTTCTCTCAATATTCCCTCATTAAGAATAAAAGATGTCGGGAATTCCCTGGTGGTCCAGTGGTTGGGACTCCGCATTCCCACTGCAAGGGGCACGGGTTCGATCCCTGGTTGGGGAACTAAGATCCCACAAGTCGTGGGGTGCAGCCAAAAAAACCCCCAAGATATCCTAATCTTTTATTCCCTCTCCTCCTCCATCTCCCCACCTCTCTGACCATCACGACACAGCCAACCCTATTACCAGAGTAGGTCCTGCAACCCTTGCTAGTCCTGGCTGAGGGCCTGCGTGGGGGAGCTTTGTGAGGTGGGAAGGGGAGATAGGTGGAGGTGGGACTGTGCATGGGTGGGTGATGCAGTCTCAAAGGCAATGATTAGGGACACAGAGTTTCCTTTCAATGGCTTTTCAAACTGTGGGTCATGACCCATTCAGTCAGTTGTGAATCAATTTAGTAAGTTATGATGAATATTAAAAGAAATAGGATAGAGAGGGCAGACAGCAGAACCAAGAAGAACTACAATCCTGCAGCCTGTGGAACAAAAACCACATTCACAGAAAGACAGACAAGATGAAAAGGCAGAGGGCTATGTACCAGATGAAGGAACAAGATAAAACCCCAGAAAAACAAGTAAATGAAGTGGAGATAGGCAACCTTCCAGAAAAAGAATTCAGAATAATGATAGTGAAGATGATCCAGGACCTTGGAAAAACAATGGAGGCAAAGATCGAGAAGATGCAAGAAATGTTTAACAAAGATCCAGAAGAATTAAAGAACAAACAAACAGAGACCAACAATACAATAACTGAAATGCAAACTACACTAGAAGGAATCAATACCAGAATAACTGAGGCAGAAGAATGGATAAGTGACCTGGAAGACAGAATGGTGGAATTCACTGCTGCAGAACAGAATAAAGAAAAAAGAATGAAAAGAAATGAAGACAGCCTAAGAGACCTCTGAGACAACATTAAATGCAACAACATTCGCATTTTGGGGGTCCCAGAGGGAGAAGAGAGAGAGAAAGGACCAGAGAAAATATGTGAAGACATTATAGTCGAAAACTTCCCTAACATGGGAAAGGAAACAGCCACCAAAGTCCAGGAAGCGCAGTGAGTCCCATACAGGATAAACCCAAGGAGAAACAAGCCGAGACACACAGTAATCAAATTGGCAAAAATTATTGAAAGCAGCAAGGGAAAAGAGACAAATAACATACAAGGGAACTCCCATAAGGTTAACAGCTGATTTCTAGGGAGAAACTCTACAAGCCAGAAGGGAGTGGCATGATATACTTAAAGTGATGAAAGGGAAGAACCTACAACCAAGATTACTCTACCCAGCAAGGATCTCATTCAGATTCAATGGAGGAATCAAAAGCTTTACAGACAAGCAAAAGCTAAGAGAATTCAGCACCATCAAACCAGCTCTACAGCAAATGCTAAAGGAACTTCTCTAAGTGGGAAACACAAGAGAAGAAAAGGACCTACAAAAATAAACCCAAGGGGCCTCCCTGGTGGCGCAGTGGTTGAGAGTCCGCCTGCCGATGCAGGGGATACGGGTTCGTGCCCCGGTCTGGGAGGATCCCATATGCCGCGGAGCGGCTGGGCCCGTGAGCCATGGCCGCTGGGCCTGCGCATCCGGAGCCTGTGCTCCGCAACGGGAGAGGCCACAACAGTGAGAGGCCCGCATACCACAAAAACAAAAAACAAAAAAAAAAAAAAATAAAAAAAAAAATAAACCCAAAACAATTAAGAAAATGGTCATAGGAACATACATATCGATAATTACCTTAAACGTGAATGGATTAAATGCTCCAACCAAAAGACACAGGCTTGCTGAATGGATACAAAAACAAGACCCATATATATGCTGTCTACAAGAGACCCACTTCAGACCTAGGGACACATACAGACTGAAAGTGAGGGGATGGAAAAAGATATTCCATGCAAGTGTTAATCACAAGAAAGCTGGAGTAGCAATACTCATATCAGGTAAAATAGACTTTCAAATAAAGAATGTTACAAGAGACAAGGAAGGACACTACATAATGATCAAGGGATCAATCCAAGAAGAAGATATAACAATTATAAATATTTATGCACCCAACATAGGAGCACCTCAATATATAAGGCACTGCTAACAGCTATAAAAGAGGAAATCGACAGTAACACAGTAAAAGTGGGGGGTTTTAATACCTCACTTACGCCAATGGACAGATCATCCAAAATGAAAATAAATAAGGAAACACAAGTTTTAAATGACACAATACACCAGATGGATTTAATTGATATAATAAGACATTCCATCCCAAAACAGCAGATTACACTTTCTTCTCAAGTGTGCACGGAACATTCTCCAGGGTAGGTCACATCTTGGGTCACAAATCAAGCCTCAGTAAACTTAAGAAAACTGAAATCATATCAAGCATCTTTTCTGACCACAATGTTATGAGATTAGAAATGAATTACAGGGAAGAAAACGTAAAAAGCACAAACACGTGGAGGCTAAACAATACGTTACTAAATAACCAAGAGATCACTGAAGAAATAAAAAAATACCTAGAGACAAATTACAATGAAAACATGACGATCCAAAACCTATGGGATGCAGCAAAAGCAGTTCTAAGAGGGAAGTTTACAGATATACAAGCCTACCTCAAGAAACAAGAAAAATCTCAAATAAACAATCTAAACTTACACCTAAAGGAACTAGAGAAAGAATAAACAAAACCCAAAGTTACCAGAAGGAAAGAAATCATAAAGATCAGAGCAGAAATAAATGAAATAGAAACAAAGAAAACAATAGCAAAGATCAATAAAAGTAAAAGCTGGCTGTTTGAGAAGATAAACCAAATCGATAAATCATGAGCCAGACTCATCAAGAAAAAGAGGGAGAGGACTCAAATCAACAAAATTAGAAATGAAAAAGAAGAAGTTACAACAGACACCGCAGAAATACAAAGCATCCTAAGAGACTACTACAAGCAACTCTATGCCAATAAAATGGACAACCTGGAAGAAATGGACAAATTCTTAGAAAAGTATAAGCTTCCAAGACTGAACCAGGAAGAAATAGAAAATATGAACAGACCAATCACAAGTAATGAAATTGAAACTGTGATTAAAAATCTTCCAACAAACAAAAGTCCAGGACCAGATGGCTTCACAGGTGAATTCTATCAAACATTTAGAGAAGAGCTAACACCCACACTTCTCAAACTTACAAAAAATCGCCGAGGAAGGAACACTCCCAAACTCATTCTATGAGGCCGCCATCACCCTGATACCAAAACCAGACAAAGATACTACAAAAAAAGAAAATTACAGACCAATATCACTGATGAATATAGATGCAAAAATCCTCATCAAAATACTAGCAAACAGAATTCAACCACACATTAAAAGGATCATACACCATGATCAAGTGGGGTTTATCCCAGGGATGCAAGGATTCTTCAGTATATGCAAATCAATGTGATACACCATATTAACAAACTGAAGAATGAAAACCATATGATCATCTAAATAGATGCAGAAAAAGCTTTTGACAAAATTCAACACCCATTTATGATAAAAACTCTCCAGAAAGTGGGCATAGAGGGAAACTACCTCAACATAATAAAGGCCATATACGACCAACCCACAGCAAACATCATTCTCAATGGTGAAAAACTGAAAGCATTTCCTCTAAGATCAGGAACAAGACAAGGATGTCCATTCTCACCACTATTATTCAACACAGTTTTGGAAGTCCTAGCCATGGCAATCAGAGAAGAAAAAGAAATAAAAGGAATACAAATTGGAAAAGAAGAAGTAAATTTGTCACTGTTGGCAGATGACATGATACTATACATAGAGAATCCTAAAAATGCCACCAGAAAACTACTAGAGCTAATCAATAAATTTGGTAAAGTTGCAGGATACAAAATTAATGCACAGAAATCTCTTGCATTCCTATACACTAATGATGAAAAATCTGAAAGAGAAATTAAGGAAACACTCCCATTTACCATTGCAACAAAAAGAATAAAATACCTAGGAATAAACCTACCTAGGGAGACAAAAGACCTCTATGCAGAAAACTATAAGACACTGATGAAAGAAATTAAAGATGATACAAACAGATGGAGAGATATACCATGTTCTTGGATTGGAAGAATCAATATTGTGAAAATGACTATACTACCCAAAGCAATCTACAGATTCAATGCAATCCCTATCAAATTACCAATGGCATTTTTTACAGAACTAGAACAAAAAGTCTTAAAATTTGTATGGAGACACCAAAGACCCTGAATAGCCAAAGCAGTCTTGAGGGAAAAAAACAGAGAGGGAGGAATGAGACTCCCTGACTTCAGACTATACTACAAAGCTACAGTAATCAAGACAATATGGTACTGGCACAAAAAGAGAAACATAGATCAATGGAACAAGATAGAAAGCCCAGAGATAAATCCACGCACCTGTGGTCAACTAATCTATGACAAAGGAGGCAAGGATATACAATGGAGAAAAGACAGTCTCTTCAATAAGTGGTGCTGGGAAAACTGGACAGCTACATGTAAAAGAATGAAATTAGAACACTCCCTAACACCATGCACAAAAATATACTCAAAATGGATTCTAGACCTAAATTTAAGACCGGACACTATAAAACTTTTAGAGGAAAACAGAAAGAACACTCTTTGACATAAATCACAGCAAGATCTTTTTTGATCCACCTCCTAGAATAATGGAAATAAAAACAAAAATAAACAAATGGGACCTAATGAAACTTCAAAGCTTTTGCACAGCAAAGGAAACCATAAACAAGACGAAAAGACAACCCTCAGAATGGGAGAAAATATTTGCAAACAAATCAACGGACAAAGGATTAATCTCCAAAATATATAAACAGCTCATGCAGCTCAATATTAAAGAAACAAACAACCCAATCCAAAAATGGGCAGAAGACCTAAATAGACATTTCTCCAAACAAGACATACAGATGGCCAAGAAGCACATGAAAAGCTGCTCAACATCACTAATTATTAGAGAAATGCAAATCAAAACTACAATGAGGTATCACCTCACACCAGTTAGAATGTGCATCATCAGAAAATCTACAAACAATAAATTCTGGAGAGGGTGTGGAGAAAAGGGAACCCTCTTGCACTGTTGGTGGGAATTTAAATTGATACAGCCACTATGGAGAACAGTATGGAGGTTCCTTAAAAAACTACAAATAGAATCACCATATGATCCAGCAATCCCACTACTGGGCATATACCCAGAGAAAACCATAATTCAAAAAGACATATGCACCCAATATTCATTGCAGCACTATTTACAATAGCCAGGTCTTGGAAGCAACCTGAATGCCCACAGACAGATGAATGGATAAAGAAGTTGTGGTACATATATACAATGGAATATTACTCAGCCATAAAAAGGAATGAAATTGGGTCATCTGTTGAGACGTGGATGGATCTAGAGACTGTCATACAGAGTGAAGTAAGTCAGAAAGAAAAAAACAAATATCGTATATTGACGCATGTATGTGGTACCCAGAAAAATGGTACAGATGAACCGGTTTGCAGGGCAGAAGTTGAGACACAGATGTAGAGAACAAACATATGGACACCAAGGGTGGAAAGCTGCGGGGGTGCGGGGTGGTGGTGTGATGAATTGGGCGATTGGGGTTGACATGTATACACTGATGTGTATAAAACTGATGACTAATAAGAACCTGTTGTATAAAAAAATAAATAAAATAAAATTCAAAAATTAAAAAAACAAACCAAAAAAACTAATACTAAACTTTCTTTGGGTTATTTGTATGGAAATACGTTAATATAAATGTTTCAGACATTACATGAAATTCTTAAAAATCTTATATGTTCTGGTATAATGTTATAAGTCATAATTCTAGTTATTATTTTAAAATGTGTATCTCAGAAATAACTAAATTTCCTTGTCAATTGCATTATTATGAACTTTCATCAAATGTTTAACCATGGTCATTTTTAAGTCTTTTGTCATTTACAGACAGTTCTGGGTGTACTCTGATGCTTTTGCAAAAATGTTCCTATAAAAGGGGAGATCAGATCGGTGCTTTGTGACCGCCTGGAGGGGTGGGATAGGGAGGGTGGGAGGGAGGGAGATGCAAGAGGGAAGGGATATGGGAACAGATGTATATGTATAAGTGATTCACTTTGTTATAAAGCAGAAACTGACACACTGTTGTGAAGCAATTATACTCCAATAAAGTTGTAAAAAAAAAGAAAAAAAATTTATATTAAAATAAAAGTGTTTAAAAAAAAGAAATAGGATATAATAGAAAATATGAACGCGTTTTTGCATTATATTGAATGTGGTAAGGATAAGCATTGTTTTATGAGGCTCTTGTTTGACTCTGTCTATACACATACACACCTGGTTAGTCATGTAACTTTCTGACTGTGGGATGCAGTAGAAAATATTCAAGCAACTCTGTTGGAAGATGTCAAAGGATTTTTAAGTTTGAGAAAGATGGGGAACAAAGATAAGGCCACTAGAGGGCACCCTATCTCCTTTTGTTGCCATTGAGGTGTTTCCCTCAGAAAAGATACAAGACAAACTCACTGCCCACAAGTGACCTTCCTCCTCCCCTTGCTCTGGCCATGGGAGCCTACTGCTAGCTATGGTGGCCTCTCATGGCTGATGGCTCGTCATCCCTTCCTGTCCATCTGAATTTCTGTCCCTGAGCCTGTGGTTGGTTGAGCTGAACTGTCCTAAGGCACGTATATCTGTCAACTTGCTCCACCCTATCAGGGTGGTCATCTTGGCCACACCTGCCACATTTGGCCTGGGCACCTGTCATGCACACAGCCAAGGTGGTCTTCTGCCCCAAATGTTCCCAAGGACATGACCAAGGCTTTCTCCACTTTGGAACCAAGTAAGAATAAAGTGGTGACCACAGGCAAGGACGCTGAGCAAGTCCCTAGCAACGCAGTCCAGGAGTCCACACCTGCCTGGACTAGGGGTCACGGGTGAGGTCCCTCCAGCTTGCTCTCTGCAGCTGTAATATACAGTATTCTCCTGTCACAAATCAAAACGCCTTAGCCTCTTTTTTCTGCCAGTTGCCCAAGGAGCAGACTCTCTGGCTGTTCAGGTTGGCTGAGGAAGGAATGGAGCCCAGAGAGCCTCATGGCCTGAGTGTCCTGCTGACAGCCTTCCCCAGAGGGCTCCATCCACCCCTCTGCCTTGCTAAGCCAGCATGGTTGGAGTGCTGCTCTGCCTGTTACACGGGGTCTCCTATGAACTGGAGAAGTCTTTGGTTTACAACTGCCCTGTTCAATACAGTACCACTGGCCTCATGTGGCTACTCAAATTCATCAGAATTAAAACAAAACTAAAAGCTTGGCTCTGTGCTTGCACTAGCCACACTTCGAGTGCCTAATAGCCAGAGGAGTGAGTGCCCGCTGTGCTGGATGCACAGACACAGGACACGCCTGTCATCTCAGAAGGCTCTACTGAACAGCTTGGGTTTGGAAGGAGAGGCTGAGCCACACGGTGGGCCATATTCACTGTGGGGCTTGGGCGCATCTTTCTATTTTACTATTAAATTCCTAGTTTTTCTTTTAGTCATTGTTTTCCTTTTTGCCTAAAAACCAAGTGAAGAAGATCACTTCTGGTGTTGATTTCTGATTACTTGGTAACTATGGGCTGACCAAAACACTCAGACCCACATGCCCGTCCTGACAACTGACCTGCCGCCTGCTGCCCTCTGGTTAAGCTGCTTTTCTGAGGGTTTTTCCAACTCATCCTCCACAGCCGCCGCCACCCACCACCGCCTGGCAGTTACTCCTCTACCAGCAGCAACTGCCTCATCCCTGCGTCCTGAACTGCCATCCTACGCAGGGCCCTGGCTCCAGAATGTCAGGTGTTCAGAAAAAGGAAGCAGGTCAACACAGTCTGACTTCTGAGAATCTGCGGGGGTGGGGGGGGGCACGGCTGCCACAGCCCTTTTACTCTCCCCCAATTCTGATTCGGAAATGTTTACATATTCTGGGAAAAACCCAAGACACATGGTTGGGTACTTGCCCTTAAGAAGTTCAGACTTTTATTTCAAAGAAAAGCAATGAGCACTACAAATTGGAAGACAACAGAAGGCACTTTGTAAAGTGGTTGAAATAAAATTCTGACCCCCAAATTGTGAGGGGCTCTTATCATGTAATTTAGTTGCAAGTTTTCCATTGGAGAACTTTCCATTGGAGAATGGTTATGACAAGTACAGTCACGCTCTAAGGTACACATCACCCCTCCTTCCCAAGCACGTATGTGGTCACGGAGGGCACCAGGCCAAGGCCTGTTCTTCCCCACGGAGGGTAAGCGATTGCTGAGAGGGACGAGCATGGCTGAGCCAGTGTGTCTGACAAGGTTCAGCCCATTCTAACATCACCCTGTGAACTGGTCTTAAGTGACACGGTTCATACTCTGGTTTCTCTTCAGATCGTATAAATCTTTCGCCTTTTACTAAGTGACACGGTTCGTTTGTCTCTGGGAAAAACTCCTCTCTCAAAGCTTAAAGATTCCAAGATGTCAGGCTGGCTTACTGTGAAGGAATGTCTTGTCTCAGAAGATTTCTTTCAGAAAGATGGGTGCTTTGACCTTCAGTATTTGGTTCAGCCTGTTCACTGTTGATTCTAGCCTGGACAAGCAGGGCGGTGAGCACTGTCTGAGTGGTGTGGGTTTAGGAGGAAGGGCTGTGTCTGGCCCTCTGGCAGACCCATCATCTAGAAGCCATCTGGTCCACTGGTCTGGCAATGACGGAGACATGGGTTTGTATCCTGGAAGTGGCAGTTATTAGCTGTGAGTCCGTGGGGCTGTTCTTTGGCTACAGTCCTCTGTATTCTCATCTATAAAATGGTGTAATACCTACTTGCAGGACTGGTATGAGAATCAGGGCTGTCACGTATATTGGAGCTGCAGGCACACAGGGAACCCAGGCCATAGCATCGACTTTGCATTGGTCCAGACCCAAACTGCCCCAAAGAGACATACAACTAGTGAATGAAATAATTTTAGGGTACAAATGCCACCATCTTCAGTGGACTACCAGACACTGCATATTGCTCCCCTTCAGTTTACAAATTAAAACCCTCTTGGATCCTGGCAAAAGAGTAAGACCCCAGCCAGGTTGCAGGGGGTGTGTAGCATCAGAGCCACTGCTTCGTCTCTTTGACTCCCAAATTACGTGGGTGCAGGCTGGTCATGTGGATTCTGATCTGCAAGATGGGGAAGGGCTGGGTCTCCTATAATCACCAACCGAGGGCTCTTAAAAATTACTCAACGGAAACACGGACCACATCAGAGAGGCAGAGGCCGACCTTGCTGCTGTGAGCAACCTCATCTTAGGAACAAACTGAAAGAGCATCTCTACTGGTGAGTCATTGGTCTTCTTCTTTATAGTTAAAAGAGGGGCTAACTCCAGGTCGTTGGGATTCTCAGAGTCCTGCCTGCAGCACGGTACGGTGTCAAATGCCCAGGCTTTCAAGCTCAACTGCCCTTGGCTCAAACTCCATCTCTGCTATACTTGCTGCCATGAGGGTCCGAGGAGAGGATTATGACTTAACCTGGTTCTGTAAGATGATACTTGTAAGATGATGCTGATAGTAATGACATAATTAGACCCTCCCCAGGAGAGTCTAGTCACTGTGTGTGTTCATTGACTGATCTCTTTTTCTGTTTTTCTTTTCCATTTTATAAGACAGGCTATTATCTTAGATTATGATTTACTTTCTTTTCTCCATATATGTCAATATACAACTGTAGCAACTTCAGAAAATACAGAAAAATATAAAGGAGGAATGGAACTAAGTGTCCCCTAACTCTACCAGCCAGGGGTGAACTGCTGATAAAATCTGATCATTTTTCTATGTTTTAAAAAATATAGTCAAAATCATATAGCTTAGGCTTCCCTGGTGGTGCAGTGGTTGAGAGTCCACCTGCCGATGCAGGGGACACTGGTTCGTGCCCCGGTCTGGGAAGATCCCACATGCCGCGGAGTGGCTGGGCCTGTGAGCCATGGCCGCTGAGGCTGCGCGTCCGGAGCCTGTGCTCCGCAAAGAGAGAGGCCACAACAGTGAGAGGCCCGCATACCACCAAAAAAAAAAAAAAAAAAAAAAAAAAAAAAAAAAAAAATCATATAGCTTATCACAGATTTGTAAACAAAGTCTATGGAATATGGGGCAGAGGGATTTATTTTATTTTTTTTTCTTTTTGCGGTATGGATGGGTCCTTTAAGGATGCAGCAACAGCCTTAGTAGGAGAATTATTAATTTATTAATTTATTAATTTATTTTTTGCTCTTTTTTTTGCTGCATAGGCTTTCTGTAGTTGTGGCGAGCGGGTGCTACTCTTTGTTGTGGTGTGTGGGCTTCTCTTGTTGCGGAGCACAGTCTCTAGGGCACGCAGGCTTCAGAAGTTGTGGCACGTGGGCTCAGTAGTTGTGGCTTGCAGGCTTTAGAGCACAGGCTCAGTAGTTGTGGCACACAGGCTTAGTTGCTCTGCAGCATGTGGGATCTTCCCAGACCAGGGATCAAACCCGTGTCCCCTGTATTGGCAGGAGGATTCTTAACCACTGCGCCACCAGGGAAGTCCCAGGAGAATTTTTTTTAAAGGCCAAGAGTAAGTCAAACAATAATAGAGATCTGACATTACTTTCATTGTCACAACCTAAATGATGAAGAATATATTTTTGTCCCCATGTGAAGCAGTACACCCACATAGCATCGTCGGACCCACTTAACCTAGCAGCCCGGAGCTGGTGGGGCACAATGCCTATGTGTTGGCCTTTCACTCTTAGAGATCCAACATTTTGTGGTCCAGGAGGAGGGACTTTTCACTGCGTAGTCTTAGCCCAAAGACAAGGTCCTTCCTTGGAGAGAAAGGGTGCTCTGAGCCCATGAAATACCACGGTGGCAGCAGGGCTGACACTCCTTCCTCTCAGGACCCAGCATCAGAACAAAAGTCTCCGAGACCAGAAAGGCGAGAGCATCTCTTCTTTTACACCCCCTTGTCTGGCCGGTTGATATTCTGACTTTGCTAAACCAAATGCCTGCTCTTCTTAAACGTTTCCTTGAGGTGCCAGTGGGATATGGCACCGCTCATTGGAGGAGTCCCTGCGTATTGAGTACCTGCGGGACAGTGGCAGGGACTGAGCTGGCCCTCCAAGGCCGATGCTGCCGCAGTTGCCCCTACTCCCACACCACAGATTACATCACCTGTGCCTGGTCCATGGTCCCCAGCAGGGTCACAGGGCCCAGAGAAGGGTCAGAGGGAAGTGATAACCTTGAAGGGCTGGGACCCCCAGGCAAGAAAGACAGCTATTTGGTCTTTGCTATAAGTAGTCCCACTGCAAGGCTGGCCACCAGCCCTGCTGCGGTAGCCCACCCACCTGATGTCCCATTTCAATCAGCTCTTCCATGTGTTAAAGGAGACCCCTCAGCCCTACACTGCTGGTCATAAAAGCTAAAGCAATGTTCCCTTCTGGGGGAATCTACCTTGTAAGAGATTCCTGAAGATCAAAGAGGCCCCGAGGGTGGAATGTCATGCACTGTGACAGATGATGAAGGAGAAAGCTGGGGTTGGGCGTGAGGAAAACTGCTCAGTTCCCTGGTCGGAAAGCCGCTTGGCCTAAGCATTGGGCAGCCTGGGCTCTTCCCTGCCCTGGCTCCCCATCACGGCAAGACGAGGCAGGATGAATGGCCCACCTAGGCAGAAAGGACCAAACACCTCTTGGTCTCCAGGAGTCTCCTTGATGGTGGACCCCCAGGAAAGGGGATATTGCCTTAGCTTTCACAATTCGTAGTCCAGGGGTCAACTTAACAGAAGATGGGGCACAGGATGGGTGGGCACCTTCTGCGAGGCATGGGCACATGAATACAGCCCTCTCCACTGAAGAGCAGCGCAGCTCTTCCAAAAGGACAGTCTCCAGTTCACCATGTGGTGACCTTTGCTTCCAAGGCCATTGAGCACAGGATTTTATGGAATGTGGGTGGGGTCAGTTATGTGTTGTCTCCCAGACGGGTGAGATCCTGAGAACATTAGGGCCAGTGAAGGGTTCCTCGTCCTGTCTGAGCAGTTGCCCCTCAGAACTGGTTGTCCCCAATATACTGGGCTGTTACTGAGCAGAACAGTGGGTGGGTTTAGGAGGTGACTATCTGCCCCCTAACTGGGCAATGGGGAAGACAGGAGGGATCACCCTCAGCCCCAAATATATACAATTCCTGTGGTTTGACTCCTAGGGGTCCATCAGAACAGACACCATGGCCGAGTATGACTACGGAGACTCCGGGTTCTTCAACGCTTCCAATGACAGCAGCCAGGGGCATGAACACTTCCTACAGTTCAGCAAGTTGTTCCTGCCCTGCATGTATTTGGTGGTGTTCATCTGTGGCCTGGTGGGGAACTCCCTGGTGCTGGTCATATACATCTTCTACCAGAAGCTGAAGAGCCTGACGGACGTGTTCCTAATGAACCTGCCCTTGGCTGACCTGGTGTTCGTCTGTACTCTGCCCTTCTGGGCCTATGCAGGCATCCATGAGTGGGTCTTTGGCAAGGTCATGTGCAAAACCCTGCTGGGCATCTACACTTTGAACTTCTACACGTCCATGCTCATCCTCACCTGCATCACCATGGACCGCTTCATTGCAGTGGTTCAGGCCACCAAGGCCTATAACCAGCAGGCCAAGCGGATGGCCTGGGGTAAGGCCATCTGCTTGTCCATCTGGGTAGTTTCCCTGCTGGTTTCCTTGCCGCAGATCATCTATGGCAACGTCCTTTACCTTGACAAGCCTGTCTGCGGCTATCACAACGAGGAGATTTCCACCATGGTTCTGGCCACCCAAATGACACTGGGGTTCTTCCTGCCACTGCTTGCCATGATTGTCTGCTACTCAGTCATAATCAAGACACTGCTTCAGGCCCGAGGCTTCCAGAAGCACAAGTCTCTGAAGATCATCTTCCTGGTGGTGGCGGTGTTCCTGCTGACCCAGACACCCTTCAACCTCGTGAAGCTCATCCGCAGCACGAGCTGGGAGTACCACACCATGACTAGCTTTCACTATGCCATCACAGTGACAGAGGCCATCGCCTACCTGCGTGCCTGCCTTAATCCTGTGCTCTATGCCTTTGTTGGCCTGAAGTTTCGGAAGAACTTCTGGAAACTTGTGAAAGACGCTGGCTGCCTCCCTTACCTGGGTGTCTCAAGCCAACGGAAGGGTTCAGAGGACACTTCCAGGACTGCTTCAGCCTCTCGCAACATGGAGGTGACCAGCATGTTCCAGCTGTAGGCCTCTCCAGCTGGAGAGGCTGCTCAGAAGTCACAGGAGCATGGCTGTGTCCTCTAAGGCTTTGTGTATAGCATGAGCTTTCTCAAGGAGAAGTTATCAAATGGTGCAGCTGGGGTGGGATGCTTCTTCTCAGGCATGCGCAGATTGTGCTCTCTTCTTTTACACCCAGGCCTAAAGCTCAAAGGGGAGTCTGAAAGCTGCCAGAGCTTTCCTTCCTCCACCCCGAGGATACTGACACCAGGGAATGACGTGTGATTCTCAAGACCCCAGGTTCTCCTTCAAGGGGAATGGGACTAAGGGTTGAAGAGGGGGACCTGGCCAACAAAGGTCTTGATGGCAGGTGACACTCTGGGCTCCCAAGTTCAGAAGATTCTTCTGCCGACTGGGAAGCAGGGGAGATTAAAGCAGCCACGAAAACCAGTGCTGACACTGTGACTCAGACCTCCATCACCAGGCACCCAAAAGAAATGAGCTCAGTTTCTGCCACGCCTTGTCGGTTTGGTTTTATATAGATAGGTGCTTTATGTTCTCTTTGATTAATCCTGGAAGGACTAGCACCAGGGAATATGAATGGGCCAAAGCAAATTAGGGTCGGCTGAGGATTCCAGTGGGCCACAGAATGCTAGAAAAATGTGCAAAGCTGAGTTTAAGACTATCATGAGTCTAAGCAGCACCTCTGAAATGGATCTTTGGTGGGTGTGCTCATTTAAAACCTGAATTTATCCAATGCCTCACACACACACAAATCATATATAAATGTATATATAATACACACACACACATCTCAAACAGCATGATTTTCATGACTGAGAAATAAAACTTTTTAAATGTCTCCGAACTACTTTTATCCTTAGGCACATTCCACCTTACTGTGGTATTCCTGAATATACCGAAAATGATCACTTGTGGGCTCAGAGCACAGGAAATAAGTTGAAACTGTCAACTTTCAGGGCACTGCTCTATCAATACACTAACGATAACAACTGTGGCTTCAACCTCCTGCCCAGAACAAGAGGTGCATTTGTTACCTCTGAGATGTGGTCACAGAATGAGGCGGAGTTTTAAATGTCAGTCGCTTGTTTGTGCATGTTTATTAGATCCCAGCAACCTGCTCCACAGGCTTAAAGGGCCTTTTTGGCTCACATGTCACAAAATCGCTCACTGAAATATGAAGAACCTGTTGACAGCAGCTAAGAAGAGAGCTCAGGGAGGTGGGCCAGAATGGGCCGAACAGTGAGGTTTCGCAGCTTGGACAGACCCGAATCACGAGTGGGTAAGACCAGCTGGTAATCTCTTAATCACTTCCGCTTTGGTGAAACGTGTACCATAACAGTACCACCTCTCAGGGCAGGCATGCGAGGACTGGAGAGGGTGCACACAAACGCTTAGCACGGTTTGCGTTTGTGGGAGGAAGGTCCCCAAAATGGCGGTAGTTGTTATTCTCTCAAGAACCAGCCACAGGGCTTCCCTGGTGGTGCAGTGGTTGAGGGTCCGCCTGCCGATGCAGAGGACACAGGTTCGTGCCCCGGTCCAGGAGGATCCCACATGCTGCAGAGCGGCTGGGCCCGTGAGCCATGGCCGCTGAGCCTGTGCTCCGCAACGGGAGAGGCCACAACAGTGAGAGGCCCGTGTACTGCAAAAAAAAAAAAAAAAAAAAAAAAAGAACCAGCCACACAAAACGTTAGCCGCCTGCCTTTCTCTGTGCCCTGGCGGGGCGTGGGAGGGTCGGCTTCATGCCTTCCAGAGGTGCACGGCACAGTCCAGCTGTGCACAGGCCGGCCTTGCAGGGCCCACAGGGCCACCGACTGTTTCATACACGTGCCTAAATGCACCCACGGGGAGAGCGGCTTTACTGTGCTCAGGCCGCATGGACTACCCAGTGCTCCTCAAACACCAAAACCTGCCCTTTTCATGGTGACAAGGCTGACTTTCAACTTGTTTACGTTGGCTTCAGAGGGGGAGTTTTGGTCACCCTCCGCTGTGCTGTCACCTTAATGTCGAGCACTCCTGGTAGAGGGGCCACGAGCCCCTGGCCTCCCCAACAATGTCCCAGAACAAGAGACAGAGGCCCTAACTGGGAAGGAAGGAGTGAAGAGTCGGGGAGCCAGGGTCCCTGTGGCCTCTCCATGTGTCCCCACGGAGGAAAGCAGTGTGGTGGGATGGGAAAAGCAGGGCTCTGGGGTGACTCAGTCACTGCCCCGGGGAGAGCTCCACATCTGTCCATCCTGGGACAAGCCACGCGGCCTCCTCAAGCCCGTTTCACCATCCACACCCCGAGATGACAACGGCCCTCCTTCCAGGAGCACTGTGAGGCACGGACAGTGCACTCCAAGCCACGCTGGGGGCTGCTGGTCACAGCAACAGAGGGGCGGCTGCTGGGACCGCTGGGTTCTCCCCGAACGGTGCCTGCCTGGCTGAGTCAAAGGAGACCAGGCACCCATCAGGCCGTGCCCCATCCCAGGCCTATTATATGCTCTCTCTCCAGGCTCCTTGCAAAAAGGTTTTGCACTGGCCCTTCCACAGCTTAGGAGAACCTGCCTGCCTGTCCTGAGGAAAAGCACAGCAGCTCAATCTTCTTTCACCTTCTCTGCCTCCCCCGTCCCTCGTTGGCCCTACTCTCTGGGCCCTCACCTGCTCACACTTGGGAGTAGAGATCTTTTTCCCAAACCCCTCCTGGGTACACACCATTACGGGCAACAGACGCGGGCACAGCCCAAACAAGGCTTTCACTCTCGACTTCACTCATCCACGAGACAGCCCCATGGAGCACAAGCTCAGACCCGCCTTTCTCCCCTTGGCTCTCCGCTCTGCTCCCACGCACCAGTGCTTGACGTAAGCAGCCTGGGGTGTGGGGGAAGCTGGCGGGAGGGGGTCAGGCTGGGTGTGGACCCTGGGTGAGTCCAGTTGGCCTCACGTGCGGCCTCAGGGTCTCCTCCCCCACCAGGTTCCCTGCACTTACAGGCTGGGGGCGGGGCGGTTAGAGGCCATGACGGCCACACTGTCCGAGATGTGGTGAACACAGGATGAACCTGATTCCAGGGGCTACCTGGAGCCAGAAGCCCGGGATTCTCAGTGAGCATTCTGGACTGAGGAAATGGTGCTGCAGGAGAGAAAAAACAGAAGCTGCCCGTACTGGAGGGGTGGAGGCGCAGCAAAGAGCACAGGGCCCAGGAGTGGCCGGGGCGCTGGCTCTAGGCTTGTTCTCTCAGCGCAGACCCCTTCCACAGGCCCAGTCCTTTGTGGTCCACGGTAACTCCCAGTGCCATTTGGTAGGACGCCTGGTACTTATCATCCCTGTTTTCCAGATGAGGAAACTAGTTCAGAGACATTACTACCTGCCAAAGCTCACACAGCAGAGCTAGGGCTGGAACCCCAGTGAATAACCTTTTTCTCTTCCCCCAAATGTTGGCTAAGATGGCCCGGGGTACCTGACAACTCTGTACTTGTCTGAAGGCGGAGATGCTAGGTTAACCCAAGCACAAGGTGGCTTTCTAAGCTTAACCGTTATCACTATATCCTGTTCTCGGTTTGAGATACCAGGTATTTTATCTCCTGGTTGGTGATAAACCTGCCACAGATCCCTGAAGCACTCTGGCCACAGAGCACCTGTTCTAAAGCAAGTACTGGCAAAGATGCTCTGTGGGGCAGGGACAGTCTCTGTGCGTGAGTCTGAGCTCAGTATCATCTGGGCATCTGGCGGGATTTTCGTTGGCGAACACAACTGAGCTACGAGATGTAAGGAACCAGGGCCCGTGGCAGTAGACACCACGGTGTGGCCCTTGACCTCACAGCTCAGGGAAGACATCACCAAAACCACACAATTCCATGGAAGGCCTTCCACATCATTTCCATCTGATCCTCCTAACAACCCTAGAGGTGCCGTCCCTGTCTCTTCTGTACGAGGGAGGGAACTGAGTTCGGGGCCTGCGGTGCTCAAAGCCAGGGAACCTGGAGGCAGCAGACCAGGAGTGTCTGACTCTGGACCTCAAACTCCTCATGGGCACGGTCTGCTTGAGAAGGGAGGCCGGGCCTGGAGGAGGGAATGGCTGCTCGAAGCAGAGCAGAGGCCAAGGGACCCAAGGCCAGGCCTGTTGCCGGAGGACAGAGTTTCTTTCCTCCTCTACCTGCCTCAGTCCTGAGAAGAGCTGGGCACCTGGTCAGGGAGACGGCTGAGGATGGGCCTGGGTCACTGTTGGGAGGGGTGTGCACACCTGCAGGGTTCTGGAGAATATCGGCCCTCCACCTGAGGTGGGCTGTGCTCCTAAGCCACGTGCAGGGGCCTCTGGGAGACTGCTTAGGGATCTGCGGGATCCTGCCAGGTCTCCCCGAGAGCCTGGATTCTGGGACCTGTTCCTGTCCCATCACGGCCAGGAGGGCCAAGGCAGACAACTGTGTCCTGAGAATGTGTGTGTGTGGTGGGGAGGAGTGGACAAAGAGGCAGGGAAGGTGGGCAGGTGTTTGATGTGAAGATAGGGAAACGGGACCAGGAGAAGAGGGCTGTACTCTTCAAAATGAATCTCGGGCCTGTGGACCGGAGGGAGGGGTTCTGGGCACAAAGCTTAATGCTGACACTTACAGCCCCCTGACCCTGAGCAAGTTACCTGGCCTCCTGAGCTTCAGTACCTTGACCTGTAAAATGGGGGCCATAATCCCTACTCTTTGAAGGGTTGGGCAGGGACTAAGTGAGGTCACGTGCAAAAGCTGCTACACAGGGAAAGTGCTCGACAGACACTGCCTCCAGGCAGCCTCCTTCCCCCCACATCAGGGCTTTCACAGCCTTTAACCCCTCCTGGACCACTTCTTCCTTTGGACTTGCTGATTTCTTTCTCTCAATGTCTTGGCAGGGATGCATTCACAAACCCAGGCTCTATACCAACCCCTCACCCCCGCACCCCACCAAACCCGTCTGAGTTTCTCAGACTCCTGGTGGTTTTGATTGGTCCTAAGCTTAGGAAGAAAAAGCCACCAGAGACACGGGGGTCTGTCTTTGGCTAACTCACAAGGAAGGTGTGAGACAAGGCAGGCCCTGAACTGACTTGGAGAGCTGGCCCTTCACCCAAACAGATGATGCATGGGGACTGCAGGTCCATCCATTAGCCCTGCATCTCCCTTGCAGACCGCAGGCCAGCATGCTGGCAGTTTCCTTTCCTTGGACCGCTTCCCGATTTCCCATGACCAAAAACACACTTATTTGTCAGCGGTCAGAAGACCTTCTGCTTTTGTTCCTACTGAGAAAGGGGAAGGTGAAAGGTGAAGGGAAGAGGGAGCTGCAGGGTGGCACTTTCTCATGCAGGTGACAGCCCAAGGCCATCTTCCCAGGCCCTGAGCTTCCGGTCCTGCTCCCCGGACCCCCTACCCACCTACCCACCTGGCCAGCAGCTGAGGCACAGTCAGTGAAGAGTTGCCAGGTGACGACGGCATGAGTATGTCTTAGTGCAAATGCAACAGAACGTGCCCTGGGGACCACTGAACCATGGGGGTTGGGGAGAACGCTGCAGGCTCACGCAGCCAGGAAAGGCTTCAGAAGGAAAAGAAAGGGCCCATGGTCACAGTGGGCAGAGGCTTTCTTGGGTTGGGTGATGGGGCTAGCTTTATCCATGAGGCAAGGTCAGTCACCCTCAAGCAAGAGAACAGAAGAGTATGGAGACATACACTTGAGCCTAAAATCTCCTGTGCTGAGAACCTTCCGAAGATTAGGTGCATCTCCTCCCATGCAGCAGAAATCCTGGATGATAAATCTGACAGTCCTTCCTCTGAATTCTGGGCTGGATTTGAGGAACAGAGATCTCAATACAAGTTGGCAAGAGCACCACAAAACTCCCTAACTGGATGGAAAGTGAGTCAATGAACGTCTGGACACAGGAGCCATGTCAATTCTCCCTTGAGCTTCCAAACAGGCAGTGCTTTGCTGCAGGAACCGCAGTTAAGCCAGACACCAGGGGCTGAGAAACACCAAGCAAGGCTGCCATGTAGGGGAACCTGACTTTCCCCAAGGGTCCCCTGGCTTAAACTCTTGACACTTTAATACAATGGCACTTTGTGCAGTTACTTCATATATTTAGAAATTAGCCATTGCAGAACTCTCTTCACAGGCCTTGTTGGAAAAGAGCTGGCCCAGAAAAATGAGAGGGCCAATGGAGAGCCGGTACTAAAGGACACCCCTGTGCCTGATGCTGTCCATCTGCGGCATCGGGAACATTTGGTTGGGTCTGGGTCACTGATTAAGAGCAGCACAAGATACTGGTGATGGGGCAGGCATGGGCTGAGGGAGGGGAAAGTCCCTCGGGTTCCACAAAGCACTGGGTAACAAACTTGGTTATATTTTTATTGCTTTTAGAACTTTGGGGTGGACGTCCCTGGCAGTCCAGTGGTTAAGACTCCCCACTTCCACTGCAGGGGGCACGGGTTCGATCCCTGCTTAGGGAGCTAAGATCCTGCATGCTGCATGGCGCAGCCAAAAAAAAAAAGAGGACTTCTGAGAGAAACATCTACTTGAGACAACAGAAATTAATCTTGTGGCACCATTACCAAGCCTGATGAGTGGTTCCAAAAGATGAACACGGTTTTTAAAGAGCAGTGCGTTACTCTGAGCATGGCTACAGCAGCCCAGCAAATGTTGCTCTTATGGGCTGAATTGTGTCCCCCCTCCTTAAATTCATATGTTGATGTCTTAACGCCCAGTATCTCAGAATGTGACTGTTTTTGGAGATAAGACCTAAAAGAAGTAAGTTAGTTAAAATGAGGCCAATAAGGTGAGCCCTAATCCAACCTGACTGGTGTCCTTATAAGGAGAAAAGATTAGAACACAGAGAGACATGGGTGGCACATGCATAGCGGGCATGACCATGTGAAGAGACAGGAAGATAGCAGCTGTCTGCAAGCCAAGGAGAGGCCTCAGGAAACCAAACCTGCCGATACCTTGGCCTGGGACTCCCAGAACTGTGAGAAAATAGATTTCTGTTGTTTAAGTCACCTGGTCTATGGTATTTTGTTATGGCGGCCTGAGCAGATTAATACAGTTGCCTAAGCCAAGAGAGGCCTTCCTGGAGATGCTGAAATCAGGGGAACCGCTGACAGACACGCCCAGGAACTCTCTGACAAGGCTCAACACTGACTACGCCTCGAGCCCTGGTGCTCCTCAAGGGCACCCTGCCCCGAGCACTGTTCGCAGGCACCTTCCCTTAAGCAAAGACAGCCAATCCTGCTTCCAAGCTCTCCTAATCCTTTGATAAGAAACCACAAGGCCAGGCACTTAATGAGCACTCAGGAAATGGAGGTGACGTCTACTCACTGTTCAGCCACGTTTGGGTCAAGAGAATCAGTTTCGGTGGGTGTTTCAGGCAAGGAGGAGCCGGACTCCTGTATCTGGCATAACTCCTCATCTGTGATGATGTCAAACACGGCATCGTCTGGTGGCCGGCAGTCCGTGTTAGCACCTGGGGTGCAGAGGCAGGTCGGGAGAGAAGAGAAATGCACAGTCATGGACAGTACAGGGAGGGAGTGCAGCTACGTGGGATGAGCCACCAGGACACACTCTAAGTGCTCATTCAACCGACAGCTACTCTGTCCAGATGGAGAGAAATGGCTCTTGGGATGTTCCAGAAAAGCAGATGAGGGGACTACAGATGAAACTGAACGCACCATGTAAGAGATTTCTCTGAAGTCCCTTAGGCAGCGGTGTGGAGAGGTTTTAAGCTCTTACGTGTTCTCTGAGGCCCTTTATTTAGAAGGAAAAAAACCTATCAAAACCTTATCAGGAAAGAACCTAACAAAAAGGTAATCATATTTCTGTGCTGCTGAATCCTTGCTCCAGCAGACACAGACCTCACTCATGCTTCTCTGAGAGGAGGATTCTGTCTGACCTGCATTTTCACCTTAATCCACTGGGGGGTGGAAAAGAACCTCCCTCTGCACAGCAGCCATTGTGCTTCTGACCAGGGGACTTGTGCCCAACTTTGCAGGCTACCCAGTAGGAAGGATGCTGTGCGATGCTGCTGTGCTAGTCACCCCCCACCCTGCCAACAAGCAGTCTCTTGCATGTGATGGAAAACGTGATGGCAGGCCTGAGACGAAAGAAGAAAAGACAGAAAGACAGACAGACAGACAGAGGAGACAGGAAATGTCAGAAATCAAAACAAGCAACCTCAGCATGCTGGCACCGTGCCACCCTCTGTTGTCACTGGAACACCCACTAGTGAGCCAGGCGAGGGGAAGATTCAGCAAGAAGAACAGTTCAGGGGAGTTACAAGTTCCCAGCAGGCCCTGCTGCATGGCTCCTGGGACAGGCCATGCTTTAGAATAGACACCCACAGTCCAGTCCTGAGAGGGCAGCCTGGGCTGGTCTGCGAGGTTGTGCTGAGCAGAAGCAGCAGGAACCAAATCCCGCTTCCTTTTACTGAGCTGAGTGAGAGGACATGAAGGAGAATATATCCTTCCTGGCCGCCGAGAGAGAATGTGAGCTACAAGGAGACAGGGAAGGATGTGCTCGTTTCCACACTCAACTCCTGGCCTTTGGTTACCCTGAAAGAGAGGGCTGGATACGGGGCTGGGGCCCTGGGAGACAGCGTTTTCCAAAGCTGTGGGTCCACTGGTGGTATGTGAGTTGAGAAGTAAACAGATACCACGTTAAATAACACTGAATCATATCAGGAGAAAGTTATTCCCTTTTCAATTCTCCTTCAATCCTAATTACATCAAAAAGAAAGTCTCAGATTGGTGGTACTACCTTTTTAGTGCCTAAGTTTGGAAAACACTGAACTAAGCATGTTCCAGCTAAGCAGCCACAGTGCGGTAGCGGTGAGGGTAGCACCTGGAGAACACCGAGGGCAGTGGCGGAGCCTGACCTTGGCCTCCGGTGGCCTGGGGTGTGGCCTGGGCTGGTGACCGGGCGGGGCTGGGCTCTCCCTGGCTGGTGCCCGAGCTGGTGCTGTCGGGGGACCCGGGGCCCTCGCTCAGCTTCTGGAAGCAGGCCTGGCAGCAGCGCTCCTTCTTGCCGCTGTGCTTGCTCACAGCGTAGCTGTTGCAGCAGTAGTAACAGAAGGTGTGGCCGCATATCCTGGGGACGACAAAGGCACAGGCCCTGAGGACGCTGCACTAGAGGTCTCAAGTGACCTGCTCGGCACCGGAACCGGGCTCTGTTCTGGGCTCTGGATGCCACATGGCTCGTCAGACCTGGCTCTGTCCCCACTCTAGAGTGGGGCCTGAAGGCCTATCTCACAAGATTCCAAGAAAGCCATCTTGGTAAGCCTGATGGGGGACACTTTTACTTCCTAGGGTCCTGGGAGGCAGGCCGAGCCCCCTTCCCTGACGCAACGATGCAGGTGTGCATTCTAGGCCTCGGGGGCTGGGCTCTAAGAGACCACAGACCCCATCCCCCTGTGCTGACCGTTCTCCATCTGTCCCCATCCCAACCCAAGATTCATTCCTGCCTGCCCTTCTCTGGGCCCTGGGGGGCGGGGGGTCTTTGCTCTGTGTTCCTCTGGTGAAGCCTCAGCCCCTGCTCTCTTTGGGTTTCGTTTCCCCTCTGACCCCCGCAGGCCAAGAGAGGGCCAGAGGTTGGGTCTCTGGGAGGTCTACATCCCTGTGGGTCCCCCTAACTCTGCCTACACCCCCTGTATTAAACTCTCTTCCCTTTCGGGGATCCCTGAGTGTCCTGCTGAGACCCTGCCTAACATACCCTCCTCAACTGGTTCCCTCGAAACTAAGAGACAACGTGCTCTTCCTAGACAGTTGGCTGAGGTGCCAACGCCTGCCACGGAGTCCTCGTTCAGAGGCGTCTGCTCTAGTGCTGGGCCCTGCCCGCAAGCCGCCTGCTGACCTGCAGTGGTGTCGCCGCACCATCCAGCTGAACTCCCGCTTGCAGTCAAAGCAGTAATTTGCCTCCGTTTCCCCCAGCCACCTCTCCTCAGCACTGAGCTTCTGTTGAAATTCCAGGGCATCTGACTTCTGCCAGAGAGCATCCTTGTCCCTGGGAAAAAGCCGCATTAGAAAAACAGAAGAAAGAATCCATGAAAACAATAGAATTATCTCTGGTTCATTTCAAAAGACTGCTTCCGAATTTCCCAAAACACAAGGAGAATTCACTTTTACCTTGGAAATAACCCCCCAGTCTAGGTCATCTCTGTCACCCCACACCAGTGCCAGACTCAGCAGGAGCCTCCCAACGTGTAAGTCCTCAACTGACACCACACGTGTGAAGGTACAGGGGGGCCCGCGATGTCCATAAAAGGCTCTGGCAACTGCAAAGACCTGCTGGCACTGACAAGTGTCACCAGCTGCTCAGATGTCTAAATGACAGTGCATGTGGCCACTGGGAGTTTAAGCTGTCACGTGCTGCCATGATTACATGACCGTCTGTGTGCTGTGAGCCCAAGAACCCAAATCTTAAATGTGCTCGGGATCCTTCATGTTTTTATGGTTTAAGTAACAATTAATGGAGGAGAGTCAAGCTTTTCCAGCCTGAAAATCCGATGGGATGTTGACCTCCTCCACTCCTTAGAGAGACAGCACAGCCACTACAGGAAGCAAGCACACTGAAAAAAGTGGCACGCTTTTCAGGAGGCTCTGGCAGCATCTGAATGTGCCTGATGCATCAGGGAAGATGTGTATAAAGCCTTCCTTAAAACTGCTGTTAATTTTGGGGGCTACAGGAAACACAGAGGATGGAAGAACATGTTAAGTGACACCATGAGCATGCAATCAGCAAAGTCCAGGCTACGGGAAACTCTACCAGATGAATGGCCTACTTTCTTTAAAAGTAAACCGCAAAGGAAAAAAAAAGAGAGAGATGGTGGGGGAACCATGACTAAGTAAGAGAGATCTAAGAAACATATCACCATGCAATGTATAGATCTAATATAGATCCTGATTAGAAAAAATGATAAAGCAATTAGAAAAATTTCAAACTAGACTAGACACTTGATGATATTGGGAATTAGTTAATTTTCAAGCACGGTAATGATGCTGTGGTTGTTTAAAATAGAGTCCTTGTGTTGGAGAGGTATGTATCAAAATACTTGTGGATGAGATGACAGGATGTCTGGGATTTGCTTCAGAATAATCTGAGGAGGTGGGGGAAATGGGTAGGGCTCTTGGATGATACAAGACTGGTCATGAGCTGAATAATGTTGAAGCTGGGTGACAGGTACACAGCAGTGCATTTTGCTATCCTATTTTTATATATTTGAAAATTTCCAGGACTTCCCTGGAGGTCCAGTAGTTAAGACTCCGCGTTTCCACTGCAGGGGGCGTGGGTTTGATCCCTGGTTGGGGAACTAAGATCCCACAAGCAGTCAGGCGCAGCCGAAAAAATAATAATAATTCCATACAAAAACCTTTAAAAACTTTTTGAATGACTTGTCAACATTTAAAAGTCAGGCCAATTTCACATAAAAATCCAGATTTCCACCTTCTCTTAAGAAGTAAGGTGACTTGGCAACCCTGGACTTGATGCCTGTGGGGCAACAGTCAGCAAGAGCAGGGCAGCTCATGTCCTCCTGTTTCTCAGAGCCCCCGTCCTGGCCCGGTTCACACATTTACATCACTGTCTGCTACCTGCAGGCACTGGAGTTTGGGGGCCCAGGTGCTGGGGAGAGTGGGACGGAGGAGGAGAAAAGGGCTCATGAGAGAGGGACACGGGAATGGAGAAGTCCCTGAGGATATTAAACATCTTTTTTTTTTTTTTTTTTTTTTTGCGGTACGCGGGCTTCTCACCGCTGTGGCCTCTCCCGCTGCGGAGCACAGGCTCCGGACGCGCAGGCCCAGCGGCCATGGCTCACGGGCCCAGCCGCTCCGCGGCATGTGGGATCCTCCCGGACCGGGGCACGAACCCGCGTCCCCTACATCGTCAGGCAAACTCTCAACCACTGTGCCACCAGGGAAGCCCTAAACATCTTTGATTGTCACTCTTGTGGCTGAGCACATGGAGACTTTGAAAACAGTTAGCATAGCAATAAGAGAACACGGACCAGGTGCAAGGCTGCCAAGGGCCTGAGCAGACCCTGTTCACGTGTGTGGGCGCTTACAACACAACACAAGCAGACAGGGGCCCATTTCCCTCGAAGAGTCCTTTCAAGAACAGTTGCATTTCTTTAAAGAAAAGCCAAGCTTGGGGGCAGCCCCTGGCCCCTTGTTTGACACTCACCTGAGCAGCTCTATCAGCCGCTCCTCCAGGTACTTCTTGGTTCTGTTCAGGTCATCCAGGTCAGCAAGCATCTTCTGGTCATTCTTCTCCCTGTCTGTCGCCTCCTGGCAGAGTCTGTTGTAATACTCCTGGATCTTTGTCGTGGCTTTTTCAAGTTCCTTCTGGGTCCTGGTGGGGGAGTAGTCAGTTTTCCTTATTACCCACTACTTCCAGCTTCCCCCGTGCCTCTGGGCTAACCCAGGCCTCTAATGGGGGGTCCTGCTGCCCTACCAGTCTTTCCCCTTCATGGGAGGGAGCCCCTTGGCACTGCCCCACTCACAGGCTGTACACTCTCTTAAGCCTTCAAAACTTCCCTCACACACCCAAACTCTTCACACACCACCACCCCTCACAACAAATACAAGGGACATTTGGGAGAGGAGGTTGACCTCAGGTCACTAGGAGCACCCCAGGTGCGTCAAACTCTGCACCACTTGGTTCCTGGGCAGAGACTGAGGTTTTGACAGGAGCCCAGTGGGTTAAGTACATGGGCTGGTGATGGCGGTATACACAAGAGGAAAAAGGAGCCAGGAGAGAAAGAGCAGAGGCGTAGCTTCCTGGAGATGACCACACAGAGGAGCGCCTATCTTCCATGTGTCTTTGGGACTCTACACATGGGGCTTGGCATGGGGCACACAGCAGGTACTCAATCTACACTGCGAGGCGTTCAACCTGACAACCCTGAGGCCTAAGGAATCCTGTTCTGGGTGCTTCGGAGCCTCAAGCTGCAGCAGAGGGGCCGGCTGAACCACGGTCTTCCCGCCCTTGCCCACTTCTCTTTCAGCTCACCTGTCCCCTAAGGCAGTGGTTTTCCAAGGATGCCTTATAAAGCAAGGCATTCATAACAGCTCCATTAAAACAGAGGGCTGGGCCTCCCTGGTGGCGCAGTGGTTGAGAGTCCGCCTGCTGATGCAGGGGACACGGGTTCGTGCCCCGGTCTGGGAGGATCCCACGTGCCGCGGAGCGGCTGGGCCTGTGAGCCATGGCCGCTGGGCCTGTGTGTCCGGAGCCTGTGCTCCGCAACGGGAGAGCCCGCAACAGTGAGAGGCCCACGTACCGCAAACAAACAAACCAACCAACCAACAAACAAAAAAAACCAGAGGGCTGTGCAAGGCTAATTAATCTGTATCTAATCCAGCCTTTCCATGTCCAGTATAAAGTTGTCAGGAGGTTGTTGTTTACTAGACACTGTCCTCCAAAATGATCTCGGGTACACACACACACACACACACACACACACACACAACCACAGAGTTATAGCATTAAAAAAAAATGCCACCAACTTTGGAGGTTCTACTTAAATTGTCACATGAACACCACCTGGCTAAGGGCAGCCAGAGTCCTATAGGATTCAAACTCTGTAAGGAGTCAGCTGAGAAGAGTCAGATGAGAAGAAATGTACATTGAGGTTACTAAACATCCAGCGTGGTCTGGATCTCCCACTGAGCCTGGGCCCAGGCCTAGAAGCAGATGGCAGGAGATGGGTAGAAAAGTTAAAGCCTCGGGAGAATTTGGTGTGTCTGCTTTTGCTGGGAGCACACATGCAATCAGGTCCCAGCATCCCCTGTGGGACCAGTTTGGCCCTATCACCAGACAGTAGGCTGATGATGCTCACAACTCCGGGTGGCCCCCAAGCCTGAAGATGAAGAGGTCTCGGGGTTGGACACAGGTAGGGCCATACTTTAAGGTTAAAAAAAAAATGATGAAAGGGCGACAGCACGATGTGCTCTCCACAGACACAGCACCAGAGTCTCCAGGAAGACAAGCCGATCCTGCTCCCTGGCTCGCTCACTCACTCTCAGATGAGCTTGCGAGAACCTCACACCTAACCCCGCAGCCTCTCATTTCATAGAGGAAATGAAGAACTCAAGTCAAAACACAGGGGGGAAAACATGCACACACAATACTCTCACACCAGTACCCTAAAATAAAACAAAACAAAACACAAAACTATCTGTCTATATATTTTTTAGGGTAGTTATTGAGACAAAGACTCTGGAGTCAAATGTTCTGAATTCCAATCCTGCCATCGCCACTTACACACTGTGTGACCCTGGGCAAGTGACTTCACTCCTCTGAGCCTTGTTTTCCTCATCTATGAAATGGGATAAATAATAATACTATCCTCACAGGACCATTAGGAGGATTAAGTGGGCAAATAAATACCAAGTATCTAACACGGCGCCTGCCACAGTTTAGGCGTTACTTAAATGTTTGCTGTTAGTAGTTCCATGATTATCTCCCAGCTTTTATTTCATTTTACTTTTACCAAAGCATGAAGTTACTGAACTGAAATATGTCCTGCTAGAGATAAGACAATGGAATTAAGAGAAAGGGTCTCTGCAGCCGTCTATAGGCTTATGACAGGCAGATTGCCAAGGTTCTCTGTGGCATGCTTCTGACATAAGCACTTTATGAGTCTGTGGCTTTTCTTGCAAAAGGGCTTCTTTAACCTGATATGAGTGGTTGACTTTCTAAATGACTGTACCAAACACCCCCTCCCTTGACGACTCTCCCACTGGCCGCGTGGGTGGACCGTGTAACTAACCTGTCCAAGTCTTGGCGCAGGGCGGCCCCCTCCTCATCCTTTCTCAGCATGGCGGCCTCGTACTCGGCAAGGTGCTTGCTGGTGCAGCTCAGCTTCTCCGCCGCATCAGCCTGGGCAGCCTGGCACAGGACAGCAGGGAGAAGACGCTCGGTTGCAGAAGCCCATGCAAGATGCCATCAAGTGACTGGCATGCTCCCCACCCCATCTGGCTGGCGCACTTCTAACAGGAGGGGCTTTTGTCTGTTTTTAAGTTCAAGAGACCATGAACTAGTATGTGTGTGGAGTATGACAGACTCCCATTTGTAATTATGTCCCTCAAACATCAGCTGCAACCGGTTGTGGTGGCTGGTGGGGCAGCAGATATCAGAATCTCTGGGGTGGGGGTAGAGGTGGGGTGGCAGTGTACAGGAGTCACTGAAAAAAGTCACTGCCCTGAAGACGGGTTTCAGTCCCACCCCTGCTCTGGCTCACGTCAGCAACATTGACTTGGAGAACATCTGCAGAGGGGGATGACTTATTTCCTTTCCATAAGACACAGGGGTGGTGAAAAACACACTTGACAGCTCTAACCAGGTGTCCAGGGAGTGGAAGAGCCACGACACAGACTCAGGTTGTCTACAAAGGTGAGCTGACGGCAGCTTTAGCCAGGGCACTGGAACTCCTGCAGGGAGGCCTCTCTGATGGTCCAATGAAAGCCAAGCCACATCCCCTTCCTCGACAGGCCCACACCCTGGGAGTGGAATGACCAGGTGAACGATGGGCCGGCCGCTGCTCAGGGCTCACAGGAGCACCTCCCCTGGGCCTCAGGGGCCAGGCTTACCTTCAGCTTCCCCACAGCCTCCTCGGCGGCCTGTAGCTGCCGACCTTGCTCCTCCAACTGGCCCCTGAGGCTCCTGCATTCTTCACTGGAGGTCTGGAGAGGATGAGAAAGGGATCAGAAAAGTGGGGTCCTTGTTCTGAGACTCCCTTGGCCCCATTCCCCCAAAATGGGTAAAAACAAGCTACCTCTCTTTCTCCCAAACTCAATAAACTTTGGGCTTCCCTGGTAACACAATCCCGTCAAGACAAGAGACTTAGCTTGGCCCCCAAACTTAGAATTTCATTTCTGCCAAGGAAAGGGTGGAGTATGAGCCACACGGAACTGCAAGGGGTGGGGTGACACAAGGTGGGAGGCACATCTGTGGGAACGCAATAGTTGCCTAAGAGAGAGGTCAGGAGTGGTCTGAGTGCACAGACCCAGAAGCAAAGAGACACATCAGAAGCCAAAGCCCCGTAGATGTCTGCCTGTGTCCTCACTCTTAACCCTTTTTCTCTGCACTTCAAGACACATGGTAAACGCTGTTCTCATAAGCTTGTCTATCCCAAGGGCTCTGTGAAAATGAATTGAGTTGGTTTCCTACAACTGCTCTGCTCTCAGGAGCCACCTGAAGGGACAGAGAATCCAGGGACAGGACTCGAGGCAGTCAGGAACTCGCATGCCAAAAGGGGCCGGACGAGTACATAAATGAGTGCAAGGAGAATAGCAGAGGATGAGCTGTTCCTTCAGGTGGGCAGTCCCCACCCAGCTCCTGCTGACTGCTGCCATACAGGAACGAGAGCACAGGCTTTAGGAACTCCCAAGATTTCAAAAGAAGTCCAAGAAGTGAATCTATAAACACCCTGCTCTTGAAATGTTGGCTACTAAGTTAAAAAAAATTCTGTGTGGGCCAAACTTGTCTGTAATGGCCTTAAATTTAGACGTCTGGGTTAAGGCATCCCTCTCCAATGCTGTGTCCCTAACATGTTCCTGCAGGGAGAAGGATGCTGTGAGCTATGACACCAGGATGAGACCATGTTGGCCTGGGCCCCCAGGACATTCTTGGGCCCTCATGTGCCACCTGGCCGAAGGTGCATCCCAACCACTCATGGACCCACCAGGCCCTGCCGCAGGAGACAGGTGCAGCTCAGATGGTCACGGTGAGGGTTACCTTAAGTCTGCTCTGGTAGTCCATGATCTCGGTGCTCAGCTGGAACTTGAGGGTGTCAAGCTCCTGGCGTGCAGTCTCCCGGATGCTCTGGGCCTGCTGCTCGGCCTGGGCCAGCTGGGCCTGCAGGCCAGGCAGTGAGCCAGCTACCTCCTCAGCTGCCTTCAGCTTCCCCTGCAAGCTCTCCTTCTCTCGCCGCAGCCCTGCCACTTGGTGTTTCAGGCCCTCCTGCTCCTTGGAGGCTGCCTCTTTGGCATCCTGGAGCTCCTGCATGGTGCGGGCCAGCGCCCCCTCCAGCGGCTCTTTCTCCGTGGTCAGCGCACAGACCTGGATGCCGAGCTCGGCCATATCCGTGTTGGCCCGGTGCGGCTGCTCCTGCAGCTCAGCAGGTTCTAGCTGCGCCTCCTCGGAGCTGCCCGTTGCCTGGGACAGCTCCTCCCACACTACTTGGAGCTCCTCCCTCCGCTGGGCCTCTCCGGCCCTCTCCTCCTGCAGCGCCCCTTCACGCTCCGAGCACTGAAGCAGCTCCTGGACGTGGGCCCTGGTGAGGGCTTCGTTCTGCTCCTTCAGTTGCTGCACGAGGGCCTTGTGCTCCCGCAGAGCGGCCTCGGCCACGCTCAGCTGGCTCTGCACCTTCTCCCGGTCACCCAAGGCTGCCTGCAGCTTGGCCTGGAGGTCCAGCACCCCAGCCTGCAGTCTCTGGGCCTCCCCCTGATGGCTCTCCAGCTGTGCCTGAGACAGGGCCAGCTGGGCTGCTAGCTCCTGGGACGCGTGGTCTTGAGGTGGGCTGAACCCCTGTTGGCTTTTGTCTGCCGTGAGGGTCTCGATCAGCTGGGTCTGCTGGCGGCATCGGTCCTCAAGTGCCCTGACCTCCCCAGCCCGGGCCTCCGCTAGCTGCCGGCACTGCTCCGCCTGCTCCCGCAGCTGTTGGCATTCGGCCTCCTTGCTTTGCAGGGCAGCCTCCTTCTCAGCCACATGGGCCCTCATGGTCTCCTTGGCCTTCTTCACAGCCAGGAGGCTTGCCTCCATCTGGTCTCCCATGTGCCGGATGCTGGCCTGCTCTGACTGCAGGGAGGCCAGGGAGCCCTGGATGGCCGCCTCCCGCTGCTGCAGTGCTTGGTAGTCAGCCTGCAGGGCCTGAAGCTTACCCTCCAACAGCTGGTTGCGCTCCACCACATTCTGCAGCTCCTTCTCCAGCTCCCTGTTGGCCTGCTGGAGCTTCTTCTCCTGGCCGGCCCCTTGCATCTTGGGATCAGCCACCTGTCCCTCCGACAGGCCCCTCTGTTCCTCCTCCAGCTTCTCACAGGCCTGCTGCAGGGGGGTGCTCAGAGCCTCGTGCTCCGCCGCCGCCACGGGCAGATCTGGGCCTGACTGCGCAGCAAGTCGCTCCAGCGTCCCCACCCTCTGGCTGAGGTGGTCTTTGTCCTGGATGAGCTGCTTCTTCTGCTCCTCCAGGTCACTCACGTGCTGGCTCACCTGGGCCAGCTGGGTCTCCAGGAGCTGCAGCTGCCGCGTCAGGGACCTGGCCTCCTGCTCCAGCAGCCCCTTCTCCTCCTGCCGCCGCTGCTCCTCCCGTCTCCCCTCCGCGAGCTCTTCCTCCAGGGAGCTCAAGTGGGCCAACGACTCCTGCAGTTGATGCTGGAGCTGGGCTGCCTCCTGCCCCTTCCTGGACAGCTCTTCCCGGAGAGGGGCCATCTCCTCCACCAGGCGCTCCAGGCTGGCCCGGGCCTCCTCCTTCAGCTGCAGCTCTTTGGCCAGCTGCTCCAGCTGGGTGCTCTGCTGCCTGCTGAGCTCCTGGACCCAGGTGCTCTCCCTTTCCAGGAGCTTCTCCCCCAGCTCCTGAGTCTCCAGGGGCGAGTCACTGGGGATGCGCTTTTGTAGCCCCTTGGCGTCCAGTGCCATGTCAGCCTTCTGCTCGGCTGCACCCAGCTGGTCTGGGACATCAGCTGAAAGCTGGTCCTTCCTGCCCAGGGCGTCACGTGTGGCCTCGAGCTCCCGAGCCAGGGGTTGCAGTAGGGACTCCAGCTGCCGCAGGGCTGAGCGGTAATCCTCCTCCTTCTCCGAGGCCCCCAGCTCCAGGGCCTGCAGGCACATCTGCAGCTCCTTCACGGTGTTCTGTGTGGCCTGGGTGACTTCCCACTGCTCCTGGAGCGCGGCCACCACGCCGGCGAGGCGAAGGTTGTCCTCGGCGGCGGCGCGGCCCCTCTCTCTCTCTGCCTGCAGCTGCTCTCCATGCAGGCTGATGGCCGCCCTCAGCTCCTGGTTCTCTCTTTCCCGCTGCTGCATCTGCTCCTTCAGCTGCTTCTCCCGCACCTCCAACTGGTCCAGCTCCAGCCGCAACTCGTCAAAGCCCTCCAGTGCCTCATGGTTTAAGGGGTTGCTCAGGTCAAGGTGGGAGCCCATCTCCTGAGTCTGGGGAGGAAACACGAAAAACAAGTGGCTTGGGGATGAAGCTACATGGCTGCTTGGCAAAACTTTAGAAGTTAATGAGAACAGAAGTAAAAATACAGCAATTACATGACCTAAGGTTAGTCTATCGAGCTATTCAAAGGACTGGAACCCCTTTGCTCAAAGCATATGCCAGAGGAGGTCAGTACATCCTAAAATATGATGTAACGCCACACACGTGAGCTCCACTGAGACTCAGAACTTGCGTTTCCCATTTAGCCTCCTGTAGCTTTGGTAACATAATGGATGCTGACTCTTAGAGAAATGATGTTATATGTAAACTACTGCTTACCCGTTGCACCGTACCCACAATTTCTGTTGCAATTAAATCACAAAATTGGGTAAAAATGCTACTCTTAATGCTTCTTATACTGATTAGTCTTATTTTGCTTTGCTGATTAATTTCAGTGTTCTTTCCCATTAAACTATACGATACATTCACATTTCTAACAAAATTAATGAAACTGACCTGACGCACTAATGTTTGCTGAGCACTAGCCTGTGCCAAGTCCTTAAGCACTGTGTGTGTGTGCCCTCATTTACTCCCTACAACCACCTTACAGGCTGGTATGAGATTTTACAGATGAGAGAGCTCAAGCTTCGACAGGGTAAGTCACCTTCCCAGGGTCACACAGGGGGCGAGTGACAGTCAGGATTTGACCTTGCCACTTTTAATCACAGTGCCAAACCACTTCTTCTGAAACACTTTAAAAAGCTTTTAAAAGAATTTATTTTTTAAAAGGCCTAAATTCCTTTTGGTTGTAAAAACCTGGACTCGAGGAAACAGTGGGTAGGACTGAGGGGTTATATCGCTCGGGTTGGAACACCAGGCATCTGAGAACATCCCCCTGAGCTGGGAGGGGCAAGAACATGCCCTGGTTGACACGACAGAGAGGGAGTCCCCAGCCTTCTTGGCATTACCTGCAGGTAGCTGCTCACCAAACTGCTCATGCTGGAGCTTCGGCTGGGGGGTCTCCATAGGTAAGCAGAAGAGCCAGTGCCCAGGGTCCTCCTGTGGGGCCGCAAAACAGACATGCCTGCATCAGAGCAGGGAACACACACACACACACTCGGGGAGGCCTTGGTTGTCACTAGGCAACCAGGTGATGGTAGCGGCAGTGCCCTCCCAGGTCCAGTAAGAAGGCAAAATCCAACATTTCCACCAAAGCACACATTCAGGTTGGTCGTAGCAGCTGGACCCCACTGTTGAAGTCTAAGCATGATGGCTTTGCTCTTCACTGCCAAAAAAGAACGAAGTGAACATAGTATTTCCCCGTTTTTACTTTAAGTTTTCCTAGAACCTTCGATGCCAGCCATAACTTGTCTACCAGGGAGGAACCAGGAACAGTCAATCTGGTAAATAAAGGTCATGCTGTGCTTCAGGCCTTGAGGTCACTGCTTTACATGATGTTACACGAGTAATGTGGCTGGAAGTCCTCTTCTGGTTCACACCAGACATTTCCCTCACTGCAGAAAGTTCTATTTGATGGCACTAGTCATTGCAAACGAAACACACTTTTACTTAACGGCCAGAATCTTCTCCTTAATCTACAATTATTGCATTTTAAACCTTGTTAGTCTCCACAACCCAACAACTGCACTTCTCAGTATCTACCTGAAAGACAGTCACATATGTGCATAAGGTGACGTGTGGGGATGCTCTTGGCAGCACTGTCATGGTGGAAAAAGCAGAACCTTTCTAACTCCACATCACTAGAGAAACAGATAAACTGTTTACCCACACAATGGAATACTCTATGCCACAGGTTGGCAATCTTTTTTGTAAAGGGCCAGATAGTGAATATTTTCGGTTTGCAAGCCTTACGGGCTCTGTCATAATTCAACTCTGCCACTGTAGCATGAAAGCAGCCACAGACAATAGGTAAATGAAGGTGTGTTACACACGGCCCTGTGGGCCGTGGTTTGCCAGCCCTACTCCACATCTATAGAACTCCCTGTACAAACACAGATAAAAATCTCAAAAACAATGTGGAATGAAAAAAGCAACCTGCAAAAGTATAGCCATCTCATGATTCAATCAATGTAGCAAATTTTAAAAAAATATATAAAATACAACTATATATATGTAATATTTACAGGCACATGTAGTGAAACACAAAAATATTTGGGAATGACATGCATCAACTACAGGGTTGTAATTACTTCTAGAAAGGGAGAAAAGGAGAAAGGATGGCCGCGGGGTGGGGCTTTATTTGGATCTATAATATTTTATTTCTTAAAAAAAAAAGGTATCAGACATAACAAAAAAATCCCACAAGAATCAGCTTGAAGGGACTTTGGCCAAATATAAAGCACCTTAAGGTTTAAAATAATTACAGTGACAGAGTATAACCTATTGAATAAAATAAGAATCCACGAGTCAATACTGCTATAAATGAATAAATAGATGGGGAAGAAGGAAAAGATCTTTCTTACAATAGAATGCCAACTATTAGTATAGACGGAATGACGGAGTCAGAAAATCACTCTGGTAACCATGATAGTAACTGATTCAGGAAAGATTTACCGGATGCTAAAACTAACAGGAGGGAGATTTAAAAGAAACAGGATCAAAACCTAGTCTCAAAATGTCTTCCGATAAGATACATATTAACTACAAACAGAGAAACAGTAACTTTAGGAGAAACCTGGTTAACACCACCTTAACCAAATGATCATGGTTAACCTTGCAAGTAATGAAACAAACCAACATCCTGTGTCTCCGGGTACAACGTGCTGAGGACACAACACCTGGGGTATTTCTGCCAAAAATGCTTAATCTGAATCCAACAATGAGAAGACACTAGACAAACTCAAATTAAGGAACATTTTACAAAATAACTGGCCTGTACTTTTCAAAACTGTCTGTGCAAAGAGGAGAAACTGTTCCAAATGAACAAGGACTAGAGAGACCCAACAATTCACTGACATGTGATCCTGGATTATAAGAGACATGTCTGGCATAATTCTTAAAATTTGAACACAGTCTGTAGATTAGACAGCAGTATTGTATCAATGTTCTGTGATCTTAACAATTGTACTGAGGTTATATACATGTCCCCAACTTTAGGAAAGGATGTCCCTGATTTTAGGAAATACACGATGAAGTACTTAGGAATAAAGGGGAATCAGGTCTGTAACTTATTCTCAAATGATGCAGGAAATAAACCAACATGTTTACATAAAGATAAAGAATGATAAGAAATTCCCTGGCGGTCCAGTGGTTAAGACTCCACGCTTCCACTGTAGGAGGCGCAGGTTCAACCCCTGGTCGGGGAACTAAGATCCCACATGCCACGTGGCACGGCCGGAAAAAAAAAAAAGAAAGAGAGAGAGAAAGAATGATTAAAACGTTTGTAGTAAAATACTGATAACTGGGGAAGTGAAGTGAATGAGTACTGTGTACTATTTTTACAACTTTTCTGTAAGTCTGAAATGATTTTAAAATTGAACAGTTCTAAAAATGACACGAAGTAAATATGGCAAAAATGTTAGCTCTTAAATCCTGGTGATTGGCAATTGGGTTCCATTATAGTCAGTATTTTTTCCTCCATGGAAAGAATTCCCTAATAAGAAATACAAAAATTGGAAAAACAAAAACAAAAACAAAAACACCACCCTATTAACAGAAAGCAAAACAAAACAAAGAATGCTGGACTTGAGTTTAACTCAAGTCTAGTACCCTGGCCCTGGCCCTGCTGCCTGCCAGCTGTGTGACTCTGGGCAAGTCCCTCCACTCTCTGAGCCTGTTTCCTCAGCACCTTGCTCCTGGAACGGCTGTGAGGATGCAGTTGGACAGTGTGTGAGTGCCGTACTGGTGTAGGAAAAGAAAACACAGCAAAGCAAACTTTCCAGCAACCCTTACATGGACGAGCCTTCGCTCCCTCTCTTGCTGGCCTCCATGATAACTGTATCTATGAGAACACACTGGGGAATAGCCCACTGCTCCCCCCTCGCTCCCACACCAAGTCCCTTAACACATCTGAAAACCTTGGGTTTCACATATGTGTCTCCAATGACTCACGCCACCTGGCCAGTTAGGTTAGTTTAAGGTTGGAGCCTCCAGATGCTATCGCTAGTCACGATTCAACCAAGTCTATAAAATTAGCAAGCATAAGAGTTGCAAAGCTACAGGTAATTTACTGCACAAGCAAAACTGCTTTGAGTAGACTGGTGGCAAGCTTCAAAACTTCAAGCATCTCTTTCTCCTCTTTTCAACTAAGCAGTTAATTCTTCAAGGTACCGGGCAAACGTCGGCCAGGCAGCATCCAAGTCATAGCCCCTCGATGCCAGGTCAAACTGGATGTCGGTCAGCTCGTAGAGTTGGCCCACGATGTCAGAGCTCAGCTTTGGCTTCAGAAAGGGGCTCCTTGCGTAGTACCAGTCACTGCAGGGAAACACAAAAAGGGGTCAAGTACAGGAGCACATAAAGAAAGGGAAGAGTGCATTTAATCAGTCCTCCCAGTAAGGCTCTGGCTCATCAAATTCCAACTCAGATTACTAAATTAATTAAAGACAGACACATACACATACACCCCAATTTGATTTTCACTGTAGGAGCACGTAACTCTCAAATAACTTTGCTCTTCTTCAGGGAAATTACTGAAGTGAATTAGATGCGTATTTGTTTATTATCTATATCATACCTATTTCCAAATGAATGCGAGAAACCTTAAATCTGAATTGCTGTCCAAGAAAGGGCAGTTGTAGGGGAAAGAACACTTCTTTTTTAAAAGAAAATCTTATCTTCTATCCCTTCCAGAGAACTCAATACAGGACATTGAACTCACTGCTAATTTCTGTCCAGACACCAACATAAAAGCCAAGGAACAAAACATCTCCATTTTGAAGTGGTAGTTGTTTCACTTCACGTGAAGCAATAAGAATTAAAAAGACAACACTGATGAGTTTAATGAGCTGCTCGGCTGATATCCGTGAACTGGAATACACTGGAAGTCAAGCTGTTTATGACAGTTTTCGCCACACATCACAACAAAATAACCTTCAAATCAAATGTGCAAAGGTTCTCAACTCACATGCATTCACAAAGCCCGGCACATGCAAGAGCAATACACATTTATGAAAATCAATCTTAAAGGTGACAAAATGAAACAAAATATTTCCCCCCAATGGTTTTTCTTTTATTCAGAAGTATTTCTTTTAATTAACTGGAAGAACACTCCAGAGGTAGAGGGGAGGCAGAGCTGGAAAAGGGGTGCCGGGCGAGCCAGAGGTTCAGCTGATTGGCAGCTGATCTGCGGCTCCTAATCTGACACCCTCTCCCCGCCTTACACGCTCAACCCCACCTCTCCCTCCTCCTTCTCCTCCTGCTGAGGCTTCAGCACTAGGGGCTCAAAGGCTCCCCGTCTGGTCACTCATCACAATCTCCAGGGAGCCCAGACCCATGGGGCGGGCGTTGACTCAGTGTCTCAGGTGAGGCCCCAGGCTTGCTGGTGTTAAAAACCCCACAGGTGATTCTGATGAGAGGCCAAGGCTGCAACCCACTGGTCCAGGGTGACCAGTGGGGTCTGCCCATTAGTGCCAGCACCAAGGACCTGCCATCCACCAGAGGAAACTACCTGGCATTAGGAGTTCAGAGACCTAGACCCAAGCTCCTGCTTTGCGCCTCAGCATCAGTGGGGCCCAGAGAAAGGCATTTGGCCTCTCTGAGCCTCACTTTCCTCACCTGTGAAAGCTCAGTGCTACCTGCCCAATGTGCGCCAAGGACTGTGGTAGGGAAGGGGAGAGGAGGATGACAGGTGGAGGCCCCTGCTTGTGCCAGGGTGTGACACAGACAGGCACTGCTGCTGTGGCTGTCATTATTATTGTTTAGTTTATCACATTTATTTGAAGTCTTCTGAACTTGTTTCAGAGACGTTATACACTTTAATACATGCTGAGAAGTGCTGAAAAATTGTTCACTGCAAAAACAGTAATTTAAAAAGAAAAATACACATAATCCTATCCTTTATCAAATCATGTTCTCATATACTTTTTAAAAAATAGATCTTTACTGGAGTACAATTGCTTCACAATACTGTGTTAGTTTCTGTTGCACAACAAAGCAAATCAGCCATATGCATACACGTGTCCCCATATCCCCTCCCTCTTGAGCCTCCCTCCCATCCTCCCTATCCCACCCCTCTAGGTCATCGCAAAGCACCGAGCCAGTCTCCCTGTGCTACGCTGCTGCTTCCCACCAGCCAACGATTTTACATTCGATAGTGTATATATGTCGATGCTACTCTCACTTTGCCCCAGCTTCACCCTCCCACCCCATGTCCTCAAGTCCATTTTCCTCTTCATTTATTTGGTCTTGTAGGTTTTTGCTTTGCTCCTTCATTTGTGACGTATTTTTTTGCAGTCTCATTTTTTTTTTTTTTTAATGAGTGGGATTGTGCTCCTGTCTTACTGGTTGTTTGGCCTGAGGCTTCTAACACTAGGGTTTGTAGGCTATTGGGTAGAGCTGGGTCTTGGTGCTGAGATGAGGAGCTCCGTGAGACCTCACTCCAAAGAATATTCCCTGGGGTCTGAGGTTCTGTTAGTCCAATGGTTGAGACTTGGAGCTCCCACCGCAGGAGCTTTGGCCCAACCCTGGGCTTGTGAACCAAGATCCCGCAAGCTGCCTGGGGCAGCAGGAAAAGAAAGAAACATACAACAATAGCAAAGTAAAAAATAAAATTAGACTAGGAAACTAACAGATATGTTAGGGAGACTATAAAAATAAAAATATAGATGAATCAACAACCGGACGGTACATTAGTACCACAATAGTAAAAAAGAGGAGGAGGGAAAAGAAAAAAAATAAATAAAAATTTAAAAAAGGGGGGGAAAAGGCCTTGCTTGTGGAGGGTGGGGTCTAAGCAAGGGTGAGGTTTGGGTGGTGGGTGGCGCCAATCCTCAGGACCCACAGGGCTGGAAGACACCCTGGGGGCTGTTGGGGTGCGGCTTAGGCTCAAGGAACAGAAGGGGCCCAGGCGTGCTCCCCACCCCTGGTCTCAGAGGGCACGGGACCTCACCTGGGAGCCCAGTGGGCTTCCTGGACGCCCAGCAGGCTTCCTGGACTCAAGTGGGAGGGGCAAATGCCCTCTGCTCCTCCTGGGTGGCCCCTCCCGCCTGCCTCTCCTGATCTCCCCGGCCTCCCTCCTATGCCCCCAAGGACCCACGCGGCCTGGAGGGGGCCTTGGAGGGCAGGGGATCGGCTTGGGAGCTCAGAAGGCTCCCCAGCCAGAGTGGCCAAGGCGATCGCCCTCCGCTCCTCTCCCGCTCTTCCCGGAGAGTCCCTCCTGCCTGTCTCTCCTGGTCTCCCTGGCCTCAGGGGCACTGATCCTGTCTGGCCTCCACTTCTCCTCCCCCATCAGTCCCCCTACTGGTTCACTCTGGGGTTTCCTCCCTTCTCCTTGGGCATCAGAGTCCCCCACCAGCAGCTGGCAGGCACCCTAGCTGTGGGGAGACGCTAACTCTGCGTCTTCCCACACTGCCCTCTTGACTCCGTCTCCTCATGTTCTCATATACTTTCTAATTCTTTTATATATATTTTTGTAATTTCATTGTTGCCATTAGGATAGATAAGATTTGCATTATTTTTCATTGATTATATTGTTATTTTCCTTGTTGCTACATAGACTTCCTTATTGCAATTTTATTTATTTATTTATTTATTTGGCAGGCAAAGAGTGAGTTTATTAGCATAGGAAACTTGTGAGAGATACAACTGGGCAGGCAAGGCAGCGCAGCAACCCCAAGAACAGAGTAGGCTACATTTTTATAATCAAAGAAAAAGTGGGGAGGGGAGAAGACCACCTCTTCCTCACTCTTGGGCAGCTGTCAAGGCTTACATAATTAGTTCCTCCTTTAACCCTATACAGTCTAACCTGGACTGTCATGGCACTACTTAAATCATATGTATATTAGCAAAAGGGTGGTAACATATACTAAAATATGGTAATTCATCTCAGGTTTTGGTATACCTTATTGCAATTTTAAATGATGCCTTGCTATGCCATTTAAAATAATTTGCTGTAATTTAAAAAAATAAATTTATTTATTTATTTATTATTTTTTCTTTTTGGTTGTACTGGGTCTTTGTTGCTGCACGCGGCTTTCTCTAGTTGCGGCGAGTGGGAGCTACTTTTCGCTGTGGTGCATGGGCTTCTCATTGCAGTGGCTTCTCTTGTTGTGGAGCATGGGCTCTACACGTGCAGGCTTCAGTAGTTGTGGCTCGTGAGCTCTAGAGCGCAGGCTCAGTAGTTGTGGCGCACGGGCTTAGCTGCTCCACGGCACGTGGGATCTTCCAGGACAAGGGCTCGAACCCGTGTCCCCTGAATTGACAGTCAGATTCTTAACCATTGCGCCACCAGGGAAGCCCTAATTTGCTGTAATTTAACAGCCCCCCATCATTGGACATTGATGGCTTCCATCTTGTGTATTGTAAGTAGCATCACCATTTTTTTTTAATTGAAGTCTAGTTGATTTACAATATTGTGTTAGTTTCAGCTGTACAGCAAAGTGATTCGGTTACACATATACATGTACATATCTATATTCTTTTTTTTTATTCTTTTCCATTATAGCTTATTATAAGATATTGAATATAGTTCCCTGTGCTATACAGTAAATCTTTGTTTATTTTATATATGGTAGTGTGCATCTGTTAATCCCATACTCCCAATTTATTCCTCTCCCCCCTTCCCCCTTTGGTAACCATAAGTTTGTTTTCTATGTCTGTGAGTCTGTTTCTGTTTCATAAATACGTTCATTCATACCGTTTTTTAGATTCCACATATAAGTGACATCATATGATATTTGTCTTTCTCCGTCTGACTTATAAGTAGTATCGTTATTATTAGTGAGGGAACTTTGGGTCATTTCTGAATGGTGTGGGGTAAAGCCCAGCACTGTCATGTATTTACCTGGTCACTTTGGTGTTCATGAAGCACTGCTGTAAGGTGTCGGCCAACCTCTGGTGCACCAAGGAGTAGCGAATAAATGCTCTTCCCTTTCCCAGAGATGTTCGGAGCTGGAAAATGTAGATAAAATAGAAATGAAGAGCCGTTAGACTAACTCCAAATACAGGCCTCATGGATGGCTGACAAAAGCAGAAACAAAACAGGGCAGAAAACGTCACCCAATCCTACCCTACACATAACCTTCACTTATGTCCTTCAAATAACACAAAACATTTGAGAATGTCACCCCACAGAGGGAGGCCGAAAGTGGGTGGATGTCTTGCAGGCCTCCGTCTGAGAATAATCTGTAGACTCCAGCAAACGTGTCAAGGCAGATACAGTCACGAGAGGCTCAAATACCTACTGTGGATTCTACTGGAATGTCATTCTTCCTCCTCTGCTCCATCAGAATCCCTGGGTTTAGAGTCAGAGATGAAACGGTCTGACTTAAGTTGGAATATTTAGAAAACAGGTTGGAGATAAATGAAGGGCTTCTCATACCAGAAGTACGCTTGAAGAGGAAGAGATGGCCTCAGTTTAGCTAATGCCTGGGCTTGTTTTTGAAGTTTTGGGAGAAGAGATGCAGGGGAAGAGGCCTAAGGGGCTTGGCTGGAGCCCATGTGGAAGGGGGAAGAGAGAGGAGGGCAAAAGGCAGGGGAGTGTTAGGGGACTATAATTTGCCTCCTCTGTGTCCTTGTGGAACCATCACTAAAATCCACATATCTGTCAACGCTTTCCTGGTTGGATTTATTTTCAGCTACACCAACTCACTGCATTTAGTCAGAAGGTGCCCAGGGGGTGAGGGCAGGGGTGTTTCTAGGTGGCCCAGTTACACTGAAGTAATGAAAAATGGGTGTGGTTCTGTTTCAGGAAGTCTGAGGTGGATGGAGGGTCCAGGTGCAGGCCTGTCTTCAAAACCTCTCCCCACAGTGCCAAAACATGGCTTCTAAAGAGGTTTCTGGAAGTTTGTTGTGATGGTGGTGGGGTATGCTGGTCACAGACTCTGGCCCTAGTTGCCAGGATGGACCATGGGCTATTAAGCTGTCCGAGGGTACAGCTATAGAAGACACTTGAGATCTGTAGGCAAATTAGGATTCATGCTCCCAATGTTTCAGCCCCAGAAGCTCAAGATAAGTAGGCAGGAACTCGAAAGCTCTCAGCCTACCACATGCACCTGTTCTGTCAGGTGCTGGCTCTGAGCAGGGTAAGCCAAGACCCATTCCCTCCTCACCTCTTCAAAGGTCAGAAATGTTCAACTTGGTGGTTGGGGGAAGGGACGGTAGTGGTTTGACCAAAAGATGGTCCTAATCCTCCATCCTATTAAGAAGCCAGCCATGGTGCTGGAATGAGACAGGAAACATGAGGTATGACCTCAAGCACCGGCACATTCATGATGCTATAAACATCCCGGTACCCAGCACCTTTTAGCTCAGAGCTATATATCTTCTCATTGCTGACTCGAGGAAATGATACCACAATATGAAGTAGTTTTAAAAAATAAGAAGGTGTGAAACCTCATAAGACATTTATGTAAGAGGCTGTAAGACATTTTTCCACGTGAGCTTTGTGGGTTTGGGGTACAGCCAGGAGGTCTGGAAATAAAGGTGGGCAGCAGCCTGACCTGGCTTTATAAAAACCACCATGGCATGTCCGTGCGGAATGGATCAAGATAGGTGCCCAGGGGAGAATCTTGATGACATCCCTATGTCCAAATGCTTTTCCACTGATAAGTGAGGTGAGAACAAAGTGTTCAGTGGTGATAACCAGGAAACCCAGGCAGCCGAGAAGAGCTGAGCAAGGCATCCTGAAGTGAAGTGTGTTGGTCATACAAATGCACACCCACACATAGGCCCTGCAGAATCTAAAAGGAACCCCACATAACAGCCCATGACTGTAAGCTCCCAAGGGAAGGGCTTGTTTTTTTGTTTTTAATTAATTTATTTTTGGCTGTGATGGGTCTTCGTTGCTGTGCGTGAGCTTTCTCTAGTTGAGGAGAGCAGGGGCTACTCTTCTTTGTGGTGCGTGGGCTTCTCATTGTGGTGGCTTCTCTTGTTGCGGAGCACGGGCTCTAGGCACGCAGGCTTCAGTAGTTGTGGCACACGGGCTCAGCTGCTCCACAGCATGCGGGATCTTCTTGGACCAGGGCTCGAACCCATGTCCGCTGCAGTGGCAGGCGGATCTTTAACCACTGTGCCACCAGGGATGTCCCGGGGCTTGTCCTTATTAATAAAATGGCCATTGTAACAGCATTTAGAACATTTAATTTTTTAAAGGCAAACCGTTGAGGCTACATTTTAAATCAGGCCTATTAACTGAATTGATTATATATGTAAAAGGAGCTATTTTAAAAGGTCTTTTTAGGGACTTCCCTGGTGGTGCAGTGGTTAAGAATCCGCCTGTCAATGCAGGGGAGACGGGTTCGAGCCCTAGTCCGGGAAGACCCCACATGACGTGGAGCAAGTAAGCCCGTGCGCCACAACTACTGAGCCTGTGATCTAGAGCCTGCGAGCCACAACTACTGAGCCCACGTGCCACAGCTACTGAAGCCCATATGCCTAGAGCCCATGCTCTGCAACAAGAGAAGCCAACACAATGAGAAGCTCATGCACTGCAACGAAGAGTAGTCCCCGCTCGCCGCAACTAGAGAAAAGCCCGTGCACAGCAAAGAAGACCCAACAGAGCCAAAAATAAAATAAATAAATAAATGATTTTTTTTTTTTTAAAAAGGTCTTTCTAAACATCCTTTGGGGAAGGAAACAGTAATAGTTCCCTTATACTGCAAATGAATATACTGCATAGCCTTGTTGGGTTTTTTTGTTTTTGAACTTTTTGAGATCATGGTTCCACTTTCATTATCCAATTTCTTAATTTTTGTTAGCATCTAATCAGAACTCATTGCACTATACCGAGAAGCGATACAACACTTAATCATGCACCTGAGTGTCTCACCAGGCAAGATCTCACAGGACCTATCTGTGCTACCTGGACATTAAACCAACTCCTCTGAGCCAGGATCTTTCCTCATTTTCTCAGCTGTCAGAAGGTACAGCGGGTGGAAAATGCCCAGCCCTCAGTGTCCACGTGTCTAACACCATCATTCGCTATAACGAGAAACCCACCTGGCTCCAGCTGGCACGGCCAGGGAGTTCTTCCCAGAGCACCTGACCCTGTGGCCTTTGCGGAAGGCTGGCCAAGGAGCATGTCTGCCGACTTCAGAGGGACCTTAGACTTACTCATGAGATACTGGAAAGAAGATGAAATATACAAACCCTTTAGGCCTCCTGCTTCAAATCTAGGGGATTACTTGCTCCTTAATGTACAAAGTTCTTCACTCCCAGATGGACTAGGCTGGTGTGTGTGTGTGTGTGTGTGTGTGTGTGTGACAGAGAGAGAGACAGAGACAGAGACAGAGGGACAGAGAGACAGAGTATGCGTGTTGTTGTTGATCTGGAGTTTTGTAAAACAGCAAAGCCATGGCATTCTGCTCTTGAGGGGCTCAGAACTTAATGTGGGAAGCTGCTTAGTTGTCTCTCAAGATCCCACATCACTCTCTTCATTTCAAATCCAAGTTTCCTGGGCGAATCATAGGGAAAGTAGCCTAGCAAACTCTAATTATTTTATCTAAGAAACCGATTCTTTTAAAAAAGGTAAAGGTGTCCTATGCCGTACACCTCTCGGGGGCACCATGAGCAGACCACAGTGTGAGCAGCCCACCCTGTTAGGTTACGTTTGGGTTGGGGTCTAATACAGTCAGGACTGAGCCATTCCTCGGCTTGGTAAACGCTCACCTAGGTGGCTTCCCGGAGCTCTCAGTGGGCACTGCACGTACCTGGACTGGATTTCTTTACTTCCTTCCTACACGTAAACCCTCACTTCCTCACTTGGCTGTCTGCAGCAAAGGTCTCTGTGAGAGAGGTTTAAGGCAGGCAAGGGAAAGAGGTGACGTCCTTGGTTGCTCTGCTTACCTCCGAAATAGACTTGACGAATCGGATCCCATCATTGGCTCCTTTCACCTTGGCCAGGCAGGCACAGAAGTAATCCCAGTAGTCCTTCTTGTTGCCCAGGAGGGTGGCCTTCTCTTTCTGATCGAACTGGGCAGGGAAAGGAGAGTGAGGACGTCCAAACGCACTGCTGTTTATCCCACCATTTAAACGATGAATAATGACAGCTTCTTAGTTGCCTGGCACTAGGTGAGGCCTTTTATTGGCATTATTTTTATTTACTGGTGAATGAGGGGGTTTTCGCCCTCAATTTACAGGTGAGGAAACTGAGGCTAGGAGAGGTTAAGTAACTAGCTCAAGGTCATACAACTAGTGAAGTGCAGGAATGATAGGCGCCCAAAGGTACCTCTGTGCATAGAGTTGGGTGGAAGACACCAAAGGTGCTATTAAGACATGGTAAAGAAACTCAAATGAAAAGTTTTAAGGGTAACATGAAGAGTGTTAACGATGTCTTGACATAGGGAAATGTGTTAGTGACATTTTATCTGTTACTCAACTCAAGTTTCAATACTGTTTTAACACACATAGAATAAATTCAAATAAATGTCAGCCATGAGCCATTTCAAATCCAAAACCAAAATGGGCTGAGGAAAAAAAAGCCCCATTAATACTTTCACAATGTAAAACAAGAGAACCAGTTGAAAAGGCATGTGACCAAAAAAGAGGGGATATATGTATACATACAGCTGATTCACTTTGCTGTACAGCAGAAACACAACATTGTAAAGTAACTATACTCTAATAAAAATTAAAAAAAAAAAAAGGCACGTGAAAGGTGAGCCTTCAACACACTGAGACACCTCCTCCAGTGGGCTCTCATCCTATACACGTTGGTGGGAGGTGACATTGCAAACTTATGGTGTTCAAAATGATAGAGGATATCTTCCTATAATGTAATGTTCTATAGCATTTTTTTATTATAAAAGATTTGCATACATTGTTAGGACAACTGGATAAAACAAAAAAGAAAAGAAAAGAAAAAATTATAATGCCTACACCATCACCCTAAGATAACTTGTTATCATATTGGTCCATTTCCTTCCTGCTTATTGTAGTTGCCTGTATTTTTCCACATCTGCAGAGTTCTCTAGATCTGTGCTTCTTGAACCAAGCAGATATAAGCATTACACTGTAAACATGTTAAAAGAAAACTTCCTGAGCTGACCTCAGAGATCCTGATTCAGCAGGTCAAGGTGGGAACCAAGAGTGCACTTCTAACCGGCTCCCAGGTGATGCCGATGCTGCTGGCCTATGGACCACACTTTGAGGAGCGAGGCTCTGAAACAGGGGCCTCTGGATAATCTTCAGAGGGTCCGCACACTCCTGGAAAATGTGTGATTGCGTGTGTACGCATGTGTTTGGGGAGAGATTCCATAGCTTTCACCGGACTGCCAAAGGGGTATGTGACTCCCCCAAAGTTAAGATCCCTGCTATACAGAGAGACCTTGTGACCTGCATTAAGATGACCTAAATCTCTGAAGAATGTTCTCGATTCCCAAAACCATCCTGAGGGGCAACATTCTGATTCCTCAGAGGATCACACTTGGAGGCTGGGGACGGCTCTGACCTTCAGTCTAACCAGGAAGGCTCAACAGCTGCACTGAGCTTTCAGAGCTGCATCCTGAATGTTGATGAAGAAGCCAAGAGGGAGACAAGAGACAATAGAGCAGAAATCAACACATGACAGGAGTCACTTACTTGAAGGAGATACTCAAGTTTATAAGAAAACTTATGCAAGCTGGTGCTGTCATCTGTGACGGGTTCCCCTGCTTCCTTAAATTCTCTGCTGAGTTCTGTCACAGCATCTTTAAGACAACAAACAGGAGCATGTCACCAGATGGAGACTGGCCTCAGACAGAGCAGCGGGATGGCCCCAGGGAGCAGCAGGCGTAAGTGGCCCATGACGGCAAAGCACCGTGCACATGTGAAGCGCTACATAAACATCCATGGGCGGGAACTCCAAGTCAGAAGGCGCTAGGATGTCCTGAGAGCCCACAGGTACTTTACAACAGCTCACTGACTGGGCACATTTCTTGGTCATCCCTGTAGGCCCACCATGTAGGCCTTATCATTTGCGAGTAGTATTTCGTCAAAAATGTCTGCTGTGTGGATATATCATATAGCAGTCCCCTAATACTGACCTCCTGAGAGCTTTATCCTTTACTCCAGCCATGTTTCTTGTTCTTCACTATAACCCCACTGCTCGGTACGGTTAAGTCCAGGTTTCCAGAGGACCCAGAATATGCAGAGATCATGATGACAATGCCGAGAATGACACCACCACCTGCTTCTGTTAACTGAGTACTGGTTAGGGACCAGGCCTCTGCATGTCTTTCTCATTCAACAGAGCATTGTGAGGCAGGAATTGCTTTATTTCAACAAATCTAAGATGCAACTGATTTTAAGATGATCCCAATTTCAGAGCCGTTAAAATGTGAAAAAAAAGTAAATGCACGGTAGAATTGATGAAGGCTGGCATTGTCATCCCCACTTTACAGATGAGGAACTCACGGAGAGGTCAGAGCCAAAGATCACGGGTGGCAAACAGCAGACCTGAAATGAGAACCCTGGTTTTCTCAGGGGCTCTCTGACCCCAGAGCTCACCTCTTAACTTCTAAGACGATTTACCTCCCAGTGTAGAAAAAGAGGAGAAACCCCTTTGACTCTCACGCACAGCCCTGCCGTGGGACAGAGGGACTGTCAGAAGTTGGGTTTGGTTTAGACACAGAAAAATGTCCCCAGCCGAGACGGTTGGGACATGCTGCACAAAGCTATCTGCTCTGACAATTCTTGAAAGAAAAGGAACCCCTAGCCACTGCTCTCAAACACCATGGTTAGAAAGCAGACCTGCCAGGACTGAAGCTGAGCCTGAGCTGCTAAAAGTTAATCAACACTGACCCCTCAGGCAAAGGTCAGCAAATGGCAAAGACATGTTCTTGGGACTGAGTCTCACAACAAGTGACTGTGGTCTGGTGTGCCCTACTAGAAGTGTCTGCTGGGGCGGCACTGACAGCCAGCAGCCAGGGGCCAGGAAAGACACGGGTAAAGCTCATAACCTGACCTGGGAACTCCTGAAATTTTGAAAGAAGGAGGCTTGGACGTGGAATATGAAATTTCCAGCTCTAATCTCTGATAATTACCAACAGATGAAAAGAAAGGGTCTTGAGAAAGTGTGGTGCCTTTTAAAAATTCCCACCAAAGTGCTCTGAGGGCTGGGTACAGGACATTGAGATGGCATTGGGATGTGGGGCATGACAGACGAGGATAGCACATGGGGTGGGAAAGGGCAACTGAACAAATTCTGATGCCTGTCCTCCTCCCTGGATCAGGAGCTCTGCCATGTGCTCCTCTCTTCCCTCCAGTAAGGACCTCTGGGTCCCAGAGTCATCCTTGAGAACCAGAAACTAAAACAGAGAGAAGATGGCTTACTTTGTGGAGAAACCTCTGAAGACCAGAGGCAAACTCAGATTTGCAGGGACTGTCATTTTACTTTCTGTGTGTATGTGTGTGCATGCGTGTGTGTGTATATAGATTTAAAAAGAAAAAAGCCATCTCCCACCCCACATTTTAGCTGGACGTAGACTGGTGTGGTTAAGAGCACAGACCCTGGCACCAGGTGTGTGTGCAAACTCAGGCTCTGCCTGACTGGATGTGTGACCGTAGGCAAGTCACTTAACCTCTCTGTACCTGTTTCCACATCTGCAAAATGGGAGTAATGGTCCCTGCCTCATAGGACCAAACGTGAGGACTCAATGAGCTATTATCTGTGAGACTTGTGCCTGGCACACATGAAATGCCATGAAAGCCCAAAATACTACATAAACAGGAGATAAGCCTGAGAAAGTGATTTTTATCTCATCGATATTTGCCTTCACAATGAAGAATGTTGTGGCCTCCACTAGCCTGGGTATGAGAGACTGCAGTTGGTTATCACTGTTTCTGAGCAGTTAGGAACCTGCACCTTGAGTCTGTCAGGAGAGTGTCACTGGGGTCCCCGTGACATGGAGGAAGAAGTCAGCTTCAGACAGTGTTGTAGCAAATGTGCTCGTGCTCCAGAGAGGCTTACAAGACCTGACCTGGTGATCCATGAGGGACGGAAAACTTGCCAAAATTCTCCCCTTGGGACGTCACCTGAAAGGGTGAACCTGGGCCCTGGACTCCACAGCCAGTACAGAACACAGCGCGTTCCTCCCGAGCCTGCTCTCTGCACACGCACCCCCGCCTGCCTTGCCTTTGTCCAGTGAGCCAAGGCCCACAAGTCTCTCTCACTGGGCAACGTTGAGCTCAGGGAAGTCTGGGAGGCATCAGGCCCAGAACTGGAGTGAGTTCCACCCGGGACCAGGTGGAAGAGCCAAACAAGAAAGATGGGTGTCTCGTCTTCCTGCTTAGAAGGGGGCAGAATATCTCTGCAAATGAGCCAATTCTGCCATCTCCCAGAGGCTCACAATTCAAAGACTTAACGGGTGGTTTGAAAACACAAACACACACACACACACGAAGAAATCAGACCCAGACCCAGAAAGGGGTATTTGATTTTGTTTACAAAGTGCTTTTACAGTGCCTGAGAGGAGGGCCAGGCAAGGTCTCCCAGCCTTAACAGGGTGGACATCTGAGCCCCAAATATTTCAATATGATGTGTCCCGAGGGCTCCGATTACTCTCGGTGTAAACACAGATCACAGGGCTAATTTCAGCTGGCAACAGCAAAAGCACAGTCACAGCTCTCTCAACACCAAGCTCGGTGTGCCCTGCAGCCAAGCCGTACCTTGCAAATCGCGGATGATTCTCTGCAGCTGGCTCTCTGCGCTGGTGGACGCCATGGTAACCGTGACCGTCAGGGGCCGCCTTTCCTGGCTGTGGGCCTCCTGCCTGGGGCCGCTCAGCAGTGGTCAGACTCCGTGGTGGCACCTGCACAGGAAGGAGGCCGTGGAGGAGGCGGTCACGGACACAATTTAAAGACAGTAGTAGAGGCATGCTGCTCCGGGCACAAAATCGCCCCATCTGGCATCTTCCCTCAATGGGAAGGGCTTGACCTTTCTGTGTGGGCCTTGCTCTGTGGGCATTCTCTGATACACTTATGTTCAGACACAGGGACCTGGTTGGGAGCTTCAAAAGAAACAAGATCAACTCAATAGCATGACCTATTCTTTCTGAGCTCCCCTCCTAGTCTGCCCTTAGACAGGCCTGCCGCACTCTCCACCTTTAAAAACGCTTCCCAGTGGCTCCCCCCATCCCCCTACACCAAGGCCAGAACTAGTCCAACCCCGATCACTGACCTGCTAAGCCTAAGGTGCCACCACACCAGATCTGCCGTCTCCTCCAGGACGGGCCCTACCCGCTCCCCAGGCAGCTGAGGACACATACCCTAAGGGCTTCCGGACCAAGGAGAGCCTGGCTTGCCTCTCAGGGAGGTCTGCAGCCTCCAGCCACCAGAGTCCGGCTCAGCTTGGGAGGGCAGACACCAGGGGCTGTCAGGGGCCTGCGCAGCCCTCAGGACCAGTCAAGGGCAGTCTCTATTTTAAGCTGTTACAGTCCTCTCACGGCTGGTGAGTCCAGAGTTACCAGCGCTACTTGGGCAGCTGCTGAAGTGATTTAAGGACACAGTGGTGGCTGGAGACCAACAAAGAGGAGATACGAGCAGCATCGGAAGGAGGTCTGGACATGCACTTGGACACCACCGTATCCTCCTTTCAGAACCTCTAACCCTTTCCTTAGATGTCCGCTGCAAAGGCGTAACATTTGCTGGCAAAAGCAGTTGGCAAGACTAGAGGTGGCCGTAGTAGCCACCCCTAGATGAGGGCCTGCTGTGCACTGGGCCTGTTAGGTGCTTTACACACTCACTCATTTTAATTCTTAGCAGCACCCTGGGAGATAGATAACGTACAGGGGAGAAACTGGCATACAGAGAAGCTGTGTAACTTGTCTAAGGCCCCGGGCCAGCAGGGAGGGGAATCGTGATGTGAACTCCGGTCAGTCTGAATTCAACCCCTTTGGCTCTACAACAGAGCCACTGTCACTACAGCAAATGTCAACCACTTCCACTGACTTCTAGGAACTGCCCTGAACTCCAGCGCCTCTCAACTGTGCCACCACCTTGAGTGTTTCAAACATGAACTGGTCCTCACTCTCCCACCACGCTCTTCGCCTTACTGCTCCAGGAGACAAGGCAAGAAGATCCAGGAGGAGAAATGGTCGCCAACCTCAAGTTCCTCCAAATATTTACACAAGCATTCCAGGTCAGCCTGAGACCTGGGGAGGGCCTGTCATGGCGCAGATATGCCAAGGCCTGTTTTTAACTCACAAGCCAGTGCAGCTGTGAGTCAGTGAAAACAAGGCCCAAAGAGGGCTTCTCCAGCCTAGGAGGAACTAGACAGGTACATACCTGTACCACACTCCCAGTAATTCGTGACATGGAGCCCCAGAGAGTCAGGGCATCCACAAAGACTCCGCCAAAGTCCCTAGCAAGTGCTGGCACCCTGCCATCACAGACACCAAACCGAGGGTGGGTGTGATTTTCCAGAAGCCAGCCTGCCCATCCCTGGGCGGTTCTCTAGGTCAGCTGCTGAACAAAGAGCCTGAGCAGGGACCAGCCAGGGCCCTAGAGAGCAGGAGCCCAGGATGGGCCAGACTTCTGCAGGGGCTCTGCTGCCTGGGCAGACACTTGGCTCCTCCCCCAGCGAGGAGGAGAGGACCAAGGATCATCACTGTCAATGCACAGCTGTCCCGGCGCCACACTGTCAAGTGCAGCCTTGGGATACTGGGGCAACAAAGCACCATCCAGCCCTGGAGGAGCTCGACTGTGCACCAAGAAGACAGACAGAAAAGCATCCAGATATGCGGATATGGCAGAAGAGGTCCATGCAGAGACATGAATAAAAAGTTATGGGTACTCAGCAAGGAGAGGGAATGAACCAGGGATACACACAACAAATGATGTTTGCCGAGTGAAAGAAGCCAGACTGAAAAGCTACCTACTTTATGATTCCATCTGCATCCTGTTCTTACAAAGGCAAAACACTGGGGGGAAATCAGATCCATGGGTGCCAGGAGCTGAGGGGGAAGGGAGGGTTTGACGACAAGAGAGTATGCAGAAATTTTGGTGGGCAACTCTACTCTGCGTCGTGATTATGGTGTTGGTTACATGACTGCATATATTTGACGAACATAAATTTGTCAGAACTCACATACTGTACATCTCATCTCAGCAAACGAAAGAGCAGCATCGGTATGAATTTAGCAAGATGCAATGGGACCTGAGGAAGGGAACTTTCATTCTGCTGGGGGAAAGGAGAGGATGGTGGACACTCTTAGTAATGGCAACTGAGTTGGGTGATGAACAGGAGGTCATCGAAGAGACCTGAGGAGGAAAGGGCGCCAGGGTGGAGGGCACGGCAGGTGTAGAGGCTGTTTCTCTACCTGCACTCCCCTTATTTGACTATGGTCACCAGAGAGCTTTGTACCTTCGGGAAGAAATAATCTTGTAAGAAGATAACCTATACCCCATGAGTCCACTGGGTCTCTGTGTATACTTACTTAAAACTAGGCTGAGACTCGCAAATGACAGAGAGGGCGGAGCCTGGAAAGGAAGCACTAACGACAACAGATTCTTAGTCATCCAGGCTCTGGCTGGGACAACGCATGAACTATACGACCAGCTGGATCTCCTAGAAACCAGCCCTCTTTGGAGCCTGGCACAAGGGCAATAGTGTCTGTAAACCAAACTGGCATCTTGGAATGATGAGCCTGAACAGACAGAAACATGCTCCTTCAAGATTTCTTGGCACTTTGGTGAAGCTGCAAGTGTCAGCCTGAGCCCAGGAGGCCTCCTCCGCCTGAGCCTCAGAGTGCCTCCCTCCGCTGAGGCCACGTTCCCAGGTCACGGGGTGAGCTGTGCCCAACCACTGGTTACACAAGTTGATTTTCCGAAGAGCCTCTGCCGCACCACCAAGATAATGAGCCCTGAGAAACCACTGTTGGGCCTGTAGGTCACAATGACTACACAGTGACCCACCACAGCTGTGGGTCACCACCTCACAGGTTTTCAGGAAGCAAATGGTCACCACAGGAATGCTATTTTCATGGACTTGAAAGAATGACTCTTTGCATAATGGCCTCCCTTTTCCTGGGCCTGAGGTTATTATTAAACTTCAAAAGACAGAATGGGAAACAGTCTCTTTCCACTCCTTGGTCAACTTCCTTGTGTCTCTAGATAAGCTTGCCCTTTGGTTTAGGGATGAGATATTTTTTACTCGCAACACTTCTGACACCAAATGTGTGGCCTTTTCCCCCACACTGATATCCAGTTGACACCAATGGGTGTCCTGCAATTCAATTCAATTCTTTTTCTTTTTGGCCATGCCACACGGCTTGCGGGATCTTAGTTTCCCCACCAGGGATTGAAACTGTGCCCTCGGCAGTGAAAGTGAGGAGCCCTAACCATTGGACCACCCGGGAAGTCCCTCAATTCAATTCTAACTCTAACCACCTGAAGTCAGTGCAGACCCCATAGGTTAAAGGCTCAGTCCACAAGATTGCCCCAGCTTCAGACACCAGTCACAGGTCCCAGTACCTGTCACTACCTATAAACTGGGGTTCCCAAAATCCCCATCTCAGGTTCTATAATTTGCTAGAATGGCTCACAAAACTTGGGGAAACATTTTACTATAACCGGTTTATTTTAAAGGACACAATTCAGCAACAGTGAAATGGAAGAGATGCAAAGAGGGGGGGAGCGTCCATACCCTCAGGGCTCTGCGCCCTCCACCACTTCAATGTGTCCATCAGCACAGTATTTCTCAGAATCCTATCATTTGAGGTTTTTATGGGGGTTTCATTACATAGGCATGACATTAAATCACTGGCCACTGGCCATTTACTTCACCTTCAGCCCCTCTCCACTCCCCAGAGGGGTCTAAGGGTGGGGCTGAAAGCAACCAGCCCTCAGGCAGAAGCTATCTATCCAGGGGCCCAGAAGAGTCATCTTATTAGCATATGGTTATGCTTATGGTTGAAAGGGTTTTGCTATGAATAACAAGAGACACTCCTATTACTCAGGAAATTCCAAGAGTTTTGGAAGCTCTGCGCCAGGAACCAGGATAAGAGACCAAATATATATTTCCTATTATATTACAGGAATCACAGACTTCCGGCATGAACCAGTGCGATCCTGACCTCTACAACCCATTGGCAAACTGCTCTCCTAACTCAGGAGACACTCAGAGATTGCTTCTATCCACACTGCCATGGGCTCCAGGACTCCAGCGCCTTGCAAGGCCCCCAAAGTGCAAATCACCTCCATCAACCCAGGGTCCTTGTTGCATGACATTGTGAACACCTCCATCACTGTCTCTACAAGCTCTTTCAAACACCAGAGAAATTCATTTTATAAAATTTTGGGGAACACTGGATTCTCTTGCCAACAACTCAAAATTATGTTTAAGCTTATTCAGAATGTCTGAAAACATCCAATCTTCTGGTAAAGAGGAAAAGGGACTAAACGCATTTTTAAAAATTCTTATTTACTACCTGGTACTGTTGCCTGGGTTCCTCGTCACAGCCTACGTATTATTTTAGAGGTGAAGGATCTTCCCTGACCTCCAAACTCCTCCCGTACCTGCCTAGATGCCCTAAGTGCCTTAAACAACAGAGAGAGCAGTTCAGTCCCAAATTAAGATACGAAGACACTGACTCATGTAAACTTCTTTACACTATGGTACAAATGACTAATACTCATGATGTTGTCCCCAGACTGGCTCTGGCAGGAGAAACACAGTGCCAGCTGAAATTGGCACTTGCCATCCGCCTCTACAAGGATTAAGCCACTGCAGTCATTGACCTTCAAGACATCCTGAAAGGAGTTCAGGGTGGAGACCAGGAATGAGGCACTCTGTGCTCTGGGAAAAACTGGCAGAACAAGCCTTCCGATTCGATATTTCAGAAGATTTTACGAGCCTAAATTCTTCCATCTTCTCACATACAGAAAAGCACTAAAATCGTTAACAGTGACATCTGCTCCTTGTGACTAGCAGCAAGCCTTGCCAAAATGTGTGACTGACTGCACGTCCCCCCTTCACTAAAATCATAGATGATACTGACCTTCCCCCCCTTAACAAAACTTAACCCACAGCTCTCACGTTGTGTATTTTTTTTCAGTTGACAACAGCATCTGAGTAGCCACATAAGGAAAGAAGGATCAGAAGGGGAAGAGGAGGTCTGGGGCATAGAACACAACCCTGCCCTGCCTGCCAAATTTGCCATACTTGCTCCCAACACAATAGCTAAGGCATGACCCAGAGAGGGCACCATACAGTCGGCTCCTCCCCGACTCCTGAACAAGGTGGGGCATACAAGTTGGCAATTCCACCCTGACCGGGAAAGAATGTTAACAAGGACAGTTCAGACCAGTCAAAAGCAGAAAGCCTTTCCGAAGAGTCCATTGCCTTGGCCTGGTTCAGCACACCCAACAGCATCTACCTAGTTACCACCTATGGAAAGGGGGCACTTGGCTGGTACCTGCAGCTTTGAAGGCCTGGAGGTCCTGGGGCTCAGTGCTGAAACGGTCAGTGGTCAGGCAGACTGCCCTCACTAGGGCTTCTAGATGGTGCCTAGGAGAGTGCTCAAGAGTTTGTCAGAGGCCAGCTCAGAGGCCAACATTTTAGTACACGTGAACAAAGGCTCATTAGGCGACGCAATTATAATTAAAGACCTATAATTAAAGGGCTGACCAACCTCAGGCCTGGGTCATCTCACCCAAACACTCCTTGCTTGTAATCTTCTCTTTCTTAAAGGGAATAAAGACTTGAGACTTTGCCATCACTTCTTGAACCTTCTCTTGGCCCCCTCCCTCCCACCAACAATTCCAGGTCTCTTGGTCACTCCCCCTGGAACATACACAAAACTGGCCCCGATTCCAGTCTGCTGACTCAGGAGAGCAGGGTCAAGAGGGACTTGTGGTTGTGAGGTGTTGCTTCTGGGCTTGGAGAAAGCTATCTTTTTTAGGAAGGTAGGCAGTTGCTCAGGAAGGAGCCATATATCCATATTTGGGGGTGCAGGGCGGAGGTCTTGCCACTGGAAAGCCCAGAGAAAACATTCAGGAAGCAACGGGCAAGGAAAGTGGCTTCTCTTCTCTCAATCACAGCTGAGTCCTGCCAAGCTGGACCCTATTCAGAATGCAGAATCAGATTCATCTTGTGAAATTTCCATTCCCTATCATGTAACAAATAATGCGATAAAGATTATGCCATGATTGGGGGAGAACCATGGTACATTTAGTTCAAAGTATTTTGAGGCAATTTTAACATATCTGTCAGGGGGAAGGGTGTGTGTGTGTGTGTGTGTGTGTGTGTTTTAACATATCTGTCAGGGGGAAGGGTGTGTGTGTGTGTGTGTGTGTGTGTTTTAACATATCTGTCAGGGGGAAGGGTGTGTGTGTGTGTGTGTGTGTGTGTGTGTGTGTGTGTGTGTGTGTGTGTGTGTGTGTGTGTGTGTGTGTGTGTGTGTGTGTGTGTGTGTGTGTGTGTGTGTGTGTGTGTGTGTGTGTGTGTGTGTGTGTGTGTGTGTGTGTGTGCAAGGAGACATTCTCGGTGGTTAACTTTGGTTGAGGCTTCTAGGCCCCGCTCCTGACCCAGGCTGTAGACGCCCTGGAAAAAGCACCTGGGGCTACAGTTCCTTCCAGCTCCACACTGAGCCACCACCTCTGGTTCAGTTGCCAGCCCACCCTGGACCTCTTACAGGGATTCTCCTCTTGGCCTAGCCCTCTGCAGACTGATGGCTTGCTTGGAATGCTTTTTCCCTTCAGGTTTTTCTTCTGGATTCCAAGGGCTCCCCTAACTTGGTTTTCTGCCCCAGGCCAAGGGTGTAGTACCCCAGGCTCCTGAGATGGTTAGCCAGACCTGCCCTTGGGCTCTGAAACCAGTCACACTGCCACAGGTCTATACCCAGACCACAGACTCTCCTTAAGTCTGTCCTCGGAAACACACTGACACGCACATCCTCATCCCTGCAAAGAGGATCTGACCCAACTAGAAACAGGCACCTGGTTTCTTTCAAATGCCACAGAGAACAGGAAGGACCATTGGCGGCCACTAAAACCACCAGGCTGACCGGCTCCAAAGTGAGGAAGAGGGAGAAACACCTCAAATCAGCACAAATCAGCACAGTTCTGTCATCCTCATCTTCTAAAAGCCAGGGAGCCCATGTACTCTGAGACCGAAGCTCTTATGGGGACAGTATAGTAACACATCTAAAAACAGCATGATAAACAGAGACCCATGGAAACAGTTCAAAACCCACCCTACTGATTGATTTAGGTGTTCAAACAGAGGCTATTAAACCAATCAAAAGCTTTAAAAAAATCTGGCTTTGAGATCACAAATAGGAAATATTTATCTTTTATTATCTTATTCATCTTTTGAGCAACACAATGACATCCATCCACTAGGTGAACAGATGTTCACAAGGCCAAACTCGAATCACCTCTGCTCACAGGCGGCCTCTGGTTAATGAATCCTATCTGCTCTGCTGCCTGGGCTGGCTAGTGAATGTGGCTCCAGACTTTGAGTTCCTATCAGTGATTTTCACCATGACACCACAGCTAGACAATATGTTTCCTCTGCCTCAGGTTTAAAGACACTTTGGTTTTGAGTCACCAAAGCTGTCCTTGAAATCACCAGAAAATGCAGGTTACCCATTAGCCAAGCCTCTCCCCTAAAGGGAAGAGGGGGGACTGCCATTCTTGAGTGCCTATTGTATGTTCTAGAGGCAGCAGCCCACAGCCTCAGTGACCAACATGGGACAAAGTTACCAACTGCTCTGATCTTGTGCTGTTTTGGGTGGTTCCTCTTGTCACAAACATCTGTGGGGGCCATCCCATCCCAGAAGGACCAGGTTAAAAGCGTGGCTCCTGAACCCATGCTGGTGTCCCAAAACCAGCCACAAGGAGCAAAGACCATCCAAAGAGTAGCTAGAGGATCGACTCTAAAGCAACACAAAAATAACTGGAGTAAAACATTAACTGTAGAATCTAACAGGTGGGTATATGTTCACTATACAATTCTTTCAATGATTCTGTATGTTTGTTTTCCCAAATTAAAAACTAAATGAAGCATTACGCAAAGAACACTTTTAACAGAAACAGAAAATGTTTTTCCTAAAGCCTTTTCACATTCTTTTAATCAAAGAAGGCCACGTCCCATCACTGAGACAATTAACTCTGATTTCCAGGGTGATTAATAATAATGGCTCATAACTGGTACAGGGCATTCAATAATTTGTGAACAGTAGCTCTCATGGGAGGGAGGGTCAAGTGGAACCTACTCAACATGGGCCCACTTCAGGGGTGGGAGCCACTGAAAGCAGAACCTCAGCGTGACAGCTCTTCCCCAGCTACAATACCCAGCAGCCCGCATTAGGCAGATGGCAGGGGAGTTAAGCTTGCTACAGAGCCCCACAAGGCTGGAAGTGGCAGGAGAGCAGTGAGCAGATTAACGCCTGATCCTCTGCCCTCAAAGAGCCCCTGACCCATTTCTCTGTTGGGAAAGGAAACTGCTGTGGTAAGACAGGCAGAGGGGCAGAGAGGCTGTGGCCAACACCGGTAGTTTCAAAGAGTGCTCTATTTTGCTCTGGAGGGGGGCAGCAGATGGAACTGTGAAGAGTGACAAGGGGCATCAGATGACACAAGTGCACTATCTGGGAGCCACGTGGTTAAGGTGTCAACCACACATGCTTTTCTGAGGAAAAGTAAAATTCAGCCCTCCCCTTACACCCTCCGGCCTAGGTTCTTCATATCACGGGCCCTAGCCGAAGTCCGGTGCAGCCACACCACAATCCAAAAATCCACAGGTGTTTCAGGAACAATCACCTGGGGGCTATCTCGAAACCCTGCACCAGAGCACAAGAGACAGTGGGTAAAGAGAATGGGCCATGGCCTGGGGATGGCCCAAGATGAACAAACCGTCCCCTTACGAGAGGGGAGAGACCCGGGCAAAGTTAAGTCTTGGAGTTTTGCAAAGTTAAGGTCTGGGCTGTCCCGGCCCAGCTGAGCCAGGAAATATGCCTCTTCAGGTTATCGACTTCTTGGACAATGCAAGCAGAAACTCGGGGACCTGTCCCTCCTGTGCTTAAAGACTCCAAGACTTGTTCTGAGACCACACATGTGGGCTCCTTGGCCATCGGGTGTCTTGGAACTGGTGTTTGGGCGGGGTGGGGGGGAGGTGCTGTCTGTCTTTCTGATTACCAGAGGCAGCCTGGGTTCCAGGGTCAGATTCACCGGCCCTAGTTGCTTCCTAGGCCCGCTGGGCAAGGGAAGGGCATTGGGCAAGGGCTCCGGCGGAGTCTGTGGGACAGCCGGCATAAGGGCGGAGGCGGTAAGGGCAACAGGTGACAAGCCGCGCCTGGAGGGAAGTTCTCCTCTCCGGAGACGACAGCAACTAGAGGTGCCCCATGAGTCCGGACGGCCACCCGCAGCACTTACGCGCTCGTGGGTCCACGGTGGGACAGAACCGAAACTTTCTGCGACCAAGCGGAAGAGTACGAGAGTGCGGCGTAGGCGGCCATGATACGCAGACCCCTCCGCAGGCTGGCGCAGACTACAACTTCCAGCATGCTCCACAGGGCCTCTGTCTACAACTCCCATCGGACCCCACGGACAGAGTGAGGACTACAACTCCCGGCATCCTCCGCAGAGCTTATGCTCACAACGCCCGCTGGTTCCACGGCGGTAGCCGGCTTTAAATTAACCCTTGCAATCCCTGGGAGCATGTGTGTCCACAAATCGTATGTCTGGGATCCTGAAAGCAGTGCTGTCCACGTGTGGCTTTTGAGAACCTGAAATGTGACTATTTTGAGTTGAACTGTACATGTGCTGTAAGTGCAAAATACACCTGAGTTCCAAAAGAATGTAAAATAGCTCATTAACATTTTTATATTGAGTCCATGTTGAAATAATAATGTTTTAATATATCGGGCTAAATAAAAAGCATTATATATTGATGGGCCTAATGGTCTATCTTTTCATCCCCCTTGCTACTTAACACAGGGACCTGCTTAAAATCACTGCTCAAAAACTATGTGTTAATGAATGAACTACCACTCCTAACTTCTCCCTACTCTCTGCCCAATTTCTATTTATAAGTTACATTTTCTATTTATAAGTTGTGAAGCACTCTGAGGCTGCACTCAATAGAACAAAATGCACTCACTAGTAATGAATGGTCACAAGAGAGGAGAGCAGCAGTACCTGGAGTACTTCAGCCTATGACTGGGCTCCAAAACACCCTTCTACTTCGCAAGACTTAGCTGTTGGTGTCCAGTCAGGAGCCATGGCCCAAACATTACAAATGCACAAAGAGGGGAGTTATCTGGTAGAATAATTCAGGAAAGGAAATAGATTTAGGCTATGGCATCTCATTAGCCATCTTTTCTGAGTTAGGTGTAGAGAAGGCAGTGGGTTAGATGAATGGAATAGTCAATTTGTGGGGGCTGGGGAGAAGTGATTTCCATCCTTCGTGTTGGGATGCAAACAATGAAAGGAAAAGGGAAGAGGGGGAAGGAGATGGCAAAGGGAAATCATTCCTCCTGAAATGCAGTCCCCCTAAAACTGAGTTCCCTTGCCAAGGGAACAGACACAGGTGGGTACTTCCTTCCCCAGACTCCCACAGTTCACTGCAAAATGCCTTGGAATAATTTTAATGACACATTTAAGGTGTTCGTTCCCAGTTGTGTGGACAATCAAGCCAGGTCATTCTCTCTCAGTCAAGATGGTTCATCCAGGTCACCTGGAAAAAGGGCCAAGATTCCCTGGGACAGAAGTAATCCTATGGAAATCTTTCCCCACACAGGAATGACCAGAGGCTGGCCAACTTGAGAGTGGGGCTTTGTGGTCTCACTCCCCCCAATGTGGCCCTCCCATAGTCTTTGCACAGGGCCCGGAACAGGCCCTCTACAAAAGGCCAGGGACCTCCTGAAGGTCTACATATCCCTCCCTCACCCCCACCCTCGTCTCTACTCCCTGCAACCATCCAATTCTATGTGCCATCTGTTGCCCATGTCTTCTCTCTGTGGGTGATGCTCAAAGCTGTTTTTTCTTTTAGTAAGTTTTTTAAAAATTAATTTATCTATCTGGTTGTGCCAGGTCCTAGTTGTGGCAGGTGGGCTCCTTAGTTGCGGCTCAAGGGCTCCTTAGTTGCAGCATGCATGTGGGATCCACTTCCCTGGCCAGGGATCGAAGCTGGTCCCCCTGCACTGGGAGCATGGAGTCTTAACCACTGTGCCACCAGGTAAGTTCCCAAGGCTGATTTTCTGAAATGATAAAGTCAAGGAGCCAGGCCACCTTTGTCATCCTTTGGTCTTTCTAGCCACACTCTTTTGTGGAGGGGATAGGGGTGTGGGGTGTGGGGGGATTGCAACAACCCTACACCTAAAATCTGGGCTGACCCCAAGGTGGAGAGGGGAGCTCTGTACTCGGAATAACTTGGTGAGGATTTAGGATAACTTTCTTTCCCTTACCAAAATCCCCTGCAAACCTGCCAAATATATCCTACCAAGTTTTCAGGATGCCTGAAATTCCCAGCAGGAAGTGGTATCATTCCTTCTGGCTGAAGGGTTGATCTTTGGAAGGTACTTGTTCAGGCACCATGGGTCATGAGACAGAAGAAACCTTGGACTTGAAGGCAGAAAACATAGGTGCCAGACCATGGGAGAGACAGGGACAGAAAGCTGAGGCTAGGAGCTCTCAAGACAGACTTGGCCTCCTGGACAATTTCACCTAAGGCCTGAATGGAGCCAATTTCCTACCATCCTGACCCACACAGGGCTTGTTTGACACTTTATCTCCAGTCCTCCTTCTGTATCACTCCTTTCACCCAAGACCTTAACCCAGATCCTTCATAAGCAGAGAACTTTTGAGAATCCTAAATAATGATCTTGGGTAGAAATGAGGGGAACATAACCAGTCTGAGGTAAGTCAGTACATGCTAATCTTTTATTTGCATATATGATACAGTGATGCTGTTTTTATGAGATGATTTTAAGAATAATTCATATTTGTCCCATCACAGGCAGGTTTCACAAATGAAAGCTGTGAGTTCAACAAACCAGGCACTGTCCGGGCTGGTGGGCCCAAGAGAAGAGTTCATGGGAAGCCCATTGGGGTGGTGCCTGGTATTGACCGGAAGACATAAGCAAGTGTGAGAAGAAGAAACAGAAGTAGAAAAGAGTCAAAAAGATGGTCTCCTATCCACTTACTCAACCAACCACAAACACTGCTGGGCACTGAGGGAGGGTCTAGACATGCAACATGGGGTTTGTGCCCTCAAGGAACTTCCACTCTGGCTTGGGTCATCTGAGGTCTGGGGCTGCCCCAGGCTTGGAGGCATGTTCCTATTTAGAGATCAGCAAGGTTTCTCTCTTGCTGATTTTGTCCGAGAGTGTGGAGGTGGAAATGCTGTGAAGAGGATCTTCCCTCAGAGCTGCTGTGGAATTTTTATGCTCCAGGAGTGGTAGGAGGTCTGCAGCCCTGGGTCCAGGGCACCTTTTTTTGACTGGAGTAGGAGGGATAGGCCCACAATGGTCCAGTTGAGGTTGAGCAGTGGTTTTAGTGGGTAGGGGGAGGGGAAAGCAGGAGGTTGTGGTCCATGAAGAGTGTGGTCAACAAATGTGGAGTGTGGTCACTGGGCTGCAGCTTGTGGGTTGCTTCCTTCAGCAGTCCTGCCCAGGTTCCCTTTCTGGTAGGATGGATGCCCCTCCATCTTCCCATTCATACCTCTCCTCCTCTGTGCCTCTTCCCTTGGATTCCCAAGGAGCTAGATTAGGAGAAGACTATGGATTGAAAAGATTACCCTGGGAGCTAGTCTACTAGGGATGCCAAATCATCACTAGAAATGCAAAGAGACAAATGTGATTGTACTGATGAAGCGCTCCCGGGGATACAGCTATATGTGTTGAAAAGAATACTTAGGTAAGTATCTTGGGATGTGAAGGAATGGGATGGGGCGAGGAGATGGTGGAGTAAGGCTCTCAAAGGGCACGCATGCTCTGTAGTGATACAAGCTCCCCAAACCTGCCTTCTAAGAAGAGTGGGCTCAAAACCTGCTTCGGTTTGGCGAAGTGGGTGTGTCAGGGGAGTCCTCTGCTCTTCTGCTCCCTGGGCTCAGCCCGCCTCTGAACAAACGTTGAATAAAATTTTAATAATATCAATTGGAAGGAGTGCAGAATGATTAGCCTGACCAGAAGCTCATAGGCTTAGCTCTGACCCCATCACTGTCTTTCCTTTTGCTGTTCCTTTCTTCTGTGGTGAGTGATGGCCACACCAACTGGCTCTAAGTCCACAGGAGTTTTATCCCTTCACGGGTGCACTACCCAACCCTCTCCAACAGGTGCTACAGGCCTAATTCTTAAAACTAGACCCTCACTCTTCCCCAGTCAGCTCAAACTCCTTCAAGGCTGGCTGCCCAGGGGCAAATAGATCATTGATCCATTGCAGCTGGAAGTGAAGGGGAAAATGCTTTACAAGCTCTCTAGGCTCCAGGTGAGGGCTATATTAGTAGCTACTTTATTCAACAAACATGTATTGAGTGCCTGCTGGGTGCAAAGTCCTGCTCAAGGGACGGTGGAAGACTCTGGAATTCCCATTTTCAAGGAGTTGCAGCCAAATATATGTTCCTAACTGGGGTGCATGTCAGAATCACATCGGGAGCTTTTCCAAAGGCCCCTCTCCAGAGCTGAATCAGGTTCACAGATTGAGACCAGGTCTGTGGGGTACGGGGAAGCTCAGAGGGTGGTTTTTATCTATGTCCTTGGATGTGAAGCTCTGGGACAGTGTAAGAGACAGGCATGTGTACCACTAACTAAAAAGCAAGGGCAAGTTTACCCAATGCCACAGAGAGAGATGAGCAACGTGCTCTGAGAGTGGAGACTAGCAAAGAAAGGTTAATATTTATAAAGCAGCAGCCTGGGCAAACAAGGTAGAACATGTCACATGGGCATGCCTCTTACAAAGAGCATAAATTGTAAGAATAATGACAGCTACCATTCTTTTCTCCCACTCAGTACACAGTGATAGAACACCACGGTCCACTGCTTGGCAGGGTGCAAGACCAGGTTCCTGCCCTCTGGCAGTTTGCAGTGTGATGGGGCAGGGAGATAGGACATCCACGGGTGTAACTGCGACATGTTGGAGAGTGCCAAATACTATTTTAGAGAGAACAAGCAGAGTGCTGTGGCGACCCAGAGAGTGCTCTTCTGATTTACAGACTGTGGACACCTTCCTGAAGGAGCTGGCATTTCAGCTGGGGCTTGTGGGTTAGGGAGTAGAAGGCCCAGCATGACAAACGCCCAGAGGAGACTGGGAGAAGGGTATCTGGGAAAGTCCTTTGTGGCTTTTGTGGTGGTCTTTTGTGGCTGGATCCCAGGCTGCTTGGGGGGTGGGGGCTTACGTTGGAATAAAATTAGAAAGAATGGAAAAGTTAGTTGGCACCAGATTGTAGGGGCCTTTATTTACATGCAAATAAAGCCTACGGTGTTTGGGCTTTATTTGCATGTAACGTGGAGCCACTGAGGGTTTTGAAGCACCCTGATGTCAACGCAGACGACGCTTGGTGGGGAAAGAGATGAGCAGCAGGACGATGCAGAGGAAGTGAGGCGGTTTGGGGACGAAGCCACAGGCATGTGAGAGACACTGGGAAGGTAACATCAACAGGACTTGGTCGTGGGAGTGGGAGTGGAGGGAAAGGAAATGCAGGGCTCAAAGATAACTTGGTTTTGGGGGGAAGCTGGGACCATCAACCAGGAGGGGGAGAACATTTTAGGTGGAACATGATGAATCAGAAATGTCAGCTCAATACCCAGCTGGAGAGGAGGAGATGCTGGAGGAATCTTCACTCTGGATGCCTTCATCAAGGTGGGTGTTCAGTTATCTGGGCCTTCAGAGCTGGACTGTTGGCACCTGGAGGGTAGCATCTGCATCTCATTCATTTTTATATCCTCCAAATAAATGCCGGCAGAAGATGGCACTTATTGCATTCATTCTTAAGATTTATAGACTAAATATGCAAGTGCCAGTTCACGTGCTAGAAACTGGAACTATGATACAGAACACGTCTCGAGACCAGCTGTGGGTTTTTAGAATCCAGATTTCCTTCTCACTATGCTTATTTGAGGATGTGATTCCTTTTGTTCTGCAGACAGCCCCATCCAGCAGTCATCCAGAGCCAACCGCCTCCAAAATCAGCTGGGACAGCCCTACGATCAGGGAGGGGAGAGACCGTCTTGCCAGCAGCCTACATCTACACAACTGAATTTCAGACCCTCATAAAGTCTTCAGAGATGCTCCTTTCAGGGAATGCTTTCATATTTAAGAGCCTTCTGAACTAAGCAAGGATAAGAAATCCATGTCTGAATGAAGGAGTAAATGCTAAAAGATTTTCTCAAAATCTAAGAGACATTTTTCTGGATGGCAATATAAAATTTCCAGATGGGGAAATTTTCCTCAGAAGAGGGGGCACATAGGACCCCTTGATGTAATGTACTTCTTTCACCCCCGTCGCTGCAGTGGTAGCGTGTCCCAGAGCTGTGCCTTCTATGCTCCTTCCCGCCCTGCTTCTCCTTCAGCTCCACCTCCTCCGGCTCCTCTGTCTACCGCCACCTGCCCCACCAAACTCCCTCTCAATAGAAGGAGGTGCCCTCATAGGTGAAGGCACCTGGGGGGTGAGGTGACGGGGGAAGGCCAGGTGCCTGTTGCCGGCAGAGCCAGAAGTGCCGGAGCAGACTTTTGAGGTGTCTGCGGAACTTGACCCCGACAAAGACATAGAGCACCGGGTTGAAGCAGCAGTGGGAGAAGGCAACGTTGCGGCAGATGAGCAGGACATAATCCAGCTGCTGGCTGACCTCGCAGCTCTGAATGACCCCAAGTTTCAACAGTGTCTGCAGAAACAGGATCAGGTTGTAGGGAGCCCAGCTAAGGAAGTATGCCGCCACAATGGTGAAGATGAGCCTAACTGTCCGGTGGCGCCGTTTGGACCGCGAGCGGAACAGGGTCCTGAGAATCTCCACGTAGCAGAACAGGATAATGCCCAAGGAGAGAAGGAAGATGATGTTGTGCTGGTAGACTGAGGCTAGGAACCACTCGAGTTCTGAATAATCACAGCCCGAAGGGAACACCTTGTGGAAGATGGCATCGGGGATGGAGGACAGGATGCTGGCTGCCCACACAGCTATGGTCACCAGCACGCGGCACTGGAGGGTGTGGACACGCAGGGATGAGATGGGACTCACCACGGACAGGTAGCGATGGATGGTCATGATGGTCAGGAAGGTGATGCTGCTGTAGAGGCTGATGGAGAAGATCATGTTGAGGAGCTTGCAAAAGAAGTCTCCCAGCAACCAGCCCCAGTGGTACCCCAAGATCCACACGGGCAACAAGCAGGAGAACACCAGGTCTGAGAGACACAAGTTGAGGATGAAGACGTTGGTGAGGGACTCCAGGCTCTCATACATCACCAGGACCCACAACACCAGGCTGTTGCCCACCATGCTGAGGAAGAACACCAAGCAGTACAGGATGGTGGTGCTGAAGGTGGCAAAGACAAAGGTCTTCTTCTCACACAGAAAGCTCTGAGGATCATACTCAAAAGGGGTGGTGGTCTCCGGGATGTCTGAGGGCTCCATCTAGACGTTGAGAGCATCTGAAGTGATACAGACATGGAGTTCAAAGCCATGTGGTTAGGCTAGAGAGCAATAGGACCCATGATACAAAAAAGTGTGGTCCATGGTCCAGCTACTGGTTGGCGAACTATTTATAATGAAATTAGGAACTTTTGCCAAAACGTGAAGTTACTAAGCATGCTGTTCAGTTTGGTTAGCATTTTTTCTTAGCAAGACTTTCTTGAAGGAAGTGACACATTAATTTACAATATGTCATAAGCCCCTTCCCTTCTTGAAGACTGTCATTTGAGTAACACTAAGCTAGACCAGTGTCCCAGTAGGTGTAGGAGAAAGACAGTGGAACTGGATTCAAAGACCTGAGATCAAATGTGGGGCCCAATATCACGTTCCTGGGCAAGCTTTTTAACCTTTCTGAACCTTGGGTCCTCATCTACAAAACAGCACTAATGATCCCAGAGTCACTCCTTCATTTATTCAACAAATACCTGCTAAGAATTTACTACACCCATCTGCCCTTCCCTCTCCTCTCCCTCTGTCCCTCCCTTCCTTTCTTTCTTCCTCTGCTCCTTCCTTTTCTTCCTCCCGTAAAGTGTACAAACCCTGGTGGCAGGATTGTTTCAGGAAACTTGCCATCTCCAGGAACTGGTCCAAAAAGAGAGGACACAAAAGGAGCAAACATCTCTCTCACGTAAATCCAATTATGAAATAATCTCAAGACTTCAGTGAATGTTGAGAATCTGGGAGATCAAATTCCCACTAACACAGAGGATTAACTCTCAGAGCAGAAAGCTTCATCATCTGGGAGTTTGGTCTACAGAATATCTTACAAGCAAGTGGAAATAACCTAAGTGTCCAATAGGAGGGGAATAGCTAAGAAAACATATGGTCAAATTGACTTAATCCTCTGTGCTAGTGAGATTTTAGAAATAGTGAGACTAGGACTTCCCTGGTGGTGCAGTGGTTAAGAATCCGCCTGCCAGTGCAGGGGACACAGGTTTGAGTCCTGGTCTGGGAAGATCCCACATGCCGCAGAACAACTAAGCCCATGCACCACAACTACAGAGCCTGTGCTCTAGAGCCCGCGAGCCATAACTAGTGAGCCCACGCGCCGCAACTACTGAAGCCCGCATGCCTAGAGTCTGTGCTCCGCAACAAGAGAAGCCACCGCAACGAGAAGCCCGCACACCGCAACGAAGAGTAGCCCCCGCACGCCACAACTAGAGAAAGCCTGCGTGCAGCAGTGAAGACCCAATGCAGCCAAAAATAAAATATAAATAATAAATAAATTTATTTTTTAAAAAAAAGAAGAAATAGTGAGACTAGAAGGCCAAGGAGACAAAAGAGAAGTGATTGAAGAGCCGGAAATTTCACTGAGAGAGGGGCAAATGAAGCTGCAGGGCCTCAGAGAAGGGTGGGAGACTTGGATGAAGCAGCTGCCTGAAACAGATAAGAGAGCTCTCATCATCCACTATGTGTCAGGCACTGTGCTAACACATTATACTCAACTGCTCCCTTAATCCTGCAACGCTCTCTCTTAAGATGTGACCATTTCCATTTTATAGAAGAGGAGACAGGTTCAGACTGGTAAAATGACCTTCTCAATGTTATAAAGCCAGGAAGCAGCAAGGAGGGCCAAGACTGGAACTCAGGCTTTATGACCTTGTATTCTGAGGAGGAGAACTGGAGAAATAATTTCCCACTTCCTAGTTTGGGACAGGAGGAAAAATAGTCTCAGAATGTATCAGAATGTATCCTATTTTAGGTAGTTAAATCAACTGGTGTCTCTAAACACAAAAGTGAAGATAGTTGAAAATATTAATATGGTGGTTTTGTTTTGTATTCTTTTGATATCTAGAGAGGGATACATAAGCTTTTGCATGTTTACTGTCCACTTCTGTTTCTTATTTTTAAAGTGCTTACGGATTTTATTCATTTTTCTACTTGGGATAACACTGTTTTTCTTATGGATTTTTAAGAGCACTTTATTTAGTCTGGTCAACCCATTCTGCTTTTGACTATGTCTTATGGCCTTGCTTTTCTGACATTTAGAAATTGGGTACTTACATTTTAAAGAAGAGCTTATCTGACTCAATACAACAGCCCTTAATGACCAATGACATATGCCAGGCGCTATGATAGATGCTGGATTATATAGTATGAACATAATACACTCTACCTACAAGAAGCTTACAGTTTAGAATGAAATCAGAAATGATACAAATATCTGGGATCTCCTGTAGTGTGACAAGTGGGAAGTGGAGATATTTTGAAACAGGGGTTTGTAAGCACCCTTCATATCGTACAAAGCCAAAGCTGGTTGTCTGAAAAAATTTTTTTAAAGGTACTAAAACTGTAGCTAGACTGAGAACAAAAAGAGAGAGAACACGAACGGTCAATAGCAGGTATGAATGAGTGCTTATTGCTACAGATCTTACAGAATTTAAAAGAATAACAGAAAAATATTATGATCAGTTATAACAAATTCAACAACTTAAACGAAATGGACAGATTTCCTTAAAAATTCAACCTACCAGAACTGACATGAAATGATATGACATAGTCCTACCTTTATTATAGTAATTTAGTTAACTCTAAAAAACTGTCCCAGATGATTTTCTAGTGTGTTCTGTCCAACATTTAAGAAGAAATAACACTGATCTTAGGCAAACTACCTGAAATACAGGATGGAATAATTCCCAAATTGTTTTATGAGGCCAGCATAGCCCTGATACCAAACCAGAGAAAAATATTACAACAGAAAACTATAGACCAATATCCCTCATGAAGACAGACATAAAAATCCTTAACCAAACATTAGCAAATCAAATCCAGCAATGTATTTTAAAAGGTTAATACGTCACGACCAAGTGTTTATCCCAGAAGTATGAAGTTGGTTTAATATTTGAAAATCAATCAATTTAAGTGACCATATTGAGACAAAAACTATATGATCCTTTTTGATAAATGCAGAAGAGCATTTGACAAAACTCAACACTCATTCATGATATAATCACTCAGCAAACTAGAAATAAAAGGGATATCAGGTACCTACAAAAAACATTCCAGTTTTTTGTTAGTTATTGATTCATTTACTCAAAATTTCAGAGGAGCTGCCAGTCAGGGCCTGGTAGGCCTTGGGCACAGAAAGAAGAATGGTGCCAAACCCCAAACCTCTCCGAGTTATATCCTAGGGGTTTGGTTCCCTTTGCCTGTCATTGCTCTCCCACCCCATCTCTGAAGCCCACTTCAATTCTAACAGAGTAACTTTAGCTTTCTGGTCCACTTTATAATTTGGATTGAGAAATACAGCTCTAAATTACCCAAACACTAATAATAACAATGCCTTACATAGAGACTTATAACCAAACACCTCCACTTTCTTTAGCACAAGGAAAAGCAAAGCATTATATATGCTTTGCAGTCCACAGACCTGCTTTTTAGCAACACAGGTTTTTGGGAATCCTCAGATCCAGGGAATCAGAGCCTCTGGAGGGAGGGCTCAGGAATCTGCATTATTTACCTGCTCTCCAGGTGGCTCTGATACCTACCCGGGAGTTTAAGAACTCCTGCTATAGGCTATTAGAAGTAGAGGAAAACATACGTTTGAAATGTTTGTAAAGGAACTCACCTATATCTGCACCTCTTTACATGCTTCTTGAGGCAGAAATGGTGCTTCTTTGTTTCATATTTTGCGCAAAGAAACCGAAACACCCACCCTGCCCAGTAGGCTAGAGGAAGGTGGGGGAAGGCTAATGTGCAGAGTCTCAGAGGGAGACAGAGGGAGAGACAGGGAGTCTTCCTAACCCCCCTCTTCCCACCACTAGGCGTCCTGGCTTGATCTGCTCCCAACCCGCCACTCCACCCAAGACCTCATGTAGAACCTGGCTACGTCACTTGTCACTTGGAAAAGAGCTGGTCACCCAGCCTGTCTCCACAGGAAGGTGGGGTCCACAGCTTAGGGATCATCTAAGCCCCTGGGTTCCACCAAGGATAGATGCAGGTAATTTTGGAGTTGGAAGGGATCATAAAAGATAATGTATTTTTTTAAAGTGGTATTTTAATCTTATCAAAAATTATAGTTGATTAATATACCAGTAATACTTTATTATTATTTTAAATTGAAATAATTCATGTAATAAAAAATTTAGCATTTTAAATTGTATAATTCAGTAGTTTGGGGCATATTCACAATGTTGTACACCACCATTACTATCCAATTCAGAACATTTCCATTACCCCGAAAGAAATTCATGCTTGTTTGTCAGCAGAAAATCCTACTCCCTACCTTGCTCCATCTCTTGGCAACCACTAATCTACTTTCTGTCTCTATGGTTTTGCCTATTCTGGACATTTCATATAAGTGGAATCATATGTGACCTTTTGTGTCTGGCTACTTTCACTTAGTATAATATTTTGAGGGTTCATCCATGTTGTAGCATGTACCAGTACTTCATTCCTTTTTATGGTTGAATAATATTCCACTGCATGGATAAGCCACATTTTAACCAGTCATCAATTGAATGACATTTGTGTTGTTTCTACTTTTTGGCTATGATGAATAATGCTGCTCTGAACATTCACTTGTAAATTTCTGTATGGATATATATTTTCAATGCTCCTGGGTATTTACCTAGTAGTGGAATTGCTGGATTGTTTAGTAACCCCATGTTTAGCTTTTTGAGGAACTTCCAAATCATTTTCCACAGAGCTGTGCCATTTTATTTTCCCACCAGTAATGTATGAAGGCTCCAATTCTGTTGATCTTCTCTGCAAAAATGGGATCGTATCATGTACACCGATTTATCCTTTTTCCATTAAACAAAATGGCATGAAAGTCTTTCCAAGCCTTCTTCTTTATAACAGCTGGAGCTTTACCTATTTTCCTGTCAATGGACATCCAGTTTGCTTTCAATTTTTAAAATTATCACAATGCTGCAGGGATTAAAGGTATATCTAATACATACACCTTTAATGTACTGGTGTTGAATTACTGTAGGATCGATTTCTAGAAGTGGTGCATTTCTGGGTCATAGGGAATGTGCATTTTACATTTTGGTAAGTACTGCCAAAATACTTACCATTTAGAACCTCTAAAATGGTTGTTATTTATTTACATTTCCAAAATAGTGTATACCTGGTCAAAATCAGGTGTTACTAACTTTAAAAATTTTGTTCATTCTGAAAGGATACTTGTAGTATCACGTTGTTTTGATTAAAATATTGTTATTTTGAGTTAGGAATTTTCTCTAAAGATTTATTGTCCAATTGTGTGTGTGTGTAATTGTTCCTTGCTGAGGTAGATAATTATTGCAAGGACTCATATAGCAAGTGTTTAACAAATGTTTGTTCCCTAAATATGAAGATACAATTTGAAACTAACGTTTTCACATTTCCCCACATTTGGTTTCATTGTGAAAAAAGTTCATGCTCTCGCCTTAAACAGAAAGTTCTAAAACACTGTTCAGGCTCGACAAAGATGGAATTGAGTTCCAGCCTCATACAGACTCGACATACAGAAGGAGAAGTTCAGTTCTGGGTAAAGCACAATGTGGATAGGGGCCTGGTTATCACATTCAGGGTCTGGGCCCATCTGTGGGCAAGTGGGATCCAGGGCAGAGACCAGCATCAGAGGTCTTTGGCATCAGCATCAGAGTGGGGCTCTTGGCGGGAATTAATTGCTGTTAATAGGGGAACCACTGACTCTAGATCGCCAGGGTCTCATGATCTAATTGGACCAAGTCCAGCAAGATGGATGGTTCTGTTTGAGCCTCAGCCCCATGCACATGAGAAAAGGCACAGGCATGGGCAAATGAAAGGTCTTGCAGCTTTGGGAGCCCTTGGAGAGAGCATCCTGGCTTCACTGGGAAGTACATTCACAGGGCACAGGAGGGAGGAGGCTGACAGCATCCAGAAGGCCCATCCACCTCTCTGTTGGAACATCTAGCCCCTGGCTGGAGTGGCCCTAGTGGGAGAGACTAGAGCTAGTGTTTGATCTGGGCAGAGGTATGCTGGAGCTGGCTCATACCAGCTTGTGTGCGTTTTATTTTTAGGAATTTTATGAGTTGGTTGCTGTTGCATTAGCAGCATGAAATCAACCATGGTGGAAGTATTGACACCTTGGAATATGGCAATCACTGCAAATCAGGGCTTTTCCCTCTGGAGAGCTGGTTGTTAAAATTTACCAGCACACCACTGGATAGAAGGTTAGCATTTTCTCAGAACTGCTCCTGAGATAAAGTCCCAAATTCCCAAATGGTATCATTCAGGATTCCAGAAAGGGACAGATGGCCCTCTCAAGAGGGTGACTGAGGACAATGCAAGGAAAGGACTTTTACAAAGGTGTGGGCAGGGTGTAGGGAATGCAAGCAGCGATGGTGAAGTGCCCTTGGGCCAGCAAGAGTGGGTAGCTGCTACTGAGCCAAGGGCTGAATGCACAGAGAAAGAGCCACTGAAGGACCTGGTGAGACGGGCCCTACAAGAAGGTTGCTGGACACTGGATGTGGATGTTGACAGAGGAAGTATTCACTTCCACCACTTGCCCAGCAGAGAGAGAGCCAGAAGAATAAATGTGCCAACCTCTTTCTCCTCCCATCCCACTCCACCCAAACTCCTGCTGGTGCCTTCTACTGGCACCAGCAGGGAGGCAAGGGAGACTTGATGCAGCCCATACAGGGGAGCCTCAGAAGCAGAGGCGGGTGGGGAAGGTGGAAGGCAGACCTGGAGGGATGGAAGTAAGGCATCCAGTTCAGAGCCTTAAGTGGTCCATCCCCATCCAGCTCATTTGATGCACGCTTCCCTTGCCCACTGCACTTGGTGGCCACACACGCTGCTTCCTCCCTCCCCGCTAGTTCATTCCCCCTCCTCCTTGGCTTAAACTTCACCCTCCTGTTGACTGTGTTCTTTTACACCTTGTCATTCTTCAAAGCAATTCTCTGCTTATGCTTATTATGCTTATCATTTTTATCCAATAATGATTCATTTAACAATTAAAATACCAGCAGCCAACATTTACTGGCACTTCCCACATGCCAGGCACTGTGTAACTGTTAGGCTGTATTCGAGAGGGCAGGCACCACATCTCTGTCTTGTTCATTGCTCTCTCTCTCTCCAGTGTCCGGGACAGAGCCTGGAACACACTAGGAGCTTGACAAACATGTGGAGTAGAAATCCTCACAATGACCCTAGCAAGTGTTTCCCAGCTCGTCTGTAGTATGGGAGATTACATATGGCTGCAAATGTTTTACTGCTCCTTCCACTGAGAGGCAAAGTCTAACTCCATTCTCCTTGAATGTTGCTGGTCTTGGTGACTTACTTGACTGATAGAATGTGGTGAAAGTGAGATTCTGGGACTTCAGCTGGGTCCCTAACATTCTCATTGATAGCCTTGAACCACCATTTATGAAGTCCAACTCCATGAGGCCACCATACTGGTGAGGCCACACGTGGAGTGGCTGATAGTTCTGGCTGAGCCCAGCTCTCCAGCCTTCTCTGTTGGGGCTAGACCTGGGAGGGAAGCTGCCTTGGAGCAGCCCTCCATCTCCTAGCTCAGTGGCATCGAGGGACCACCACTGATGCCACACAAAAAAGGATTACCCAGCTGAGTGCTGCTCAGGCTTCTGAGTCACAATTTATGAGCTATAATAAAATGGCTCTTATTTTAGACCTCTATATTTGAGGGTGCTTAATTACACAACAATAGTCAGAACTTATAATATTGGTTAGGGGGAAATCCCTATGCTGATTTTCCATCCCACCTTTACCCATCCCACGTTCTACGTGCCCCTTGACGACTATCATCACCCAGAGTCTTGCTGACTCTCCAGCAAGTTACCTTTGATGTGGCTTTAACAGAGGTGCCCACTCAAGGTAGCTTCCATTTGAACATGGCTGGGAAATCCCCCAAGGGCAGGCCTGGCTGCTCGGTAGGCAGCAAAGAGAGTTGAGTTGTTCTGGGTCAACTGCCAAATCTTCACATGGCCCCCTTCAACCTTTTGTGACAGTGAAATTCCCGACTCCCGGGGAGAGGCCCTTTCCTTCGAGGCCTGCTCTGCCCACCTGACCACGCACAGGCCTGGATGGATGGTTTTCACGCTGCCAGTTGGGGAAATCAGGTGCTGGCCAGGGCTGCCCCGGCTTCCACTGCTGCCCCGCTCCCTGGCTGGTCCCGTCCCAGGCAGAGCCAACACTGCTGGCATCACCAGGACTTGTCTGTGAGGAGCTTCCGAGGGCCACACGCATTGCAGCTAGAGGACTAAACCCTGGGGGTGTGCTCTGAAGGTGTGCAGGGTTCTGAATGGAGCCCTTTGGACGTTTCTGGCAGCACCGCAGGCTAAAGAGACGTCTGAGAGGCTTGAGGCCTCTCGATCTTCTCTAGGGCCTCCGGAAGGGGCCGCATGCGGATGTCCCTGGGGCTTTGCCAGCACATCCTGAGCAGCAAGGTCTCCCTCTTCTCACTACCGCCAGTGCTCCTCAAGCACACTTGGGTGGGTGGCTGGGCGTCGTGACAGCATTCCTGGCAGAGGCTGCAAGAGTTCGGAGAAGAGCGAGTACAGGATGTGTTCGTGAGGCAGTGAGACAGGTGTATCAGGGCCAGACCTCACAGAGCCTCGGACGCTCCTGGATGCCCTTGGCACAGCCATCATTTCTGCACTATGTTGGGCTCGCGGAGAATGCAGATTCCCAGGCCCTGCCCAGACCTATAGAAACAAGCTCTTCAGGTGAGGCTTGGGCCTCTGCATTTGTGACAAGTGTCCGGGGGGTTCCGAAGGAAGCCAGGCAGTGTAGAGATTAATACCACGGGCTCCAGAGTTAGGCTGCAGGGGTGCAAACGTGGACTCCAGGATTCAGTGCCCATGGAATTTTGGCACCTCAGTTTCCCCACGTGATTGCAGATAATTACAACATCAACCTCACTGACTTATTATGAGGATTAGACAAAGTGAATGAGTTAGGTACTTAAGACAATGCCCAGTGAGCGCTCAATAACTGTGAGTTCCAGCTACCCGGATGATGGCAGTAGATGCAATGCAGGAAGCTGTACCTTCAGTACAGGGTCAGATCTCAATAAATGTTTGTTGAATGGAGGACAAGAGCAAAACACGTTCAGCCATACCACTGGCACAACCATGCCATGAACATTTATTTTTATAGCAAGCTCTGGCAATATTCTAGGCGCTGGTGGTTCAAAAAGGAATAAATCGTTCCCTGCCCTTAAGATGCTCACAGGCTCACAGATGTGGAAATGGGTGGTTAGGATACAGTGTGTTAAGTGTGATGTGAGGGACAGGCTCTGGGCATACCTTGGAGAGGCAAGGAAGGCTTCCTAGAGGAGGTGATGTCAAAGGGAGATCTGGAGGATGAGTAGGAGTTATGCAGGGAAAGGGGGCTGAATGCCAGGTGTGGGGGAACACTTATGCAGTAGGGCACATTCTGAGCCTCCCAATGACTCGAAGTGAGAGAGATGTGTGGTGGAAGAAGCAGACCGCTGGGGTTTGAGGGTGGAAAGATGAGCAGCATCAGCTGGTGGGGTGGAGCTGGGTTGCCCAATGCCTTCAGGTCTGACCAGCTAGCTCATCTCATGCACTGCACGTCCTTATCACGAAGATTGCCTTGTGTGTCACTGAATAACGGTCCCCTGGATTAGTCAGTTAGCACCCTGCTTCGGTGTCCAGAGTATGAAAAGTCACAGAGGTCCAAATCCCTGCCCAAGTCACTCTCAAGTGGAGGAATGTCAAATAATTTGGAGTCCATGTTTCAAAATCACCACATGGAGATTCAGGGAAAAGTTCCTGAAGGAGAGGACATGGGCCAAGTCTTGAAAGGTGAGTAGGACTGAACAGGGAGAGAAGAGGAGGAAGGATGTGCCATTCGGGGACCAGCAAATGTAAACATCAGGAGATAGGAAATCTTGGGGCTGGGTCAAAGGACTCAACTTAGGCTCGAGACGAGATGTGTGCTGAGAGGGGCACTGGGAGATGAGCAGGAGAGGGAGGCAAAGGCCCTTGGGTGCTAAGCTCAGGAGTCTGAAATTCATCCTGAATGGAGAACTAGTAAAGGGTTTTAAGCAGAGGAACAAGGTGATCCATGGATTCACTAGGATGCTCTTGGCTGTAAGTGACAAAGCACAGGACTGAAGAGGCTTAAGTGGTCGCAGCTGTTAATTTTCCATAGGAAGGTAATGCTAGGGTTGGTGCAGCAACTTGGCAATGTCATCAAGAACCACGGCCCCTTCTACCTCTTGTACTAGCCTCAGCACCTCTGTAGTATCATTCCTCACAACTGCAAGATGGCTGCTATGGCACCAAGCATCACAGCTTTGTAAAGCATCCAAATCAGGAAATAAGGAGGCATATGTCTAAACAAGCAGCTTTCATTGGGGGCAATTTTGTGATGTCTGGGGGGCATTTTTGGTTCTCACAGCTTGGAGGAGGTACTGACATCTAGCAGGTAGAGGCCAGGGATGCTGACAAACAGGACAAACTCCCATGAGAAAATTAAAATGGCAATAATGTCGAGGTTGAGAAACGATGGTCTAAACGGACTGGGTGCCCTTAGCTTATACACGGAGGTGAAGTTGTGTCACTGCACATTTGTAGCTAAGAGCCCAGAGATTCAGTTTCATGTCTTAGCTGCTAAGGGACACTAGACACTGCCAGATATGTCAATGTATTATAAAGTTACAACCAAATGAGGTTCTAGACAGACTGAAATGTAAGAAGTGAAACCAAGAAAGGGGGAAAACAGAAATAGTTATCAGATGGATGGGGAACGACTTCATAAACATATATTTACATATATCGCATATAAACATAAATACAATATGTCTATGGCTTTCAGCACATGTCATTTGAGAAGGGCATTATTATCTGTCAGACAGTGAATTGGTTTGCAGGATATAGCTTGCTTTCTTCTTGATACATCTTTAGTTCCTGGAATTTCTATTCTTTTGTTGTAGTCAGTGTAGTGTCTTTTTTCCTTTCACTTTTCTGAAGCAGAATTAGTTGGATTGACCTTGTTGTGACAGGGGCAGTGATGGTGGGAAGGGGGGAAGAAGCTGACTTAGAAGGCAGGGGCTGCCAACATACAAGAAATTCAGCTTGTCTACAGTCAACCCAGACCCTGAAATGTCACTGGTATTTCTGCTGGAGGTTTCTGGTTTGGCCTAATTCTTTTAGAGATGCAATGCTGATTTGGTACTTTTTTTTTCCTTCCTAAACAGCTTCCTTTTCCTGTTTTTTGTTTACCATGGTCTCTGCTATTAGCCTTGTTTTTTGAAAATGAGAATTTGAGCTCTGATGGTTAGGTGTGAGTATAAGTATGCCATGGGTGTGTGTGTGTGCATGCGTGTGTGTGGTTGTGTGCTCCTGTGTGTTTATGTATAGATTTCCATGTCAACACAAGTTGGCTGGCAAAGTTCTGGACTCTTACAATGACAAAGATGGGTCTCCTTCTAACCCACCCTCACTATGAAAACAACAGCTGAAAAGAATATAATAAAAATAGTAAACCAACTAACTGTACCTGAAAATCTTCAACAAGTGAGTTACTGGAAAACAAATAGCACACTTTTTAATAATCCAAGGATCAAACAAGACTCAAGGGGAATTAAAAAAAAACACACTGAATGGCATAAAAGTGAAAATACAACATCAAACTTTGTGGGACACAGTTAAAGCAGCACTGAGAGGGAAATTTTTAGCACTAAATGCTTAAATTAGAAAAGGGAAAATGTCCCACATAAATAATCCAAGCACCTATCTTAAAAACCTAGAAAAAGAAGCAAAATAAACTCAAAGTAAGTAGAAGGAAAGAAAAAATAAAGAGAAGAATTGATAAAATTGCAAACATAAACCCAAGAGAAATGAAACAAAAAAAGTTTGTTCTTTGAAAAGATCAATAAAAGTGATATGCCTCTAGAAAGACTAACGATAAAAGAGAAAGACACAAATTACTAGTATCAGGAAGGAAACAGTGGATATTGCTACAGATTCTGCAGACATCAAAGATAATAATCAAGGACTTCCCTGGCGGTCCAGCGGTTAAGATCCCATGCTCCCAATGCAGGGGGCCCAGGCTCAATCCCTGGTCAGGGAACTAGATCCCGCGTGCTGCAACTAAAAGATCCCACATGCTGCAGCTAAAAGATCCTGCATGCCACAACTAGACCTGGTGTAGCCAAATAAATAAATAAATAAAATTTTTAAAAAGATAACAATCAAATAGTATGAACATCTATATAACTTAGATGAAGTAGACTAATTCCTCAAAAAACACAGGTTACCACAACTCACCCAATATGAAATAAATAAATAAATAAATAAATAAATAAACTCACCCAATATGAAAGGGCTCACCCAATAAGCCCTTCAAGGAAACTGAAGTCATAATATAAAACTCCTGAGAAAGAAATTTCCAGGCCCAGATAATTTGACTGGAGGATTCTTTTAAATGTTTAAAGAAGAATTAACACCCATTCTACATAACCCTTTCCAGAAAATAGAAGAAGAGAGAATACTTCACACCTCACTTTGTGAGACCAGTATTACCCTGGTACCAAAACTAGATAAAGATGGTACCAAAAAGTACATAGTATAACGACAGATGAATATCCTTCACAAATACAAATGAAAAAACTCTTTAATAAATATTAGCAAATAGAATATGGGGTTTATTCCAGAGATGCAAGGCTGGTTCAATACTTAATCAGTGAAATCCACTGTATTAAAAGGCTAAAGAAGAAAAACCACATGATCATATCAACTGATATAGGAAAATCATTTGACAAAATTCAACAACTATTGGGACTTCACTGGTGGGGCAGTGGTTAAGAAGCCACCTGCCAATGCAGGGGACACAGGCTCGATCGTTGGTCTGGGACGATCCCACATGCTGTGGAGCAGCTAAGCCCATGCGCCACAACTACTGAGCCTGCGCTCTAGAGCCCGTAAGCCACAACTACTGAGCCCGCGTGCCACAACTACTGAAGCCCACGCGCCTAGAGCCCATGCTCCACAACAAGAAAAGCCACTGCAATGAGAAGCCTGCACGCCGCAACAAAGAGTAGCCCCCGCTCGCCGCAACTAGAGAAAGCCCACGTGCAGCCAAAAATAAATAAATAACTTTATTTAAAAAAAATTCAGCAACTCTTTATGATAAAACTCTCAGAAAAAACTAAGGATGGGGGGAACTTCCTCAAGTTGATTAAAAAATACCTATTAAAAACCACCAGCTGACAAAATACTAATGTTGAAAGACAATGTTTTCCCATAAGATTGGGAGCAAGGCAAGCGTGTCTATATTAACCACTCTTGTTCAATATAGTACTGGAAGCCTCGGGCAGCACAGTAAGCAAAAGGAAATAAAAGGTGTACAGGTTGGAAAGGGATAAATAAAACTGTCCCTGTTTGCAGATGGCATAATGGTCTACCCAGAAAATGCCAAATATCCAAAAACAAAACAAAACTGAAACAATTCCTAGGATAATAAGTGAGTTTAGCAAAGTTGTAAGATATAAGATCAACATATAAAAATCAATTGTATTTCTATATATTAGCAATAAACACATGGAAAGCAAAAATTAAAGTACAATATTATTTACAATCTCTCTCTCTAAAAAGAAATACCTGTGCATAAATCATCAAAATGTACAAAACATGCACACTAAAAATTATAAAATGCTGATGAAATAAATAAAAATGATCTAAATAAATGGAGAGATATTCATGGGTTGGAAGATTCATCATAGTAAAAATGTCAATTCTCCCTCAAATGATATATGGTTATAATGAAATTTTTAGCAAAATCCTCCAAGATTTTTTGTAGGCAGAGACAGGCTTATTCTAAAATTTATATAAAAAGCAAAGGAATTAGAATAAATAAAACATTTTGAAAAAGAAGAAAGAAATGGGAGTAATCCCTCTGTCTTTTTCAGGACTTATTATGCAGCTACAGTAATTAAGACCGTAGTATGGGCAGAGGGGTGGACACCAACATTAATGGAAGGGAATGGAAAGCCCAGAAATAGCCCCACACCAGTAAGGCCATCTGATTTTTGACAAAGGTGCAAAAGCAATTCACTGGAGGAAGGATAGCTGACTTTTCAACAAATGGTGCTGGAGCAATTGGATATTCACAGGCCAAAAAATAAATAAATAAAGAACCTCAACTTAAATTTTGGATTTTATATAAAAATTAACTCAAAATGCATCACGGATATAAATGTATATATAAAATTATATAAACTTTTAGAAGAAAACATAGGAGAAAATCTTGGGGACCTAAAGTTAGTGACAAGTTCTTAGACATAACACCAAAAGCATAAACAAAAGAGATAAATTAGACTTCATCAAAATGAAAAAGCTTTGCTCTGCAAATGATCCTGTTAAGATAAGCTACAGACTGAGAGATAGCATTTGTAAACTGCATATCAGACAAAGTACCCATGTCTAGAATATATACAGAATCCTCAAAAGTCAGCAGTTAAAAAACCAAACAATTCAGTTAAAAATGGGTAAAGAACTTGGAGAGACATTTCACTGAAGAGAATATACAGATTGTAAATAGGCACATGAAAAGATATTCAACATCATTAGCCATGAGGGAAATACAAATTAAGACTATGATGAGATATTACCACATACCTATTAGAAAAGCTAAAATAAAAACCAGGGGCCATGCCAAAATCTGGCAAGGATGTAGAGAAATGATCTCTCATACATTACTGTAGGAAATGTGAAATGGCATAGCCACTCTGGAAAAGAGTATGACAGTCTCTTAAAAAACTGAACACACACAATATGATCCAGCAATCACACTCTTGGGCATTTACCCTGGGGAAATGAAAACTTATGTTCTCACAAAAACCAATACATGATTGTTTACAGAAGATTAATTCTTTATAGCCCCAAACTGGAAACAACCAAAATGTCCCATAATGGGTGAATGGCTAAATTCCATACCATGGAATACTACTCAGTAATAAAAAGGGGCAAGCTTTTGGTATATGCAATGATTTGCATAGATCTCAGGGGTTTTATGATTAGTTAAAAAAAATGCAATCTCAAAAGGTCACATACTGAGCAATTCCACTTACATAACATTCTTGAAATGACAAAATCATAGAGATAGAAAGCAGATCAGTGGTTGCCAGGGGTTAGGAATGGTGGGGGCAGGTGTGACTATAAAAGGGTAGCAGGAGGGACATCTTTGTGATGATAGAATCGTTCTGTATCTTGATTGGGGTGGTGGTTACAGAAATCTACAGATGTGATAAAATGGAACAGAACTGTACACACACATTGTACTAGTGCCTAATTCCCGTTTTTTTTTTTTTTTTTTTGCTGTACGCGGGCCTCTCACTGTTGTGGCCTCTCCCGTTGCGAAGCACAGGCTCCGGACGCACAGGCTCAGCGGCCATGGCTCACGGGCCCAGCCGCTCCGCGGCATATGGGATCCTCCCAGACCGGGGCACGAACCCGTATCCCCTGCATCGGCAGGCGGACTCTCAACCACTGCGCCACCAGGGAGGCCCTAATTCCCGGTTTTGATACTGTACTATAGTTATGGAAGATGTAACCACTGGAGGAAAATGAGTGAATTAGGTGGGATTTCTCTATACTATTTTTATAATTTCTTGCTAATCTATAATTATTTCAAAGTTAAACAAACAAAAAAGCTATAATCCTGCTATTTTTAGCTCAAAAATCTTCAACAATTACCCATTGCCCACGGCAGCGGTTTTACAAATCCAGTGTACATAAGTATTACTAATGTTGTATTAAACATGCAAATTCTGATACAGTAGGTAATGGGGTGGGGCGGGGGTCAGCACATCTAACGAGCTCAGCAGTTGATTGGGCTGCAAGAGGGGTCTTCAGGTCACACTTTGAGAAACTCAGACTCTGGCTCTGCTCTTGAGCTCTTAGTTTACAGTTAACACTCTCCTCTACAACAAAAATATATGTTCACCAGATTCAGGACCGGTAAGGCAGGCAAGGAGCCAAGGGTGTGATATTTAAGGAGGCACTCACTCTCGGGTCTATGGAAGTGCAGAGTTAGCACTTCCTGAACCTAAGAGTGAGTGCCTCCTTAAATTTTGCATCTTAGATTGCCTCCACCTGGTCCTGGCCCTGTTCTCCACATAAAGACTTGGATTTAAAGGTTCTTAGCAGCTTTATTCATTATACCCCCAAACTGGAAACAACCAACTGTCAACCAACTAGTGAAGGGATCAGTAAGTTGTGATATAGTCATACAATGAAATGCTAGTCAGCAATAAAAAGGAACAAACTCTACTAATCCATATGCAACAAAACAGATGAACCTCACAAACATTATGCTGAGTAACACAAAAGAGTACATATTCTGAACAAAACTTTGGAAAATCTGAGAAAGACAAATCTAATTTACACCAACAGAAAGAAAATAAGTAGTTGCCAGGGTGGGTGATTATCTGGGAAGGTGGGTGATTATCTGGAAAGGCGGGTTACAAGGGAACTTTTGGGGGTACCAGGAATGTTTCATATCTTGATCAGTTGTGGTTACACTGGTGTATACTCGTGGGAACACCCATTTAACATGGGTGCATTTTATTGTATGTGAATGACACTTCAATGAAGCTGATTAAATATACAAAACAAAAACAAACAAAATCCCCAGCTCTCTCACAAGCATCTGAACCCTGCGCTTTGGGGGAAAGGCCATCTCTTATTGATGGGCTCCGGGTACAACACAGTCGAGTAGGAAGAGCTGTGGTGAGGGGTCAGGACACCTTGATTCTCATCCTAATTCTAGTAATAACTGGCTGGACGACCCATAGGTCAGTCATTAAGCCCTCTGAGTCTCATCTGCTGTGAGTACTTCCCAGGGCTGGTGGGAGCAATAGATACACGAAGTCACCTGGTGAAAAGCTACACATCTGTCAGAAATTTTTACCTGTCCTTGGATGCAAACTGCCCTTTGCACAGCCCTTTGAATTCAAGTCTGGAATGGCTCTAAGAATATGAGGAGATTTTAATAGCATATGCAAATTAAAGCTGCCAGACATCATTTTTTGCCCATGTATTTGGCAAAAATTAGAAAGTCATAATACCAAGGGCTGATGAGAATGAGGAAAGTGAGAACCCTGGAGGCAAGGCTGGTGGGAGTGTGGACTGGTGTAGTATTTGAGGGACAACCTGGAAGAAGGTAAGGCTGCAAATACCTCTGATCTAGCAGTTCCACTCTTGGGTTCCTCATCCAGAGAAACTCTGCATAGGCCATAAGGAGACAGATGGAAAGATGCTCACTCCAACATTGTTTTTGACAGCAAAGATCGGGGACAATCTAGGTGTCTGTCACTAGGAAATAGATACATAAATGTCAGAACATTCACATACAGTAAGACAAAGCAGTAATCAGAAATACATTTACTACAGCTGCACAGTTGTAGCTCAAAAACATCATGTTGAATAAAAAAGTATTCTGAATGATATTTATGGCATAATGTCATTTACGTAAACCAATCTCACCTTGCAGAATTGAATGGATTAGACGGGATGTTGGTCACTGATTGCCACTTAGTAGTGGCTCAACAGATGGTAGCCATTATTTTGAAAAAAAAAAAAAAAGTAGGGGATCATTGAATTCATCAGCATCAAAGTTAAAAAAATAGAATTGTGACTCCTGGAAAGTTCCATATTTCCCTGGGAAGGAGATAAAACAAGGGGCTGGACCTCCATGTTCCAGAATGTCCCCACTAGGTCAGGAAGCTGGCCTTCTTGGCAGTTTCAGTTTGAAGAGGCTAGAGAAATATGTTGTTGGTCACTGCCCCCTGTTGAAACAATACTGTCACTTCCGAGTAGAGAATTCTCAGACTTGCCATGTAATAGCATTTGAACTTCAACTCACTGGGGAAAAGGCAGACTGCTGTCTCAGCACTCACAGAAAATGCTGCCCCTCTAAAGGAATCCCTCTAATCATTACAGCTAATACAATATGGCTACTTTCTTTTGTCTATTATTAGCATTTGAATATGTTATTTTGAAAAAAAGAATCAATCCTCATAACAAACACAACTCAACACAATGCATACACAAGAGGCAGGTACTATTGTGTTGATGCGAGAACAGAGGCACAAGGAGATAAGTAATTTGCCCGAAGTCACACAGTCAGGAAGCAGTGGAGCTGGCTCCAAGGTCTGCGGGCCTCTCACTGTTGTGGCCTCTCCCATTGCGGAGCGCAGGCTCCGGACGGACGTGCAGGCTCAGCTGCCAGGGCTCACAGGCCCAGCCGCTAGGCGGCATGTGGGATCTTACCGGACCGGAGCACGAACCCGTGTCCCCTGCATCGGCAGGCGGACTCTCAACCACTGCGTCACCAGGGAAGCCCTCAAGGTCTGTATTCTTAACCAGTTCTGCAGGTCTGACTCTTGAATGCCTCTGGTTCCTTTGGTCTGGTCATGACAATTGTTCTGCAGCCTGTATTTTGTCCAAATACTTTTTCCCCATCTAAAACACCTTCAAGTCTATGCTCCATCCCTTATAGGTCCCTCCCTTTCACAGTAAAATTCCTTGAAAGAATAGTCTACACTCACTTTCTTCCCAGAAGCAAGAGACTCTGCTATCAATTCTCACTCCCAAATTCCTCAGGAATCTGGCCTTGACCTGCTTCTCTGATTTGTGTGTGCTCCCTCCAAACACCCTCAGTATACATATAATGCTGATATTATACATGATTATTGAATCAAGGAAATGGATGTGATAGTTCACAATCCAAAGACATTTTGCTCATTCCAATCTTTTGGTCTTCCATGTATTTTCCTATTTTCTCCACCAGGGGGAAGTCTTCTCTTAAGGCCTGATTCCTCCTCCCTCTTCACAGGTCAGGTACACAACTCTAGCTATTGAGCACTGGAAATGTGAAAGGTCCCAACTGAGATGTACTTAAGTACAAATTACACACTAGATATTGAAGATTTAGTACAAAAGAGAGAATGTAAAATATATTATTAATAAATGTAATAAATTGATTACATGTTGAAATGATATTCTAGATAAATATACTCTTGAAATTAATTTTATGTATTTCTTTTTAGATTTTAAAAAATATGTTTACTAAACAATTTAAAATTGCATGTGTGGCTTACTTCATATTTCTATTGGACAGTATAAGTTTAGAGGCTCCCTCCTAATGGCAAACTCTAAGGGTGGTCTGCAGAACCCTTGGTCTGCAAGGAACCCAGTTAGAAAACCATTCACTTGACCGCTCATGAAGAAACTGAGGCCCACAAGGGCCAACAACTTTTCCAAGGTGATCCAAGTGATGGGATCTTGAGTTTAGATTAGAATGCAGGTGTCCTATACCCTTTTTTTTTTTTAATCTCTCCTATTATGGAGGTCCTTGAATGCCACAAGAGGACATAGGCACAAGACTATGTCCTGTGGGCCTTTAAGGTCCTTTATCGAGAAATGTCACCACCTCAGGTCTCTCGCTCTTTGTTTCCACAGGTCTCCTACACAGCCCAGGGGTCACTCCCTCTTGCAGCCTCTGCCAACCCCGTGAGCATTTTTCTGCTCTCTGCTAGGAAGCCCAGCCCTGCTTTAGGGCTCTATCTGGCTGCTTCCTCCCTGGCACTGACAGCCTGGCTAGAGACCCTGGAGACAAGCAGTGACTACAGAGCCCTTCTCACCTTTTTGTCTTCAACTATCCTCTAGACTTGTCCAATTCCAGTCCCACCCAGGGGGCCATCGTAGCTCTTGTTGGAATAAGTCTAACCCAGCTGGAAGGATGAGCAAATAGAGCCAGCTAGACTGATCACTTGCTGAGCCCGTGTCCATCACCCTCTGTCACTACAGAGAGCTCACGTTGCCCACAGGCCCTCCTTGCAGAGCGGGGACTGGTGATCACATGGCTGGTGAGTCACATGGAAACTGAAAGCACCCCTCAGTGGGGTGACTTCTCTAAAGTGGACACATGAATCAGAGGCGGGGAAGCTGGGAGGCAAGGCCAGACCCTGCGTCGCAGGCAGGGATCTTAAGTGCAAGCCCTAACACCACAAATCTTCCCCACCACAGCCCCGCAGAACTACAGCACTGTGGGTCAGCTGTAGTTTGTTTTGAGTTCGGGTTGAGGCCCGAACACGTGTGTGAGCCTGCACAGGTGTGGGTCTGCCCAGGTGGGAAGAAGTCCCTGTTTCTGGCTTGTGTCTCTTCCTCATGAGAGCCACACACGAGTGGGAGCAAAGGGTCTCAGCCCCCCTCCCTACCCTGGATTCCTGGTCAAGGACCCATTTGAGTCTAGGCCCTGAGTGTGGCCGCGGGTGCCTGGATAGTCGCTTCACCATGCCTCCAACCTCATCTCTGCCTCTTTTGAACCCAAATTAGAGAACTGCTGAATCATGGGACTGTAAGAGAACCCGTGTGGTGTGGATCAGCAGTCACAAGATGAGGGCTCTCTTCCCAGTTCTGCCACAGCTCTAGCTATGCAGTTTTGGGCTAGTCACTGTATGTGTCTGAGGCTCAGGTTCTCACTTGTATAATGGGTGTATTAATTATCTATCACTCTTTTAAAAATTTCTTCAAAACCTAGTAGCTTAAACAATAAGTATTTATTATCTCACACAGTGTCTGTGGGTCGGATATCTGAGAACAACTCACCTGGGTGGTTTTGGCTCGTAGTCTTTCATGGGATGAGGTCAAGATGTCCACTGCAGCTGCAGTCATCTGAAGGCTTGACTGGGGCTGGCGGACCTACATCCAAGACAGCTTTGTTCACATGGCTGCTGGCAGGAGGCCTCCATTCCTTGCCACATGAGTCTCTCCATGGGGCTGCTTGAGTGTCCTCCTGACATGGTAGCTGGCTTCCCCTAGAATGAGCAATCAAAGAGAGCAAGACAGAAGCCACAGTATCTTTTATGACCTAACCTCTGAAGTCAAGCACTGTTATTTCTGCACTATCTCACTTGTTACCCAAGTCAACCCTAATCAGGGATGTGAACACTAGAAGGTACAAACCACTGGGGGCCATCATGAAGGCTGGCTACCACCTTAGAAGTAATTAGTACCATTAGTAATATCTGCCCTGCCCATTTCACAGAGCCATGAGGAGGTTTTGTTTGCATACCCACTGCAAGAAAAACCATTAACCAGAGGATGCACCTGATAAGAGTCAAGACAGCAGCTACTAAAAAAAGCTCTAAAAAGGGTTGCTGGAGACTGGACTCAGACCATCACAGGAAGCTCTGAGACAAGTAAAAGGAGGACCAACATAGGAACGTGGTAGCTCAGAGGTGTCCAGTCCTCTTTGCTGTCCCCATATGAAGGTACAATGTGGAGACAATTAGGAAAGTGCCTGACAATGTGCCCATTACATAAGGCTCTCAGCCATAAGTGTTCTTTCTAAGGAAAGCAGGTGGGTCATAGTCTTAGGAATTCCAGGAGGAGGTGCTGGGCCACGGTGAAGGTTGAATTGTGCCCTAGCCCTTAATTCTGACATTTAAATTAGTTAGTTTACTTTTCACGAACTCCAAAGAGCTGCATAAACGTGAAGGTCCATCGTTATTACCTCCTGGTAAGATGCCCACAGATCATGCTTCCAAAGAAGCTCTCCACTGATTCCTTAAATAGCCAAAAAAAGGAATTGAGATACGTTCACTGTTTTGCAACTATCAGGAACAGCCTCTCAAAGTTGCCTCTGAATCTGTCCTTGTTCATTTACTCGGATTTTCTCTCACTCTCTGCACTCAGCCTCTACCTGACAGTGGCTCAGTCCCTCTGGAACCCACTCTTATTACTCCTGTCATTCTCAGTTCCTGCTTAGGGCTGCAGTTCCCTCCACTTCCAAAATTTCACTCCAGTGGCTAGAGCCTTATAATCCACTGTTGTCCAGGTGCCGTCCTAACTGCTGCCCATCTTCCTGGATTTGTGAGGACCGCTGTTCTTGGGGTCCGCTTTGTTGTGTTCTGAGTTCTACCCCTCTCGGTGCCTGGCTGGCCGGACCCCAGTGCTGGATGCTCACTTGGATAAGGTCTGTTTTTGTACCGTGTTTTTGTACCAGATTCCAGACACCCAGTCCTGCCTGCTGGACTGGACTTTCTCCCTGCACCTGCATTGGACAGGCCCCTCCCACACTTCCCTTTCTGCCCTCCGAAGGGAATCTCCTTATAGATCTTCCTGTTGGACACCTTGGGGGACAATGCTTGGCTTGAGAGGGACAACAGCCTAGATTTTCAGCTGCAGTGTTTATAGCAGAACAAAAATTGTTCATGTTTCCCAGTGCACAAGGCACATTTTTATGTCATTCATGTTTTGTCATATATTTCTCCCCTGCTGGTTAGGGAGTAAGGTCACACAGGGATTTTAAAAACAAAACAAGCAGTCCCTGCCTCCAGTGAGTTTTTGAATGAAGTAATAGGTGTTTATAAATTCATACACAGGAAATCCATTTATAGTAGTTCCCACTAAGATCTGTTCCTCTTTGCCTGAGGTCTCTGTTTTCATCCTTACCATCTCTTTGTGGTCCCAAATGATCGCATTTCAAAGTACTGCCTTCTTGCTAACAAATATCTGTATTCAGGGCCAAATTCATTCTGAAACTTGCACTTTTGGTGACACTGAGTGAGGTTATAGGGGAGTAGGTGATTGTCAACTCCCTTAGCTCATGGCAGCTGTTGTTATTAACCAAAAGGACCTGAATGGTTATACAGGACTAAATTGGCTTAGGTCAGTTCTAACACTGGGGAGTAGGAGGTGCATTAATGGGCAGTGGAGAATTGACTAAAGATTTGAGTTGGGGGCAGTGGACCAGGGAAAGTTAACCTCACATGCATGTATGCAACAAGTCCCTTGAACTCTTCCTCTGGGCTATGGTGGCATCGCTCTTCTCCCCTGGCCTCCTGCCTACAGCACCCAGCCCCACTTCTCCTTCCTCCTTCATGTTCCAGAAAATCTCCTTCCTTCCACAGAAAACTGGGGAGAAGCTCCAAGTCTAGGCTGGAAGGGCCCTTTCTACCCTTGAAAACTGGACTTTTCAAAGACCGTTTCTCCTCCAAGAAATTTTCATGCCAGCAGCTACAAAGATGTTTTCTCCACAGTCTTTGCAATTACCTTGAAAGTGCTGATCAGCGAAAAGTAGGGGTGATGACTCAGAGTTGTTGACACAGAGTGAGGCAGAGTTCTAATCTCGTTGCATTTCCTTGTGCATTTCCAGGGTGCTGCTGGGATGGATGGACAGCTGTCAGGCTTGGCCTGGTTTCCAGTCTCTGCAGCCTCCTTCTTTCTACAGCCAACATTACCTTCAGCTCCCTTCTGCCAGATCTCTAAGGAGGCTACAGCCCAGATCCTGACGCTCACATCCATGGAGGCCCCTTGTGCGCTCCAGCTCCAGGCCTACTCCAGTTCTGGGTACCAGATCTTTGCCTCATTTCTTGGGTCTTCTCCTGTCTCCCTCATGGAAGCCTGCTCAATCCCCAGTCTCACTATGAATGAGCCCTGCCTTGTACCCAACACCCTTCCTCCACCTCTTTGGGGGTTGGATTCCTGCCCAGACTCCAGCCCAGCTGGGACCCTGAGACCTGATGGATGACATGTCTTTCTGAGGAAAACTGATGAGTCCCTAGACTTGGAAGGGGAGCTCCTACTTCCCAATTTGGTCACATACAACCATGAGGTTCTGTTTGGTTAATATCAACCGCCGCCATTAGTTATAAGATTCAAGGGCTGGCTCCTTCTTATGGCCTCACTCTAGGTTACCATTAAAGGAAGTCTCAGACTAAATTCTCCCCCCAAAGAGACAATGATTAGCAAATAGGCACAAGTCACACCACCTCCTGTGAGCTTGATAAAGTCCAAACTCTCTGTCCTTTAGGGTGCTCCAACAAGATCACACGTGAAAGAAAGTTTCACTTGGGGCAAATGTGGTAATACTCTAGTAGTGGGATTGGCGAACCATCTAGTCAGACTCTGGTTGGCCCACCTTCTCCGGAATCAGCAGCTGGACTGTGGGCAACATTCCTAACAGGGAAGGAGGAAAGATTCACTAGATTTTAATACCCTGTTCATATATGTTTGTGGAGTTCCTCCATGCTTCACCAGTGAACACCTTTCTCTCCATTCATTATGCTAATTAACAAAACCTCTAGTACTGATCAGCTATAAAGATAGCTGAAGCACTTGTGGGAGCTCCTCTGGAGTGTGGCCTTCTGATTAAGCCCTAATTACCACCCTTGGAGTTGCCCAGATTAGCGCAACTGGCCTCCTCTAGGGTATAGATTAAAAAGGAATTAACCACATTTAGAGCACGCTGTCAGTGCTGAAGTATAAACTGCAGACGTCATAGTACTAGGGCACCCCAGCCTCCATGATAATAGTAATAATCAGCATTTCTTTGGCTCACAAGATGTTATTCCATGGTTTTCAGCCCCCTGCAAAGTAAGTCCCCTGAATTATTTCTAGGTACTGCCAGGAGTCTCATGTGGACTCACCAACGGGTTCATTAGCTATAGCTCAGCACAGTCCCCACTTCATCTCTTTCCACTTCCAGCGTCCTCTGCAACGGGCATTTGTTGTTTGGAATGCCTACAACAGCACTCCCCACGTTGGGGGCAAGTTGCTTCTTCCCCACTCCTGCCATCGTGTGGCTGTGGGAATGAGCATGTGACTTTCCTGGGCCAATCACTACAGCCTCATCCTTTTGGCCAAAGTGACTGGCTAGGAATGGACAAGGGGCTTGCAAAGCCAATCAAGAGACTTCCTAGAGATTTTTTTCAATACAGGGTTGGCAAAGACACTCTCTTTTGTTTTTTTTCTAAGATTTTTTTTGATGTGGCCATTTTTAAGTCTTTATTGAATTTTGTTACAATACTGCTTCTGTTTTATGTTTTGGTTTTTTGGCTGCAAGTCATGTGGGATCTTAGCTCCCTGACCAGGGATCGAACCTGCACCCCCTGCATTGGAAGGCGAAGTCTTAACCACTGGACTGCCAGGGAAGTTCCGCAAAGACACTCTCTTAAAGCTGCCTGCAGGCATGTCTTTGGCCTTGTGGAGACAGCTGAATTGTGAGGATAAATCCAATATGCAGAGAGAATCAGAGACATACGTTGTTATGAACTGAATGTTTGTGTTCCTTCCATCAAATTCATATGTTAAAGTCCTAATTCCCAAGGTGGTGATATTAGGAGGTGGGGATTGGGAGGTAATTAGGTTTGGATGAGGTCATGAGGGTGGGCCCCCCATGATGGGATTAGTGCACTTATCGGAAAAGGAAGAGGCACCAGAGTTCATACTCTCTCCCCTCACATGCACTCACACAAGGAGGAGACCATGTGAGGATACAGAGAGACCGGTGGCTGTCTGCAAGCCAGGAAGTGGAAACTAAATGTGCCAGTGCCTTGATCTTGGACTTCCCAGCCTCCAGAGCTATGAAAAATAAATGCTTGCTATTTAAACCACCTAGTCTATGGTATTTTGTTACAGCAGCCTGAGCTGATTAAGATGTAGGTGGAGAGATAGGAAGTCCTGACAATAGTTGAATCTCTAAATCCAGTTGTCCCTGGGTCCAGCTGTACCCAAATGTGCACTCTGTGTGGTTTGGTTATATAGCCCACAGTGACCTTTTTTGTGCAAGCTGGTTTAAGTTTCTGATTAACTTATCCACCAGCAATGGTCAGTAGTTGCTTTACAGGACCACCTTTACCTTCCTTGGTGAAGCCCTGTGCTGCTGCTTGGACCTCTGGTGCTTGCTGCTATGGACCACAATCACCCACTCTGTCCTCCTGATGCTTCCTGGTCCTAACCTGAGGACCATCTAGGCCAGAATGGAGACCCCTCACTATTGCTGAGCAGTTGGTTTATGGCCAGTGTGTCTGGCAGATGCCCACTCTTGGGGTTAGCAGGATGTCTGCACCTCTGAGCTTGCCCACAACTGGCTCATGCATACTGTAGATCAGTTAAGGCCTGTAAAGTGATTTTGGACTCTTATTTTCAAAAGTTACATTGCCAGGCAAGCTGTCACCCTGGCCATCCCCTTCAAGAACCATTTCTGCCTTCTGGGAAGGACTTCTTCCCCCAAGACCTAAGGCTAATCCTATCCCCTCCATGCTAGTTATGTCCTGGCCCCATTCTCCTTTCCTACATGTCCCAGAACCACTGTGCACTCTGGCTGACTGAACTGTGATCTCCAAGGGAGGCTTCATACACATGGAACCTCAGCGAGGGCCTGTGTGTCTGGTGCTCTGTGCCCATTAAACGTCCCAGCCTCATATCTTCTCTATTGTTATATTATACCGCTGACTCACCCTGAGCTTGTGGCCTTGGCAAACAAGACCCTCAAGATCTCCATCTGCACTTTCCACACAGAGGAAGCCAGATAGCACTGTGTATCGATGGTTTGTTTCTGTCTCACTAATCAAGAGGCTGAAAGCAAGTTTCTGATGTATCTTTTCTTCTTTGATTCATTAGGGCCAGGGGACCTGAGGACAGATGATGAAGCATTTAGGGTTTAGTTTTCTCATCTAGAGAATGGAACCACGATTAAAACATTGCTCAGACCTCACTTACAACAGGACTGAATACCCTGGACTTGCAGCAAAGACTTCTGAGTACCTCAGGACCCTTAAAAGAAAGGGATTTCCTGAGAGGACACCCACCTGTGAGGGCAAGGGTGGGAGCGCTTTTTGGTGTCACAAGGAGTTTGGGGCCTGCCCATGCCCTCGACTTCTCTCCTAGGCTTCATGGCTGTGATTCTTTCTGTGTGTCACCCTCCATCTCCTCCTACTCTCAAGAAGACAATCATCTCTGGTTTCTCCAGCCCCAGATTCCAGAGGATGCTGGTCTGACCAGTAGAGACTGGAGATGTCCCCTACTATTCATTCTCTCTCAAAATAATATAGCCCTGGATTTTTAGCTAGGCATGGCTGCCTAGAATATGGCTAATATTTCCCAGCTGTCCTTGCATCTGAGTCTTCCTTTGGCCAATGGGATGCGAGTGAAAGTTATCTGTGCAAATTCCAGGTTGTGTTTTAAAGAGAAGGGGCATGTCCTCTGGGGTCCCTTTTCCTTTCCCACTTGTTGGAAAGTGGACATGCTGTGAGCCATCTCGGGCAGTGCCTATGAGGACAACACTGCAGTGGGCAGAGCAACAAGAAAGAAAGAGCCTGGGCCCCTGAAACCTTTGTAGAATAGAGCTTCCATACTAGCTTAGACTCCCACATGAGAAAAAAAGTAAACATGTATTTATTTTAGCCATGTTATTGGGGTTTTCTCATGGCAGCTGAGCTATTGTTACATTTAGGAAATCATTGTTGCCTTCAAGCCAGCCACCTCAACCAGAAAGCTTATACAGTTGGGCTCTCTTGGGTCGATGCCCACCCTTGATGCAATCAGTGGCCACCTTTGCACGGAGAATAGTTTAGCACTGCTTCCCTGGGTATGGAGCTCTGGGAAGGGTAGTTTCTGCCAGGAAGGGATAAACAGTATGGCTGGGCAGGCATCAAAACAAGAACTTTGCACGGCATTAGTCAAATGTCATAACATGTCACTAGATGAATAGAAGGGGATGTCAACTGTGCTAGTCTAAAAATATGTGGGGTTCCTAGATGACAAGCAGGATGAAAAACCATCAGGTTGAATATCCAGAAATGCAGGCCCAATGGCACCAGGAGCTGGGGATGTCAGAAATAAGATCATTAGTCTGATTCTGTGGCAGCCACAGGTCTACCTCTTTTTTTTTTTTTTTCTTTTTTTTTTTTTTTTTTTTTTCTTTTTACGGTATGCGGGCCTCTCACTGCTGTGGCCTCCCCCGTTGCGGAGCACAGGCTCCGGACGCGCAGGCCCAGCGGCCATGGCTCACGGGCCCAGCCGCTCCGCGGCATATGGGATCCTCCCAGACCGGGGCACGAACCCGTATCCCCTGCATCGGCAGGCGGACTCTCAACCACTGCGCCACCAGGGAGGCCCTGGTCTACCTCTTTCTGTGCTGTGACTTCATGTCAAATTCTGTAGTGAGGGACTCTGATTGGCTTACTTAATGCTATCACCTTGGTTTGTCAGTTCCCTTTGTATCAGGCCATGTCATAAGCCTCTAGTAGTGCACGGTAGGGTATCCACTCCTGGGTCCCTAGGCGGTCACCCCTGCCCAAAGTCACCCCAGAACTGCTTTCCCTAGGTGTGTATGTAGAGGGTGTGTGCTGCAGGCCAGGCAGTTTCAGCTCAAGGGGACAGTGGTCATAGAAGAAAAACACCAAAAGCCTCAAGGAATTGGCAGCAACCACTTCTGGTGATTCTGGCAGATTACAGAACAGGGGAAGTTCTATTCAAAGCAAGAGAAGGGACCCAGGAATGGGTGAGGCCAGGTGTCAATGGCATAAGACAAAAGTGAGGCCCCAGGCTTCAGCTGGGGCGGGTACAGGCAGCACCCCATCTCTGAGTAGGGAGGGAGGGAGGATAGGGAAGTCTAGCTAGAACACTGCAGAAAGGACTTCTGTTCCAGGGGTACCAAAAGAGTCTGGCAGGCCCAGGGGAAGAGGCCCACTCCTTGGGTACAAGATAGATCTTAAATCTCAGCAGCAAGACCAAAGCCAGTTTTCAAAAGTAGGACATAAGGTCTGTCCCTGGTCTTTCCACTTTTCTGCCAAATTCTAGCAGAAGATTCCAGACTACCCTGTTCAAGTCATCCTTCACCTTGCGCTGCTGCCAGCACTTTTTCATTTGTTCTTACTCTGGCTTCTAACCGTGGCTCACTGATTGCCCAGACAATGCAAGGCAGAGTCTGGCTTTTTCCTCCTCAGGGAAACTGCTGGAAAAGAGGGGCTGCTAAGGCTGTGATCCTTCGCCTTAAGGTTTCAAAATGACAAGTATGCTGGAGAGATGGGGGCAGACATCTAACTGCCCATCAGCCACCCATTCTCCCCTCTTTTCTTAGGAAAAGAAATCCAATTTTTAGCCTCTTTTAGCTTGGGGGTGGTCAAGGGATGAAGCAGAAGGTAAGGGTCTGCAAGAAAAATTTTCAGAGTTGCTGGTTTGGCTGGTAGGACATTATTTTTCCCTCTCCCACTTCCTCTTGCTGCTGGCTCAGAGCGCAGATGGGCTGGGTCTCCAGGATCCATCTTAGATCGTAAGGTGATTTTAAGGGTGGAAGCCACATGCTGAAGATGGAGCAGTAGAGACAGTTGGATCTGCTATGGATCCCAAGTAGCCTGGAGGGTCAGCCTCTAGGTTATCTTTACTAAGTCAGGAATAAACTTCCATCGTGTTGAAGCCCTCACGACTCAGTGTGTGTTGTGCACCAGAAACATGGGCTCCTCCCAGGAGCTTGTTAGAAACGCTGAACCTTCTGAATCCGAATCTGCATTTTAACAAGATCCATGGGTGATTCATGTGCACATGATGGTTTAAGAAGCACTGATTTAAGCCACTATTATTATTACTCTTTTCCTGTTGTTGGCAGCTGAATCTAATTCTTACACCTAGAGAAGATGATTCCCATCTGGGGTCTTCTAGAAAGTGGGGCTAAGAATGGGCTGCTGAGAAGCTCACTACTGGACTCTCCCACTTCTCCTTTCCCTGCATGCAGGAAAAGCATGCAGGGCTCTCCAGCAAACCCTCATTTTCCCAAGCCATATCATGAGGGGCTTGGGGAGCCTTGACCAGGTTGTCCTGGAGCCCAGGTTCTTGAAAAGCAAGCTTCCTGTCACCTGCAACTGCCTCCACCCCTGACACCTTCTGTCTCCAGACCCAAGAGTGGCAGAGCGGTAGATGATAGTGTTTTAGCTCAGAGGAGGTAGGTGAGGGGAGCCCACAGTCATTCTGAAACCTTAAGGCATGATAAAATAGATCATCCTTCCTGGGAGCCTTGGCCTTCTGTTTTTAAACACAGGCATTTCTAGGCTTTGCTTCTGGGGCTGACTGTCATACTCAGCCCCACGGTGACTCAGACTTGACTGCCTAGGAGGGTCACACCCTCTGGTACAAAACTCCAGGAATTGTCCCTCCCAGCCCATCTATATCCATCCAGATGGTCAGGTGAAGGGTGGGAAAAGCTCCTAAGGATGTTTAGGAGACATCCTTAGGATGACATTCTGGAAAATGGTTCTCCACATGCTACCAACTGGATGCAACTGTTCAAGTGAATCACCTGAAAACATTCAACCCTAGGGAGGCAACTGAAAGTTATAGGGGGGTTCAAGGAGATCTTGTTTCAAGGCCCAGTTCTGCCCTTTACTACCTTTTGACCTAGGACAAGTTTCTAACCTCTCTAAGCCTTCTCTCCAAGCTTCTGGTAGCCTTTTAATAAATCTCAGTTCTGCTAAAGTTAACCTGGATTTCCTCATCTGTACACAGAAGAAATAATAACAACAGCAACAATGTATAGCTGATTCACTTTGTTATGAAGCAGAAACTAACAAACCATTATAAAGCAATTACACTCCAATAAAGATGTTAAAAAAAAAGATACATGCACCCCTATGTTCACAGCAGCACTATTCACAACAGCCCAAACATGGAAACAACCTAAATGTCCACTGGCAGATGAATGGATAAAGAAGATGTGGTACATATCTACCATGGAATACTACTCTGCCATAAAAAAGAATGAAATAATGCCATTTGCAACAACATGGATGGACCTAGAGATCATCATACTAAGTGAAGTAAGTCAGAAAGAGAAAGGTAAGTACTATATGATATCACTTACATGTGGAATCTAAAATATGACACAAATGAACCTATCTACAAAACAGAAACAGACTCACAGACATAGAGAACAGACTTGTGGTTGCCAAGGGGGAGGGGAGTGGGGGGAGGGAAGGACTGGGAGTTTGGGATTAGCAGATGCAAACTATTATACATAAGATGGATAAACAAACAAGGTCCTACTGTATAGTACAGGGAGCTATATTCAATATCATGTGATAAACCATAGCGGAAAAGAAGATTTAAAAAAAAAAGAATGTCTGTATGTGTGTAGCTGAGTCACTGTGCTGTACAGCAGAGATTGGCACAGCATTGTAAATCAACTCTACCTCAAAAAAAAAAAAAGATTGTAGACTCTCTACTAACGACTTGTGGATATTCCTTAGTTACTGTCCCTCCACTGTTCTAAACTTGACTTCACAATTTCAGACACTATCATCACAAAAAGCAAATGACCTGCCATTTGTTACATGATCTCACCACAAGGTTTCTGTTTTGTTGTTGTTGTTAATAACGTACTACCCGTAGAACTTCATTTTGGATAAAATGTCCATATCATCCTGGCCACGACATGGAGAGCTGATGTTTAATCCAGCAGGCAATAGGATGTCGTTCTACCTGCATTCCTGGTGGTGCAATATTTCCCCATGGTTAGCGGATACCTCTCGGTTTGATGTGGCAATTTTTGCTGTGGTTATGTCTTTCAACAACACACTTCTTGCTTTTCTTGCAAAACAGAGATGACTTACTGCTCTCTTGCAGACCACAGCCCAAATGGTTACAGGTTTCTCTGAAGGCTTGGGCAGGGCGTGGGGCATATCGTTGGCCCTCAATGTGTGAGGCCTTTGGCTTTGGTTTTTCTATGTGAACCCCGAGATTAATCTACGTGGACTTTACTTTCTGTTGGAATGAACAACTGAAAATCTGTTAGAGAAACATGAGGTTTGCAGCACCTGACTGCTTCAGATTTCAAGTGGAAGACTTCTTCAGCCCCTCAACAAGCACAGAAAATAGAACCCAGCCATTTTTTGTAGTCAAGACTGCCTGGGTCACATGAACTCAATGGCAATGCTCACAGCTGCTAGAAGCTCAGAGACGCATAAGCTATGGGAGTTGAACAGAGCCTGACAACTTCTGAAGCTAACTCCTCTATGAATCAGAGGTGGAAACCAAAGTCCAGAGAGGTTAAGTGACTTGCCCAAGGCCATACTGCTAGCCTGGCCTTCATGGTTATTGTAGGATCATCCCATAAATAGTCCAGATAAATTGCTCTGCTTAAAATCAAAACTACAATGAGATACCATCTCACACCGGTCAGAATGGCCACCATCAAAAAACCTACAAACAGGGGCTTCCCTGGTGGCGCAGTGGTTGAGAGTCCGCCTGCCGATGCAGGGGACATGGGTTCATGCCCCGGTCCAGGAAGATCCCACATGCCGCAGAGCGGCTAGGCCTGTGAGTCATGGCCGCTGAGCCTGCGCATCCGGAGCCTGTGCTCCGCAACAGGAGAGGCCACAACAGTGAGGGGCCCGCATACCACAAAAAAAAAAAAAAAAACAAAACCCTACAAACAATAAATGCTGGAGAGGGTGTGGAGAAAAGGGAACCCTCTTGCATTGTTGGTGGGAATGTAAATTGATACAGCCACTATGGAGAACAGTATGGAGGTTCCTTAAAAACCTAAAAATAGAACTACCATATGACCCAGCAATCCCACTACTGGGCATATACCCTGAGAAAACCATAATTCAAAAAGAGTCATGTACCAAAATGTTCATTGCAGCTCTATTTACAATAGCCAGGACATGGAAGCAACCTAAGTGTCCATTGACAGATGAATGGATAAAGAAGATGTGGCATATATATACAATGGAATATTACTCAGCCATAAAAAGAAACGAAATTGAGTTATTTGTAGTGAGGTGGATGGACCTAGAGTCTGTCATACAGAGTGAAGTAAGTCAGAAGAGATAAACAAATACCATATGCTAACACATATATATGGAATCTAAAAAAAAAATGGTCATGAAGAACCTAGGGGCAAGACGGGAATGAAGACTCAGACCTACTGGAGAATGGACTTGAGGATACGGGGAGGGGAAAGGGTAAGCTGGGACAAAGTGAGAGAACGGCATGGACATATATACACTACCAAACATAAAATAGATAGCTAGTGGGAAGCAGCCACACAGCATAGGGAGATCAGCTTGGTGCTTTGTGACCACCTATAGGGGTGGGATAGGGAGGGTGGGAGGGAGAGAGACGCAAGAGGGAAGAGATATGGGGACATATGTATAACAGATTCACTTTGTTATAAAGCAGAAACTAACACACCATTGTAAAGCAATTATACTCCAATAACGATGTTAAAAAATTAAAAAAACACTGAAAACATTTCGAGGAAAACAAATGATAAAAAAATTGCTCTGCTTAGGCATCCCCATTTCCTACAACTTATAACCACCACGTGATAAAAATAATGTATTAATCATTTCTCTTTTCTTTATGAATTTTTCCATTACAGAAATAACAAAAACCACATTACTGTGTAATTGGAAAATAGAGGAAGAAAAATCACCCACACAATCTCTTTTTGACCTGAGATACCTAACTATTACTATAAAATCTTTCAATATTTTAAAAATTTTGCTTTTTAATTATTAAAATATAGGTACCTGGAAATAAAAGTTCAAACAGTATAGAAAGCCATAAAAAGTAAGTCTTCTTCATATATATGATGAACAGGCACATAAAAAGATGCTCAACATCGCTAATTATTAGAGAAATGCAAATCAAAACTACAGTGAGGTACCACCTCACACCAGTCAGAATGGCCATCATTAACAAGTCTACAAATAACAAATGCTGGAGAGGGGGTAGAAAAAAGGGAACACTCCTGCACTGTTGGTGGGAATGTAAATTGGTACAACCACTATGGAAAACAGTATGGAGGTTCCTCAAAAAACTAAAAATAGAGTTTCTGGATGATTCTGCAATCCCACCTCTGGGCATACATCCAGACAAAACTATAACTTGAAAAGATACATGCACCCCAATGTTCACATCAGCACTATTTACAATAGTCAATACATGGAAACAAGCTAAATGTCCATTGATAGATAAATGGATAAAGATGTGGTATATATACACATGGAATACTACTCAGTCATAAAAAAGAATGAAATAACACCATTTGCAGCAACATGGATGGACCTAGAGATTATCAAACTAAGTGAAGTCAGAATGAGAAAGACAAATACCATATGATATATATCACTTATACATGGAATCTAAAATATGACACAAATGAACTTACCTACAAAACAGAAACAGACTCAGACATAGAAAACAGACCTGTGGTTGCCAAGAGGGGAGGGGAAGAGTTGGATTGGCAGTTTGGGACTAGCAGATGCAAACTACTATTATATACAGAGTGGATAAACAACAAGGTCCTACTGAATAGCACAGGAAACTATATTTGATATCCTGTAGTAAAACATAATGGAAAAGAATTTTAAAAATATGAAGGCCACTTCCGGGTAAGATGGCGGAAGAGTAAGACGCGGAGATCACCTTCCTCCCCACGGATACACCAGAAATACAGCTACACGTGGAACAACTCCTACAGAACACCTACTGAACGCTGGCAGAAGACCCCAGACCTCCCAAAAGGCAAGAAACTCCCCACATACCTGGGTAGGGCAAAGCGGAGAGATCCCCACACAGAGGATCAGTGCCGAGCGGCACTCAGCAGCCCGAGAGGCTTGTCTGCTCGCCCGCCGGGGCGCGCAGCGCTGGAAGCTGAGGCTCGGGCTTCGGTCAGAGCGCAGGGAGAGGACTGGGGCTGGCCGCGAGAACTCAGCCTGAAGGGGGCTAATGTGCCACAGCTAGCCGGGAGGGAGTCCGGGAAAACTCTGGAGCTGCCGAAGAGGCAAGAGACTTTTTCTTCCCTCTTGGTTTCCTGGTGCGCGAGGAGAGGGGATTAAGAGCGCTGCTTAAAAGGGCTCCGCAGACGGGCGCGAGTCACGACTGAAAGCGCGGAGCCCAGAGACGGGCGTGGGACGCTGGGGCTGCTGCTGCCGCCGCCAAGAAGCCTGTGTGCGACCGCAGGTCACTGCCCACACCGCCCTTCCGGGAGCCTGTGCAGCCCGCCACTGCCGGGGTCCCGGGATCCAGGGGCGGCTTCCCTGGGAGAACGCACGGCGCGCCTCGGGCTGGTGCAACGTCACGCCGACCTTTGCCGCTGCAGGCTCGCCCCGCACTCCGTGCCCCTCCCTCCCGCCCGGCCTGAGTGAGCCAGAGTCCCCGAAGAGGCTGCTCCTTTAACCCTGTCCTGCCTGAGCGAAGAACAGACGCCCTCCGGCGACCTACATGCAGAGGCGGGGCCAAATCCAAAGCTGAGACCCAGGAGCTGTGAGAACAAAGAAGAGAAAGGGAAACCTCTCCCAGCAGCCTCAGAAGCAGCGGATTAAAGCTCCACAATCAACTTGATGTACCCTGCATCTGTGGAATACATGAATAGACAACACATCATCCCAAATTGAGGAGCCAGGAGTCAGTGCTGTGCCTCTGAGGTGGGAGAGCCAACTTCAGGACACTGGTCCACAAGAGACCTCCCAGCTCCACATAATATCAAACGGCAAAAATCTTCCAGAGATCTCCATCTCAACACCAGCACCCAGCTTCACTCAACGACCAGCAGGCTACAGTGCTGGACACCCTAAGCCAAACAACTAGCAAGACAGGAACACAACGCCACCCATTAGCAGAGAGGTGGCCTAAACTCATAAAAAGTCTGCAGACACCCCAAAACACACCACCAGACGTGGACCTGCCCACCAGAAAGACAAGATCCAGCCTCATCCACCAGAACACAGGCACTAGTCCCCTCCACCAGGAAGCCTACACAACCCACTAAACCAACCTTAGCCACTGGGGTCAGACACCAAAAACAACGGGAACTTTGAACCTGCAGCCTGCAAAAAGGAGACCCCAAACACAGTAACATAAGCAAAATGAGAAGACAGAAAAACACACAGCAGGAGAAGGAGCAAGATAAAAACCCACCAGATCTAACAAATGAAGAGGTAATAGGCAGTCTACCTGAAAAAGAATTCAGAATAATGATGGTAAAGATGATCCAAGATTCTATTTCCCAGATCCAAAATCTTGGAAATAGAATAGACAAAATGCAAGAAACAGTTAACAAGGACCTAGAAGAACTAAAGATGAATCAAGCATCGATTAAAAACACAATACATGAAATAAAAAATACTCTAGATGGGATCAATAGTAGAATAACTGAGGCAGAAGAACGGATAAGTGAGGTGGAAGATAAAATAGTGGAAATAACTGCTGCAGAGCAAAATAAGGAAAAAAGAATGAAACGAACAGAGGACAGTCTCACAGACCTCTGGGACAACATTAAACGCACCAACATTCGAATTATAGGGGTTCCAGAAGAAGAAGAGAAAAAGAAAGGGACTGAGAAAATATTTGAAGAGATTATAGTTGAAAACTTCCCTAATATGGGAAAGGAAATAGTTAATCAAGTCCAGGAGGCACAGAGAGTCCCATACAGAATAAATCCAAGGAGAAATACGCCAAGACACATATTAATCAAACTGTCAAAAATTAAACACAAAGAAATCATATTAAAAGCAGCAAGGCAAAAACAACAAATAACACACAAGGGAATCCCCATCAGGATAACAGCTGATCTCTCAGCAGAAACTCTACAAGCCAGAAGGGAGTGGCAGGACATAATTAAAGTGATGAAGGAGAAAAACCTGCAACCAAGATTACTCTACCCAGCAAGGATCTCATTCAGATTTGATGGAGAAATTAAAACGTTTACAGACAAGCAAAAGCTGAGAGAATTCAGCACCACCAAACCAGCTTTACAACAAATGCTAAAGGAACTTCTCTAGGCAAGAAACACAACAGAAGTAAAAGACCTACAATAATGAACCCAAAACAATTAAGAAAATGGGAACAGGAACATACATATCAATAATTACCTTAAATGTAAATGGACTAAATGCTCCCACCAAAAGACACAGATTGGCTGAATGGATACAAAAACAAGACCCATATATATGCTGTCTACAAGAGACCCACTTCAGACCTAGAGACACATACAGACTGAAAGTAAGGGGATGGAAAAAGATATTCCATGCAAATGGAAACCAAAAGAAAGCTGGAGTAGCAATTCTCATATCAGACAAAATAGACTTTAAAATAAAGACTACTAGAAGAGACAAAGAAGGACACTACCTAATGATCAAGGGATCGATCCAAGAAGAAGATATAACAATTGTAAATATTTATGCACCCAACATAGGAGCACCTCAATACATAAGGCAAATACTAACAGCCATAAAAGGAGAAATTGACAGTAACACACTCATAGTAGGGGACTTTAACACCCCACTTTCACCAATGGACAGATCATCCAAAATGAAAATAAATAAGGAAACACAAGCTTTAAATGATACATTAAACAAGATGGACTTAATTGATATTTATAGGACATTCCATCCAAAAACAACAGAATACACATTTTTCTCAAGTGCTCATGGAACATTCTCCAGGATAGATCATATCTTGGGTCACAAATCAAGCCTTGGTAAATTTAAGAAAATTGAAATTGTATCAAGTATCTTTTCCGACCACAATGCTATGAGACTAGATATCAATTACAGGAAAAGATCTGTAAAAAATACAAACACATGGAGGCTAAACAATACACTACTTAATAACGAAGTGATCACTGAAGAAATCAAAGAGGAAATTAAAAAATACCTAGAAACAAATGACAATGGAGACACGACGACCCAAAACCTATGGGATGCAGCAAAAGCAGTTCTAAGAGGGAAGTTTATAGCAATACAAGCCCACCTTAAGAAACAGGAAACATCTCGAATAAACAACCTAACCTTGCACCTAAAGCAATTAGAGAAAGAAGAACAAAAACATCCCAAAGCTAGCAGAAGGAAAGAAATCATAAAAATCAGATCAGAAATAAATGAAAAAGAAATGAAGGAAACGATAGCAAAGATCAATAAAACTAAAAGCTGGTTCTTTGAGAAGATAAACAAAATTGATAAACCATTAGCCAGACTCATCAAGAAAAAAAGGGAGAAGACTCAAATCAATAGAATTAGAAATGAAAAAGGAGAAGTAACAACTGACACTGCAGAAATACAAAAGATCATGAGAGATTACTATAAGCAACTCTATGCCAATAAAATGGACAACCTGGAAGAAATGGACAAATTCTTAGAAATGCACAACCTGCCAAGACTGAATCAGGAAGAAATAGAAAATATGAACAGACCAATCACAAGCACTGAAATTGAAACTGTGATAAAAAATCTTCCAACAAACAAAAGCCCAGGACCAGATGGCTTCACAGGCGAATTCTATCAAGCATTTAGAGAAGAGCTAACACCTATCCTTCTCAAACTCTTCCAAAATATAGCAGAGGGAGGAACACTCCCAAACTCATTCTACGAGGCCACCATCACCTTGATACCAAAACCAGACAAGGATGTCACAAAGAAAGAAAACTACAGGCCAATATCACTGATGAACATAGATGCAAAAATCCTCAACAAAATACTAGCAAACAGAATCCAACAGCACATTAAAAGGATCATACACCATGATCAAGTGGGGTTTATTCCAGGAATGCAAGGATTCTTCAATATACGCAAATCAATCAACGTGATACACCATATTAACAAATTGAAGGAGAAAAACCATATGATCATCTCAATAGATGCAGAGAAAGCTTTCGACAAAATTCAACACCCATTTATGATAAAAACCCTGCAGAAAGTAGGCATAGAGGGAACTTTCCTCAACATAATAAAGGCCATATATGACAAACCCACGGCCAGCATCGTCCTCAATGGTGAAAAACTGAAACCATTTCCACTAAGATCAGGAACAAGACAAGGTTGCCCACTCTCACCACTCTTATTCAACCTAGTTTTGGAAGTTTTAGCCACAGCAATCAGAGAAGAAAAGGAAATAAAAGGAATCCAAATCGGAAAAGAAGAAGTAAAGCTGTCACTGTTTGCAGATGACATGATACTATACATAGAGAATCCTAAAGATGCTACCAGAAAACTACTAGAGCTAATCAATGAATTTGGTAAAGTTGCAGGATACAAAATTAATGCACAGAAATCTCTGGCATTCCTATATACTAATGATGAAAAATCTGAAAGTGAAATCAAGGAAACACTCCCATTTACCATTGCAACAAAAAGAATAAAATATCTAGGAATAAACCTACCTAAGGAGACAAAAGACCTGTATGCAGAAAATTATAAGACACTGATGAAAGAAATTAAAGATGATACAAATAGATGGAGAGATGTACCATGTTCTTGGATTGGAAGAATCAACATTGTGAAAATGACTCTACTACCCAAAGCCATCTACAGATTCAATGCAATCCCTATCAAACTACCACTGGCATTTTTCACAGAACTAGAACAAAAAATTTCACAATTTGTATGGAAACACAAAAGACCCCGAATAGCCAAAGCAATCTTGAGAACGAAAAATGGAGCTGGAGGAATCAGGCTCCCTGACTTCAGACTATACTACAAAGCTACAGTAATCAAGACAGTATGGTACTGGCACAAAAACAGAAAGATAGATCAATGGAACAGGATAGAAAGCCCAGAGATAAACCCACGGACATATGGTCACCTTATCTTTGATAAAGGAGGCAGGAATGTACAGTGGAGAAAGGACAGTCTCTTCAATAAGTGGTGTTGGGAAAACTGGACAGGTACATGTAAAAGTATGAGATTCGATCACTCCCTAACACCATACACAAAAATAAGCTCAAAATGGATTAAAGACCTAAATGTAAGGCCAGAAACTATCAAACTCTTAGAGGAAAACATAGGCAGAACACTCTATGACATAAATCACAGCAAGATCCTTTTGGACCCACCTCCTAGAGAAATGGAAATAAAGACAAAAATAAACACATGGGACCTAATGAAACTTAAAAGCTTTTGCACAGCAAAGGAAACCATAAACAAGACCAAAAGACAACCCTCAGAATGGGAGAAAATATTTGCAAATGAAGCAACTGACAAAGGATTAATCTCCAAAATTTATAAGCAGCTCATGCAGCTCAATAACAAAAAAACAAACAACCCAATCCAAAAATGGGCAGAAGACCTAAATAGACATTTCTCCACAGAAGATATACAGACTGCCAACAAACACATGAAAGGATGCTCAACATCTTTACTCATTAGAGAAATGCAAATCAAAACTACAATGAGATATCATCTCACACCAGTCAGAATGGCCATCATCAAAAAATCTAGAAACAATAAATGCTGGAGAGGGTGTGGAAAAAAGGGAACACTCTTGCACTGCTGGTGGGAATGTGAATTGGTACAGCCGCTATGGAGAACGGTATGGAGGTTCCTTAAAAAACTACAAATAGAACTACCATATGACCCAGCAATCCCACTACTGGGCATATACCCCGAGAAAACCATAATTCAAAAAGAGACATGTACCAAAATGTTCATAGCAGCCCTATTTACAATAGCCCGGAGATGGAAACAACCTAAGTGTCCATCATCGGATGAATGGATAAAGAAGATGTGGCACATATATACAATGGAATATTACTCAGCCATAAAAAGAAATGAAATTGAGCTATTTGTAATGAGGTGGATAGACCTAGAGTCTGTCATACAGAGTGAAGTAAGTCAGAAAGAGAAAGACAAATACTGTATGCTAACACATATATATGGAATTTAAGAAAAAAAAATATCATGAAGAACCTAGGGGTAAAACAGGAATAAAGACACAGACCTACTAGAGAATGGACTTGAGGATATGGGGAGGGGGAAGGGTAAGCTGTGACAAAGTGAAAGAGCGGCATGGACATATATACACTACCAAACGTAAGATAGATAGCTAGTGGGAAGCAGCCGCAGAGCACAGGGAGATCAGCTCGGTGCTTTGTGACCGCCTGGAGGGGTGGGATAGGGAGGGTGGGAGGGAGACGCAAAAGGGAGGGGATATGGAAACATATGTATATGTATAACTGATTAAATTTGTTATAAGGCAAAAAAAAAAAAAAAGTATAAATGAAATAAATCTTAGCCAATTTAACAAGGAAAAAAAAAAAATATGAAGGCAAAAAGTAAGTCTTCTTCCTCACTCCTTTCCTAGTTTTTCTTCTAATAGGTATCTTCTTTTGATTCTTTCTATTTCTTATGGTATTTGTCTTGATTGACATTGCCAAATAAACTACCACATCTATGTCTTGATTTATCAGCTTGAAGCACTATTTATAGACTTTTTGTTTTGACTGGTGAGTAACTTATTCACTTATTGACCCCCTTCTCCCACCTCCAAATCATTTACAGTTGTGTATTTTTATTTCTTCTGATGGTCAACCTTATGATTTTACATCACGTTCAATCTCTATTTATTGACCCATTAACTGTAGCTAGTGATTCTTGATTCTCCACTATGTAAGACAGGAAAGTAACACACCTTTACTCCCCTCTTCTCCCTCTTCTATTCCCTACCCTCTCTCAGCTATATCACCTCTTTAACATTGTCAAGGTTTATAGCACAAGAATTCTGTTTAGTAAAGTTGTCCTCCATGTTTTGTCAGTAAGTTAATTTTGATAATTGAAAGCCAGTGAACCAACAGTATTTAAAGTACAAAGATGATGTAAATATTATTCCCAACAGAAGCAGGTATTATGTTGAGGTCTGTAGAGGGGAACGTTCCAATGTCAAGGTCAAGTGGGTCTTCTTTTCTTGGACCTCATCAACTACACAAAATCATGATACTTTTTGGTTGGTTTTATATGTGGGCCATGAGATTGTCTATTTATTTATCTTTCTATCTCTCTATATATATTTATATATATTTTTTCACAACTTACTGTTCCTGGAATTTTTAGTTGATTGACAATAGAAACATACGCCTTCTTTATAATACAGACACCTTCCAGCTTTTTAATTAAATCATTTATTAAGTGCTCCAAAATGTACTGACTTTTGACTAGGCCAAGTGCACATCTGTACTGGAGTTTCTTTTAATTGCATTTCTAGGCTGGTTTAATGGTTTTTAGTTCTCATATCTTTCTCTTTCTTGGGTAGTATATCATCAAGTAATTTTATTTCCAGAAGATGTATGGGAGTCTGAGCTCCTGCATGCCTGAATGAGTCCTTATTTCTCCTCCACACTGGATCAATAATTTGGTAAAACATCAAATTCTAGGTACAAAATTATTTCTTTGATCTTTGAAGGTAATTGCTCCATTGTCTTTAAGCATTGGTGTTGCAGATGAGAAGAATGATGTTAATCTTCTTATTCTTTTGTTGGTTATGTGTTTCTTCTGTCTAAGTGCATTTAGCATCTCCTTTTATGATCAGTACTCTGAAATGCCATGAGATTATTTCTATGGATCATTCTTTATTAATTGTGCTGGGTACTTGGGATCTTTCAAATTAAAACCTTCGTCTTTCTTCCACACTGGGAGATTTTCTTCAATTATTTCTTTATTTCCTCCTCTCCCTTTTCACTCTTCTTTCCTAAAACTCCTGTTACATAAATATTGGCCCATCTGAATTGACCTTTTATGCATTTTTTCCTCAAATTATCCACTTACCATTTTACTCTCTATTCTGCGAGATCCTCTAGACTTTTTAGTGTAGTCTTTCTACTGTTTGAATTTTGGTTTTTATTCCATGTATTATATTTATTTTAATTATTAAAAAGTAAATACAGTTCACAAGGGATTTAAAACAAACTCTTTCTTAGTTTCCAACTGCTCCTTTTTAGAAGATTGTTGCTGTTTTATGGATGTATACTCTTGATTTTCCACGAGATTAAGTCAAGTTTAGGGTTTTCATTTTGTTCTCCTTACTTAGCTCCACCTCCTCCAGGCTCATTTGTTCTAATTAACTATCTTGGTCCTTCCCTTTTACTGTTGGGTGTGAATGGGGACTTTTGACTGCCCATCCCTATTTATATACACCAAGCTGGGTGCTTACTTGAGGTAACTGGGGAGAGTTTCCTTTTCTCTGAATAAGAAGGCTGATTGTGAGTGCTCTGGGTGTGGAAGGGGGGCTTGGCGGGGGTGGGGTGGGGTGGTGGTGGTGGTGGTGGTGGTTCACGTTCAGCTGGGAGAGCGGGGAGAAGGCAAGCAGGCTCCACCCCTCCCCACCCTACTCGGAGATGGCAGCCCCATGCTGTGAACCTTAGCCCCTTCCTGTCAGCTTTCATTTATTTATTAAGAAAAAATGATCTATCCAGCTTCACCTTTGTAGTATAAGCTACCACTTCTTACCCACAGTGTTGGTGGTCAATGGGGTGGGGAGGGTAGTTCCCAAAGCAGTTTAGGTAGAGACTTTCCATCAATCACCTCCTTTTACACCCACCCTGGTCTGTGTACTTGCCAACTTTGGAAGGCTCTGACGAGAAAGACCCATGCTGCCCTGATCACTAACTTCCACTTCTATAGCTGCCCCCAAAGTTCTAAGCATTGGCCTCCAAAATTCAGATTTTACAAACAGTATTCTATTCACTTGCTATCTTTACAAAATTCATCATCATTTCGGTCTGCTGTCCTCTTCCCTATACACAGTACTTTTTTGAATTTATTCATCCCTGTAAGTCTTTATTGCTATTTCCACAGGTTTTCAATAAAGAGAGTTGATAAATGTGGCTGGTTGTCATCTTGAACTTAACTATTATTTGAAAATAAAATTTTCTTTTAAATGAAGTTTACTTTCTTGGTTATAAAGTGATATTCATTGTAGATACTTTGGTAAATAATTAAATAATTCAAATATCCACAACCTTCCTAAGCTTTTGGGTAAAATTATATTCTAATGATATGATATGATATAATATAATATAATATAGTATAATATAATATAATATTGCATTTTACCAGCTCATTAACCTCTACTTTTGTAACAATATGAATGGTCTCTCTCTTTATCAAATTCTGCTCCAGTTATTTCTGGGTGCTTATAAGGGAAGGCTAAGAGAGAAGCATATCTCTGGAAAACATAAATAGGACACAATGTACTTTAATGATGTATTATTTATAATATTGAAAATTTGGGAAATATCCAGTAATAAGGAAATAAGTAAATTATGGTACAGTCAACAAATACTATATAGTTCTCAAAAGTGATGTATGTGGGCCATTTTTAATGATGTGGGATAACTTTTATGGTAGACTACTCAGTGAGAAGGACATAAAATTATATGTATCACATGATTTTGATGATGTAAAACATATCTGTTCATATTAATCAGTGTTATCAGTGAGGGAAGAGATTGTAAGCAATGCTGTTTTCTTCTTTACACCCATGAGTTTGTTTTTGATCTTTGATATGTTGGTAGAAAGAGTTTCTACTCTGGAAACTGTCCTTCCCCATCCACTTCTTTAGAACTGGGGATCTAAGTAATATACTTTTCAGAATCTGTCCACTCAGCTTCCAGTCCTCCTGCTCCCCACCTGCTTCCCATTAACACTGTTTTTTGGGGGAAGGGACTCAATGATGTCAAGAATTTTCTAGTTCTGCTATTGACAGCACTTTGCAAAGTACTGTATGTTGTGACATTTGCTCCTTTATTGGTCTGAGAGCTGCCGGAGTACTTCTGCCTGTTTTTAAACAAAAACACAAAACTTTGGAGGTTATTTGATTTGTGGGGGAGGGAGAATTTCAGATCTGTTTCAACTCCCACATCTTTCCCGGACTCCTCATGTAATTAATACACAGAAAAGGCACAGACAACTCTCATTGATTTCACATTTTCAATGAAAAAAGATCCCTGTTTTAGCTTTATGTTGGTTTGGTTATGTTTGTTTTTTTTTTTTTTTTTTGCGGTATGCGGGCCTCTCACTGTTGTGGCCTCTCCCGTTGCGGAGCACAGGCTCCGGATGCGCAGGCCCAGCGGCCATGGCTCATGGGCCCAGCCGCTCCGCGGTATATGGGATCCTCCCAGACCGGGGCACGAACCCGTATCCCCTGCATCGGCAGGCGGACTCTCAACCACTGCGCCACCAGGGAGGCCCGTTATGTTTGTTTTTAATAGCTGTTTACACAAATGTAGTAGCTTGAATGGGGTCCTGATTTGACCTAGAGTCAAATACTACTTGAAATACTAGTAGGTGAATGAGCAGGACATTAATCAGTTTTCTCTTGACTCTGATATGACCTGTTGAGTTGGCCTAGAGTCTTCCTCTTCCTCAGGCTGGTTCTTGCTTTGGGTCCAAAAGATGGCACAGTCCATTTCCAGGTCAGGGCAGGAAGTGATGAAATGGAGTAATGAGGACATCAATCTGGTTGCCTGGAGACCTGGGTTCTGGTCCTATCTCCCTTGTTGACAACTGAGCAACCTGGGGCAAGTCGTAGCCTCAGTTTCCTCATCTGGGGCAGGAGAGGATATAAGCAGGAAGAATTCGAAGGCCTTAATTTGTTTACTATGGTTTCATTAATAATAGAAATAACACCTACCATTCATGTGAACCAGTTATGTTTCTGGGCCAGAAATAATTTCTAATCTTGGGGTCACTGCCACCAAGGGAATAATTTTGCCTAGAATATGGACAGGGAGCTCAAATCAGAAGCATGGAAGAGGGAGTCCCAGATTACAGGATACTATACGATGTTTTCTGTAAATATGAACTATTATTAAACAAATAATAGGACTTGTTCTGATTAGCTACAGCTGTGTAACAAACCACCCCAAACAGTGGCTTAAGGCAAAGCCAGCCTGCAGTTGATGGGGCTCAGCAAGGCGGTTTTCATTTTGTCATATAGTTGCAGAAAGACAGTGGCTGGGGTGACAGTTATCGTGAAGGGTTCTTCACTCATATGACTACAGCCTGGGATGAGAAGACTCGAACAGATGGAGATCAACCTGTTTATGTATCCATGTATAGATCTATCCATTTAGTCTCTACGTGGTCTCCCCCCAAAGTGGCTTCAGAGCAGCCAGAATTCTTACAGCTGGAACCCTGGAGTAAGTGTCTTAAAGAGACACTGGCAGAAACTGCATGACTTTTTCTAATCTGACTTTAGAAGTCACACAGCACCACTCCTACCACATTCTATTCATTAAGACAGCCATAGGGCCTGTCCAAGTTCAACACGAGAGGACACAGACTCTACTCCTTAATGTGAGGCATGTCAAAGAATTCATAAGCATGTTTCAAAACCATTACAAGATGCAAGGATGAATTAACATAAATATTGTGTATTTACAAAATGAAATTAAACTCTGACAGTCACTTACTGCCCACCCCACGAAGTGTCCAGAGATGTCCAGACTGGAGTCCCCTGGCCTAAGCAGAGACCCCACATCTATACTGGAGGGGGCAACTGGGAGCCAGAAGACTGGAGTTCAGGCTCCAGCTCTATCGTGCTGAGTCGTGCGGCCTCTGGACATGTCACTGTAGCTTACTGGCCTCGTTTCCGCTGCATCATGGAGACACTGGCCCTGCCTTACCTATGCTGAAGAGTTGTGGTGAGACTCTAATGATAATTTGCTTTGTAACTGCAAAGTGTTCTATAAAGCAAGAGAAAAACTCCCCACTCCTATTTCTTGGCTCTTGTGAATACTGGTGAAGCCATAAGGCCTTGAGAAGCCCCAATCACATCAAAGCCTAGATCTCTGGGAATCTTCTGTTTTATGTTGGAACTATTGTTTCTTCTCGATAGGCCCAGTTCTACTCATATCAACAACTGATATCTGTTTACTGGGTTCTTCTTGGTGGGATGGAGAACTTGGCTTTCTTGCCACACAGCTTGACCAAAGGTAGATGTGACTGGTTGTAATCACCTCTGTGTGATCTTTATGTGATCATTTTTCCAGTTCAAAGGGAGGATCTCCCCTACACCTGACAGCATAAGGCTAGATTCAAGGTGAAGTGGACAGTGCTTTGGGACCCACTAGATTTGTGCCGGGGACTAGCCCATGCAGGGCTGAAGGTCTAGTGGTAGAAAGGCCAATGTGAAATGGACAGAAGAGAAATCCTTAACTAACGCCTCAAATTTAGACTTCCAACAAAGACTTGCTTTTACTTTAAAGGGCTCAACTTTGTCTCTTTTAAAAACATTAAAAATATTTAGTCAATTCAATTCCCCCCTCATTTATTGACTATCTACTCTGGGCAGAATAGGTTGAAAAAATGGCAGACAGTTCAGCCTCTCAGTGCTTCCTCTTTAGTAGAGAAGATGTAGAAAGCCTGTCACATGCATGACCTGTGATTTAACAAGGGAAGAACAACATGCAGCTGATTTATTAAACTGTCTGAAAGTGGAGGGGTATGGTTATACAAGTTTTAATTTTTCTCTGATCTTTGCCATCCATTGTCCTGTGTTAGCATGCACTGTCACATATACCTACACTGGTGATTCTTAAACTGGTTCCATATCGATGGAAAGCCATTTGGCATACCAAAACCCTTAAAGTGTGCAAATACTATAACCCAGAAATTCCAGTTATCCTAAGGAAAAATCATAGATGGTCACTGCAGTGAAGCTTAGAAGAGCAACCCTGACTCAGCTCTACAGGATTATGAAGAAATCAAGAACAGTAGTTAATGTTTGTAAAGTGCTTATATGTGCCAGACACTGTGTTAAGTGTTTTACATATTTTTACTATTCACGGAACCCACTGAGGGATATCCCCATTATATAGATGTGGAAACTGAGGCTCAGAGAAGTTGATTTGCTGCAGGTCACCAAGCCAGGATTTCAACACAGGTGGTCCAACTCCACAGCTCACAGTTTTAATCATTGTTCTCTACAGCCTCAAATAAACCATGGTCCATAAGCATCAAAGTGATGTTCTATACACCCTCACACCATACACAAAAATAAACTCAAAATGGCTTAAAGACTTAAATATAAGACGTGACGCCATAAAACTCTTAGAAGAGCACATAGGCAAAACATTCTCTGATATAAATCATACCAATATTTTCCTAGGTCAGTCTCCAAAGGTAATAGAAATAAAAGCAAAAATAAACAAATGGGACCTAGTCAAACTTACAAGCCTTTGTACAGCAAAGGAAACCATAAATAAAATGAAAAGACAAACTACGGAATGGGAGAAAATATTTGCAAACGATGCGACCAACAAGGTCTTAATTTCCAAAAGATATAAACAGCTCATACAACTCAATAACAAAAAAACAAACAACCCAATCAAAAAATGCGCAGAAGACCCAAATAGACATTTCTCCGAAGAATACATATAGATGGCCAACAAGCACATGAAAGGATGCTCAACATTGCTAATTATTAGAGAAATGCAAATCAAAACTACAATACGGTACCACCTCACACCAGTCAGAATGGCCATCATTAACAAGCCTACAAGTAACAAATGCTGGAGAGGGGGTAAAGAAAAGGGAACCCTCCTACACTGTTGGTGGGAATGTAAATTGGTGCAGCCACTGTGGAAAACAGTATGGAGGTTCCTCAAAAAACTAAGTAGTGTTTCTGAATGACCCTGCAATCCCACTTCTTGGCATATATCTGGACAAAACTAAAACTCGAAAAGATACATGCACCCCAATGTTCACTGCAGCACTATTTACAATAGCCAAGACCTGGAAACTACCCAAATGTCCATCAACAGATGAATGGATAAAGAAGATGTGGTACATATCTACAATGGAATATTACTCAGCCATAAAAAAGAATGAAATAATGCCATTTGCAGCAACATGGATGGACCCAGAGATTATCATACTAAGTGAAGTAAGTCAGAAAGAGAAAGACAAATACTATATGATATCACTTATGTGTGGAATCTAAAATATGGGACAAATTAACATATCTGTGCAACAAATATAGACTCACAGATATAGAGAACAGACTTGTGGCTGCCAAGGGGGAGGGGAGTAGGGCGAGGGAAGGACTGGGAGTTTGGGATTAGCAGATGCAAACTAGTACATATAGGAGGGATAAACAACAAGTTCCTATTGTATAGCACAGGGAGCTATATTCAATATCCTGCGATAAACCATAATGGAAAAGAATATGAAAAAGAATGTAATATATGTATAACTGAATTACTTTGCTATACAGTAGAAATTAACACATTATAAATCAACTATACTTCAATAAAATAAATTAAAAAAATGATGTTCTAGAAGAACACAGGAAAATGTACATAACGTCAAAGGGACAATGTGGCTTACAAAGCAACACAGTCAGTCTGGTTCTTATTTTTTTTAAGTATATACAAAATGGACAGGACAAAGCATAGAAAAAGGCCCATCAAGGTGGGGGGGATTGTGTTTTATTTTAATTTTCTTCTTTGTGCTTTTCTAGGTGTTCTATAATGACCATTTCTTGCTTTTGAAGTAAAAAAAAATGTAAAGTATCACAGTCATTTAGTTACTCAGTTGAAATGGTAGGAGGTGGGCAAGAGCACAGGCAGCTGGGGATTGGAGAGAGCAGGAAGGCTTCATAAAAGAGGGGGCATTTGAACTGGGCCTTGGAATGGTATGAAATTCACAAGGAAAAACACCGAGGCCATGATGATGGTTTTCTGCTGCTCTGCACGCCTTCTTTTTCCTAGAGTCACAGAATCACTGTCTCCTCTTGGAATCTTTCCTTGAGTCCCTGTACTGCCAAGTCTGCATCATTTCTCTTGGGGAGGGGGATTCTGAGATGCAACAGAGTGATTTCCACATTCACCCTGGGGGCTCCCCTGGCTTTCCAGAGAGAATGAGTCCTGCTGCTCAGGCCACACCATCTCCGAGACACTCTTGATTTGAGGTGGGGAATGGGGTGCTGTGGGCAACGTCTGTGGTTTGCAGAAGCAACTTTGGAAACATCTGCAATCTTCTATTGCTGGAAATGACTGCACTGCACACAGAGGTGGGATGGCTTAGGTGTCAAAAGGGGGCCCAACCGAGGGTACTCTGAGGCCACAGAAAGAGACCAGTACCCCAAGGGCACAGGGAGTGGCCCTTTCAAGGCTGGACCTGTGACAAGAGTTGGTTTCGCACCTGGCCAGGACTTCCTGTGTGCTGAGTCCCACAGCGCATCTCAGGGCATCTCAGCGGCTCTGAACCCCATAGAGAACTTCAGACACTGTTCACAGAGACGAGAGCAAGCTGTATCTGGCAGGTTCCTTGAAAAAACATCACCTCTTACTGAACCAGAGGCATCCACCACTCCACCAGGAAAGCAATTCCCATCTCCCAGGCCTGGAAAAAATTCCCTTTGTGTCATCCGTTGGTCACCACCAACTCTCTAATCGCTTCCTTTTGGAAAATGGCTGTGGAATCTCCCACAGAATTCAGGAAAGGAGACCCAAGCCTTGCCCAGGTCTTATTGCCTTGCCACCACCCATGTAAGGGCAAATTTTAAAACTCAGCTTTCCTGGTGGCCAAAGAGCAAAGAAACTTTCCCCCTCCCTTTTGTACGTGAAAACTTAGTCTTTGTGGATCCTTACTCTGGCCCTTTGATATGTAGTTAAGTATTTGTAAGGGCTATGTAAAGTCCCTTGCAGCTTTAAAACCCAGCAATGTTTTTTAAGTATTTAATGTTTTTGAGATCTCTTTGAAATATAAAAATTGCCCCTATTTCCCTGTCACCTTGGAGTTTAGCCTGGCACCTGTCCTAAGCTGTACTTGTCTGCTTGTCATAGAGACAAAGGCAATTCAGATAAAGGCAATTAGCTAGCACACTGGCTCCCCCAGTTAGCAGGTGAACTTGGGTGAAGTATGAAAGAATGCACAGCAAATGCTGCTGCCAGGTCCTCCTATTGGAAAACATGCTACCATTAGTCTTGGGCATGTTTTCATAATGGGTTGCAACAGCTAGGCAGTACAAAAATGGGAAACTTTTCTTCTGCCTTTGTAATCTCATCAGTGAGTTGCCTGTGACACACATTGTGATCTGGTTTAATGCTTATTCAATAATAAAACTGTTTTCTTTCCTTTCCACCTATGTGGAGAGGATTCTCTGCATTGGCAGGAGTTCTAATTTCCCCAACATCCATGAGCATCAGCTTTGTAGCTTGGTACAAAGACTATCCACAACCCGGTACTAATAATACCGACTTGTGGGCAGTCCTCCAGCACACCATGCTTTATGCTTCAGAACACGTTCATTGAGGAATGAACACAGTTTCCTTTCTCTGTTGGCTCTGCCCCGGGGCAGCCCCGAGTCCCAACTTCCTGGCCCCATAGGAGTAGGACGTGTGGCCTGTGCCCCGGCAGTCCCCACCTCTACCCCCGCCCCTGCCCAAAGGCTGGCAGCAGCTCTCTGTTTCTAGTTTAGTAACCAGGCTCTCCTGTTTTGCAGGCCTGCCACACAGCACTTTCTGGCCTCTCTGCCCTGGACCAGCTGTCCAAGGCCACGATGCTGCCAGATTTATCACCAAGCAGCACTGAGGCGTCCCTGCAAACAGGGCCCTGACATGTACCAATGAGGCACCATCCTGCCCACCCCCCTGGAGAGCGGGGCCAGCAGGTAGCAAGGAGGTGTGATTTGTGTTACACTCCACTTAGGCAGGAAGATGCTGTGCATGGCTGAGTAAGGAAACCACATCAACGCTCAGTGGTCACCTTTGTTGGCCCTTCAGAGTCAGAGGTGACTCACTATCCCACGTGTTCTTTACGTAAAGATCTCTGAGCCTAAACCTGGCTCTTTCCAGGACGTTGGCTGGTGTGGTGGGCAAATAAGGGAGGGCAGGTGAAACAGAGGCAACTGGAAGATTCTGTGGCCCTCCTCTACTCTCTCTCTGTTATTCTTTTTCTCTCTTTTCTTCTGTGGGTATAAGCCAGATAGGACCCAGGGCTGCTTAGCTTTTCTTCTAATCATTTTGACACAGCTTCTTGCTGCCCACAGAGGTGTATTTGTATTAATATCCTTAAGAAACCTCAGCCCCCTCTGTTCACACTGTTCAGCGCACAAGCCTCTAGGATAACTCATTACATGGCCTGACCCCAAACTGTTCATACGTGACCTTGCAGGGGGCCATGGTGGGAGGTCTGTGTTTTGGGCATATCCCGAGTCATACACAAGGATGAGGTAGCACTCTTGAGTACAGATTCAGAAAAAAAAAAAAATTGTCACCCCGCTGAGTCTGTTCTTGGTCTCAGCTCCTTCTCACTCATTCCTGAAGCCAGAAATTATCAATTCCCTCAATTTTTTTGCTTCTCTAAAAAAAGGACTTCCTCCCAAGATTCTGGTGATTGGTTTGAGGATCTTTCTGAAGGAGAATTAAGGTGAAGAAACACAATTTCAACTGGGCACACCTTATTATATACAATAGATATGTCCTGGAATAACAGTGTCTGTGGGACGAATTCCTTTTCAAATGCAGGAGGCAGGCTTTATGATTTAACTTAATCTTGTAATATGTCTGTTTGAGAAGCAAGCATCCAAGCATAATGAAATTATTGATCCAATACTTTCCCCAATTTGAAAGTTCAGATGTTTACATACTAGATGTTCTTCTTCAGTGCTTTAAAAAAAAATAATGTGGTCTGGTGCAGCATCATGACCTATTGATTTTGCCCTTACTACTCTGTGATTACAAAAGTAATACATGTTCAAGGTGTTATTTATTTATTTATTTATTTATTTCTTGCTGCGTTGGGTCTTCGTTGCTGCGTGTAAGCTTTCTCGAGTTGCAGCGAGCGGGAGCTACTCTTAGTTGCGGTGCGCAGGCTTCTCATTGTTGTGGCTTCTCTGATTGCAGAGCATGGGCTCCAGGTGTGCGGGCTTCAGTAGTTGTGGCACACAGGCTTAGTTGCTCCACAGCATGTGGGATCTTCCCGGACCAGGGCTCGAACCCATGTCCCCTGAATTGGCAGGCAGATTCTTTTTTTTTTTTTTGCGGTACGCGGGCCTCTCACTGTTGTGGCCTCTCCCGTTGCGGAGCACAGGCTCCAGATGCGCAGGCTCAGTGGCCATGGCTCACGGGCCCAGCCGCTCCGCGGCATGTGGGATCTTCCCGGACTGGGGCACAAACCCATGTTCCCTGCATCGGCAGGTGGACTCTCAACCACTGAGCCACCAGAGAAGCCCAAGCAGGCAGATTCTTAACCACTGCGCCACCAGGGAAGCTCCAGTATGATTTTTTATACAGAAGTTTTTTGTTTTAATGTATTCTAAGGTATCAGCCTTTTCCTTTATGATTTGTGCACTTTATTTCTTGTGGTAGGTTGCATAAGTGGCTGCACTATTTTTGTTCCAATGATTCATGCCTCTGTGCTATGTGTCTTTGCAGCCCCTCCTGTTAGGAGATGTACTCTATCTCTACCCTTCTTGAATCTCAATACTTGCTTTGGCCAAGGGAAAGCAGTGGAAGTAATGCTGTGGCAGTTCTGAGCACAGAGATCTTAGGGGTTGCTCTCTCTTGGAATTCTGCCAGCTGCCATGGAAATGAACTCCAGCTAGCCTGCTTACTGGATGATGAGATCATGTGGCCCAGACACCCTGTGGCCCGGCCAATGGCCAGTTCTCAGCTAACCTGGCAGTTGGCCATTGTTCATGAGTGAGCCCAGCAAAGACTGTCAGAACTATCCAGCTAAGCCCAGCCTTAATGGCCAACCTGCAGAGTCATCAACAATGAAAAACGGCTGTTGCTTCAAGCCATCAAGTTTGGAGTTGGTTGGTAATACAGAAATATTTAAATAAAACATGTCTTGCTCTTGCTAAAGGGAGTCTTTGCTACCTTGAGATCCTAAAGGGACTTCTATATTCTCTTCTCAAAGTTTCTCCATTTTGCGTTTCATACTTATATACCATAATCAATCTGGAATTAATTTTTTTTGTATAAGGTAGAAACCTAATGTATATCTGCTCATTGGTTCCTGTATTTTTGAATGTTTGAAATATTTCATAGTAAATATTGAAGTCATTTTAAAAAGGAAATACATAGTGACTATTGAAAATTTAAAGAAATACAACAAAAATAAACTCAAAACTTCACCAATAATAACACAACTCAGTAATAACCACTTATAATGCTGTGAAGTGTTTCCTTCTGATCTTTTTTTGGAGGGGTGGGTGAAATTGAGATCAAATTGTTTACCATTCTCTTCACTTAGCATTGCATCGCACTTCCCTATATCATTTCACTTCTCCAAAATAATTTTTAATGATCACATACAGTTCGTCACATGGGTATACCGTAATTTAATAACCAGGCACTTACTGTTAGGCACTTAGGCTGTCTCCCACTTTTCAGTATGAATGTTAGTACAGCATTGAATATTCTTGTACAAATATGTCTGATTAGTTCTTTAGGATCATATCTAGAAATGATGTTCCTGGGTCAAAAGGTATGAACCATTTTTTTTTTAAGATTTCAGTTTTTATTTTTATTTTATTTATTTATTTTTTAATAAAATTTATTTATTTATTTTTGGCTGCATTGAGTCTTCGTTGCTGCACGCGGGCTTTCTCTAGTTGTGGTGAGTACGGGCTACTCTTTGTTGCGGTGTGCGGGCTTCTCATTGCGGTGGCTTCTCTTGTTGTGGAGCACGGTCTCTAGGGTGCATGGGCTTCAGTAGTTGTGGCACACAGGCTCAGTAGTTGTGGTTCGTGGGCTCTAGAGTGCAGGCTCATTAGTTGTGGCGCACGGGCTTAGTTGCTCCGTGGCATGTGGGATCTTCCTGGATCAGGGATCGAAACTGTGTCCCCTGCATTGGCAGGTGGATTCTCAACCACTGTGACACCAGGGAAGCCTGGTATGAAACATTTTAAGACCTAATATACAGTAGAGAAAGACACTCTCCAGAGAGGCTATGCCAGTTTCTACCTAGCTCTACCACCTGTCAGTGAGCAGGTCCATCCAACCACATGCTCCATCCTAATGCATTTGCTGAAATAAATGAATAATCTAATCTCAGCTGATTCAGTTAATCAGAACAAGATCACATGCTGATGAGAACACAAAACTTGGAAGAAGTTCGTAGCAAGAAGGAAAAGTCTGTGGTAATGTATAGCTTCACTTCCTCCTCTTAAATTTGCTTGACAAAAAAAACTGTCCCAGTTCACTGCGGCCATTCCTGCCCTGCTACACACAGCATGAACCAAGAGCCAGGCATAGATGTTTGGGACATAGAAAGGATTCCAACTGAGCTGATGCTCAGAGCAAAAGAGGAACAGGCTGGGGCATCAGCCTCTCTGCTCAGGAGAGGCCAGTGGGTCCAGATGGTCATTCATTCAAACATATCAGTGTCTGTTATTAGCCAGAGGCTGGGAACACAAAAATGACCAGCCTAGAGAGAAAGTTCCCATTCATGAAGATAAGAGTTCTTACAGGACCCAGATGCAGGGCACCATCAAAGCACAAGGTGGAGTACCCCATGTAGCCTGGGGTGTCAGGGACAGCCTCTCAGAGGAATGGGCATCCAGGGTTGGCTGTGAGGAACAGCAGGGCTTGGCCAGGCAGACAGAGCAGCTGTTCTAGGTAATTACAGGACAGCCAGACTGCAGGGTCAAAGGTGGGGAGCATGGTGGAAGGGGACTGGGGAGGAGGAAGGGGCCGGGTCATGGAAAGCTTCCCATGGGTTGCCATGGAGTTTATATTCTTTACAAGACCTTACCTCATCTGGTCCCACCACCTTTCTGACCCCATCTCGTAACCCTCCCTTACCCCAACCACTCTGCTTCAACCACATGGATCTCTTTGCTTCTCCTCAAGCACGCTTCCACCTTGACCCTTGCACCCACTCTTCCATCTGCCCAGAATGTTCTCCTCCCAGATCTGTGTATGGCTTTCTAGTAATAGAAAATCTGAACAGACCTATAACTAGAAAGGAGATTTAATCAGTAATCGAAAAACTCTTCGACAAAGAAAAGCCCTGGATCAGATGACTTAACTAGTGAGTTCTACCAAACATTTAAAGGTGAATTAACACCAATCCTACTTAAACTCTTTTATCTATGAGGCCAGCATTATCCCATTATAACAAAGCCAGATGAAGAGATAAGAAAACTATAGACTAATATCCCTTATGAATATTGATGCCAAAAATCCTCAACAAAATACTAGCAAACCAAATTCAGCAGCATATTAAAAGGATTATACACTATGACCAAGTGAGATTTATTCCTGGAATGCAACGATGGTTCAACATATGGAACTCAATCAGTATAATATACCACATTAAGAGAATGAAGGAAAAACCCACATGATCATCTCAACTGGGGTAGAAAAAGCTTTTGACAAAATTCAACACTCTTTAACACTTTTTCATGATAAAAACACTCAATAAACTAGGAATAGAAGGAAACTACCTCGACAAAATAAAGGCCATATATGAAAAACCCAGTTAACATCATACTCAATAGTGAAAAAAAAAAAAGCTTTTCCTCTAAGATTAGGAACAAAACAAAGATGTCCACTTTTGCCATTTCTACTTAACATTAGTACTGGAAGTTCTAGACAGAGCAATTAGGTAAGAAAAAAAAAGGCATCCAAATTTGAAAATAAGAAGTAAAATTATCTCTGTTCACAGATGGCATGATCTTATATATAGAAAACTCACACATACACACACAAAACTGTTAGAATAAATGAATTTAGCAAAGTTGCAGGATATAAAATCAACAACCCAAAATTAGTTGCATTTCTATATATTAACAATGAACAACCTGAAAAGGAAACTAAGAACACAATTGCATTTACAATAGCATTAAAAAGAGTAAAATACTTAGGAACAAACTTAACCACGGAGGTGAAAGGCTTATACACTGAAAACTATAAATGTTGCTAAAAGAAATTAAAGAAGATATCAATAAATGGAAGGATATCCTGTGTTCATGGTCTGAAAGAGTTAAAATTGTTAAGATGTCAATACTACCCAAAGTGACCTACAGATTCAAAATCCAAATTACGTTTTTTTGCAGAAATAGAAAAATCCACCCTAAAATGTATACAGAATCTCAAGAAACCTTGAATAACCAAAACAATTTTGAAAAAGGAGAACAAAGTTGGAAATCTCACACTTCCTGAATTCACAGCTTACTACAGACAAAGCTACAATAATCAAAACAGTATGGTAGGAAGATGGCGGAAGAGTAAGACACGGAGATCACCTTCCTCCCCACAGATACACCAGAAATACAGCTACACGTGGAACAACTCCTACAGAACACCTACTGAACGCTGGCAGAAGACCTCAGACCTCCCAAAAGGCAAGAAACTCCCCACGTACCGGGGTAGCGCAAAGTGGAGAGACTCCCACACAGAGGATCGGTGCCAACCGGCACTCACCAGCCCGAGAGGCTTGTCTGCTCGCCTGCCTGGGCGGGCGGCGCTGGGAGCTGAGGCTCGGGCTTCAGTCGGAGCGCAGGGAGAGGACTGGGGCTGGCGGCATGAACACAACCTGAAGGGGCTAATGTGCCACAGCTAGCCGGGAGGGAGTCCGGGAAAAAGTCTGGACCTGCCGAAGAGGCAAGAGACTTTTTCTTCCCCCTTTGTTTCCTGGTGCGTGAGGAGAGGGGATTAAGAGCACTGCTTAAAGGAGCTCCAGAGACGGGCACGAGCCGCAGCTGAAAGCGTGGACCCCAGAGACGGGCGTGGGATGCTGGGGCTGCTGCCGCCGCCACGAGGACTCTGTGCGAGCGCAGGTCACTGTCCACGCCCCCCTTCCAGGGAGCCTGTGCAGCCCGCCACTGCCAGGGTCCCAGGATCCAGGGACAACTTCCCCGGGAGAACGCATGGCATGCCTCGGGCTGGTGCAACGTCACGCCGGCCTCTGCCGCTGCAGGCTCGCCCGGCACTCCGTGCCCCTCCCTCCCCCCCAGCCTGAGTGAGCCAGAGTCCCCGAAGCGGCTGCTCCTTTAACCCTGTCCTGTCTGAGCGAAGAACAGACGCCCTCCGGCAACCTACACGGAGAGGTGGGGGCAAATCCAAAGCTGAGACCTGGGAGCTGTGGGAACAAAGAAGAGAAAGGGAAATCTCTCCCAGCAGCCTCAGAAGCAGCGGATTAAAGCTCCACAATCAACTTGATGTACCCTGCATCTGCGGAATACATGAATACACAACGAATCATCACAAATTGAGAAGCCAGGAATCAGTACTGTGCCTCTGAGGTGGGAGAGCCAACTTCAGGACACTGGTCCACAAGAGACCTCCCAGCTCCACATAATATCAAATGGCAAAAATCTTCCAGAGATCTCCATCTCAACACCAGCACCCAGCTTCACTCAACGACCAGCAAGCTACAGTGCTGGACACCCTATGACAAACAACTAGCAAGACAGGAACACAACGCCACCCATTAGCAGAGAGGCTGCCTAAAATCATAAAAAGTCCACAGACACCCCAAAATACACCACCAGACGTGGACCTGCCCACCAGAAAGACAAGATCCAGCCTCACCCTCCAGAACACAGGCACTAGTCCCCTCCACCAGGAAGCCTATACAACCCACTGAACCAACCTTAGCCACTCAGGCCAGACACCAAAAACAACGGGAACTGCGAACCTGCAGCCTGCAAAAAGGAGACCCCAAACACAGTAAGATAAGCAAAATGAGAAGACAGAAAAACACACAGCAGATGAAGGAGCAAGATAAAAACCCACCAGACCTAACAAATGAAGAGGAAATAGGCAGTCTACCTGAAAAAGAATTCAGAATAATGATAGTAAAGATGATCCAAAATCTCGGAAATAGAATAGACAAAATGCAAGAAATAGTTAACAAGGATCTAGAAGAACTAAAGATGAATCAAGCAACGATTCAAAACACAATAAATGAAATGAAAAATACTCTAGATGGGATCAATAGCAGAATAACTGAGGCAGAAGAACGGATAAGTGACGTGGAAGATAAAATAGTGGAAATAACTACTGCAGAGCAGAATAAAGAAAAAAGAATGAAAAGAACTGAGGACAGTCTCAGAGACCTCTGGGACAACATTAAACGCACCAACATTCGAATTATAGGGGTTCCAGAAGAAGAAGAGAAAAAGAAAGGGACTGAGAAAATATTTGAAGAGATTATAGTTGAAAACTTCCCTAATATGGGAAAGGAAATAGTTAATCAAGTCCAGGAAGCATAGAGAGTCCCATACAGGATAAATCCAAGGAGAAACACACCAAGACACATATTAATCAAACTGTCAAAAGTTAAATACAAAGAAAACATATTAAAAGCAGCAAGGGAAAAACAACAAATAACACACAAGGGAATCCCCATCAGGTTAACAGCTGATCTTTCAGCAGAAACTCTGCAAGCCAGAAGGGACTGGCAGGACATATTTAAAGTGATGAAGGAGAAAAACCTGCAACCAAGACTACTCTACCCAGCAAGGATCTCATTCAGATTTGATGGAGAAATTAAAACCTTTACAGACAAGCAAAAGCTGAGAGAGTTCAGTACCACCAAACCAGCTTTACAACAAATGCTAAAGGAACTTCTCTAGGCAAGAAACACAACAGAAGGAAAAGACCTACAATAACGAACCCAAAACAATTAAGAAAATGGGAATAGGAACATACATATCAATAATTACCTTAAATGTAAATGGACTAAATGCTCCCACCAAAAGACACAGATTGGCTGAATGGATACAAAAACAAGACCCATATATATGCTGTCTACAAGAGACCCACTTCAGACCTAGAGACACATACAGACTGAAAGTAAGGGGATGGAAAAAGATATTCCATGCAAATGGAAACCAAAAGAAAGCTGGAGTAGCAATTCTCATATCAGACAAAATAGACTTTAGAATAAAGACTATTAGAAGAGACAAAGAAGGACACTACATAATGATCAAGGGATCGATCCAAGAAGAAGATATAACAATTGTAAATATTTATGCACCCAACATAGGAGCACCTCAATACATAAGGTAAATACTAACAGCCATAAAAGGGGAAATCGACAGTAACACATTCATAGTAGGGGACTTTAACACCCCACTTTTACCAATGGACAGATCATCCAAAATGAAAATAAATAAGGAAACACAAGCTTTAAATGATACATTAAACAAGATGGACTTAATTGATATTTATAGGACATTCCATCCAAAAACAACAGAATACACATTTTTCCCAAGTGCTCATGGAACGTTCTCCAGGATAGATCATATCTTGGGTCACAAATCAAGCCTTGGTAAATTTAAGAAAATTGAAATTGTATCAAGTATCTTTTCCGACCACAATGCTATGAGACTAGATATCAATTACAGGAAAAGATCTGTAAAAAATACAAACACATGGAGGCTAAACAATACACTACTTAATAATGAAGTGATCACTGAAGAAATCAAAGAGGAAATTAAAAAATACCTAGAAACAAATGACAATGGAGACACGACGACCAAAAACCTATGGGATGCAGCAAAAGCAGTTCTAAGAGGGAAGTTTATAGCAATACAATCCCACCTTAAGAAACAGGAAACATCTCGAATGAACAACCGAACCTTGCACCTAAAGCAATTAGAGAAAGAAGAACAAAAACATCCCAAAGTTAGCAGAAGGAAAGAAATCATAAAAATCAGATCAGAAATAAATGAAAAAGAAATGAAGGAAACAATAGCAAAGATCAATAAAACTAAAAGCTGGTTCTTTGAGAAGATAAACAAAATTGATAAACCATTAGCCAGACTCATCAAGAAAAGAAGGGAGAAGACTCAAATCAATAGAATTAGAAATGAAAAAGGAGAAGTAACAACTGACACTGCAGAAATACAAAAGATCATGAGAGATTACTACAAGCAACTCTATGCCAATAAAATGGACAACCTGGAAGAAATGGACAAATTCCTAGAAATGCACAACCTGCCAAGACTGAATCAGGAAGAAATAGAAAATATGAACAGACCAATCACAAGCACTGAAATTGAAACTGTGATAAAAAATCTTCCAACAAACAAAAGCCCAGGACCAGATGGCTTCACAGGCGAATTCTATCAAGCATTTAGAGAAGAGCTAACACCTATCCTTCTCAAACTCTTCCAAAATATAGCAGAGGGAGGAACACTCCCAAACTCATTCCACGAGGCCACCATCACCTTGATACCAAAACCAGACAAAGATGTCACAAAGAAAGAAATCCAGTATCACTGATGAACATAGATGCAAAAATCCTCAACAAAATACTAGCAAACAGAATCCAACAGCACATTAAAAGGATCATACACCATGATCAAGTGGGGTTTATTCCAGGAATGCAAGGATTCTTCAATATACGCAAATCAATCAACGTGATACACCATATTAACAAATTGAAGGAGAAAAACCACATGATAATCTCAATAGATGCAGAGAAAGCTTTTGACAAAATTCAACACCCATTTATGATAAAAACCCTGCAGAAAGTAGGCATAGAGGGAACTTTCCTCAACATAATAAAGGCTATATATGACAAACCCACAGCCAACATCGTCCTCAATGGTGAAAAACTGAAACCATTTCCACTAAGATCAGGAACAAGACAAGGTTGCCCACTCTCACCACTCTTATTCAACCTAGTTTTGGAAGTTTTAGCCACAGCAATCAGAGAAGAAAAGGAAATAAAAGGAATCCAAATTGGAAAAGAGGAAGTAAAGCTGTCACTGTTTTCAGATGACGTGATACTATACATAGAGAATCCTAAAGATGCTACCAGAAAACTACTAGAGCTAATCAATGAATTTGGTAAAGTAGCAGGATACAAAATTAATGCACAGAAATCTCTGGCATTCCTATATACTAATGATGAAAAATCTGAAAGTGAAATCAAGAAAACACTCCCATTTACCACTGCAACAAAAAGAATAAAATATCTAGGAATAAACCTACCTAAGGAGACAAAAGACCTGTATACAGAAAATTATAAGACACTGATGAAAGAAATTAAAGATGATACAAATAGATGGAGAGATATACCATGTTCTTGGATTGGAAGAATCAACATTGTGAAAATGACTCTACTACCCAAAGCAATCTACAGATTCAATGCAATCCCTATCAAACTACCACTGGCATTTTTCACAGAACTAGAACAAAAAATTTCACAATTTGTATGGAAACACAAAAGACCCCGAATAGCCAAAGCAATCTTGAGAACGAAAAATGGAACTGGAGGAATCAGGCTCCCTGACTTCAGGCTATACTACAAAGCTACAGTAATCAAGACAGTATGGTACTGGCACAAAAACAGAAAGATAGATCAATGGAACAGGATAGAAAGCCCAGAGATAAACCCACGCACATATGGTCACCTTATCTTTGATAAAGGAGGCAGGAATGTACAGTGGAGAAAGGACAGTCTCTTCAATAAGTGGTGCTGGGAAAACTGGACAGGGACATGTAAAAGTATGAGATTAGATCACTCCCTAACACCATACACAAAAATAAGCTCAAAATGGATTAAAGACCTAAATGTAAGGCCAGACACTATCAAACTCTTAGAGGAAAACATAGGCAGAACACTCTATGACATAAATCACAGCAAGATCCTTTTTGACCCACCTCCTAGAGAAATGGAAATAAAGATAAAAATAAACACATGGGACCTAATGAAACTTAAAAGCTTTTGCACAGCAAAGGAAACCATAAACAAGACCAAAAGACAACCCTTAGAATGGGAGAAAATATTTGCAAACGAAGCAACTGACAAAGGATTAATCTCCAAAATTTATAAGCAGCTCATGCAGCTCAATAACAAAAAAACAAACAACCCAATCCAAAAATGGGCAGAAGACCTAAATAGACATTTCTCCACAGAAGATATACAGACTGCCAACAAACACATGAAAGAATGCTCAACATCATTAATCATCAGAGAAATGCAAATCAAAACTACAATGAGATATCATCTCACACCAGTCAGAATGGCCATCATCAAAAAATCTAGAAACAATAAATGCTGGAGAGGGTGTGGAAAAAAGGGAACACTCTTGCACTGCTGGTGGGAATGTGAATTGGTACAGCCACTATGGAGAATGGTATGGAGGTTCCTTAAAAAACTACAAATAGAACTACCATATGACCCAGCAATCCCACTACTGGGCATATATCCTGAGAAAACCATAATTCAAAAAGAGTCATGTACCAAAATGTTCATAGCAGCCCTATGTACAATAGCCCGGAGATGGAAACAACCTAAGTGTCCATCATCGGATGAATGGATAAAGAAGATGTGGCACATATATACAATGGAAAATTACTCAGCCATAAAAAGAAACGAAACTGAGCTATTTGTAATGAGGTGGATAGACCTAGAGTCTGTCATACAGAGTGAAGTAAGTTAGAAAGAGAAAGACAAATACCGTATGCTAACACATATATATGGAATTTAAGAAAAAAAATGTCATGAAGAACTTAGGGGTAAAACAGGAATAGAGACACAGACCTACTGGGGGTGGGCCTGGGGATATGGTGGTGTGGGCTGTGACGGGGCGGGGGAGAGGCATGGACGTGTATACACTGCCGGGCGTGGGGTGGATGGATGGTGGGGGGGTGACTGCGTAGCGCGGGGGGATCGGCTCTGTGCTTTGTGGCCGCCTGGAGGGGTGGGATGGGGAGGGTGGTAGGGAGGGAGATGCAGGAGGGAGGGGATGTGGGAACAGATGTATATGTATGACTGATTCACTTTGTTGTAAAGCAGAGACTAATAAAAAAAAATAATAATAATAGATGCCATGAGGACATCTTGGGATCAAGTATCTGGGTGGGAAAAGAGGAGTAATGTACCAACTCCTAACTGATTGTGACCAGCTCTAGGAAGGATGGAAGCTGTGACCTTGGTTGGTGTCTGTGGGTGTGAAATGGTATCTCATTATGGTTTTAATTTGCAATTTGTATTTCTTTAATGACTAAAAATGTTGAGCATCTTTTCATACTTTAATGGCCATTCATAAATATTCTTTGGTGGAATACTTGTTCATATCTTTTGCCTATTTTTTGCTTGGGTCCGTTGTTTTCTTACTATTGAGTTGTATGAGTTCTTTGTAAATTCTGGAGACAAGTCTTTTATCAGGTATGTGTTCTGCAAATACTTTCTCCCAGTCTATTTCCTGTTTTTACATGTTTTTTTTTGGGGGGGGGTGTGCCACACGACATGTGGGATCCTAGTTCCCTGACCAGGGATAGAACCCGTGCCCCCTGCAGTGGAAGCATAGACTCCCAACCATTGGACTGCCAGGGAAGTCCCTGTTTTTACATGTCCTTAATGTTGTCTTTTTTTTTAAATTAAACATAATTCCTCCATCATTTTGTTTATTTATTTATTTTTGGCTGTGTTGGGTCTTCGTTTCTGTGCAAGGGCTTTCTCTAGTTGCAGCAAGCAGGGGCCACTCTTCATCGCGGTGCGCGGGTCTTTCACTATCGCGGCCTCTCCCGTTGCGGAGCACAGGCTCCAGACGCACAGGCTCAGTAATTGTGGCTCACGGGCCCAGTCGCTCCACGGCACGTGGGATCTTCCCAGACCAGGGCCCGAACCCGTGTCCCCTGCACTGGCAGGCAGACTCTCAACCACTGCGCCACCAGGGAAGCCCCTAATGTTGTCTTTTGAAGTGCAAAAGTTTTGAATTTTGATGAGGTCCACTTTATCAGTTTTTTTTCCCATTTACGAACTATGCTTTTCGTACTGCATCTAGGAAATCTTTGCCTAGCGCAAAGTCTCAAGATTTTCTTTTGTGTTTTCTTCTAAAAGTTTAATTGTTTTATCTCTTACATCTAAGTCTGTGATTCACTTGAGTTAATCTTTGTGTATGCTGTGAGGTGAGGGTCTTATTCATCTTTCTGCATACACATACTTACTATGAAATATTTTTCTATAACGTCAATGTAGATAGCAACTTAATTTTCCATTTCATGAACATACTATAAATAGCAGGATTCTGATAAGTGTTTAACAAGTGTCTCTCAAAAGAAACAAAAACAGACAAAAACCCAACAGCCCTAATATGTAGTATTTGCCAATTCCCCTGGTGTAAATAGTCCAACCATTTCCAATTTCAAGGTACCAATGTTACATAACATCATGGAGTTGGGAAGAGATCTCACAGTTGGTTCTTATAAACTGCTACAAGCTGGTTGCAGCACATTACTGAATGTATTTAACCAATACCCCATGATTTGAGGGGGTTTTGTTTGCTTCTTGTTTTTCCACCTTTTACCCTCAATATAGAGAAGTGTCCCTCCAAGCAGGAAGAAGCAGCCTATTTTTATTCCCTGCTATAAATGAATGCTGGCCCTCCAGGGAATTTGTTCTCTCATAATGAGCACAGCTATGGTTAACATTCTCGCAGCCTTCCTGTGGTCAGATTTAGTAATGCCCATCATATTTACTTTCAGGGCAACTCACCTTGCTTCTTGGGGAAGATAAAGAAAACTGAGTTTTGACCAAACAGAAGTACAAAGCTGCTTGAACTTCTGCAATTTTGCAAAGACACATATTCAACATTTAAATTAAGGGGGTGACTTCTCCTTTACTCCCTCTCAGGAACCAAGTATCGAATTAAGCAAATGTTGCAGGGCGAAACAACTGTCTTGACAGACACTGGAGTGACATCAAGTGAGAATGGCCACAATGTGTCAGCTTCCTGAAGGCATCTGGAGTTTCAAAGTAATGTGAGGAAATTAATGGGAGTGTCACACTGTTTCAAAGAAAATGTACCAAACCTTCCTTTTGAGGAAAACCTTCTAAAAAGTGAAAATAAAATGAGGGGGCACTCTGGGGTAGATGTTTTTCATAGACAGTAGTTATTAAATCCCCGTTTGCAGTTCTGTGCAATCCACACAGCTCTACCCACATTGCTACAAGGCGGAAGGGGGCAGAGGCCTGGGAGGCAGTGGAGGGTGAGCAATGAGAGGGTCAGGGGACACTGGTCACTGAGTGGAGTGGGGACAAGAGGGCTTTGAGCAATTGCCACTACCCCACGAGGCTTTACCCCAAGTCTTTATAACTACCACTATTTAAGCTACCCTTTTCAATTAATATGAAAAGCGAGGCTGAGGGAGATGCTAAAGTGCTTCTCTGGAGTCTCCTGGCATTTAGATACCTGTGTTTTAGACCTGTGCTTCATGTATGCACTGAGTCCCCTCCTGAACAGAAAACTCAAACTCAGTATTTTCTCATGTCTCCTGCTCTAGCCCATCTCCCGGCCACTCCACCCTCTGCTCCCAGCCCAGCACTCCCCACCCAACCCCCCACTGGAAGTCTTACCCAATGTTTTACAGTTCCCAGAGGGTGTCATGCTTCTGGGTCCTTATTCACACCATACCTTCATCCAGGAATGCTGATCCTGGATGTTCTTGGAAGAAGCATTGAATCCTTTTCTTTTCTCAATCTTTTCCCCTACTCTCCTTCTCTCTTCCCTTCCCTCTTTCTTTTTCTTCTTCATTTCTTTTCACAAAGAACAGTTTTTCTTATGATGTGCTCATTTAAAATACTGGAGAGGGACTTCCCTGGTGGCGCAGTGGATAAGGCTCCGCCTGGGTTCAATCCCTGGTCGGGAACTAGATCCCACATGCATGCCGCAACTAAGAGTTCGCATGTCACAACTAAGGAGCTGGCGAGCCGCCACTGAGGAGCCCGCCTGCCACAACTAAGACCTGGCACAACAGAATAAATAAATAAATACTTTACAAAATTAAATTAAATTAAATTAAAAAATAAATAAAATAAAATATTGGAGAGCTCTGAAAGAGTGTACAGAAGAAAATAAACCACCGGTGTGGTGCTTTGTACCTTGGAGTTATGCTGAAAGGACATTTCTCAGAATCCCCTGCCTGTAGCGGTCCAGGTGAGCGTCTGCAAGAGATCATTAGCGAGCGATCTGCAAGAGTGAAGCAAGCTACAATGCTGTGCTCCAAAGGTGAAAACAGTGGTCAGCGTGCTGGCTCACAGGCTACTCTTGTGGGTATAGGGCAGCGCATGGACCCACCGCCAGTGCACTGCTCCTGCATCCTGGGCCACCTATGCATCAATATGGTAAAAGTGCAGGTTCCCCTGCAGGTCATTCTCTACATAGTTTGTCCTCATGTGGTCTAGTAGTCCTACAGTTATCTCTAGGTTGGCCTATAGAGACTTCCTCTAGAGTGATGACTCAGCATCGGATGCGGAGGCGACAGGCTGCACAGACTCACCTACCAGCTCCCACAATGGCATACAATCCAATTCCCAAACAAATCCCTTATTCCAGAGGTTCCCAAGGCTTCTCAGTTCTTGGTGCCTTTATTGCCTTCATACTTTTTTTTTCTCAGTGCCCTGGGCCAAAAGAAATACCAAACAATTCGACTCATTAGGTGGTTAGATCCAAACAACTGAAGTTATGTTTGAAAAGAAAATACATATAAATTGAAAAATATATGTATATTTTTTGGCTGCGCTGCACGGCTTGTGGGATCTTCGTTCCCTGACCAGGAATTGAACCCGGGCCCTCGGCAGTGAGAGCACAGCGTCCTAACCACTAGACCGCCAGGGAATTCCCTGATTTTATATTTTTAAATAGTACCAGTGGGATATGTATAGCTGTTGGGTGTGGCCCAACTTCTCAAACCTTGGAATCCCATTGGACACTGCCACCCTCATTTCCTGTTCCTCATTGCTTATCTCAAACCACTGGAAACCCAGCTCTGCAAAAATATGACAACTTTGAAAGGCATGTACTACAATCTAATATTGAAACTGTAAACTATCTCAAACTAGTAGTTCCTGTGGTGTCCAACAAATGTCAGGTATCAATTTATAGCCCTTGAAAATTGGAAATATTCCATAGCACTCTTGTGAATTCATTGAAGCCCCTGGGGTGTCTAAGTCCACAGTTTGGGAACCATGGCCTTATCTCATATGTCATTTCTCTGATGAAACCCTGAATGATATATAAAAAAATCTCATTAAACTTTTGGGTACCTTCTCTTTCTGAGATGTGAAGTGATTTGCCTTAGTCACACACATGATTAAAGATTAAAGGCCTCAATAAGAGATGGAGTACTCTTATACCAAGAGAAGAAAATACAGGACAAACCGGGAAAACACCAGTACCTCCGGGTTGGAAAGGAACCTTTAAACTACAATTTAAAGAGCATATACCGAAAGACAAAACTTGATGAGTTTCATTACACCAAGGTGAAGGATTTCTATTCAACAAAGGAAACTATATATAAAGTATTGATAATATACAGCTGAAACTATGATAGAAGCCATTTGCAATGTCTAAAGCATAGAGAAATTAAAATCCAGAATATACAAAGATCTTTTGCAAGTCAACAAGAAATGACAGCAAACCCAATACAAAATGATCAAAGATAAGAACAAGTAATTTCAAGAAGAATCTCAAAAGCCTACTAAGTATGTAAACAGATGTCCTAACTCATCAGTATTCTGAGAAATATAAAATGAAACAACTCTGTCACTTTACTTGTTAGACTAGCAAAGATTAGAAAGCAGTGTAACACCAATGGTTATAAGGAACCTGCATGCAGTTAGTGGCAATATAGACTGAACTCACTTACATGCCCTTTTTCAGGCCAACTCTGTATGAGACTACTGCAGCTTTATTTGTAAGAGCAGAGAGTTGGAAGAAATCTTGGTGTCCATCCTTGGGAGAGCAGACAAGTAAAACATGGAAGATATACTCTGTGCAGTACTGTGCAGCAGGGAAAAGATATGGATTGGATGTTCTACATAGCAACATGGATGGGCATGCAAACCAAGTGCTATGTTGAAAAATAAGGAACAGATACCATTTACCTAAATTAAAAATACTATACAAAACAATAAATATTTTGAACACATAAAAAGAAAATGAAATAGAATTACATGATGATCCAGCATTTTCACTTCTGGGTATATACCCTAAAGAACTGAAAGCAGGGTCTTGAAGAAATATCTGTACATTGATGTTCACAGCAGCATTATTCACATTAGCTAAAACATGGAAGCAACTCAAGTGTCCACCAATGAATGAATGGATAAGCGAAATGCTGTATATCCATACAATGGAACACTATGGAGCTTTAAAAAGAAGGAATATCTGACAAAGGCTACAACATGGATAAACCTTGAGAACATAAGTGAAAAGGCCCGTCACAAAAAGACACATATTGTATGATTCCACAAAAATGAGGACCTGGGAGGAGGAAGGAATGGGAAGTTATTGTTTAATGGGTAATCAGTTTCAGTTTTACAAGATGAGAAGAGTTCTGGAGATGGATGGTGGTGATGGTTGCACAATATGATGAATGTACTTAATACCACTGAACTGTAACTTTATGGTTAAGATGGTACATTTTATGTGTATTTTACCACAATAAAAATGGGGGAACAAAAATAGAAAATGATATTCATTAGAAACCTTAGAATGGGGACTTCCCTAGTGGTGCAGTGGTTAAGAATTTGCCTGCCAATGCAGGGGACACAGGTTCGAGCCCTGGTCTGGGGAGATCCCATATGCCACAGAGCAACTAAGCCCGTGCGCCACAACTACTGAAGCCCGCATGCTCTAGGGCCTGAGTGCCGCAACTACTGAACCTGTCTACAGCAACTACTGAAGCCCACACGCCTAGAGCCCGTGCTCTGCAACAAGAGAAGCCACCACAATGAGAAGCCTGCAAACTGCAATGAAGAGTAACCCCCGCTTGCTGCAACTAGAGAAAGCCCGTGCAGAGCAACAAAGACCCAACTCAGCCTGAAAAATAAATAAATAAATAAATAAATAAGTGTATGTTTAAAAAAATTTTAAAAAAACTTTAGAATGGGATTTCTGCTTTTGGTCATTCAATTTTTCCCATTCATCTGTCAACAGACACTTAGGTTGTTTCCATACCTTGGTTATTGTGAGTAATGCTGCAATGAACATGGGAGAACATTTATCTCTTTGAGATAATGACTTCGTTTCATTTGGATATACTGCATACCCAGAAGTGGGATTGCTGGGTCATATGGTAGCTCTATTTTTAATTTCTTGAGGAACCTCCATACTGTTCTCCACAGTGGCTGCACCAATTTACATTCCCACCGACAGTGCACAAGGGTCCCCTTTTCTCTACATCCTCACCAACACTTGTAATCTCTTGTCTTTTTGATAACAGACATCCTAACAGATGTGAGGTGATATCTCACTGTAGTTCTGACTTGCATTTCCTGGATGATTAGTTATGTTGAGCACTTTTTCATGTTGTTGGAGATTTGTATGTCTTCTTTGAAAAAAAATGTCTATTTAGGTCCTTCACCCATTTTTAAATTGGGGTTTTTGGGGGGTTTTTGCTATTGAGTTGAATGAGTTTCTTGTATATTTTGGATATAAACCCATTATGGGATTTGTGGTTTGCAAATATTTTCTCCCATTCCACAGGCTGCCTTTTCATTTTACTGATAGTTTTTTTTTTTCTGTGCAGAAGTTGGAACCTCATGTGCCAAAAAGTAAGAAAGCGCTCAAAAAAGGATAGTAAAGCATAGCAAAAGGACATAGGATCCAACTTGAAGGGACTCCCACAGATAAATCTGGGACAATTTGTGCATCAAAATAAAGACAATATTAGACTGTATTCAACTGGATAAAAAAGGAATCCAGGAGGTCATGGTGATATAAATAAACAAATTATATGTAAGTGGAAGAGAAAAGATTTACTTTACAGTAGAATGCCAACTAATAATAGTCACTTATTAATTAATACTTACAAAATTCTTTACGGTAGGGAAACTTGGTAGACACCTTCTAAAACAAGTGATAAAGTTTAACATCTTTAGTCATGAGGCAAGTTGGCACCACGTGCCTCCTGATACTGAGAAGAACACAGCATCACTTCTGTGATTTTCCTGCCCTAGCTCAATAACCTGAATCTAATCATCAGGAAAACATCAGTAAACCCCAAACAAGGAACCACCTGCCAGGTTACTGAAGTGTTACAATAAAAAATAATGAAGTCACAAGAGCCCTGAAGAATTGTTCCTGAATGAAGGAAACTAGAAAGCCATGGCGACTAAGTAAAACAAGTGGTCCTGGACCCTGGGACTATAAAGGACACTGTTTGCAAAGTGGGCAAAATTGGAAAGAGGGCTGTGAATTACATGGTCATACTGTGTCTGTGTTAGTTTCCTGTTTTGATTGTGTGGGAGTGCATCCTTGTCTAAATAAAACCGTCCTGAAGTACTAATGGGTGATGAGGCATCCTATTTTCAACTTGCTCTCAAATGGTTCTGGAAAAAAAAAAAAAGTATCTCTGCACCTATTTGTCCGTCTTTTGAGAGAGGGAGGAAAAAAGATAATAAGGAATTTAAGGCAAATGTGGTAAAAAGCTGACAGTAGGGGAGTTTGGAGTGGGGGAGATGGAAGTTCTTTGTGCTATGCATCCATCTTAGGGAAAGGATGAAAAGGAGAAAAGAGTAAGAACAACAATAACAAGGACGTGGGGTGTGAGCCCGTTCACACAGGGGCAGGGACGGGAGATGATGGGATGCAGGCAGTTGGGAAGGGCTGGAGGCGTCCTGAGTGACCAAGGAGGGGCCCTGGCAGGAGGAGTCAGATCTCTTATCTGATGGAGCTGGAGAAAGATCACCCCACTTTTCTTCCTTTATTTCATTTAATCCTCAGAACAGCCCCACGGAGTATACACTACTCTTATCCTCATGTTATAGATTGGAGGTTCAGAGAATCATCCATTCAACCAGCATTTACTGAGTGCTTGCTATGTGTCAAACTTTACTGAGGATACACAAAAAATGTTAAGTGTGATTGGATATGTGTGTGTGTGTGTGTGTGCGCGTGCACATGCACGTGCATTTAGAAAACATTGGAAGGTAACATACTAAATCACTAGTACGCTAAGAGAGGTTGCATTTGGGTAGTGGAATTACAGGTGCTTCCATTTTCTTCTTTGGGCTTTTTGCCTGTTTCCAGTTTTCTACAATGAACACAGACTGCCTTTGTAACAAGTTTAAAACTAAGTGTTATTTCAAAACTTGAGCTGGAGGATGTTGTGAAATAGTCTTCATTATGAGATTGCTGTGGACCCAACAGTACTTTCTGAGGCAGCATCATTTCACCAAAGTAGTGGACGAATAAATGCTTCTTAAGTCCGTTAAGCCTTCTTCTCTTCACACCGCAGAGAGGCCTGGCAGGTTTACAAGTGGAGAGTTGACACCCACCTTGCTCCTGAAGCCCATATTTGTCCACATTTCCTGTGTGGAAGCATAAACCCAGTGCAGCGTGACCTCTTCTGCCCCAGACAAAAATTTCCTAAACTTTCATGACACCAGCTTCTTTGCAGGAAGACACCAGCAGGAAAACACAGTAGGTCCCTGACTGAAGGAGAGGGTGACTTGGTAAGAGCACAAAATTCTAGTGTCCATGAGAGGCCAGCTCAATGGTGTCACTGTGATGTAAGGCGGGACACCCATTCACTTAGGGTGCTTTCTGACTGATGGGAGTCCTTCTTCCCCTTTGTTGCCCTGGCACCGTGGGCTCTGGGGCAGGTCCACCCGTCCCGCCTGGGCTCAGATGGCATCCCTGTACCTGTCCACTGCACTGACAGCTCTGTGAGAACAGACATCCCTCTTGCATCCATGTCTCCCAGGTCCCAAAGAGCTGGCTCTGAACAAAGCAGGTCCCTTAGTCACTGCTGCCGGACTGAACTGATTTGCACAAGCAATCACGGGGAAGTAGGCGGAGTAAATTAGGGTGAATTCCTGTGGTAGAACTCAGTGCAGGCACCAAAACCAATGCTGTGAAATAGTTTATTGCCCAGGAAAGTGTTCCCAACATACTGCTACTTAAAAACAACAACAGTGGAAGACTACTGGGCATATACCCTGAGAAAAGCATAATTCAAAAAGAGTCATGTACCAAAATGTTCATAGCAGCCCTATTTACAATAGCCCGGAGATGGAAACAACCTAAGTGTCCATCATCGGATGAATGGATAAAGAAGATGTGGCACATATATACAATGGAATATTACTCAGCCATAAAAAGAAATGAAATTGAGCTATTTGTAATGAGGTGGATAGACCTAGAGTCTGTCATACAGAGTGAAGTAAGTCAGAAAGAGAAAGACAAATACTGTATGCTAACACATATATATGGAATTTAAGAAAAAAAAATGTCATGAAGAACCTAGGGGTAAGACAGGAATAAAGACACAGACCTACTAGAGAATGGACTTGAGGATATGGGGAGGGGGAAGGGTAAGCTGTGACAAAGTGAAAGAGCGGCATGGACATATATACACTACCAAACGTAAGGTAGATAGCTAGTGGGAAGCAGCCGCATAGCACAGGGAGATTAGCTCGGTGCCTTGTGACCGCCTGGAGGGGTGGGATAGGGAGGGTGGGAGGGAGACGCAAATGGGAGGGGATATGGAAACATATGTATATGTATAACTGATTAAATTTGTTATAAAGCAAAAAAATAAAATAAAATAAAATTAAAAAAAAAAAAAAAAAACAACAGTGGAAGAGTAAATACAGCTGAAGTCCATCTTGCTCATGAACATAGATGTGCATAGGAGAAAAAAAAAACTAAAAGAAAATACATCAAAGAATGTACAGTGGTTGTCTTTGGGTAGGGGGATTATGAATGCTTTTGATGGTTTTTTTTCCCTTTGTGTTTTTAAGCTTTTCTAGAAAACAATTTTTGTTATTGGGAAAATTATTTTAAAAGAAATCTATGTCTGAGGGAAAAGGGAAGAAGACACGATGGATAGGAAGTCCCATCGCACTTCAGGTGAGAGCTGAAGTGTTAAGGACCTTTAGGGTGAATAAGTTTCTTTGAGTTAAGGGCTCCTCGACTTCCTACATCGACAGGGTCCCCACCTTTCCTGGTAGACGTTACCCTCCCAGCCTCAAACCCCATCAGCTTGCACACCAGGTCCCTGTTCTGCTGATGTGTGCAAGGTGGCTGCCAGAACTCTGAGCCACACAACTAAAAGGTCTGGATGGAGAACCAGAGGAAGAAAATCAATCCGGTCTCCTTTTGCCTGTTAATAATTTCTGCAATAAAGCTGTCAGAATTTACTGCCACATCCCTCAACTTACAGGGAAGGGAGATTCTGAAAAAATATTCAGAAAGAAAGGGATGCTAAATGGAAGTAATGACTTCCTCCGCTCCTTGGCTATTTCAAGAAGTGCAGCATTTTATACATTTCGTCTGTGTCCAGCCCACTGTGTGAATTGTTCGAATTTAGTGAATATAAAAATTCCATCCAAGGGCTTTCTTAGTTCCACTGCCAAAAGCAGTTCCCCAATCCTACTTCCCATTAGATGTCAAGTTCTTCCATCATGAGTCCTAGGTTCATCAGGGTTTCCAAGAGCCTAAACCCTGCAGTGGGAGCGGGGTGGGTGGGTGGAGGCAGCTGCCAGCTCCTGATTGGCTCTTGGCTCAGAGAGGAGTCCGTTGTGGAAATCACTATTTCCAAGTTCACTGGTGACGGGGCAAGGGTGGCAGATGCTCAGTGGTTTGGTTTACAAATGTTAATGTTCACAAATCTGAATTCCTGTTTGGGACCAAGCCCTTCTTGGTCATCCTTTGTCCCAGTCTTCTGGAATGTCCCGTTTCATTTATTCATCTCCTTTCTACCAAAGGGAAGTTCACAGAGGAAACTCAAGCCCCAGAGGTGATTTGGTCTGGAGCACCTGGAGCTCCCTCAACCCCACGTGGCTACCATTCCATCTGCGTCAGGCATCATAATCTGGCCAGGACACCCAAGCTGCCTCCTCCCCAGCCGGCATGCCAGGCAGGTCACTCTTGTTGGGTCCTGGGTCAGCCTCCAGCGGCCTGAGTCAGAACCCAGCAGAGAGTTCATGCTCCCCGGTGGAGGGGGACATGGAGCTGACCCTCTCCAGCCTCTCCGTGGAGAGGAAGGGGAGCCATTTAGCTAGGCGAATGGCCACCAGCTGATGGAACAACTGCCGTAGATACTTGCGGAACCTTTCACCTACAAAAACGTAGATCACAGGGTTGATGCAACAGTGTGTGAAGGCGATCACCTCCGTCACTTGTATGGCCAGGTCCAGCTGTCTGCTCTGCTCACACTCATGGGTGAACAGGGAGTCTTGGAAAGCAGAAACAAACACAGTCAGATTGTACGGGGTCCAAAAGAGAAAGAAGATGATCATGATGACAAAAATCAGACGCACAGCTTTGGACTTCTTCTCATTTGGTCGTCTGAGCAGAATCTTTATAATCCCCGTGTAGCAGACGACCATGACCAACAGAGGTAACACCAGCCCCACGATGTTCAGTTTCAGAGCCTGGAACTGCTTCCATTTTCTTAGGCTTTCAGGAGGAAAATGAAGACTGCAGGTGTAGTGAGTGAACTCCCACTGGGTCTTGGAAAAGTACAAGCCCGGGACAGAAGCCAAGATGGCCAGGACCCAGATGACAATGCTGGTGATGATACCAAAGGTGACAGTCCGAGCCCGCAGGGCAAACACAGCATGGACAATGGCCAGGTACCTGTCGATGGTCAGCAGGATGATGAAGAAGATCTCGCTGTACAAGCCCATGAAATAGAGCCCAGAGAGCAACTTACACATGTGATCACCAAACACCCAGTTATCCTTCAGCTTGTAGTCAATCCAGAAGGGCAGCGTGAAGAGGAAGATCAGGTCAGACATGGCCAGGTTGAGGAGGTAGATGCTGGTCATGCTTCTGAGCCTCTTGTATTGCATGAGGACCAGGACCACTAGGATGTTGCCTATCAGGCCAATGACAAATACCACTGAGTACAAGGGGGGCAGCAACTGGGCCCCAAAGGCCCTCTCCTGTACCTTCTGGCACGGGGTTGTGTCTCCATAGTCGTATTCTGTGGTCATGTCATAGTCCTTTGGGGCAGTGGAAGTTTCCATCCTGGCTTCTCCCACGGGTCAAGGGAAATGGTTTCCGTGTTTATTTTGCTATTAAAGGCAGTGGGTTCTGGATAACAAGAACAAGGCAGTGATTATATGTCTTTAACCACTTGGCAACTGTTTACTGAGTGTCTACTGTGTACCATGCCCTGCTGAGCAAGGAAGACCCAGTTCCTCTCTGCCCTCATGCAACTGGTAGTCTAACACATTAATAAACAAGGTGTATACACATCACTCATTGCTTTGGCAATGAGTGTTGTGAAGGAAAAGTCCAGTGGATGGACAGCGCAGACAAAGGGAGGCCTCACCACAGCATTCATGACCAATGCTTCCCCAGTGCTTCCGATGAACTGGGCCCTGGACTTAGTGTTAAACAACCTTTGAGGGGGTACCATTATCGTTCCCCATTTTAGAGGTGATGACACACAAACTGGGAGTAGTTAGGACACAAAGGTAGTGAGAACAAGAGCTGGAGCTCAAACACAGGTGTGTACCACTCTCAGGCCCATTCCTGAAACCACGTGGCTCTCCTGCCCCCAATCACAAGCACTGACTCTGTACCATGGTGTCCCCAGAGGGATGCTGGGAAGGAAAATAGTCAACACTGAGAGTCAAAAACTTACAAATGGATCTTTATGGCATTTGGGGCTAAAAAGATTCTCAGCCAGGGGTGATACAGTGCCCTGGGGGCACATGAAAATGTGTATTTTTTTTTTTTGGTCATCACAAAGACTGGGGGACACTACTGTCATTTGGTAGGCAGGGCCAAGGATGTCCTGTAATGTAAAAATTACCCTATACCAAACACCAGTAGTGCAGCCACAGTGAAATCCTAGAAGGTCAACCCATCCCTCAGCAGATGAGGACACTGAGGGCACCAGAGTGGGCCCAGCCTGGCCCACGTCACACGGTCTTCTGAGGTTACCCAGGTAACACTGTAGACCTCCTGTGATAGCCGTGAGGAGGATTCAAGGAAAGCACAGGCTAGGAGGAATGGGGTGACATGGTATGGAGAAGACGGGGCTTTGGGGGAAGAAAGGCTCAGAACAGCCTCAAGCCAGGAAGTGTCATACAGTGACCAGACAGAGGCTGGAATTCTCCTAAAATAAGTTTTTAGATATTTTTAACCAGGGTTGCCTCAAAACAAAACAAACAAAAAACCACTAGATAGCTTGCCTTTGTAGAACTTGCCCAGACCCTGTTTTTAGCACTCCTTTCCAATCACTTATTGAAGACGCCTCCACAAAGGGAGCACAGGCTTTGGTGTAACCTACCGGCTCTGTGACCTCGGATAAGTTAACCTACCTCTCTGAGCCTCCATTCCTCATCTGTAATGTGGGAAAGTAAGCCTTACCGTGCAGGGCTACTCTAAGGCAATGTCTGAGCCATCCCCTGGCAATTATCGTGCCCTCAGTAAATATTAGGGGACCTCCTTTCCTGCAGGGGTCCCGTTCTGAGGCCCAGCACCACCAGGAATGTCTCAGGCTTCAATCCTATTCTGGCCAATGTACCCCACTCCCTACCAGGTCTCTCTGTAGTTAATCTGGAAGGTGAATCCTGCCTGACAGTGATGGACACTGACAGTCCCTTCCATCTGTGCTACACTTTGAAATTTCCAAAATGTGGCCATCAATCTAAATTGATTTGACCTAAACACCAATCAGTAAAGTGAGTGTAACCTACATCATAATTCCCATCTTGAAGCTGGAGTCTCCAGTGCTCTTCCTTCTACAGTGCTTAATGAATGTTTCCTGCTTACAAAATTCACATTTCTGCGGTGGCATTCGGAGATTAAGGCACATGGGGCTGCGGGGGGGTGGGGGGGGAGGGGGCGGGTTGTTGGGCACCCGGCTGGGGGACTGTCATTTCCCATCAAATCCATCCCCATGGCTCACTCCACCATCTCCGAACTTGCATATCCCCGTCAAGCCTCTTTCTGGAGAAACCTAAGCTGCCAGTCACTAAACAAGCTGTGTTGGCAATTTCTGATTTTTGCTGCCACTGCCAGTGCTGACAGCTCCGCTTGGCAGTCAGCACTTGCGGGTGAGCGGCCAGGTTTACAGTGTTAGCAGCAGGTAGCACGGTGAGCAAGGGGTGCAAGGCTGAGCCCGTGAGCCCAGTTTCTGGGGAATTTTGGCAAAGGTGAAGGCAAACTGAGTCAGCACTGTCAGGTGCCATTTGAACAGACAGTCACCTTCATACCACTCCCCACCTCCAACTCCATTCACTATTTCCCCAACTTGTCAGGCACCAGGCAACAGCTCCAGAGTATGTTGCTCCTAAAGGGAGATGGGCTGCAGTAAGGCCTTGCAGGAGAGACCAAAGGAGCATGTTGCCATGCCATGTGCCAGCCCTGCTGCAGTCTGCTACAAAAGTCTGCCCCAGGTCACTGCACTAGTGCTCAGCTGCAGCCCTGCAGCCTGGAACTTTCCAGTGCCAGCATCCTTTAACCTCGGAGTTGGGGAAGTCTCTGAACAGACAAAGGGCAGTCTGTGATGGTACAAGACACCCTGGCCTGGTGGCGTGCAGGAGGTGCCTTACACTAATTCATAAGAGCCAGCAGTGTGTACCTCTTCCCAACTCTGCATTCAGCATGTTGGTAGCTTGGAGTCAACTAGAATGGGAATATTTTACACATGGAAATCAGGAAACACTAGATATCAGGGCACTTTTTCAGGAGAGTCAGCTATTAAACATTTACTAGCACATCAATGCCCTGCAGTCTGAATAGCCTAGAGTTGTCCTGTGAGCCAGCTAAAGGGTCAGTGAGTGGCACACAGCCTGGGGGCAGGCTATGCAAACTTCTGGGAATTTCTAATTCTGAAAGTTTGGGACCCTCCAGATTTAAAGGAGGAAAGGTTGAAGTAAATACCTCCAAGTGCCCCCATGTCCCTGTATTTTCAGAACCAAATTCTGACCTGCCTCTTTGTTAGAACAGAATGGATGCCTCCCAGGAGGTCACCTGGCCAGCTCCCTGCCTTCCCGTAGGTAAAATCCTACCTCCTCCAAAGACATCCCACAGTCCTGATTTTGAGGATCCCTGGGTCTAGTCTTCTTAAGAAATTGTCTCAGTATCAAATCGTCCTTGCAACTGCAAAGTTTTTCTAATTAATACTTCCCTTTTGCTACAATTTCTTCTTACCCCACGTTTGGGTTTTGTTTACGTGGGGAAATTTGGCAACTGTCAGTGTCTTGAATAGCTTTCCAGAGAAAGTGCCTCCTGTCCCTTAATACTGGGCTGACTTAATCCTGTTTTAGCAAAAACAACACCCCCCAAAACAAAAAGAACAGCCTGTTTTACATCTGAGCACCCAGTCTTATAAACCCTTCCATCCTCAGTATTGCTATACAATTCACTGCCTTACAGGTGCATGGGTGGGTGACTTACACATTTGCCTGGCCTTCGAAGAATTCCCCACCTTTGAGGAGACAGCCAGGTAAACAAGTCTTCTCCTGCAATGGGAGAAGGACTACAGTCCAACCTGGCCACATGCAAACAACACTGCCCTCAACAGTGACTGATGAACAGAAAAGACAAGTGCCACTTACACTGGTTTCAGGGAACTGTGTCCATGAAGTGTTTGTCTCTGGAGCTTTTAGAATCTTTATGAATTCAAGGTCAAGGTCCTGACTGAGTCAGAAGTTCTCAGCTTCCTGTGTGATGATGGAGATAGAATTTGAGGTCTCAGTCTTTCAGAACAAGAAGGGGACAACGTTCTTCTTTCTTGTACCATTGGGTGTCCATGAATGGCCACAACACCGACTGGTGGCCAGTTCCTGAAGGCCAAATGCACTCTGAGGTATTCTTCTGCTCACTCAGCTTCACTTCTCCTTTGGGCTCTCTGCCTTAAGGGGACTGGGTGGAGTTGAGCAGGGTGGGGTGTGTGGCAATGAGGTGTTCCCGGAACTTGGTGAAGCAAACAGAAGAGTGGGAATGTGTATGGTGCGGGGGCAGGGCACAGAGTTCCTGCCCTCACTTAGTAGTCTTTTTTTTTTAAGGTTGCAAAAGAAGGATTTAAACAGGAAGCCTGGGTCCTGTTCCTCAAAATGATCTGGCTCATTCAGCCTGAGAGAGGCAGGAAGCCGCTTCTCTTTGGCACCCCTACGTGCCTGTGCCAGTGACTGCTCCCCAGTCTCTACCCCACAGCCCCACAGAGCGGTTTTACTACGAGGAGACTCCGGCCTGGAGTGAATACAGGTCTGCTGGCTGGGTTTCGGCTGTCCCTTTCTGATGCTGGGTTCCTGGTTTACGCAGTGGCCCAAGCTCTCTGCTTGAGACGTGGATGGATCACTGTGTCTTTTGAAGCCTTGGATACCACTCCATCAAAGAAGAACACTGAGTACTTACACTCAGAGGAGGATGCATGAGGTCAGCTTGGACATGAAAAGTGTCACAGAGTGCCTGGCGCCAGGATAAATGGCTGACGCACGAGGCTTGTCAGGATTCTCCCCACAGTTACCAGCTCCTGCTGCCACTGTACTTGTGCCTCTCTGGGTTTCCATTTCCTTCTCTGTAAAATGGGGGTGCTCGAACCTTCCCCACAGGATTGCTGCAAAAGTGCCCATTTCAGAAATCACAAATGTGAATGTGTTTTGAAAATGTCCCTTGTCCCTCAAGGCTCAGTTCCCTCATCTGTAAAATGAAGGCTTCAGACGAGGTGACAGTGGGCCCTTCAGTACAATATTCCGTGAGTCTTCTGGGGTTGGGTCTTCCTTCTTCGGCAGCCCGTCTTCGAGAGATGGAGGAAGCAGGAGGCAGAAAGTAACTAGACTGACAGACAGCTATGGGTGAGCCTGGAACCTGCCGCCTGATACAAAAAACAGGGCGTGAGGGGAGCACCAGTGATGGGCCTCACATATCAGACAGTCCTGCATTCAGATCCCAGGTCCACCTTTTACTGACTTTGGGTGTGTAATTTATTTATTCTCTTGAGTGTCTCTTTCCTCTTCTGTAAAACAAAGCTAATAATACTTACTTCATAGAGAGGATTAAATGAAGACACACACACACACACACACATATCTGAATGCATGATTCGGTGTGCTGCTGAAGACATTAAAAATGCCTGTCTTACTTTAGAATCTCTCAGGTTCGAACCCTGATGCAGATTCCAGTAATGTGTCTGCAGGGGATCCCAGGAAACACTGCAGGGGAGGGGAAAGTGGGATGGGAAGGGAAGGAGCCAATGAAGAGGGTGTTAGAGAGCCAGTGCCGCTGTGAGCCAGGAGCTTGGTCCTACTAGGGAACTTAGGACACCCCTCAGAGTCATCCCAACTTTGGGGCGGCTGGAGGGGTGAGGAAACTGAGCATGTGTCCATCAAATCTCTACCCACTCACTGCTGGTTGAGGACTGCTTCTTGGGGTATTCTGACTTCCAGTCTGCCTGCACGTTGCTCAAGCTTGCTCCACAAGCAGGGAGCCTTGTATTTTCACGAAACAGCCTACAACATGTAGAGGTGCATGTTGACATGTGTGGCCAGGGACACTGAATGGTGCCCAGGAAATTCCGATGCGTGCCAGCTAGTGTCAGCACAGCTAAACACCCAGCCCCTGCCCCACTACAGGATTCTGCTGAATTGATCATCTCTCAGCCCTGCCCCCAGTGGTAGTCAATGGGAGGTCTGCATCTGCCTATTTGTAGTACTTTGCTGCCAGATGAGTTTCCAGACAACACAGGTTTGCGAGGCCCGCCTCTTCCTTGGTCAAGTCTAAGGAAAGAGACATGGTCAGTCCTTGACTGGCCTTTCAGCTCTGGGCTAGGCTTCTGTAGAACCCATGCCACAGAGAGGACATGCAGGCAAATGTACTTGTTCATTTAACAAATACTGATTGAGTACCCATGATGTGCCAGGCACTGTGTTAGGTGCTATAGATACAGCAGTGACCAAGAGAGGCACATGCCATTCTTCGAGAGATCACAGACAATTAAGCAAGTCACTACAGTAAGGCCTGGGAAGTAACCAGGGCCAAGGATGGGTGCATCTGGGTGGTGGGAGGGGGTGAGGGAGCCCTCCAGAGCAGAGGTTCTCAGGGTGAGGACCCTGGACCAAGAGCATCAGCACCTCCGAGAACCTGCTAGTGATGCAAATTCTGCGCTCCCATCCTGGACCCACTGAATCAGAAATTCTGTGTTTTAACACACCCTCCACATAAATGTTTGGGAACATGGATCTGGATTTCTGCCAGGCCTGTGGCTCAAAGTTTTATATGATTTCTCTCTAGGAGAGCTTGGCTGGACCTGATGTGACCTGGGAAGACTTCTTTTGCTTTCAGCTAGAGGCCAAAACAAGAGGCTGCTCAGTGGCCCATTCTGTTTCCTCTTCCTGACACCCACACCCAGGGCACCTATGGCCTTTCGAGGGTGAGAGGCAAACTTCTTAATGCAAACATACACACACACGGAGACTGGTTCTAGATGGTGGAGTAGAAGGACATGCTCTCACTCCCTCTTTCGAGAGCACCAGAATCACAACTAACTGCTGAGCAATCATCAACAGGAAAGACACTGGAACTCACCAAAATAGACACCCCACATGCAAAGACAAAGGAGAAGTTGCAATGAGACGGTAGGAGGGGTGCTATCACAATAAAATCAAATCCCATAACTGCTGGGTGGGTGACTCACAAACTGGAGAACACTTATACCACAGCAGTGCACCACTGGAGTGAAGGTTCTGAGCCACACATCAGGCTCCCCAACCTGGGGGTCTGGCAATGGGAGAAGGAATTCCTAGAGAATCAGACTTTGAGGGCTAACGGGATTTGATTGTAGGACTTCAGCAGGACTTGGGGAAACAGAGACTGCACTCTTGGAGGGCACACACAAAGCAGTCTGCACATCGGGACCCAGGGGAAGGAGCAGTGGCCCCATAGGAGACTGAACCAGACCTACCTGCTAGTGTTGGAGGGTCTCCTACAGAGGCGTGGAGCAGCTGTGGCTCAACAAGGGACAAGGACACTGGCAGCAGAAGTTCTGGGAAGTACTCCTTGGTCTGAGCCCTCCCAGAGTCTGCCATTAGCCCCATCAAAGAGCCCAGGTAGGCTCCAGTGTTGCATCACCTCAGGCCAAACAACCAACAGGGAAGGAACCCAGCCCCATCCAACAACAGACAAGTGGATTAAAGTTTTACTGAGCTCTGCCCACCAGAGCAACAGCCAGCTCTACCCACCACCAGTCCTTCCTATCAGGAAACTTCCACAAGCCTCTTAGATAGCCTCATCCACCAGAGGGCAGACAGCAGAAACAAGAAGAACTACAATCCTGCAGCCTGTGGAACAAAAACCACATTCACAGAAAAACAGACAAGATGAAAAGGCAGAGGGCTATGTACCAGATGAAAGAACAAGATAAAACCCCAGAAAAACAACTTAATGAAGTGGAGATAGGCAACCTTCCAGAAAAAGAATTCAGAATAATGACAGTGAACATGATACAGGACCTCGGAAAAAGAATGGAGGAAAAGATTGAGAAGATGCAAGAAATGTTTAACAAAGACCTAGAAGAACTAAAGAACAAACAAACAGAGATGAACAATACAATAACTGAAATGAAAATTACACTAGAAGGAATCAATAGCAGAATAACTGAGGCAGAAGAACGGATAAGTGACCTGGAAGACAGAATGGTGGAATTCACTGCTGCAGAACAGAATAAAGAGAAAAGAATGAAAAGAAATGAAGACAGCCTAAGAGCCCTCTGGGACAACATTAAACAAAACAACATTCGCATTACAGGGGTCCAAGAAGGAGAAGAGAGAGAGAAAGGACCCAAGAAAATATTTGAAGAGATTATAGTCAAAAACTTCCCTAACATGGGAAAGGAAATAGTCACCCAAGTCCAGGAAGCGCAGAGAGTCCCATACAGGATAAACCCAAGAAGAAACACGCTGAGACACATAGTAATCAAACTGGCAAAAATTAAAGACAAAGAAAAATTATTGAAAGCAGCAAGGGAAAAATGACAACATACAAGGGAACTCCCATAAGGTAAACAGCTGATTTCTCAGCAGAAACACTACAAGCCAGAAGGGAGTGGCATGATATACTTAAAGTAATGAAAGAGAAGAACCTACAACCAAGATGACTCTATCCGGCAAGGATCTCATTCAGATTCGATGTAGAAATCAAAAGCTTTACAGACAAGCAAAAGCTAAGAGAATTCAGCACCACCAAACCAGCTCTACAACAAAGGCTAAAGGAACTTCTCTCAGTGGGAAACACAAGAGAAGAAAAGGACCTACAAAAACAAACCCAAAACAATTAAGAAAATGGTAATAGGAACATACATATCAATAATTACCTTAAACATGAATGGATTAAATGCTCCAACCAAAAGACAAAGGCTTGCTGAATGGATACAAAAACAAGACCCATATATATGCTGTCTACAAGAGACCCACTTCAGACCTAGGGACACGTACAGACTGAAAGTGAGGGGATGGAAGAAGATATTCCATGCAAATGGAAATCAAAAGAAAGCTGGAGTAGCAATACTCATATCAGGTAAAATAGACTTTCAAATAAAGAAGCTACAAGAGACAAGGAAGGACACTATGTAATGATCAAGGGATCAATCCAAGAAGAAGATGTAACAATTATAAATATACATGCACCCAACATAGGAGCACTTCAATACCTAAGGCAACTGCTAACAGTTCTAATAGAGGAAATCGACAGTAACACAATAATAGTAGGGGACTTTAACACCTCACTTACATCCAAACAGAAAACTAATAAGGAAACACAAGCTTTAAATGACACAATAGACCAGATAGATTTAACTGATATTTATAGGACATGCCATCTCAAAACAGCAGATTACACTTTCTTCTCAAGTGCGCACGGAACATTCTCCAGGATAGATCACATCTTGGGTCACAAATCAAGCCTCAGTAAATTTAAGAAAATTTAAATCATATCAAGCATCCTTTCTGACCACAACGCTATGAGATTAGAAATCAATTACAGGAAAAAAAACGTCAAAAACACAAACACATAGAGGCTAAACAATACGTTACTAAATAACCAAGAGATCACTGAAGAAATCAAGAGGAAATCGAAAAATACCTGGAGACAAATGACAATGAAAAGATGCAATGAAAAGATGATGATCCAAAACCTATGGGATGCAGCAAAAGCAGTCTTAAGAGGGAAGTTTATAGCAATACAAGAAACAAGAAACAAGAAAAATCTCAAATAAACAATCTAACATTACACCTAAAGCAACTAGAGAAAGAAGAACAAACAAAACCCAAAGTTAGCAGAAGGAAATAAATCATAAAGATCAGAGCAGAAATACATGAATTAGAAACAAAGAAAACAATTGCAAAGATCAATAAAACTAACAGCTGGTTCTTTGAGAAGATAAACAAAATTGATAAACCATTAACCAGACTCATCAAGAAAAAGAGGGAGAGAACTCAAATCAATAAAATTAGAAATGAAAAAGGAGAACTTACAACAGACATCGCAGAAATACAAAGCATCCTAAGAGACTACTACAAGCAACTCTATGCCAATAAAATGGACAACCTGGAAGAAATGGACAAATTCTTTAAAGGTATAACCTTCCAAGACTGAACCAGGAAGAAACAGAAAATATGAACAGACCAATCACAAGTAATGAAATTGAAACTGTGATTAAAAATCTTCCAACAAACAAAAGTCCAGGACCAGATGGCTTCACAGGTGAATTCTATTAAACATTTAGAGAAGAGCTAATACCCACCCGTCTCAAACTTACAAAAAATCGCCGAGGAAGGAACACTCCCAAACTCATTCTATGAGGCCGCCATCACCCTGATACCAAAACCAGACAAAGATACTACAAAAAAAGAAAGTTACAGACCAATATCACTGATGAATATAGATGCAAAAATCCTCAACAAAATACTAGCAAACAGAATCCAACCACACATTAAAAGGATCATACACCATGATCAAGTGGGATTTATCCCAGGGATGCAAGGATTCTTCAGTATATGCAAATCAATCAATGTGATACACCATATTAACAAACTGAAGAATGAAAACCATATGATCATCTAAATAGATGCAGAAAAAGCTTTTGACAAAATTCAACACCCATTTATGATAAAAACTCTCCAGAAAGTGGGCATAGAGGGAAACTACCTCAACATAATAAAGGCCATATACGACCAACCCACAGCAAACATCGTTCTCAATGGTGAAAAACTGAAAGCATTTCCTCTAAGATCAGGAACAAGACAAGGATGTCCACTCTCACCACTATTATTCAACACAGTTTTGGAAGTCCTAGCCATGGCAATCAGAGAAGAAAAAGAAATAAAAGGAATACAAATTGGAAAAGAAGAAGTAAATTTGTCACTGTTGGCAGATGACATGATACTATACATAGAGAATCCTAAAAATGCCACCAGAAAACTACTAGAGCTAATCAATAAATTTGGTAAAGTTGCAGGATACAAAATTAATGCACAGAAATCTCTTGCATTCCTATACACTAATGATGAAAAATCTGAAAGAGAAATTAAGGAAACACTCCCATTTACCATTGCAACAAAAAGAATAAAATACCTAGGAATAAACCTACCTAGGGAGACAAAAGACCTGTATGCAGAAAACTATAAGACACTGATGAAAGAAATTAAAGATGATACAAATAGATGGAGAGATATACCATGTTCTTGGGTTGGAAGAATGAATATTGTGAAAATGACTATACTACCCAAAGCAATCTACAGATTCAATGCAATCCCTATCAAATTACCAATGGCATTTTATACAGAACTAGAACAAAATGTCTTAGAATTTGTATGGAGACAGAAGAGACCCCAAATAGCCAAAGCAGTCTTGAGGGAAAAAAAGGAGCTGGAGGAATGAGACTCCCTGACTTCAGACTATATACTACAAAGCTACAGTAATCAATACAATATGGTACTGGCACAAAAACAGAAATACAGATCAATGGAACAGTATAGAAAGCCCAGAGATAAACCCACGAACCTATGGTCAACTAATCTATGACAAAGGAGGCAAGGATATATAATGGAGAAAAGACAGTCTCTTCAATAAGTGGTGCTGGGAAAACTGGACAGCTACATGTAAAAGAATGAAATTAGAACACTCCCTAACACCATTCACAAAAATAAACTCAAAACGGATTAGAGACCGGACACTATAAAACTCTTAGAGGAAAACATAGGAAGAACACTCTATGACATAAATCACAGCAAGATCTTTTTTGATCCACCTCCTAGAGTAATGGAAATAAAAACAAAAATAAACAAATGGGACCTAATGAAACTTCAAAGCTTTTGCACAGCAAAGGAAACCATAATCAAGATGAAAAGACAACCCTAAGAATGGGAGAAAATATTTGCAAATGAATCAGCAGACAAAGGATTAATCTCCAAAATATATTAACAGCTCATACAGCTCAATATTAAAAAAACAAACAACCCAATCCAAAAATGGGCAGAAGACCTAAACAGATATTTCTCCAAGAAAGACATACAGATGGCCAAGAAGCACATGAAAAGCTGCTCAACATCACTAATTATTAGAGAAATGCAAATCAAAACTACAATGAGGTATCACCTCACACCAGTTAGAATGGGCATCATCAGAAAATCTACAAACAACAAATGATGGAGAGGGTATGGAGAAAAGGGAACACTCTTGCACTGTTGGTGGGAATTTAAATTGATACAGCCACTATGGAGAACAGTATGGAGGTTCCTTAGAGAACTAAAAGTAGAATTACCATATGACCCAGCAATCCCACTACTGGGCATATACCCAGAGAAAACCATAATTCAACAAGACACATGCACCCCAATGTTCATTGCAGCACTATTTACAATAGCCAGGTCATGGAAGCAACCTAAATGCCCATCGACAGACGAATGGATAAAGAAGATGTGATATATATATACAATGGAATATTACTCCACCATAAAAAGGAACGAAATTGGGTCATTTGTAGAAACATGGATGGACCTAGAGACTGTCATACAGAGTGAAGTAGGTCAAATAGAGAAAAACAAATATCATATATTAACACATACATGTGGAACCTAGAGAATGGTACAGATGTACCAGTTTGCCGAGCAGAAATTGAGACACAGAAGTAGAGAAAAAACATATGGACACCAAGTGGGGAAAGCGGCGGGGGGTGGGGGTGGGGATGTGATGAATTGGGAGATTGGGATTGACATGTATACACTGATGTGTATAAAATGGATGACTAATAAGAAAAAAAAATATTTGATAGTGGGAAAGAAAAACCATACACACACACGTGCACACACATACACATAGCCATTTTTTTTTATACAGGTGGAGCACATGATACACGTTGTTTTCCATCTTGCTTCTGTCACTGAACATCATACCCAGGAGATTCTTCCCCAACACCACAAAGGACCTGTGGCCCCTGACGTGGTGGAAACAGTGTATCAGTAAGGCACACACCACAAGATTCTGACCTTGACTTTGTTTAGGACTCTGATTCCTTAATTCAACAACCCCTCCAGTGTCAACCCCATGACCTGGCCCACTGGCCTCTCCTCTTTGATCTCACAGACTTCCTGTTTGCGTCTCATCCATGACATCTGATCCTGACCCAGCCCTGTTTCTGCTTCTCCTTTCCTGTCACAATGGCAACATCCCAGAAACCTTATTGTCTGTGTAACCAAGACAGGGTCAGGCCAGTCTCCTTGGCTGCAGGAAGCCTGCCTGTCAATGAGGCACATCTTTCAGGTTCAAATGTTACACCAGTAAGTTAATCTCGAAGAGAGGGGGTGGCAGTGTCATGACCTTGGAGATCTCTCTGTTGCCTAATCCTGGGACGCACTGTCTGGCTACATGGCAAAGGAGGTTGCTTCTGATCTTAGGCCACATTCAGACACTGAAGCCCGACCGGTGAGTGTCCCACAGATGAACAAGAGGGCCTTTGGGTGACACAAGTGGCTCCTAGGCAATAGCTCACCCCTGCCCCCTCCACACCACCCCATTTCATACCCTACCCTCCTACCCAATTCCTCCTTGTCTAATTTCCTTCCCCAGCCTTTCTTCCCACCACCCTTCCTCACTCCATATTTCTTCTATCTCCTTAGTTTCTGCCTCTCCTCGCCGGCTTGGCTTCTCCCAGGCTCTCTTGCACCCCCACCCCCAGAATCCTACAACCCCCAACCTGACAAGCCAAAGGGAAGGTCTAATAGTCCCTCTGTTCTGCTCAGCTGCCCTCTTGTGCTGGGTCAGGTCCCAAAGTGAAAGAGGGTGTTGGGCACGTCCACGTCAGATCCCTCTCATCCTGCCCAGATCACCCAAGAGGGCACCTCCTCCCTGAAGCCTTCCTACCCTCCACAGCAGGAAGTCACCCATGAGAGGCAGGTGCTGGAGCTCTGAGAATTTTAAGGTTTTTTGGGGGGCAGTAGGGTTTTCTTTATTCACACCTAGTTGTATACGTTGGACATTTCGACAATAAACAGCAAGGCATCACTCAAAATAGCTCAAAAAATGAAAAGAATAAAAACTATTATTTTCTAAAAAACCTGGATGTTAGCTCTGGTTTGGTACTACTCTCTGACGTTCTCTTGTAATAATTCTTGATTTCACTATCCACATACATCTCTGTCTTTGCAGCCTAATAAATAATCTCAAAACTTGGGGGCTTATAGTCACAACGAGATTGTTCTATGATTGTGTGGATTAGGCAGGTGTTCCCACAGAGCCTCACTCTCACATCTGACAGTGGGTGCTGGTTGTCGACTGGAGTGCCTCAATTCTCCATGTGGCTCTCATCTTCCAGTCAGCCAGACTGGCTTTCTGCATCATGGTCTCAGGCATGAGCAGAAGCTGCAAAGCATCTTAAGGCAAAGCCTCAGAAGTCACATAGGATCACTTCTGCTGCAGTCTATCAGTCAGAGCAAGTCACAGAGCCCAGCCACAGAGAAGGGAATCACGAAACAGAATCTGTCTTTTAGGAAGAGCAATAAAGTCACATTGTAAAAGCCTATGTGTACCAGGATGGAAGGATTCTGAAGCCACATTTACCTTCTACAAAAAGCACAGGCTTCCTCTAGCTCCCAGGCAAAGGGGTTCCTTGAATTCCTCTCCTCTAATGGTCTTGTCTTCTCTCAGCCTTAACCACTCACTCCTGTGATCCTCCCTAATCCCTGGATCTTACCATCGCCAACATCTGTAGCCTTTCTTGTCTCAGTTCCCAGTATCCCAGCCCCTGATCCCACATCCACCTTTACTGCTCAATCCTCTAGCACCTCACCTCCAATGGTTCTTTGACCCCAGTGCAACCACTGACATTTTAATTTTCCCCTAACCCTCAGCCTCCTCATGCACTTACTTTCCATCATCTTAAAGTCCAGGAGCCATCATTACAGTCCCTCCTTTACATACATCCTCAATGCCTTTACTCTTTTCTGATCTTGTTGTGTCCACCATGCAAAATCCCAGTCCTGGTTAGATCCAAATCCCCACTGGCACCCGTGAAGTTGAATGCAGCCAGAGGAAACCACACAACGGTACTGACTGGGATCGCTCTGAATTAGTGGTGGCCATATTCAAAGGGTCCTTCATGCCCATCAATTGCATTTCCCTCTCTTAGACATTATTTCACACCTTCTACCCTTTCCTTGAACCTCTAACACCACCTCCATCACCCTCAATCTTAGCTGATGACCTTATTCCCTACATCACTGAGAAAACAGAAGGCATCAGAAGAGACTTTTTACACATCCCACCTCCCTTCTTCCCACCCACCCCTTCCTGGTCCTTCTACCTGTTTCCCTCTTGCCGTGTGGATGGATTCTCCAGGCTCCCATCCAAGTCCACCTCTTCCACTTTGCCCGGGATCTCATCCTCTCTCAGTAGCACGAGGACATCGCTCTAGTCATTTTCTCCTGTATCACCAGTTTTCCCTGCTCTGCCGGATTACTGCCATCAGTATACACATGCTCTTACTTCTATCTGAAATAAATAAGCAAACAAACAAACAAGTAAACATGCACAGTCTCCCTTGATTACACTTTCATCTCTAATTACTGATTCTTTTCTGCACAGCTTTTTACAATACTTAAGAGTTGCATCCAGTTCCACTCCACCCGTTTCTGGAACCCACTCTTCTCAGGCTCTTCTCCCCCTCCCCCACCCCCACCACTTTTGTCAGGGTCACCAGTGACCTCCATGTGGCTAAATCCAATGGTCAATTCTCAGGCCTCATTGGACTTGAGTGCTCAGCACACCTGACACCATTATAGCTCCCTCTTCTTGAAACTCTTCCTCCGTGTGTGCAGGACATCACACTCTCCTGGTTTTTCTCTTGTTTCACAGGCAACCCCTTCTCAGTTCCCACTGCTGGTTTCTGCTCAACGTTCCAACTTCTTAACCTTGGCATGCCCCAGTCCTTGAACCCCCCTCTTCTCAATCTACACTCACATCTTTGGTGGCACCATCTCTCTCATGGCTCTGAACATCATATCCATGCTGAAGACGCCCAAGTGTACATCTCTAGCCCCCCCCACCCCCAATCCAGATTCATACCCAACACTCTGCTCAATGTCTCCACTTGGGTTTCTCAAAAGCATTTCAAACTGAATTCCTGATCTTTCCCCCAAATTCTCTGTTGCCACTGTTATCCATATCTAGAGGTAAATGGCAGCTCCATCCTTTCCACTGAACCTACCAAAACCTTGGAGTATCACTTGACTCTACTCTTTTGAACCTGACGTGATCTTTTTGCAAAATCTGTTGACTCCATTTTCAAATATATAAAGACTCCAATCCTTTCCTGCTAAATCCACTGGCACCACTTTGGTCCAAACCACCCAAGGCCTTAGTCTCTTTCCAATATAGCAGTCAGAGTGATTCTTCAAAAGTTATTCAAGTCAGGCACTCCTCTTCCAAGTCCCTACACTGGCCTGCAAGGTGGTTCACCACCTGCCCTCATTCCCTCTCTGACTTCAACTCCCCTTTGCTCACTCTGCTCCAGCCAAACTGGCTTCCAGGATGTCCCTGAACACACCAGGTACATTTCCACCTCAGGGCCTTTACATTTGCTGTTTCCTCTGCCAAGATGCCCTTCCCCCAGATGCCTGGAAAGCCTGCTCCCTCACCTCCTTCATTTCTATACATGTGCATTACTTTCGCAGGAGGTATTCTCTAACCATCTTGATTAAAATTGAATCTCCTCCTCCCCCACCTCAGAAATCAATGACTCCCTTCCCAGATTTACTTATTACCACCTAAGCTATATATAAATAAAATATTTATATACATTTAACAAATATATATACTTAATATATATACTTAATATGTACTTATTGTCCACTGTTTTCCTCCACTGTAATGCCAACTTCCCGAGGGCTGGAATGTTCCCTCTTTTGCTCACTGCTGTAGCCCCACATAGCAGGTGCTGAATAAGCATTTTGGAATGGATAAACCGCAAGAAGTTCAGAGGCAGGATGGCTACAGAGCTTTTTAATTTTTTTTATTTTTATTTTTTTTGCGGTACGCGGGCTTCTCACTGCCGTGGCCTCTCCCGTTGCGGCGCACAGGCTCCGGACGCGCAGGCTCAGCGGCCATGGCTCACGGGCGCAGCCGCTCCGCGGCACGCGGGATCCTCCCAGACTGGGGCACGAACCCGCGTCCCCTGCATCGGCAGGCGGACTCCCAACCACTTGCGCCACCAGGGAAGCCCTACAGAGCTTTTTAATAACCATTCTACAGCTTATCCAGGACCCAGGGATCTTTCCATCTTTCTAACACATTAAGACCAGCTGTGCTCACAGCCACGAGACGGCTGAGCTCATCCAGGCAAGATGACACCTAACAGAAAAAAGGGTCGCCTCTTCCTTTTGTCAGTTTTTAGAAACAAGGAAGATCTGAGAGGTTTTGTGAGAAAACAGTCACATGGGAGGTGGATTCTCTGCAGTGAAACCAGGAGACAGCCCCTCTACCTGGCTTCCCAGGGCAGGGCTGGGCAATGGTGACACAGTCTGCAGTTCTTCTGCCTTGGGGAACTGCTTAGCAGGAAGCAGACCCTGGGGGGCAGGATATGAGAGGCAAAGAACAAAGGGGAACAAGTTATCTCCTCCCAGACTCTTTCCTCTCCCCCACAACCTGCTCAAATACACGGGTCTCTGGGGTGGTTCCTGCTGGTAGAGAGCCCAGGATGTGGCCACTGAGCCTGCGAAAGCTGGTGCCAAGGGCTGCTAACTAGACCATGGCAGTTCCGTGAACCAAGTACCCACAAGCACTGGGTACTGGCTCATTGTGGGCTGAGCCTGGTGGGAAGGCAGGGAGGAATGAAGAGGTTGATAATGACCCTTTGTACCTCAAGTCTAACCTGCAGACCATTACATGTACATGTACGTACCCATTACCTCCTCCACCTTGTCTAAAAGCTCTAATTACCTGGTTGGCGCATGCAGGTATTCATTCCCTTCCATCTCATTTATCATATGTCTATTAAATGCCCTCCTTCTCTGTCAGTTAAGGGGTCTCAAAGATGAGTTAGGCAAGGCCTGGAAATAGTGTTAACTCAAGGTCAGGTCTGTGGGCCAGCAGCAGCAGCATCACCAGGGAGCTTGGTGGAAATAAAGATTCTCAGGTGCCACACTCAGACCTGCAGAATGGAAGTCTCGGGGTGGGGGTGGGGGTGGGGTGTTGCACCCAAATGAACAAGCCCTCCAGGTGCTTCGTATTTGTGCTGGAGTTTGAGAATCGGTGCTGGACCCTTGCCCTATAAAATGTAATGGTAAGACCTGAGTGCTTGTCAGAAATGCAGACTCTCATGCCCCAGCACAGGCCTACTGAAGGAGAATCTGCACTTTTATCAGCCCTCCCCCGACCCTGGGATTTGTTTGTGCATCACAGTGTGAGGCACTCTGGTCTAGAAGATCACAGTCTAGTGGGATAGGAATCTGCTTGGCTTCAAGAGATGCACAGAGGAAGGTAGGTGGGGTCCCAAGTGCTTTGCAGAGACACTGACAGTTAATGTGAGAGTACAGACAATGAGTTGGAGTCTATCAGAGGACCAGGCAGAGGACCAGGGGTAGCGTTGTCGAAACTCGGCCTCTGTTCACCAGTGCTGAATAGAAACTTGGGGACAGAGTTTTGCGTGAAGTAGAGAAGAGAAGCTTTTTATTGCTTCACCAGACAAAGGGGGCTACAGCTGGCTAATGCCCTCAAGACTGTGTGAACCCCCTGGAGGGGATACTGAGGATTTTAGTAGTGTTCAAGGAGCAGAGCATGAACAGCTTGCGGACGATTCTCAGACTGGTTGGCAACAAGGCGAAGTTTCAAGCATCATCAACCTTCTGGTTTCAATGAGTCTAGGGTCTATTCTTGTCAGCAGTTTTCAACTGCAGTGGGGGGAGGGGTCTGCTTGCTGTAAAAACAACTTAGGAATGTGTGTCAAGCCCCTGTATCTTTCAGGGAACTGTGAATTTGGTGATTCTGCTATGTGGCAGAATAATAGTCTAAATTGTTACCAGTTCCCCAGTCCAACAGCTACTCTTTGTTTCTACATCTTCACATTTCCCAATCATTAACTCTTGAGTCAGCATTTTACCTCAAAAGACAAGGACACAGGGGCTTGTACATGGTTTCAATCCCCTTTTTCTTTGATACTCCTCAATCTTGAGGAGAAATAGGTGTGGAACAAGAAAGGCAGTAAAGTTTTAGATTGAGAGGTTAATCATAAATTTGGCAGAGGAACTCAGTTTTAATTCCATTTCTGTTTCAATTTTCCCCAACTTTTTGAGGGAGTGGGGTGATGACCGCTCTGGTTACTTCCTGCTGAAGTGGGCATACTTCAGGAGAAGCCTAATTTGGGGAATGGACACAGAGTTGGAAATAATCTCGAGTTCCAAGCTTAACATCGATATTTTGTATTAAGAAAATATTACCTCTCTCTTTGATTGCTTTGTCATAGCATCTGGACAGACATTTGAAAATTATTAGATGTATTACAATGAAGATAATGATTAAAATACACCTTTGCAGTATTTTTGAAAAGAGTCCTCCTATTTTATTTTTATTTATTTATTTATTGCAGTACGCAGGCCTCTCACTGTTGTGGCCTCTCCTGTTGCGAAGCACAGGCTCCGGACAAGCAAGCTCAGCGGCCACGGCTCATGGGCCTAGCTGCTCCGCGGCATGTGGGATCTCCCCGGACCAGGGCATGAACCTGTGTCCCCTGCATCAGCAGGCGGACTCTCAAACACTGCGCCACCAGGGAAGCCCGAGTCCTCCTATTTTAGATGGCAACCAGAAAAATAAGTTTTGGAGTGTTTTCTTTATACATATATTTAGTAACCAAGTAGACTTTTGCTGGGAGGCTATAGCTTGAGCTGTCTCATTTGCTATTACTATTTTTAAAGTAGGAGAAAGGTTTCATAGCTACAGGAAGACATTGAGACCATAAGGTTGCAGTTGGCAGCTGGTAGTATATATCGTTTTGAAAATGGCTGATGATGTCCTTAAGTCTGATAAAGTTTAGAGAACTCAAGTTTTCAGTAATGTAGGAACGTGTCTAAATCCACGCCCATAACAGCCACCTAGTTCCATTTTGGATGTCTGAATGACAGTTATTTCATTTTGATTTTTTTAATGTAATTTTTTAAATGGCTGAAGCAAATGTACAATGCATGTTTAATAGGTCATAAACAGGCTGTTCTGATTAGCAAAAAGTTCAAATTCAATCATGTAAAAGCCAGAATGATTTCCCCACACCTCAACATGTGAAAATTCCTCCCATCATTTTCCACTTTCGATTGCAAATCTTTCCATAAATGGCACTGATAATCAATATATTTTTCTAACATTGTCAGAGTGGCCCAGTTGCCTGTTCTGGGTCCATTTATGTCTCTCAGTGCTAGGCCTCTTTATTTATTTTTTTTCTCCCTAGTTCTCCACATTGGGGGTAAACTAATCAGATATCAAGAAGAGGCTCAGAGGTATATTAATGGGGAAACACTTTGTAGGCTATGCATTTTATCACTTGTACTTAATTGTCACACAAACATTGTACATATGTTTTTAGCAATACACTTAAAACATGCAGTGAGGTGCGGAGTCAAGATGGCAGAGTAGGAGGACGTGGAGTTCGTGTCTCCTCATAACTAAGGTACCTACCAGACACTGGTGGGGGACCTTAACACCCAAGGGGAAAAGAGGAACCCCCGAGCGAACAGGTAGCATGTGGGGGTGGAGCAAGGGGGGAGTAGAAGTGGAGGCCAGACAGGGCCAGAGCCCCTGAGGGGTGGCTGGGGGAGGAGAGGGGTTCTCATGCCTGGAGGGACACTCGGGGGTTCGGAGGATTGGAGGGGAACATGCTGGCGTTTCCCCCACCCACTTGAGCCCTGGGAAGTCTGCAGGGGTCCTGGACAGGGTTATCCACCCTCCGAGGCCCCCTCTGGCTGCGTAGGTCCTAAGGGCGTGGGAGGGGGGGAGGAATAGTAGAGGTGTACAAGGAGGCACCCTCTGGGATTGGAGGATTGGAGGGGAATGCAGGTAGGCATTTCCCCCACCCATTTGGGCCCTGGTGAGCCTCCTGAGCTCCCGGGCCTGGTCCTCTTCCCTCGGAGGCACCCTCCAGCTGCGTGGGTCCTAGGGGGATGGGGAAGGGGAGGAAGAGTAGAGGCAAACGGGGGGGACCCTCCGGGATAAGAAGATCGGGGTAGAACATGGCTAGCATTTCGCTTGCCCACTCAGGTCCCGGGGAGCTTGCTGGGGTACCAGGCCTCATGCCCCACCCTCCAAGGTCCCCTCCGCTGCGTGAGTCCTGGTGGTGTGGGAGGGAGGGTGGGGAGGAAGAGTAGAGGTGAACAGGGAGGGACCCTCCAGGATCAGAGGATCGGTACGGGGGGAACGCAGCTAGTGCTTCCTCTGCCCACTTGGGCCCCAGTGAGCCTGCTGAGGTCCTGGGCCTAATCATCTGCACTCCAAGGCTGGAGGTACTCCGGGGCCCCTCCAGCTGCACTGAGCCTAAGCCCCGACCCCCAACCCCCCAAGGCCTTTTAGGGGCAGTGGGTCCTAAACCTAGACCCCACCACTGCCTAAATTCCACCTCTGCCTAAGCCCCATCCCCGCCTAAGCTCCACCCCCACAGCCAAGGTCTTTTCCAGCCCTTTATTTTTCTCTTTTTTGCTATTGTGGTTCTGTTTCACCTTCTGGTTGTTGTTTATTTTTAAATTTTTTTCTAACATATGTTAGTTTTCTAATCTTATCTTATTTTTTATTCTTTGTTATTGTTCTTCTCCTTTGTTTTGTCCCCCCACCCCACAGAGCCTGCAGGATCTTGGTTCACAGGCCGGGTGTTGGGCTTAAGCTCCTGTGGTGGGAGCACCAAGTCCTAACCACTGGACTAACAGAAAACCTCAGACCCCAGGGAAAGTTAATCACAGTGAGGTTACCCAGAGGTCCTTAGCTTGGCAACAAGACCCAGCTCTACCCAATAGCCTACAAACTCCAGTGCTAGAAGACTCAGGCCAAACAAACAGTAAGACAGGAACACACTCCACCCATCAAAATAAATGAGATGACAAAAAAATATGTTACAGATGAAGGAGCAAAGGAAAAACCTACAAGACCAAATAAATGAAGAGGAAATAGGCAGCCTACCTGAAAAAGAATTCAGAGTAACTATAGTAAAGATGATCCAAGATCTTGAAAACAGAATGGAAGCAGAGATCGAGAATATGCAAGAAATGTTTAATAAGGACCTAGAAGAACTAAAGAACAAACAAACAGAGATAAACAATACAATAACTGAAATGAAAAATACACGAGGAGGAATCAATAGCAGAATAACTGAGGCAGAAGAACGAGTAAGTGAGCTGGAAGATAGAATGGTGGAAATAACTGCCGAGGAGCAGAATAAAGAAAAAAGAATGAAAATAATTGAAGACAGTCTCAGAGACCAATGGGACAACACTAAACACACCAACATTTGAATAATAGAGGTTCCAGAAAAAAAAGAAAAAAAGAAAGGGTCTGAGAAAATATTTTAAGAGATTATAGTTGAAAACTTCGCTAACATGGGAAAGGAAATAGCCACCAAAGTCCAGGAAGCACAGAGAGTCCCATACAGGATAAACCCTAAGAGAAACACACCAAGACACATATTAATCAAACTAACAAAAATTAAATTCAAAGAAAAAATATAAAAAGCAGCAAGAGAAAAGCAAAAAATAACATACAAGAGAAGCCCCATAAGGTTATAAGCTGATTTTTAGGCAGAAACTCTGCGGGCCAGAAGGGAGTGGCAGGATATATTTAAAGTGATGAAAGGGAAAAACCTACAACCAAGATTACTCTACCCAGCAAAAATCTCATTCAGATTCGATGTAGAAATCAAAAGCTTTACAGACAAGCAAAAGCTAAGAGAATTCAGCACCACCAAACCAGCTTTACAACAAATGCTAAAGGAACTTCTGTGTTGGGTACCTAGAGATGGAAAAGACTTACAATAACAAACCCAAAACAATTAAGAAAATGGTAACAGGAACATACAGATCGATAATCACCTTAAATGTAAATGGATTAAATGCTCCAACCAAAAGACACAGACTGGCTGGCTGAATACAAAAACAAGACCTAAATATGCTATGTACAAGAGACCCACTTCAGACCTAGGGACACATACAGACTGAAACTGAGAGGATGTCAAAAGATATTCCATGCAAATGGAAATCAAAAGAAAGCTGGAGTAGCAATACTCGTATCAGATAAAATACACTTTAAAATAAAAACTGTTACAAGAGGTAAGGAAGGACACCACATAACAATCAAGGGATCAATCCAAGAAGAATATAACAATTATAAATATTTATGTACCCAACACAGAAGCACCTCAATACATAAGACAAATGCTAACAGCCATAAATGGGAAATGGACAGTAACACAATAATAGTGGGGGGCTTTAACACCCCACATACACCAATGGACAGATTATCCAGCCATAAAATAAATAAGGTAACACAAGCTTTAAATGACACAAGAGACAAGATAGATTTAACTGGTATTTATAGTACATTCTACCTGAAAGGGGCAGAATACACTTTCTTCCCAAGTGCACATAGAACATTCTCCAGGATAGATCAAATCATGGGTCAAAAAGCAAGCCTCGGAAAAGTTAAGAAAATTGAAATCATATCAAGCATCTTTTCCAACCACAACTCTATGAGATTAGAAATCAATTTCAGGAAAAAAACTGTAAAGAACACAAACACATAGAGGCTAAACAGTGTGCTGCTAAATAACTAAAAGATCATTGAAGAAATCAAAGAGGAAATAAAAAAATATCTAGCATCAAATGACAATGAAAACATGACGACCTGAAACCTATGGGACGTAGCAAAAGCAGTTCTAACAGGGAAGTTTACAGCAATTCAATTTCATCTCAAGAAACAAGAAAAATCTCAAATATACAATCTAACCTTACACTTAAAGCCACTAGATAAGGAAGAACAACAAAAACCCAAAGTCAGTAGAAGGAAAGAAATCATAAAGATCAGAGCAGAAATAAATGAAATAGAAACAAAAAAAACAATAGCAAAGATCAATAAAAGTAAAAGCTGGTTCTTTGAGAAGATAAACAAAATTGATAAAACTTTAGCCAGACTCATCAAGAAAAAAAGGGAGAGGGTGCAAATTAATAAAATTGGAAATGAAAAAGGAGAAATTACAACTGACACTGCAGAAATACAAAGGATTATAAGAGACTACTACAAACAACTATATGCCAGTATAATGGACAACCTGGAAAAAATGGACAAATTCTTGGAAAGGTACAATTTTCCACGACTGAACCAGGAAGAATTAGAAAATATAAACAGATCTATCACAAGTAATGAAAGTATAATTAAACATTTTCCAACGAACAAAAAAGTCCAGGACCAGATGGCTTGACAGGCAAATCCTATCAAACATTTAGAGAACAGATAACACCTATCCTTCTCAATCTCTTCCAAAGAATTGCAGAGAGAGGAACACTACCAAATTCATTCCATGAGACCACCATCATCCTGATACCAAAACCAGACAAAGATACTACAAAAAAAGAAAATTACAGACCAATATCACTGATGAACACAGATGCAAAAATCCTGAACAAACTACTAGCAAACAGAAGCCAACAACACATTAAAAGGATCATACACCATGATCAAGTGGGATTTCTCCCAGGGATGCAAGGATTCTTCAATATTTTCAAATCAATCAATGTGATACACCATATTAAACGTTAAGGAATAAAAACCATATGACCATCTCAATAAATGCAAAAAAAGCTTTTGACAAAATTCAACACCCATTTATGATAAAAACTCCAGAAAATGCACATACAGGGAAACTACCTAAACGTAATAAAGGCCATATATGACAAACCCACAGCAAACATCATTCTCAATGGTGAAAAACTGAAAGCATTTCCACTAAGATCAGGAACAAGACAAGGATGTCCACTCTCACCACTCTAATTCAACATAGTTTTTGGAAGTCCCAGCCACAGCGATCAGAGGAGAAAAAGAAATAAAATGAATCCAAATTGCAAAAGTAGAAGTAAAACTGTCACTGTCTGCAGATGACATGATACTATATATAGAAATTCCTAAAGATGCCACCAGAAAATTACAAGAGCTAATCAGTGAATTTGGTAAAGTTACAGAATACAAAATTAATGCACAGAAATCTCTTTCATTCCTATACCCTAACAATGAAAGATCAGAAAGAGAAATTAAGGAAACAATCCCATTTACCATCACAACAGAAAGAACAAAATACCTAGGAATAAACCGACCTAAGGAGGCAAAAGACCTGTACTCAGAAAACTATAAAACACTGATGAAAGAAATCAAAGACGACACAAACAGATGGAGAAATATACCATGCTCCTGGACAGGAAGAATCAATATTGTGAAAATGACTATACTCTTCAAAGCAATCTACAGATTCAATGCAATCCCTATCAAATTACCAATGGCATTCTTCACAGAATTAGAATGAAAATTTTACAATTTCTATGGAAACACAAAAGACTCTGAATAGCCAAAGCAATCTTGAGAAAGAAAAACGGACATGGAGGAATCAGGCTCCCCGAATTCAAACTATACCACAAAGCTACAGTAATCAAGACAGTATGGTACTGGCACAAAAAGAGAAATATGGATCAATGGTACAGGATAGAAAGCCTGATACCTCATTGTAGTTTTGATTTGCATTTCTCTAACAATTAGTGATGTTGAGCATCCTTTCATGTGTTTCTTGGCAATTGTATATCTTCTTTGGAGAAATGTCTATTTAGGTCTTCTGTCCGTATTTGGATTGGGTTGTTTGTTTTTTGATATTGAGCTGCGTGAGTTGCTTGTATATTTTGAAGATTAATCCTTTGTCAGTTGCTTTGTTTGTAAATATTTTCTCCCATTCTGAGGGTTGTCTTTTTGTCTTGTTTACACTTTCCTTTGCTGTGCATAAGCTTTGAAGTTTCATTAGGTCCCATTTGTTTATTTCTGTTTTTACTTTCATTACTCTAGGAGGTGGGTCAAAAACGATCTTGCTGCGGTTTACGCCAAAGAGTGTTTTTCCTATGTTTTCCTCTAAGACTTTTGTAGTGCTCGGTCTTACATTTAGGTCTTTAATCCATTTTGAGTTTATTTCTGTGTATGGTGTTAGGGAGTGTTCTAATTTCATTCTTTCACATGTAGCTGTCCAGTTTTCCCAGCACCACTTACTGAAGAGGCCGTCTTTTCTCCATTGTATATTCTTGCCTCCTTTGTCATAAAATAGGTGATCATAGGTGTGTGGGTTTACCTCTGCGATTCCTATCCTGTTCCATTGATCTATATTTCTGTTTTTGTGCCAGTACCATACTACCTTGATTACTGTAGCTTTGTAGTATAGTCTGAAGTCCGGGAGCCTGATTCCTCCAGCTCTGTTTTTCTTTCTCAAGATTGCTTTGGCTATTTGTGGTCTTTTGTGTTTCCATACAAATTGTGAAGTTTTTTGTTCCAGGTCTGTGAAAAATACTATTGGTAGTTTGATACGGATTGCATTGAATCTGTAGATTGCTTTGGGGAGTACAGTCATTTTCACAGTGTTGATTCTTCCAATCCAAGAACATGGTATACCTCTCCATCTGTCTGTATCATCTTTAATTTCTTTCATCAGTGTCTTCTAGTTTGCTGCCTCCTTAGGTTTATTCCTGGTATTTTATTCTGCTTGTTGCAGTGGTAAATGTGAGTGTTCCCTTAATTTCTCTTTCAGATTTTTCATCATTAGTGTATAGAAATGCAAGAGATTTCTGTGCATTAATTTTGTATCTTGCTACTTTACCAAATTCATTGATTAGCTCTAGTAGTTTTCTGGTAGGTAGGATTCTGTATGTATAGTATCATGTCATCTGCAAACAGTGACAGTTTTTTTTTTTTTTTTTTTTTTGCAGTACACGGGCTTCCCACTGTTGTGGCCCCTCCCGTCACGGAGCACAGGCTCTGGATGCGCAGGCTCAGCGGCCATGGCTCACGGGCCCAGCCTCCCCGCGGCATGTGGATCCTCCCGGACCGGGGCACGAACCCGTGTCCCCTGCATCGGCAGGCAGTCTCTCAACCACTGTGCCACCAGGGTAGCCCAACAGTGACAGTTTTACTTCTTCTTTTCCGATTTGGATTCCTTATATATTTTTTTAGTCTCTGATTGCTCTGGCTAAAAATTCCAAAACTATGTTGAATTATAGTGCTGAGAGTGGGCAACCTTGTCTTGTTCCTGATCTTAGTGGAAATGGTTTCAGTTTTTTACCACTGAGAATGATGTTGGCTGTGGGTTTGTCATATATGGCCTTTATTATGTTGAGGTAAGTTCCCTCTAAGCCCACTTTCTGGAGAGTTTTTATCATAAATCGGTGTTGAATTTTGTTGAAATCTTTTTCTGCATCTATTGAGTTGACCATGTGGTTTTTCTCCTTCAGTTTGTTAATATGGTGTATCACATTGATTGATTTGCGTATACTGAAGAATCCCTGCATTCCTGGGATAAACCCCACTTGATCGTGGTGTGTGATCCTTTTAATGTGCTGCTTGATTCTGTTTGCCAGTATTTTGTTGAGGATTTTTGTATCTATGTTCATCAGTGATATTGGCCTGTAGTTTTCTTTTTTTGCAACATCTTTGTCTGGTTTTGGTGGCAGGGTGATGGTGGCCTTACAGAATGAGTTTGGGAGTGTTCCTCCCGCTGCTATATTTTGGAAGAGTTTGAGAAGGATAGGTGTTAGCTCTTCTCTAAATGTTTGATGGAATTTGCCTGTGAAGCCATCTGATCCTGGGCTTTTTGTTTGTTGGAAGATTTTTAATCAGTTTCAATTTCAGCGCTTGTGATTGGCCTGTTCATATTTCTATTTCTTCCTGGTTCAGTCTCAGAAGGTTGTGCTTTTCTAAGAACTTGTCCATTTCTTCCAGGTTTTCCAGGTTGCCCATTTGATTGGCATAGAGGTGCTTGTAGTAATCTCTCAAGATCCTTTGTGTTTCTGCAGTGTCAGCTGTTACTTTTCCCTTTTCATTTCTAACTCTGTTGATTTCAGAATCAACAGACAACCACTTTTTTCTTTTCTCTCTGTCTGGTTCCCTTTTTTTCTTGATGACTCTGGATAATGGTTTATCAATTTTGTTCATCTTCTCAAAGAACCAGCTTTTAGTGTTATTGATCTTTGCTATTGTTTCTTTCATTTCTTTTTCATTTATTTCTGATCTGACCTTTATGATTTCTTTCCTTCTGCTAACTTTGGGAGTTTTTTTGTTCTTCTTTCTCTAATTGCTTTAGGTGTAAGGTTAGGTTGTTTCTTTGAGATGTTTCTTGTTTCTTGAGGTAGGACTGTATTGCTATAAACTTCCCTCTTAGAACTGCTTTTGCTGTATCCCATAGGCTTTGGGCTGTCGTGTTTTCATTGTCAATGACAATGAAAACACAACACTGATTTTCCTCTTTGATTTCTTCAGTGATATCTTGGTTACTTAGCAGTGCACAGTTTAGCCTCCATGTGTTTGCACTTTTTACAGTTATTTTCCTGTAATTGATATCTAGTCTCATAGCATTTTGGTCAGAAAAGATACTTGATACAATTTCAATTTTCTTAAATTTCTGGTCCAGATTTTTATTTCAGCTGTCTTCCATTGCTGTTGTCTTCTCATTCTGGTGTGGGTGTCGTTTGTGGTCAGCAGTCTTTTCTATAAACAGCCCAATGAAGAGGGCCTTCTTAAATGAGAAATACGGATTTAAGAGTCAGTTCTGGGAGACCTTCAAGATGGCAGAGGAGTGAGACGTGGAGATCGCCTTCCTCCCCACAAATACATCAGAAATACATCTACATGTGGAACAACTCCTACAGAACACCTACTGAATGCTGGCCGAAGACCTCAGACATCTCAAAAGGCAAGAAACTCCCCACGTACCTGGGTAGGACAAAAGAAAAAAGAAAAAACACAGACAAAAGGAAAGGGACGGGACCTGCACCACTGGGATGGAGCTGTGAAGGAGGAAAAGTTTCCACACACTAGGAAGCCCCTTCACTGGCGGATGGCAGGGGGGAAGCTTCGGAGCCACGGAGGGCAGCACAGCAACAGGGGTGCAGAGGGCAAAGCAGACAGATTCCCGCAAAGAGGATCGGTGCCAACCAGCACTCACCAGCCTGAGAGGCTTGTCTGCTCACCCGCCGGGGTGGGTGGGGGCTGGGAGCTGAGGCTCGGGCTTAGGAGGTCAGATCCCAGGGAGAGGAATGGGGTTGGCTGCGTGCACACAGCCTGAAGGAGGCTAGTGTGCCACAGCTAGCCAGGAGGGAGTCCGAGAAAAAGTCTGGACTTGCATAAGAAGCAACAGACTGTTGTTTCGGGGTGGGCAAGGAGAGGGGATTCAGAGCACCGCCTAAATGAGCTCCAGAGACGGAGGCAAACCGCAGCTATCAGCGTGGACACCAGAGGCGGGCACGAAACGTGAAGGTTGCTGCTGCAGCCACCAAGAAGCCTGTGTGCAAGCACAGGTCACTATCCACACCTCCCATCCTGGAAGGCTGTCCAGCCCGCCACTGCCAGGGAGTGATCCAGGGACAACTTCCCCGGGAGAACACACTGTGTGCCTCAGGCTGTTGCAACGTCACATCGGCCTCTGCCACCGCAGGCTCGCCATGCATTCCGTACTCCTACCTCCCCCTGGCCTGAGTGCGCCAGAGCCCCCTAATCAGCTGCTACTTTAACCCTTTCCTGTCTGAGCGAAGAACAGATGTGCTCAGGCTACCTACACGCAGAGGCAGGGCCAAATCCAAAGCTGAACCCCAAGAGCTGTGCGAACAAAGAAGAGAAAGAGGTCTCTCGCAGCAGTCTCCGGAGCAGTGGATTAAATCTCCACAATCAACTTTATTACCCTGCATCTGTGGAATACCTGAATACAAAATGAATCATCCCAAAATTGAGGCGGTGGACTTTGGGAGCAAAGATATTTTTTCCTTTTTCGCTTTTCCTGAGTGTATATGTGTATGCTTCTTTGTGTGATTTTGTCTGTATAGCTTTGCTTTTACCATTTGTCCTAGGGTTCCGTCTGTCCAGTTTCTTTGGGTTTTTTAAGTACAGTTTGTAGCACTTGTTATCATTGGTGGATTTGTTTTTTGGTTTGGTTGCTCTCTCCTTTCTTTCGTTTTTTTTACATTTTTTATTACTTTTTAATTTTTTTAACTTTTAACAATTATTTTTTATTTTAATAACTTTATTTTATTTTTTTCTTTCCTTCCATTTTTTTTCTCACTTTTCTTCTGAGCCGTGTGGCTGACAGGGTCTTGGTGCTCCGGCTGGTTGTCAGGCCTGTGCCTCTGAGGTGGGAGAGCCAAGTTCAGGGACATTGGTCCAACAGAGACCTCCCGGCTCCATGTAATATTAAGCTGCAAAAGCTCTCCCAGAGATCTCCAACTCAATGCTAAGACCCAGCTTCACTCACAGACCAGCAAGCTACAGTGCTGGACACCCTATGACAAACAACTAGCAAGACAGGAACACAACACCACCCATTAGCAGAGAGGCTGCCTAAAATCATAATAAGGTCACAGACACCCCAAAACACACCACCAGACGTGGCCCTGCCCACCAGAAAGACAAGATCCAGCCTCACCCTCCAGAACAGAGCACCAGTCCCCTCCACCAGGAAGTGTGCACAACCCACTGAACCAACCTTAGCCACTGGGGACAGACACCAAAAACAACAGGAAAGATGAACCTGCAGCCTGCGAAAAAGAGACCCCAAACACAGTAAGTTAAGCAAAATGAGAAGACAGAGAAACACACAGCAGATGAAGAAGCAAGGTAAAAACCCACCACACCAAACAAATGAAGAGGAAATAGGCAGTCTAACTGAAAAACAATTCAGAGTAATGATAGTAAAGATGATCCAAAATCTTGGAAATAAAATGGAGAAAATACAAGAAATGTTTAACAAGGACCTAGAAGAACTAAAGAGCAAACAAACATTGATGAACAACACCATAAAAGAAATTAAAAATTCTCTAGAAGGAATCAATAGCAGAAAAACTGAGGCAGAAGAACGGATAAGTGACCTGGAAGATAAAATAGTGGAAATAACTACTGCAGAGCAGAATAAAGAAAAAAGAATGAAAAGAAGTGAGGACAGTCTCAGAGACCTCTGGGACAACATTAAACACACCAACATTCGAATTATAGGGGTCCCAGAAAAAGAATAGAAAAAGAAAGGGACTGAGAAAATATTTGAAGAGATATAGTTGAAAACTTCCCTAATATGGAAAAGGAAATAGTTAATCAAGTCCAGGAAGTGCAGAGAGTCCCATACAGGATAAATCCAAGGAGAAACACTCCAAGACACATATTAACCAAACTATCAAAACTTAAATACAAAGAAAAAGTATTAAAAGCAGCAAGGGAAAAACAACAAACAACACACAAGGGAATCCCCGTAAGGTTAACAGCTGATCTTTCAGGAGAAACTCTGCCAGCCAGAAGGGAGTGGCAGGACATATTTAAAGTGATGAAAGGGAAAAACCTACAACCAAAATTACTCTATCCAGCAAAGATCATATTCACATTCGACGGAGAAATTAAAACCTTTACAGGCAAGCAAAAGCTAAGAGAATTCAGCACCACCAAACCATCTTTACAACAAATGCTAAAGGAACTTCTCTATGCAGGAAACACAAGAGAAGGAAAAGACCTACAATAACAAACCCAAAACAATTAAGAAAATGGTAATAGGAACATACCTATTGATAATTATCTTAAATGTAAATGGATTAAATGCTCCAACCAAAAGACACAGACTGGCTAAATGGATACAAAAACAAGACCCATATATATGCTGCCTACAAGAGACCCACTTTAGACCTAGGGACACATACAGACTGAAACTGAGGGGATGTCAAAAGATATTCCATGCAAATGGAAACCAAAAGAAAGCTGGAGTAGCAATTCTCATATCAGAAAAAATAGACTTTAATATAAAGACTATTACAAGAGACAAAGAAGGACACTACATAATAACCAAGGGATCAATCCAAGAAGAAGATATAACAATTGTAAATATTTATGCACCCAACATAGGAGCACCTCAATACATAAGGCAAAAGTTAAAGCCATAAAAGGGGAAATCGACAGTAACACAATCATAGTAGGGGACTTTAACACACCACTTTCACAAATGGACAGATCATACAAAATGAAAATAAATAAGGAAACACAAGCTTTAAATAACACATTAAACAAGATGGACTTAATTGATATTTATAGGACATTCCATCCAAAAACAACAGAATACACTTTCTTCTCAAGTGCTCATGGAACATTCACCAGGATAGATCATATCTTGGGTCACAAATCAAGCCTTGGTAAATTTAAGAAAATTGAAATTATATCAACTATGTTTTCCGACCACAATGCTATGAGACTAGATATCAATTACGTAAAAAAATATGTAAAAAATACGAACACATGGAGGCTAAACAATACACTACTTAATAACAAAGACAACACTGAAGAAATCAAAGAGAAAATCAAAAAATACCTAGAAACAAATGACAATGAAAACACGACTACCCAAAACCTATGGGATACAGCAAAAGCAGTTCTAAGAGGGAAGTTAATAGCAATACAATCCTACCTCAAGAAACATCTCAAATAACAACCTAAACTTACAACTAAAGCAATTAAAGAAAGAAGAAAAAAAACCCCAAAGTTAGCAGAAGGAAAGAAATCATAAAGATCAGATCAGAAATAAATGAAAAAGAAATGAAGAAAACAATGGCAAAGATCAATAAAACTAAAAGCTGGTTCTTTGAGAAGATAAACAAAATTGATAAGCCAGGCTCATCAAGAAAAAGCGGAAGAGGACTCAAATCAATAAAATTAGAAATGAAAAAGGAGAAGTTACAACAGATACTGCAGAAATACAAAGCATCCTAAGAGACTACTACAAGCAACTCTACACCAATAAAATGGACAACCTCAAAGAAATGGACAAATTCTTAGAAAGGTATGACCTTCCAAGACTGAACCAGGAAGAAATAGAAAATATGAACAGACCAATCACAAGTAATGAAATTGAAACTGTGATTTAAAATGTTCCAACAAACAAAAGTCCAGGAACAGATGGCTTCACAGGTGAATTCTATCAAACATTTAGAGAAGAGCTAACACCCAACCTTCTCAAACTCTTCCAAAAAAATGCAGAGGAAGGAACACTCCCAAGCTCATTCTATGAGGCCACCATCACCCTGACACCAAAACCAGACAAAGATACTACAAAAAAAGAAAGTTACAGACCAATACCACTGATGAATACAGATGCAAAAATCCTCAACAAAATACTAGCAAACAGAATCCAACAGCACATTAAAAGGATCATACACAATGATCAAGTGGGGTTTATTCCAGGAATGCAAGGATTCTTCAATATACGCAAATCAATCAATGTGATACACCATATTAACAAATTGAAGGAGAAAAACCATATGATCATCTCAACAGATGCAGAGAAAGCTTTGGACAAAATTCAACACCCATTTATGTTAAAAACCCTCCAGAAAGTAGGCATAGAGGGAACTTAACTCAACATAATAAAGGCCATATATGACAAACCCACAGCCAACATTGTTTTCAGTGGTGAAAAACTGAAATCATTTCCCCTAAGATCAGGAACAAGACAACGCTGTCCATTCACACCACTATTATTCAACATAGTTTTGGAACTTTTAGCCACAGCAATCAGAGAAGAAAAAGAAATAAAATGAATCCAAATCGGAAAAGATGAAGTAAAGCTGTCACTCTTTGCAGATGACATGATACTATACACAGAGACTCCTAAAGATGCTACCAGAAATAGCTCTAGAAAACTACTAGAGCTAATCAATGAATTTGGTAAAGTAGCAGGATACAAAATTAATGCACAGAAATCTCTTGCATTCCTATACACTAATGATGAAAAATCTGAAAGAGAAATTAAGGAAACAGTCCCATTTACCACTGCAACAAAAAGAATAAAATACCTAGAAATAAACCTACCTAGGGAGACAAAAGACCTATATGCAGAAAACTATAAGACACTGATGAAAGAAATTAAAGATGATACAAAGAGATGGAGAGATATACCATGTTCTTGGATTGGAAGAAACAACATTGTGAAAAAGACTATGCTACCCAAAGCAATCTACAGATTCAATGCAATCCCTATCAAACTACCAATGGCATTTTTCATAGAACTAGAACAAAAAATTTCACAATTTCTATGCAAACACAAAAGACCCCAAATAGCCAAAGCAATCTTGAGAAAGAAAAACAGAGCTGGAGGAATCAGGCTTCCGGACTTCTGACTATACTACAAAGCTACAGTAATCAAAACAGTATGGTGCTGGCACAAAAACAGAAGTATAGATCAATGGAACAGGACAGAAAGCCCAGAAATAAACCCACGCACATATGGTCACCTTATTTTTGATAAAGGAGGCAAGAATATACAATGGAGAAAAGACAGCCTCTTCAATAAGTGGTGCTGGGAAAACTGGACAGCTACATGTGAAAGAATGAAATTAGAACACTCCCTAACACCATACACAAAAATAAACTCAAAATGGATTAAAGACCTAAATGTAAGGACATACACTATAAAACTCCTAGAGGAAAACATAGGCAGAACACTCTATGACATAAATCACAGCAAGATCCTTTTTGACCCACCTCCTAGAGTAATGGAAATAAAAACAAAAATAAACAAATGCAACCTAATGAAACTTCAAAGCTTTTACACAGCAAAGGAAACCATAAACATGACCAAACGACAACCCTCAGAATCGGAGAAAATATTTGCAAATGAAGCAACTGACAAAGGATTAATTTCCAAAGCTTACAAGCAGCTCATGCAGCTCAATAACAAAAAAACAACCAACCCAAGCCAAAAATGGGCAGAAGACCTAAATAGACATTTCTCCAAAGAAGATATACACAGTTTGCCAACAAACACATGAAAGAATGCTCAACATCATTAATCATTAGAGAAATGCAAATCAAAACTACAATGAGAGTCCCTGGTGGTGCAGTGGTTGAGAGTCCGTCTGCCGATGCAGGGGACACGGGTTCGTGCCCCGGTCCGGGAAGATCCCACGTGCCGTGGAGCGGCTGGGCCCGTGAGCCATGGCCGCTGAGCCGGCGCGTCCGGAGCCTGTGCTCCACAACGGGAGAGGCCACAACAGTGAGAGGCCCGCGTACCGCAAAAAAAAAAAAAAAAAAAAACTACAATGAGATATCATCTCACACCAGTCAGAATGGCCATCATCAAAAAATCTAGAAACAATAAATGCTGGAGAGGGTATAGAGAAAAGGGAACACTCTTGCACTGTTGGTGGGAATGTAAATTGATACAGCCACTATGGAGAACAGTATGGAGGTTCCTTAAAAACTAAAAATAGAATTACCATTAGACCCAGCAATCCCACTACTGGGCATATACCCTGAAATAACCGTAATTCAAAAAGAGTCATGTACCAAAATGTTCATTGCATCCCTATTTACAACAGCCAGGACATGGAAGCAACCTAAGTGTCCATCAATAGATGAATGGATAAAGAAGATGTGGCACATATATACAATGGAATATTACTCAGCCATAAAAAGAAATGAAATTGAGTTATTTTTAGTGAGGTGGATGGACCTAGAGTCTGTCATACAGAGTGAAGTAAGTCAGAAAGAGAAAAACAAATACCGTATGCTAACACATATATATGGAATCTAAGGGGGAAAAAAAAAAGGTCATGAAGAACCTAGGGTTAAGACGGGAATAAAGCCACAGACCTACCAGAGAATGGACTTGAGGATATGGGGAGGGGGAAGGGTAAGCTGGGATAAAGTGAGAAAGTGGCATGGACATATATACACTACCAAACGTAAAACAGATAGTTAGTGGGAAGCAGCCGTATAGCACAGGGAGACCAGCTAGGTGGTTTGTGACCACCTAGAGGGGTGGGATAGGAAGGGTGGCAGGGAGGGAGATGCAAGAGGGAAGAGATATGGGAACATATGTATATGTATAACTGATTCACTTTGTTATAAAGCAGAAACTAACATACCACTGTAAAGCAATTATACTCCAATAAAGATGTTAAAAATATATATATAAGACAGCACTGAAGTCTGCTGCATCAACAGACTCTTCCTTTCAAGAACAATTTCTCTGGAGCGTGCAATGCTGATTGACAGCATTTTACCCACAGTAGAAATTCTTTCAAAACTGGAGACAATCCTCTCAAACCCTGTTGCTGCTTTACCAACTAGCTTTATGGACTATTCTAAATCCTTTGTTGTCATTTCAACAATTGATTAAGTTTGCCATCTTACATGGGTGTGGTTCATGGCACTTCAAAACAATTACAACAGTAACATCAAAGATCACTGATCACAGATCATCATAACAAGTATAATAATATGAAAAGGTTTGAAATATTGTGAGACTTACTAAAATGTAACACAGAGACACAAAGGGAGCAAATGCTGTTGGAAAAATGGCAGCAACAGACTTGCTTGACACAAACTTCAATTTGTAAAGAACACAGTATTTGCAAAAGTAAATAAAGTGAAACACAGTAAAATGAGGTATGCCTGTATGTTGTTTTAATCTGTTAAATCTGTAGTAATTTGTCATGCAGCAATGGAGAAGTCATACAACTGAATAGGATTAATGGCAGACAGGACATTGCAGAAGAAATGATTAGTGAAATTGATGACAGCAGTAGAGAGTATCCAAAATGGAACAGAGAAAAAAGAATTTAAAAAAAGAATCATCAATGAGCTGTGGGACAATTTTAAGACATGGCCTAATAGACACATAATTAGAGTCCCTGAAAATGAGGAGTGGGGGAAGAAGCAATTAGAAGAAATAATGGCTGAAAAACTTCCATGTTTGATGAAAAGTATAAATCCACAGATCTAAGAAGCTCAATGAAATCCGGGTACAAGTAACACGAAGAAAGCAAAAAGCATAAAAATGATATATTCCTGATCAGAAATAAATCAAGTGAGGAAATAATAAAACAACACATTTAAAGTACTGAAAAAAGACTGCCAACCTAGAAGTCTATACCCCAAAAAATTATCATTCAAAAACTGAGGGTGAAATAAAGATGGTTTCAGACAAACAAAACCTGAAATAATTCATCACCAGCAGAGCTGCACTACAAAAAACATTAAAGGAAGAACTTCATACAGGAAGAAAATGATATGAGAAGGGAATGTGGATCTGCACAAAGAAATGAAGAGCAGTGGAAATGGTAACTACATGAGTAAATATAAAATATTTTTTCTCTTAGTATTTAAGTCTTTTTTAAAACATAAACTTTTAATTTTGGAATAATTTCAGACTTACAGAAAAGCTGCAAAGTTAGTATGAAGATATTTGGATATATGCTGCCTTCAGACACCAACTTCATATATTAAGAAACAAACTGGTTAAAAGAAGAAGGAAAGAGAAACATACAACATCAGTATTCATTAAAGAAATACAAATTAAAGTACAATGAGATACCTCTATTCCTTTGAATGGCTAAAATTAAAAACCATACCAATGTTGGTGAGGATGTAGAGCAACTGTAACTCTCACACACTGCTGATGGGGATATAAAATGGTACAGCCACGTTGGGAAATAGTTGAGCAATTTTTAAGAAAGTTAAATACGCATCTACTATAAAGTCCAGGCATTCACCACTAGGTATTTACCCAAGAGAAAAGAAAGCTTATGTTTATACAAAGACCTGTTACAGATGTTCATAGCAGCTGTATCTTTAACAGCCCCAAACTGAAAACTGCCTCCATGTCCATCAACAGGTGCCAAGGAGGTGGGCTCAGAGGAGGGTGCTGTGCACTAGGAAACAGAAATGCCTCACACCGGCAAGTGGATGAGTGGATGTGCATACAGGATCCTGTGCTAAGTGTGCTGTGCCCACGTGTGCCTGTAACAATGCTTGTTGACTGGCCATTTTTTAAATTTTATTTATTTATTTTTGGCTGTGTTGGGTCTTCGTTGCTGTGCGCAGGCTTTCTCTAGTTGCAATGAGTGGGGGTTACTCTTTGTTGTGGTGCACAGGCTTCTCATTGCGGTGGCTTCTCTTGTTGCAGAACATGGGCTCTACGCATGCGGGCTACAGTAGTTGTGGCACTCGGGCTCAGTAGTTGTGGCTCGCAGGCTCTAGAGCGCAGGCTCAGTAGTTGTGGCGCACGGGCTGAGTTGCTCTGCGGCATGTGGCATCTCCCCAGACCAGGGCGCGAACCCACGTCCCCTGCATTGGCAGGTGGATTCTTAACCACTGCATCACCAGGGAAGCCCCTCAGGTACTTATTTAATAGATGTTCACAGAGCTATACAGCTATGTCCCCATCACCACAATCATGATATAGAATACGTCTATCACCCCCAAAGCTCCCTGTGCCCCTTCTTTTTCCCTCCCTTCTACCTGCAGCCTTTGGAAAACATTGTTCTGCTTGCTGTTGTAGTAGTTTGGGGTTTTTTTCTTTAGAATTTCACTGAAATGGAATCATACAGTATGTAGCTTTTCTAGTCTGGTTCTTTTACTTAGCATACTGCATTTGAGATGCATCCAAGTTGCTGTATGTATTATTCTCTGCATATAGTTCATTCTTTTTTACTGCTGAGTAGTATTCTATTCATGGATGTACCACAGTTTATCCCTTCTCTGGTTCACGGGCACTTGAGTTATTTCTAGTTTGAGTTATTATAAATAAAGTTGCTATGAATATTTGTATACAAGTCTTTGTATGAAACATGTTTTAATTTCACTTGGATAAGTTCTTAGGAGCAACTGCTGTATTACATATGGCAAGTGTATATTTAACTTTATAAGAAACTACCGAAGAGTTTTTAAAAGTGGTTACGCCATTTTACATTCCCATCTGCAGTGTATGAGGGTTCCAATTTCTTGACATCATCTTCTGACTCTGATTATAGGTATCCTAGTGAGTGTGAAGTGGTATCTCATTGTGGTTTTGAGATGCATTTCTCTGATGGCTAATGATGCTGGGAATCTTCCTGTATTCTCATTTGCTACTTGTATATCTTTTTTGGTGGACAGCCTATTCAAATCTTTTGCTATTTTTAAAAATTGGGTTATGTGTCCTCATATTAATGAGTTATAAGAATTCTTCATATGTTTGCATACAAGACCTGTATCAGATATGTGTTTTGCAGATATTTTCCTCCAGTTGGTGTCTAAGCACCAAACCTTAGGGTCAGCCTTGATGCCTCTCATTCTCTTTCCTGTCACAATCCAATCCTCCTGGCTCTATCTTAACATGTATCCAGAATCTGACACCTCTCACCACCTCCACCGCTTCCACTCTGCTCCACCGTCTCTCACTGGGATTACTCCAGCAACCTCTTAACTGGTCTCCCTTGCCCCTTGATTCTATTCTAAACAGAGCATCCTGAGCGATCCTTTTAAGCCAAAAGTCAGATCCTGACACTTTTTCCACTCAAAACTCTCTAAAATCTTCCCTTTACTAAGTCAAAAACTAGTTATAAAAACAGAAAAAATGTTTACATTTTCATTTCAGAAAATATTTCCCATTCACATTTTTTAAAATTAGGCTTGACAACACAGTATAATAAAATTTTTTCACTAAATCAAATATGAAGGATTTCAAGTACAGCCTCTCAAATGATTCTAATACCATTTGCCGTTGAAATTTCAGCCACTTTATGGAGAAAACACTATCTTTCCTAGGGCTGCCCAGCTTCCAAGGCGGAGTCACCCAGTAGAGGAACTCTATGCTAAAAAAGGGATAACCTTGTAATTGGCTTCCTCTTGTTAGTTCAAAGTCAGGTTAGCAAAGAGAGGGGAGTGTAATGCTGTCAGGCAATGACATCAAGCAATATTAAGGTTCCTTTAAGCTTGACCCATTAAGCAACTTCATGTGTTACATTAGGTTTATGAGATGCTTAATGCAATTTTTAATTATAATAAACTTGTGTCATTTCTGCCAGAAATGACCCTTTTGAGTTAGCCTAAATGATTTCTAATGCCCCTATTAAAATGTATTTTCATTTAGATTATAGTCAGATGCTAATAAGGGTAAAGGTCACTCAGGCAATCATTTTTTTTTTTTTTTTTTTTTTTTTTTTGCGGTATGCGGGCCTCTCACTGTTGTGGCCTCCCCCGTTGCGGAGCACAGGCTCCGGACGCGCAGGCCCAGCGGCCATGGCTCACGGGCCCAGCCGCTCCGCGGCACATGGGATCCTCCCAGACCGGGGCACGAACCCGTATCCCCTGCATCGGCAGGCGGACTCTCAACCACTGCGCCACCAGGGAGGCCCTCAGGCAATCATTTTAAATCGATTTTTAGAATCTATTTACCTCTCATATAGGGACTAGAATGCATGTAAGTGAAGGTCAGGAAACATACAAAGCAGCTGTGCATTCAGGATGTACAAACAAATCTTTTTTTGAGCCACATGTGAAGAAATAGGATTTCCACCGTTATTATTAAAGAGAGTTAGGAGATTTTAAACTTTAGGAACTAATGGCATTTTATTTTCCCTCTGGGGAAATTACTTGACTTCTGGGAATATCCATTTGTTTGAATTTCTTTGTTGATAAATTAAATGACCACAAACTGTAATACAAAAACAAAATCCAAAACCAACACTACCCTGTGAACCTCTTGGCTCAAGTGTTTCAATGCTATAAAGCTGCAGAGTCAAGTCAGTTAGAAAAAACAAATTGTAGAGCCAGGACTCAAAATTACATATTTAAATTAAAAAATGAAGCCAATAATAGCTACAAGTAAACACTGTTTTAGGACAGAGAACCCATTTGCTAAATTTCTAAATATTTTACTCAAGTGTGAGGAATGTGACACTTTCTACTATAGAGATTCCAGTTTGGTCTGAGTTACTGTGAAAATAAAAAGAAAGTCATAATGTTCTTTCACAAAATTATTTCTTAGGCATTTGCTATCTGCTTTCTATATTGTGAACCAGTGAGAACAGAACCAACACCCATGTGTACACAGTGTTCTAAAGTAAAAATACATAAGGGTAAGAGGAAAGCATAGAGAGAAGGTGAGTTTATGGCCACTAAGTGCCTCATGAAGATGTACTTCTTGGCCTGGCAACGTCCTTAGGCAGCAAGGTGTTCTCTCCTGCTCAAGGTTTCTGCCCTCAGCATCCCAGGGATGTGGTATTATCTTAACCTCAACAACACATGCTATGATCTGGTTTAAAGAGCAGAGCTTAAGAGAAGTCAGAGAAATTTGTTTTGGAATATATCAAGAAAATATGGCCTTGAGCCCTGCTCTGATTCTTATAAGGTCTGGGCCATGAGAAATGCTTTTCAAAGAATTTTACTGAAACTGCAGGCACAGCCAACTCCTTCTCCAAGTAAGTTCATATCAACAAATGCTTCATTTTTTCCACATCAAAGCAAGGGGCCTCTACCTCAGACCTAATACAATAATAACAATAATAATTACGATGATAATAATGCATAGTTATTTACTGATCATCAATTTGCATGAATCTGTACTAGAGTTCTTCTCTAGGTCATCCAATTTATTGCTCATAAAATCCTCTCATGAGATAGGCAAGAACAGCCTTACAGATGAGAACACTCAGATTCAGAAAGGTTTAGTAACTCGGTACCAAAAATTAGTATGTGATACTGGAATTTGCATCAGATGCATCTTTATTCTAAAGTTTGTGCTTATGGCTTCCATATCCTTTTTTATTATGCCTGCCTTTTCAAAGACCTCTGACATTTGGACAGGGAAATGGGTTTTCTAGCTTCCTTAGCCATGTTTCCAAATAAATAAGAGCTTCAGAGAGAATTACTACTCAACTTAAATGGTAAAACCAGAGCTTCTTATTTTCCTCTTAATGACTCTGTCCAACATTTGGCTTCTATTTCCCCAAAGGCAATGTTAGAATTGCACACGCCTCCTAGACAAGGAAGCATTTTCAATGTTGCACCCCACTTCCTATGACTGGTTGTCTAGGTTAGCTGCTATTGCTGACAGCATCATTTGCTGAACCTGTCCTTCTCTCTTTGTTCCTAAAGACACTTAGGCTCTTGTCAAGCCCACTGACAAGTTCCATCTTGCTAAATCTGGTGTTCAATTTTCAGTCTTCTTACTTGTTCCATCAGCTGCATTTTTGATCAGCCCCACCTTCACTTGGCTTCCAAGACATGATTCCCTGGCTGCTTTTCCTTCGACTCCTGGGCTAGTTTCTTCTTGTCCTCTAGTTTCTAAATATTGGGATGCCCTGGGGCTCAGTCCTTGGATCTGTTCTCCACCTACTCCCTGGGTGACCTCTTCCTTTGTCATGGCTTTTAATCCCTTCTATACACTGACCTCTTCATCCTCAACCTTTTCTCTGAACTCCAGACTGGCATATCCAGCTGCTGCTCATTTCGCATGTTCAAGAGGAAAAACAGCTTGAAATCAGACTCCTGGTTTCCTTTCCAAACCTCCTCTTTTCATACTCTTCCTCATTTTAGGCAAACAGCAGCTCAGTTCTTACTACTGCTCAGGCTCAAAACCTGGGAGTCACTCTTGAAACACGTCAAATCCATCAGCAGCAAATTTGGCTGACGGTTTTGGCTTTACTCTAAGACATATACAGAATCCAAACACATTTCACCATGTTTTCTGAAACCAGCCTTGTTCAAACTATTATCATCTCTCAAATTACTCAATGGCCTTCCAAATGTCTCCCTGCTTCAACCTTTGCCCCATTCATTCTATTCTCAATAAAACAGACTTATCTTTTAAAATATAAGATCGTGTCACTCTGCTCAAAACCCAAGTCTTCTCGCTTGTTCAAAACAAAATGCAAAGTCCACACAATGGCCTGCCAGATTCTACTTCTGTTACTTCTTTGACTTAATCTCCCCTCTTTTACTCTTCTCTGGCCTCCTTTGCTTTTCTTCAAAGGTGACAAGCACATTCTCACTGAAGAGTTATTACACTTGCTGTTCCTCTGCCTGGAGCTTACTTCCCTTATCCATATGGTTTGCCCTCTGGTTTCCTTCCAGTCTCTGCTTCAAGTGACCCCCACTTAGAATCCATCTTCCCTGACCACTCCTCCCTTGACCCTCTTTAACTCACCCTATCTCTCTGACCCAGCTTTATTTTTCCCTACGGTACTTCTCACTATTTGATACATTTCATATTTTCTTGTTTTTGTTTTATTTTAAAGTCCCTGTTTTACCTAGAACATAAGCTGCAGAATGGCAAGGAATTTGTTTTGTTCACGCCTGTCTCCCTAGTACCTAGAACAGGGCTTGACCCATAATACAATGATTTGCTGAATGACTAGCCTATGGCAATTTTGTGCTCAGAGAACCCCCAAAAGCATCATCTCCTACTTCCTGACAAGGCTGTCTCCTTCACCTAAACTAATTAAGACCTTAAATTAACTAATTTATTTTTGGCTGCGTTGGGTCTTTGTTGCTACACGCAGGCTTTCTCTAGTTGCGGACAGCGGGGGCTACTCTTCGTTGTGGTGTGCGGGCTTCTCATTGCGGTGGCTTCTCTTGTTGTGGAGCACGGGATCTAGGCGCACAGCCATCACTAGTTGTGGCTCGCAGGCTCTAGAGCACAGGCTCAGTAGTTGTGGTGCACGGGCTTAATTGCTACGCAGCATGTGGGATCTTCCCAGACCAGGGCTCGAACCCATGTCCCCTGCATTGGCAGGTGGATTCTTAGCCACTGCACCACCAGGGAAATCCCCAAATGCCCATTTCTTAGTGCAAGGAAGGCCAGGAAAGCGAGGTGCCGGCACCAGCAGCCTCTGTAATGGGAGGCAGAGAAGTTATGGTCGGGGTAGGAATGGTTTTTGGACAGGCAAGCAAGAGCATCTGCTCCTGTGCAAGTATTTTTGACTTCCAAGAACTTTTCTTCCCCTCTTATTTGTCTTCTCTTTTTCTGTTACAAAGTCTTGTTCTTGCTTTAGAGATACAATATCTTATTTCTGACTTAAGTTCAATATTATTAAACATAATATCTTGAAGTTTTCTTCTATTCCCTGATTTATCTCTATTTTCTTGGAGTTCCCTTTGTATGTTTTTTTGCTTTTATTTTGTTTTGTGTTGTGTAGTCTTTCTCTTTCATGTTAGAGACTGTTTTGCTTGTTTGTCTTTTCGTATTTAAAAGTGAGACACAAAAAAAGTCAATTGTAAAGAGTTATGTGTCCACTGGGGGCAGAGAGTGATGACATATTTACTAGAGGGTTCCTCTGTCCTTTTCTGGGGTTGGGGGGACTCCCAAATGCAATAGGTAGAGGTCTTTTCTTTAGAACCATTCAGTTTGTCCAAAGAACATTCACTCTCAAACCTGTCTCACTGATGGGGGTGGGAGTGGTAATACGCCTGACTGCCAAGGAAGCGGTTGATGGTCCCAAAATCTCATACAGAAATTTTAGCTGAATTCCTCCAGGCCTCTGATTTACTTGATGTCCACACTTTTGACACCTTTTGGTTCATTTTTTTTGAAAATTTAATCTTCAATTTTCTGCAACATCAGAAGAGGTAGATGAGGGTGGGTTGGAAGGGGAAGAGAGTAGTCACCTGACTTCAAACTATGGAGGTGGTGTAGGGGAACCAGGAAGTCCAAATGGTCTGTACAGACATCAGCTTACTGTCTGCTGCACTGACACCTCTGGAGTCCTGAGTTTCTCAAGACCCTGCTTCACTCGCTCTGCGTGTCATTCCTGCAGGCATTTGGGTCCTACTCACCCTGTGCCATTATGTCCATTATCCCTGGCACTATTATCTCATCTCCTGTTCAATGTGTCATGTTATATATAGTGTATATAAAATATATTACTGTCATTTTAGTGGAGAGTATAAATCGAATATGTGTGGTCAACCTGTCATTTTTATGCAGACATCCCAGGATTTAAAAGATTCTATAAATTCAAATCTGTCAGGAACCCTACTGATCTGGAAAGCAGACCTTGTCATTTTACAAAAGAAGACAGGAAATCTCAGAGAAATGAGGTCCTTGCCACAGTGATCTGTAGTGATGGAGTTCTTCTGGGGGCAGCATGGAGACATGGTCCAGACTCCATGCTGTTGAGTCAGGTTGCCTAGTTTTGCATCTCAGTTTTGCTCCCATTCTCTACCAGCTCTGTGATTTGGGACAGTTTCTTAAACTCTCTGTGGCTCGCTTTCCTCAAATGTAAAATGGGGATAATAATACTTACCTAACTCATCAGGCTCTGGTTGGTATTAATGCATTAATATTTGTAAAGCACTTAAAATAGTACTTTTACACTGTAGCCATCTATTCAATATTACTACTATTAGTTTGGATAAATCTAACTCAACTTTCAAAAACCCCAGGCATAGTACTATTACAGTAGAAACAGATCTTAATTTAAGAATTTGTAGAACTAATATTAGGGACAATTTATTCTAGTATATATGTTCTATATGGAGAGATTAGCCTAACACTACTGCTGACAGAAAAACCATTATCCCTGAAAAAGTCTGCATTAATCCATCCCTTTGAAATACGTTTAAATTTATCCAATAAAAGAAACAAACTGAATTACATAACGGTTTTCAAATTAAAACATACTCATTAAGCATCTAAAATGACTAACAATTCTAATTCTTCTAAGAACACGACCTTTAAACATCAGAAAAAATCATTGTTTTTTTGCTGGTGCCAAATGCTCTTGAATCAGCATTTTGCTTCAAAAGGCAAGGACACAGGGGCTTGTACACTGTTTCAGTAGGAGATGGGTGAACAAACAACCTGGCACACCCCAGCACCTTTCGGAACGTAGGTATTCAGCACACACTGGTTGATCGGTTACTGGACAGAGGGCGCTCACTCACTGGGCTGCCCAGATAGACGGTGGCCTCTGAGACTCACCCTAAAGTTTAGTGGGGATGCCTGGGTCCTGGAGGCAGACCCCCGACCTCACATGTGGCTCCCATGCTGAGTTGGTGAGGCTGCAGAGGAAGTCATGCCTACCAATGCTGGTGGGAGTGGAATCGGTCCCCCTCCACGGAGGGTCGTTTGGCCCTATCAGAACTCCAAATGTGTGCAGCTTCGGTTCCAATTCTACTTCGAGGAATTATCATTCAAACATTTGCACATGTAGAAGATACAGGTTACAAGAATGTTCCCTGTGTTGTGGGGACTGATTAAGATTCCAGGGAATACTGGGCAACCTTCTGTGTTGGTACAAAACAGCCCCAGGCTGGAGTGAACAGGCAAAGGCAGTGTGCCTCATGCAGGATGCCACAGGCGGGGGAACTGGGGAGGCGCTGGCTGTGAAGGTGCCGTGTCTCTGGAAGGCGGTACAGTGAAAGGCTAATATTTGTGGTATCTGGTGAGAGAACTGGATGCCTGGGAAAGAGGCAGTCTTATTTTTCACTGTATGTTATTTTGCATCATTTGGTTTTTGAACCAAGTGCAACTATTATCTGCCTAGCAGTTCTCAAAATGTGGTCCAAGGACTTCTGGGGATTTCCAAAACCCATTCAAGGGGTCCCAAGTATCTTCCTTTTTCTAATTATGTATCTATGTGAGGCTGGTTTTTCTTCATAGATTTCAACCAAAGCAACACATCACAGCAGACCCGATGCAGAAGCAGCTGTGGGGATCCAGCCACTTTTCTCCCTAAAATGTTTTCGTTTTGGAAAATATAATTGTTCTAGGAAAGCATTATTTTTGATAATATGTATCATTTTTATTAGTTATTTTAAGTGAATTACTGAATTTTAAAAATTTGACAGTTTTAATTTCTACTGCAGTAAATATTAGTCATCCACAAAAACAAAAAAGTTCTTTGACATCTGCAATTATACCTTAGAGGATAAAAGTTCCTGAGGAAAATCTTGAGAACTACTGATCTAGGGCAGACCAATTCTAATTAATTAATAATATTTTAAGCTTATTTATTCTTGGCTGCACTGGGTCTTCATTGCTGGACAAAGGTCTTCTCTAGCTGCAGCGAGCGGGAGCCACTCTTCGTTGCGGTGCACGGGCTCTAGGCGTGCAGGCTCAGTAGTTGTGGCTCACAGACTCTAGAGCGCAGGCTCAGTAGCTGTGGTACACGGGCTCAGCTGCTCTGCGGCATGTGGGATCTTAGTTCCCCAACCAGGGCTTGAACCCGTGTCCCCTCCTAACCACTGTGCCACAGGGAAGTCCCAATTCTAATTTATTTTAAACTCCTGTTTCCACCAATTAGTAGCTAATAACCCAGGGTTAATTAACTATTTTTCTGAGCCTCACTTTTCTCATCTATGAACATTAATACAAGGATGCACATATAGCATTTAGCACAAAGGGTAAACTCAACACTATGGTTATTTAACACTGTGGTAGGCTCCGGCTACCCAGCTCCACCTTCAGTGACGTTAGGCTGGCAGCCTGAACTCGACCACGGGGTCAGTCTTTACACCAGGGAAACTGGAAATCAGCAAACACGACATGTCAATGACTTTTTTTTTTTTTCCCTGTGGATTGTTAAACATTTACCAGCACATTACTGCTACCTACAGGCCGTGAATGTACAGGACAGATGTTCGCATCTCTTTAATCTTAAATCTGCAAGAGCAAAGTGATCTGATAACATAACAGGTTTTGTGTCTGAGTCCACAAATCTTTGGTTTGGGCAGAAACTAGTTTTTACTTAAATGCCTGCCCTTCATACAGCTAGCTGGGGCTCAATTCCCTATTTGCAGGGGGAATTCCTTACATTCGAGATGCACCAGCTTACGAGACCTCCACTAGACCAGTTCTCTCCCTGGAGGGATGTGCGGGTTTTGCCCCACGGCCATCTTGGGTGGGCTCTGTTTCATGACACACAAACAGAAGTTCAAACCATGGGTTTGTGCCTAGGGGTGAGGCATCTTGTACCCAGTTCATACTTCCCCTTTTCTGGACTTCCTAGTCTTGTTACTATCTTCCTTTTCCCTCTGTGGGCTTTTTGGGGGGAGTGAGGTGGGGTTGGTGGTATTTTCTTCTGTTTTCTGGCCTTCATTTTTTTTTTTTTTTTTTTTTTTTTGCGGTACACGGGCCTCTCACTGTTGTGGCCTCTCCCGTTGCGGAGCACAGGCTCTGGACACGCAGGCCCAGCGGCCATGGCTCACGGGCCCAGCTGCTCTGCAGCATGTGGGATCTTCCCAGACCGGGGCACGAACCCGTGTCCCCTGCATTGGCAGGCGGACTCTCAGCCACTGCGCCACCAGGGGAGCCCTTTTTTTTTTTTTTTTAATTGAAGCATAGTTGATTTACAATGTTAGTTTCTGGTGTAGAGCAAAGTGACTCATTTATATATATATATATATATATATATATACACACACACATACACATATATTCTTTTTCATATTCTTTTCCATTACAGTTTATTACAGCATAGTGAATATAGCTCCCTGTGCTATACAGTACGACTTTATTGTTTATCTATTTTATATATAGTAGTGTATATCGGCTAATCATAAACTCCTAATTTCTCCCTCCCCCGCTTCCCCTTTGGTAACCATAAGTTTGTTTTGTACATCTGCGAATCTATTTCTGTTTTGTAAGTAAGTTCATTTGTACCATATTTTAGATTCCACATACAAATGATATCATATGATATTTCTCTTTCTGTGTCTGACTTACTTCACTTAGTATGATCACCTCTAGGTCCATCCATGTTGCTGCAAATTGGCCTTCATTTTTGATGTTTACTCTCTGCCAGGCACCCCCTGGCAGTTTCCCTGCCACTGAAAGGGATGTTCAAATTTTCACGTGATAATCTTCTATCCTTTTACCCCTTGCAGACCAGACCTACCCAAGGCCACTGAAGACAAGGAGGGGCTGGATCCCCAACGGGATGCATCTTCTGGGGCCCCGGGCCTCTGTCGCGTGCTTAACTCTGCCAGCTTTTCCTCCTGCAGCGCCCACCACCACCATGTGCCCCCACTCTCCTCCGGTGCCTCCCTCCCTCTTCACTGCTCTGAGGACAGTGCTCCTTTCTCATCTTTAATTCCCATTTTGAGCATCCTTTTCTCTTTCTGATGCTTTCCAGTCATTCCTGTTCCACAACAATGTTGCTGTAAAGGGGACCCTACAAAGGTCTTCACAAAGATAGTCATTTCGGAGCCTCCACGGGTTGGGTAAACTTGAAGTCAATTGAGCCCCCTCACCCTGGGCTTTCAATTTTCAGTGGCTTTAGTTAAACAGAGGGATGGGGAGGGATGATTCCTGGGAGAAGGGACAAAGAGCTCTGATCCTTCCTCCACAAGCTCAAGGAGGGTGGTCTGTCAGTAGGGCCCACTGGGGTCTGACCACTAAACAAATGACCCCACGAGGGAGAGACAGAGTCAGTGGCCTGCCCCTCTCAGAGCTGTGCACTGAGCAGAAAGGACCATGGCTCCAGGTTTGAAGGGCCATGACCTGGTCCTCCGGAATGAGGCCTTGGGCCGTGGCAAAGGCTTCCTCCAGGCCCTGACCCTGAAGACTCCTCCTGGGTCTGGGCAGTGTCCATATAGGCAGGGCCTCCCAGGCCGTCCCCCTCTCTGGGGGATGGGTGTTGGCAGTCTCCAGCTCAAAGGGCTGACGTCTGAACTCCTGTTTCAGAACAATGAGATGAGAGGAAGGAGGACCAAGTGCCACATGCCACTGCCAGTCCACAGCAGCCCAGCAGCCATGGCTCCACACCCTACGGCTCCATGGTATATGGCATGGCTAGGGCACTCCTGAATGGGCAAGATGGAGGTGAGGAGAGGGGGATTTCACGAGACAGATAGAATTCCAGCCAAACTGGGCATGTGAGGGATTGAGCATTATAATTTGGGAAGTTACAGGGTGGGTGCTGACAGACAGCCTGGCGGCATTACTTTCTCTTATCTAATTTGCTTCCCTCTTGCTCCTGCCTTGCTATCCAAAGCCACCAGTCAGGCAGCCTTAGGCCTGCCTTGAAGGGTCTGCCCCTTCTATTGGGCCCTGCCTCAGAGACGTGGTACCCCAGGGCCTGGGCTTTAATCTCTGACATCATGAGTGGCCAGGCCCACTGTTCCCTTCCCTTTAACCAAGCAACATGCAACGGCAGTGTCTCACAGCAAGCAGCAAAGCACCCCAGCATGTGAGACCTGCTTTGAATCATGGCTCCACCAGATGCCATGTTTTTTCTTTACCACATACCTGAGCCTCGGTTTCCCCACCTGTAAAATAGGAGCAATAATACTGCCTTCTCAAAATTATGGCAAGAATTAAATGTTATTTACTACGTGCCTGGTACTTGGTAGGTGTTCGGCTGATGGGAGCCATGTAGCTATCTATTTCTTCAACCCAAGCCTCAATCAAACCCGCCAACATGTGCTGAATGTCTCCTATGTGCAAAAAAGCTGTCCAAGAAACCCCTCCCCACACACCCATGCTGAAAAGGGGAAGGAGAGAGTATCTCAAGGAAGTGCTCTAAAAACTTCCTGTCCAGGGCCAGGCTGAATTAGCACTTATGGTCTTGCATGCCCAGTTCTAAAACTCTTTGATTCTGAAGAGTTATGTACTATCTAACATGCACTATTTTATTATATCACATAACCTGTATTACATCTTTTCTCTCCAACTCGATTGTAAGTTTCTTGACAGCTGGACCCATGTCCAGTCCTTCTTTGTGGGTTTTCCACAGTGCTCAGCACTGAGCTGCATGCATAAGAGGCAGCTGATATGAAGACCTGTTGATTAAGTTTGGTGCCTTCTGTGTGTGTGTGACCAAAGGCGAGAGTATAGTCTGACATCTTTTATTCAGAGTGACATTATCATGTATCTGCTTGAATAAATTCGTTTCCCCTTTTCATCCGGCTTCAGTGAACAAGAAATCTTCCTGCTCCTGAGAAATAAGTGAGAGGTGAAGGGACCAATGAGACAGTGATTTTGTATGCTACGGCTGGCCCAGAACCTGGGCAGGGGCAGGCAGTGTGCTGGTGTGAGTCTGAGACACCGATGGAGGTACTGGAGAATGGTTGGTGACTCCAGCAGGATTTGGAAACTTAAGCCTAGAGATGTTTACAAACAGAATCACTATCAGGAATTATTGGGGGGAGGTAGGCAGGAGCTGGGTAGAAAAAAGCAGAAGTGCCTATAACCAGAAATAGGTCAGAGATACCTCTCTTGGATAAAGAGCTCATATACAGAATAGATTACAAACTCCTACAAGTCAGTATGAAAATGACAAACAACCTAATTATTTTACATCAGCAAAAGATCTGATTAGCCACCTCACAGAAAGTGATAACCAAATAACCAACACATATGCAAAAAGGTGATCAATATCATTAATCATTTGAGAAATGCAAATTAAAACCACAATAAGAGAGCAGCACATACCCACCAGAGTAAAGTGGTACACTTTACTTCAGTGTAAAAGTACACTTTTACACTAAAGTGTAAAAGGAAAATCTCTAACAACAGACAATACCAAGGGTTGATGAGAATGGGGATCAACTTGAGTTCTCACACATTGCTGGTGGAAGCATAAACTGGTACAACCACTTAGAAAACTGTTTAGTGGTATGAAAAGCTAACCATGCTTTCTCTGTGACCCAAAAATTCTATTTCAAGGTATATACTCCGGAGAAAGAAGTGTATGTGAACCCACAAGATATGCACAAGAATGTAGCTAGTAATTTTATTCATTAACAGTCTCAAACTGAAAATCCCAAATTTTTATCAGCAATAAAATGGGTAAATTATAGTATCTTCATGTAATAAAGCACTATACAACAATATAAAAGAACAATCTACTACTACTACATACTGTACAACTCCATTTATACTGAGTTCAAGAACAGTCAAAACTAGTCTATAGTGATAGAAACAAAATAACAGTTACTCTGTGAATACAGACTGGGAAGAAGCACTAAGGAATGGTCTAGCGTTCTGGCAATGTCCTGACTGGTGGTTACACGGGTGTATATACATGTAAAAACTTAAGATTACTGTACTTCAGACATTTTAACATATGCATGCTACATTTCAATTTAAAAATCTTTAAAAAAATTATCTTGAGATAAATTGCCCAAGAATGTGGTTGCTGGATTGTATTCTAAGCACATGTTTTAGTTTTATAAGAAATTGCCATACTCTTTTCCAGAGTGGCTGTATAATTTTATATCCCCAACATCAAGGTAGGAGTGATCTAGTTTCTCCCTATCCTCTCCAGGATTTGGTTTTGTCACTACTTTTTATTTCAGCCATTCTGAAATGTGCGTAATAACATCTCATTATAGTTTTAATTTGCATTTTCCTAACAGCTAATGATATTAAACATGTCTTCATGTGTTTAGTTGCTATCTGTATGTCTTCTTCAGTGAAATATCTGATCGTGTCTTTGCCCATTTTTTCTTTTTTTGTTTTTAAACCATCTGAAGATTTCTTTATTCGAGATAAGTCCTTTTAAAATTTCCACCTTGTTGGAAAATAATCTTTGCCCTTTTTTTTTTTTTGCCGTACGCGGGCCTCTCACTGCTGTGGCCTCTCCCGCTGCGGAGCACAGGCTCCGGATGTGCAGGCTCAGCGGCCATGGCTCACGGGCCCAGTCACTCCGTAGCACGTGGGATCCTCCCAGACAGGGGCACGAACCCGTGTCCCCCGCATCGGCAGGCGGACTCTCAACCACTGCGCCACCAGGGAAGCCCCTCTTTGCCCATTTTTTAATCAGATTGGTTCTTTGTTTTTGAATTTTGAGAGTGCTTTATATTTTAGATACAAATATTTTATTGGATATGTCCTTTACAAATATTTTCTCTGAGATTCTGGCTTATATTTTCACCTGCTTAACAGGGTCTTTCACAGAGAGGAGTTTTTAATTTTGATGAAGCCAAATTTATCGATCCTTCTTTTTATGGATAGCACTTTTGGCATCAAGTCTAAGAACTCTTCGCCAAATTTTAGATCCCAAAGATTTCTCCTTTGTTATCTTCTAAAGTTTTATAGTTTTACATTTTACGATTAACTCTGTAATAAACTTTGAGTTAATTTTTGTATAAGATGGGTTAAGTTTTATTTTTCATTGAAGTATAGTTGATATTTATTAATTTTTTTATTGAAGTATAGTTGATAAATGTGAAGTTTAGGTTGAGGTTTACTTTTTTTTTTTTTCTGTCTGTGGACATCTAATTGCTCCAGCACTATTTGTGGAAAAGGCTATTGCTCTTCTGTTGAATGGCACTGCACCTTTGTCAGAAAGCAGTTGGATATATTCGTGAATCTAGTTCTGTAATTCTCTATTTTGTTCCATTAATCTATGTGTCTATCCTTCTGCCAAAGACATACTGTCTAGATTACTCTAGCTATATAAAAAAGTCCTGAAATCAGATAAAATGATTCCTCCTACTTTATTTTGCTTCAAAAATGTTTTAGCTATGCCAAGTCCTGTGACTTTCCATATAAAGTTAAGAATAATAAGCTTATCTGTATCTACAAAAAACCTTGATGGGATTTTGATATAAATTGCCTTAACAGACTTCCGGGTAAGATGGCGGAAGAGTAAGACGCGGAGATCACCTTCCTCCCCACGGATACACCAGAAATACAGCTACACGTGGAACAACTCCTACAGAACACCTACTGAACGCTGGCAGAAGACCCCAGACCTCCCAAAAGGCTTGCCCCGCACTCCGTGCCCCTCCCTCCCGCCCGGCCTGAGTGAGCCAGAGTCCCCGAAGAGGCTGCTCCTTTAACCCTGTCCTGCCTGAGCGAAGAACAGACGCCCTCCAGCGACCTACACGCAGAGGCGGGGCCAAATCCAAAGCTGAGACCCAGGAGCTGTGAGAACAAAGAAGAGAAAGGGAAACCTCTCCCAGCAGCCTCAGAAGCAGCGGATTAAAGCTCCACAATCAACTTGATGTACCCTGCATCTGTGGAATACATGAATAGACAACACATCATCCCAAATTGAGGAGCCTGGAGTCAGTGCTGTGCCTCTGAGGTGGGAGAGCCAACTTCAGGACACTGGTCCACAAGAGACCTCCCAGCTCCACATAATATCAAACGGCAAAAATCTTCCAGAGATCTCCATCTCAACACCAGCACCCAGCTTCACTCAACGACCAGCAAGCTACAGTGCTGGACACCCTAAGCCAAACAACTAGCAAGACAGGAACACAACGCCAACCATTAGCAGAGAGGAGGCCTAAACTCACAAAAAGTCTGCAGACACCCCAAAACACACCACCAGACGTGGACCTGCCCACCAGAAAGACAAGATCCAGCCTCATCCACCAGAACACAGGCACTAGTCCCCTCCACCAGGAAGCCTACACAACCCACTAAACCAACCTTAGCCACTGGGGACAGACACCAAAAACAACGGGAACTACGAACCTGTAGCCTGCAAAAAGGAGACCCCAAACACAGTAACATAAGCAAAATGAGAAGACAGAAAAACACACAGCAGGAGAAGGAGCAAGATAAAAATCCACCAGATCTAACAAATGAAGAGGTAATAGGGAGTCTACCTGAAAAAGAATTCAGAATAATGATGGTAAAGATGATCCAAGATTCTATTTCCCAGATCCAAAATCTTGGAAATAGAATAGACAAAATGCAAGAAACAGTTAACAAGGACCTAGAAGAACTAAAGATGAATCAAGCATCGATTAAAAACACAATACATGAAATAAAAAATACTCTAGATGGGATCAATAGCAGAATAACTGAGGCAGAGGAACGGATAAGTGAGGTGGAAGATAAAATAAAGGAAATAACTGCTGCAGAGCAAAATAAAGAAAAAAGAATGAAAAGAACAGAGGACAGTCTCAGAGACCTCTGGGACAACATTAAACGCACCAACATTCGAATTATAGGGGTTCCAGAAGAAGAAGAGAAAAAGAAAGGGACTGAGAAAATATTTGAAGAGATTATAGTTGAAAACTTCCCTAATATGGGAAAGGAAATAGTTAATCAAGTCTAGGAGGCACAGAGAGTCCCATACAGAATAAATCCAAGGAGAAATACGCCAAGACACATATTAATCAAACTGTCAAAAATTAAACACAAAGAAATCATATTAAAAGCAGCAAGGCAAAAACAACAAATAACACACAAGGGAATCCCCATCAGGATAACAGCTGATCTCTCAGCAGAAACTCTACAAGCCAGAAGGGAGTGGCAGGACATAATTAAAGTGATGAAAGAGAAAAACCTGCAACCAAGATTACTCTACCCAGCAAGGATCTCATTCAGATTTGATGGAGAAATTAAAACGTTTACAGACAAGCAAAAGCTGAGAGAGTTCAGCACCACCAAACCAGCTTTACAACAAATGCTAAAGGAACTTCTCTAGGCAAGAAACACAACAGAAGTAAAAGACCTACAATAACGAACCCAAAACAATTAAGAAAATGGGAACAGGAACATACATATCAATAATTACCTTAAATGTAAATGGACTAAATGCTCCCACCAAAAGACACAGATTGGCTGAATGGATACAAAAACAAGACCTATATATATGCTGTCTACAAGAGACCCACTTCAGACCTAGAGACACATACAGATGAAAGTAAGGGGATGGAAAAAGATATTGCATGCAAATGGAAACCAAAAGAAAGCTGGAGTAGCAATTCTCATATCAGACAAAATAGACTTTAAAATAAAGACTACTAGAAGAGACAAAGAAGGACACTACATAATGATCAAGGGATCGATCCAAGAAGAAGATATAACAATTGTAAATATTTATGCACCCAACATAGGAGCACCTCAATACATAAGGCAAATACTAACAGCCATAAAAGGAGAAATCGACAGTAACACACTCATAGTAGGGGACTTTAACACCCCACTTTCACCAATGGACAGATCATCCAAAATGAAAATAAATAAGGAAACACAAGCTTTAAATGATACATTAAACAAGATGGACTTAATTGATATTTATAGGACATTCCATCCAAAAACAACAGAATACACATTTTTCTCAAGTGCTCATGGAACATTCTCCAGGATAGATCATATCTTGGGTCACAAATCAAGCCTTGGTAAATTTAAGAAAATTGAAATTGTATCAAGTATCTTTTCTGACCACAATGCTATGAGACTAGATATCAATTACAGGAAAAGATCTGTAAAAAATACAAACACATGGAGGCTAAACAATACACTACTTAATAACGAAGTGATCACTGAAGAAATCAAAGAGGAAATTAAAAAATACCTAGAAACAAATGACAATGGAGACACGACGACCCAAAACCTATGGGATGCAGCAAAAGCAGTTCTAAGAGGGAAGTTTATAGCAATACAATCCCACCTTAAGAAACAGGAAACATCTCGAATAAACAACCTAACCTTGCACCTAAAGCAATTAGAGAAAGAAGAACAAAAACATCCCAAAGTTAGCAGAAGGAAAGAAATCATAAAAATCAGATCAGAAATAAATGAAAAAGAAATGAAGGAAACGATAGCAAAAATCAATCAAACTAAAAGCTGGTTCTTTGAGAAGATAAACAAAATTGATAAACCATTAGCCAGACTCATCAAAAAAAAAAGGGAGAAGACTCAAATCAATAGAATTAGAAATGAAAAAGGAGAAGTAACAACTGACACTGCAGAAATACAAAAGATCATGAGAGATTACTATAAGCAACTCTATGCCAATAAAATGGACAACCTGGAAGAAATGGACAAATTCTTAGAAATGCACAACCTGCCAAGACTGAATCAGGAAGAAATAGAAAATATGAACAGACCAATCACAAGCACTGAAATTGAAACTGTGATAAAAAATCTTCCAACAAACAAAAGCCCAGGACCAGATGGCTTCACAGGCGAATTCTATCAAGCATTTAGAGAAGAGCTATCACCTATCCTTCTGAAACTCTTCCAAAATATAGCAGAGGGAGGAACACTCCCAAACTCATTCTACGAGGCCACCATCACCTTGATACCAAAACCAGACAAGGATGTCACAAAGAAAGAAAACTACAGGCCAATATCACTGATGAACATAGATGCAAAAATCCTCAACAAAATACTAGCAAACAGAATCCAACAGCACATTAAAAGGATCATACACCATGATCAAGTGGGGTTTATTCCAGGAATGCAAGGATTCTTCAATATACGCAAATCAATCAACGTGATACACCATATTAACAAATTGAAGGAGAAAAACCATATGATCATCTCAATAGATGCAGAGAAAGCTTTCGACAAAATTCAACACCCATTTATGATAAAAACCCTGCAGAAAGTAGGCATAGAGGGAACTTTCCTCAACATAATAAAGGCCATATATGACAAACCCACAGCCAGCATCGTCCTCAATGGTGAAAAACTGAAACCATTTCCACTAAGATCAGGAACAAGACAAGGTTGCCCACTCTCACCACTCTTATTCAACCTAGTTTTGGAAGTTTTAGCCACAGCAATCAGAGAAGAAAAGGAAATATAAAAGGAATCCAAATCGGAAAAGAAGAAGTAAAGCTGTCACTGTTTGCAGATGACATGATACTATACATAGAGAATCCTAAAGATGCTACCAGAAAACTACTAGAGCTAATCAATGAATTTGGTAAAGTAGCAGGATACAAAATTAATGCACAGAAATCTCTGGCATTCCTATATACTAATGATGAAAAATCTGAAAGTGAAATCAAGGAAACACTCCCATTTACCATTGCAACAAAAAGAATAAAATATCTAGGAATAAACCTACCTAAGGAGACAAAAGACCTGTATGCAGAAAATTGTAAGACACTGATGAAAGAAATTAAAGATGATACAAATAGATGGAAAGATGTACCATGTTCTTGGATTGGAAGAATCAACATTGTGAAAATGACTCTACTACCCAAAGCAATCTACAGATTCAATGCAATCCCTATCAAACTACCACTGGCATTTTTCACAGAACTAGAACAAAAAATTTCACAATTTGTATGGAAACACAAAAGACCCCGAATAGCCAAAGCAATCTTGAGAACGAAAAATGGAGCTGGAGGAATCAGGCTCCCTGACTTCAGACTATACTACAAAGCTACAGTAATCAAGACAGTATGGTACTGGCACAAAAACAGAAAGATAGATCAATGGAACAGGATAGAAAGCCCAGAGTTAAACCCACGGACATATGGTCACCTTATCTTTGATAAAGGAGGCAGGAATGTACAGTGGAGAAAGGACAGTCTCTTCAATAAGTGGTGCTGGGAAAACTGGACAGGGACATGTAAAAGTATGAGATTAGATCACTCCCTAACACCATACACAAAAATAAGCTCAAAATGGATTAAAGACCTAAATGTAAGGCCAGACACTATCAAACTCTTAGAGGAAAACATAGGCAGAACACTCTATGACATAAATCACAGCAAGATCCTTTTTGACCCACCTCCTAGAGAAATGGAAATAAAGACAAAAATAAACACATGGGACCTAATGAAACTTAAAAGCTTTTGCACAGCAAAGGAAACCATAAACAAGACCAAAAGACAACCCTCAGAATGGGAGAAAATATTTGCCAATGAAGCAACTGACAAAGGATTAATCTCCAAAATTTATAAGCAGCTCATGCAGCTCAATAACAAAAAAACAAACAACCCAATTCAAAAATGGGCAGAAGACCTAAATAGACATTTCTCCACAGAAGATATACAGACTGCCAACAAACACATGAAAGGATGCTCAACATCTTTACTCATTAGAGAAATGCAAATCAAAACTACAATGAGATATCATCTCACACCAGTCAGAATGGCCATCATCAAAAAATCTAGAAACAATAAATGCTGGAGAGGGTGTGGAAAAAAGGGAACACTCTTGCACTGCTGGTGGGAATGTGAATTGGTACAGCCGCTATGGAGAACGGTATGGAGGTTCCTTAAAAAACTACAAATAGAACTACCATATGACCCAGCAATCCCACTACTGGGCATATACCCTGAAAAAACCATAATTCAAAAAGAGACATGTACCAAAATGTTCATAGCAGCCCTATTTACAATAGCCCGGAGATGGAAACAACCTAAGTGTCCATCATCGGATGAATGGATAAAGAAGATGTGGCACATATATACAATGGAATATTACTCAGCCATAAAAAGAAATGAAATTGAGCTATTTGTAATGAGGTGGATAGACCTAGAGTCTGTCATACAGAGTGAAGTAAGTCAGAAAGAGAAAGACAAATACTGTATGCTAACACATATATATGGAATTTAAGAAAAAAAAATGTCATGAAGAACATAGGGGTAAGACAGGAATAAAGACACAGACCTACTAGAGAATGGACTTGAGGATATGGGGAGGGGGAAGGGTAAGCTGTGACAAAGTGAAAGAGCGGCATGGACATATATACACTACCAAACGTAAGGTAGATAGCTAGTGGGAAGCAGCCGCATAGCACAGGGAGATCAGCTCGGTGCTTTGGGACCGCCTGGAGGGGTGGGATAGGGAGGGTGGGAGGGAGACGCAAAAGGGAGGGGATATGGAAACATATGTATATGTATAACTGCTTAAATTTGTTGTAAGGCAAAAAATTAAAAAATAATAATAATAATTAAAAAAAACAGCAAAAAAAAAAAATTGCCTTAACAGATCAATCTGGGGAAAAACGGACATCTTTACTATATGTTGAGTCTTCCAACCCATGAACATAGTACATTTATTTAGGACTTCTTTGATTTGTTTCATTTTGTAGTTTTCAGCATATAAGTCCCACCCATGTTTTGTTAGATTTGTACCTAGGTATAATCTGAAAGCTTTGGGGAGCAATTGTAAATGGTATTTTGTTTTTAATTTTGGTTTCCAAGTGTTCACTGATACAAAAAAATGTGATTGATTTTTGTTTGTTGGTTTTTTCCCCGCAACCTAGCTGAACTTGTTAGTTCCAAGAGTTTTTGGGTGGATCCCTTGGGATCTTCTCTGTAGACAACAATGTCATCCTCAAATAGGGACAGTTTATTTCCTCCTTTCCAATCTGTATGCCTTTTATTTTGTTTTCTTCCTCACTGCACTAGCTAGGACTTATGGTTGGATAGGAGTGGTTGAGCGGAAATCCTTGCTTTGTTCATGATCCTGGAGGAAAGCATTCATCTTTCATTGTTAAGTATGATGCCATCTCTAGGCTCCTTGTAGATGCTGTTTACCAAGTTATCAGTTTGCTGAGCGTTTTTTATCATGAGTGGGTGAAATGTTTTGTCAAATGTCTTATCTGTGTTAATAATCAACAAATTGGTCTATTTCTTCTAAATTGTTGCATTTATGAGCATAAAGTTGTTCACAGTATTTTCTGATCTCTTTTAATGGCTGCAGAATCTGTAGTGATATCCCGTTTCATTCCTGACATTGCTGATTTGTGTCACCTCTCTCTCTCTCAGGTCTTGCTAAAGGTTTATCATTCACTGTTAATGACTTTTTGAAGAACCAGCTTATTGTTTCATTACTTTGGTCTGTTGTTTCTGTTACACCCGACATTACACGGCAACCCATCCTGAAATCCTGCTGAACTTTGTCTTCTTTCCCTAAATCCTTTCTCATCTGCTGCCCCCTTGTTGGGTGTCTTCCTTTCTCCCTCCTGGCCCCACGTGGCCATTCCAGTCTCCCTGGTGCCAGCTTCATCTTTCTTTCCAGATCTCACGTCACACACCCACTTCCCATCCCACTCTATCTCCTTTCTTACCTAAAGAATTGTTTTCTTCTCTCTCAAATTAAAACATGTGGCTCTTCTCTGCACCCCTGCCATCAGCTCATTAAGAATTTTCTTTGTGATTCACCCTCCTTAGAATGCAGGGGGGATGGTAAACAGCAAATAACTTTCTTGCTCTGATAGGGCTAAGTGTGACCCCCCCTTGTATCTGTGGTGCAGGTGTCTTGTTGGCCATTGGCCCAGAGGTCTAAGTTGTGGGAAGCTTATTCACTGGTCCTTCTAGAATCTCTGAATAATGATAGGTTCTTGATATTCTTGATGCCCCGGGTTATGTTGAAATCTGCCGCTGATAATTCACAGCTCTCATCAAAGTGGGAAAATCCTGTAATTGATTTGTTCTGCCTCATGCTAACCGCAGAAGCTTAGGAGTCAAGAAAGACGTGGGCACAAATTTATCCTCTGTCATTCAGTTGGTAGTCATTTGGCAACCACGGTAGGTCACATAATCTCCCATGACTTTAATCCTCATCTGGAAATTGCACACCTATAGAATCATAAGGATAAATGTGATAAAGCACTTGGTATGAAACTCGTCAAAAGATGATAGTTATTCTTATTGTGTGTTATTTCATTGTTATGTTGTTGCTGTTACTGATGATAATGGCATTATATGTCAGTATCTCTTTTATCTTCCTCTTTTGAGCTTCTCCTTTTCTGGTCAGATAACTACATGCATACGGTGAGCATTAGTAATTTCTGGACACACAGACAGACTATATTCTAGCCTCTCTTGCAATTAGGTGTGGTCATATGACTGAGTTCTAGCCGATGGAATGTGGACAGAAATGATGTGAGCAATTTCTCCACCAGCTCGCTCATAAGACCCTTCCAGGAGCATTCCTTCATACTCTTCCCCTTCCTCTTAGGTGATGCAGCTGTATATGTCTGGGTCTTGAATGCCAGGTTTAGTGATAGCAGACACAGTATGTAGGTGGCTAGGTCCCTGAATGAATGACTGGAGACCAACTGCCATGAATTAACAATCCTGATTAGCTATAGGTGATCAAGAAACACTTCTACATGTTAAACCTCACTGTACATTTTAGAGTTTGTGTGTTACTAGCTAGCATTTTCTAAACTAACATAAAAATTGGTACCTTGAAGTGGTGCCATACAAAAATCTAAAACATATAGCACTGGCTTAATGTTCACGCAATGGGCTGCAAAGAAACTGATCTTAAGAACTGGAAAGACGTGGTTGCCTTGAGTTGGGAGGTGGAGGAAGGGATGGATTTCAAAGGGGCACAGGGAGTCTCTTGGAGGGGATGGAAACATTCGTATCTTGACTATGGGAGTTGTATCCCAGATGTATACAACTGTCAAAATTCATCAAATTGTAGACATTAAATGGATATAATTTATTGTCCAAAAATTATATCTCAATAAGTTGTTGAAAAAAAACCAACTCCCATCTATGTTAAACGACCTATCTTACTAGCATCAGGTTCCCAGACCCTGAGGTGAGGATTCATGTGTGAGTGATTTACTCAGTGAGTGCTCCCAGAAGACAACAGCAAGGGAGTGAGAGAGCAGGACAAGGAGGGAGGAAGCAGCAGGACTGTGGTCTCAGGCAGAGTTCCCCCCAGTGGCCTCCACCTGATCCTGAGGGGGGCTATGGGGATGAGCCTCACAGTGTGTCCTGTTTCAAGACAAGGCAGTAGGAGAGATTCCTCCCAGAGCCTGAGGACGATCCTCCACAGTGAGTCACAGGTGCAGCGGCTGGAAACAAAAGAGCACAGAAGCTGGGGAATGAGAGACAGAAATGGGAAAGGGATTCAAGGGGATCCAGCAGAGCACCACCAATATCCATTACACCCTCCTACAAGAACTCGTTCCTTATTATGATGAAGTATAATATGCCTGCTTTCTTCAGATTGTTTTCTAAAAGTTGAATTACTAAAGCAAAGGTGTTCAGACATGAAAATCATCTGCAGACTCTTGGGCACGGACCACTGGAGTGGGATGAAGGGCCAGCACCAACTGACCCATGGCAGCAGCCCACCCGCTTGGGCCACATCCACAGACCCCTGGGGGGAGAGCAGACACAGTGGTTGGAAGAGGGGCTGGAAGCAGACAGATGTGGGTTCCAGGACGAGCCCCACCATTTTCTGGTTGTGTGGTCCTGCAGCTGTTGCTTAACCCACTCGCCTTACTTCCTCCTCTGAGAAATGGTGAAAACATACTCATTTACCTTACAGGGTCACCGAGAGGTTTAAAGAGACAAAACACGTAAAGCCCTTAGCAGATCCCTGGTGTGACATGCGACACAAGTGCTCAGGAAGAACTGCTTATACCCCTGAACAATCATTTCTCTCCTCCCCCCCACAACTTCCCCGCCGTCCACGGCAGGCCCCACCCCGCCACTCCTGGTCACCATCTGTGTCCGCTGATGCCATCTGGCGCTCAGGACTGACACACCTTCCCTCCAACCCTCATGCTAGCTCTTTTAGCTTTTCCAGAGCAGAGGCTCTGGCACATTTTAGGATTCATTCAGAATTTGTACGGGTCAAAACAGAGGTCTGACATGTTTAGAAAGTACCCAGATTAATCTTGGGGGTGGGATGCAAAACAACACCCCATAGGAAAACTAACCATCCAGTCCTCTCTACCCCAAGTTACACTTCTAGGTGTCCTTCTAGCCACTGGGGTTTACAGAAACCTCCAAAACACCGTATTACTTAGTTGTGAACAAAACAGAAATTAAATTTTCTCATTTGGTGGAAACATTTCTGGCTGACATTTGGGAAAACGGAAGAGATTAGCTTAAAGATCTAGTATGTCCCCATCCCTCATATCTCCGGTTTCTCTTGTCTGTTTACCTATCCTTTTTCTCTCTCTCCTCTCGTACATTTCCAAGGGCCCATCTCATAGTTTCAGAAACCAAGGAAGAAAGGACATCACTTATTCTACTTGACAGATATTATGCAGGTTTTCCCTGTTCATGCAGAGGTACTTACCATACCTCGGGGAGAAAACTATTTTCTACATCACTTCTAAATCGTTGTTCACTTTTCTCTTCATCATTATATTTGCTAATTTTGATACTAGATTTTTTCTTCAATATTGACATAACAGAATGAAACAGAGCAAAATAAAACATACAGAATAGTGAGAGCAACAACAGCAACAACCCAATTTCTCATGGGAATGGCCTAAAGGGACCTGGGCTCTGTTTTGAAGTTAGTTTGAATATGCAGGTTGCGTTAGTCCAGATCTCTGAAAAGCAGACACCCAGCAGGTTTGTTTTTTTTTTTTACATCTTTATTGGAGTATAATTGCTTTACAATGGTGTGTTAGTTTCTGCTTTATAACAAAGTGAATCAGTTATACATATACATATGTTCCCATATCTCTTCCCTCTTGCATCTCCCTCCCTCCCATCCTCCCTATCCCACCCCTCCAGGCGGTCACAAAGCACTGATCTAATCTCCCTGTGCTATGCAGCTGCTTCCCACTATCTACCTTACATTTGGTAGTGTATATATGTCCATGCCTCTCTCTTGCTTTGTCACAGCTTATCCTTCCTCCTCCCCATATCCTCAAGTCCATTCTCTAGTAGGTCTGTGTCTTTATTCCTGTCTTACCCCTAGGTTCTTCATGACATTTTTTTTCTTAAATTCCATATATATGTGTTAGCATACGGTATTTGTCTTTCTCTTTCTGACTTACTTCACTCTGTATGACAGACTCTAGGTCCAAGCACCTCATTACAAATAGCTCAATTTCGTTTCTTTTTATGGCTGAGTAATATTCCATTGTATATATGTGCCACATCTTCTTTATCCATTCATCCGACGATGGACACTTAGGTTGTTTCCATCTCCTGGCTATTGTAAATAGAGTTGCAATGAACATTTTGGTACATGACTCTTTTTGAATTATGGTTTTCTCAGGGTATATGCCCAGTAGTTTTATACCTTTATTAGAGGAGGCACCTGTGAGGGAAAATGAGCGGGTGCTGTCAGGCCCCAAGTGAAGCAGGGACCAAGGGAAGGATGGCAGAAGACTCCCTGCCTGTTGTGTAGACTAAGGGGAGTTTGGCATGTCCACTGGGGAGCCCTCGAACTAAAGCTGGCCATCAGAGGAGGCCATGTCTCCCAGGAGTGGGCATGCTCGGTTCCTTGTGGGCTGGGTCAGGAGTGGTGCAGGCCACAGGAAGCGTGGCCTTGGGGCAAACAGAGCATTGGTTTCAGAGCCCAGCAGCGGGGCTTGGTCAGTCACACACCCTGCAGTTGGAGGTGTGCCAGGTGCATGCTCACGGCCGCCCAGTGGGTGGTTTGTTGCATCGTTGGTTTAATTCTAGATGGCAGTTGAAAGCCAATACTGAGTCTAGACTCTGCTCTTCTGTTCAAATCTTGAGACACCCACTGCCTCCCCAAATAACACAGCTTCCACGTGGTCACTCCAATTTGTCTTGCAGAGGAGTCTATGACGGGGGACAGTCCTTTTTGTACAGGCTTGCTTCTGTTGATTTTGGGGCTTTACAGAGGGCAGGGTGCCGTCGATGGAGGGAACTCAGAAATACACTGGACCACCAAGTGCCAGAGGCAGGCGCCGCTGGCTGCGTGAATCTTTCCCTTAACTCCACTGGGAACATGTTAGTAAGAGGAGGTAAATGGCTGGAGCCCACCTTCCTGCCCCAGGACCCTGCACCCAACAGCTGGTGTCGAAGACGGGGGTAATTAAAGGAAGCCGCGTACTTCCCCCTGCTGCTCTGGCAATCACTTCCTTTCACACGCTCAAGGCCATGGTTGACCTGAGTCTTCCGTAAGAAATTTCTGGCCCCTTCATAGCTCCTGAACATCTTTTGCTTGTTTGTTTGTTTGTTTGTTTTCCCCTCAGATGCTCCCATATTCCTAAGCTGTCTTCTGTTTGGTTTGTTGTTGTTGTTGTCATTTGGTGGTTTTTCCTCCAAAATGTTTCTTATGTGCATTGAGAATCTGAAAGATCAGAGGTATCAGTGTTTGGTGTCAGGTTTTCCTGTGTACCTTGGGAACCTGTGAGTTGAATGCCTTGAGTAGCCTGAAAGGAGCACCAAATATCTCCTGCCTATCCTGGGAAGAGCCAGACAGAACAAGCCACTCTGGACCTTGGGGAAACCAATTTGGGTTCTGCCTTTACATTTTGCCATCCTCATCTTCAGCTGAAGGCACCAGTCCTTCAGATGGTGGTACAGTGCAGGAAAAATGACCACCAGTGAACAGTCTAAACTCTGGGGTGGAGTCCAGCTCTGCCTTTCAGCCTCTCTGTGGTGTTTGCCAAGTCCCTTGTTGAATCTCAGTTTCCTCATCTACAACATGGGGTATCAACAGCATCCCTGTCAACCTCGTGGGGCTGCTATGGAGACCCTTGTCAAAATGAGAGGATAGGCCAGAAAGGCAGTTGGCAACTGTACTGTGCTGTGCCTATGTGATGACCAGTCATCAGACGAGCACCCCACAGAGTTCTCCTACCCAACCTTAGTCTTGAGGGATGATAACAGGTGTTATTTGAAAACAAAAAAAGTTTTTTCTACCTTAAAAAACGTTTGAGGAATGTAAGGTTAACCATGTTTAAACCTGTTCCTCATTGTGGATTTCTCAGAGACTTTAACATCCTATGAATCTCCATGAGTGTTTCCACACAGTGTCTGAGAGGATATGCTTTCTGTGCAAACCTGTGGGCTCCCACGCCACACCCTCTGTTGGAAATGCCGTATTAGATGGTCCCTGAGTGGAGGACGCAGGTGTCAGACTTGGTGCCAGCCCCCATGTTGATGCTTGGATCATAAGAAACTTGAAAGACAGATGAGTTCATTTAACCAACGGAGAGTTGATATGGGGCTATAACCTGGCAGACCGAATGCTCTTGATACCAAAAAAAAAAAAAAAAAAGCCCAGGAGAAATCCCTGACATGCGTGACGAATCTGACCAAGATCTCCCAGGGTCACCAGGGCCCTTCCAGAGTCCACACAGGCTCCTAAGTCACGTTTCTAAAAAGAATACTATATGATCGTGATTCTTGGAGAATCGGCCCATGGGAAAGGCCAACCCTATAATAACAGAAAGCAATGGAAGACTTCTTGTTTTCTTTCTCTTATTCAGAGCAGAGGCTTGCAGTTCTCCTAACTCTTCTCTGACGGGGGTTCTACTGACCACCTGAGGTTGAATGCTGGCTGTCAAGCTCCCTCAAACTGGAGCCCCCAGTATGCCTGTGAGCCCTCCCAGCAGAGTCTTTGTCTTTTTTCCCTATCTTTTCTTTATCATTTGAAGCATATAGCACAGTCCTGCATACACAGCAGACGCTTGATAAATACTTGGTGAATTTCACTGTCTTGTCCACTTAGCCAGTGTATCACAGATCACACCATCCATGGTCAGATCTCTCCCCACAAATATTGGGTGAACACTGGTTTGTGCCCAGGACCATACCAGGTCTTGTGGACACATCAGCACATACAGCAGGCACATGGCTCTGCCCTATGAGGCTTCTGTAATAGTGGCCTTCTACCCACCCGTTACGGTTGCTTAGCCATGGAGAGTCCACAAAGACTTTTTACATATTTATCTTAGTTGGTTCCATGGCAACCCTATGATGTAGTTATTATTATTCCCAGTTGACAGATGAGAAAGCTGAGGTCCAGCAGGATTAAATGATTAACCCAAGGTCATGCAGCTGTGGGCGCCCCAACTGAAACTCAAGCTCAAGTCTTCTTGGGTTGTATAAACCCATACTACAACTCACCTCATCAAAGTCTCCCACTGAGCTCTGAAGAATAATTAGGTTATCCCCTAGCCATCAGTTTTTCTTTACAAGGAAATCCCGATTTCATTTTTTATCCTGTCTCCTCAAAGGTCAAAGCCATGCTTATTCAAGAATTATCCCCCCTTCCAAAACAATGAGCAATTCCAAGGGAAGGCAGAAGCCCTAAAATAGCTGCTAAACATCAATGGCGTTCATCTCAAGGATTACTCAACTGAGTGCTTAGTGTGTGATCTCAATCACAGAAAAGAGGAACTGCTCTTAAGCTCGATTATCTTTTTAAAATTTTGCAAAAACGTAGAAGCTAAGTCCGTTTGAAACAGGAAGCTGTGTTCCTTCCTACCTTACTAATGTCTCTGGTGGTATCAGATGGTATCTCCGTTTCCTGAGTAGCAAGACCTAAGCTATCACTGGACGCATAAAGGACTTTGCTAAATTGGCAGGTACCACTGTCTTCTTTTTGTTCTCATCTGGGCAAGAACTTATTAAATGCAACAGAAGTTGTTTATTCAGGAGAGGTTTCCAGGTAGATCGTCAGGTTCCTAGGAGAAAGGAGATGGAGCAAGGGGTGTAGCCAGGCGGAAGCAATTCCTCCCAGGAATACTCTTGGATGGAGGAGGTAGAGAGGGAGGCCTGCTGCAATGCAGTAGGTAGTGTGGGACCAAAGTGGGAGAGCAGATTGTGAAATATATCCATTTTCTTCTTGCTTTCTCCCATTCTGCCTTTCTCTCACCCATACCATGATGTGTTTGCCCCTTCCACTCATCCAAACTTGGCCTTTTATCCTCTTTGGTCAACATGCCCAAGGCTGTGTCCATGCTGCCTTCCCTGGGCTTTCATAAATTCTCAAATATTGAGAGGATGACCACTCCAAAAGGGTTATACTTAGTAGCTTTGGGTTATTGATATTGATTTATAAGAAACATTCAGTGAAAGTATAATTGACATATGTGTGTACATACTTTCATACATTACATCTGTATATATACATATGTATTTCAATTTTTCATTGAAAATCCACTCTAACTCTGGCTATTAGATGGATCAGCTGTTCGGCTGATTTGGTGTCTTTTTATCTGGATCTACAAAGTTGACTGTTTGCTTTTCCTGGATCTATATTAGAGGGTAGGAAGAGAAAGCCTTCCTAATTTTCTGGGAAACCTTCAGTTGGTTGGGGATGAAAGTTAACTGTTGTGTGATAAGTGTTTCGAGGGGAGGCGGTGGGATTATGGGGCCTTTGGTACATGGAAGTGATAGGAGTTGGAGCGTATCTGAAGCTCCTTTCAGAAAATGGTGATGATTACTGTGAACTATGCAGGCAGAGTTATTTCTCCTAGAGGAATAACTGCATGACTTAATAAGAAAAAAGCAGATATACCCAGCAGAATAAAATGGGTAAAGGGCACAAACAGATAATTCGCAGAAAAGGAAATACAAATGATTAATAATAACAGCTAAAAAAAAAAAACACCTCTCGGGGCTTCCCTGGTGGCGCAGTGGTTGAGAGTCCGTCTGCTGATGCGGGGGACATGGGTTCGTGCCCCGGTCCGGGAAGATCCCACATGCCATGAAGCAGCTGGGCCCGTGAGCCATGGCCGCTGGGCCTGTGCGTCCGGAGCCTGTGCTCCGCAACGGGAGAGGCCACGACAGTGAGAGGCCCACGTAACGCAAAAAAAAAACCTCAGTAATTCAATAAGTGTTAGTTACATAATTAATGACATCCTTGTTGCCTGTAAAATTGGCTGAGGAATTTTTTTCTCTTAGATCTCTGTATTGATGGATGCTTGCTGAGCCTGGCACCATCACCTACTAGTATATATATTGTTACACACCTTCTGGAAGCAATTTGGCAAAATGCATCAAGAGTCTTAGAAATATGACTAGCAGTAGAAACTGTGCTTTGGGAAATCTACTTTAAGGAAATAATAAAAATACAGACAAAGATGTTTACTGCAGCATTATTTGTAAAGGTGCAAATTGGAAACAACTTAATCACACAACAGTAAGACAATGATTAAATAACCATAAATATACAATATGTTGAAGTTCTTACAAATTATATTTTCAAATAATTTTTAACCACATGGAACTAGGGGCAGTGTATAAAATTTTAAGTGTCAGAATACAAAAGGGCATACAAGTGTGATATCAACTGTAACAAACATGGGGCCTAGAAAAGAGGCAGTGGTTCTCTCTCCAAGGCACAGGTGGAGGTGGAAATACCAGGGGCCAGGAAGCTGACCCTCCAGTATGCTGAACATCCCAACCATGTTATTTTGACTGCATAGGCATAATTTCCCCATAAAACATTTCTTCATGATCATCTCTTTCAACTAAGTAACATATCAGCCTGTATACAAACACTAAAAGTCAGCCACATTGGAAACACCTGCTACTGGAATATAACGTGTAAATCTAATCTTTGAACAAGGAAGTTGGTAAAAATATCCAAAGTCACTTGGCAGGTGGATGAAACCAAGTCACTTAACTGACTATACTCCAAGAAGAGCGTGTAAACTTTGCTCTAGTAACTAATGAGTGGCAGCTGTGCAAGCCCATGTGCTGCTCTAAAACATAAAGGCTGGGAGATGTCTGCAGCTGGGAAGAAGACTGCATTTATTCATGACTTCAACCTTGAGAGGTTTTTGTGTATTTCTAGGGAGGGAGCTTACTGGCTCGCAAGACAGCCCATTCTGTTCCTGCACAACTTGGTTCTCAGCCAGTTCTTCCCCATATGTGACTGAATGTAGTTTCTTCCAATACCATCAGATTCCTGTTCTCTGGAGAGTCTACTCCCTCCTCTACAGGAAAAGCTATTCCATTACAGGCTTTCCCTTCTCAAAGGAATCCAAAACATCACCTAATCCAATTCTTTAATAAAAAAAGATTAGAAAACTTTGGTCCAGATCAAAGATGTATAAATATTGGGATAAAAAGGAAAAGAAAAGAAACTAAAATAAATCTGAAGACTTTTTCATACAAAACATTCAAGTTCTGCCAACTACAGCTGATGATTCTGGACCTTTATCATCCTAGCCTGTCCTATGCTCCAGGTTGATCCTATGCTCCCTCTTAAAATGTGGTACCTGGGACAGTACCTAATATTTCAAATGTATAGTCTGAAAAGTGAAAAGCAAGGTAAAATTACTCTGCTCCATCCTTGTATTCATTTAAGAAGCATTTATTAAGCAGCTACTACCTGTCAGGCATTATACGGGGCACTAGTCCTGCACTGTCCAATATGGTGGCTACTTGCCACATGTGGCTATTCCAACTGAACTTAATTAAATTTAAATAACATGAAAAGCTCAGTTCTTCAGCAGCAGTAGCCACATTCCAAGTGCTCAGTAGCCATGTAGCTTGTAAGTGCTTTATTGAACAGCACAGATACAGAACATTCCATCACTGCAGAAAAGTTCTATTGGATACTGCTGTACCAGATCATTATTTTTTCTGACTATCCCAGGTTTGCTGTGGAAAGAAGTGCAAGGGGAGGGGGACTGGTTTAAAACTGTGTAAGTGGGAAGCAATTTGAGGAGCTAGATGGATAGGTAACTGGATGAATAAATGAAGGGCTAGCTGGGTAGAGAGGAACATGGAGAATCAGATGGGTAGATTTCCTTTGTTCTGGATGATCTATTAACATAGACGAAGACTGAATTAGCTCTTGGGGTTGGCTTCTAAAGAGCCTGCAACTGAGGATACTCTTAGTTCAACCCCTAAATTTCCTCTTTTCTTCTCACTTAAGCTTAAGGAGGTTGGAGGGATGTAACTCAGAGACAGTAAAGAGATTCAAAAAATTTAGGAGGGTGCAGTGTATCATATATCTATCTATCTATTTACCTACCTACCTACCTACCTATCTATTCCTGTCATCTTTGTGAAAGATAATCTAACCTCGATGATTCTTCATTGTAATGTCAGTCAGTAAATGGATTAATATAATCTTGGGTTCCCATTAGGTTATTTAATTTGCTTGAGATCCAAAACCATTTGTGGAAATTCAAAATCCTCATTTACTGTAACTAAAGATTTTAATGAAGGCTGAAATGTCTTGTTAAAACATTACTGGATACCAATCGCTGTGTTTTCTATAACCTCACTCCCTCACCTTCCTCAAGACTTTTCTCAAATGTCATCTCACGAGCTCCTTGTTGACCCCCTGCAATTTAAACTGCACCTCTCCAACCCCATCCTACTGCCTTTCCTCATCTCCTACTTTATCTTTCTCTGTAGCACTCATGACCATCTGAGACACTGTAGATTTTAGTTATATATTATTCCCCAACTAGAATATAAGCTTCATGAGGTCAGAGAGTTTTGTCTATTCTGTTCACTGATATGCATGTGTCCCTGGAATAGTGCCTGGCATATCATAGGTGCTACTAAGTATTTGCTGAATGAATGACTGGAGAACCCCATGAGGCAGTAACTCTTCTTATCACCAAGTTACACATAAAGATTCTGAAGCACAGAGAGGTTAACCTACTTGCTCTAGGTCACACAGTCATTTCTTCAGACTCAGGAATTGAATAATTATCCTAGACTGAGGAGGACCAAGAATATATAAGCAAGAAAATCTTACAACTATGATTCCTTGGCACCAAATACCCATGAAACCAAAAGTATCTAGGGCCTTAGGCATGGAACCTGATCTTAACAGCAGGTGGTCCTACAGGAGTGATCGCCACCCGGAGCCACCTGTAGGCAGAGCTCTTCCAGATGGACAGGCAGTTTCAGGATGGTAAGCACTGACTTCACACCTGCTCTCTTCTCTATATTCTTTAGATGATTTATCAAGTTCACCTGAGAGGCGGATCCCCTCAAGGAGACTAAGCACTTGCACACACATACACACACACACACACACACGATTAGTGATGTTACTAAACTGGGATATCATTCAGCATGTGGCCTTCTATCAGACATGTCTGGTTTTAACCAAACTCCCGCTACTGTCAAGGATCAGCACTCTTCATCATAGGCATGACAGTTTTCCACTTTAGCAAAGTTTTAGAATAAAACGGATTTCAAATTAATAGCATCTTTCTTGTACTTTGGGGACTTTGAAAAGTTGGGGGGTAGGATGTCCAATTATAATCAGGAACCAGACAAACGTACTAACACTAACTATTATTTAACATCACTGTGGAAGTTCCAGCCAAAGCAATAAGGTGAGAGAAACAAATAAGAAATACCAGAAAGGAGGATATAATCTTATCACTGCGTCACAGATAATATGGTTATCTATCTAGGAGTCCTAAAGGAATTTATTTTTAAAAATCAGTAAGGTAATCAGCTTAAAACATGTAAAATAATTTTTTATACTACCAATGATTGGTTAGAAAATTTGTTAGGGAAAAATATATCATTCACAGTAACCTCAGAAATATAAAGGCAGATAAAAATTTAAAAAGAAATGTGCAAGACCAATAACAAAGCCCTATGGTAAGCAGACATAGCATGTTCCCAGATATAAACGTTTGATATATAAACTTATCAATTCTTCCTAAACTTATTTACAAATGTAACAAAATTCCACTCAAAATTATGTTTTTGTAAGTAACTGACCAAGTGATCCAAAAGTTTACCTAATAGGACAAATGGCTCTAACAGATAAGACATACTGCAAAATGAATAATGAAAGGCAGTTGTATAATCGGATAATCTATATAAATAATCTAATAAATCTACAGTAATTAAAAGAGTGTTTCAGGCACAGAAATCAATGGAATGTAAAGCACACAAGCAGAATCAGGAACTTGAGGGAACATATGGCAAAGGTGATGTTTCCAGCCCAAGGAGGAGAGGGTAGTTACTCAACATATGGTGTCTTTAAATTGGTCAACCATTCAGAGAGAAATAAAATAGAAATGCACTTCACGCCATATATCAAACCAAACTAAAACATATTAGTGATCTGCATGTATAAAAATGGAACCATAAAGATACTAGAATATATATAAACATTTATGTAATCTTGGGGTGTGGCGGCCCTTACTAAATGGAACCCTAAGCTATAACAGTGTGGTCTTTGGAGACACGGAGTCCCAGCCCTACCGTGCATCAACGAATAGTGACTGAGCCTTGCCAAGCCTCTGTTTGCTCATCTATAAAATGGGGATATAAAAACCTACCTTGCAAAGCTGTGAAGACAAACAAGCCTGTATAAAGTGCTGCCCTAAGGAAGGCACAGTTATTACTCACTCTCGTCTCACACTGGTTATGTGTAAAGAACGTAAACTTCCTGAACTCAGAGGCCATTTTCTTCTCAGTATTTTTTCCTTCCCAGGCGGTTGCTGACAATAAGGGGAAAAAAACTACATCATACAAAGAAAGCTTCTGACGATATCATGCATTATTTGATCCATGCTGAGAAATAAATATTTCTTTCAGTCAGAGGCACTGTGCTGGCTGGGGCTCAGGACCAAGGAGCTGGAGGCCCAGTGCACTGGTTTGATTTGGGGTGTCTTTAGAATTTAGTAAGATTCTTTGAGTGGGTTCTCATTAGGAGGGGCTCTGGCTTGCATTTGGGGAGGGTCCAGAGAAATGGTCTCCACGTCTTCCAAGACAGGAAGGTTTGAATTACTGTAAACCCTGGAGGGTGGCCTTCTGATGTGCACTCTGGATATTTAAGCACAGCGTCCAGCTATACAGGCTGAAAGGCTGGCCCAGCAAGAGAAGAGCAGGAGCCCTGTGAATATCCTCCAAGTTCAGAATTTGCCAAAAGCGCTAAGAATCGTGGAGTGGGAAGAAGAGAAAATGTGGGCATGAGAGTATCACACACTGAATAATTTGGAGGCATCCTGGGAGCTGGTGTCCTCACGGCCCACCTGTCCACACGAAGGTGCCCACCGTGGTCATCCGAAAGGCCTTCTCACTCTTCCCGTGGAGGCCCGCTGAGCCCCAGCCAAAGCAGGTCTCAAGACCCTAAAAGCCGCCTCCCCTACCCCAGTCTGGGGGTTGTAGGTCAGCTCCACCCAAGATCAAAGGGGAGAACCTGGCTACTAAGATCTCCAAATTTCAAAACAAAATTCAAATGCTTTACCTAGTGTGCCCTCTTCTTCAAGTTTCTTAGATTTCAGTTTGTGGTTTCAAGTTCTGATGAGGAAACCCTTCATCTTTTAATTTGCCTGGGTTTTCAATCCAATTACCTTTAGAAAATGTGTCTGCCAAATCTTCCAGCAGTCCCTGCCTAAAAACACTAGCTTTCAACGACAGTTTAATTGATAAGGGAATATAGAAAATTTTTTAATTTTACAGCTTTAAAAATGATAATCCACCTACCCTCCACAGCTATTTCGATTATTTGCCTGTTGCCTTTTACATGTACATATAATTTCATGCTGTTGCAATCTTCGTTTACACACTTTACATTCTCTTCATTTTTATGAACATTTGTCTGTGATTCTATCTGGTATCCAAAACTAGTTTTTATGACTACATAATAATCTATTGTGTAAATGGACTACAATTTATTCAAAATATCCTTCATGTGTCAAACATTTAGATTGTTCCCATTTCTTCTTTTTCTACTACAAAAACAATGCCACAGTGAACACCTTTGTGCACATTATGTATTGGACCTTTTCCCCTTAGGGTAAATTCCCAGTATTAGAACTACTGGATCAAAGCCATGTGTAGCTTGATGGTTCCTGTTATATACAGAATTTATTAAAACAAGTTATATTGCATCATCAATGAATAAGCGTTCCAGCAATGAATAAGGTTCACTGAAAACTCACTAGCATTGAGTATCATCATTACATTTTTTTGATAATTAAAATGGCATTTCAAACTTAAATATATTTTCTAAAGAAGGGTCTCCAATTCTAAATATTTCTTTTCAATTCAGTTTTGCAACACTCATTAAAATTTTACACTGGTGAATGTGAAATTATGAGGTATCCATTACCTCATACCATTTACCACAGTATAAACGAGGGTTGCATATATATTTATTGGACCTGGCCAGAAAAGAATGGCAGGGAGAGGGCTCCTCTCCTTCTGAGTCCAGGAATTGTGAGAAAAGAGACTATGGAAGGAAGCAGTCACATCTGTGTATCCCTATCTCTCCCATCCAGGCTTTGACCAGAGTTGGGGGGTGTGGAGGGCTGTTTGATAAACTGGAGGTACCCCCAAAGGATGTCTCTCTGCAAGGCACCTCCTTACCCACATGGGGTGGCTAGCGCAGTTAAGCTGGTGGTCAGGCAGAAAAAAGATCTGGTTTACAGTCTTGCATGTCCCTTGGTTTGTACATGGCATGGACATGGAGTCAAGGAGGAGCATGTCTGCCTGGGCACCTGCCAGTTCAGAAGAAAGAGAATAGCCTGGGCCAGAAACCTGATGGAGATGTGGTTCTCCATTTCAGCCAGAGCCGAGGGAACACTCCATCACCTGGGAGAGGTCACTGTGCCTGGGAAGGACTGAGAATGAATCGATCCTGAAGCCATTAGCTACAAACCATTGCAGCAGATGCCAGCACAAGGCTCAGGGTTGGGACTAGGTTGACCCGCCTCAGCAGACACAAGCCACGTAAATCAAGAACCAACAGGAGGGCCTCCCTGGTGGCGCAGTGGTTGAGAGTCCGCCTGCCGATGCAGGGGATACGGGTTCGTGCCCCGGTCTGGGAGGATCCCATATGCCGCGGAGCGGCTGGGCCCGTGAGCCATGGCCGCTGGGCCTGCGCATCCGGAGCCTGTGCTCCGCAACGGGAGAGGCCACAACAGTGAGAGGCCCGCATACCGCAAAAAGAAAAAAAAAAAAAAAAAAAAAAAAAAAAAAAAGAACCAACAGGAGACTAGGGTACCCCCTTCTCCCTCCGCCCACACATTGAGTCATGCTGCCCCTTCCCCCATATCTCCACTGCCATCTTAGAAAGAACCAATGAGAGAAGACAAGGAACCGAAATTAGAAGCTGGCAACAGAGGATGAGTAAAACCTAGTCATCATTCAAATCAATGGATGGATCAGACTAAATTTAAACCACTTAGGACTAAAATTTGTGAATACTTTTTCCTGCTACCCAGCAGGTGGGAAGCTAGTAACAGAGATCCAAATAGTTTTGGACTAAAGAAACTTCATTTACAGTGCACGGTTGAGTTGTACTGTGAGCAATTTTAGTGAACCAGCTAAAGAAGTATGATGTCAATTTTTGTAAAACTTCGTATCCACGTACACATATCTACATAGAGAAACGTTATTGGTGGTAAACTCATCATGGTGAGATTTGGGGTGTTTTTTACTCTGTGTGTGTGTGCGTGTGTGTGCGCGCACACATGCACCTTTCTTTATTGTTGATGTTGTTTACTATTACTGTATCATTTGTCCAAACTGCAAAGACTGTGATTAGGACTGCAGACAAGTAAAAACCCTATCTGTTTTTGTGTCTCTGACCCCATGTAACTAGTAATCAACGACTTGGCTTCTGACTCTACAGAACCTGCTTGCTTCCCTGTGCTTTGCAGTATAGACACCCTCCCCCCCACCAAGATTCTATAATCTTATACTGATCATGTTGGATTTATGGAAGTGACACATGAATTAAAGACAATCCTCAAGTTGAACAAAACTTCAGTGAAATTTTTTTAGAAGTCTGACGTGTTTTTAGATCAGTCTGGGAGAAAAGGAAAGAATATACAAATAATTAATGGTGAGTAGAGGCTCTCTTCCTTTCTTGCTTTAGACATTAAGATTTAGAGAGACACTCATGATTGAAAATGCATAACAGACAAAGTGATGGGTATTTTTTCTCAGCTGCTGTGGATTTTGCCATTAGGAATAAGAATGCTGATAAGATCATACAAATCAGTTGTTCCTCAATTCCATTTTTCACCTCAAAAGCCTGAAGGTGTCACTTATCAGTAGATGATGTACCAGGACAGAGCTATAAAAATAGATCAAGTTCTATCCAACAGCCCCTACTTTTTCCTGATTTCATATGAAATGGCTTCTCATTGTCTTTCTTTCACTTCTGCTTCCTACCAATTTTACAGGTTTTTTCTAATTTAAAATGTGATCTCATGTAGACTGTCTGATTTGATGCTCACCACAACCTTGGGTGCTACCATGATCCTTATTTTAGAGATGAGTAAACGAGGCTCAGAGTTAAAGGCCTGTCCGAGTCCTATCGCTGGCGAGCAGAACAGCCAGGAACAGCTCCTGTGTCTCTACTCTCACATGGACTATACAGAACCCTGACAGGTGCTGACCTCTGGGGTCCCAGTATTCTCTTAAGAAGCAAGGACAGTCCTTGACATTGGCTCCAATTATTGCAGTTCGAAGACCTGCCTTGAGAAATGCCTGCTGACATACATTCATGACCTCACATTTGTGCCTTCATAGAAAGGAGAAAGTCAGTAGGACTCCTTCTGAGGAGGCAGTGCAGGGATTAACTGCCCTTCATGGACTCCTCCCTTGTCTGTTTTTCCTTCTTCTCCAGCCAAGTCTGTAATCTTAAGAAAAGCAGGCACTGGCCCTAGGGACCCTGCTCTAAAAAATAACAAATCTAATATGAAGTCCCATTGGCCTATGCTCAGCTCCTTTATGAAGGAGAAGCTCTAAGGGGTTTGCTCTTGGCACATGACTGGCTTATGTCAGCATTGTCACTAACAGGAAAAGGGAATGCTGCTTATAATTATTACAATAGTTAGTAACTATTATAATAGCTAAGTCTTCAAAAGTTAAAGATCATCCCAGCTTACCCTTCCCCCTCCCCATGTCCTCAAGTCCACTCTCTACGTCTGCATCTTTATTCCTATCCTGTCCCTAGGTTCTTCAGACTTTTTTTTTTTTAAGATTCCATATATATGTGTTAGCATACGGTATTTGTCTTTCTCTTTCTGACTCAATTTACTCTGTATGACAGACTCTAGGTCCATCCACCTCACTACAAATAACTCAATTTCGTTTCTTTTTATGGCTGAGTAATACTCCATTGTATATATGTGCCACATCTTCTTTATCTACTCATCTGTCAATGGACACTTAGGTTGGTTCCGTGTCCTAGCTATTGTAAATAGTGCTGCAATGAACACTATGGTTCATGACTCTTTTTGAATTATGGTTTTCTCGGGGTATATGCCCAATAGTGGGATTGTTGGGTCATAGAGAGTGGCAATGACATATATACACTACCAAATGTAAAATAGATAGCTAGTGGGAAGCAGCCGCATAGCACAGGGAGATCAGCTCGGTGCTTTGTGACCACCTAGAGGGGTGGGATAGGGAGGGTGGGAGGGAGACTCAAGAGGGAGGGGATATGGGGATATATGTATACGTATAGCTGATTCACTTTGTTATACAGCAGAAACTAACACAACAATGTACAACAATTATACTCCAATAAAGATGTAAGAAAAAAAAAGTTAAAAATCACTGCACTTGAATCCAGGGATGAAAGAACTGGACATAGACACTGAAGATCTAGCTTGAACTTTTACAATTGCTTACTAGAGGATTTTAGGCTAATTATTAAATTTCTTTAAGGTTCAATCTCCTCATTAGCTATGATGAACAGCACATTGTTATGGGGCCATGGAGAGTGGGTAGATATTTCTAATGATAATAATCACTATTATCATTATTACCACTATTATTATTAGCATTTGGTTTTTAAATAGGTAAGATGATTTTGAGAGTCATATATAAACCATAACACATAAAATGCAAAATACCTTAAAAGATACAGTAATAATAAAATTAGTATAATATTATTGTTATCATTACCTGACCTGTCTCTTCCCGTTTTGTATTTCTTCCTTCAAATGCTTTCTGAAAGCAACACACCCACTCTTCACCACCACCCACAACTCTTCTGTTTCCTTTCCCATCCCGGATCATGCTGACCTTCAAAACGTTAGATCTTTCACTCCTGACATCTCCCCCCATAGCATCTCTGATATACCTTTGGAAATACATGTTGAGGAATGTATAGGCTGTTTATCCCATGTGGTTTTATTGAGTAAACGTATAAACCAACTGGTGTGGGTCACAAGGGGTGATCATGGCTAATCGTGGGGTTGCTTTTTCCTTCTTCTATCACAGGGACAAGGGAAATGGCGACTTCAGTCGATGAGACTGTGGGTGAAGCTGCTGGGACCACACCCTATGACTATGAGGGGGCACTGCCATGTGAAAAAAGCAACATCAAGGAGCTGGGGGCTCAGTTCCTGCCCCCACTGTATTCCCTGGTGTTCACGGTTGGCCTGCTGGGCAATGCAGTGGTGGTGGTGATCCTCACAAAGTACAATAAGCTCCGGGTTATGACCAACATCTACCTGCTCAACTTGGCCATTTCCGACTTGCTCTTCTTATTCACTCTGCCATTCTGGATTCACTATGTTGGGTGGAATGAGTGGGTTTTTGGCCACCATATGTGTAAGTTGCTCTCTGGGCTCTATTACATGGGCTTGTACAGTGAGATCTTCTTCATCATACTCCTGACCATAGACCGGTATCTGGCCATCGTTCACGCCGTGTTTGCCCTTCGAGCCCGGACCGTCACTTTTGGTATCATCACCAGCATCTTCACCTGGGGCCTGGCAGGGTTAGCAGCCCTCCCTGAATTTATCTTCCATGAGTCCCAAGAGGAGTTTGAACAGACTTTCTGCAGTCCTCTTTACCCAAAGAATAGAGAAAATGCCTGGAAGTGTTTCCATGCTCTGAGGATGAATATCTTGGGTCTCGCTCTGCCTCTGCTCGTTATGGCCATCTGCTACTCAGGAATCGTTAAAACACTGCTGAGATGCCCCAGTAAAAAAAAATACAAGGCCATCCGGCTCATTTTTGTCATCATGGTGGTCTTCTTTATTTTCTGGACACCCTACAATCTGGTTGTCCTCCTCTCAACTTTTCAAATGCACCTGGAGACTGAGTGTGAGCAGAGCAGACAGCTGGACGTGGCCTTGATGGTGACGGAGGTGATCGCCTACACCCACTGCTGTGTCAACCCCGTGATCTACGCCTTCGTTGGTGAGAGGTTCCAGAAGCACCTCCGCCACTTTTTCCACAGGCACGTGGCCATCTACCTGGGCAAATTCATCCCATTTCTTCCTAGTGAAAAACTGGAAAGAGCCAGCTCTGTCTCCCCATCAACAGGGGAGCAGGAACTCTCTGCCATATTTTAGGTCAGATGCAGCATATTGCCTAAAGAAGATGGACGGGGCAGATGAAGCAAACACATCAACCTCTGCACCAGTCCTCTGAACTTCCAGCGCAACACTGAAGTTCTTAAAGACATTAAAATATATACCCAATGGTAGCAGTATATCTATGCACCCCAAAGGCATTACCAAAGGTCAGCAGCTGGGCAGTGACTTACTGTCAAACCTGAGAAGTAGAGCTTTTCTTGATTCTTTCAAGAGTTACATATATTTTAATGCACCTGAATGTTACACAGTTACTATGTGCAGCTACACACAGGTAAAGCTTTTTATATCTTAAACCTTAAGTTCAGCCAGTTATTGATACAAATGAAACATACTTCACAAAATACAATAAATCAATTACATTACTTCTTAATGTGCCTAGCTCTTTCCTTGCTTGATGAAAAGACTTGTAAAAAATTTATGCATATGTACTCTCAAGCACCATAATGGCATGTCACACCTGTTTTGAATATTCTTAATAATGAACAGATCTCCTATTCACACTGAATGACCACATTTCCCATGAGCTACTCGATAGAAGAAGAGCAATTTGGTATTTTCAGTATAGAGAATAAAGGCCCTGCTCATAGAAACTTCTCAAGAGTCCTGAAGTGTGCAGACACTGTCCTCTTTTACACCAGTCTCACTGTTCATCCAGTAACTGTGCGTTAGGTGACACAGACAGGATTCACAAACACTGCCTTAGGTTAAGTGAAGGATGCAAAACTGTGTAAGACAAACACAATCCTTGCCCCCATGAAACTTTCCCTGTAGTAGAGGATGTTTAAGAGAGAAACAAATAACTTTAGTGCAAAGAGGAACACACTCGATGCTACGCCTGGGCCAGGAAGAAAAAGACCATTTCCAGCTGGAATCTGAGGGAGGAAGACTTCATGGAGGAAGTGGCTTTTGAGTAGGTCTCTGAAGGAGGGGCAGGATTTAGAAAGGGAGAGGGTTGGGGAAAAGGCACCCTGAGCTAATGTACGCCCAATACAAAGGTGAGTGGGGAAGGCACCAACATGTGTGGGTGGCAGGGTGAGGTGGGAAGGCTGGGATGGGGGTGATTTTCAGACAGAGCATCTTGGGCTTTATTGGGAAGGCAAGGGGAACAAAGCAGTCAAAATGGTGTGTCAGGAAGATAAATGTGGTATCACACAGAGGAAGGAGTAGAGCAGGGGTCCCCAACCCCCGGGCCATGGACCGGTACCAGTCCACGGCCTGTTAGGAACCAGGCTGCAAGCAGGAGGTGAGCAGCTCTGTATCGCTCACATTACTGCCTGAACCACTCCTCCCCCTCCCCCCGCCACTGGTCCATAGAAAAATTGTCTTCCACAAAACTGGTCCCTTGTGCCAACAAGGTTGGGGACCACTGGAGTAGGGGCCCCAGAACCAGGCAGGGAGGTAAGTTAGGAGACAAATGAAAGTGTGGAGGCAAGGAAAGATTAATGGCTGGACTTCCCTGGTGGCGCAGTGGTTGAGGGTCCGCCTGCCGATGCAGGGGACGTGGGTTCGTGCCCCGGTCCAGGAGGATCCAACGTGCCGCTGAGCGGCTGGGCCCATGAGCCATGGCTGCTGGGCCTGCGCGTCCGGAGCCTGTGCTCCGCAACGGGAGAGGCCACAACAGTGAGAGGCCCACGTACCTCAAAAAAAAGAAAAAAAAAAAAGATTAATGGCTGATCAAGAGAGGTGCCAAGAGCATGCCAAGAAGAATTTGGCCAAGAGACAGTGTGAAAGAAGAGTTAAAGCACCAGGAGCAGTATATGGTTGACTGAAAAAAACAAAGGACAAAACAGAATGTATGTTTAAAAAAAAAAAAAAGGAGACACTTTTTTCATTGTGCTTAGATGCACTGACCATCCTCTTTAAGGATACAAAAGAAAGAAGTAACAGAGGTCATCTTTAGGGAGGGGCGTGCGTAGAGAATAGAAGGAGGGATACTTCTCTGAATACCCTTCTGCGTCTTTTAGATTTTGAAACATGGAAACACATTTTTCAAAAAATAAACAGCACTTTAGAATTATATAAAAAAATAAAAGGCTAGACTACTACTCAGATGTGGTATCCATTCTAGCCATAGAGATTAGAAGCCTTCTGCCATGAATTAACTCTGTGACCTAGTTAGATTATCTCTAAGCCCCCTTACAGCCCAAGTAAACTCTGATCTTGCTAAAGTTTTAGGAGCTGGATGCTCAAAGTCTACAAAATATATTGTAAAAAAAAGGAGGTTGGGGCATAATAGACAATTCCACAGCATCACCTCCTACTGGCCATGAGACCAAGTGCATTTTCCATCGTTCACTAAGGTATACTCAAGTTTCATGTGTTCATTCATCCATCTGGTCACTTATCACCCATTCATTCAGTAAACATTTGCTAAGCACCTGCCATGTTCTCAGCTAAGTCCCTCAGGAAGCTCACTGTCAGACTGAATTGGACACTGTTCTGTCCTACACTGCCCAAGATCAAAATCATGTCTTATAAAGAAAACTGCCAATACCTAAATTCAACCCAAATGAGAGAGACTTCCACTGTGAAGACCAGAAAACATTCCATTTCCAGAACATTTCACATCCTAATCAAATGCTTGGAGAAGGGATATACCTGCTCTTGGCCTTCCATGCCATCCAGCCTCGACTGCTAGTGAGTGGCCTTAATTTTTCTTACCTTCACCCCTGTCTGAAAGGTCTTACCTCAATCCAACCCTACATGGGCAGCACAGGATGTGAACTCAGGAACACTAAACCACGCAACATGAATCTCAATTTGGCTAGGAAACTCTGAAGTTACTTTTTCTCTTTTTTGTGGTTCAGCCAAAATGTAAATAAGGCAATCATTTAAAAACTATACATCACTGGTTCTCTCTTGCATTGCGAAGTACTGTTTGCCCTTAGGTAATCACAAGTGCAGGATATAGGTGCTAGTTCACACTCCCCTGATCCCTGAAAGCTTTTAGGAGCTCTGTGACCGACACAAAACTGCATATAACCAAATCACAGATTCAGTGTGCTCCACCGTGCTCCCCAGCCCCATGCTGTCCGATGGAACCATCTACAACGATAGAAAAGTTCTACATCTATGCTGTCCAATATAATCACCACTGATCATATGCAGCTATTGAGCACGTGAAATGTGGCTAGTGAGATTGAGGAACTGAATTTTTCACTCCGATTCAATTTTAATTGAAATAGCTAACATGTGGCTAGTGGCTAGTGCATGTGGTTAGTGGTACAGCACTAGCCCCTTCAAACTTGCCTCTTCATATCAACTCTGCCTATGCATCAAGCTTCCTGTAGTCAGCAATCATGTCTTGAACACTGTGCAATGAGCTGAGGAAAATGTCAGTGATGTAAAGATGAATAAGATTCATTTCTAGAAAACTCACCATTCAGTGGAAAAGATCCATCTGACTCAAATGACTATAACGAAATGTGACAGGTGCCCAAAGTCCCCTCAGCAGAAAGTAGAATGGAGTCATTGAAGAAAGTTACACAGAGAAAGTGATATTCTGCTTAGGTTGGGTTCCCCCAAAAGCAGTTCCTGAGCAAGAAGTGGAGAGCAAAGAGTTTAGTCGAAAGGAAACTCCAGGAGGGAGTGGGGAAGTACAACAGAAGAGGAAGGTGCCAACAAAGGGTACATTACGAAGTACCTTCCACTGAGGGGTGACTGGAGTTCAAAACCACTAGAAAACTCTGGGAAACAGTGTAACTCACACTCCTCAGTTATCCCATTCAAGGGGGAAGACAGTTGGGGTATTAACATTCCACTCCTGTTGGTCATTGGCTGATTGGCGCTTAATTCCTCAGGATTTCCAGCCTGCCTGGTTCTCAAGAGGCCCTCCAGCTTTGAGGAAAGCTCCCCAGCAACAAGATGCAGATACTGGATGTTGGACGCCAGCTAGGCACACTCAGTTAAGGCTTGAGGGATAAAGCATTTGCTACATGTTTGAACAACTTTTTCATGAACCAAAGGGTGAAAGTGAGAGCAGTGTCTGCACTAGAGAGAGCCTGCTGTGGTGAAAACTAGGGTGACCTTGACAGTGGCAGGTGACCTTGAACACACCTCAGTGTTGACTTCCCTGTTGCTCTTTTTTGTTGCGCATCATAATCTGCTGGTTTAAAAAATATGATCTTTTTCCAGCTTGAGTTTCTGAGGTTTTCAGAATTCCAAGGGTAAAATTCTAAAGTCTTCACATCTTCTGGACAAAGCAGGTTTATGTCCTCCACAGGCTATGGGTTTTCAATCACTGAGATTTTCTTCCCTTTCTGCCCAGATAAATCCCCAGTATAGTTAAGGTCACCATTTCTCTCTTTCTCTATTCATGGATCTAATCCAAGGGTCAGTGAACTGTGACCCATAGGCCAAATGCAGCCCACTGCCTGCTCTGTAAATAGCGTTTCACTGGAGCACAGCCATGCTTGTTTGTTTATGAATTGTCTGGCTGCTTTTGTGTTACAACAGAGTTGAGTAATTGTGACAGAGACCGTACAGCCCACAAATCCTCAAGTATTTACTTTCTTTTTTTTTTTTTTTTTTTTTTTTGCGTTACGCGGGCCTCTCACTGTTGTGGCCTCTCCCATTGCGGAGCACAGGCTCCGGACGCGCAGGCTAAGCGGCCATGGCTCACGGGCCCAGCTGCTCAGCGGCATGTGGGATCTTCCCGGACTGAGGCACGAACCCGTGTCCCCTGCATCAGCAGGCGGACTCTCAACCACTGCGCCACCAGGGAAGCCCCAAGTATTTACTTTCTTATCTTTACAGAAGTTTCCTGATCCCTGATAACCCATGCCCTACAGGATGTGGGGCTCTGATATGCATAGCCATGATGAGGGAGACCAGATTTGACAGGGGCAGGGGGAAACTAAGGATGTGAGGTCTGTGGAGAAGCTGCTTAAATCCCCAGGTTAGTTCTAGCTTGACCCTGGATGCAGTTCTAAACAACCAAAATAGGGCTAGATTGTGTAGTAGTCAAATGCTGCTCACTAATGCAAAATGCTATCAGTCTGTACCAACATAGCACATTGGAAGTTTTAACTGGGGCAGCCGGACCCCACAGATGCTGTATTCCAAACTAGGCTATACACAGAATTGACACAGGAATAGTTAAAACACATTTCACAACTCTTGAGACCCCTCACCTATACTGGGGACAAAGAGATTGGACTGTGAAAATTAGGGAGATACTTGAATAGGAGCTGTTTGTCGAGGGCTGCTGGTGCCACCTCTACACCAGGGATGGGAGGAAGGAAGTCATGGTGGGTGGTGTCTCTCACCTCAAGCCTGATAAGAGCGATGCCAATGGGACCACCCAAGAGCTTGATACTACTCATTGAGGTTAAAGAAGATCTGACTCTCACCCAGGAAATCAGGAGAACAGAGACAGGCCAGTCAGCTGCTTTGGGGGTGGAGTAGACAAAAACTGCCACTACTTTGGGATGGATCTATGCTTTCAGAGTTGATTTTGGCAAAGAACGTGGGATTCTTTTCCATGGGCCAGATGAGAAAGAGCTGAATGGAGGATTTCTAACCTTGCCCAAGAAGACTGCCTGGATGGAGCTTGTCTGTAGGATGAGAAAAATGTGTGCAGTAGACTGCCGAAACAGCAGGGTATCCCTGTTATGTTGAATATGAATATTCCTAGGGATGTCTCCAATTACTCTACAAAAGCAGTCCTTGAGAGACAGAATCAACTTTTACACCTGCTGGTCCCAGGGGTGGAGCTGGAGGTGAAGTCATCATTTTATGACAGGGCCAGTCAAGCAAAACTTTCCTTCCTTTCCCAGTGCCTACCAGTCAGGGGACTAGAAACCATGCTTAGCAAGTAGGGGAAGGAGTAGAAATGCCAGGGAAGAAGAGAGACAAGTAGGACAGCACCCCTCACTCCTCTCTCCTGAACGTGGTTCATCCCTCGGCCAGCTGGGAGGTGGTGGGAAGATTTAAATGTCAAATCAAGTTGAGTTTTGATATTCTTACGGGGATCAACCCTTCAATTTCTGAATTGAAACTCTCTCCTTTTAGTGAGTTCAAATGATCATGGGACTTTTTTGTACCTAAGCGTGATGATAAAAGTCATGGGACTGCCCAACTTTTCACTGTGGCTGGAAGAACTTCAGCCTTTAATTCATTTTGAAGAGATGTGAGACACAAAAGTAGATTCTTTCTGTTAATACCTCATAAGCCCTGTTGGTTTAATGTACTGGTGGCAAATTAAAGCCCCCAAATTTCAGCTCTTGAGGTCCACAGACAGCTTACATGAATTTGCAGGACTGTCCTGCAGGACTGAAATGGATGTTAGAGCCCCAGATCCTGGCTGAGAAATAAGGCAGAGGGGGGAAAAAAGCAATGATATTTAATATATAGAGAGATATAAATATATATATGGATATTAATATGGGCTTGAATAGAGAAATACTTATTAATGCCTGTAAAGTTGTACATACCTAGATTTTGCTATTTTCAAAGTTAACCTTCCCTGGCTAAGCAAGAGCTAGTCCACTGGCCACTTCCCAATGCCATAAGAAGAGTGGTTGCCTCTTGCAATCTAGACTTTCTGAACTGAGGAAAGCCTCTCAGTTTTCAGATAGGACAAGATTCTCCCTGGCTTAGTTTGGGTCCTGGGAAATTGACCCCAAGCCTAAGACTGTCCCTTGCTAACACCTGCTTCAGTTACAGGTGTAGAGGGAAATGTGAACACAAGGGGGCCTTTGTATGCTAGAGCTGCAGCTAGCCCTGTGCAGTCATTCAAGATAATAGTGAAGCAGAAAATATGCCCATATGCTAGGTGGGAGGTGAGGTTTTGATGATATCACAGCAAGAAATCAGGAATGCCTATATCTGATCTTGTCCAACTGGGTTGCAAAACTCTAGGGGATGCCGTTTATATCCCTAGGAATTGTGCAATACAGTGCACAGGAGGGAGGAACAGAGGATAGGAAACATGGTTTCACTTTGTTAGCACCAGGGCTAATTCCTAGTTCCCAGGTGTAGGGCTTTGGTAAAGCTGGTTATAGTTCAAAGCCTATGAAATTACCTCATCTCCTCTTAAACAAAAATTCAAATCTAATTCCAGAGGGCCACACACAAGCAATGGGTAGGCTGAAAACATGTGCCACCAGAAGAGAGATGCAGGATGGCAGAACCTGACTCCATGGGGCCCACCCTGATTCCACATACTGCTGCTTGGAGGGTGGAAATAGACTAGACTTGCTAGTGCATATGTGGGACTTTTTAACACACAAAACCCCCAACTGCTAATAAGTGTGGCCCAATCCATTTTCTGAAATCTGTAAATCAGAACAGCCACTCCTCTGACCCAGGACGAGTGAGGATGGACAGATGGACAGAGACAGATGTTCTGCTCATCCTACTGTTGTTCAATCAGGATGCTGTTCATCAGTCGAACCCCAACTGGTCACACTTATTGAACATCTATAATTGTCCTAGTCTTTATGCAGGGAGGTAAAGGGGATGGAAAAAGAAAAACATGGTTGCTAGCCTCAAGAAGATGAGAATTTATCAAATTAGGGAGTGTGTGGGATATTCTGCTGCTCCACCCAGATCCACTCTCCGCCCTGCTCTGCCCTGCTCTGTGCCTGAAAAGCTGCCCTGTATGGACCACACCAGTTTTCTCCCTTGTTCTCTGGACTAGGTCCATGTGGAACACTTGCAGGAGACTGGAAGAAGGGAGGAGAGTGAGATCAGAGTATTTATTCCCCCAGCCCCCTCCCTGCAGCAGCACTGGGGGCTGATGAAACAGCAGGTCCCAACTCTGAGTTCCGGACCTTGCCACATCCTCCCACCCCTAGCCCCTTTCAACCTAGGGCTGGTAATAAACTCTGTTACTCATCTCAGGGGACTGCATTCTCCCTCCACCCTGCTATCATCTTTATATATGGTCCCTTGATTAAACTCTCCTCAGACTGCCCAATTTGAGTGTGTCATTTCCTGCTGGGACCCTGAGTGACATGAGGAGACAGTATATGGCACAGGAAAACAAGTTGGCAACAAAAGAAAAAATAAGGAAACTGTCAAGTAAGTGTTCAGGGAAGCCCTCCTGAAAGAGGAGGGGTGAGGATGGGTCCTAAGGACAGGAAACTACACCTCTGAGTAAAGCTGTAGGAAGGGGTTATACAAAGGCAGAGTTGAAAATGAACAGAGGATGTTTAAGGAATACAGACTAACAGTCGATGTGGATGGGAGAAATCAGCAGGTGAAGAAGCAAGGGCACTTTGATGCCTGAATTAAGAACGTGCCAAGGGTTCGGATGTACCCTATTGGCAACGGGAAGTAACACTGCTACAGATACAAACCAGGGCGGGGTGGGGGGGTGTTGCTTGTTTCATAATGATTCCTACAGTGGCCATCACCACGCTCCTCTTGACTTGTTTGATCCAAGAGTGATAGATCCTAGCCTGACCTAAGCTAGGCCAACTGGAATTTGAAAACTCAAATGAAGACACATAGAGATGGATGGGTGGCATTGATTGATCCTGTGGCTGTGGCCTAGAGAGGGGCTCCATGACCTCCTCCTGAGGTCCTTCTCACATTCTGTGAGCTGTCCAAACCACGTGCATACAGTCATTCTTGGCTAAAGTTGGGGTCGTTTATAAATCAAGATAAACTGATGTGGAAATGAATGCTAGAAAGCAGGCTGCAGGCATCAGACTTCCAGGGAAATGAGACTCACATCCATATCCCAGAATGGAAAAAGAGCAGCCCATGGGATAGAGCAATCAAACAATTAGTCAGGCTATCACCTTGCACTATGTGCCCACTGAGGACAGAGCCTGGCCAGGGGTGAGGGCAGGTGGCAGGAAGGTGCTGCTATTTACCAACCTAAAAGGTTGAGGGATGCCAGAACCAGAGGGTAGGATGGCTGCTTCCAAAGGCACTGAGCAACTTAAAGCAAGGGAAAAAAATAACAAACACTCAAATACTGAAGTTTTCATCTTCAAGTTAGAGTGAAACAGAGCCTTTCTGTGACCAAGTCGGGAGGAAAAAAAAAAAAAACTCTTATTACTTGAAGTTGCCAGGTTACGACTGTTGGAAACCAATTCAGAGCCCAAATTGGCAGGTGTCTTAATTATAATATGAGTTGAATTCACACATTTGCCAAAAAGCATGTATGAATGTTAAGGCATTAATTGAGACAGACCAAGAACCAGCAGGAATGGGGTTATCTGGATGGACGCAGAGGACCTGGGAAACCCTGATCCTCATTGCTCTCTGGCACACTCTCATCTATACCTTTCTTTCCAAAGGAAACCATTTTTCCTTAGTATGACAAAGTTAACAGTTCACCCCATGTCCCACTCTTCAAGGCTGCTCACCTAATAAACAGGATTCAAATTCAACATGACCCAGAAGATAAAATGCAGAATCAGAGAAGGGAAGAAAATTTCATAAGGAATTACAGAAATTGTTCAATACATATTATCAAAAATCTGAGTTTGGATTTTGAGAGCGCTTAATAAAAGTGAGAAGTGAATTTTGGACTCGGCTGAATTTACTGATACGTGCACTCATTAGAAATACTGAACTGGATGGCTAAAGTTCTATGAGTTTGCTGATTGGGCGAATACAGACTTAGACCAAATGCCTGTCCATGCTAGGCAAGTGTGAAGGGCCAGGGATCCTCTGGAATAACCTAGAGGAAGACTGAACATTATACTACCTCTATCACGTGGGTTCTGACTAGTCTACCTCACTCTCTTCCTCTCTAGAGCAGAGAAGACCCTTCTCTCTTTTGTCTTGAAGACAAGATTGGAGAGGGAAGGTCATCTGGAATGGTGGTAGGAGGGGCTATAACTGAAATACAATCCTTGACCTCAATGAGTAGGGAGTATATTAAGTGTGGATGTTTTACCTGCCAGAAACAACACAGGTGTGGCCATTATGGAAGCCAACAGGAAAAGGACGGTGATCTGGGCCCAAGGAGTGATCTGACATCCAGAAAACTCTGTGTTCATTCATCATGGGTATCCCAGGAATTAAATGTCTTACTTAAGAAAATTTCAAGTATGGCAAAAATCAGACCTGTCCTGATTGCTCTGGTAGAGAATGCGGCCACTGTCCAAATTCTCAGAAGTGAGTCATTTCACAAAACCAGGGCCTCTTGAATGAAAAGGAAAACACACATCTTTGAGGAAGAACTTTAAAATATTGCCAGTCATGAAAACCTTTGCCCTAGCCTTTCTCAAGTGGACCCACAGTCAATTTTGCTGGAATAACAGGCACTGGGAAAAGGAATACACTTTTTAGTGGATGCCAGTTGTAAATTACAGTAATTCCAAAAGACCCAAGGAATCACTGAAGTCAGCCTCAGAGTAGGTGCTCATGAGAGTCAGGTGGCAGAGTTTTGATGTGATTTTGTATCACTGTGGACTGGATAGAGCCCTGAACCTACCTTGCGATTTTTTCACCAGACCTCAAGTGCAGTGCAGGAAGAAATATACTCAGCGAAGGGTGGGATTCCCACACTGGCTTTCAGACAGTACGGAAAGGTTACTATGAGAGGATGGTCCAAGTGGAAACCATTACAGGCATCCTGTCCTCCCAATCAAGACCAGAACACTACCCTATGAGGAAAAGAGCAGAAATCAGTGTCCCATCACAGATAAGAAAGGTGCAGACATACCGATTCCTATGATAGTAGCTCCTTATAATTCTCCAGTTGGCCGACATAAAAAACCAGTAGGTCTTAGAGAAGAACAGTGGAATATTACAACTAAATCAGATAGTGCCTTTAACTGTATGTGTTCTTTTAAGTTTGGTTCTGTTGCTGAAGCAAATCATTACAGTCCTGGTAATTAGCATGTAGATATTTATCTAGAATAGGGGCTGTCAAATATTTCTGAAGGACAAGTTGCTGCATTGTGTTGGTTATCTATGGCTGCAAAACAAATTACCCCAAAACACAGTGGCTTAAAACAATAGCACTCATTTATTATTTCAGGGTCAGGAATTTGGACACGGCACAGTGGGAAAACAGCTTAGATCTGCTCCATGATGTCTGGGTCCTCAGTCAGAAGACTCAAAGGCTGTAGCTGGAATCATCTGAAGGCTCACTCACTCATATGTCTGGCAGCTGATGGCAGCTTCCACTGGCTTAGGGTCTAACTGGAACTGTTGGCCAGAACACCCACATGTGCTCTCTCCATGTGACCTGGGTTTCCTCACAACATGGTGACTAGATTCCAAGGGCAAACGTCCCAGGAAAGAGTGAGTCAGGCAGAAGCTGTCCCCTCTTTCTAAACTGGCCTCATGAGTCACAAAGCATCACTTCCAGCCCACATTCTAGGGGAGGATGATTAGCCTTGAAGGGAAGTATGCTAAAGAATGTGTAGATATGTTTTCAAATTGCCACATATACCTTTATTCCACCAATAAAGGAATATCAATAATTGAGGGGTCTTTTGGATGATGGAGCAGCATATACCATATTTGTGTGTTCTGCTCTACCCAATTACTGGGTTACCCCTAAAACTTCCATTTTGGGGGTCCAGAGCAAGAGAAAGTTCTAAAGATAACCAGGGGTGCAAGTCTAGTGGCTTTGTCACCACTGTGACAAACCATCAGGTGAAATGCTGTGGGCAGTGTACAGAGCATATCAGGATATTGTGTGGAGCCTGCAGCCAGCCTTGAATGAACATGGCAGCAGCTCCTAGGGGAGTGGAGTAAGGCCATGTCCCCAACTGTAAGAAAGAACTCCTGGACTGCTACTGGACTCCAGGGGAGACTAAGAGTTTTTGACTACAGAACACCAGGTTACCATGACACTCAAGTTGTTTATTTTGAACTAACTGCCATCTGACCCACTTAGCAACAAAGTAGGGAGACCTATGAACACTGCCTCGGAAAGTGGAAGTGATGTATACAGGATCTAATCCAAGCAGGTGCTGAAGGAAATATGGGCAGGTTGCTCACACCCATAGCATCCCTAACCCCAACAACCTGCCACCACCGTCCCTCAATCTGGACCTGTGACCTCACAGGGTGTCCCCTCTGACTGGTTGACTTAGGATGGAAACCCTTATTCCTGGGCCATCTATTCCTGGCCCAGGAACAGATGGCCCTGCACTTTGCTTGAATGAGCATGAAGTAAACTGCGTCAGTCACAGGCCCTCTCAGGGTAGCCCTAAAGGACAGTAAAGGAGAGACGCCTCCCAGGTGGTAGAATTCGATGAGTTTACGATATCACCCACTTTGCCTGGAAGGAGAGATTATCTAGGGTCAGAATCTACACCTATTCCTAGACAGTAGCTTACGATCTGGCCAAATGTTGAAAAAGGAAGGAATAAGATTTTAAAATTCTGGTCAAGAAAGTACAGAGGACCATGTCAATAGATGTCTTGGAATGAGCTCCAAACCTAAAAATATTCATATCTCATGTAAACGCTCAATAAAAGACTCTCATAGTGGAAGCGGCTCTGATAATATGGTATGCTGGTTGCCCTCCCTATAGCAGCCAGACGATTTACCATGGGCTCATGAAGAAAGTAAACAATGGTACATGAAGAAAGTAAACAATGTAATATTCCACTGTTCTTCTCTAAGACAAAGCACAGACTTAAAAGCGCGGACTTCTATTGGTTGAGGCTATCTTGGTTTCTACCTTGGCTGTATGCCAATTTTCCTTCAGGAAAAACCAACCAATTTGATTGACTGATAAAACTACAATATGGCAGCTGCTCAGAGCAGACCAGCCAGCTTCTAGATGTATCAAGGAGGGAGATGGGATTTGCCCTCAGTGGACTAAATATTCTATAATTGAACTGCTTCCCTTACTCGTCGTGCCTCTGCTAACTCCATCTATCCCCACACCTTCTGAAGGCGTTATACATCATCACAGTATCCTAACCGCAGGCAAGGAGTTTATTTCACAGCATAAGGTGGAGGGTTTAGGCTGATGCCCGATGTGGCCTCTTGGTCTTGGTTCTGGTATGAACCCACATTCATTTAGAATCAATTGGACCTGCAGAATGGTGGGAAGGCCTACTGAAGAATTTGCTAAGAACAATGAGAAGCAAGCCAGTTGAGCCCTTCAGAACTTTAGCCATTTTTGAGACTCAGGGGTACCAAGTACTGTGGAAGTTGGGATTGAATCTCAAGGCTGAAAACAGGGCAGTTAGTTAAAAGTCTGCAAAAGGAGTAGTTAGATGCCCCACACTCTGCAAAAGGAGTAGTTAGATGCCCCACACCCTTCTCCACCCTGCCAGGCCAGGTGACTATCTTACCCATCCCCATAGGAGACACTCGTGTATCTCCAAGAGTAACTAAACCGAAGGTTCTCCACATTCAGAGGCACACAGTAGAGGGCAGGGGTGAGTGCTGGACTCAAACCAAAGGGATTTAGCACACTGGCTTGTGCCAAATATTGAGACTGCTAGCCCCACTTCAAAAATACCACTTTCAAAAACTCTGCAGCCAGGCAGCGGAGGAGATAAGAGTCTTCTTTGCAGAAACAAATGACCCCAGAGAAAGATACCTACAGGTTCTGCAGTTTAGGGGTCCCCCAACATAAGGACCAGCTCACTAAACACCTGTGACAAGCCACCAGCGGACAAGTCCTGCCCACTCAGGGCCTCCCATCAGCTTTGGTATCTCACTCTTAAATATAAATGGAATGTCAAGAACTGCCAGACTCTGAGGACAACTGCCTACATGGAAGACAGCATCTGGAATGAACGTCTAGGAGAAAAGGAACTCAGAGTCAAGAGAAATATGGGAGCATGAAAAAAACAAAAAAAAAACCCCACCAAACATGTAATCAATTCTCAGAGAGATAAAGAAAAGTATGGCTCCCGGAAGAAAGCAGAAAAGGGAAAGAGAGAGAGAACACTCAGAGAAGAGGAAAAAAACTCTTGGAAATTAAAAATATAAATTTTAAAGAAAAGTTAAGAGGGTTTGAAAGATAAAGGTGAATAGAAAAACTAATAGGTAATAGACCATAATACAACTTTTATTATTTTCCCAGGAGCTGGTCTAAGAGTTTTATATATATTAACTCATTTAATCCTCATAACAATCCTCTTATGTAGAAATCCCCTCCATAACACATCCTTATGAACTTTCATAACTGCAGGGATAAATAAGTATATCGAGAGCTTTCAAGGAGAAAAAAATGGGCAACAGGAAGGAACATTCTCAAGTAGGTCTGTGTCTTTATTCCAGACCTACTTGAGAATGGACTTGAAGATATGGGGTGGGGGAAGGGTAAGCTGTGACAAAGCGAAAGAGAGGCATGGACATATATACACTACCAAACGTAAGGTAGATAGATAGTGGGAAGCAGCCGCAGAGCACAGGGAGATCAGCTCGGTGCTTTGTGACCGCCTGGAGGGGTGGGATGGGGAGGGTGGGAGGGAGGGAGATGCATGAGGGAAGGGATGTGGGAACAGATGTATATGTATGACTGATTCACTTTGTTATAAAGCAGAAACTAATAAAAAAATAAAATAATTAAAAAAAACAAGAAAAAAAAAAACAAAACAGGAAGGAACAGAAATAGACCAAACATCGACACAACACTGACTGATAAAAGACAGTGGGGCAGGGCTTCCCTGGTGGCGCAGTGGTTGAGAGTCCACCAGGGGACGCAGGTTCGTGCCCCAGTCCGGGAAGATCCCACATGCTGCAGAGCGGCTGGGCCCGTGAGCCATGGCCGCTGAGCCTGTGCGTCCAGAGCCTGTGCTCCACAACGGGAGAGGCCACAACAGTGAGAGGCCCGCATACCACAAAAAAAAAAAAAAAGACAGTGGGGCAGCAGCTGCACAGTTTTGATAAAACACTACATTCAACCTGGAAATCTATACAGAACCAGAGTTTTGATCAAGTATGAAGGTATAATACGAATACCTCTAGGCATGAGAGGACTTTAAACTTTTCCTCCAATTTACCCTTTTTCTCAGGAAGAGACAAGAGATATGCTTCAGTAAAATGAGGGGTTAGCAAGAAAGAGGGGGTCCCAGGATCCTAAAAACAGGGTTTAATACAGGTGAGCAGCAAAAGGAACTCCAGGACCCCCAGAGACAGTCCAGATTAGTCTCGAGGATGAAACATAGAACGTGTGGGTTTTGAACATTCTGAAAACTTATCATTGGGTAATAACTGACAGATCAAATTGGAGCATTTTGGAAAATTGGTGATAGGTGTAAAAACAACTAAGGAGATGGAGGGTGTGGGGAGCCAATAAACTGCAGGAACACAACACACTGGCTTCACAGTGAATACTATTTATCATGGCATGAACACTAATTAGTGATTTAACCAGAAACCAGAAAATAACCAGACTGAGATGTAGAGAGGGGAAGAAGTGTGAGTGAGTTAGTCCTCACCTACAAAAACAGGAAATCAATAATAACGCCTAAAACTGGTACACCGTGAGGAAGCAACATAAGCATATTACTTAACAACATGTAGGTAAGCAGCAAGAGAAATGGCCAGTAGAAATCAAAGTGGCTGCCTGGGAAGAGTGGGCAGAGATGGGGAGAGGTGGAGCAGGAGATGCTATTTCTAATTTCTTTCTTTTTCTGTCCTCTGTAGGCCAGGATCTAATTTTCTTAACTATGCACTCTTATAACCTTCATAAAAACAAATTTAAAATTTTTGATGTTATTATATGAGAAAGCAAGTGCAAACAGAAAATAAGAATAGGAGAGTGAGATTAAGCCATACACAGAATCCCTTACTGCATGTAAGTAAGGCTCTGACAGCTGGAAGAGTTGAGCTCAAACCTGACCATGCCCTCGCTTCTTAGTAACCCAAACAAAGAACAAAACACTGTCCAGAACAGTAACTAAAACATAATTAGATTATCAGAACAATATTAAATTAGAGGCTAATCAACTACACATTTCTGGTAAATGCTGAATGGTATAACATTGGCTAAAATACCTGGCCACAGCTAAGTCCAAAACTGATGGTCACTATCACAGAAAAAAATTGCTGGGATTTACATAAATCTGAAATCTTATTTTAAAATTTAATTATAATTGCAGTTGTATTGGTAAAGGTGAGTGCTCTCATTTTTAAAGATTGACATCATGGTGCAGAGACAATCACTTTTCTGCACTGTCAGCATTCAGCGGCTCCAGTGGTCACCATGCGGCACATGTAAGATCCTACATAGTTATGGCTTCCAGCCGAGGCTGGCAGAGGAGCAAGGTCTTGTGCTCACTGTACCAGTGTGGGGAAGTGCTCACGGTGATGTTGTCACAGACTCACTAAGCTTTCCTTTCCTTATCTCTCATGGTAATCAACTAAGGTGACGGTCTCCTCTTCAACTCTTGGAATTAAAGATACCATCACTGATTGATAATCCAATTTCACTATTAGTGCACTGCTTGAAGAGGATGCCTCTGAAGAACGTTCTTAAAAGCTGACTATTTGGACACCTCTTAGGAGCCATTTCCAATCCTCTCAGCCTTTTCTGCTGGGGCGCCTGTCAGCCTCTCACAGGTGCAGCCTGACGGCACCTGGTCTGGGCTCGGACCATGCCTCTCACCACCTACCCCAGGACTCCTCCACTGACACTCAGCACCATGCATGTGCAAGCTGGGAGTGCAGGCGACTTGATGTCCAGTGGGGCAAAGCCTTGACCAATGGAAGATAGGAGCTGATGGGGAAATGTGTCTGCCTCCACCCCCAGATAGACAATCCTGAGAAGCATCTCATAGCTTCCAGCAAGCATGGCAGTGGTCACAATGCATCCTTGTACTGGCCCTTACTCTTTCCCTGCTTTACTACCCCATCCTTTACCTCTGCTGCCTGAGATCACATACCCTGATGAAGTTGTGGCACATAAACCTTGATCTTGATCCTGAGCTCTGCCTTCTGGGAAACCCAAGTGAAGACAAGGGATTACGATTATTGCCTTCACTTTCATTTTAAATTTCTAATATTTTCCCATGCTTGTTCCATATAAGCACTCGAGAAAGGGTTGTTCTTAAGCCTTGAATCTAATGATATGCCATAAGCAATCCGATTGGCATTAAATATTTTTAAAAACTGTCTCAGATTCCACCTGCACCTCAGCTCTCATTGCAGGCACACCTCTGGAATGGAAGGATAGCAGGATCTTCACAGCAGTATTGCGCCAGAAAGAAATACTTGTGCTTTCAAGATGACTTCTTCAGCAGGTTCCAGTAAATCAGTTATTTTTCCACAAGGACCTATTGGTTGTTACCAAGTTTTACTGTGCCAGCACTGTTATTTGTGAAGTGTATTAGTCCACTCTCTTTTGGTCAAGCAGCCTTTCTAACACATCAAGGATGCTATGCCATTTGAGCATTTTGGAGAATTGTGTATCAAAGCAGTTTTACTATCTCATGTATGTCATATAGTTTACCTTTGGCTAAACACTGAATAATACTAGCGGCCGTCTACCTTTTTTGCTTATGACCAGCAATTCTGCTACATTATGCAGTGTCATAGGTACTTTCTGAAAACACAACTGAAAGGTGTGAACAAAACACTGCATGCCTGTGATCCCTAAATCACTCATAGTTTCACCATGTGTTTTCCATTATCAATGACAATTATAGAACATTTTGCATTGTTGATTTTCCATTCAATACGTGTTTTTTCTTTCCTTCAGATTCACTAAGTTGTTATCCGCATGAGACTTAGAAATCTCTTGACAAGCAAATAAAGTAGAACATAATAGAATTCCGTCTGATTCCATGGTGCTCTCAAACTTAAAAAAAAAAAAAAGCTATCTGGTTGTCTCTGCACGCCCAAATATCAGGTGCATCATACGCAAAATTTAGGATTGTCAGTCATCCATGTTTTCTAGAAGGATATTTGCATCTAGAATTCACAGCCTGGACATTTCTCAAAATTCCTCAACTTCTGAAAATGGTTGGGAACCTCTAGCAATCTTTTTGCCAAGGTTTTTGTTTAAATTTTAGCCTCTGTTTTCAATTGTCTTTTGAAAACAAAGATTGTGCCTTTGTAAAACAATCTTGTGAAGTAGATTGTTTCAAAGTTTGATTAATAAAATAGAATGTTTCCCTCTCCCTTCAACATTTTCTTTTTAAAAAATACCTCATATTCTTTTTTATGTCTGGATCAAAGAAAATTTATCATGGATATTTTCATACATTCTTCTGAAGTTCTTTCAGGAAATTTTAAGGTAAAAATCTTCACATTTTGCTTTTAATTCATCTTCACAGGATGAGAAGAATTCTCAAATAGAAAACCTTATGGAGGGGCTTCCCTGGTAGCACAGTGGTTAAGAATCTGCCTGCCAAAGCAGGGGATACAGGTTCGACCCCTGGTCCGGGAAGATCCCACATGCCGCAGAGCAACTAAGCCCGTGTGCCACAACTACTGAGCCTGAGCTCTAGAGCCCATGAGCCACAACTACCGAGCCCGCGCCACAACTACTGAGGTCCACGCGCCTAGATCCCATGCTCCACAATAAGAGAAGCCACTGCAATGAGAAGCCCGTGCACCGCAACGAAGAGTAGCCCCTGCTCGCCGCAACTAGAGAAAGCCTGTATGCAGCAATGAAGACCCAACGCAGCCAAAAATAAAATAAACAAAATAAATTAATTAAAAACAAATACACAAAAACCTTATGGAAAGATTCTTGGCTAAAATTGAATTAACTAAACTAAGAATCAATTACAGTTCTTAAAGCTTATTTTGTTTAATTTTATGAATAATTCTAGGAAGTCAACAACTACAAATATCAAATTATATAATTGACTCTCCATAATCTCTATTCTTTTTTTCTGTTCTACCTTTTAATGTTATTTATATGTTTATAAACATTTCTCAGCCTAAAACTGACACAGTGTACTTCCTACAGTATCCAAATAAAACAAATTCTCCCTGATTTCTTGTTTTAACTCCAGTCTAATTTTTCTGTTTATTTAACTATTTGAAACATCTTAATTTTTGTACATAAAATTGACAGCTTATCACCATCAGTTTTTGCAGCATCTTACACTTGCAATATTCAATGTACGTTTATATTTCAACCGGTTGATAGAATTTCAACATATAAAGCACACAAAGAGATTTTTCACTCTAAGTTACTTCCAAATGCTTATGTATGTTTGGAACTGAATTCAATTATTTATAATAAACTTGTTCTTGTGTTTCATACATTTATATGATGGGGATCTGCACGATCACATGACCACTGATCATGCAAAAGTTCAGAAATCCCAAAACTAACATTGATGGGGGCAAATAGCTTTTTGCCCTTACAATGACTAAGGTCAAAGCTGAAGCCAAAATTAGATTCTTTTAACCATATTTTTTCCCTGCCTCATATTACCTCAACCACATTTTTGAATGGCATTGAATTCTTACATCAACTATATCCATACTGGGTACTGGTCCAAAATCTATGTTTTTTGTCTCTTGTGACTCACAAGAAGTTAAAACAGAAAACAAGAGAGCAACATCTGTGTGGTTATTTCCAGAACTACAGATATTTCAGGAAGTCTTATAAGAAGCCTAAAGATACACTGGTGTAATGCTTTTCTTTTTCTTACTGTGCCTGAAAAGTCAATAAATTCTTTTTAAATTATGTAAACTTTTAACTAAGTTACCAGCTGAGACAGCATCTTGAAGATTGAGATTATCTAGCCTCTAAACCAGAGGCAGGAACCACAAGGTGAAGATGGGTGGGGAGACGCAGGAGGCTGTGACACATCTCATGTTTTTACCTAATGATCCACTCACAAATGTTGTTTCCTGTCCTCACACCGTTAAGCTCCACTGATCTCAAGGTTTTAGTGCCCAAATGACCCAAAAAAGTTCTTAAGGAAACTGAGAATGCCACCTGACCCCACTGTCATTTCCTTACACAATTAGAGAAATGGTGAACAAAAGGAATAATTTTTTTTAAATACATACAAATATATATATTCTGGAAGAGTATCGTATATGAAACGTAGGGGAATGTTTTATGCATCGCCATATACTGTTATACCCAAAAGTAGAAATTAACAGAAACTACCCCAGTCCTATACAGACAGGTCTGTGGATGTCTCAAGGGACTGAGGAATGACAGACTGGGCCACCTCAAAGGACTCCATCCATACAGGTGGTGGTCACAGGAAAGGGGAACCTGAAATAGTAGTGGAGGACGGGGGTCTTAAAAACCAGCTGCAAAAATATGTATTGTCTCTGCCTGTAGTTCTTGTCCCTCTTTATTTCTCCCAGTATTGTGTATGAGTTACGTTGGTTATGGTTAAGTTTAACATTTGGTTCATAGGTTACAGATTATCAGTTGGGCTTAAGCTAAACCTCAATAGAAACTCACATCACTGGGAGAGCACGGGCTTGGATGACAGTGAACTCAAGTACTCATTTCTAGATGCAGCAGTTGTTGATCACTTTGGGCTATTCTCCAAAACACACGTTAACATATATAATTTGACATTTGTGGGATCATATTATACATGCACACCTGAGGGTATCTTTTTCTTTGTAGTACAGTTTTTTGTTTCTCTCCTTTTCTTCCTAAGATGGTCTTTCCTTCTCCACTCTTTCCTCTCCTGATATCCCCCAAGTCTCACAAATGACCCATGTTTTCTGTCCTAATATACCATATCCATACACAGTTGTTTGGGTTTTTATTTTTCTTTTTTTGCCATTGTTTACAATACACAGTACACTGGTCTTTGCATCTTACTTTTGAATCCCATAATACTTTGTGGAAATTCTTCCTAATCAGCCAGTTTGGCTCTAATTCCTTCTTTTTGATTGCATAATAATATTCTAGGGTGTGGATGGGCCATAATTTATTGAACCTTTCTAGTATTCAGAATGAATGGCTTTTCAAAATTTTTCTTTTTTACTTACATATCCTTACATGCCAGTCACTGGTACTTTTATTTCTATGGCATTGGTTCCCAGGCATGGGATTGGTGGGACACAGATACGTGTTTTAAATTTGAAAGAACCTGGCAGATTATTTTATAAAGCAATAACAGTAATTTACTTTTCCACAGACAGCATATGAAGAAACCTCTCACTCCTCCCTACTCTTCACCAACTCATTATACCAGGCATTTCCACTCTTCCTAATGTGTTCTGCATGGTGGATGTAAAGTGATTTTTCACTTTGAATGTAATTTCTGTGTTTGTGCATATTTGTATATTTTTCAGTCACTTGGATTTGCTCTTCTATGAGCTGCACATTCATTAGATAAGAAAGGAGACACACTCACAAAGATGGGAGGGATGAACAATTATAGATGAATTCTACATACAGCACTATGGCAACTCACTGGAAAACCTTGAAGAAATGGGAGGATGCCTAGAAAATTTTTATGTATCAAAATTCACCCAAAAAGAAGTAGAAAATACAAATGGGCTGATTAACATAGAAAAATTAGAAAGGTAAATTAATATCTACTTTTTAAAAGATACCAGAACCGGATATTTTCATAGCTAAGTTCTACCTAACCTTTAAAGAAGAGATAATTTCGATGATATTTAAATTATTGTAGCTCTTAGAAAACTATGGAAAAATCCCCATTTAATTTTGTGAAGTCAGTCTATTTTTAAAGATACAGTTAGAGTGCAATTCTCACTTATAAATATATCAATCTCACTTATACATTTGTAAGTAAAAGTCAAAATATTGGGGAATAAAATCTAGCAGTACATCAAAAGAATAATATACTGTGGTCAAGTGATGGTATCTAAACATGAAAAGATGGTCTGAATTAGGAGCTCTATTCTCTTAATGCATTAGATTAACAAATTAAATGGCAAAAACCAAATGACTGCATTAATAGATACTGAAAAATTATTTGATAAAAGCTCAGTAATTGGACTTCCCTGATGGTGTAGTGGTTAAGAATTCGCCTGCCAATGCCAGGGACACGGGTTCAATCCCTGGTCCAGGAAGATCCCACATGCCACGGAGCAACTAAGCCCATGCGCCACAAGTACTGAGCCTGAGCTCTACAGCCCACAAGCCACAACTACTGAGCCCATGTGCCACAACTACTAAAGCCCACGCGCCTAGGGCCCATGCTCTGCAACAAGAGAAGCCACCGCAATGAGAAGCCCGCGCACCACAACGAAGAGTAGCCCCCGCTCTCTCCATCTAGAGAAAGCCCGCGTGCAGCAGTGAAGACCCAACACAGCCAAAAATAAATAAATAAATAAATAAATAAATTTATTAAAAAAGAAAAAAGCTCAGCAATTATCTCCAAAATGGGGGAAATTGTGACGAAGTCTGTTACCAAAAATCCTCAAAAAAAAAAAATCACCCCAAATAGTGAAATATTAAAACTAAGCCAAGGGCTTCCCTGGTGGCGCAGTGGTTGAGAATCCACCTGCCGATGCAGGGGACACGGGTTCATGCCCCGGTCCGGGAAGATCCCACATGCCGCGGAGCGGCTGGGCTCGTGAGCCATGGCTGCTGAGCCTGCGCGTCCGGAGCCTGTACTCCGCAACGGGAGAGGCCAAAACAGTGAGAGGCCCCCGTACCGCAAAAAAAAACAACAAAAAAAAACCTAAGCCAAATAAGTCAGGCATCGTGTATCAATGCCTGCCACCACCATTATAATTTAATATTATTTTAGAGGGTCTAAAAAACACGAAGAAAAAAGTTGATTAAACTTTGCATGTTCATATACCTAGAAAATCAAAGAGAAAGAAACTTCTGGAACTCACAAAAATCAATAGCTTTTCCTTATATTAGTGATATGGCACAAGAATCCAGAAGCTATAAAAGAACAGGTAAACATATTTGATTATATAAAATTTTCAACATTTTGTAGAACAGAATAAACCATAGCAAACCCAATATAAAAATAATTGTTTGGAGAAAATACGTTTGCAACAAAGATGATCAATAAAGTATTGATATCTATAATACATAGAGTTCTTACACATTCGCAAGAAAAAGACAAACAACCCACTAGAAACAAGTGTTGAAAGTCATACCTTGATGAGATAAGGAAATAGACATTATACCACAGAGAGCAGGTTTCCCCTCAAAACGGTTGCTTCTAGCAAAGCAAAGCGTGCCAGGTTAACAATCAGATTGCAACTCTGCTTTCAGCACACTTTAAAAAATAATAATATAAAGGAGAAAGCATATGTACCACCTTTCAAATCCCCTCGCACCAGCACCACCTCAAATTGTATGCCCTCAAATTCTAGTCTTATACTTCATACCAGGCTGTCTTGGTTGTGGAGGAAATAGAAACACAGGTACCCTTTAAGTCTCTGGAGGTGATTTCTGACTCTGGCTTGATAGTACCCCTGTGAATTCCAGTTCACATATGTGGGGACCTGAAATCCTGCTGAGCTGCAGAAGAGGTTCCCCCTGGCCCTGGATGTCCTTAGCACTCTTTATACTCCCGATCTGTAGTGTAGCCCTGAAGGACAGATCACCTGCATTTTGGATGCAGATTTAGGTGGTGTCTGTAGTTTTACCACCAGGTCCCACCCACTAGACTGGGCTGTTTGGATGGAATCAGGACCCTGGGTCAGGACACCCCATTATACCCTGTGTAGAATGCACCACAGGACATTTCTTCAGGTGCAAAACAGCAGCCCAGCCACTCCCCTGTCCAGGCCAGTCCCCACTCCCTCCTGCTATGAGTTGATCCACATGTGTTAGTTATGACAACTTGGACATTGCCCAGTGACCTGGGCTGAGATGAACAGCACTGAGTGAAATGTTCAGAGCCCACCAGTTTCGGAGCTGCCTCTTGGTCCCAGCCCATGTGTACAGCCTCCATGACCTGTGCCTCATACCCTTTCTCCCGGAGACTGTGTGTGTCTTCTACAGAAAGCACAGCAATCCAAGAGTGACAGTGGAGGGAATGTGTGGAAACAACCAAGAAGGGGTTAACATGGTGTGGATGGCTGAGGCATCAACAGTCTTTCTGCCCCAGAGAGAAGGTGGATATGACAAAAGCAAGGTGGGGAGTCTCTCAGGGAAACTGACAAAGCAACTGTGACACATCCCAGGAGTGAGTGGGCTTGGAGGTTAGCAGGGGACAGGGAGATGCAGACTTTCAAAAAGCATGGGGAGAGATGAACCATGCAGATAATTCAAAACCTGCAAGAAGGAAACTATACTAAACACTTAAAAGCAAAGGTTGTTAGTTTCAATCCTTCTATACAAGTTAAGACAAAAAGGCAAAAAAGAAAAAAAAAAAAAAGAACAGGTAAGGAGAGGGTATTTCAACACTGGAATCAAAACCGAGGCAGCCAGGGGCTGAGAGAAGGGCAAAGATGTTTTCTGCTAATGGCCCATGATCCTAGCTCCAATCCATGAAGAATCAGGTGGGTTTTTGCAATTTTCTCATAGCTCTCATGATGCCCACACCAAACATTTAGGAAGCAGTGCTCATAGATGGAGTGCTGAGCTAAGCATCATGGTAGGTACAGGGGAAATGTAAGACCTACTCTCTGCATGAACTACTGGAAGGCACTAAACAGCAGTACTGGCTGGTTTTATGTAGGACCTTTGCTCTTCAGCATGCTGGTCCAGCAACATCCACATCACCTGGGAGTTTATCAGAAAGGCCCAATCTCAAGTCCCACTCCATTCCTTACTGACTCAGAATTTGCATTTTTAGCAAGATTCCCCAGAGGCCGTGTTTGAGAAACACTGATATAGGCAATGAGGCAGAATGGAGAGACTGCCTGGAGGCAGGGTTGCTATCCAAAGCTTCAGGGACAAGTTGGATCTTGGACAAACCTTGAGTATGGATGCCGAGTGGACTGAGAAGTGCTGGGGTGGAAGAACTGAAGGTATCCTCAAGGCCCATTTCAAATGCTTCACACATATGAACTCAGGAGGATACATCCACCCTGCCTGTCCTCTCCCCAGCAAACTTCCCTGGGATGTTTTAACTCAAGAAATGGCCCTGGTTATCAGGTGTGAACTGACCCAGTCAAAGAAACTGGCCTGGGCTACCAAGGCCATTCTGCCATTCAGCTTTTTGGCTGCACTCCAGAAGTGGGCCTGGGGTTTCTGCAAGGGGCCCCAGAATGACCTCATCACACCAGGCCTTTCTTTCCCTTACTCACCGAGACCTTCCTGTTGGGGTAAATATGTGTTTAGGTACAAGTAACATACTTCCTCCCCATTAAAGTGCCTGGGACTGTTACTTTTGCTTTTAGGAAACCCATAAAAGGGAAACTTCAACTCAATCCAAAAGAAAGGAATAGCTCATACATTAAGAATGGCCCTAATCCCTTAGCAAGGGGCTGTTCTCTATGTCCAGAAAGGGGAGATTAATCCATGCACACTTACTGGATGCTTTGTATGAGGCAGATGCAGCCCTCCACACTCCACTCCTCCCACCCCCCGCCCCCAAGAATACCTCTTCCTGAACTTTGCTTCTGCAGCTGACCTACATTGAAGAGTGTTTCACTTTAAAATGGCTCTTTGAAGTGCTCTGCTGAATCTACTCCATGGATCTTGTTAAAGAAATTGATTACATTGCCCTAGTAGCTGCCATTATGAGCTCCATGATACACCAGTCAACAGCTACAAAAGAAAATTAGGAGCAAGAGGAAGAAGAAGTTGAAGATACTCATCTGTGCTCCAGAAGCTCTGGAAGCTAGTCTGTCCACCGTGAAATTTACAGGGCCTTTAATTCACTGATGTGGGACTCTCCAAGTAGGAGGTCTGATAGATGGGGCTTTCCAAACTTATTTAACCACCTTTTTCAAGATGGTCTTGTGTAAAACATTTTAGTACAGACTTCACCATGTCCATATCTTCTCAAAGAAGACCCGTGGAAGATACTTCTCTCCTTGAATCCAATACCAAGAATGGCTATGTGTCTCCTGCGGAACTACCCTGCCTGAGAATTCGAAACTAAATGTGTTTTACTCTTCATTGGCTGCTGGGGCTGAGGGCACGATGTTGGAAGGCCTCCAGCAAGTGTACTGAAACTTGGAGCATACCCTCTGTGGCCTGACTCACTGGTGTCCACTTGTTTTCCTCCATTTCCTCAACAATTTAACTGAAATGTTTCTCTTGGACTAGCTCCATTTGTAAGTTGCATTAAATCTTTTTCCAAACAAAAATTCAGAGAGGCTAAACGACTTGCACAAGGTCACACAGCTTATCAGAGAGGAATCCAAGATTCAGCCTCACTTCCGCCTATCTTTGAGGCCTAAGCTCTCCTAGACCACCTTCGTAGTCCCGTGTGGGCCCATGAAAGTTCTGGGTGTGTTGGTGACACTGGGGGCTGGTAGGAAATGACCATTATTGAACAACAATGATTTGGCTTAATCTTTCCTTCTGCCTTTGCTTGTTTCTTGCTGCCTAGCCTCCTCCACACCCACCCTTTAGGACCCCTTCCCTACTTTCCAAGACTTTTCATCAGCTCCCCAAGTCCAAGACCCCTAATCTATGACTCACAGCTCCAGCCCACGTACTTCTAGATAACCAGATATAGGAGAACAATGTACTGAGTGGTCAGCACAGACACCAGCCATAATAACGGGGTGACCATTCCAGCTGAGTCTCCCCCACCTGCATACAACAGAAACCCAGCCACAGGGGTGGCTTGACTAATTATGGCCTTGTCTGACTCACACAAATACCACAGCTGCTTCATCCAGCTCTCTACTCTGCATCCCTGGAGTGATGCTTTCATCCCCCTGGTTGCCACATGGGCTCCAGATGGCTGGCCTACTGCCAGCCTCATATTTGCATTCTAAGCAGGAAGAGAAAAGAAGAATAAATTAAGAGGAGGGGGAAGGGACAGCAAGAATATGAAGGAAGAACAATTTCCTAGGAATCCCTAGCAGATTTCCCCTTTAGTTTCATTGGCCAGGATGGTGCCACACAATCACCTCTAGCTAGAAGGGAGGCTGACCTGAATGTAATCACAGTTAGAAAGGAAGGAAGAGCATGAGGTTGGGGCAGTCAGCTGAGCTGGTGTGATCTTCCACACCAGAGGCCACCCCAAATGCTTGAGCTGAGTACAAGATGTAGAAAGCAGGCAGCAGGGACTAGAAGGGGAACACCAGGGCTGAGAGGGTTGGCAGAGTCATCTAGGGGGTGCATCCAGGGTCACTGTGCTGCACCCCAGGCTCCCCTTCAGATCTGAAGGGCTCATTCCCCCCTGGTGCTGGGAGTGCTGCTAACACAGCCACAGCTGTCAGCCTCCTTTGGGCATCACCTCCACTGAAAAGAGTCACATTCCCTTCCCAGGACAGCCTTCATCCATTGCCTCATCTCTTCATAACTATGAAGGGTCCTCCCAGCTCCAGAGCTCCCCAGGGAGTCAGCTGAGGCCTTCGTTGAGATTGCCCTCTTCTCATCCTACTTCCTGCCTTTCCCTCCCAACTGAGTTATTCCTAAGCACTCCTAATAAACATGTGGCAGGCTAATTTCCCAGGGGCACAGCCTGCACCAGGGAATAAGCCACTTCTTTCTTTTTCAAGTTCAACCTAACAGGTGTGTCTAACAGGTATGTCTGGTGAATGTGAGTATGTCTGAAGCCCTGAGCCACGTGCTGGGAATAGAGGGGGTAGTGAATCCAAACAGGAACAAGCATCAGACCCCACCTTTAAGGAGCTCACAGGCTTGTGCAATGGAGCTGGGAAAACAAGCAGCTAAGACACAGGACAAAACAGAGTAAGGCAAATATAAAGTACAATGGATGTTCAGAGGAGGAAGATGCTATCAATGGTCTGACCAGAGTAGTAAGAGACTAGGAAATTCGTAGGAGCTTCACAGGAGAGGGAGCCTTTGAAATGACCTCTGAGGATGACAGGGCAGAGCCCATGGCAGAGAAGCACTCCAGGCAGGGCTAGCATAAGCAAATGTCCAGAGGGTAGTAACTCATCCAGTTTGGCCAGAATGAGGAGTGAAATTGAGCACTAGTTCCAAGTCAGACAGCCGGGACTTGACTCCCAGGTCTGCCTTCTCTGAAAGAGGGGGATCAGGCATATTGCTTAACCTCTCACAACCACGACTTTCTCATCTGCACAATAGTAATTATATATCCCCTTTCCCCAAAGGGCTGCCATGGGGATTGAGTAGCTAAGACATGTAGACCACTACACAGACACCTGGAGAAGCCTGAGGCTCAAATGATACTCTAGTTGTTATCACACAAGCAGAGATATTGAGGAGGCTGTTGTTTAAGCCAGTGGTGCTCAAACTCAGGTCCCCAGACCAGCAGCATCAGTAACATATTGTTAGAAAAGCAGTCTTGGGCCCCACTCACCCCAGGCCTACTGAGCCAGAAACTCTCTTGGTGGGCCTGTCAATCTGTGCTTCAGCAAGGACTAGTTGGAGAACCACTGTCAGGAAGGGCTTGGAAACAGTGCAAAAAGCCCATTTGGTGAGAGAGATGAATCATTTCCGTAACCTTGCCTTTCACTCCACTTCCTCAGATTCATAATGAAATATGCAAAAGAGACATCAGAAGAAGAAACATCCAGGGCAGTGGCCACCCTTTACTCTTCTTCCTTTAATGTGCGGTACAGAGCAAGAGACAACTTTCCAAATTCCACAGACCGTTAGATCTGGGATGGAGCCCGACATTTTTTTCTTTACTTTTGGAGAAACTTAGGTCCTGAGGGGTAACAAGCCATGGCCAGTGTCTCAGATTCATTGGCAGAGTCAGGACTGAAGCTCAGGCTTCCCAGCTTCAAACTATGATGGTTAAAAAATGGAACTGTTCTGGTCAAAGAGGAAAGTCAATGAGAAAGTAGATCAAAATGACGCCATAGGAGACCTGGGTGAATAATCAAGAGCAACTCAAAACCAGCTAGTGGAGTTAGGGAGCAAAAAGGTTGCATCTACAGTATCATTTTGCAGAATCCCCAACCAAAATTATCAACCTAACATCCACTGTTAAGGCCCATATTCCACCATTATAATTAAGAGCTTTTCATACACGACAAACCAGGCAAGGCTAAACCCACTGCTACATCAAAATAAGAATATCCATAAGGCTTTAATTATAAAAGGAAGGAAGAGGAGGAGAGGGAAGAAAGAAGCAAGAGCCATTTTACAGAGCCATACAAAAGAAAACTACAGCTCCTAAGTTCTTATATTTAAATGGATCTGTGACGGGGGAAATAGCTAAATTGCATAGAGTTGTAAAAACTATCTACTATAAGTTTGAACTTTGTGAAACTACAAAAAAGAAAGATATTCTTGGCCGTTAATGTGTCAGCCTTAATGAAAGGAACTGGCGAGTCCAGCCTGAGTTAGGGTGGGTCAATGTGCCCTCACTGTGTGGGATGCAGAAAGGCGCAGACAACAAAAAATTAAGGATTTAAAAAGAGGAGCCAGACTGAACCAAAGAGATCTTTGGTTGCTCTTAGCTCTGGGTTTTACCAAGATGTGATTGGAGGAGGGGTGAGCAAGGACAGTTTTGTATGTTGTGCCCTAAACAAGCCTGCTGCTCCTACCCACGGGGCAGGCGACAACTGAAATCCATGTGGCGCTCTGCTCACCCAGCCATGCTCAGACCAGCACAGGGTGGCACATGTTCCTAAGCTCATAAGACCAAATGACAGAATCATGCTGCTGGGTTGCCTTTTAATATCTGTAATTAAGTCTGTTCAAAGCAACCCATACCTTTAAACAAATGATGGGTTCTTTTCAAATAATTTCCTTATTTTCTTTGTAAAGTACCAGACTCAGGAGATCCAACCAACCATTCAGAGTCCCTATCTTGGTGTTGAGACAGAGCAAAGTGAGAATCTCCCCTCGGAGAACAACGTGAGCAGATCTGCTTTTAGGAGGAGGCACCAACTACAGTGCAGTCCTTCATAACTCCCCTCATTATTTTTAAAATTTTTATCTTGTTTGTTTCTGCAGTGACTCTTCTCAAGATCTTAGTGATTTTGATGATATATTTGGGGATCTGCTTTCTTGCTTCATTCCATGACACCTCCATGTTCTACGTGACTGTCAGACCGATTCACTTATAGAAATCCTTCCCCAACACTCTTTAAAGGGTGAGCTCTTTAAAGGGTCAAAATTAAACAAGCAGGAATAGTAGTGGCCTCCTCACTTTCACAAGGAATGGGAAAGAAGCGCTTCTCTCTGAGGGAGGAACTGGGTTCTAAGAAGTACTAACGAAAGGGAGTTGACTTGTTTGATGCTGGAAGATTTCTAACCCACACAACTGGACAGTGTGTGGGGGTGAGGCTGGTGCTACATGTGTGCTCAGCATCAGTCACGTGCCCCCAGGCTATTCAGGATCTGACCATTCATCTCCACCTCCACTGCTCCCATCCTTAACAAGCCTCGTCATCGTGGGAACTTCGCCTAACTTGTTTCCCTGCCTGTGTCTGCCTTAGCAAGCGGTGCTCAATGCAGCGCCAGAGTGATGTGATCCTGTTGAAACATCTGTCCCTCTGCTACCCAGGGCCCTCCAACAGCTCCCCAGCTGATGCCCACTAAAGGGAAAAGCCCTCCCCAAGGCCTGCCAGCCCTACACGACATGGCTCCCAACTACCTCTCTGCCATGGGTCCCTACACACTCCCCCCCCACCCCCTCTGCTCCAGCTACTCTGGCCCCCTTGCTGTTCCTTTGTGCAAAAGTATTGAAATTTCTTCAGGTCGGACATATATCTAAAAATGGAACTGCTGAATCAGAGCATCTCTTCATTTTCTAGATATTGCCAAATTGCTCTACAAATTGGTTCGCCAATTTACATTCCTACCCACATTATGGAAGAAGGCTGGTTTCTCCACATCCTCAGCAACATTGGCATTTTCATCTTTACTAGTCAGATAGGTGGGAACGGTTAGCCCGATACTGTTTCAGTTTGTATTTTCTTGATTAGGATGGAAATTTAGCATATTTTCCTGTTTATTGGCCATTTGTATTTCTTATTCTGAAAAGCTGATGGGGGAGAGAGGAGATTTTAACAACTCAATTTCTTAGAAAAGTTTATTCGGTTTTTCTATTTTTCATAAGTCAATTTCACCAATGTATAATTTCTAGGAAATTACGTGTTTTGTCCAAATTTCCAAATGTATTGGCACAAAGTTGCTCTGGGCGTTCTCTTATGATGGTTATTCTCTGTTCTACTTAGTTTAGTCTTTTGTTGCTGTTGTTGCTAATATTGCTTCTTTGTGCCTCTTCTCATTTTTTTCCTTCATCCATTTTGTTGGAGGTGTGATCACTGGGACTGTGAACGGTCTCAGGTCAGGTTTTGTGAATGAGTTATGAACAAAGTTTTCAGTTTTCAGAATCTTTTGGATTTCAGACTGGTGGACTACAGATTATGGGTCAATGCTTTCATTTTCATTCAGCTCTAATTACTTTGTAATCTTTGTTCTGCTCTCATTATTAACTCATAAGGCATTTAGAAAATTATTTTTTAGTTTTCAAAAACATGTTTTTTGTTTTTTATAATTTATGCAAAGACGGTTTTTAATTTAACAAATTGTGGTCAGAGAATGTGGTCTGTGTGATACCATTTCGTTCTTTTTTTTTTTTTTTTGTGGTATGCGGGCCTCTCACTGTTGTGGCCTCTCCCGTTGCGGAGCACAGGCTCCGGACGCGCAGGCTCAGCGGCCATGGCTCACGGGCCCAGCTGTTCCGCGGCATGTGGGATCTTCCCGGACCGGGGCACGAACCCATGTCCCCTGCATCGGCAGGCGGACTCTCAACCACTGCGCCACCAGGGAAGCCCCCATTTCGTTCTTATTTGCTAATAACTCTATTATGAACTCGGATCTTGTCAGTGTTTATCAAAGTTCTCTATAGAGTCTCAGTTCCAGAGCTTCTCTGCTGATGACTCATGAATGGACTGTGGGTGTTGTAACATATTGATTTCTTCAACCCTCAGGACAGTTGAGCAGGACCTTCTCATAAGCAAGCTTATCTGGGTTTCCTGAAGGGCAGTCCCTTGCCCAGGAAGCTCACGCAATAGTCTCCATGGGCAGTAAACTCACGACCTCCTTCCAGCCTTTGTGCTCTATGGTAATGTGCTAAGAGCCCAGACAAGGTGACATTCACATCACCAGCCAGGTGCAGAGCTCATGGCTGCCCAGCAAGGACAAGGGGTCTGTGGAACTGATGTTCATATTCCAGGTGCCCAGGAGATGGAGCACAGCCAAGGCCTCTGGTAGAGACTGGGGCCCAGGGAGGCTCAGTGGGGCTCCCAGCTGACATAGCTTCAGGCAGCAGCGTCAACTCTCTGCTTTACGTATTTCAGTCACTTCTGTCCATTTGTGCCTGATGTACCCTTTTAGTGGCATCCACACCAGCTGCAGGGGTGACTGTTCTAACAATGTTATGTGTGCTTTGTAAAGTAGAGCTACATCATCTTTTAAACTCTTAACATAACACATTTGATTGCCTTTGATATTCATTTGTATTTCAACATTATAAGAAATTTCAACATTACATTTGTTAATGAAAGAGAACTATTAGATTCTTCACGTATAATTTCAACTGTTGCAAAATTTTGTATGGTTGTAAATATTGTGCTTTAATTTTGATTAAAAAATTATTATTTATGTGAATAAAGTTTCTCATTTATTGTGATTATCAAGAATTTGAACTTATTGTCATCAAAAATCTTGATCTGGAATGTGTCCAGCAGTTTCACACATAAAATATGATAATGGCTTATGTTTGTGGGAGCAACTTTATTTCTCATTTAAAAAATGGGAAAATATTTTACTTGTAAAACTTATTTAAAAGCCAATGTTAATATTTTATGTTATGAATTTTACACTTTATTATAATACTAATAAAATGAAAATTACTTTCTTAATAGATCATTCCTTTAATAGTATGTAGTCTTCTTCTTTCCCAAATTAAGGATTTTGCCTTAAATTCTATTTTGATATTATATCTCAGTGTTCTTTTGACTAATTGTTTTACAGAATAACTCTTTCCAACCCCTTTATTTTCAGTCTACATGGTGTTCTTATAAGAGTTCTTGTATAAGCAATGAGTGATAATTTGCTTTCAACAAATGATGTTAATCCATTTACTTTTTACTTCTTTTGTGGCTATTGATATAATCTGACTTACTTTAGCCATTTTGCTTTATTTTCTCTTTACCAACTTTTTTCCTTTATTTTTTTCTTAAATCTCTTTCCCTGTCTTTAGTCCCCTGCTACTTTGGAGGCTATAGATTATAGTCAATTCTCTTCACAGTTACTCTTTATTTTTTTAAGCATCCATATTTAATTACAGATTTTTCTAACAGATTCAGAAGTTACTTAATATTTCTATTTTCCTCCTAAATACAGCATGAATTTTTGCTCACTTTACCTACTGAACATCACCTCCCTACTATCTAGTCATTACTGCTTGGAGGCTTGTTTTTGTTTTTTTCACATTTTTAAACAGCAAAAACAAAAAAGTTTTCTTCCATCAGTCTTTAAATTTACCAATATATTTTTATCAGTTTCTATCTTACAGCACTTTTTTATATCCCATGGTTTCCTTCCAAGTTCACTTCTCTTCTTGTTAGAGCATATTTTGGGGAGATAGTTCTTTTATTGAGTGTCTATAGACAGTGGAATTCCCTAATCCTTGTATGTCTTAAGATCTTTTTCATTTGTCTCCATTCTTGAATGATAAATTAGCAGGCTATAAAATCTCTAGGTTGACAGTCATTTTCCTTAAATACTTTGATGACAGTACTTTGTCATCTGGCATAAAAACAGTCTTTTCTCTTTGACATTTTTGAAGAGTTTCTCTGTATCACTGATGTGCTGCAGTTTCACAATAATATATTTAAGCATACCTTGGCTCCATCTCCATTCAAGATATGCCTAGCCATATGATTGTGAACCACTTAATGTATTTATTTCAAAGTACTTTTTCAATTAATTAATAATTAATTTCAACTGGAGTAAATTTGAATCAGTATGATTCAAGACACAACTAACAGAAAAGACAACCAAAATATGGCTTAAACAATTAGGAGAGTTATTATTTCACATAACAAGAGGTCGAGAGGTAAGATAATGTCATGACAATGATCAGTCATACACAATGTTTTAAGATAAAAAATCTACCTTCATCATTAGTTTATTTTACCTTATTCATTCTTATAGCTAATAAAGAAATCATACATGCCCTTTTCATTACAAGTATTTACACTTGCAGAAATCAGAAAAAAAACAGCTTATTATTACCAAGGGCAACAAATTATCAAGCAAGAGAACCAATTTCACAAACCAGACTTTGATACATAAAGTTGCATTTCACAGCAGTTATAGTAACATCAAAATCCAAGTGTCTTGAAAATCTGTTACAAATGCACTGCAAGGATGATTTTTTATGATAAAATAAAAAGGTGCTCACAGTTAACAAATTTTCTCACCCTGTTCCTTAACAGACAAAGGAGTAGGACCAATATTCTTAACATATTAAGTGAACGTTTTCAGCTTAATATGTTATTAGAACTGACTCTTGAATTGCCTTTATGGTTCAGAACTTCGTCTACCCTCTGCAGCTGCTGAGAGGTAGGGCTGTTGCTAGAAAAAGGGAAAGCGAGAAAGACTCTCTTACTTTTGATCTTTCTTAGACAATTTTCAATAGCACTGAGAACTGAAAGGACTGAAATTCTCAAGGTTAAGGACAGGAACTTCATTACGTAAATTTTTGAGCAGGAAAATTTTACGTATATAAAACAGCATTTTACATTAAAAACCATTATATTTTTGGTCCATTATTCCAAGCTGTTACATGTTTTTGAATTCTGTACCTGTCTTTTAACTCATCTGCTGTCACTCCCAACTTTGTGTCAAATGCTATTCTAATAAAGCACTCTTCTTTACTTTCATATCCCCAATCACATACTGCAATTACCCATTTATTTGTGTGTGTGCTTTTAATTAAAGTTAACTGTAGATTCACATGCTTTTAGTTATAAGAAATAATACAGAAAAATCTTATGTACCCCTTACCAGTTTCCTTCATGGGAACATCTTAGAAAAATATAACACAACATCACAACCATGATATTGACATCAATACAGTTGAGATACAGAACAATTCCATCTCCAGAAGGAACCCTGGGTTGCTTTTTTTAGAGCCATACCACTCCCCTCCCTAGCCCTCCTCATCCACAGTCCTTATCCCTGGCAACTGCTAATCTAATATTCATTTCTAAAATTTTGTAATTTCAAGAATGTTATGTAAATTGAATCATACAGTATGTAACATTTTGAAATGGCTTTCAGTATAATTTCCTTGAGATTCATCTATGTTGTGGTATCAATAATTTGTTCCTATTTATTACTGAGTAGTATTCTGTGGTGTGGATGTGCCTCAACTTGCTTTAACCAGTCAGTCAGCCACTGACAGCCATCTCAGTGGTTTCCAGTTTTTGACTATTATGAATAAAGCCACTATAAACATTCATGTACAGGTTTCTGTTATGAACCTAAGTTTTCATTTCTCTGGAAATCAATGCTTAGAAATTCAGTAGCTGTGTCATACGGTATTTGCATGTTTAATTTTAAGAGACTGCCAACTTATTTTCTGGGATGGCTGTCAAGTTTTACATTCTCACCAGGAATGAAATATATAAGCATTCTTCTGCATTGTCACCAGCATTTGATTTTAGCCAAACTGATAGATATTTAGTGATAGCTCATCATGACTTAATTTGCATTTCCCTAGTGGAAAGTGATGCTGAACATTTTTTCATGTGCTTTTTGGCCATTTCCACTTTGGTAAAATGTCTGTTCATGTTTTTTGTCCTTTTTAGGTGGGTCATTTGTTGGATTTTTAACTGGTGAGTTCTGAGAGTTCTTTATACATTCCCTTTGTTGGATATGTGGGTTGCAAATATTTTCTCCACTCTGTAGCTTGCCTTTTTACCTTCTTAAGAGAATATTTTGCAAACTAAAAGCTTTTACCTTGAAGTTCAACTTATTATTTTTTTTCTTTTATGGATCATGTTTTTTGTGTCAAGTCTAAGATCTCTGCCTAACGCTAGATCCCAAAGTTTTGTTTTTTGGGTTTTTTTTTTACAAAAGATGTAAAAAACATTTAACATTTAAGTCCATGATCCATTTTGAGTTGACTTTTGCATTATTTTTTCTTTCCTGGGATGACTATTTGCTTGAGCACCATTTGTTGAAAAGTTTATTCTTCCTCCAATGAATTACTTTTGTCAACAATCAGTTGGCCATATTTACATGGGTCTGTTTCTGGATTCTCTGTTCTGTTCCATTTATCTATGTGAATACATCTCCACTAATTTCACATATTGATTACTGTAGCTATATAATGTCTTAAAATCTAGTATACTAATTCCTCTCACTTTGTTCTTCATTTTCAAGATTGTTATAGCTATTCTAGTTCCTTTGCCTTTCCATATATAAACTATAGAATAATCTTGCTTATATCTACAAATAATATTGCTGAGATTTTGAAATGAACTGCATTAAAACTGTATATTAGTTTGGGGATAACTGACAACATTACTATGTTGAGCCTTCTAATTCATGAACATAGTAAGTCTCTGCATTTAGAAAGATCTTTGATTTCTTTCATCAGTGTTTTGTAGTTTTCAGCATAGTCATCCTGTACATGTTTTGTTGGAGCTATACCTAAAATATTTTTTGAGCAACTGTAAATTGTGTTGTATTTTTAACTTCTGTGTCCATGTTCATTGCTAGTATATAGAAACACAATTGCTTTTTATTTGCTTATCTTGCATCCTCCAACTTTATCGAACTCATCATTTCTAGGAGTTTTCTTTGTATATTCCTTGAAATTTCCTATCTAGACAATTATATTATCTGCAAATAGGGACAGTTTCTTTCTTACTTTTGGATCTGTATATTTTTGTTTTCTTTTCTTCCCTATTGCACTGGGCAAAAGACTCGTTATGATGGTGAATAAGAGTGGTAAAAGTGCACATTCTTGCCTTGTTCCTGACTTTATGAGGAAAGCATTAAGTCATTTACCATTAAGCATAACCTTAGCTGTAGGTTTTTTGTAGCAGAAAGTTTTGCTTTATTTCTGGTTTTCTGAGATTTTTTTCATGGATGCATGTTGAATTCTGTCAAACGCTTTTCTGCATCAATTGATATAATCATGGGATTTTCTTCTTTAGCCTTTTAATGTAGTGGATTACATTAACTGATTTTCAAATATTAAGCCAGCCTTGCATCCCTGGAACAAACCTCCCTGGGTCATGTTATATAATTGTTTTTAAATATTGATGAATTCTATTTGTTAATATTTTCTTAAGGATTTTTATGTGTGTAATCATGCGGGATATTGGTCTATAGTTATCTTTTATTGTATTAACTTTTCCTGATTTTGGTAAAAAGGTAGTTCTAGCTATATTAAATTATAAGTGTTCCCTCCACTTCTACTTTCTGGGAGCTACTGCATAGAATTGGTTTTAATTCTCCAGTGAAACCATACAGACCTGGAAATTTTTGGGAATGTTTTAAATTATTAATTTAATTTCCTTAATAATTATAAGAATACTCAAATTATCTATTTCATACTGGGTGAGTTTTGATAGTATGTGCTTTTGAAGAAAACGGTGCATTTCATCTAAGTTATGAAATTTCGGTTTGTAGGTCTGTATTATTTTTCCTCTTTGTTGTCAATGTTATTGAACTTTTAGAAGTATCTTTTGTTTCAATGATTTCCTTTATTGTTTTTCTCTTTTCAATTTCATTGATTTCTTCCCTTATTTTTAATATTTTCTTTTTCTTGCTTTGGGTTTATTTAACTCTTCTTTTTCTAGCTTTTGGCAGTGGGAGCTTAAATAATTGATATGAAATTTCTGTTCTTTTCTAATGTAAGCATTTAGTGCTATAAATTTCTCTCTTGGCACTGCGTTAGCGGTGTCCCACAGATTTTGATATATCATATTCTCTTTTTAATTTAGTTGAATGTATTTTTATTTATTTATTTATTTATATTTATTTTATTGTTGGCTGCATTGGGTCTTCGTTGCTGTGTGTGGGCTTTCTCTAGTTGTGGCGAGCGGGGGCTACTCGGCTACTCTTCACTGCAGTGCATAGGCTTCTCATTGCGATGGCTTCTCTTCTTGAGGAGCACAGCCTCTAGGCACGCGGCTTCAGTTGTGGCATGCGGGCTCAGTAGTTGTGGCTCGCGGGCTCAGCAGTTGTAGCTTGCGGGCTCTAGAGCGCAGGCTCAGTAGTTGTAGCACAGGGGCTTAGCTGCTTCGCAGCATGTGGGATCTTCTTGGACCAGAGCTTGAACCCGTGTCCCCTGCATTGGCAGGCTGATTCTTAACCACTGCGCCACCAGGGAAGCCCCTGAATGTATTTTTTATTTCCTTTAAGACTTCCTTTTTGATGCATGGATTATTTAGAAGTATGTTGCTTAATTTCCAAATGTTTGGTTTTCCTGTTATCTATTATTAATTTCTATTTGATTCCACTGTGGTCTGAGAACACACTCTGTATTATTTCAACTCTTAAATTTGTTGAGGTTTGTTTTATGGCCTAGGACACAGTCTACCTTCATCTGTGCCCTGTGGTGCTTAAAAAGAATGTGTGTTCTACCTCTGTACAGTGGAGTGTTCTTTAAATGTCAGATCCTGTTAATGGGTGGGGTTATTAAGCTCTTCTATAACCTTGATGATTTTCTGTCTGATTGTTCTATCAGTTGTTGACAGTAGGATGCTGAGGTCTCCGACTATAATTGTAAATTTAACTATTTCTCCTTTCAGTTCTTTCAGTCTTTGCTTCACTTACTTTGCAGTTCTGATGCTTGGTGCACACACATTTAGGATCTCTATGTCTTCTTGGTAGAGTGTCCCTTTTATCATTATGTTCTCTCTGTCCCTTTCTATCCTGGTTAATGTCCCTCTCTGTCCCTGTTAATTTTCTTTGCTCTGAATTCTGATGTTAAGAGCCACTATTGTTTCTTCTGACTGCTGTTGGCATGATATATATATTTCCATTTTTTTACTTTCAATCTACATGTGTTATTATATTTGAATTGAGATTCTTGTAGACAGCATACAGTTGGGTCACTTTAAAAAAATCCATCCCGCCTATATTTGTGTTTTAAAAGGTATATTTAGACCATTTATATTTAATGTTATTATTGACTGTGTCAGGGCTTATGTCTGCCATTTACTTTTTAGTCTCTATTTGTTCTGTTTTTCATTTATCAATTTTCTTTTCCTGCCTTTCTGTGGGTTATTTGAACATTTTTTTTTAGAATTCAATTTTTTTTTTTTTTTTTTGGTGGTACGCGGGCCTCTCACTGCTGTGGCCTCTCCCATTGCGGAGCACAGGCTCCGGACGCACAGGCTCAGTGGCCATGGCTCACGGACCCAGCCGCTCTGCGGCATGTGAGATCCTCCCAGACCGGGGCACGAACCCGCGTCCCCTGCATCAGCAGGTGGACTCTCAACTGCTGCGCCACCAGGGAAGCCCTAGAATTCAATTTTGATCTATCCGTTGTGTTTTTGAGTGTATCTCTTTGTACACTTTTTTGTTTTTTGTTTTTGTTTTTGGTGGTGGTCATTCTAGATATTACATGATATATAAACATCACAGTTTACTGGTATTGACATTTCACCAGTTCAAATGATGTACAGAAACCCTACCTCCTTCTACTTCCCTTTATCCTTCCTCATTTATATTTTAATTCTCTTAAAATATTTCCTCTACATATATCTCAAACCACATCAAACAGCATTACAAGTTCTGCTTCAGTCATCGAAAGTCATTTATGAAACTTCATATCAGCAGGAAGATGTGTTGTTCTGACCCATATTTTTACTCTTTCCATTGTTCTTGCCCTCTTCCTGATGTTCTAAGAACTCTTAATCTTATTATTTCCTTTCTGTTTAGGGAATTTCCTTTAGCCATTCCCTTATGAAAAAAGAGAGGTAGCAAATGCTCTCTTCTTTTCTCTCATCTGATGTCTTGATTTTCCCTTCACTGCTGCTGGATATTTTCACTGGATATAGGTTTCTGGATCAAATAGTTCTTTTTTTTCAGCACTTAAAATATTGTGCCACTAACTCTGAGCCTTTATGATTTCTGATGAGAAATTCACTGTCATACTATTTTTGTTTGCCCTCTATAGGTAATGTGTTTCAAACTGCTTTCAAGATTTTTAAATTTGTCTTCAGTTTTCCAAAGTTTGACAATGATGTGTCTTGATTGTATCTTTTGCTAAGCTTATAAAGTTTCATCCATTATTTGTTTGAGTACTTTTTCAGACTCATTCTCTTTCTCCTCCCCTTCTGGAAGTCTGACGAATGAATGCTGGATTCTTTTGTTATAGTCCCTCAGATTCCTGAGGCTCTGTTCTTTTCTTTTTCCTCAGTCTTTTTTCTTTCTGTTATTTCTATTGTTCAAATATTAAGTTCACTGATTTTTTTTTCTCTGTCACTTCCACTTCTGCTGTTGAGCCCATGCAGCAATTTTTTGTTGTTTTTATTGTTGTATTTTTCAGTTCTATAATCTCCATGTGCTTCTTCTTTATATCCTCTATTTCTTTCCTGAGACTTTCTATTTCTTTGCTGAGATGTTCAATTTATTCATATGTTTCAAGTGTGTTTATAATTGCTCATTGAAGCCTTTTATATGATGGCTGCTTTGAATTACTTGTATTTCTAACATCTGTATCATCTCGGTGTTGGAAGCTGTTGATTGTCTCTATTCTTTCAAGTTGAGATTTTATTGCTTCTTGGTATGACAAGTGACTTTCCATTGAAACCTGGACATTTTGAGTAGCGTAATATAGGACTCTGGATCTTATTTAAACCCTCTGTTTTAGTTGGCTTCCTGTAACACTGCTCTAGCAGGGGAAAGGGTGGTACTGCCTTGTTAGTGTCATGTAGGGGTAAATGTCTGGGTTTTCCCACTTGGTCTTCACTGACACCCAAGCGGGAGGAGGGGCTTGTTACTGCTAGGTGGAAGTGAGAGTACCCACTAGGTTTCCGCTAATACCATTCTGGATGGGAGGGGTGAGAGTGCCTCATTATTGTTCCTCCATGTGGCCTCCACTGACACCACATTACCACTGGACCTTGTTAATGAGTGGTGGTAAAAGTCCTGTCTTCCCACTAGTTTTCCTCTGACACCACCCTACTGGGGAGTGGGAGGGATCCTTTTTTACTGCTGGGTGGGAACTGAAATCCAGCCTCCTCACATAGTCTCCACTGACACTGAAGGGTGGTGGGGATGAGCCTCATTCCCTGGTGGGGATGAAAGTCCCTGCTCCCCACTTGGCTTTCTTTTTTTGTTGTTTTTGGTTTTTGGTTTTTTGTTTTGTGGTACGCGGGCCTCTCACTGCTGTGGCCTCTCCCACTGCAGAGCACAGGCTCCAGACACGCAGGCCCAGCAGCCACGGCTCACGGGCCCAGCCGCTCTGCGGCACGTGGGATCCTCCCGGACCGGGGCACGAACCCGCATCCCCTGCATCAGCAGGCTGACTCTCAACCACTGCACCACCAGGGAAGCCCCCCACCTGGCTTTCTTGACACCATTCTGCCATGAGAGGAGGGGAGAAGTTTGGGCAGTCTCATTAAAGCCTATGCTCACCACTGGTCTTTGACAGCCTGGGTGGGGTTGGGGTCACAGTTCTCTCTGAGGCATTTGGCTGGAATAGAGTGTACAATGTCTGAAAGCTTTTTGTCTTTCTAGTCCTTGGGCCAGAGAGAGTAGAAATTCATTGGAGCTATTTTTTGTCTGTATCTGTTGTCAGTTCTAGGTTCCTAGCTTTTCCAGCACCCAGCCTAGGATATAAGAGATGCAAAGAAAACCCAATGAACTCATCACTGTGTTGTACCTTGGGTACTGAGGTCTCTAGCTGGTTTGCCTTCTTCTCTACACCTTTCAGAGTTTTCTTTTTTTATTAAACTTATGATTATTTATTTATTATTTTTGGCTGCGTTGGGTCTTCGTTGCTGTGCAGCCTTTCTCTAGTTGTGGCGAGCAGGGGCTACTCTTCAGTGCAGTGCATGGGCTTCTCATTACAGTGGCTTCTCTTGCTGCAGAGCACAGGCTCTAGGCGCATGGGCTTCAGTAGTTGTGGCACACAGGCTCAGCAGTTGTGGCTCACTGACTCTAGAGCACAGGCTCAGTAGTTGTGGCACACAGGCTTAGCTGCTCTGCGGCATGTGGGATCTTCCTGGACCAGGGATTGAATCCATGTCCCCTGCATTGGTTGGCAGGTGGATTCTTAACCACTGCGCCACCAGGAAAGTCCCTCAGAGTTTTCTTATGTTGGTTTTACATACGATGATCAGGGGTTTTAGTTGTATTCAGTGGGAAGAATAAGGAAAAGTACTTTTACTCCATCTTCCTGGAAGTTCCTATTTAATTTTATGTCCTTGTCCCACAGCTAGACTGTAAGAGCCGTGTCTGTTTTGTCTACCATAGCAATTCCAGGAACCGGTACAATGTCCAGGTGATTGTGGGTGTTTGATAATGAATGCATGAAAAGTACTAAAAGGAAATAGAATTAAATCTTTACAGTGTAGACTTTTTTTTTAACATCTTTATTGGAGTATAATTGCTTTACAATGGTGTGTTAGTTTCTGCTTCATAACAAAGTGAATCAGTTATACATATAAATATATTCCCATATCTCTTCCCTCTTGTGTCTCCTTCCCTCCCACCCTCCCTATCCCACCCCTCTAGGTGGTCACAAACCACTGAGCTGATCTCCTACAGTGTAGGCTTTTGATGGTAGAACAATAGTGATTTTCCCCCTCTCTCTCTATACATCGAACAATTTTTCTAAAATTAGCATGTATCACCTTTATAATGGAAGAAATGAGCTTTTTAACAGAAGAAATTGAAGCCCAAGATAGGTGAAGATATATTGAGAGCATCCATTTTTTCCAAAAGAGGTTTATTCTCCAGATTCAGATAAGTCACATTACAGGTATGGAAAGAATTTGCAGGTATAACTAGAAAACTATTGTCAATAGTACTCAGAGAGTAAGAAAGGAGGCAAAAGCCTGGATGGAGTTGGGAAGATATCCTTGCTTCACTTATATAAAAGGAGAGATTGTTGAGTATTTACTTAAGTGAGACTGGTACTGAAACTTCACAAATGCTGGGCAGAATAATTAGATGCTAGTTCATAGATATTAAAAGACACTAATTATGAGGAGCCTGCCAAGGGAAGGTGGTAAGGTTAAGCCCCCAGACATGATAGGAATGAGAGGTAGGGGTGGAGAAATGGAGGGGAATTTACAAAACAAATACTTACTCATTCCCTCTGGTAAACTCAATGTCCAAAGTTCATGAACTTCTTGAATATCACTCTTTCATTTCCATCCCCAACTTCTGACCTAAATTTCCCTGCAGTTAGTCCACCATGCTTATGAACTTCTGGTTTAGCCCCTCTTGTGCATGCTTAAGCAACACTTCTCAGTTCCACCCTACCTGCCCACCCTGTCGTTTTTTGTTGCTTAATCCCTTGGCCTAGTGCCACCCTACTCCCCTGGCAGAGCAACCAACTCTTCCACTATAGGACAACATACATCCACTAATAACAATTCATGCCATACCAACAACATTTCCCTTTTCAATGAAGTTACTCAATTGGTAAATCGAGGAATGCCAATGAACCCCACTGACAACAAGATATTTGGCAGGCTCTCTACTGCCTAATACATATCTTGGCATTTGGAGTTCAAATAATGAGAAACAGACTTAATTGGATTGGACTGGATTGAATAGAGACCTATGGCATAGCTTAGTCAAAGGAGAAATGAAGACCAGTTCGATAATGGTATCTAACAAGAGGTGATTAATGGGTTAATATCACCCTCAAAGAAGATCTTTAGAGATAAGCTAAATCTATCACAGTGAACTATTTTCTAGTCAATGATGTAGCAGTTACTTGAATGAGGGCATTAAAGCTGTGGCTTACTGGAATGACAACTGGCACAAAGTTGGGAATGACAGCTAATGAAATAACAGAACCAGATTTCAAAAACATTTTGACAGCTTGTGCTTGGTTAAAACTAAGAGGATAAAATTTAATAGGAATAAGTATAAAGTCTCATTTTTAGATGCATTAAAAACTAACCTCTCGAAAATGTCAAATAATGATAAGAGCTAAAGTATGCAAGTTTATAGTGAACATGATCCATTTATACTTTATAAATTGTCATAATATTGTTGGAAAGTAATGGGGCAAATGTTTCAACAGTCATAAACTACTTTTTTCTCTTTGACACAGTAACTCCATTCCTCAGGATTTATACTGAAAAAAGTAATCTAAAAAGAAGAAAATGCCACATGCAAAAAGAAGCTCATTACAGCACTACTTATAATAGTAAAAACCTGGAGACAAATGTACAATAACATTGATAATGCTTAGTAATTTGATATGTATCAACCACATTATGTACCTTAAAAAAGGGAGGAGAGTTTTAAAGGAAGAGGTATTATTCTGAAGACAATACAGCACCAGAAATAAATCTTACAGTATGTGATTAAAACAAAATTATTTCCCATTCTATGAATACAATTGCAAAATTATATGTGCTTATGTATACTTTCAACAAGAATTATGAACAAGAACAGCATAAAAACAGAAAATGAAGGCAATCTGTTAGAATATTGTGATTTTTTTTCTCCTCTAATATCTATTGTTTCAGTAGTGTATAAGTTAATGAATTTTTAGCTGCACAAGACAGGATGAGAGATCTAACCTGTTATCAGTTTATGCTCATAAGATACCTAACAGTTTTTATTAGGGGCAAAGCACATGTTTGTTGGTTTGTTCTTTTCTCTTTAAAAGGTGTTTATTGATCATATACAAAATAAAGAATACCTTATATATCACAAACATACACTATGTACAGCAATAAATACCCAGGGCCCGGCCCAGTGCTGCCCCTCGTGGACAATAATTTAGCAATAAATGCTGCACCGGGCAGGGAGGGCACGAGGCCAGCCGCCACCCAGGTCAGCCAGGGTGCTCTAGTGAGGCCTCTCCCCACCTGGATCTTCAACAACCCTCGCCCACCCCAGCCCACCCCGGCAGATACCAGCGTACCCACCCCACCTCCTGTCTTCAGCCCTAGGCAGGGCAGGCAGGGTCTGATCAACTCTGCTCCGCCAACCTATCAGCACCAAAGCACATGTTTAAATGGAAGAAGAGTTATGTCCCCAAAGAAAGAGTTAACCAGAAATCTACACAGAGATCAGAACTCTGAGCAAATGAGGTAAAAAAAATCTCCTTCTACTGGAATGTCTGGAATATTTTATGGAAGTCTAGGGGTCATCATAAGATGGAGCACATCTCTACAGGACTAATCCTTGATGACATTCCATAATAGGTGTGGCTTCTCTCTTCTGCCCACTCTGGAACCAGAATGTGACTGCCAGGACCAGTTCAGTCCACCCCAAATTAAAACAGTACAAGGATATTTTTCTACTTTATATCGAAACACCACAGTTATTTTTTTTAAACTGTGGTGCTGGTACAAAAGTGGACAAATATATCTATAGAACAGAATAAAAAGTACAGTAACAAATTCATAAATATAAGAAAATTTAATATATGATAAACGTGGCATTGCAAAGCAGTGGGGGAAAGACGGATACCTTCTTGGAATGAGGCTCTTAACTAAAGTCTTCTCAAGTTAACTAACTAACCCCAGGAGGGTATATATATATTTTTTTTTAACATCTTTATTGGAGTAGAATTGCTTTACAATGGTGTGTTAGTTTCTGCTTTATAACAAAGTTAATCAGCTATACATACTCATATGTCCCCATATCTCCTCCCTCTTGCGTCTCCCTCCCTCCCACCCTCCTTATCCCATCCCTCTAGGTGGTCACAAAGCACGGACCTGATCTCCCTGTGCTATGTGGCTGCTTCCCACTAGCTATCTATCTTACATTTGGTAGTATATATAAGTCCATGCCACTCTCTCACTTCGTCATACAGGAGGGTATATTCTTGATTGAGGTATTTCAAATGTTAACTAGTGCCCCCAGGATATGGATTAAAACTAAATAACACCTCTATATTACATGTTTAAAACTGAAGTGTTTTAAATTAAATGCCAGACAACACAACAGCATTTTATTACAGGTGACCACAGGTGGTACTTTCATTAGCTGTTTCAAAAGCCCATACCTTAATACCAGCTGGATTTTCATCAGCCCCAACCAGGCCAGGGAATCAATCCCAGTCCCCTCATTTCCCTGAGGGTTTGTGGTCTGTGCTCCTCTAGATACCAACTTCTACTTGGTCAAGGTTCTTAGTGTGAGCAATAGAAACAATTCTAATTGATATATGAGCAAATAATTTTATTGGAAGGGTATCAGTAGCTGCCATAATTGATGAGGAGACTAAGGATCTAGTTTTGGGCATAAACTAAGGCACATCCATTATCCTGGTGACATAAATGTTCTACTTGTGCTATTGCTGAAGACCCTGTCACCCAACACTGGTCAATCAACGACACCACAGCCACTGTGAATGAGCTCTAACCTGACCACCACTCCCTCCAGATGAAAATTTCCAGAGGGCAGCAAATGGTCAGGCCTAGATCACATGCTCAGCCACAAGGTGTCAGAAAGTGAGACAGGGGCATTTCTCCCCTGCTTTGGCTTCCAAAGTGGAAAGCAGAGCTGCCCCCTCCTTATCTGGGTTATTTCTGAAAATAGGAAGAGTGTTTTCATACCGGGCAGCCAAAATAATACATGCTCATTTTACCCCACCAATTACACATTCTCCTTTCTCTTAAAGGCTCAAATGAGGTCACATTCTCTTCCTTCTCCCCAGATCAAAACCTACATTCAGGAAAGTATCTGATTAATATTTTTAGTATGAAGAAATGACTGATAATGGAAAGTGTATTGGTACCTTGCTTCTGATAGTATCTGGCCTCAGACCAATTACATAAACGATTTGAGCCTTGAGTTCCTCATCTTTAAAATGGGAATACCATCACTTAACCTCATAGGGTTGTTGCAAAAACTCAAAATGCCACAGTATATCTGAAATGCTTCCTACATGAAGGACACAAAACAGGGCTTGAGTAAGTGTAGAGTCCTAACGCCATAGAGAGACTACTGTTGTAAAGATGCCCATTTTCCTCAAGTTAAACTAGAAATTCAGTACAATTTAATAGTTTTTTTTTAAACTGGACGAAGCGATTCCAAGTTTACAAAGAAAATGTGAGACCCCAAACAATATCTGAAACAGAAGAATAAAGTCTCATCCATTCAGAGATCAAAACATATTATGAAGCAACTGTAATTAAAATGTGGGATACTGGTGCAGAAGTAGGGAAACAAATGAAATGAAATAGTCAAAACAAATTCATGTGTATATAGGAATTTAGTATATAATAAAGGTGGCATTTCAGATCAGGTGAGAAAAGATGGGTTATTCAATAAATGCTGTTGGAAAAATTGATTCTACATTGGAAAAAAATAAACTCTTCATACTATATATAAAAAATAGACTTCAGATGGATTAAATATATAAATGCAAAAAAAAACCCAAAAAACAAAATAAAAAACCTCCATATGGACTAGAAGAAAATATAGGAGGATATTTTTATTCCTTTGGGATAGGGAAGCCCTTACTAAATAAAATACAAAAATCACAACAATAAATGAAAACAGCTGGACACAATAAACCAAGTTAAAAAATACAGGCAACAAAGCAGAAGTAAATAGTTACTACATTTTACAGGCCAAGGATTATCATTTAGCCTCATATGATAAGAGCACCTCCACATAAAGGTATCTCTTTATTTGACACCACATGGCTCCTCAAAGCAAGACAAATACTTCATCTTAAGCCAACCTAAGACAAACAAACAAACCGCTGACCTGTTCCAACAGTGAAGGGAAACACTGGCGGAGCAGCTACAGGGCACCTTCAGAAAAATGAGAAAAATGTATTCCTTCTAAGGAGCCACATTTGGCATATTCAGTTAGAGCAGAGGCTGGGCTGCATCTCAGCACCCAACAGCACCCCAATCACATCATTCTCACGGGTCCTGAATGGCTGTGCTGTACTTACCAACAAGTCGTCAGTCTCCTACGTTTGTCTTCCACAATATTGTGATATGATGAGAATATATATATTGATGATTGGTTGATGTGGGGAAAACTCCCACATTATTTGGCATCAGAAGTATTCTGTGGGGGGGAGGAAACAGGGTTTTCCTTTAGTTGAAGTGTTATGAGCAGAGTACAGGAAAAACAGGAGTTTTTCTTTTTAGTCTTTCTAAGGATTTTCAATAATATTTTTTTGCTTTTATTTAGATTTTGCTTTGCTCTACATTGCAATCTATTTGTGGGATGCAGCTAACAATGCTTAGAGGGAAGTTGATAGCCCTAAATTCCTATATTAAAAAAGAAGAAAAGTCACAAATCAATGACCTCAGCCTATGCTTTAGAAAACTAGAAAAAGTAGGACAACCTAAACCCAAAGTAAACATAAGAAAATAATAAAGAGCATAAATCAATACAACAGAAAAGAACAAACTAAAAAAAATAGAGAAAAATCAATGAAAAGCTAGTTCTTGGAGATCAACAAAATTAATAAAATCTAGCCAGACTGTCAAAAAGTCAAAAAAAGGAGAAGACACACAAATTACCAAAAGTGAGGAAGATAACATCACTACAGATCCTAAAGATACTAAGGGAATACTATGAACAATTTTATACAAATAAATTAGGCAGTTAAAATAAAACAAATTACTTGAAAGACACAACCAAGATCACCCCCAAAAGAAACAGATAAACTGAATAGCCCAAGAGCTATTAGAGAAATTGAAATTGTAGGTTAAAAAAAAAAGAACCCATAAAGAAAACTCCAGAAAGCTTCAATTCTACTAGACATTTAAAGAAGAAACAATACCATCTCTAACAAACTCTTTTATAAAATTGGAAAAAAAGCTGAAAGGAAAAAATACTTCCCAACTCATTTTATGAGACTAGCATTACCCTGACACCAAAATCATACAAAGACAGTGTAAGAAAACAACAGGTCCATATCCTCCATGAACATAAATGAGATACAAGCTACCCATGCATAAATTAAGACTTCACACTGTCCTACAAATACAAGCAACTCAGCATTGTTGGCTGCCCTTCCAGGTCTGTTAAGTCCTGCCTTTTTCATCAGAAGGCATCCTTCTTGAGGACAGAAGCCTCAACATTTGTCTCCTCATAGCACCTCCCACGGTCCTCAGCACTTGCTGACCCATCACTACACAGATAAGACATTGAGTACATCCACAAATTATTTTAGAGAAAAAGCAAGAGGAGAAAGGGATTTTTGTACAAGAGAAGAGAGAGGAAATTCTTGTGGGTTTTGTACAGATGGGGCCAAGGGAAAATTACACATGTGAAAAGAAGGAGTATGTGAAATAGTGTCGTTGGTACACACAAATGCAATAATTTCATTCTTTTTTTGAAAATGACAACTATTCTAATTTTTAATGGTAATGCTTTATTGAATGCAAACTATACACTGGCTCCTCATTCCTAAGGCTGGAGATGATAATTTCCTCTTTTCATCTGATTATATTTGGTGAAACAATTCAAAGGCTGAGATGCAAACACATTCTATTTCAGGTGCATGACCTTTCTCCTGGGCTCAACACAAGAGTGATTACAGCTGAAGACACCAGGTCCTACCAGCAGAATTTTTCTCACAGTCTTGACTTTGGCTTTGTAGTTCTGGACCTTAACATCAAAGCAGAGGGCGGCCAGAGGAAGTGACTCATTTCTGCTTGATGCAAGTTGAAAGCTTCTAATGAGGAAAAGCAAGATGCACATCTCCCTCTCCTAGTATGTAAAGTCTTTGTAATTTAGGACTTAGGACCTATATGGATTTGAAATATCAAGCATTGGAGCTGGAGTGGTTGGGGACAACTCTGGTGGTATGGTAGGCCATGGAATGTCAAAAGGTGAAACCCTGGTAAGATTAAACATCAAAACCCTCCCCTCTTCCAGTTTCCTGTGGGATGTGGATTACAATCATTGATGGAGCATAACTGGGATGGAGCTGGAGAAAATATTATCAACTAGGCATTTTAAAATATTTGTGAGAGCTAGCTTCTCTGAATGAGAACCCATCCTATTTCCATGGTGACCCACTGGGTATTGATTCTAAAAATCCATGAGTCAGAAGAGTCCTTGTCTTCTCCAAGTTATTGTCCAGGACTCCAGGGAACCCCAACACATTAACCTTTCTGGATTCCTTTTTTTGCCACTAGCCTAGGAGTTTCTGGAAGGCGGTGGGGGGTGGCAAGACTCTGTCCTATTCATTCTGTAACCTTAGCAACTGACCCGGAAGAGCTGTTCCCTCAAAATTTGGTGAATTATAAACATGCATGTCTCATCCTATTTCTTCCAGAGTATAAGCTCCAGGTACGGATAACAGTATTCCTATGATCTGTTGAGCACCTGCCTCCCTCACTGAACTGTGAACTTCCTGAGAGTGAAATCCGTGTCTGATTTATCTTGGTCCCCCCTGCTCCCTGTATTCAAAACAGAGTAAGCACTCAGTATGAGTTTGCTGAATGACTTGAATGCACATGTGCATGAATGAACAACAAAAGCCTCCCTAAATTTTATTTATCAATTATACCTCAATAAAGCTGGGGAGGGGGGGAATGAGCCTCCCTGTTTCTGACAGTGGATCAGCTGCTTTGCTATTTTCCCGCAGCCTAGAGCTCAACGCCTAGGGCATCTAAAGTTATCTATTAGTGCGGTGGTTCTCAAATTGGTGTGTATCAGAATCACCTAGAGGCCCAGGTTCTTTGATGTACCAGAGGGCCTAGGCCTTTGTAGTTTTACTAAGTTAGGCCTTTGTAGTTTTACTAAGTCCCCCAGGTGATTCTAATACCAACCCAAACCGGAGAACTCACGCTTTTGTGCAATGCTTATCAACCTTTTTCATGTTGAACCATCACAGAGCATGATACGTATTGAGCATATTGGAGTAAACAAGATGAAGCTACTTGTAGCCAGGGGACTCAAACTCTTGGCCCACTGATGATCTTTTCGTTCACTGGAAACACCAGTTGGAACATGCTGCAGAACCCTGATATTCAAACAGTGGTCTGGGGACAAACAGCTTCAGCATCAACCAAGGGCTTGTTAAAAATGCATATCTCAGGCCCTCCCCAGACCCCTGAAGCAGCATTCTAACAAGATCTCCAGAAGATTTGTGTGCCAATGAAAGACTGAGAAACACTAGTTTTAACAACCCTAACCTTGAACTCCAACTCCTCTCTGACCTAAACAAAACCTATGTGTGTCCAGGAAAAGGCATGACTCTTCCCTCCCTGTGGTTGACACAGAGAAGCAGGGGAAGTGGGGCAGAAATCTGCTGAGCTCAGCTACAACCACTATTTACACTTGAGGACAGCGGGTGGGGGATGGGGGGGTAGTGCACATGTTGTTCCATTCCTGTCAGAGCACCATTGAGCCAGAGCGTAATGGACGCTATCTTAGATGTTTAAAAAAAGAAAAACAGTCAAAATTCTAAAAGATGCTGAAGGAAATTTTGTACAGACCTTTGAGCTCACTCTCTGCAGCTGAGATACATCCAGGACAGTTTTCTGCTCCATTCCTGCTATCATGACTCTAGTTCATTCATTCACTCATTCATTCATTGAGCATCGATTTTGTAGCAGGCACCACAAATACAAATGTGAAACAACGCTTCAGATTGTTGCTCAAGCCTCTGCCCACAGCCTCTCGTCCTCCCAGTTCACACTGCCTGCTGCACCAGACTAACCTCAGAATATGTATTTCAGTGTCACTCCCTTGGACCAGATGCTCTTAGGGTGCCAACCTTCTTTATTTGCTGGCCTATCTCCCAGAATTTTCCTATATAGACCTACCAACCCCTGAAGCTGGACTGTCCTTTAAATGTGCCAAGCGCTTTGCTCCTGGAATCTGTTTCAGCAGGTCTAGGAAGAGGCCTGAGCAACATATTTTTGTAAAGCTGATGCACAGCCATGACTGAGAAACACTTGTTAACAAGATCAGAGACATGACCCCTGTCTTCTGGACACTCATGGCCCAGCCAAGCAGGGTGTGAAGGCAATGACAGCATGAGGTGGGAGGTGCGGTACTCAGTAAAGTGTTGACATCAACATGGGTGGGCTGATCCTGGACAGGACAGCCAGGAGGCTGGCTGGAGGAGAGAACGGCTGAAATGTTTTGTAGGTAAATGAGAGGAAGAAAGATACGCAGGCAGGAGACACGGTGTGAAGCTTCATACCACCTTTGGGGAACTAGAGTGAATTTAGTGTGGCCGGAGCTCGTGCAGGGTGGCGTCAGGAGGAGAGGATGGTGAGGCAGAGGGCCAGATTTCAGAAATCAGCTATGCCACACTAGAGAAGTTGGTCTTAATCACATAAAGGGGTGCAGGAGGGCGGTATGGAGATTTTAATTGGGAATGCAGATCTGAACTTGAGTATCAAATGAGGAGTCTGGACGTTTTGCAGAGGATGTGTGGTAAGATGGGGGTGGGGCTGAGGGCATGAGAGTCGAGTGAAAGAAGACTAGTTAGAGAAGCCTTATGCAGAGAAACAGAAAGACAACTGTCATGACTTGGTTCTGCTGCTCGTTGCTATGCAGCCTCCATTGAGTCATGCCATTTCCCAGGGCCTCAGTCTCTTCATCTGTAACGTAGGCGGGTTGCACCATATAACCAGAAAGATCATTCTCAGCGCTACGAGCTCATGATGTGGTGAAATTTAGTCTGATTTTTTTTAATTGTGGTAAAATACACATAACGTAAAGTTTACCATTTTAACCATTTTTAAGTATACAGTTCAGTGTTATGAAGTACATCCACATTGTTGCGCAACCACCACCGCCACGATCCATCTTCAGAACATTTTTATCTTCCTCAGCTGAAACTCTGCACCCATTAAACACTAACTCCCCATTTCCTCCTCCTCCTAGCCCCTGGCAACCACTATTCTGCTTTCTGGCTCTATGAATTTGACTATTCTAGTACCTCATACAAGTGGAATCATAGAGTATTTATTCATTTGTGACTGGCTTATTTCACTTAACATAATGCCTTCAAGGTTCATCCTTACTGAAGCTTGTGTCAGAATTTCCTTCTATTGAATGTATATACCACATTTTGTTCATCTATTCATCTCTTGACAAACACTTCGGTTGCGTCTACCTTTTGGCTATTGAGAATAATGCTACTATAAAGATGAGTGTACAAACATATGTTTAGGGAAAGTCCTGCTTTCAATTCTTTTGAGAATATACCTAGAAGAAGAACCACTGGATCATATGGTAATTCTATATTTAATTTTTTGAGGCACTGCCAAAACTGTTTTCCACAGTGGCTACTACAGCATTTTACATTCTCACAAGCACTGCACAAGGGTTCCAATTTCCCCAAACTTCATCAACACCTGTTATTTTCTGGCTTTTTGATAATACCATCCTAATGGGTGTGGAGTGGTATCTCATTGTGATTTTGATTTATATTTCCCTAATGATTAGTAATGTAGAACAGCTTTTCATGTGCTTATTGGCCATTTTCTTCTTTGGACTTTTAAGCTATTCAAGCCCTTTGCCCATTTTTGAATTGGGTTGTTTGCTTTTTCATTGTTCAGCTATAGGAGTTCTTTATATATTTTAGATATTAATCCCTTATCACATACATGATTTACAAATTGTTTTCCATTCAGTGGGGTGCTTTTTCATTCTGTTGATAATATCCTTTGATGAACAGGTGTTTTTAATTTTGATGAAGTCTAATCTGTTTTTACTTTTGTCGCCTGTTTCTTTGATGTCAGATCCAAGAAGTCACTGCCAAATCCAATGTCATGAGGTTTTCCCCCTAATGTTTTCCTCCAAGATTTTTACAGTTTTAGCTCTTACATTTGGGTCTTTGATCCATTTTGAGTTAATCTGTGTATATGGGGTACCATAAGGGTCCAACTTAATTCTTTTGCATTTGGATATCCAGTTTTCCTAACACCATGCTGAAAAGTGTCCTTTCCCTACTGAGTGATATTGGAGCCCTTGTCAAAAATCATTTGACCACATATGTGAGGGTTTATTTTTGAGCTCTCTATTTTATGCCATTTATTTGTCTTTATGCCAGAACCACTGTTTTGATTACTGTAGCTTTATATAAGTTTGAAATCAGGAAATGTGAGACCTTTAATTTTGTTCTCTTTTAAGATTGACTATTTAGGATCCTCTGAAAGTCCATATGAATTTTAGGATGGATTTTTTCTTTTTCTGCAAAAAAAAAAAATGTTGCTGGGATTTTTATGAGGATTGCACTGAATCTGCAGATCACTTTAGTAAATACTGACATCTTAACAAAATTAAGTCATCCAATCCATGAATATAGAATCGTTCATTTATTTTGTCTTCTTTAATTTCTTTCAGCAATGTTTTGTACTTTCAGTGTACAAGTTTTTCACCTCCTTGGTTAAGTTCACTCCTAAGTATTTTATTCTTTCTGATGCTATTTTAAATGGAATTATTTTCTTAATTTCCTTTCTGGTTTCCTCATTGTTAGTGTATAGAAATGCAACTGATTTTCACGTATTGATTTTGTATCCTGCAACTTTGCTGAATTCATTTATTAGTTCCAACAGATTTTTTTGTAGAATCTTTGGGATTTTCCACCTATAAGATCATGTCATCTGCAAACAGAGATAATTTTACTTCTTTCTTTCCAGTTTTGATGCTTTTATTTCTTTTCCTTGTCTAATTTCCCTGGCTAGGTCTTCCACTACATGTTGAATAGAAGTGGTGAAAACAGACTTCCTTGTCTCATCCCTGATCCTGGAGGGAAAGATTTTGGTCTTTCATGGTCTGAAAGAGTTTTTTTTTTTAGTTGCACTGGGTCTTCCTTGCTGCGTGCAGGCTTTCTCTAGTTGCGGCGAGTGCGGGCTACTCTTTGTTGTGGTGCGCGGGCTTCTCATTGCAGTGGCTTCTCTTGTTGCGGAGCACCGTCTCTAGGCGCGTGGGCTTCAGTAGTTGTGGCACACGGGCTCAGTAGTTGTGGCTCGCGGGCTGTAGAGTGCAGGCTCAGTAGTTGTGGCACACGGGCTTAGTTGCTCCGCGGCATGTGGGATCTTCCCAGACCAGGGCTCGAACCCGTGTCCCCTTCATTGGCAGGCAGATTCTCATCCACTGCACCACTGCCCTTAATCTATTCTTGGGGTTAAAGAACTTCAAAAGTTTGCTAAGTAAGAGACCACTTTATTAACCCAATGGGCAACAATGCTGAGAGATCAGAAAAGAAAGAGAAAGGGTGAGAAGTATCTGGTGAGTATAAAGGGTTGAGTGGGCTGCATATACTTCTAATTTTCTATAGGTATTAAACAGATTGCAAAAGAAAGAATGAAAAATGAAGCAACGTAGTAGGAGAGGCAAAAGTCTTAAAGTTGACTGAGCATCACTAAATGAAATGGCTTTGCCTTTATTTCCATGAATGACTTCCCAAGAAGACTCCAGCCTTGATTGTAAGCTAAACCAACAAACAGACAACAACAAACCCAGCACCTAAAACCAGAAGCCTTGAAAGAATGAAGAAGGAATTGGGGGACCACTCCGTGTCTATTCCAGAAGGGCCAGAAGGGGTCTCCCTCTGGGGTCCTGGCCCCTAACAAGCTATGCATAAACAACCCCGGCCACATTTACTGACAGATGGTAAGTTTGTCTAAAAATATAAGAGAGGGAACTGAAACATTTCAGAGAAGGCAGGGCTCAGGAGCAAGAAACAAAAAGAGGAAGGTAAAATTCTACTTACAAAAAAAGAGGAATGGAAATTGAATTTTCTTACAAAGAAAGTCCAGAAGCTTCCCCCTCTTCCCTGACTACTCCATCAAAAAAGGGGAAAAAATAGTCAATGGAAACAGCTCTGAGAAAAATAAGTCTCTGCACCATTACAGTTGAGAATTCAAACAACCTGAACTGAAGAGTTAGGCAATTTCTTGACTAAAGGTGTGTTTGAACTGAAAGGGCTTTTCTTAAAAACATCCATCCCTCCCACCTCAGAGAAGGAACTGAGGCTGAGAAGCCTCTGATCTCTCCCAGGGTCACAGAGCTAACTAACTAGGGTCAGAGACAGGCTGGAAAGTCATTTTCTGACATTGTCCTGTGCTCTTTTCTCTGGACACCCATAGCAGTTTGATGTACTCATTGAACTGGAATCTCTCCCTTGACTTTTCCTCAGGACCAGGTTGACATCTAAGTCTGTGGTTCTCAGAGTAGGGTCCCCTGTCAGCAGCACTAGCATCACCTGAGAACTTGTCAGAAATGAACATTCTCAGCCCCAATCCACACCTATGGAATCAGAGACTCTGGGAGTGGGGACCAGTCTCAACAAGCCCAATGGGAATTTCTGATGCATTAAAGTTTGAGAACTGCTGGTCCAAGAAATAAATCACTTTTATTCATTATAATAATATGCATAATAATGAACATGTACTTCACAATTTACAGAAGAGCTTTTAATATGCATTCTTTCTTACTTTGGTTTTCGGGAGAGATCGGCCTCTTAAAAATCTCTGTGACAATAGAAAGTTAGGTACTGACACACCTATTTTATGATCTCAAAGGTGAAGTTAAAGGAGGGTAAGTGGTGCTGAGATGGCTGGTCTAGAGAGGATAGGGCCAAAACTGCAAGGGAGTCTTCTGCCTTGAAAAATCAGCATAGTTGCCCCAAGGCACTCCTAGATAAAACTTACTACTTATCACTTCTAGATAAAATGGTGTCAACTACGGCCACCTTTCAGAACATTCTCAGAAACATAGAATGCTAGGTCAATTGTGTCATGGTACAGATGAAGAAATGATAATACTAAGTGCTCCCATTTTCTGAGGCCTTATATAGGATCCTGTCAGGTAGGAAGCAGGGTCTCAGAGAGACAACATTGTCCACTCGGATCACCAGGTGGGCCTGGAGGAGCTGGCATCAGAATGTAGGTGTTTGTCTCTAGAGCCTGCCTGCCCACGTAGGCCACATGGATTGTACTTGGTCATCCAGAGAATTAGGGGGCAGCACTGGCCCCACACTCAGTGCTCTCAACTGCATATACAGTGCCCTGTCTACCTACAGAAAACCTCTTCTCCCTAGACCAATGGCTTTCAAACGTAACGTCCATCAGAAGAATCACCTGTGAGGCTGGTTTAAACACAGATTACTCCACCTCAAGAGCTTCTGATTGCATAGGCTGGAGTGGGGCCAATGGATCTGCACTTCTAACAAGCTCCCAGGTAATGCTGATGCTGCCAGTCTGTGGACCACACTTTTTTTTTTTTTTTTTTTTTTTTTTTTTTTGCGGTACACGGGCCTCTCACTGTTGTGGCCTCTCCCGTTGCGGAGCACAGTCTCCGGACGCGCAGGCTCAGCGGCCATGGCTCACGGGCCCAGCTGCTCTGCGGCATGTGGGATCTTCCCGGACCGGGGCACGAACCCGTGTCCCCTGCATCAGCAGGCGGACTCTCAACCACTGCGCCACCAGGGAAGCCCTGTGGACCACACTTTGAGTAGAGAGGCTCTAGACACCCTAACTTGAAGAATGATCAGGCTGATGCAGCAAATGAATAAGAACCAAAGTTCTGAGTCTAATATCTTCACTGCCAGTGCTAATCAGTAACGTACACACAATCCCATGCATTTTCCCTTTAGCTTCTCATCTACATCCATCCCTCCTTTCCCTTCCATTGCCTTCTGTCCAGTTACCTCACACCAGGTAACTCTTATAATGGCCTCCTAGCTCACCAACCAGTAGGTTTCTTTGGCCTCAATCCATACTGCCCACCTCCATCAGATTTACCCTGTCAGAGCACCAATCAATTCATGTAAGGCCTAAAACTCCTGAACTTATAATTTAAGGTTTTCCATGACTTCCATGAGTCAACCTAACATTTTAGCTTTATCTCCAGTGATATGTCTTCACCACATGCTTTGTCACTCTTTCTCTCTCTGTAACTTTGTTTATGGCATACTTGAAATGTTCTCCCTCCCCATCTCCCCAGATTTAAATTCTTCAGAACTCATCTCAAATGACCTTCCTTTTATGAAGTCTTTCATGGAAACCCCCAGCGGGAGGTTCTTCCTCCTCTGAGGTCTCCAAAACACAGAGGTCTACATTGGTGGCCATTATCTTATGTTGCCTTGTATTAAAATTTCTCCATCTTGCCACACTGTCATTCGCTTAAGGGCAGACACCTTACCATGCTTTATGCATCTTTGTATTTCATCAGCACAGTACCCAAAACACTTCTGACGCTCAGTCAGCATTTGATGAATGAACGCATATGTTCTGTTTCTAGTCATATTTGTATATATTTCAAGTGAACCATCAGTTTCCCCTCATAGGGATCTAAAGAATAAATAATAAAGGTCAGTGCAAATTCATTAACAAACATTAAGGACAATTTATTGAAAAATTCTAAGGGCTAATCATTACACATTGCAATGCTCATCTACCTGAAGCCAGCTAAATATTGGCCAAGTTAATGAGTCTAGAGGAAAAGACAGTAAAATATAATGAAAAGCTCCCACAATCCCTAGAGCCCCAGGTAATAAACTGAGTCCCTATGATAATATTTCATGAACAGTAAAAGTGCTTGACAGTAAAGCAAGAAATGAGAGAGAAGTCTGAATGATCCTTGTATATGGCGACCACAAACTTCTAAGAATAACGGCCTTTCCTCCCTTCTGCCTTCCAAACCATAGGTAAATTCTTCCAACTGGAGACCTCTAACCATACAGAGAAGGGAAGCCATGTAAAGTCCATACAAGGAGAGGGATTCTGGAAAATGTAATTTCTTGCTTCCCTTCTATACGCTCCTGATCCAAAGCCTTTACTATCTTATACTATACTTAAACTCCTTGACAAGGCATTATACAGTCTGGTTGCTTCTAACCCCGTAAACATTCACACACTTTCTACCAGACTGACTGTGCTCTGGCCACACTGGCCTTCTTTCAGTTCCTTGAAAACACTGATTTTTCATCTATGGCTTAGTAACTTCATCTTTGGTTTTGCTGTTTCTATTGTGAAGATATGGCAGTGGTTAAAAAAAAAGAGAGAGAAACAAAAGAAAAAGAAAAAATATATATATATATGACAAATCCCAGTTCTAAAACAAGTATCTTGGAACCAGAAGTGGAGCAGAAAACCAATGCGGTGAGTAGAGCTAAACCATGAGCCCAGGTCCAAAAGTGGGTGATGGCAGCCAGGAGTATGGCATCTGATGGGTAATAGGTACTAAAAAAATGCATGCTTGAGATGGAGATTGGAGCCAGGCTGAGTCTTAAAATCAAAGGCAGGATGAGTTTCTACAACTCCTGAACGAAGGCTGGCAGCTGTTGCCGCCCTTTCCCAGGTATACAGCTTATACAGAGCGGCAGGCCTACGGAGGCAAGAGGACCCAGACATCGCTTGGAAACTGGGCGCGAAACACATCACCTGCTGTTACAGCCCCAATATCCTCTCAGGGCAAGCACTCTGAACCAACGCATGAAGCCTGGTTCTGGCTTGGGGAACTAGACAAAGACAACCACAAAACATCTGAATAGGGAGAGAGAAGCATAAAAGGAGGAAGAAGACCAAATGTTCTTTTATTCAAAATGAGACTACAAGTCAAAATTCCACAGTTTGTAAAGAAATCAAATGGTAATTAACACACCCAATGCTCAAAGCTTAAAGTCAGAGGATTCTCTGTCTTAAGAGTCTCTTAAGTCAGAGGAAAGGGTTCTACCATGCCTGATAGAAGCATGGGGGAGGAGGCAGAAATACATTCAAATGTCTGACTCTAATAGAGACTGTTGGTTGCCTTCTAATAGCTCTTCTTTCATAGTAACCCTATCTTACTGAGTAACAAAATCCTGCAGAAGGCAATTATAGCCAGTCAAAAGATGACTTTTCTCAGCTTCCCTTGCTACTAAGTATCACTGAGTTTTGGCCAATGAGAAGTGAACAGAACTGTTGCGAAGAATTTCTGCAAATTAACCTTAAAAGCAAAGGGATGAGTTCCTATTTTTTTCTTCCTCACTTGCTCTTTTCTGCTGTCTGAATGTGGGCAAGATGGCTGCGGTCATTTTAAACTTTTTTTTTTGTGGTACATGGGCCTCTCACTGTTGTGGCCTCTCCCGTTGTGGAGCACAGGCTCCAGATGCGCAGGCTCAACGGCCATGGCTCAGGGGCCACCGGGGCACTGACCCGCGTCCCCTGCATCGGCAGGAGGACTCCCAACCCCTGCGCCACCAGGGAAGCCCTGGGGTCATTTTAGACCACCAACTGACCTTGAGGATAGCAGTTCTGTACTAGAGATGGTGGGGTAGCAAAAACAGAGGTAATAATAAGCCTCGATATTGTTGAGATGGCAATATTCCCCAAACCGATCTACAGATTCAACTCAATCCCTATTAAATTCCAGCTGGTTTTTGCAGAAACTGACACACTGATCATAAAATCGATATGGAAATGCAAGGGACCCAGAATGGCCAAAACAATCTTGAAAAGAATAAACGAAGTTGGAAGATTCATACTTGCTGATTTCAAAACTTATTACAAAGCTACAGTAATCAAGACAGTGAGTTACTGGTATAAGAATAGACATATAGATCTAGGGAATGGAACTGAGAGTCTAGAAATAAAACTTTTTATTTATGGTCAATTGATTTTCAACAAGGGTGCCAAGATGATTCAGTGGGGGAAAGAATAGTCTTTGCAACAAATGCTGCTGGGATAACTGAATAGCCACGTGCAAAAGAATGAATCTGAGCCCCAACCTGCAGCCAACTGGGCTGTGGGTCCAGTGAGACTACTGATGCTCTGTTACCCAGGGCTGTGCCAGCAATGTGACAGTTTACAAATCTCCCCTCAAAAAACAAATAAATTTGAATGCTTATCTCATACTATATGCAAAAATTAACCCAAACTAAATGTAACACCTAAAACTATAAAACTCCTAGAAGGAAACAGGAGTAAATCTTCATGACCTTGGGTTAGGCAATGGTTTCTTAGATATGACACCAAAAGCACCAAGAACAAAAGAAAAAACAGATGAACTGGACTTCATCAAAATTAAAAGAACCTTTGTGCTGCAAATGATACCATCAAGAAAGTGAAAAAACAACCCAGAGAATGGGAGAAAATATTAGCACAAAATATATCTAATAAGAGACTTGTATCCAGAATATACAAAGAATGCTTACATCTCAATACTGAAAACATAAATAACCCAACCAAAAAGTAGGCCAAGGATATGAATAGATATTCCTCCAAAGAAGATATAAAAATGGCCAATAAGCACATGAAAAGATGCTCAATATCATTATCTATTGGGGAAATGCAAATCACAACCACAATGTGATGCCAATTCACACTTACCCATGTGGTTATAATCAAAAACACAGATAACTATTGTCGGCAAGGATGTAGAGAAATTGAAACTCTAATACATTGCTGGTAGGAATGTAACATGTACAGCAGCAGCTTTGAAAACAGTTTGGCAGCTTCTCAAAAACTTAAACACAGACTTGCTCTATGAGCTAGCCATCCAACTCCTAGGTATATATGCAAGGGAAATGAAAACATATGTCCACACAAAAACTTGTATACAAATGTTCATAACAGCTTTATTCATAATAGCCAAAAAGTGAAAACAACCCAAATAACTAATGAGTGGATAAATAAAATGTGGTTTATCTATACAATACTATTCAGCCACAAAAGGTATGAAGTACTGATACATACTATAACATGGATGAAGCTTGAAAACATTATGCTATATGAAAGAAGCCAGTCATGAAAAACCACATATTGTATGATCCCATTCATATGAAATGTCCAGAAGAGACAAGTTTATAGAAACAGAAGTAGGATAGTGTTTGCCTAGTTCTGGGCATGGCAGAGGGACAGGGAGTAGGAGAGCTAATGGAGAGTGACTGATAATGGGTACAGGGTTTCTTTTTGGAGTGATGAAAATATTTTAAAATTAGCTTATGATGATGGTTGCACAACTGTGAATATACTAAAAAAACATTAAATTTACACTTTAAATGGGTAGATTTTATGAATTATATCTCAATAAAACTGTTTTTAAAAATCAGGGGAAATGGACTATTCATTAATGACACAGTTAACTGATTAGCATACAGGAAAATATTAGAGCCTTACTGCACACTATATACAAAAATAAATTTCAGGGACTTTCCTGGCAGTCCAGTGGTTAAGACCCTGTGCTGCCAACACAGGGGTTGCCAGTTCGATCCCTGGTCTGGGGAACTAAGATCCCACATGCAGCGCGGCGTAAAGTTACGTAAAGTAAAAGTAAAGTAAAATAAAATAAAATAAATTTCAGGTGAATCATATACCTAAATGTGAAAAGCAAAAATTTAGTGCTTTTTGAAGATAAGCTTTATGACTTTAAGGTAGAAAAGGATTTTTCTGACAAGATACCAAAAAACACTACTCACCAAGAAATATTTTAATAAGTTGCATTACAATAAAAACCTCTGTCCGTCAAAAGACACCATGAATAAAATTAAAACAAACCACAAACTGTAAGAATATATTTGCCACTGATAATAAAAACCAAAAAGATTAGTATCCAGAATTTGTAAACATCTCCAACAAACTTTACTAGTAATCTGGGAAATGCAAATAAAAATCACAGTGAAACACTATGGCCCATCAGACTGGCAAGTACATTTAAGTCTGATAACACCTGGTACTGAGCTGGCCCAACAATTCCATTCCTGGGCATGTTGCCTAGAGAATTCTGCTAAATATCCAAAGAGGGTTCATTGTTGTATTGCTTGAATAGTGAAAAACTGAACTCAGTTAATATATCCAACAGCAGGAGAAGATTTTTTTAAATTGTGGTTTATTCATGCAATGGAATATTTCATGAATTAATTGGTGTTTTATTTCACCAGATGAAAACCTTCTACACTATAATCATTCCAACCATGGTCTGAACACTGAGTTTCTCTATTACGCACGAAAATTTAAAGTGAACATATTCTTTGATCTCGTAACCCTACTTTTGGCAATTTGCCCAAAAGAGACAATTATACAAGTGAGATAAATCTTAAAATCATAAAGTAAGCTGCAGACAATACAAGCAGTATATTATTTTTTAATTTTAAAATGTATAAAACAATACTACATATATAGTAAAAATAAATAAATTATGCATGAGAATAATAATCACCCAATTCAGAACAGTGTTGACACTGGGAAGGGAAAGAGGAGAATGATAAATGGGGACTACGGGAAGATAAAGTAATTTCAGTGGTAGCTCTAAATTTTTACTTTTTAAAAGCAGACTGAATATGGCAAAATAAGATTTGTTAAATTTGGGCAGTAAGTACACAAGATTTCTATCATTTTTTGAATACTTCTGTATATTTAAAGTCCATTTAAAAAATAAGAACACACGTAATTTTTTTTAACTAGCTCTTTTCTACTTTCTGGCCTTTACCAGTATGGCTCCCTCTGCCTGAATTCTTTATGCGGTGGTTGAGAGTGGAGGAAAGAGTCAGATTGCCTGCGCTTGAGTCCCAGTGCTGAGTTGATTTAGGGAGATTCTTAACCTCTTAGTTCCTCAATTTCTCTTTTGAAAATTGGGTATAATAATAGTATTGACCTCATAGGGTTGTTACAAGGATTAAATGTGGCCAGTATATGTAAAGCACTGTAACAGTGCCTACAAGCATTTAATAAATGTCTGCCATTACCATCACCACCATCACCATCATTACTATCATCATCACCATCATCACTATCATCACCACATCACTATTAAATGTCTTTGTCTAGTCAACTCCCATTTGTCCTTCATATTTTAGGTATCAGTTAAAATATTACTTTTCAAAGAAGTCTACCCTTACTCCACAATATAAATTAGATTTCATAGGACCCTGTCCTTTTTTGTCCATGCACTTATTAGAATTTATAATTACATATTTATATGTGTTTTAATTTGCTTAACATCTCTCTACCACATTTGAACACAAAAGTTCTTGAGGGCCAAGGCTGGGTGTGTTTTATTCACTTTTTTATATACATTGTCCAGTCTAGGCTGGACGATGAATAATAACGGTATAGATTCTGACTACTTGTTACATGAGTAAATACATGAATCATTTTATCATTTGACCAGTATGCAGCCACTGAAATTATGTTTATGAAGGACTTACAACACGGAAAAACTTTTGGTTTGCTCAGTGGAAAAACTAAAAGGTACAAAATTATAAATATGATGACTACAATGCCATACAAATAACAACAAAAACAAACCTATAAATTGGGGGAAAATAGGGGAGATGTACATTCACTTTGTTGTGAAATCACCACCTTTATCTACTTCCAAAACATTTTCAGCACCACCAAATAAAACCCTGTGCCCATTAGGTTGTTACTCCTAATTCTCCCCTCCCCCAGCCCCAGCTACCACCAATTTGTTTTCTGTCTCTATGGATTTACTTATCCTGGACATTCCATATAAATGAAGTCACACAATATGGGACTTGTTATGTCTGGTTTCCTTCACTTAGCATGATGCTAGTGAGGTCCATCTACATTGTAACATGTATCAGTACTTCATTCCTTTTATGGATAATTATATGTATAAGCCACAATTTATTTATCTATTCATCCTTTGATGAACATTTGGGTTGTTTCCATCTTTTGGTTATTGTAAATAGTGCTGCTATGAACATTCATGTACTAGCATTTGATTATGTTTTCATTTGCGGGGTGGGGTATATATCTAGGACTGGAATCACAAGGTCATATGATAATTCTATGTTTAGTTTTTTTTTTTTTAAGGAATTGTCAAACTGCTTTCCAAATCTGATATGTATCATTACACATTCACAACAGCAACGTTAAGAGTTCCAATTTCTCCACATCCTCACCAACATATATTATTTCCTTTTAAAAAAATTATAGCCATCTTAGTAGGTGTAAAGTGATATCTCAGTGTAGTTTTGATTTGCATTTCCTTCATAACTAATGATACTGAGTACCTTTTCATGTGCTTGTTGAGCATTTGTATATCTTTGGAGAAATGTGTCTTCAAGTGCTTTGTCCATTTTTAAATTGGGTTGTTTGCCTCTTTGTTGTTGAGATGTAGGCACTTTTTATATTTTCTGGACACTAGACCCTTAACAGATACATGATTTGCAAATATCTTCTCTTTTTCTATAGGCTGTCTTTTCACTTTACTGGTAATGTCTTTTTGACACACAAATGTTTTCAATTTTGATGAAGTCCAATGTATCTATTTTTTTCATTTGTTACTCTTGCTTTTGGTCTCATATCTAAGATTTCATTCAAAAATCAAAGGTCATCAAGATTTACCTCTATATTTTCTTCTAAGAATTTTATTGTTTTAGCTCTTATATTTACATTATTGATTCATTTGATTTAGTTTTTATAAATGAAGAGAGGAAGAGGTCCAACTTCATTCTTTTGCATGTGGATATACAGTTGTGCCAGCACCATTTGTTGAAGAGAATATTCTTTCTCCATTCCATGATCTTGGCACCTCTGTTGAACATCAGTTGGCAATAGGTGTAGAAGTTTATTTCTAGACTCTCAGTTATAGTCCACTGATATGTTTATTCTTATGCCAGGATGAACTGGCATAAATTACTGTAGCTTTGCAGTAAGTTATGAAATTGGGAAGTTGAAGTCCTCCAAAGTTGCTTTGTTGTTGCTGTTGCTGTTTCGATTGTTTTGACTATTCAGCGTCCCTTGCAATTTCATATGAACCTGAGGATCAGTTTTTCCATTTCTGCAAAATGCCACTGGAATTTTGACAGGGATTGCATTAAATCTTTAGATAGCTTTGGGAAATACTGCCATCTCAACAATTTAAGTCTTCCAATACATGGACATGTGCCATCCTTCCATTTATTTAGATCTTCTTTAATTTCTTTCAACAGTGCTTTGTAGTTAGGGTGTACAAATCTTTCACCTCCTTAGTTACACTTATTCCTAGACATTTTATTCTTTTTTATGCTATTATAAGTAGAACTGTTTTCTTAATTTCCTTTTTGGATTGTTCACTGCTGGTGTATAAAAACATAACTGATTTTGTGCACTGATTTTGTTTCCTGCAACTTTGTTAAATTTGTTTATTAGCCCTAGCAGGGTTTTTGTGAACTCTTCAGGGTTTTCTGCATATAGGATCATGTCATCTGTGAATAGAGATAGTTTTACTTCTTTCTTTCCAATTTGGATTACTTTTATTTCCTTTTCTTGCCTGATTGCTCTGCTAGAACTTTCAGTATAGTGCTGAATAGCAGTGGTGAAAGTGGGTATTCTTGTCTTGTTTTTGACTTTGGAGAGAAAGCTTTTAGTCTTTTACCACTGAGTATGATACTGTGAGGTTTCACATATGCCCTTTATCACGTTGAGGAAGTTTCCTCATTATTTGTACTTTTTTGAGTGTTTTTGTTATGAAAGGGCGTTGGATTTTGTCAAATGCTTTTTCTGTGTTAATTGAGATGATCATATTTTTTTCTTTCATTCTGTTAATGTTGTGTATTACACTGGTTTTCTTTTATTGAACCATGCTTGCATTCTTTGGATAAATCCCAGTTGACAACAGAGTACAATCTTTTTAATGTGCTGTTGAATTCAGTTTGCTAGTACTTCGTTGTGAGTTTTGCATTTGTATTCATAAGGGATACTGACCTGCAGTTTCCTTGTGGTGTCTCTGTCTGGCTTTGCTATCACGGTAATACCGGTTTCACAGTATAAATTAGAAAATGTTCCCTCCTCTTCTATTTCTAGGAAGAGTTTGAGAAGGATTGATGTTAATTTTTCTTGAAACATTTGGTAGAGATCACCAGTGAAGCCACCTGGTCCTGGATGTTTTCTCTTGGGAAGTTTTTGATTTCTGATTCAATCTCTTTATTTTTTAAAAGATCTTTTCAGATTTTCTATTTCTTCTTGAGTCAGTCTTGGGTAATTTACGTGTTTCTAGAAATTTTTCCATTTTATCTAGGTTATTTAATTTATTGGTGGACGTTGCTCATAGTTTTCTCTTATAATCTTTTTTTATTTCTGTAAAGTTGGTAGTAACAAACACTTTCACCTGATTTTAGTTATTTGTATTTTTTCTTTTTAATAAGTGTTGCTAGAGGTTTGTCAACTTTGTTGATCTTTTCAAAGAACCAACTTTTGCTTTCAGCATGATATATATATATATATATCATGCTGAAAGCATGGATATGTATATATCTCCAACTAGCCCACACTTGATCAGGGTCTCTCTTACTATCTTCCGTCACCTACTGCCCACCCAGCAACCCAGGATGAGGCCTCAGTCATGTCCTCCAATCAGAATCTGCCACGTCAAGCTTTATGGGTTTCTTCTCATGCCACTTGTGCCTGCAAAGAGCATTATCTGGGTTTCTTGCAGTTGGGTACAGCATAATGCCCTTCCCTGGGACACCTCAGAAGACAAAGGCAAATAGTAGATGATGTCAGCGGTAGGAGAGGAGTAGCTATGGCCCTTAATGCCATGTATGAAACCTCATTCTGTAGGTACTCGCCCCATCCTCCTCCTACTCACCATGCCTTGGGGTGGGGGGCAGGTAATGGTGGTGAGAGTGAATTCTAGCTTCTCATTCCCTAGAACCAGTCCCCAACCCACTGCTGTCATGTACTGAGAGGCAGCTAAAAATGCCTTCTAAGTACTCTGTTCTGACCCATCCCCAGCCAAGGCTTCCTCCCCAGAGCAGGCCACTTCTGAGGCATCTAGACTAAGATCTGATTCTAGTCACAGAGTAGTTCCAAGTATCTGGGCTACGGAAGAACACAGCATTATCTCCCTACTACACGGTTCAAGTGACATCACCTTAAGTCACTTGAGGGGGCTTCACAGCAAGTGAATGTATTCAAGATTCTGACTTCACATCTATTTCCCCAAAGTTTATTTGGCCCGAAAGTATGGAAACATCCAATCTGCTACCCTTACACTCTTAAATTAATAAATACTTAAATTACCATTTTTGATGACATTTTTATTTCTATTTTTCATCACATATTCTAGTCTGTTCTTGGTTCACTTGGAGATGGTAGTGAACTTGAAGAACAAAGGAGAAATTCATGTCTCGCCTCTGTCTGTTACTTGACACTTTTCCTTTCCAAAAATCGTGTGTAGTTTCTGGGCTTTCCTGCTGTGACTATATGCCCTGTTGTGTTGCTTTGTCACTTGGAACAAAAACAGTAGAAAAAGTTTGCACAGTTTTTATTATGAAGACATGATCAGAACATGTAGGAACATATAACTGTGCTTCTGCTATGGTTATTAGTCCAGATCATTGTTTTTAACCAAAACTGAAGATGTAAAATCCTAGAACTCACTAATCTATTTTAGTAGGTCACAGGAAGCAGGCAAACTATAGAAACCACAATCAACCAAAAGCATCGTTGTTGAAAAACCAGCAAGAGTTTATCTTCTAAAGGTGTCAACTGAACAAATCCAACTGACGATGTCAAGGGGCCATCCTCAAAGTTCCCTCAGGTTGTTGATAAAACTTTCCTATCTCCTTGCCCCAGCAGCATTCTCTCCAGCCATGCTTTTCCCCATGTTTTCATTTGGTTGAGTAATGCCATCCATGGAGGGGCAGAGAGGTTCTTGGAACACACCTAACTTTCAGCTTCAATGGTCTAACCCCCAACTCAGCTGCTGACCTTCAGAGTATGAATAAACAAGAATCTTAAACTTCTCATGGCCAGTGTTGGTCTGGTTCTTCCCTCTTCGTTCAGGGAGCATGAACTTTTTTAAAAAAAATAAATTTATTTATTTATTTTTGGTTGCATTGGGTCTTCGTTGTTGCACATGGGCTTTCTCTAGTTGCGGCGAGTGGGAGCTACTCTTCATTGCAGAGCACGGGCTCTAGGCACGCGGGCTCCATAGTTATGGCTTGTGGGCTCTAGAGCGCAGGCTCAATCGTTGTGGTGCCCAGGCTTAGTTGCTCCATGGCACGTGGGATCTTCCCAGACCAGGGATAGAACCCATGTCCCCTGCATTGGCAGGTGGATTCTTAACCACTGTGCTACCAGGGAAGTCCTGAACTATTTTTATTTCATTGGTTTACAGAAGAATTGAGCATCTCTTCATCGCTGGCTCAGGTCACCCTGAGATGACCATGGCCATGCCTTCCATGTGACCCTGCTTACTCAGCAGTCACACTAGAGACAGGAGGCTGGTGGTGTGTTTTCCCCAAGGTCTGCTCAAAAGGTCATACTACTTTGCCAGACTGAGAATTTCAGAAACCATGAACCCAGTGCCAACAAGTAGATGTGGGGTTCTCAAGCTCAAGGAAAAGTATCTTTCCTAATTCTTTCCATGTGCATAAAGAATTCTAAGGTGTACTTACTTCAGTTTCCAGTTTTATGACTGTCCATATGGACCATGTGAAAACAAAGTGACAAGAAAAAAAATGTTTGACTCGATAGCTGTGTGGGTATTTGCCATTCTCCCCAGATCCACTGAGCCCTGGGAAGCTGACTTCTATGGGTTACATCACCTAGACTCCCTGCTGCTCCCTCTTCTAGTTGGGTTCAATCACCAGGAAGCACTGGCAGGAGGTCAGAGTGGCAGCAGGAGGTTAGGGTACTTTCTGATCCTGCTCTCCTGCCTGGCGTAACTTCTAGTAGTGCCTGTATCCTTCAATCTTCAGCTATCAACAGGGCTCAGGTGATACTGTTTTTTCTTTTGACTCTTAACAGCTCCCACTTTTGCTAGCATCTCTGGGCACCTCAACATCCCTGTTGGTCCTTTAAACCCCGCCAACCCCTCTGTACACATTCTCATCCTTATCGAGTCTTCAAAGTCTCAGCTGAGTGTGTCTTCTGTTCCCTGCCCTAGAGATAAGACAAAGATTTGAATCCTGGCTCTACCACTAACTACCTCTACGCTTCTCTCTGTTTATAAAATTACAGAGCTGGAATCAATGATGTCTTGTATGTAGACAGAAATGTAGAGTAGTCCTAATCAGCAACATCAAAAGTCCTGGGTCTTGACCTTCCCCATCCCAGACTGACTCAAAGGAACTAGGAGCGAGATGCTGGAATCAGGAGAGTCCCTAAGTGGAAGTGGACCCAGTAACGCTGGGGTGAGTATCACCCATTTTGTTATTGAAACCTCAGAAAGACTCTTCTGATCCCTGCCCAGAGACCACATTAGGAGATAATTGGGGAACTTTCCCTGTTCCTGTTCAAGCAAGGAATTGCTTCTAAGGAACAACCTGAGGCCCTTTTGCTTAGCACGAAAAACAGGTCTTATGCAGGATACATGGTCACAGCTTACTGAAATCTAGAAAGGACACCTGAACTTCCCTGAGTGTTTTATTGTTATTCACTACGATTTACATAGAGCCTACCACACACCAGGCACTGTACTAGCTGCTTTACATTTATTTAAACCTCACAGACCCCAGAGGCCTTATTATTTGTTTCATAGCTAGGGAAATCAAAGCTTAGAAATTTGCCTAGCCTACAGCATGAGATCCTTCTTTCTATATGGCCTATCCTGGAAAATGTCCCGTGTGCATTTGGGAAGAACGCGTATGCTGTTGTTTGGTAGAGTTGTGTATACACATCTGTTAAATCTGGTTGGTTCATTGTGTTGTTCAAGTGCTCTATTCCCTTACTTCTATATGGTGGTTTTATCCATTACTGAAAGTGGGGTACTGAAGTTGCCAATGATTGCTGTACAACTGTCTTTAGTTCTGTCAGTTTGGGCTTCATATATTTTGATGATCTGTCATTAGGTGTAAATGTTTATAATTGTCATATCTTCTTGCTGTATGGAACCTTTTATTTATCGTGTCCTTCTTCATTATCGCTTGCAAACATTATCTCTTGCAAACTTAATGTCTATTTTGTCTGATATCAGCATAGTTACCTCTGCTCTCTTTTGGTTAAGGTTTGCACGGAATATCCTTCACTGTCAATCTATTTTTGTCTTTGGATCTAAAGTCTCTTACTGACAGTGTATAATTAGACCATGTTTTTGTTTTGTCAATTCATTCTATCATTCTCTATCTTTTGATTGGAGGGTTTAATCCACTTACATTTCAAGTAGTTACTGATAAGGAAGGACTTCATTCTGTCATTTTGCTATTTGTTTTCTATGTGCCTTATAGCTTTTTTGTCCTTCATTTCCTGCATTACTGTCTTTGTGTTTAGTTGATTTTTTTTGTAGTGGAATGTTTATATTGTTTTTTATTTTCTTTTGTATATGTTCTATAGCTGTTTTCTTTGTGGGTACAATGAGGGTCACATTTAACCTCCTGAAGTTTTAATTTAAATATATAGCTTAACTTCAATAACATACAAAAACTCTTTTATCTGGGAATGTCCTAATTTCTCACTCACTCTTGAAGGATAGTTTTGCCGGTTATAGGAAAAACATTTATCTTATTGAGAATCCCTTGTATGTGACAATTTGCTTCTCTCCTGCTGCTTTCAAGATCCTCTCTGTGTCTTTCCCTTTTGAAAGTTTGATAATAATGTGCCTGGTGTGGGTTTGAATTTATCTCACTTGGAGTTCATTGAGCTTCTTGGATGTATATATTAACATCTTTGTGCAAATTTGGGAAGTTTTCAGATATTATTTCTTTAATTATTCTCTCTGCCCCTCTCTCTCTTTTCTGCTGGGACTCCCACAAGTCCCTTAATCTCTGCTCATTTTTCTTCAATCTTTTCTTTCTGTTCCTCAGACTCAACAACTTCCATTGTTCTATTTTCAAGTTTGTTGATTCTTTCTCCTGCCTGTTCACATCTACTTTTGAATCCCTTTACTGAATTCTGCATTTCAGTTATTGTATTTTTCAGTTCCAGAATTTATTTTTGGCTTCTTTTTAGGTTTTCTATCTCTTTACTGATAACTGCATTTTGATCATAGATGGTTTTCTTGATTTTCTCCACATCTCCCTTTAAGTCTTTGAGAATCTTTAAGTCTTTATCTAATAAATCTGCCATCACATCTTTTTCAGGAACAGTTTCTGTTGATTTATTTTTTCCCTTTGAACGGACCATACTTTCCTGCTCGACACTTGAATCTAATAACATGATAATTCTGGAAATCAGATTCTCCCCCTTCTCCAGGGTTTTCTGCTTTTCTTATATAATTGTTTTTTGTTTGTTTGTTTTTGTTTTGATTGCTATAATCTCTCTCTGTGCCAAGCATCAGCCGGAAGTGTGAACTTAAGGTCTTCTCAGGAGGTTGTTTCTGAGCCTGTGCTTTTCCCTGGGTATGTGTGGTCACTTTCTAATTTTCCCTGGAAATGCACCTGCGTTTGAAGGTCCCAGTCTTTAATGTGTGGCTTCCAAAAAAGGAAAAAGAGAAAAATGAAAGGGAGAAAAATAAAGGGCATTGGCTCTTTAAATCCCCTGAAAGTCACTTCAGCCAGAGGGGTAGGGGCTTGCAGCAGTGGAGGGAAATGCAACAACAATGGCTGCCCTTCTCTTTGTCTGCACTTCTAAGATTAGAAGTAGTCATCAGTGATCAGAGCACAGATCCCTGATATTTGGAGGACAGGGTTCAATTTGTACCCACCCTGGCTCCTGCAAGCTATGTGCAAGCTGCTCCAGGAACATGTGCACAGCTGCCTGCCAAGGTGCCTGGGATGGGGGATGGGTGGCTGCTACTGTGCTAAGAGCTGAAATTGGCCAAAGTTTACTGCAATTGGTCATCCAAGCCTTCCCCTAAAAGTTGCAGACCCTCAATAGACTCCAGAGTTCTAGGACTTCCCTGGTGGCACAGTGGTTAAGAATCCACCTGCCAGGGGCTTCCCTGGTGGCACAGCGGTTGAGAGTCCGCCTGCTGATGCAGGGGACACGGGTTCGTGCCCCAGTCCAGGAAGATCCCACATGCCGCGGAGTGGCTGGGCCCATGAGCCATGGCCACTGAGCCTGCGCATCCGGAACCTGTGCTCCGCAACAGGAGAGGCCACAACAGTGAGAGGCCCGCGTACGGCAAAAAAAAACCCAAAAACCAAAAAACAAAAAACAAAAAAAGAATCCACCTGCCAATGTAGGGGACATGGGTTTGAGCCCCCAAGCCATGGAACAACTAAGCCTGTGTGCCACAACTACTGAGCCTGCGCTCTAGGGCCCGTGAGCCACAACTACTGGAGCCCGTGAGCCACAACTACTGAAGCCCGCGTGCCACAGCTACTGAAGCCCGTGCGCCTAGAGCCTGTGCTCCACAACAAGAGAAGCCACTGCAATGAGAAGCCCATGCGCTGCAAGGAAGAGTGGCCCCCACTCCCCACAACTAGAGAAAGTCCGCCCACAGCAACGAAGACCCAACCAAAAATAAATTAATTAATTAAAAAAAAATAGACTCCAGAGTTCCAAAAGAGTTAGATCAGAGTAGAATTGCTGTCTAGGTGAGGAGAGAGATTGCTGGTACTTCCTACAACACCATCTTCGCAGAATCTCAACGGTGTTTTCTTTTAGCAAAACTTCTTTCTGAGAAGTGGAACCTATAACAGCTAAGCACTTTCTTACTAAGGACATCTCTGACACAAGAGACCACTTAGCCTTCCCTTTTCATTAAGAAGCTGTATCTAAATAACATTTCTAACGAAGTCCCAAATCCTTGATGCCACTGAAATCAGTGCATATGGTCACACAAAATGTAATTATATTTCCTCCACCATCACCAACAGCCCCCATTAGCATTTATCTTCTCGGGAAATGAAATACTGATGTGCTCATTTCATGCAAATTATTACTGGCAGAAGAGAGTGGAAGATTTCCAGATATAGAGACCCACAAGATAAAGAAGCCCAGAGCTGTTAGACCCAGGAGCAGACACAGGGTGTGCCTAACTTACCCTCAAGGTTGCATAAGCAAGATTTCAAAATTAATTCTACTCTGGAGACTTCAACCTAGTATACAATGTTCCTGGCTGGAAAAGAAGAACTATATCATTCTTTTTTTCAAATCTTTACCATTACTCTTGCCCTTGTATCTCCGCCTTCTCTTTCTGCAGGAAACTTTATTTCCTACTTCTGCACACCAAGTTTCTACCTCCAGATCTGTTTGGTTCAGTTGCTGAGAAGCCTGACACACCAGTGCCACTTGGAAGAAGCCATCTACCGGTGAGTTGGGGGTGCTTTTTCTATCACTTTATGAACCAAAGGCTCAAAGCACCTCAGTGCTAGAGATGCAGGGACTGGGAGCATCCTGAGGGTCTCCACAGCCCAGGAACTTGGGAGATGATCAAGATAGGACAAACGGGTGGAGGGCAGCATCTGTACCAGGAATGTCAGAGAGACCCCAATGGCAGTGAGGAAGCGCAAAGTGGAAACCCCCCTCAGGGCTCAGGTGGTAGGATAGAGTGGGCTAAAAGAAGACAATTAAGAAAGAGGGACAATCAGGTTTCTCAACTACTGCTCCTCTCACTCTGCCCCTCCCAGCCGCCAAGGACTGTGAAGAGCTGGAGCTTTCTACCTCAGATTTTCCCCCTCTCCAGTCCATATATGTGATAGTCCAGGCCCTGCACCAAAATGCACCTCTTGCCTCAATTCAGAGGCTGAAGTGAGGGATTCACTTTTCTGGGAGGCAGCTTTTAATCAATTCTGGATGATGTGTCTTGACACCTGAAAGTGACACATTAACCAGTGCCCTTCAGTTCCCTTGCTACGTGTCGGCTGTGGTAGGAGCTAGGTGTACTGGGGTGACATGGGAATAGGTAATAAAAAGGAGAAGGTGGCTGGCACTTGAGAGGCCAGGGCAGGTGAAGAGCAAAGCATAGGAAACACATTGTGGATGTGGCTGGGGCAGTTCACCCACAATATGAATCACCAGAGTGAGGGTCTGGGCTGTATATTTCTGACTGACAGGCTTCCTGTGTGATAGTGAAAGCCAGCATTTCAGAATCACTGATCCAGTCCACACTTTCCTGTACAGATGAGACTAACCTACAGAACAGCCCAGAGGGCTTGCTGCAGCTAAAAGGCTGTGTGCAAGGATCTCCAATATTTTAGTCTTTATAAGATCTCCCACTGGATTACCTGGGAGCCTAGTCCACAGGGTAGCCCTTTGTTTCTCAGAAGCTTGTAGCCTGCTAGTTCGCTGTTATTCACTTTTTCAACTGATATTTATTTAGCAGCTTCTATGTGCTAGGCTGGCTTCTAGGGCACCAAGATAGCTCATTGCAAAACAAATCTCTCTGCCTTCATGGAGCTTATCTTCTGGCGGAAATGTCTCTGAGTGTGTGTGTGTGCTTGTGTATGTATGGGTGGGGCACGCTTATATGGGAAAGTGTGTGGATTTTAAGGCTAAAATGCCAAAGAAGTTCTGTTCAAGGCATGGAAGAATAACTAGAAAATCTGTTACTTGTTCTTCTACATCCATCTCTGCTCTCAGAGCCTGAAGATGAAAACCCCTGAGGGCCTTTGAAATTGTATAGTCCAAGGTTCAAATTCCAGCTCCGCCATTACTTGCTTTGTGAGTTTTGGAAAAATCATTTAATCCACCCATGCTTCTATTTCTTCACTTGTAAAATGTATACTGATCTCACAAAACTGTTGCAAGGATTAAATTAATTAATGTATGCAAAGTATTTAGCACAGCACTTGGAGCTTAAGGAACACTCAATTAATTACTATAGTTTTAATTCTTTAGGTGGATACATTTTTTCCCCAAGTTTGATGAGAGGTATTATTTAGTTGCTGCTGATTTAAAGAATCTAGTTCAGTGCTATGAAATTCAAAATCTGTGAAATGTATCAATCACAAGAGAAACTGAAGAATAAGGTGTATACACAGATAAAAACAAAGTCACAGTCATTGCCAGGAAAAAATGAATATTCTTAAGAACCAATTCTAACAATGTTAGCTGTCACACTTATTACGAGTTTTCTGTATTTTGTCCATGAACATTTATTGATGCCTCCTTTAGCCAGGTGCCATCATAAGAGCTGAAGACAGAAACATGACCTAGTCCTTGCTCTCAAGGAGCACACAATGTGTAGAAGATAATGTGCTTATTTAGAGGTACACACAGTGTTATGAGATAAGAATGATTTGACGGAGGAGGTGGGTTGGGCTTCACGGAGAAGGGGAATTTGAGCAGGATGTACTGCAGGATGAATAGGAGCTCACTAGCCATTTTAAGCAGAGGGGCAAGCATGTGCAAAACCACTAAAGCCTGAAGGAAATGATGAGTCTGGGGGAAATGGAAAAAAGATGGGTATGGCTGGAGCACAGGATCTGGGATTTGAGAAGTCATTAGAGATGAAGCTGAGAAGAAGTGAGCTTAGAAAAGCCATGATGTGTAGTCTGGGCACTGCCTTTGAGGCCCCGCCACATACACAGCGTGGGGCTACTCCAGTTTTAAACTGAGAAGTGCATGATCCAATTTCAGCTTCAGAGAAGACAGACTGAATGGGAGCATGGCTAAGAATAAGGCATGAACAAATGAAAAAGCTCAGCAAAGCCAGAAGTGAGAAGTATAGGAGGCAAGAGAGTGTCAGTTGAAAGAGGTGCAGAGGGGATGACTCAGAGGTGTTTATGAGGGAGAATTCATAAGACTTAGTTATAATAATACAAAGCATTTCTCTGTATCAGATGCTGCACTACGTCTTTGTTTCCATAGCAACTCAGCTTATTATTATTTTATACATGAAGAAACTGATAGTTGAAGAAGTAATTAGCCCCGAATTACACAACTGTAGTTTGGAAGCAGAATTCAAATCTAGGTCTTTTTGGCTCCAAAGGACTAGCTCCTAATCTTCTGAAGAAGAGGGGACCCAGGACAATGTCAAAACTTACTTCTTAAGTAATGGAGTAAATGACAATAGCCAAGATAAAGAATCCACAAGTTGAAGCAACTTCCCAGGGGTGTTCAGTTTGGGGTGGGTTGAATTTGAGGTAGCTATATGATACCCACTTTGCTCTCTGCTGTATCTCCAGTGCCTAAAATAGAGTATGGCTCCTGGCAGGTGCTCAATAAATACTGGTTAAATGAATAAATCCATGGGGAGATATGCAGTCGGCAATGGAAAATTCAACTCTGAGGTGGGACTGGAAGGCAGAGCTTTGGGAAGCATTAGCCTACAGGAAACTTAGAACCTTGAGATTAGACAACACAGTTCAGGAAGAACTTTGGAGCAAGGGTAATGAGGTAAATGGTAAAGAAGTGGGAGCCAAGGATGGTGCCTGGGACTCTTACAGTGTGGGCAGAGGGAAGAGACACCAACAAAGAAAATGAAAAAGAAGTGGTGAGCCACTTTTTCTCCTGGAAGCCAAAAGTTTTTTTGTTTGTTTGTTTTTTAACTTTTTTTTTTTTGGCCTTGATATTCACTGTAATATCAAGATATTTTGATCTTAGTTCCCTGACCAGGGATCGAACCCACACCCTCAACAGTGAAAGCATGGAGTCCTAACCACTGGACAGCCAGGGAATTCCCAAGCCAAAAGTTTTACATGGAAAAAGTCAGCAGAAGGATCAAATGCTTGATGAAAAAGAAACTGAAAGCCAGCGTGTTTAAAAACTGGGTTGTCATTGCAACTCTGGCAAGAGCAGTTTTCTGATGGAGACAGAAAGTTGAGAGAGATAACAGAACACTCTGGGTGGCAGGTAACAGAAAATGCAACTCATAGTGGCTCATTATGAGCATCCCCAGAAGCCCCCAGTGGAGTCCCCTTAAATACTATCATCCAGGAATGGGTCACAGGCCTTGTGCCACTGCAGAGGAGCTAGAGAAAGCAAGTGTCCAATATGGTCGGCCTTTATCACGAAAGTCGGGCTCTCTGGGAAGGCCAAGGGTGTTGGGAAATGGCTGTGCGGAGATGACTGGTGTCTGCAACCAGGAATAAGGGGAAGTGATGGACTAGCACACACGCTTTCAAGGAGATGGCTGTGAAGCAGAGACAAAGCCTAGGACGTTGCTTAAGTGGAGCAGGGACCTTGGTAAGATTGGGGATTGCAGCTGTTGTGTTGTGTGTCATCGTCTAGCCCTCTTGTTTACAGGACAAAGGAAGATGGATGGCAATGATACGTTTCCCCAGTTCAGCCACGATGTGCTTTCCACATCTCATTCTCTGTTCACAACGAATATCAAGGGGAACGATGAAGAACTCACCACCAGTTATGACTATGATTACAGTGAGCCCTGCCAAAAGACCGCTGTGGGACACATTGAAGCCCGGCTCCTGCCCCCGCTCTACTCGCTGGTGTTCATCTTTGGTTTTGTGGGCAACTTGCTGGTCGTCCTCATCCTGATCAACTGCAAAAAGCTGAAAAGCATGACTGACATCTACCTGCTCAACTTGGCCACCTCTGACCTGCTGTTCCTCCTCACCATCCCGTTCTGGGCTCACTATGCTGCAGACCAGTGGGTCTTTGGGGACGTGATGTGTAAATTTTTCACAGGGCTGTATCACATTGGTTATTTTGGTGGAATCTTCTTCATCATCCTCTTGACAATCGATAGGTACCTGGCTATCGTCCATGCTGTGTTTGCTTTAAAAGCCAGGACGGTCACCTTTGGGGTGGTGACAAGTGGGGTCACCTGGGTGGTGGCTGTGTTCGCCTCTCTCCCAGGAATCATCTTTATCAAATCCCAAGAAGAACATTCTGGTTATGCCTGCGCCCCTTATTTTCCACTAGGATGGAAGAATTTCCATACAATAACGAGAAGCATCTTGGGCCTGGTGCTGCCACTGCTTGTCATGATCGTCTGCTACTCGGGAATTCTAAAAACCCTGCTTCGGTGTCGCAACGAGAAGAAGAAGCACAAGGCCGTGAGGCTCATCTTCGTGATCATGATTGTCTACTTTCTCTTCTGGGCTCCCTACAACGTCGTCCTTCTCCTAAGCACCTTCCAGGTATTCTTTGGCCTGAGTAACTGTAAGAACAGCAGTCAGCTGGACCAAGCAATGCAGGTGACTGAGACCCTGGGGCTGATGCACTGCTGCATCAACCCCATCATCTATGCCTTCGTCGGGGAGAAGTTCAGAAGGTATCTCTCTGTGTTTTTCCGAAAGCACATTGCCAAACACCTCTGCAAACAATGCCCAGTCTTCTACGGGGAGACAGGAGATCGAGTGAGTTCAACATATACCCCTTCCACTGGGGAGCAGGAAGTCTCAGCTGTTTTGTAGAGGAGTAGCAATTTGCTTGTTATTTTCAAAGGGAGACAGCAATCTATATAGGATGATAAGCCTCCACGGTTTGTTGAAGAATAGAGAACTCTTAAGTCTCTAAAGCAACTGCCCAGGAACCTCAGGGTTTTGTGAACCAAGACAGACTTGTGTCATTCCTTGTAGAGCCAACATGTGCTCAGGGGATATTCCAGAACAACTGTGGGCAGAGACCCGGACTCTCCAATGAGCTCATCGCAGTTCCTGGCAAATGTCACTTTGCCTTGTGCTTTTGCTCTTTCCCCGCTCGTCACCACTTTGCTCACTCTCTTATTCTATCAATCTCTTTAATCAGCTAGAGGTTGGGAAGAGAACGAGATAGGCACAGGTGAATGGAACAAGGGGGAGTGGGGTCAGGACCAAGGAGGAGGAGGAGAAAGTGTCAACAAGGCTGAGCCTGGACGAGGATGCAGGCTGGACGAGGATGCAGGTAAGGGCTTCGCTCTCCCTTAGCGCCATCTCCTACTGTATTTAACTTTGGAGGCTTCCCCAGCTCATGGAGAGCTTAGGAACTGTAAGAACTTTCTAGAAGCTTTGGTTGGGTCCATGATCCCCCTTCTGCTAAGTGCATGACACATTTCTGCTTTATTATGGTTTAGCTATGACAATCACGCACCCTACGTTGAAATCTATTCAGTATCTTGCTCCATTGTTCACATGCTTCTTAGGCCTCATTCCCCTATACAAAAATTTACTAAAGGACTTCCCTGGTGGTGCAGTGGTTAAGAATCCGCCTGCCAATGCAGGGGACATGGGTTCAAGCCCTGGTCCGGGAAGATCCCACATGCCGCGGAGCAACTAAGCCCGTGTGCCACAACTACTGAAGCCCATGCTCTGCAACAAGAGAAGCCACCGCGATGTGAAGTCCACACACTGCAACGAAGAGTAGCCCCCGCTCACCGCAACTACAGAAAGCCCATGTGCAGCAACAAAGACCCAACACAGCAATAATAAAATATAAAATGAATAAATCTTTTAAAAAATTTTACTGAAGTGTTTGTTTATAAAAATATGCATAACAGGGCTTCCCTGGTGGCGCAGTGGTTGAGAGTCCGCCTGCCGATGCAGGGGACACGGGTTCGTGCCCCGGTCCGGGAGGATCCCACATGCCGCGGAGCGGCTGGGCCCGTGAGCCATGGCCGCTGAGCCTGCGCATCCGGAGCCTGTGCTCCGTAATGGGAGAGGCCACAACAGTGAGAGGCCCACGCACCGCAAAAAAAAAAAAAAAAATATGCATAACTTTAATGAGATGAAAAAATAAAAGCCCTCGCTTGGAAACGGGAGGGTTGGAGGTCATGATTATGAGAAAGGGGTAGGCACTAGTGAGTTCCTCCATCCCGAGTGGAGGGGCAAGCTCGCAGCAGGATGTGCAGGAATGTTTCCAGAATCAGCTAAGAGCAGAAGCCAGGAAGGATGTCAGAACACTTAATAAGCCTCGTGTCTCTGGATCTGATGGTGTCTGTTTCCTTGTGGCTCTTCCTGCTTTCCTGCTGCCGCTGCCCACCTGTCCCCCTGCAGCCTTTATCACATAACTCTGCCTGGAGGATTACCCTACTCCAAAAGCCAGTTTGTAGAGGTCCAGGAGAGTAGCTTTGGGGAGAATGTGAAGGAAACTGTGCAACAAGAACCCCCTGTTGGGCCCGGGAGAGGGAAGACAATCGGTGAGGATACTGGGGTGTGTGCTCAGAGCAGAGAAGGGGCCTGTCTTGGAAATCAAACATCGGCCTGTAACCTCAGGGTCTATTACCAGGCAGGGCAGGCCTAGATGAGGAATACGCTAGATAGGGTGGAAAAAAATGTCTTCCAAATTACCTTCCAGCACCTCATTTTTGCATACAGGCAAAGAGTTCAGATATACACACACACACATTTTTTTTAATGTAAAGTAAAAATTAAATAAAAGCTGAAAACTGCAACTTGCAATTGTGGTAAAGTATCATTTTAAGAGTTACTATTATGCCATGCCTAAAAATACTGTATTAGTCATAGAGACAGTTCTGGTGTTGGTGGAGCACGTGGTATGTTTGGGAGACCACCAGTTCATAAGTAAATGTTGATTAGGGAGTTGGAGGTCTCTGATCCGTGGATTTACTAGCTTACGGTGATGTAGCATCTAAATAATCTCACTCGGATCACAGCACACACTCCACAACTGTCATCTCAACTGTCTTTATTCTGACTTGCTACCAAAAATCTTTTTGCCTCGTTAGGAAGTCTAGGAAGTCGTGGATTTAGTCCTATTTGAATGCTTCATGCTTTGCCAGTGTCCTTATTGATGCTCAAATGGTCCCCTCTTTGGCCGGTGGGAACTTCTAATTCAAGCTGACTCCTAATCAAAGCTTTTAAATCCTATTTGTAAAGGAGAGGAATTGGAGAAGCTCACTTAAATAAGCAAAGATTTTCATCTTGGCTGAGCTAAGAATACAAATATATGTTAGTGCATTTCCTATCTGATGCAGGCAAGAAACACAAGGCTCCTGGAACCTGGCAACTGGGGCACTGGAAGTTACTAAGGTTTTACTTTCTTGCCTCGTGGCTAGAGAAGGTTTCAGAAAGATGTGTGTGTGTTGCCAGGGGTTGGGGGGGGGATGCTTCACCTGCAGATATTTATATTATCCTAATGAATGCATTAAACTTTGTTTTGATGATGATGAAACATAAATATTGTTTGAAAAAACTATGACTTGGAAAATGAATCAATACTCTATATTGTTTTAAAAGAAAAACTGTCTGATTACCAACTACCCTGTCCTTCTTCTCCCAAAACTCTGACAACCACCATTCTATTCTTTCCATCTATGAGTTTGATGATTTTAGATTCCTCATATAAGTGGAATTATGCAGTTCCTATCTTTCTGTGATTGACTTATTTCACTTGGCATCCTGTCCTCCAGGTACATCCATGATGTTGCATATTGCAGGATTTCCCTCTTTTTTAAGATGAAATAAGATTCCTTAGATGTATTGACCACATTTTCTTTATCCATTTATCAACATGCATAGAATTTCAGTTATACAGGATGAATAAGTTCTTAATATCTGTTTTACAATAGTGTGCCTACAATACTGTATTGTACACTTAAAGATCTGTTAAAAGGGTAAATCTCATACTGTATTCCTACCACAATAAAAAAGTCTTTAAACTGCCTGCTTTGTTATGCTGTGGTGCGACAGACTGTCTTATGATTCACAGCTTTTCACTCCATTCCCCGTCATTACACATGCCAGTCCTTGCCGTGTGACTTGCAGCGCCCCTACAAGAGGGACCCCCCTGCCCCAAGCCACAGCCAGAAAGTGAGCAGAACTGACAGTGTCGAGTGACTGGGTGGAGCCTCTGGCTCTCTCTGCTCAGCCACAGGAAGGCCCGTCCCAGAACACAAGTTCAGCCCAGGTGCCTGGTGAGTGAGTGGGAAGACGCAGAGAGCAGAGCCAGGGCCCCGGCCATACAGCGGCCCCACGTCACAGGAGTAAGAGGTCCATGTTCACTGTGGTACGCCCCTGACTCGTGGAGGTTGCCTGCTAAGAAGCAGAAAAGGTAACGGATACATATGGCAGCTGGTGCCCTCAGAGGTAAAATTTGGAAAAGTGTCTATTTGTTTTTCCATCATGGAATTCAATGTGACAAGCACACCTGAGGATCTACCGTGTGCCAGACTGGCGCGGGTTCATAACGACGGATATGTTATTCCCACGCCCTTAGACCTCCTAGTCCAGGGATGGCTGATGGGGAGGCACGGGGGAGAACAGAGTATTAATAATCACAATGCACTGTGCAAAGCACAGAAACAGAGGTGCACGTGTAGTTTGTTGAAAGCCCCGAGGAGGTGACTAACCCGGTGACAGTCCTGCATCACTGTTATAATAGCTACAGTAGGATTTTATTGCCTCCAAAGAAACTGCCACTTGAAAGTTGCCAACCATCTCCATATCTAGAAGTGGAAGAAACCTCAAGTCTCCTTTATTCTAGGGAGAACGTTCGAAGTGGGCTGAGTTAAGCAAATGTCAGGAAAGATGATCATTCCAGAGGATGGGTATCTTAAGACTTTTGGTGGAGCTGGGGCTTGACACAGTCCACCCCATGCTATCCTCTTCCATCTGTGGCAACTGGGGCAGTTGGAGCACTTTTTCAGAGAGGCCCTGCAGCCTCCTGGGAGTAAGCCATCAAGACCCTATCTTTCCACTTTCACTTTTTCTCATTATTAAAATTTCCCTGGGAATTCCCTGGTGGTGCAGTGGTTAACACTCCGCGCTCCCAAGGCAGGGGGCCTGGGTTCGATCCCTGGTCCGAGGACTAGATCCCACATGCATGCCACAACTAAGAGTTTGCATGCCCAACTAAGGAGACTGTGAGCCACAACTAAGGAGCCCTCAGGCTGCAACTAAGGAGCCCGCCTGCTGCAACTAAGACCTGATGCAACCAAATAAATATTAAAAAAAAAAAAGTTTAAAATTTCCCTGACAAACTGAAATGGCCTCAGGTGAGATTAGCCAGCAGCAAAGGCCACCAAGGGCTGCCAAGAGGAAACTCAACACGAGTGAAGAGGTGTCTGGGCTGGTGAGCTGACCTCTACAAGGCAGCCCATGAATTCAGGGGAAGGCTGGCCCTGGGTGTGGTGAGTGACTGAGATTGGAAACTTCTTCAGACGCCACCCGTCTAGCACCATGTTTTTAATTTGACATCCTTGGGATATCCTTGCTGCCTCACGGCCACACCATCTCCACCATCACCTGTCTCGAATCTCCTCTTCCCACTCAGCTGGTTTGCTGCCCAGTGGATGCCCCACCCAGGAATGAGGCACTGGCCTCCCCTTCCTGCAAGCCCCCATTCCTCACATGGTTCTTTCAGAGGCCCCTCCTTTGGCTTTGGGGAGAGGAACCCCACCCTCCTTCCCAACACCCCCACCCACTTCTATAACCCTTTCCTGCCCAAACTTGTCTCCTTACACAGGATGGGGTGAGAAGGGTTGTCATGGTGATTAGGGGCACAGGGCTGATTCTGTTACTCTTAGTAAGCCCTGGGGGAGGTGTGTGATCCTAGGTGTCAGTGGTTTTTTTGTAGAACTGCTGGGTACATAACACCTCTTTGCCCTCAGCCTCAGGCCATAGTTGCCAGCTCTGGGACAACAGGAAAAGTCCCACATATCCTCTTATGTAGAGAGCTGAACACATAGCTGCAGGTATGACTTGACCCACTGAAGACCACAGTGGGTCTAGTATACACCTTAATCAGCATCTTAGACTTCTGTTACCGCACATAAGGTTACATCAGCGCCATGTCTGGGCAGTGATCAGAAAGAAATACCCAAAATGCATAGAGCAGACTTCCCAGCAGAGTTAAGGGGTTTCCACCAGGTCTGGACATATCTAATAAAGTGATGAGGTGGACAGCCTGTAAGTGTCTACTTGGTTTGATGATTTGCACAGGGTGAGGGGGACATGGTGCGTGGGCTGGGAAAAGGGGTCATACTGGGAAGGGTCTAGTGAACAGACACAGTGGGAGTGGAGAGAACAGCATGGTGGCCTCCCAGCCCCACTCGCCACGAAGGGTGTCTGGGGTAGAAGGTGAAGGGGCGCTGGGAGTCATGGGACCCCAGCATCACTGCTGAGGCACATGAGTGCAAAATGTAACACTGGTTGGGGGAGCGAGGGATTCTTCCTACTTCTTCGAGGACCGTGGGGATTCTCTGGCTCTCCTGGTGAAGGGGGCTTTGGAGACACCGGGAGCTTCCTCCTTGGTGGAGATACCAGAGCACTGACAGCAACACTCAAAACATGCTGTCCATGTGAGTGAACCAGGGAAAGGGCTCAACCGTCTATTAACAGAGCTCTGTCACATACAGTTACTGCATTCTGTTGAACGAAAGAAACCAGAAAGAGGACAGAGTCTGTGATGCCATTTATATGAAGTCAAAGAAGAGGCACATCTAATCCATGCACAGAAGTCAGAGTGGCCCCTGCCTCTGGGTGGGGTACAAGGGCACTTTCTGGGGTGACAAGGCTACTCCCTATCATCTGGCTACAGGGTGTATGCATATCAAAACTTCACCAAGATGTACACCTAGGTCTAGTGCGCTTTGCTGCACATAAGTTATACCTCAATAAAAATAACAATTAAAGAGCTGCATTTATAAAGAATTTTTAATAACATGAGGACATGCCTATACAGTAATCTTTAGCAAAAAAAAAGCAGCATAAAGAACTGGAATGTGTGTGAGAACAATTAATCAGAAAGTATGCAAGGGAAAAGGTGTGGATTAAAACACATCATGTGTTAAGAGGGACTGTTTTGAGATTGTGAGAATGTCTAATTTTTTCCATACTTTCTATTTTTCTGTTTTTCCTAACTTGATACAATAAGTATGTGTTGGTTTTAGAATCAGACACCTGTTTTAAAAACTAAAAGATTCATTTGCTATTTTTTCAGTCCATCTCACTGTTGACATTGACCTAGAGTCAGCGTGAGCCCGTCTGTTTGTGTGAGCTGCTGTGTGGCAGGGTTTCAGCTCATTGAGCTCATGCAGTTGGCCCTTTGAACCCAAGGAAGAGATTCAATGTCCTCCCCATCTTGTGAATGAAGCTCTGAGTCCAGAGAGAGAAGCAGCCCTCGGAACTCGGGTGTAATGACTCAAAGTGGAGCAGCTACTGGAAGCCTAGCCAGCACCCCACAAGGAGGGCTGGGCATCAAGTCCAGAGTAGCAAACCAGTCAGAAGATCATTTCTCATGGAGAGTCTGAAGGCCATACATACATAACAGAACCAGAGCCCTGCAAACTGGGAAACTGGGAGGGCCAAGGTAAAAAAAAGAAGCGGAGATGGCAAAACTAAGTCACAGCATGATAAACTGCTGGTTTACTGTTGCTATTGTATCCAGAGCAATGTTTCATTGATTAAATGCTGAAGACGTTCCCATGGGTCCTCCCTTCCTTGTGCATCCCTGGGATGAACCCCTACCCCAAGAGGTGACCTGAATGTCCCCCTAAAAGGGGGTCACGCACCCTGCTAAGCTGTGCTTCCTTGTTTCAGCCTGTGAATCCTCACCCTGTATTGCCCAAATGTGGTATTTTCCAAACCAACTTGGCCATGGAGTCATTTTGTATTTAAGGGGAGAGGCCCCTTGGGGCCCCCAAGTCTAGCACATCATTTCACAGAATGGGGAAATAGAAGCTCAGAGAAGGGAAGTATCTTGCCAAGGGCACACAGTGAGCCAGAAGCACAGTATGGGCAGCTTCGAGCCTGCTCCACTACTCCATGCTGCCCTCTGGGGGTGAGTGTGCCCTCAACTCCACAGCCACCCCGATGACAAGACCCACAGAACACAGGGCAAAGCCCCAGCTCCACATGGTGAAGTAGCAATACAATACAAAGCAACCAATGCCACACACAGAAAAGCAACATTTGTCTGGCAGCATCTGAGAGTTCTACCCAGTGTATTACCAGTGAACGTAAGGCTTCTCTTCCACCAGCCAAAACTATATTCCCCATTTCCTGTGAAATTCTGTATTAATTTATTTGCTACACATTTTGTGAACGCTTTCTCAAGCATACTTTGTACGTCGCTGCTTAACTAGCCCACAGAGAGCCAGTACCTACAAAAGACTACAACTCGTTCTGTCGTTTGATCTCAACCACAGATCTGTCGAGTAGGTTTGTGTTTGGGGCTTTTCCCCCCCATTTTACAGGTAAGAAAACTAAGGCCTGGAGAGTTTCAGTAACTTGTACAAATCAAGTAGTAAAGAGTGAAGCCGGGTGTTAAGTCCAGCCTCATGACTAGAGTCCAGTTCTCAATTGCTGCCTCTTGTATGAACTTGAACATCTTCTTCATAACTCACTGTCCTGGTTGTGATTACCAGTTGCTGGGTCCTTCTGTGCTTTTCTGGCTTTTCCCAGCAGTCATATCCTTCCATTCTGTAAGCACCAGCCATTAGCTTCTCCCTTTCAGCTTCTATTTTGGTGATACTAATATGCTCTAGACAAGGACCCCACAGGGAACCAATTTTTTTAGAATTTTATATAATAAATCTCTCTAAGAAAGGATCACTGAATGATAACTAAGAGTCTGATGTTTACTGAGTGTATATTATGTGCTAAATTCTGGACATGGATGCCTCATGTAATCTTCCCAACAAACCCATGAAGCAACTACCATTATTCAGCCCACTCCACAGATAAGAAAGCTGAGGGTAGGGCGAGGCTTCGAGCTCAGGCAACCTGACTGTAGAGGCCACTTTCACAGGTTTGGGGTCTCCTCAGATCACAAGCCAGTGCTTCTTATTCTGTGGCGCTGGCTCTCCACTATGTTCTTGGTTTTGTGGTCTACAATTAAGGTTTATAGATAAGTAACCAACCACCAAGGAAGCCTGAGGTGACTGCATATAATATTGAAATAGAATCTTGAACTTGACCCTATTCTTCTGCCATTTGTTGCCTGTTTCGTGTTGAAAAATTCTCACAGAAATTCCAGATAGACTGTATCTTGGAGTGAGGAACTCTGCTGCCTACATCCCTGGCAGAATACAGGCACTCACAAATGCCTGCTGGCTTGGAGGGCTGCAAAACAGTGGATAGGGAGAGCGAAAATTCATAATGACATGCTCCCAAGATGCTTGATCCGGAGAAAGATGGGCAACATGTTTAGCTCACAGGTAAAGGTATAGTAAAAACCCTTAAGCAACCAGTTATTTTAGTTTGCAGAGGAAAACAGTATCGGGTAATGAGCATATGTGTGTGAGTTGTGGCAGGCAAGGGGGGTGAGGGGAGAGCAGATAAAGGGGAGCACAGGGTTAAGGTGATGTTCCCTTCACTTCAAAGTTGGTTTCAGCCGGCTTTCATGGAAAACAAATGGCAAGGGGGTCAGAATCTCTCACCCTTTGAGCCTCCCTATTGATAAGCCCTGCGGTCTTAAGCCCTCCTAATCATTTGCTTCTTGGAGAGCAGTTTCTTTCAGTAAAATGAGGGCTTTTGACTAGATGGACATGAATGTTCTTCTAGTTCTATTACCCTTCAATTCTTTCTGTTTTCCCTTCAATTCTTTCTGTTTTCTAACAGACTGTGGTTGGATGAACTGAGAACCAAAAAGAAACTGTAATCAGGGAAGCCCATGAATAAGCTTTCAGACCAGCTATCTATTTTCTAGTCTATTTCAAGCTCAATTTTTCTTTCTTTTAGAAAAAAGGACTGTTCTCTGATGATTTTCTGCACTGCCACATACTTATTCATTAAAACTCCGCCCCCAAGTCAGAAGAAACTGTGCATTTCCTACTTTTATGCTGTATGTTTGATCTGCACAGCTCAACTGGTCAGAGGAACTGAGACATCTGTCCCCCTGCAAGAATCTCTCTCGGTAAGTCATCTCTCAGCCACTTTGCCTATTACTTAGCTCAGCTTGTGTGATGAGTAAAAGCCTTTGCAGGAAACCATGGAAGACATTAGAAAAACACCAGGTGCTCGCTGAACTATCTTAAAATATTATCTTTAAGGAAAAAGTTAGAATTCAGAATGGTTTCAGACTGTGATAACATCAAAGATACAAAACATGATTATGAATGAAAGACTTTAAAGGGAGCAATATTACTTTAAAAAGCCCTCACCTTTCATAAGAAAGATTTTTCAGAGAGATGATGATTATTGGCCAAAACCTTGACAGAGATTATCTTCTGGTAAGGAGAACTAAAACCTCCTCATCAGGATGCCCTCTGAACACAGGCCTAACCAGAAGCTGCGTCTAAGTCTTATTCTTTTTTTTTTTTTTTTTTTTTGGCCAAGAAAAGAAGGAAGCCTGAAAATTGTCCAAATTAATAACAAGTTACAAATATCAAATGAAGTTTCACGGCATATTCAGTGTATGATTCTTTTTCTGGCTCAGAATTTAAAGGTGAGATTTTCTGTGTGCTTCTCTCAGCTGCCTAATCTGAGGTACCAGGAGCTTGAGACTCACAAGGACTAATTAGGGAAAACTCTCAATCAAGCAGTGGAACTTAAATAGACCAGGCAAGTCAGTGGGTTGTGAAGGGACTGAGCTAACCCAGGATGTATGATGGGAGATGAAACACTGTCCCCTTGGCCGTTTCTTATGTATGTGTGGGAGCTCTTAATTATAGCAGCTCAGAAACTACAAACACAAACTTCAGAGAAAATGTGAGAATGGCAGTCTGGATTTCACAACTGGCTGCTGGTTCCTATGACCTTCTCAGGGGACTCCGGCATCAGCCTGTTTCATTTTGACTACACTGAGGCACCAGGCTGACAGTCCTGTTTTTAGTTCTCTCACCAAAGAGTGAAAGACAGGGGACCACGACGGATAAGAATACAGGCTGCCTGCATTCAAAATTAGTTGCTTCCTCACTGTGTGTCTTTGGCGAAGTTACTCAACCTCTCTGTGCTCTGAGGTCCTTATTTGCAAAATGGGGACAATAACCTGACCTGCCTCACTGGGTCACCTTGAGGATTAACTGAATGAATGGAAGTGAAGCTTGGAACGGTGTTTGGCAGGCAGAGCGCCCTGGGGAACTGTTCATTACCACCAGCACGCTCGTAGTGATGCTGTGTGTCAACTAACTCCTGGGAATGGCAGCTTCAGAACAGATTGTAAGACAGTGTCGGACGGTGCCTGACCCAGTTTCTGGACATTGTTATCACAGCTTCATTCACTCCACATGGCTATGCAACATCAGATTTTATTTGGTGAGATGATACTCTCCATCTAGTAAGCAGAGAAGCAGGCAACAAACATCCCTTACTACAGAAGTTCACTGTTTGACCAAAAAAGGGACTTAAGTTAAATGTAGAAATCTATATATCAACTTTTAAAATCTACTGGTGTGGGCTTCCCTGGTGGCGCAGTGGTTGAGAGTCCGCCTGCCGATGCAGGGGACACGGGTTCGTGCCCCAGTCCGGGAAGATCCCACATGCCGCGGAGTGGCTGGGCGCATGCACCATGGCCGCTGAGCCTGCGCGTCCGGAGCCTGTGCTCCACAACGGGAGAGGCCACGACAGTGAGAAGCCCACGTACTGCAAAAAAAAAAAAAAAAAAAAAAAATCTACTGGTGTTTAAGATAGTTTGCATTCATGACAGACTGTTAAGGACATTCTAGGACTTTATAAAAGATCTCTTCTTTATTCACAGAGTCGAGCAAAATGGATTATCAAACATCAAGTCCCCTCTACGACATTGATTATGGGGTGTCAGAGCCCTGCCAAAAAGTCAATGTGAGACAAACTGCAGCCCAGCTCCTGCCCCTGCTCTACTCGCTGGTGTTCATCTTTGGTTTTGTGGGGAACATTCTGGTCGTCCTCATCCTGATCAACTGCAAAAAGCTGAAGAGCATGACTGACATCTACCTGCTCAACTTGGCCATCTCTGACCTGCTTTTCATCCTCACCATCCCGTTCTGGGCTCACTATGCTGCAGACCAGTGGGACTTTGGGACTATAATGTGCCAGTTTTTCACGGGCTTCTATTTCATTGGCTTTTTCTCTGGAATCTTCTTCATCATCCTCTTGACAATTGATAGGTACCTGGCTATCGTCCATGCTGTGTTTGCTTTGAAAGCCAGGACGGTCACCTTTGGGGTGGTGACAAGCGGGGTCACCTGGGTGGTGGCTGTGTTCACCTCTCTCCCAGGAATCATCTTTACCAAATCCCAAAAAGAGGGTTCTCGTTATACATGCAGCCCTCATTTTCCATCCAGTCAGTATCATTTCTGGAAGAATTTCCAAACTTTAAAGACAGTCATCTTGGGCCTGGTGCTGCCACTGCTTGTCATGATCGTCTGCTACTCGGGAATCCTAAAAACCCTGCTTCGGTGTCGCAACGAGAAGAAGAGGCACAAGGCCGTGAGGCTCATCTTTGCCATCATGATTGTCTACTTTCTCTTCTGGGCTCCCTACAACATCGTCCTTCTTCTGAGCACCTTCCAGGAATTCTTTGGCCTGAATAACTGCAGTGACTCTAATAGGCTGGACCAAGCCATGCAGGTGACAGAGACCCTGGGGATGACACACTGCTGCATTAACCCCATCATCTACGCCTTCGTCGGGGAGAAGTTCCGAAGCTATCTCTTACAGTTCTTCCGAAAGCACATTGCCAGACGCTTCTGCAAAGGCTGTCCAGTCTTCCAGGGAGACGCTCCAGAGCGAACGAGCTCCGTTTATACAAGATCCACGGGGGAGCAGGAAATCTCTGTTGGCTTGTGACCTGACTCAGTTTTTATATGCAAACTAGGGGCGGGAGCGGTTTTTTTAAAGAGGAAGTTACTGCCATAGAGGGTCTAAGTTTCATCCATTTATTTGGCATCAGCTCTAAGTGTATTAGATATTTCAAGCTCATCAGTTCTAGAAAGCCAAATCAAAACACGTGATGAAATAGCAACCTTCTCACCTCCCCTCCACATACATCAATTTATTGGCAAACTCTCCCTTCACTGCAAAAGTTCAATATTTAAAAAAAAAAAACCCTCAGAGAATTGCTAATTCCTGAGTTTGGTTACCTGAACGGGAATAACAAAATGAACTGAGGAAAGTATTGTATAGTTTCTTATCGGTGTAGGGCAACATCCAGGTTGCAAATGTGCTTAAAATAGATCTTTCTCTTGCCATGGGGAGAAAAGACATGGAGAAAAGTTAAGAAATGACAACTTCCATGTGGGATCTCCCCTCCAAGGTGTGGTTAATAAGTTCCACAGACATTCACACCAGGGGAGAGCCCTGTGGCCTGTTAAGAGCTGGGAAGGTTTCTTCGCAGAGAAGGGATTGGAGGTGGATGGTCTGTTGGTGGAGGGGAAGATGAGGTCCAGGCTGCAGGCACCACACTGGCAAAGACTGGCTGTGGGGAGATGTGCGCTGGTTGGGGGAACCCCAGGGGAGGAAGGATGAGGTGAGAGCATGAGGAACCTGGACAGCGCTGCTCATCAAAGTCCAAGAGCAGAGCAGGGAGCCCTTGCCAGTGTTGCAGAAGGCTCATTCCACAGCCAAAGGATGGCCTGGAAAGGTGAGCATTCAGGGCAAGGAGACCAAAACAATCTGATCGAGTGAGGAGGCTCCACTCAGGTCGAGGCGCAGGAGATGGGAAGGAAGAGTGTATTCTCACAGCATTTAGGATGAGAGTTAGCAATAGTTGGGGCAGATTTGGCTTGGCGGTGAGGAGCAGAGAAGAGTCAGAGTGAACCCCTAGATTCCATGCAAGCATCAGAGATGCCCTAAAAGAGACACCAAGAAGGAGGAGGTGGTTTAGGTCAAAACAGGAGTTGGTGGAAGAGAAAGTTGGTGGTCTGTGAGCTGAACACAGCCCTAGGCACACAGACCCTGGGCTGCCTGTCACTGACTGCTCCTGCCCCCAGAGCAGTCCATCCCATCCAGGCTTGAATCATGAGGCATCTCCAGGGGGCTTTGAAACACCAGATTTACGAATGCACGAGCCTGAGGTCCAGGAACACTTTTAGGTCAGATATGACATCTAGGTGAGGACTGATTACATAGTTAATAAAAATCCAGAGCTTTCTAAGCACTGAGTAAAGAGGTCCCCAAGAGCTGCAGGAAGACTGAATGACTTTCTGCCTGCCAGGCGCACCACTATTTACGGTTTTCCGGATTTAACTATCAATAGACAAAGGGAAGAAGGACACACTCATTTGGAAACAGGCTGCCTCATGCTTTATAAGCCACAAAACGTGCAATTTACTAACCTCTGTGTTTCAGGCTGAGTGTGGAGGCTTTAGATACACCTTCCAGGCACCATCTCCAAACAAAGCATATCCAAACACTAAGAGACTTATTCATTTCAAAGGGAGAATTAACATTTTTTTGCAGTTGCTACTTATGTTATTTTGTATATGCCTAAGATTGTTTTGAATTCAGGGGTAGCTAAGACTATAGTTGTAAAGATTAGGTGGGAAAATGTAAAGGAGTGAGAATCCCTCAGGAGATTAAGGTGTCAAAATAAGAGGTACTACTGATTTTTCTCCAGCTCTAAAATGTGAATCTTGAGGGTTGTGGCTGTCAATGGGAAGTGACTGGAAGGACCTTTTCTTTTGCCCTTAAGGTTGTTGAGAGTGCATATATGACACATGACCCTCACCTATGAGTCAATTCAAACATTCTGATATCTTTGTGTGTGTATATACATATAAACATATGTATGTATATATACACATATACATATACATGTATATGACATTCTTACATATATAGAAAGTTACAAACTGCTTAGAAGAAAATATGTATCTAATAAAAACCCTGTAAAATAACTGATTGTATTCTTGTTTTTTCAGCCAAGTTTACATTTAGAAAATAGCACATAAACTTGTGAGAGCATTTTGTGTAGCTGTTTTGGAAAATTTCATACACACACACAAACACATATATTGAGAATTATTTTTCTAATTATTTTTAAAAGTTAACCGTCTCCCTGGCTCAAATTGCCAGAATAATTTGTTTTTAAAGATGCTACTTCCCAGAGTGGTGATTCTGAACAATTGACCCTGAAAACTTTTAAATTTCAAATTTAATTCTACTCAAGCAAAAGAACTGACTTTTTTTTAAAAAAATCAATGTGTGATTCAGCATATGCCAGCTGTCTATGCTTGAAAATGAAGAAGACATATAATGTCATAACCTGGTCATTTATCTGCAGTCTTGAGTTACAGATACATAATGCAGGAGGAAGAGGTTGGTGGCTATAAAGATTACTTTTCTTTCATTTAAAATCTCTTCCCAAAGCTTGGCTGTAATTTCAGCGATGGCAACGGTGCCCATGTGAACTTCTGTGAACGTGTCTCTCACCCTCAAGGAGGACAGGTGCTCCATGTGGAGGTGACCTGGCCAGGCACATTCACACTGGTTTTCCCCCCGCTCTCCTTTCCCCTTCCAGAGTGGACTCTAGAGTTGGCCAGCGTCCTACATGCAGGTCTGTGAAATGAGCAGCAGACAAGGACAGCTGGAGCTGGTCCTTAGGACAGCTTCTCCCTTCTCCCTTCCTTCCAACTCATAGGATACAAGGAGGCATGAACCAATGAAGGCTGGAAGAGGGCTGAGAGCAGAGGGAAGGGCCAGGGAGAAGGCAGGCCTGCCCCATATGACAAAGGCAGCTGCCACAGGGAGACTGGAAAGTATCCGTTTTTATGGCTGATACGCATGCACTTCTTATCCTCTTTCCCTCTGAAAAAATGAATCCAACGTTAACATGAAGAAAAAGCTACCCAAAGTGTCTGCAGCCTTTCCAGGGTGCATACCCCATGCTCACCCCTCGTTTGCCTGGATCCTCCATGCCCCTTGCTCTGCAGGCCCCTCCTCTGTCCACCTCTTCTCTGCCCATCCCTTAGATCCACAAACAAGTGTGAACTCATTATGGCCTGCAGGTTCTGACTCCATTCACTGCCTCAACTCAGAGGCCCCATCAAGGAGGGGGTTTTGTATGTGCCATGGAGAAAGTCAAAGAAAAAGTAAACGTCCTTAGCAGGGAGCAATAATGTGCAAATTCATAAACTAGGATTCTGTTGACATCTATATTCCAAGGGTTCTCAGTAGAAGCAGCTCTGACTAAACTAAAATGTACTGGCATTTCTACTGATTAAATTAATAAGTCATTTACTTTCTATCTGAAGGAAGGACAGACTCCCCAACATGAACATCAACATTCAAATGTTAACCCTTCTAATGAAGACATCAGACACCACTGAAGTGAGATGTGAGCCATAGAACAAGTCCTGAACTTCCTAACTGCTCTGGCTCATAGTCTGATAACATATCTTTTACCTACAGTTCAGGGTTTGCAAAGAGCTCCTATAACCCTCAGGGGCGAGGGTGGACAGAAGAGGCAAAAAGAGGCATTTCCATAGCTCCTTTGCAATTAAATAAAATTCACTATAAAAGTCTTGCTTGTGTTTTTCCAAAATACTGTCAAACTTTAATATATTGCATTATGTATATGTCATAATTGTGCCACATTTTCCATTTTCCTTAATTTGTTGTAAGCATATTTACAAATCTTACTTATATTTGGCTCCATATTGTTACTACTTTGAGAATAAGTTGTGTCACTGTGATTCTGTCATGTTTCAGGAACTTCTTTTTGTCTCCTTTCTTAAAGTGGATAACTAGTTTTTTAAAGCACACACTTAAACATGTTTTTCACATTAAATTCAATGGGAAGCCCTTCAAAGCCATTAAGAACCTTGGGCTATACTGCCCCCCTGTGGCCACTCAGTAAACCAACAGGGCGGCCAGCAGTCATCTTTGACCACAGAGAATGTAGACAGGGGGCATTTTTACAAACTCAGCCGTTTAATCTGTCTCTGCTGGCACCACTCCTGTTGTGGACAAGAAGTATTTCCACAGCAGCTCGGGGTGGATGATGCACAACTCATTCTTGTTATTTGTGAAGAACAAGAGGAGCATCAGTGGAGGCCACACTGATGCCTGCAGGGAAGGTCCCAGCTGCCCAGGGCCAATCCCTACAGATCTGGCCAATCTCTGGGATTCTGATTTGATCAGTCTGCAATGAGGCCTGTGGTTTTGACTTTCAGAAATTCCCCAGGTGATTCTAAGTGTCACCAAGTTTGAAAACCACTTGCTTACAGCCCGTCAAACCGAAAGCAGGTTCGAGAGACGGCTGATGTCTGAGAAGGATGCTGCCTGGCCTGGAAGTGGGTGGCATGTGGGCCCGGTAGACTCTGGATTCAGATCCTCAATTCTCATAACGGCGCGTTGACTCTGTCCTCCCCCAAGCTGGTTTTAAAAGCATGTAAATTTAGACTTAATTGGCAATATAAAGTATCTGTATTTGAGGCTCCAAATATTTCGCTTTCATTTCTGGTTTTGGAGTATGTTTTCACCCATCCATTCCAAGTGAAAAGTAAATGAAAGTGGGATGTCTGGTGCCCATGCTGAGCTTGACGGCTTCAATTTCAACAGAGAACAAGTCCATCATGTACAAAAGGTCTGGCTGAGATGGTTTACAAGTGAATATAGATTTTGCTTCTGTTGGCAAAAGAATACTCCCCTCATTTCCTCCTCCCTCCAGTGAGCCCCACCTTTAACCATGACCAGTAAAAAGCATTATATCCAAAGAACCAGATAACTCTGGGAGTCCCTGTCAACCCTGAGGCAATGATAATTCTGCAGAGAAATCAACAGTTTTAAAACAGCAGTTGTTCCTATTTAGTCTAAAATTCCTCTACTTGTGTTTACTGCCACTTACCTAATATTCTTCAAAAATTCCTTTTAAGAAAATTATGACTTTTTCTAACATATAATCAAATCAGGGCTCTGTTGATTGGTTAACTCACTCCTTCATGCAGGGTACAAAGTAGACCCTGGTAGACGAAAGAGCAGGTATTTAAAAATCAGACTGGGACTTCCCTGTTGGTACAATGGTTAAGACTCCACATTCCCAATGCAGGGGGCCCGGGTTTGATCCATGGTCCAGGAACTAGATCCCACATGAATGCTGCAACTAAGAGTTCCCATGCCACAAGTAAGGAGCCCACCTGCCACAATTAAGGAGCCCACATGATGCAATTAGGAAGCCAGCGAGCCACAACTAAGGACCCTGCCTGCTGCAACTAAGACCCAATGCAACCAAATAAATAAGTAAATAAATATTTAAGGAAAAAAAATCAGACTGACCTGAGCTCCAGCCTTGAGACTGTGGGAGCTTGTGGAAGTGACTTTTTAAAGACTCTGGATCTCAGATTCCTTTCCTGTAATTTGGGGTACTGTTAATATCCACCAGTGAATTATGCTGGGATATGGTGTCTAGACCAGCACTATCCAGTAGGATTTTCTGTAATGATGGAAATGCTCTGTATCTGCATTGTCCAATACAGCGGCCACCAGACTAGTGCAAAATGTGGCTAATGTGACTGGGGAACTAGGTTTTTTTTTTATTTTAATTAATTTAATTTTAATATGGCCAATGGCTGTATTAATGGACAGTGCAAGTCTGGCATACAACAGATACTCATAAATATCAGTAACACTTGGACTGGCATCAAGGATTCCTATGTTTAAATTCCTAGGCACATTACTAAATGCTTCTAAGCCTGTTTCCTCATCTGTAATATGTGGCTAATAATAATACCTACCTCACAGATTGGTTCAGAGGATTAAACAGAAATTGCACATTAATGGCTTAGCGCAGTACCTGGCAAACAGAAAGACTCTCTTGTAACTATCGGCTGCTTTCCTAATAATGGCTGTTTGCTCTTTACACTAGGACCCCCCCCACCCCACCCCCAAAGAATGCTCTTCAACATGGTGGGCAATCCAGCTCACTTTCTGTAGTGGAATAGAAGCACTGCAGACCTGAGAGGGCTCTTTGAGTGTGAAATCAAACACCATGGATTTACAGGAATAGAGGGAAATGGCCTCCCAACTTTATGGCATTGTGTTCAATCCATTCGACCTTATGGATCTCCTTTGAAAAGCCTTTCAAGGGTAATTAACCTGAAAATGTAACTGGCTGGATGCAGACCCTGTAGCTCAAAGCAAAATGGGAGATGGAGGTGTGGGTGGCAGGCCAACTCCCCTCCCCTGCCTCTGGGATTCTGACAGAAGCTTACACACAAGGAGAATCAAGAACTAGGTTAAATATTGAATGTACAATGAGCTCTGGCAAAGTAACATGGGCAGATGTGGCTTAGACAGGAAGGCAATGGGGTTTATCACCACTCTCCTCCATCTAGATCTGGGACCTCACCCCCAGGTGAGCCCGGGGAAAGGGGAGCAATCAAGAGACCCTTGGCCCACTCTCCTCCCATGGAAGCTGAGACAGTCAGGGGTGGGAGAGGGATGACAAGTGTCCCCGTCAGCCCTTCCCTGAGAGGGAGAGGGGACTTGGGCAGAGGCTCTGCCCTCCGTAGAGCAGAAGCAGAAACCTGGGGAAATGGGAAGTGAGGGAGGTCTCTCTAGTCCCATTCAGCTGTGCATTAACTGTCTGCAGCTCAACATTCATTCATTCATTCAACAAACATCTGTGGAGGGCCTACTACGTGCAAGACAGTAACCATTCCATGAAAGGGAGTCTGTCCTCACGAGATTCGCTGTTAAGAGAGAAAGGCAGGCAAATAAACAAAGTGGCCTGGTGTTTGAAGAGTGCGCTGTGAACGAGGTACAGGGAGGAGAGTGAGCTCTCCCAGCCCGAGTACAAGGGCCCGGGGAAGGGGCAATGTGTACTTGAGCAAGGGCTGCTGAGAAGCTCCTTAGGTGGTCATGGGAGAGGGAACAAGTGTGCAGAGGTGACCGAGAGCAAGGCACAGGCCAGGGGCCTCAAGTGGCACGGCCAATGAGATAGGTAGATGGATAGACAGATATACAGACTATGTGAGTGTGGGGGGAGTGGGCATTCCTCCCAAGGGAGGTCAGGAGTGGTGGCCAGTACAGAGAGGGCAGGACCAGGAAGTGTCCCCGCCAGGCTTCCCCTGGGCAAACCCTCTGCCCTGCCTTTGAGCAGAAGCAAAACACAAGGTGATGGGGAGCCGGGAGTCTCCCCAACATACTACCCAAGTGCATTAGCTATTTATGATTCCACATTCCCCAATTACTCATTAATTCAACATTTACTGAGTGCCTACTTGTGAAATGTCTGTGTCCAGCTCTCAGGTGTGGATTCCTTTCTGCTGGCCACGGGAAACCCCTGACACCGTTAGACCCCACCAGCTTTGCTTTTCAGAAAAAGTCTGTCTGTAGGTCAAAAGGAGAGACTCAGGGAACGTCACAAACCAGAGGTGGTAGGGTGAGAAAAGCCAAGGATCACATGGGCCCCAGGGAATGAGGTTTCCATGGAAGCAGAGTTATTTCCAGACATCTAAAGCTCTCTGCTTTTAGTGCCAGTGTTTTTATCATGGTCATTTAATAAGGAGAGCCTGTCTACCACCTTCTGCTTGTATCTACGCCTCCTTAAGTAGATTACACTGAACAGAATGTACTTATTCCTTACTGTCCAGCATCACCGTCCTGAGCACAGGTCGTGGAGGGGTGGGGACATGTCTGCACCTGCAGACAAGGCCCCAGGCTCTCCGAATTCTTGGATCTGGTTTTGTAACTACCCTGTCTCTCCTCTTGCTCTAGTTTGCAGGTACCAAAGGGAATAATTTAAAAGTCTCCTTCCCACTCCTATCTCCAGTTCCCCAGTTTCCTATCCTAGAGGCAATGAAGTTACCAGATTCTTATCATTCAGGAGATATTTCCTGCATATATAAGCAAATTCTGCATCCCTATCTCCTACTTTTACACAAATGCTAGTACAATATACTACACCTTGGTTCTTTTCACTTTATGATCTTGGGCAACTTACTTAAGCTCTCTGTGCCTCACTTTCTCTATCTGTGAAATAGGGATAATACCAACCCCACAGATTGTTCTAAGGAGTAAATAAATATATTAACTGGCATATGGCAATATGTGACATGTACTAACTGTCCCATGACAGCCACTCAGAGAATTTTAGCTATTGTTGTTGTCTGCCATTCAGAAAGATTTTATTTGTATGCAAGTGAACTTACTTTTTCTTTGGATTCTGGGTTTTGTGGCATGTTCAGAAAAGCCTTTCCCACTCTGAGATTGCAAAAGACTCTGTGTTTTCTTGGCTTCATTTTTTTTTAGATATAATTTTTACTGCTCTCTCTGGGATTTATCTTGGAGTATGGAGTGATGAGGGGATCTAAGACATTTCCCCCCCCCAGGGGGCACACAATCATCCAAGACCATTTGTTAAACAATTTTCCTACTAACTTAAAATGCCATCTCTCTAATATTTTATTTATTTATTTTTTTTTTTCTTTTTGCGTATGCGGGCCTCTCACTGCTGTGGCCTCTCCCGTTGCGGAGCACAGGCTCCGGACGCGCAGGCTCAGCGGCCATGGCTCACGGGCCCAGCCGCTCCGCGGCATATGGGATCCTCCCAGACCGGGGCACGAACCCGTGTCCCCTGCATCGGCAGGCGGACTCTCAACCACTGCGCCACCAGGGAGGCCCTCTCTAATATTTTAAATGCCCCTCAATGTCTGGCTCTACTTCTGTACTTTCAGTTAAATGACTGCATCCTGGGGTGCCATTTAACACGTTTCTCTGTGCCCTGTATTTTCTTCAAATTGGTTGTTACATCTGGAGGCCTCTTGAGCTGCAGATGTGATTCCCTGGGGAGACACCTCATGGCTGGGGCAAGCTCTTCCATCGCTCCACACAGGGGGTGCACTGTCACCATTACTGTGATGTCAGTGTTGAGCACTGGGCTCAGGGCAGTCATATCAGTTAGAGAGACCCCTGCCAGCCTTTGGTGGTCTTTCAAGGGCACTGCAGTGGACACAAATTAGAGAAGCGACCTGCCTACACTGAAGTCTGGGTGTATGATACCCAGGTGAGCCAGTCAGATCCTGCTCCCAGAAGCTCAGCAGGCAGTGACCTGGAGAGAGTACCAATAACTGCGGGTGCAGGGGGAGGCTGTCCCAACACAGAACTGCCCCAGGTCACATGTTTCCCAGGGCCAGATGCTTGGCAATTCCTCCTCTCCTGTGATCAATCCCCAAGAATCTGCCAGCACTTCCCTTCATTGCTGGGTAAGCCTGAGTGGCTCTCTGTTTGCACATAGGGCGCCTTCAGGAATACAGACAATACAGTCATAGAAGTCCCTGCTTCCCCCACACGTGCAGCAGAAGCACTTCTCCACACCACACTTTCCAGCGGCTCCCTTCTTTTTCCAGTTGAGTGGAAGGTTTCATCCACAGATGCACAGATATTTGTTCACCAGCTATTGTGAACTGAATGTCTGTGACCACCACCATCCCCCTCCCATTCATTTGTTGAAATCCTAACCCCAATGTAACCCCAATGTGAAATCCTAACTCCAATGTATTTGGAGGTGAGGCCTTTGGGAGGTAATTAGGTCATGAGGGTGGAGCCCTCATGATTGGCATTAGTGCCCTTATAAAAGAGACAGGAGAGCTTGCTCTTTCTCTGCTCTTCCCCTGTGAGGACACAAGGAGAAGATGGACATCTGGAGGCTTTCACCAGACACCAGACCTGCTGGCACCTTGATCTTGGACTTCCCAGCCTCCAGAAGTGTGAGAAATAAATGCCTATTGTTTAAGCCACCCCGTCTACAATGATTGGTTACAGCCAACCCAAGGTGACCAAGACACCAGGCATTTCACTACAAAGTGTTTCTATCTATCTATCTGTCTATCTATCTATTTTGGCTGTGCCAGGTCTTAGTTGCAGCACACAGGCTCTCCGTTGTGGCATGCGGGCTCTTAGTTGTGGCACGCAGACTCTTAGTTGCAGCACGCAGACTCCTTGGTTGCAGCATGTGCACTCTTAGTTGCAGCATGCATGCAGGATCTAGTTCCCCAACCAGGGATCGAACCCGGACCCCCTGCATTAGGAGTGCGGAGCCTTACCCACTGGACCACCAGGGAAGACCCCAAAGTGTTTCTCTGTCCTTTTGGAAACTGCTTTTTTAAGGGATCTATATTAATTACAAAATAATATCATTTTTGGAAAGTGAACCCTTCTGCCCCTCTTAAAGTGCTGTCCCCCACCGCATAGTTTTCCTCCTCTATCAAAACCTCCTCTCCCATTTTTCACCCAGCACAGGGTAACTAACAGATTACAGTGGAAAAGTGTCACTAATTCGGGGGATTTGCATTTTAAGTTAATCATTTATATATCCAAAAATACTTATAGAGAAGCTAGTGTGCTGGTGCTAGGGTCACAATGGGGCGTGAGTTCCTGTGTTCAAGGAATGATATAAGAGTCTAGAGACAGGAGCCAGAGAAGTAAACAGACAATTGTACAGCATAGAGTGAGGCATGCTCCAGCACCGAGGAGGGCTTCCCAGCCCAGTGCTGGGCTGTCAGAGTTGGCTTCCTGGCAGTGATGATGGCTCAGCGAAAGCCTGAAAACCAAGGAGGGCCTTCTGACAAATCAGGGTTAAAACAGGTCCCATGCTCAGAAGCATGAATGAAACTATTTTATAACCAGACATACTTTTCCTCATTCTGAGCTGCATTTGTTTCAGAACACAAAGTTCCATTCCATCCTTCCTAGCACGTTCAATCCAACTCCGTGATTTTTCAGCTAAATTCAGGATGCATACAATTCAGTTTCTGCTCGGTGCTCCATTGCCAAAAATTTTTCCCCTTTCCCCTGACTCCCATGGTTGATTCTTCTAGTGTAGTGGATCTCAACCAGGGGATGACTTTCCTCCAGGGGCCACCCAGCCACATCTGGAGACATTCCAGTTGTTACAGCTTGGGAAGAGACTAGGGGTGCTGCTCAGCATCCTACAATCCCCCACAACAAAACTGTATCCACCCCAGCTGTCAGCAGTGCCAAGGCTGAGAACCCTCCTCCAGCCTCAGCAAGGAGGACCCTGGATCAGGCCCCGCACAGACTGCTGCAGCTAACTCCAGACTCACGGAACATTCTGGACACTCTGCATGGCCACAGGAGACTCAGGCTATCCACAGGCAACCATTCCTGTCACTACACCACTTCCACAGCCTTTCCACACCTGATGATGCAGGACAAGCCCACAGTGGTCCCACCAAAGATGCTCTCAGCTTCCCTACAGCATGTGCAGACCTAGTGAGTGTGTGTTCCCTGTGCCCCCCAAGCCCCCTTGGCCAGGTGACCTTAGAACACAGCAGTTCCAGATATCTTTCTCAGTGATCCAGTTTGTGTGCATATGGGGCTGGGGGGGAGGGGGCTATTATATGAGGAGAAATTACAAGGAAAAGTGTATATATGTGGGATGAATGGAAGAATTTCAATGGAAACAGTGTATGAGAAAACACAGAGGCACAGAGAAGAGGTGGCTTCAGGGAACAAATGGTGAGTGGTTCCATGACAGGGGAAGGTGAGAAGGGAGTGGAAAAAATTGGGACTGAAGGCTGGTGAGTAGAGGACAAATGAGTACGGGCCTCATACACCCTGCTAAAGGAGTGCAGACCAGTGGGAGAGGAGGGGGCTTTGAAGCCAGGGAGTAAATGCATACTTTGGACCCTGAATGGCCCGGCGAGTGGCAGATGTGCTGGAAGAAGACGAGAAGGGAGGCAGGGACCGTAGGCGGAGGTTTTGGCAGTGCTCTTTCTGGGACACAACGGGGGCCTCTACCAACATAAAGAGCACTGTGTGGAGAGAAATTAATGTATTTGAAAGCTACGAGGGAGAACCACTCATTAAGATTTGGATTTAGGGAGTGAGTGAGTGGCGGAGGTCAAGGCTTGGGCCCCAGCCCAAAGGGATGGAGAGCACTGGCTCCAGGATGTGGGGTGATGGGTTCAATTTTTTGGACAGGTTGAGTGAGAAATCCTGGAGGACATTCAGGTGGAAGTGTTGAGAGATGCTGGATGTGCTGGCCTTGAACCCAGCAGAGCAAATGGGTGGAGATCCACGTTTGGGGTCATAGGAAGTGAACACTGTTGGGGGTGGACAAGTGGTTCTAGACAGAACCCAGAGGAACACAGGCAGCAAAGGAGCCCGAGAGGAGGAGAAGGAGAAAGTGGGCAGGGCAAAGCCAACTGCAGAGAAGAGAGCTCTGGGAGGAACAGGAAGTGTCAGTGATGTCTAATGCTGCCAAGCAAGATAAGAACGGAAAAAACATCTCCTGACCCCATGATGCAATCAGAAAGGCACAATAACTTAGTAGCTCCTGCCTTGTCTCTTCCTGGACCAACTCATGGCAAAGGAACATAGAATCATATTTCCTCCTTCCCCCCGAAAAACATGATTTTTGTCTCCAAGTTTTGGACTCTCCCGAGGGGACAGGACTGGCCTTTGTAGTCTGAAGGTCCTCGTTTACTGGTAGAGGGAAGTGCCTTTCCAATGATCTTTCCAGAGAGTGTGGCTGAATCCTATGGGACAGGAAGGGATGGGACCATGGACTCTGAGGCAGAGATAGGAGCCACCTCAAATAGAGTCCTCGGAGGCCCCAGGGCCTGGAAGGAAATGGCTGCAGAGCCTCTGAGGAGACTCAAGGACCAGCCTGGGGGAGCACTGGGCAGGAGGGAGCACAGCCTGCAGTCTCCAAAACGTGAGGCTCACATGGGCCTTGGCCCTTGGAGGGGCCCAGAGCAACCAGCCAGGCTGAGGACCAAGGCAAACCCCGTCCTGCAATTAAAATCTGCCATGATTTAATTCTGTTAAAGGAACTATTTTTAAAGTGAGACGCTACTTAGTTTATTACCTTTTACCACTGTTTATAAGAAAAAAATTCTTATCTAATTAAGATACGGTTAGTATCCAATCAGTGACTGTCCAACACGACCGACCCTACGAAAGCTGGAGTGTGGCCAGTGAGGTGGGGAAGGAGAGGAGGAGAAGGGGATGTTGGGGGTGGGGGGCAGGAGGGACGAGCCACTTCCTCTTCCACTCTTCTGTTCACACCCTGATGACAACGGTGAGTAGTAGCCAAGGGAACGGTCAAGTGGAGTGAGCGGGCAGTGTGGCCTCGCTGTGCCCATGACTCCTCCTCCGTACATCGTACACATGGGTTTCACGGTCTTACAACATGGTGGTGTTGAAAGTTTCAGTTTCCATTTCTTGTCATTCAGGGTAAATGAAAGGTGCAGAAAACCAGAACCCTCAGCCTGTGCAGCACTCTGCCCAGATGTCCACTTCAGTCCTGGGGACAGGGCCGCTGCCCCCCTCACTGGGAACCGCCCTCAGCCACCAAGACCCGCCTGCCCATGGGGTGGCTGAGGCTGATGACTGGCTGATGTGGGACTGCAGAGGCCGGGGCCCTTCTCTCACTGTGGGGATGGCGCTCAAGGACCACCCCGGAGCTCCACACAGGATCGGCTGAGACCTCACATTGTGCTGAGGTGTGTGCTGTACTCACATCGTGGTGGCTCCTCCCTCTGCCCGGTCCTGCCTCGCTCACTCCCTTACACGCGTGCCTCCTGGAAGCTGCCCCAATAAGACCTCCGCCCCTGAGAGCTCTGGATTACCAGGAACGCAATCTAAGGTAGTCTGATTCTTGGTTTCAACTTTCTCTTCCACAGAAACTCAATCACAGATGCCAGTAAGTAATAAAATGTCTCTACCTTGAATTGTGTTACTTTCCCTTCCCCTGATCCATCTCTGACATCCAAGTAGATGGTCCCTCAAGGACCTGAAAAAAAAGACACTAGGAGGAAAAGGGAGGAGAGGGGAAGAGGCCTACATACGCCTCGTCTGGCTAACTCCCATTCAGACTGTGGGCTTAGAAGACTCCCACTCCGGGAAACCCTGCCTGGTCCCTCTGGCTGGGCCAGGTGCCCCTGCTGACAGCTCCCACAGCTCCTGTGTTCTCCCCTAGTACAGCACATGACTCCCTGAATTATAACCAGGTAGGCACCTGACCATCTCCCTTCGGAAAGTCAATGTCACGACGGCGGAAAAGAGGTCTACTTTGCTCACCATTTTCTCCAGGGACCTGGCAAAGTTCCTGGCACTTGGGAGATGTGTCCTGCGGGGTCCTGGCAGCAAACAAATGGCACATGCAAATAGGGCAACCGAGGACAGTTTGGTAAAAGGACTCTTTACAAAGATTTAGACAGGGCATGGGGAAACCACAGGACATAGTGCAGTACCTGATGCTAGTGAGAGCAGGCCGCCATTCCTGCTGCTAGGAAGAAAGAGCACAGGGCAAAGGAGGGGGCAGGGGCTGCTGTCTGACAAAAGCTGCTCACAGGTCGAGACACATCAGCCCCGCCGGGAAGGTGACCCCTGAGAGCCACCAGGAAGTATCCAGGGAGCTAAATCCCTTGACCTCACTTTCTAATCTCCTGCCTAAAACTCCCCATTGGCCAAACGCAACTGAAACTCAGAGGACAGAGGAGTCTGCTATTACAAGATAAGGCTCCCTGGACATAAATCAAGGTGGAGGAAAGTAGAGAGTAGATACCGAAGAGCAAAAGGAAGATTTATGAGACAGTAGACACTAAGTACATGGGAAATGAATAAATGAATGATGTTTTTCAACAAATACGCATTGAAACACTACTCAGTGGATATTTATCATTCTGATCACTGTCTTCATGTAGATAAATCAAAGGCCGTACACATAAAAAGGCCACTAAGTGTAACTCCAACCTGTGGGCAGACAATAAGGCCTTAGGCTATGTGAGATGGGCATCTGGAACTGAGAAGTCCTGACAAAAAGCAAGCGCTTGGGAAAAGGTGGACCAGAAGAAATTTGTCCAGAGGCAGATAACAATAAGTAAGCTTACCTGTTTTTGCCTAGGCTCTACGTGGTAGGGGGAAAATCTCTGAGAATCCAAAACCTGCACCTCATGAAAATCTGAGGTTCAATTTTACAATACCCTCAAAATGGGAGACCCCAAAACAGGCCAGGAAACCTCATCTCAGGCCATTGATATCTTAGTGCTCCTGGCTGAAACAAATGCAAAACTCCTCTGGAAGGGAGTGTTCCCACTTCAGGTCACGAAAAAGCTGCTGCAGAGAAAATCATCCCCAATAAAGATGAACTCACATTGAGACTACAAAACACACAAGGAAATGGACCACCATGAGTGACAGCTGGCAGGCCTAACAACTATAGGATTAGAACTCTGAAAGAGTTGATTAAATCATGATTTGATTAAAAGTATTTTTATAAGGAATCAAAATCCTAAAAAAGGAACAAAATATTATTACCAGAACCCACTCAGTGTATACAAAGGTATACTCCACTCTAACAGAATCTGTCTTATTGCCCTAACTCAGCACACTGTCTTAGAGTATGAAAAATCCTAGAAACGCTTCTGGAATATGGCGGCTTTTACTCAGTAGGTGTTTCCCCTGTCTTTTCCTAGGGATACATACTCACCCTCTGAGTCCCCTTGTCTCCTAATTGAAGAGTACTGAAATAATTCTCAGGACTTAACGATTTCCCTTCTTTCTTCAGTACCATATCTGTAGTAGGATTAGGTTTAGGTACAGCTCAAATGTACCACATTTCAAAGTTGTGGTACAAGATTGTACCCTATTTCTTGTTCAGTCGCTACTGGCAAATTTTTAGAATTTTTGTTGAAACTATTTTTCAGTCATTTTACAAGGCAGTGGAGGAGGAAGAGTCCTTGACCCTACTTCACTCTGCCATCTTTACTAGAAAGCCCCACACTAATGTTTTTGAGATTCTATAGGGGTAAGCACTGCTTCAACTTGGGCAGCCCTAGATGTAGCTGTGCTTGTATGCTGACTTCAGAATTTTGTTGGTGGGGTTGGTGTTTACAGTTGGGCGGCAGGGAGATACTGGACACCTCGTTTATGGGGCATTTGCCCCAACTCAGCAGAGCAACTGATTACATTTCACCACACGATGTTGTTGGTGACCCTGGGAGACCAATCTCAGGGGAACGGTGGGTACAGAAACCAGGCCGGAGGGGACTCAGTAGGGAGTAAACAACGTGAAGCAGCTGGACAACTAATGAAGGCTGCCTGGGAAGAGGGACAGTAAGTAGTTAGAGCAATGTGTGAGGGTAAGGGTGGATTTACAGTCTTTATTTAAGAGAGATACCTGAGCCTTTTTTTTTTTTTTTTTTTTTTTTTTTTGCAGTACGTGGGCCTCTCACTGTTTTGGTCTCTCCCGTTGCGGAGCACAGGTTCCGGATGCGCAGGCTCAGTGGCCATGGCTCACAGGCCTAGCCGCTCCATAGCATGTGGGATCTTCCCGGACCGGGGCACGAACCCGTGTCCCGTGCATCGGCAGGTGGACTCTCAACCACTGCGCACCAGGGAAGCCCTACCTGAGCATTTAAAAATTTTGGAGAATCCAATAGAGAAAGAGAGGCTGTAGCTAAAGCAAAACATGGAAACAACTAACGGAGGATAGACAGAATGAGATCCAGAGTGCAGGAGGAGATGCCAGCCTTCAATATAAGAGGAGTAACTCTGTCCGTGGAAGAGGAAGAATGGAGAATTTGAAGCTGGGGACCAGGGAGGTGAGAGAGTTTGAAAACTGTAGAAGGTGAGCTCATCTCCTGAGCATAAATGCAGGTGATGGGAGTGGGCATTTGAAGAGACAGGAAGAGTTTTAAATTGCTCAGAGTAGCCAATGGAAAATGAGAGAAAGTGACAATTTGAGATATTCAGAAGAGTTATGAGGGAAACTAGAAAAATCTCTGGAAGCCAGTTGAGATGGGAGACCATAAATGAGTGATGGATCTTGTCTTCATGGCTAAGTGGTTTTAACCAGCTATTCTCAGAAATACATTCTCAAAGAAAGAATGGCAGGGAGTAGCAGATTAATGGATTGATCTAAGGCTGGTGGTCAAGGTAGCTCAGGGTACTGACCAGAGAATTACTACGTGATAGACTATTAGATCTCAGCTAGACTAGGGGGATGCAACCACAGGAGGGGCTGAGAGGCAGAGGCTGGAGGGCTTGATGAAGAATTACGACAGCCTTGGAGAGAGACCAAAGGGGTAGACGTTGTGATCAGAAGAGTGAGCTATTTTACTGTGAAAGTCCAGTGGTGGATCAATTTAACAAACCTGAAATCTGACCATGAGTGTGGACGATAGTGGAGTGAAACTGAAGGCCAGTGAGGCTGAGTAAATGAGCTGAAAGCCCTGGGCCCTGCATGGGGGTCAACATGGGCAATTAAGTCACCAGGATGATGGAGAAAACTGGGGTGAAGAGAAGCTCCTTATCCAGGTACACTAGTCTTAATAAAAGAAGGGGACAATCAGGAAGACAGTGGTAATGATGAGGTGGAGTAGAGGGTAGTGGCTGGAGACCACAGTAGTCTCTTATATACGTACCTATTAGATCTTATTGGAGTAATGGTCACCAAGTGGCACTGGGGCCAGGGACGTCACCTTCTGATCCCCAAGAGTGAGGCGGGTGAGAGAGAGAAGGAGCATCCTCAAGGGACAACAGATGGTAGGAACATTAGGAGGTGAGGTGAGGTGGGGGCAGAGGAGGCACAGAGGAGAATGGCAATGAGAAATGTGAGAAGGTACCTGACCTGAGGCTCTGACTGAAGATGGTGAGGATGGGGGCACGACGACATCAAGTGGTCTTATGTGTTCCAAAAAGATTGACCCCGGCAGACCACAGGTAGACGGTGGTTAAGAAGATGAGAGAAGTATTAAGATGCTGCCGAACGTATCATTCTCCAGTAAGCAAAGGACTCAAGACTCTCTAGAGACTGGTGTCTCCCTTCCAAGGCTGCGTTAGCCCAAGTTCTTCAAAATATAGACGCTAAGATGGGACGTGGCATAAAAGAAATGTATTAGAGGAAACGTCTCTGAGAGAGATTGCAAAGGGAGGTGGGAGAAGCTGGGAAAGCTGCCAGATCACAATGCAGGTCTGACCACAAGGGAAGGAGAGAAGGAGGAAGTGAGGTTAGGGAGAAGTACCAGTCCATCTCCCAGGAATGGGCCTGTCCCAGTGCCCCTAATACAGCCACTGACTGGGAGCAGCCCGTGGCCGGCATGGCCTCAGCATGGATGCAAGGACGTATTTCAGAGTGAGGAAGTTGGGATCCTCAGTCAGTTATGCTCATTCCCATGGCCGCCACACAACACAGCAATATTTGTATGTCTGAGGCAACATTTCTCGAAATACAGCCTGCAGAGTCCTTGGTCCATAAGTAACTGCATAAGAATTAAAAGGGGATTCCATGATCAAACAATACTGGGAAATGCTGCATACTTTCTCTAGGATCCTAACGCTTATTAGCACTTGAAGAGTTCTGAGAAGCACTGCAATAAAGAAACTTGCTTTATATTTTCAGTCCACCTATTTTTCAAACCTACTTGAGTGAAGTCCACCCCCACTTTTTTTTTTACACCTTTCAGCACAAAGCAGAATAAACCGGACATGAATTCAGAAAGGTTTTTTAAGGATATAGTTAACTATTTTTCTTCCAGCAAGTACATATAAAATCTGTATTTCAGGGTTGGTCATCAATACAATTGTTTTTTGGAAGTATCATTTCCCCCTCGCTGCCCTCCCAGGTAGCCCAGGTATTGAGAGGACTAAGCACTAAGGTGACATTTTAGGCTTACCCAAGATGTGGGAGAAAATGTGGGGGCAGGATGAGACATTCTCAGAATCCCTAAAATGATAACATGTAGGTATAGGCCCCTTCAATCTACTGCTCAGTACCAAACAACAAATCCAGAGGAAAATTGTTTTCTAAGAGTAGGTTTTACACACTTTCCATTAAGAAGTAGTGCTGTTCAGGGAGATCAGCTCGGTGCTTTGTGACCACGTGGAGGGGTGGGATGGGGAGGGTGGGAGGGACAGGCAAGAGGGAGGAGATATGGGGATGTATGTATACGTATAGCTGATTCACTTTGTTACACAGCAGAAACTAACACACCATTGTAAAGCAATTATACTTCAATAAAGATGTTAAAAAAAAAAGTAGTGCTATTTAAAAATTATAATAGCTGCTATGTGGGAATATCATTATCATAGATTTTTTTCCTATACTTACCAAATTTTCTGTAATGTAATATTTGCTAATAAAAATTAGTTAGATAGATAATCTGAGAACACTGATATTTGATGAAGCCATTTTAAGGGACAGATAAATTATTGTAATTCTAAAGTTCTGAATACCCATTTCTCAATAACAAGTTAGACCTCTGAAAATGTCATCACACTAGCATTCAGCATTCTAGCACCCTCCCACCCCTTCGCTCAACTAATTTAATGTTGTATCTACCAATCAGCATCCAGTCAAAAGACAGGAATCATACCAGTAATTTGACCAAAGAGCATTTACTGCAAAGAATTATTAACTAGTCAAAGGGGATTAACTGTCTAAGGGAGTAGGAAGCAGAGGCAGGAAGAGGCCTCTAGACTGAGGCAGGGCACCCGAGAAGGCACACATAGGAGAGACCCTCCCTCCCAGGGCTGCGATTCACACCTGTTACACAGGGTGACTGCAACCCACTGGATGGTCAGGGAGTCTGTCAAGGGGAGGCCCTTGGGGGCTGGTGAGCAGGAAACTGCCTGCAGGGGTACCAGTGAGACCCACAGGAGGGTGGGCACCACTCGGTCTCCACACAGCACTGTCAGGTCATCCCAAGGAGCAAAAACAAACAAACAAACAATAACAAAATTCTGTAACCAGAATGAGAAGCCCCTGCCTCTTCCTGTGATTCTCAGAGTCTTCTACATCAGCTGGCAAAGGATAAATGTTTATAGGGTTCAGCTCAAGGATCACAAAGCAAGGCAAGGAAGGATGGATTAGGAGCTGAAAGGCAATAAATTACTAACAGGTGCACCGCATCCTTTGCTTGTTTTTTTTACTGAGGGCCAATGTAACATGAAGAATATTTCTGCATCTCCTGTAAAATTATTAATAAAGTCATCACCCAGTGTGTTTTCCAACCTCCCTAATATAAGAACTTAGTAACAAGAAAAAATGAGATAATGGAGTATAAATGATTGGGCCTAATCATTTGCTGCTTCATCTTGTCAGAGCTCATCTTGTCAGCACAGCTTTCTCTGACTATCCTACGTAAAATGTGAACCCCCAAACCACCCTGGTCCTTCCTAGTCTCCTTCCCTGCTTTGCTTTTCCCCACAGAACTTCTCTCCTACTACCCTACAATTTACTTACTTATTTTCTTTTTGTCTGTAATGTAAGTCCCATGAAGGTCAGGATGTTTGCCTACTGATGTGTCCCCAACACCTGGAACAGTGCTGGGCACATGCTAGGCACTTTACAAACATTTGTTGAATAAATGAATTGAATAAATGCGTGATCTACATGTATGGGGGAATGAGAGTTATAACATGACAGTTTCCTAGAATCAAACTGGGATTGAACTTGAATAGACATTTTTCCAAAGAAGACATACAGATGGCCAACAGGCACGTGAAAAGCTGCTCAACATCATTAATCATCAGAGAAATGCAAATCAAAACCACAATAAAATTATCATCACCTCACACCTGTCAGAATGGCTATCATCAAAAAGGCCACAAGAAACTAAAGTTGGTGAGGATGTGGAGAAAAGGGAACCCTCCTACACTGTTGGTGGGAATGTAAATTGGTACAACCACTGCGGAAAAGAGTATGGAGGTTCTTCAAAAAACTAAAAATAAAACTTCATATGACCCAGCAATTACACTCCTGGGTAGAACAAAATGAAACCACTAATATGAAAAGATATATGCCCTCCAATGTTCATAGCAGCATTATTTACATTAGCTAAGATGTGGAAGCAACCTAAGTGTCCATAAACAGATGAATGGATAAAGAAGATGTGGTGTGTACACATACGACGGAGTATTAGCCATAAAAATGAATGAAATTTTGCAATTTGAAACAACATGGATAGACCTAGAGAGTATTATGCTTGGTGAAATAAGTCAGAGAAAGACAAATACTATATCTTATTACAAATACTATATCACTTATATGTGGAATCTAAAAAATAAAACAAACTAATGAATATAATAGAAAGGTACTCACGGATGTAGAGAACAAACTAGTGGTTACCAGTGAGGAGAGGAAAGGGGAGAAAGGGCAAGATAGGGGTAAAGGATTAAAAGATACAAACTATTACGTATAAAATAAACAAGCAACAAGGACATATTGTACAGCACAGGGAAATATAGCCATTATAATAACTTTAAATGGAGCGTAATCTATAAAAATACTGAATCACTATGTTATATACCTGAAACTAATATAATATTGTAAATCAACTATACTTTAATTTTTTAAAAAACTGGGATTTAATTATAGTAATAAAGAGGAACTCAGACCCTCAAAGGTAAGGTTTGTGAGCTACATGCCAAAGCCACAGCATGTGGTAAAGTTTCACCAATAATGATGACCCTATTACAGTTCCAGATATTAGAATGGTAAATAAAACTTTCCTCTTGCCTCAACTTCAGACCTTTAAACCATTCCTCCCTACAAATTTAGAATTTCCAAGAATCCCAGTCTTAGAGATCTAATACACAGTACAGTGATTATAGACAACAAAACTGTATTATAAACATTAAAATTGCTAAGAGAATAGACCTTAATTGTTCCCACCACCAGAAAAGTTGATAATTTTGTTAGCTAACACTATCATGGCAATCATATTGCAATATAAATGTATCAAATCAATACGGTACACCTTAAACTTACACAATGTTATTTGTCAATTATATCTCAATTTTAAAAAAAAAGAATCCCATGGTCTGGGTGTGTATAAGCAGAATGCTGGGAATCAAGCCAAAATAAAATAATTCAGAAAGTGAAGGCCATACAAATATCAGGAAGTTAGGGTGATCCTGAATTTACCAAACAGTGCCTTCTTTAGGAAACTTCAAATTTCACATGATTCTGTGACACAGGTGAGGCGCCTGCTTGCTGCCATTTTCCTCCACTAAACCATATAATGCAGTGTGTATGTTCATGGGGTTTTTCAAGTTTCAAAGTTTGACTTGACCCTCAGTCCCCTGCCTGGGACTGACCAGTGAGCTATCAGGCAATAAAGCACCACGAGCCACCATCACTTCCTCTGTCAAAGTTCTGGGGGTACTGGCGTGGCTACAGATAGATAGCCCAGCCGCAGGGGGCTGAGCCCCAGGAGGAAGGAGCAGGGCACGGTGGCCCTCACTCACTCACAGAAGCCATACTGTGGGGCGGTGGGGGAAGACTTGCTGGGAAACATTCACAGCCAGGTTCCCACCAGCACCAACCCCTCCCAACCCCTCCATATGGAGGAACATCATGAGTTTCCCTCTGAGTTAAATTTAATGCTCGATCACATATTTGTCCAGGCCCTTTTAATGTTTATTTTTCCTTTCCCTTAATAGTTTCCTCAGTTCTACTTCTATTTTGGCAGGTCCACACTCTGCACCAACTACCACCGCAAACATATCTTTGGCATTAACAGATGTCGTTTACCCAGCAAAATGAACGCTAAGCCAACATGCAAGACTGGTCCTCAAATTAGGTCCATCACAGGTACAAAGAGTTGATCCAGGAGGAGTTCATACAGATTTTCCAGTTATTTCAAGTTCTTTTTCTCAGTTCATCTTTCTTCCAAACCGCCCCCATCCCCTTCCTCCTCCCCACGCCCTCCTCCCACCACTCCAAATCTGGACTCTCAGCTTCCTTTCTCTCTGGCCTTAAACGTCACCCCACCCCAGCCTCAAACAGGGGTTGAACTTGTTCCCCTCACATTCTCTGCACGTGACTTGATGGAGCCTCTGCATCCTCACCATGGAATTTTCCTGTGCTGGGCCCTCCTTCTAGGAGCAGGGTCAGCTCCTAACATCTTGCCTAACTCCTTGGTTCCCTCACATCTATTTCCCCCAGGCACTGGTACTGAGGCTCCGTCTCTGCACCACCCCCTTCCCAACTGACATCACTCTGTAGCTTCCACTGTCCCCAGAGCGGACCCTACTGGGGCCCCACTCCTCAGCCAAAGCACACAGCGTCTCTCAAAAGGGACAATGAAAACCCAAGCAGTGGTTCTCACTGCAAGTTCCTGAAGCCCCATATGCTAATGCTGATGAAATGCTACATGGGAGCGTCAGGCTCCTGGGCCTGGACGCACAGTCATCGTATGTGACACTTCTCTCCTCTGCTGCTAGCCACCACCTGCTCAGAGTTACACATCAGAGCACTTTCCTACCCCTCCCTATCACTGAGAAGCAGCAGTAACTTAGTTCCCTTATCTAGGGCAGCCAGCAGGACGGCCACAGGGAAATCAAAGGCGGGGTACAGGGTGGGGGTGGAAGCAGCAGGAGAAAACAACTTCCCAGTTTCTCTTTGCAGCTTAAGAAACTCTCTGGGGGGTCTGGGGGAGCTTTCAAGTTGCTTTATTTTGGTTAGTCCCTGAGATGCGTGACCGGTGGAACACAGCCATCAAGGGGATAAACAGTGGTTTCCCTTGCCCCTAAGGGTCAGGGGCCAGCTGTTCCAAAGGAAGCCAGCCTTTCAACTGGCCCAAACGGTTCCCACAGCAACACCGATGGTAGGTCAGGAGGCCATACCCTCCCCGCCTAGGAACTCGGCCAGTGGTAAGTCTTCAATGTATTTAACCAGTTATGTCCATATTGATGCTTAGGGTGGTTTCGCTTTTGCAAACATTTATTTATATCCTTCAAGGGAAGAACTCAGACCTCTCCGCCTGTCACAGGAAGCTGTTACGGAGGGTGAGCAAACTTTCTAAATGCACAGAAATTGCGACTGACACCAATTTTGTGAAACTAAACCCCAGTACTTGGTTCTCTTTAATTGTGTTTTTTCCTACATGGCTTCAGGTAGGCAAGTCTTGTTTCTACCAAGAGAATGAAGTTATATGAAGAAGGGTAATGCTTACTTTTGTCTGCCTGTGGTAGCTCGCATACTACTAAACACCTAAGTGCTTAATGAAGGGATGAATCATAGCAGCTGCTCTCAGGATATAGGGCGTGTTAACGAAATGTTTATTTTCAGTCTTCTGTGTTGTAGACCTGCTCTGGCTAAAATCAGACACCAGAAAAGGGCAAGTACGGCTGCCTGGGCTCTAGCTCTGTGTGCCGTTTCCTCCAGGACCACACTGTATGAAGCTGTATGAAGGGAAAATCATCTTTCATTTCTCCACAGGGCAGCCTGAAGATGGCTAATTACACGTCAGCACCAGAGGATGATTATGATGTCCTCATAGAAGACAATCTGAGTAACAACGAAATAGAACCATGCACCCCATATGAGCCCAAGATTCTCTCAGCCCAGCTGGTGCCTTACCTCTACACCATGGTGTTCATGGCTGGCCTCCTGGACAATATCTTGGTTGTGTTTATCCTGGTAAAATACAAAGGACTCAAGCAAGTGGAAAATATCTATTTCCTCAACTTGGCAATTTCTAACTTGTGTTTCTTGCCCACCCTGCCGTTCTGGGCTCACACGGCCTCACGTGAGGGGGTTCTTGGTGACCCCCTGTGTAAAATTCTTGTGGCACTCTACTCCATAGGCCTGTACAGTGAGGCATTTTTCAACGTCCTTCTGACTGTGCAAAGGTACCAGGAGTTTTTCCGCATGAGAAGGCTCTTCTCAGCCTGCAGGATGGTGGCTGGCAGCATCTTCACAAGTGCTCTGGCGTGGGTCATAGCCATTCTGGTCACTTTGCCTGAACTTGCTTTTTACAAACCTCAGATGGAAAGCCAGAAATACAAGTGCTTCTTTACCAGACCTCACTTCCTACCAGCTGATGAGACATTCTGGAAGCATTTTCTGACCTTAAAGATGAACATTTTGGGATTTCTTTTGCCACTGTTTTTTTTTGTATTTTGCTACGTGCGAATGAGGAAAACACTAAAGTGTGGAGCGAGGAACTGTGACCTTTTCAAGCTTGTTTTCAGCATAATGGTTGTTTTCCTTCTGATGTGGGGACCCTACAATATTGCGCTTTTCCTGTCTGCTTTCAACGAACATTTCTCCCTGCATGGCTGTGAGAGTAGTTACAACCTGAAGAGAAGTGTCCATATCATGAAAATCATCGCCACCACCCACTGCTGCATCAACCCTCTCCTCTACGTGTTTCTCAACAAGGCATTTAGGAAACACCTCTGCCAACTTTGCCATCTGTGCAATGACACTGCACCTCAACCCACTGAGGAACCTGCCCAAGGCACATCAAGGGAAGAATATCACCTTTCCACTTAAATATAAACTAGCTCCTACCAAAGGCGGGATAAATAAACAATAATTTCTCCCTCATTGCATTGTTTTGTGCAATAGTTTTTACACATTTGTACATAAAATAGGCTCCAGGAAGAAAAGGCGGAGGTGAACAAACATTCCCCAAGCGCTGAATTTGTCTCAGGTGCTGTGCTAGGTTCTTGACAAACGTGAGCTCCTCCGTGCCTCACTGACTGCTCATGGTGTAGGTGGAATTAGTCTCATTTCTCTGAGGGAGGAAATTGAGGCTCAGAAATTTGTCTAAGATCACACAGCTAGAGAGTGGCAAGGCTGGGACACAAACCCGGTGCCATTCACTCCAGAACCTATGCTTTGTCCAGCATGCCAAACTTCTAAAATTCAGGCAAGAAGACACATAAAGCAAATATGCACTTTTAAAACCAACTGGACCACATTCCAAATTAGAAGCAACCCATTCACACAAAACTAATTTATCAGGCACATTTTCTTTCAGGTAATTGAAAGAGATGGCTAGCTGGAGGCTCTGGATAAAAAGAGAAAAAGGGACTTGCTCTGTGGAAAGTTCTCTGGGTTTTCTTGGCTATTCGCCACACCCCTCAAAGTCCCCAGATACCCCTAAGGCCCCCAGATACCCCCAACCTCTGAGCCTCCCAAGGTTTCTAGCACTTTCTGCTATTTAACAATAGCAAATGTATGATTCTGTCTAGAAATGTTTAACACAAGGCATGTTTTGTCCTTTTCAGTGTAACTTATACCTCAGGCCTCACTGCCTGTGACTACAAAACATCACAATAAGAGTTTGCCTGGGGCGATCCAGTGCCCATTTTCTGTTACATATCCGAAGGAGAGGTGACAGATGAAATACAGGATGCCTGTGGACCACAATCTCTCACCTCCATCACTGAGGAGGGAGGAGGAGGTGGCACCTGGGGGAGACCCTGTAGGGAGCACAGTCTATACCAGTCACTGGCTCTTCCGTGTCCTCACCGGGTGCTATGGATGAACTGTGTCCCGCAAAACATTCATATGTTGAAGCCCAAGCCCCAGTGAGATGGTATGTGGAAATGGGACCTTTGGGGGGTAATTAGGTTTAGATGAGAGGGAGTCCTCAGGATGGGATTAGTGCCTTATAAGAAGAGACACCAGAAAACTTGCGCACTCTCTGCGCCATGTGAGGACACAGCAAGAAGGCAGCCATCTGCAAGCCAGGAAGAGAGCCTGCACCAGAAACCCCACCATGCCGGCACCTTGATCTTGGATTTCCCAGCCTCGAGTACTGTGAGAAATAAATTTCTGCTATTTAAGCCACCCAGTCTATGGTATTTTGTTGTGACAGCCTTAGCTGAGTAAGACGGGGCTCACCCTGAATGACATTAAATAGCAAATAAAAACACCATGGCAAGTCAAGAGCAAGACTTCAGCTGAAAGTACCCCAGCAGACATGAAAAGAAGAGAAGAAGGGACAGAGATATCTTCTTCACACTCATACTCACCAGATATGAGTAGGTCTGGACTCTCCATTCACTTCTACCACATACGGGACAGAAACCTCAGGCAAAATGACATCGTTTTTGGATGTTTATAGACACAGTGATGAATTCACAGAACAAACCCTTTCAGAATTTTCAGAATGAAAACATGGAGCATATAGAGAATAAACTCTTACAGTGACTGAGAGTGAAATAGTTATTGAAAATCAAAAGTTTGTGATGGCTGATCCAGCTACAATAGCCCACACACATAAGTAGTATATGCAGCAAGGTCTTCTTCCCCTGTCAGAAGAAGAAGACAGTTGTCCTAAAGATAAAAATGATTCATGCTTGCACTATTTACAATAAAAGCAGCCCAAGTGCCTATCAAGTGCAAATCGGATGAATGGATACACACACACAATGGAATAATACTCAGCCATAAAGAAGAATGAAATTCTGACATTTGCAGAAACGTGGATGGTCTACAGAATATTATACTACGTGAAGTAAGTCAGACAGAGAAAGACATACTGTATGATATCACTTATATGTGGAATCGAGAAAATAACACAAATGAATGTACATGCAAAATAGAAAAAGACTCACGGATATAGAAAATAAACTTGTGTGGGTTTCCCTGGTGGCTCAGTGGTCAAGAATCCGCCTGCCAATGCAGGGGACACGGGTTCATTCCCTGGTCTGGGAAGATCCCACACGCTGCAGAGCAACAAAGCCCGTGTGCCACAACTACTGAGCCTGCGCTCTAGAGCCCGCGAGCCACAACTACTGAAGCCTGAGTGCCTAGAGCCCATGCTCTGCGACAAGAGAAGCCACCGCAATGAGAAGCCCGCACACTGCAACGAAGAGTAGCCCCTGCTCGCCAGAACTAGAGAAAGCCCACGCACAGCAACGAAGACCCAGCACGGCCAAAAATAAATAAAATAAATAAATTTATAAAAAATACTGAATCACTATGCTATACACTTGAAACTAATAATATTGCGAACAACAATATTTCAATTTAAAAAATAACACATGCTTTTCCACTTTTCTACAAACTACTGCATTAGAAAACTAACAACCAGTAAAAAGCCAAAAAGAAGGTAGCTAGCATATTTAAGAAAATTTGACAGTGTTTCTGTTTTTGCCTGTAAATTATTTTCTAATGCAAAAAAAATTTTCCTATCAGGTCAAGATAATTCTGACTTGGGACATTTGAGAGAATGACTGAAATCTCATGAGAAATCTCTGATTCATCTCAATTTATGTATTTGTGGGTACAAATGGAACAAATTTTAAAATGGTAAACGTGACTGATTTAGTAAATGAGAAAGCAATAAAACCTGAAATTGAAAAAAAAATACAGGATGCCCAGTTAATTTTGAATTTCAGTTAAGCAACAAATAATCTTGTTCTTTTTATTTTTTACAAATGTGCTGTGGCCACATCAGCCCAAGTTATCCTCCCTCCTAAGAGCTGCTCACCCTTCCCTGGTCTTAGGCTCCCACACCAAGCCTGAATTTCAATAGGACTTTATCCTTTACCAACTGCCTTCACAGATGTATTTGCACCACATAACAGTCCTTCAAAGAAAACTGATTATCATCAGCCTCATTTTACAAGTGTGGAAACTGAGGCTTAAATCTCACAGCTCTCAGGGGTCAGAATCTGGGCTTGACATTTTCTGCTATCAAATCCCACGCTCTTTCCTCTCCTCCACCCAGTACTTCCTGGCTTGTCTACAGAACTTGGTTTATAGAGTGAATTCCTGTATATTATTGCACCAGATTTTTCACAACAGTCCAAAGGACTGGGGGAAGGCAGATCCAAGGATTGCTGCTCCCCTAAGCCACCCATTTACAGACCCTGTGAAAAGCAAAGCTCGCCAAAGAACCATCTCTGGCACATCTAACAGAAGAAAATCTTTGATCTAAATTTCAGACTCTGCATCCTTTGATTTTTCCCTGTGGTGTGGCCTTTAGCTATGAGCGGGGCCATGAGTCACCTCCCTGGAGTCCCCTGCCATGCCTGCTCTGGGGGAAGGTAAGAAAGGGTGTCTCTCTCTTCCTGTGGGACCCAACACAGGCCATCTAGCCTCCCTGTGCCTCAGACAACTGGGAATAAGACACACACACCCCCCACACACAGGGCTGCTGGCCAGGATGAGGGCTTAGTGAGCAGCACACTGACTGGCCCACAGGACGCTGCTCACACACCACTTTTCCTCACACCCTCCACAGATGCTGCCTGCACCCTAATGGGGCTTGAATTTCAGTTCTGATGGGCCTCCTCGTCCCCACGTCAGCCTCCTGCTGCTGCTCCAGGTAAATGACTATGTTGACAAAAGGATCTGGGGACATGTGGCTCAGCCCCAGCTTCTTTGTTTGAAAGTGTGGTGGGGAGGATCAGACCATCTTGCTTATATCACCTATGACAAAATGTGTTTTCCTCTGCCCTCAACCACGTGGTCAGCTCAACAATTTTTTCTTGTTTTTTTTAACATCTTTATTGGAATATAATTGCTTTACAATGGTGTGTTAGTTTCTGCTTTATAACAAAGTGAATCAGCTATACATATACATATATCAGCTCAACAGTCTTGCTATGAGTCTGTGGACAGCCATCCCACCAGAGCCCCTGCCCACACGCTCTTTCAGGCGTCCATCTCTGCAGAACACCTGCCACACACTTCCTGGGGGTGCACCCAGCTTGCTCACCATGGCTCAGGACCGTCCCCAGCTGCCCCGTGCAAACAGACGCTCCTTCCTCGGCAAAGCACACAACCCATGTCCCCAAGCTCACGCCGGTTCCAGCAGATGACTATCTGCATGCATACTCACTGTCTCCACTTTTTTGTTTCTGAAGGACTCCAAGGCAGAGTCTGTGGGATTCATCTCCAAATGGACTAGAGGAGATGCGACGTGGTGATGGATGAGGAGGTGGCCAAGAGAGAGACTCCAGCCAACACAGGTGCTGTTATTCCCCCAGAGAGGTGACACTCATGCCTGTGAGGGAAGGCAAGAAGGAGGAGTTGACTGCCAGTGGGTAGTGGGAGCACTTCCTTAAAAACGAGGCTTAAAGACATTCCAGAGAAAATTGGAAAAACATGACTATAAACAAAATGTCAGATGACATAGACTTACCATTTTCAAGGGTGACAATAAAATTGCGATTATGTGGGAGAATGTCCCTACTCAAGAATTTAGGAGTGAAATGTCATAGTCACAACTCACATTCAAATAATTTAATCACACACATACACACACCAGGTGCATACAAAAGAAGCAAGGAGGAAAACACATCAAAATGTTAACACCTGTCAACTCTACATGGAGGGTATATGAATGTCCACTGAACCCTCTCTGACCCCCACTGCACAAACGGAAATGTTCATAAGACCAAGTTGACGGGCAAAACTGACTATGATTTTATCTGGATAAAAACAAAGAAGAAAGATTGACCCCAAGTACAAATTTTAAAAGTTTCCTCCCTTCTGGTCCCTCATGACTGGGGTCAGACTCAATCTGTAGGAGAGTCGTAGAGAGAACAAGCCCCAACCCCTCATTTTACTTACAAAGCTGAGTGCAGAGAAGGTAAAGGACTTATCCGAGGTCATACAGCCACACAGCAGCAGAGCTGCGACTTTGCTCTAGACGTCCTGCAGCACATGCCACTTCTTTCCCACTCAGGACTGACCTGTAATTATTTCTGGAGACAATGGCGGGCTAAATGATTCCGAATACGCTAAGGCTAACAGCTGAGAAAAAAGTATGCAGACTCAGTCCGTTTCCCAACGACCTAAGTACACACGACGTTCCTCCTGACGTGATGTGATAGGAAGCTCCCAGCACCACAAGGTACTGGCTTTTCCCTCAAAACTAAACGCGCTCTGCTAGGGAAGCTGCCGGCGGGCGTACCTTCCCGCCCTCGTGCAACGCCCCACTCCGCGGAAGCACCGCGCAGGCGCAGACAGCAGCTTGGACTCCTCCGCTGCACCAATAGTCCCGGCACCAGGTCCCGAGCGGCCGGGGAAGTGCGGCAGATGTATCGCTGCGCCGGAGCAGCTCCAGGCCTCACAAGACCTGGTGCGTTGGAAGAAAGAGTCGTCCCCGTTGTACTTCTAGAGCACTTCCAGGAACTGGTCCTGCACTTCCGACAGAGGCAGAGCCCACCTTGCAAGAATGGATGAAAGGAGCCAGCGATGTTCCTACGCCAGGACAAAGCAGCAGCCAAAGGATGGACGCATGCGCAAAGAGTAGCGTTTACTTTTTTTTTAATAGTTGGAAAAAATCAAAAGAAGAATATTTCATGACATGTGAAAATTATATGAAATTCGAACTTCAGTGTCGAATTTCAGAAACTTTATTTTCAATAAAATAAAGTTTTATTGGAACACGACCACACCCATTTATATATGTATTGCCCGTGGTTGCTTTTGCACTACAATGGCTGAGTCCAGTGGTTGTGACAGAGATGGTCTGTGGCACTCTCATGGCTTCCCACTGCTGCTTGGTGCATTGTAAATTACAGGCAGTTATAATTCAATAGCATTTCAAGTGCCAGACTGTGATGTTGTGATACAATAAGACATATACCTCCGGTCTTCAGCCCTGATTGATGGGGTGATAGGAGTGTCCTTTGTTATTCATAATAAACCCTCTTCCTGAGTTTCAGTCAGACATGAGTGTATGCTGATGAGGTGACTCTTGGTGCTTCCCTAGATAGCTTCAGGATGGGAGCTGGTTCCCAGAACCAACCTTGTGATGAGAGGATTGGAACTTTCAGCTCTGCTTCCTGACTTCCAGAGATGGGGGAGTGGCTGGATAATCACCAATGGTCAGTGACTTAGTCAATTGTGTCTATGTTACGAAACTTCCATACAAACCCTAAACTACAGGAATCAGAGAGCTTCTTGGTTAGTGAACACATTCATGTACTGGAAGAGTTGCACACCCCAACTCCACGGGGACAGAAGCTCCTACACTCTAGACCCGTCCAGACCCTTAGCCTATGTACCTCTTCATCCGGCTATTCTTTTTCTATCTTTTATACGATCCTTTAATATAAATAGGTAACAATAACAACAACAAAAACAAGTGTTTCCCTGGGTTCTGTGAGCCATTATAGCAAGTTATCAAACCTGAGGAGGGGGTCGTGGGATTCCCCAGTTTACAGCCAAGTTGGACAAAAGTATAGGTAACCTGGGAACCCACTACTTGTGATCGGTGTCTGAAGAAAGAGGGCAGTCTGTGGGCCTGAGCCCTTAACCTTGTGGGTCTGTGTTAACTCCAAGTGGTTAGTGTCAGAATTGAACTGACTTGCAGGAAACCCAGTTGGTGTCCACAGAGAATTAGAGAATTGTTTGGTGTAGAAAACCCACACATATTTGGTGTCATAAGTGTTGTGAGTAGATAGACATAGAGAACAGACTTGTGGTTGCCAAGGGGGAGAGGAATGGGAGAGGGATGAATTGGGAGTTTGGGATCAGCAGATACAAACTATTATCTATAGAATGGATAAACAACAAGGTCCTACTGTATAGCACAGGGAACTATATTCAGTATCCTGTGACAAACCATAATGGAAAAGAATATGAAAAAGAATATCTATATAACTGAATCACTTTGCTGTACAGCAGAAACTAACACAACATTATAAATCAACTCTACTTCAATATAAAAAATATAAGGTTGTAAGTAGAGAGAACAGTTTATCTTTATACACATAGAGCCAAACCACCTTTTTTTTCATTTTTATTACCAGTGCATATTCATCATATTAAAACAAGCAAAGAAGAGAAAAGTGAATTTTGAATGTCACACTAATAAGACACTATGGATTGTGGATTATTTTGTTATCAAATTAGATGCCAAAGCACTGTATTTATTATGCAATAAAACTATAGTTGTGCTAAAAGAATACAATATGTGTTGACATTTCCAGACTAAGCATTCATTGCACTATTCCAAACTCATGGGGGAAAAATGGTCAGGAAAATTACAAATTTTAAAGGGAAATATCTCATCACAACAGAATTTCTTCAAGGGACTTCCCTGGAGGTCCAGTGGTTAGAACTTGGCACTTTCACTGTCGTGGGCCTGGGTTCAATTTTTGGTGGGGGAACTGAGATCCCACAAGTTGTGCAGCACGGCACACACACACAAAAAATCTTCAAAACAAAAAATGAAATGAAGCTGCAAGCAAAGTAACTTTCTAAATAGCTCATTTGTTAGCCAAGCAAGAAAAGCCATTTAACTATGTTGAGTTAATGAAATCGTTTGATTGCAGCTGTAAACAAATGTGCCCAGAGAAAATTAACTTAAGACTTTAGCCTTTCACTGACAACTCTTGCTTAAAGAGCTGAAAACATTGGGACAATATCAATAGTCAACTAAGAAATAAGACAAATGATTTGGAGTGGCTTTCCTTGGCTTTTGATGAGTAAACAGGTTACAGATGCTGTTAACTATTGTCTATTTGAGGAATCAGTGGTGAGTTTGAAGTGAGTAAAGAATTAGCCTCCAGGAATAGTCCACATGGGATAACTACAGGCAAGAATATTTTCCAGAAAATTGAGGAAACACTAATTCAGTACAATCTGAAGTGGAATCTGCTGAAATGTATTACAATTGACGGTTGTTAAAATCTGTGTTGGGCAGAAAAAAAGCTTAGAGTAGGGACCGCGCAGAATGCAAGCTTTCCTTGAATACTGTAAGGAACTTGAGGTCTGAGGAAGTAAAAGCAGGGACACCAAACACAGCCCCACACTCAATTCAGTGTCAGGGTGAAAGAATGTGGGACCAAAGACCCCCCTCATTGATGCTACAGCCGCCTGACTTGCTTTGGGCCATGAAATGATGGAAATGATATGGCCTCTCCTAGAAGGAAGCTTTGAGAGTTTTTCTGTGTTACCTCCATATATCTTTTATTTCCCCCTCTGTCTACAGGCCAGTGTGCCCCAGGCAGGGGCTGCTGGTTCAGCCTGGGTCTCAGAATAAAGAGATGAAAAACAGAGTCACTGATGACCCATGACAGGTATGAATGTGAGACAGAAACAAATATTTGTTGCGTAAGACATTGACATAACTTAGCATGAGTTAATGGATACAGTGATGTTAGATTTTGAAATTTTTATTTCAGCCAGAAAAGGGGATTTCATGGGCCTTTAATTTCACCTAAGTATCTTATTTATACAAGAAGGTTTATATGGTTCAAATATTATGTTTTATCTTGCTGGTATTATGACTAATATGGCTACACCATCAAATGCTCCCTCAGTAAACTTCTAGTTTACTAGTGAGGCTGGACTACATATCTGGGCCATGATTCAAAGTAGCAAAAAAGGGAGTTTTCATTCTAGGATTATGGGACCGTAATTAACGTCCCGATCTTTCTTTCCTGACAGATTTCAGAGGCTTCTGCAGGCAGCAGAAGAACTGTCTATCTCATTTTTTTTTAACATCTTTATTGGAGTATAACTGCTTTACAGTGTTGTGTTAGTTTCTGCTGTATAACAAAGTGAATCAGCTATACGTATACATATATCCCCATATCCCCTCCTTCTTGCATCCTCTAGGTGGTCACAAAGCACTGAGGTGATCTCCCTGTGCTATGCCTGCCTATCTCATTGATACTGGTCAATGCTGGCCATTCTTGTCTGCTCTCTGCCTTTGAAAGGGAAGATTCACCCTGATTGACACAGGTTTGTCTGTTGAGTCCAATGAGCCATTGGAAATACTAAAAACAGGAAGATGATCCTTTCTCAGGGAAGAGTTACTAATCTAAGGTAGGACCCCAGTGGGCCCTGTTTACTGGTGGGGAGAGTCTGTGCATTAGCAGCTAAAACCCAGCCATTTGGTTCTCTCTTAATTCCCTTCCCTGGCATCAAGATAGTGGGTCAGAAACTCTGGAGAAGAAAACTATGGGGAACACACTTAAAGGACAAAGCATGGACCTTCAAAAAGGCAGAAAAAGGAAGGAGGAGCAGCAGCATGGAACCTGAGGAAACAGAACTTCAAGGAGCACATGTCCACAGGATCAGAGACAGTAAGGGGCTCAGGGAAAAGAGATGTGAACCCTACTAAGCTTGGCCATTTGGGAAGGTGGGGCTGTCCTATTCCAGAACCGCTTCAAGGGAGGGAACAGGTTAGAATCAAACTACAGTGGGGTGAAGAGAGAATGACCCAAACACCCACCTGACTTGCTGAAGTGAAGGCAGCTTTAAAGAGCTTGGCTGAGAAAAGTGGGAATAAACTGGTGACCAGAGGTTAACCGGAGGTTGAGGGCCAATAAGGCCAAGGGATAGATGTACAGTTGTCCCCTGTACCTCGGTATTTGCAGGGATTGGTTCCAGGACACCCTGTGGATGCCAAAATCCGAGGATGCTCAAGTCCCTTATATAAAATGGTGTAGTATTTGCATATAACCTATGCATGTCGTCCCATATATTTTAAATCATCTCTGGACTACTTATAATACCTAATACAATGTAAATTGCAAATTCAAGTTTTGCTGTCTGGAACTTTCTGTGATTTGTTTTCAAATATTTTCAATCCTCAGTTGGTTGAATTCAAGGATGTGTAACCCATGGACATGGAGGGCCCACTGTGTTCCACATTTTCCTATGTCTATATTTGTACATTTACTATACCTGATGCTATTTACTTAAAATAGCAAATACTCATAAATCTTCTTAATACCCAGCTTCTTCCACTAATCCCTGATTCCTACTCTCTATTCCTTCCCCCGCCTTAGAAACACACACACTCATGCACATACACACTCAAACACACACACACACACACACACACACAAACTATATGAGGGACCAACAGGTGCCCTTGAGGAAAAGAGTTGCTTGGCCTGACCTTAGACTCCAGACCATCAGGCACTAAGCCCAAAACTGCCAGAAAGAGTGGGAGTGGGACCGGGAATACAGGGAAGGAAAGGTTCCACTGGGCAGGTGTTTGGTCAGACACATGATTTCAGTATGAAATTCTAGAAAAGATGAATGGCACTTTATAGGGAATGAAAGTCAACATCATTTCTAATTTTATTTCTTGTTAAGATGATAGCAGGGATCTGTGAAAACTGATGGGCTTGGCAAAATCTGCCCTCAGGAAGGGAGAGGAAGGGAGAAGGATCAGGGCTGGAAGCAGGGAGGGGCTGAGGCCCCCGGGGAGGCGGGGCAGCTTCTTTTCTGGTTTCATCTGGTCAGGAAGGCGCAGGCTTCCAGAAGCGCTGTGGGACACAGCAAAGCAGGAGATTCAGAAACTGATTCCTTTTTTTTTTTTTGAATCAATACATCAATCAAAGAGGACACTAAAACAGACTTTCCTCTGCCCTTCTCCCACCACTGTAGGTCAAGGCTTGCCATCCCCACATTTCCCCACTGTCTGTCCTGCTAAGAGCTACAGGACCCAAGGGAGCACACAAAAACTCTGGTCCTTATCAAGCTGTGAGATTCCCTGCTCTGGCCTGAGTGACACAGCTGCCACCCACTTGTCTCCAGGTGAATCAGCTGTCACACTCTCAAGTTCACAAGGTATTGATGGTCCTCGAATTTGTTCTGGAATGTGAGCAATTGATCATCTTCATGCAAATCTGCTTGCGGTAATATCCACCTATTCATTCACTCATTCATCCATGAATCCCTCCGGAGCACTGGCTTTGTGTGAGCCTCTGTGTTATGTGCTGGGGATTCAACACAGACAGATAAGCCCTGCCCTCAAGGGGTGTACCATCTGAGCGGGCTGCTCACAAGAGTAGACCTGCAGCGCAATTTCTAAGTGTAGCCCTAGACCCACCTGCATCACAATTCCCTGAGATGTCCGTGGAAATAGCAGGGTTTCTCACCCTTGGCACCCTTGACATTTGGGGCTGGGGAACTCTTTGTTGCGAAGGCTGTTCTGTGTGTGTTCTGTTTAGTAGCATCCCTGCTTCTACCCACAGATGCCAGCAGCACCCCCTATATCATGAGAATTAAAAATACCTCCTGGCATTGCCAAATGCCTCAGGGGCAAAATCATCCCCGGTTGAGAACCACTGATATAGAGATTCTCAGCCCTTCCCCAACCCCTGGACCACCACACAACACCCACCAATGCCTCCAACTCCCCTGGTGAGGGACCAGGAATAGGAACCCAGATGACATCAGTGCACAGAGGAGGCAAAACTTGCCAAAACTCGAGAATCATTGCCTGGAGGCTTACAACACTCTGCTATGTCTTCTAAATGTTTTTAAAGGGTTAAATTATTGTCAATACATTTTCCTGGCTAAAATGTTTTTTGAGAGTTTGTGTTCTCTATGGTTAGTACTTACGGTAACTGCCTAGAGACCAGAATTTGTCATTTGTCAATATATATGTATATATATGTATACCTTTGTGTGTATGTATATACATACATACATATATTTACAATCGCTATCAGCATTATAAAAATTTAGCATATTTCTACGGCTTTATTTTATTCTCTAACTCTCTCACCTCATCAACAAGAGTGTAATTTCCCAAAGTATAGAGACATTGTATTGCCTTAGCGTTTTTATACCGCTTCAGCCCTAGAATGTTTGACCCTATGCACCTATGTTCCACTTACGGGAGGTTGAGCATTTTTTCAGGTTAGCAATGGCCGTGACATACTCTGGTCCCAAATATTTTTCATATGTTGTTTTGCCTCCAAGTTTAGCCAGACACTCAGTGTTGTCATTGAACAGAAGGTTTTTGGTTTCAGACTGGAACAAGCAAAACTTGCCCGGGCAGTCTTTTCCATTTTTCCCAAACCGAGCCTGTGTCAAAAGGGCAGACAGTAAGAGAGCAGCGGAGGAAAACAGGAGAGGTTATGGATTTGGGGAGGCCAAGGGCATTTCTTCTGCACAGGATCAGCCACAGGAAAACCGTGGGGCAAAAGGAGCTAAGTTCTGGAATCACTCCACTGTCCTGGCTAAGTCTTCCCCTGCCCCATGTCCCCCTGCTCCACATCCCAGCCCAGTGCCCAGGCCCCTCACCACTTCTGATCTCACCTCCCTCCATCTTGCCTTTCTTTCTAATCTGTGGCCTCTTTCCTTAGAACTTCTTATGTGTGACTAGGTGACAGCTGAGGATTTTGAGATCCACCCCCAAAGTAATCACCTCTAGCATTCTAATAGGCCAGCTCTCCCAGAGAGGCAGACTGCATTGGAAATCCTCTCTGCCACGGACCCAGTCATTGCCTTGGGCAGGTCACTTAGCCTCCCTTGGCCATGGTCCCTCCTCCATGCCCAGGCCTCCCACGGAGGTGAGCTGCAAGAACCAAGCACCTGCATGGCAGCAGACTTCTTACCAGCACCCGTGAGTGTGCACAGTGGGGGGGGGGTCCATAAATGCTAGTTATTGTGCCTATTTTTACACTTTAGGGCCGCTTTCTTTAACGCACATCTAGAAACATGCCATTTTAATACAGAGCTAGATGTCCTAATAGAGAATCCCAGACTTCAAGGAAATTATAGGATTTCCTTCAAACCACTTCACGTAGATAGCCTTAAATCTATACAAGTTCTGGGTTTGTTGTTTTTAGAGATTACAAATGCAGGGGCCCTGTCTAGAACATCCCCAGTCGGCCCAGGCTCTGGAAACATCAGCAGAGTAAATCACTCTCTACCTGGCTATGGGAGGAAGGCTCAGTCGCCTCCCTCATTTGCCTGAAGAACAACAGAAGGCTCAAGGAGAGAAAGCATCTCCCAGCCAGGCAGTGAGCACATGTCCAGGGCTATGAGACTCAGGGCAGCCCCCCAACGTGGAGCAAATACTCTCATCACCAGCTTCAAGCAGAGGGACGGGACAGAAAGGCTGGGGATGGGTGGATTCCCTGAGCTCTGTGATTGCCCCACCTAACAGGAGCCCCTGCAGGAGGCCCTGGTGACCCATACCTGTTGGAGGAGCAGCACCTGTTCCACGTGTGCCGCCTTATCGCTCCGAGACACCACGGCATGATTTGGGGCCACAGCCAGGTAGCAGCTCTTAGCCTCTGTCACGGGCTTCCTGGTGCCATCGAGACACAGCAACCTAAAGTCCTCCCGATTCAATTTCCTAGCCCAGTCTGCAGTGTTCTCTCCTGGAGATATAAAGAAGGCAGCCTCAGCCACGGCTGCCACTCTGAGTCAAAGCATCCTTTCCAGGTAGCTGTGACCATCCACCGGCCTCTTGAAATGCACACACTGGTGTTGCAGTGAGGTGAAGGAGAGCAAATAAAGCTCCACAAGATACACAAACTTCAAACATATCAAGCATTAGTGCTATATCCTCACGATGGAGTATTACTCAGCAATAAAAAGGAGTCAAGTTCTGACACACGCTATGACGTGGATGAACCTTGAAAACATTACGCTAAGTAAAAGAAGCCAGTCACAAAAGATCACATATCGTAGCATTCCATTTATGTGAAATGTCCTGAATACGCAAATCTATGGAGACAGAAAGTGAATTGATGGTTGCCAGCTCTGGGGGAGTGGGGAAGGGTGCAGGGTTTCTTTAAGGGGTTTTGTGAATGTTCTAGAATTGGATTCTGTTGGCAGCTGCACAACTTTGAATGTGCTGGAGATCACTGAATCCCATTGAATTTACACTCTGAATGGGTGGATTTTGGAGTATGTAAATTGTATCTCCGTAAAGCTGTTACATTTCTTTAAAAGAAAACCCTCCATGTATGCCATATTTTCCAGTGAGTTCCAGAAAAAGAAGTGCTGGTTTGTGTTCAAGAAGAAATTGTTGGGACTTCCCTGGTGGTCCAGTGGGTAAGACTATCAGCTCCCAAGGCAGGGGGCCCAGGTTCGATCCCTGGTCGGGGAGCTAGATCCTGCATGCTGTAACGAAGATCCCGTGTGCTGCAACTAAGAACTGGCTCAGCCAAATAAATAAATTAAATAAATAAGTATTTTTAAAAAAAGAAGAAGAAGAAGAAGAAGAAATTGTTTCCTTTCGTATTCCAATGCTCTTAGTGTAACCAGAGGAAGGATAGGAACGTCTATGGGTTTATCAAACGTGCTTTCAGTCAATTCCGATAAAATACAGTTGTGAAATCCCAGAGAAGCTTAAAACTAAATTTGACACCCATCTGATCCCTGGAGATCACTTAGATTCACAGTTCCTGAATTCGAAATGTAATTGTACACAGGTATGCCTGTGTGTGTGCAAATGTAGCTTTCGTGGTCAGATGGCTGCTTCTCTCCTTTTGCCCTGTCCCCTCAAGAAAAGACTTCCTGCATTCTCTTGGCTTTGTCCATTCGATACTGAGATCACCCCAGATTTACATGTCTGGCCTCAATCGCTCTCCCCGGGGACTTGGAGGAGTGGCTCTGGCCGTGGCTGTCACTGAAGGGAAGAGGCAGAAAGTGGAAGCAGCCCCTTTGAGGGGGGAAGTGGCAAGTCCTCTGCGGGGGGGTGGAGGGCTAAGTGCAGCGGGTAAGGAGAGAGGTGCGGTTTGGAAAGCAACACACCGCTGGGAATCTTAAACTTGGTAATTAGTATTTTCACCAGAGGTCAGAAGAGAGAGTGACTATTCCTCTATTGGCTGGGAGATTTTACCTTCTGTCATCCGCATCTGCCTATGATTTTGTCCTCATTAACTCCCCAAGGAGTTTCCACACTGAGGGCTCACATGGGCTGAATGAAGGCTCCTACTTCCTTGTTTAAAAGGGGAAATTTAACCTGCATATGTCCAAATTTTTTTTTCATGTATCATCCACATTCAGTTTCCGATAGGCTGAGACAGGAAGATGGTGTGCTTCTGTGGCTGACTAGACAAAGCCAGGGAGATAGTTGCCCCTGAGTATGGCTGGTGTGTGTGTGTGTGTGTGTGTGTGTGAGAGAGAGAGAGAGAGGAAATTTGGTTTCAAAATCAACGTGACACCTATAGATGTTACTATGTTGCATACTGAGGTAAAGTATTTTAGAATTAATTTGATCCGAGTCTGGAAAAGGTTATAATATTTCCCAATTGTAAATTTGAATAGTAATCTGTGTCGTGATGGCAAAGATTCTTCTTTGAAGGGGAAAGGGAAACATCTTTACCTACCATTAGTATTCTCCAAGACAGTGACATCTTTCACAAATGCAACATCCCCAGCGTCCTCAGCCAGGCACCTAAAATGTTTCAGAGAATAAAAACATTGCCAGGGCTTCCCTGGTGGCGCAGTGGTTGAGAATCTGCCTGCCAATGCAGGGGACACGGGTTCGAGCCCTGGTCTGGGAAGATCCCATGTGACGTGGAGCAACTAGGCCCGTGAGCCACAACTACTGAGCCTAAAGCCCGTGCTCCACAGCAAGAGAAGCCACTGCAATGAGAAGCCCGCGCACCGCAACAAAGACCCAGCACAGCCAAAAAAAAAAAAAAAAAAAAATTGCCAGAGAAGAAAAACTATTAGAGTTTTCATAAATATTCATAATACACATTCTAAAAACTGAAACATGGAACTAAACATAGAAAACATAAAGACAAATATTTCCAGGAACTTAGAGTTTAAAATGGTAGATTGAAGATATATGGGTACCTTCCCTCCTTCTAAAATTCCAATAAAATGACATGAATGAGATTTTTTTTAAAGCCATAAATCTATGAGCCAGAGGAAGGCAAGAGGGAAAGAGAGAAGATAATAATGACAACGTTTGGAGGTAGAGATCAAATGGGTGAGCAGTAATTGACCCAAAAGAGCAAAGAAAGCTGTGACATAAGTTGGAAGTGGGGGGTGCCCAGGAGAAAGCTGATGTGCATGGCAGAACTCCAGAAAGACTCAACAATTATAAGTACTAGGCACCACTGAAAGTAGCTGAGAAGAGCAGGACTAGATAGGGCCTATATACATGCAGAGTGAATATATATGCCCAATCGATGAATTAAAAGAAGACCCACTAAAGAAATACCATTGTGAAGTTTCAGAACACTGGAGGGAGATTTAAAAATAATTTTTAGAACTATTTTTTATTTTATTTTTTAAATCAAAAACTTTTCACAAAAATAGTTTTCAAAGCATTTTACATTGGATGAAACACAAAACTCATTTTTTCCTAAAGAGTATTTTTCATTCATAGTTAAATCTCTGTAAATTTAGAGAGAAATATAAAACATATGTGTCTGATTTATTTACTCTTCACAAAATATTCTTTTTTTTTTTTTTTTTTGCGATACGCGGGCCTCTCACTGTTGTGGCCTCTCCCGTTGCAGAGCACAGGCTCCGGATGCAAGGGCTCAGCGGCCATGGCTCACGGGCCTAGCCGCTTCACGGCATGTGGGATCTTCCCAGACCGGGGCACGAACCCATGTCCCCTGCATTGGCAGGCGGACTCTCAACCACTGCGCCACCAGGGAAGCCCCAAAAAAATATTCTTTGTGTAGACCTGTTTGTCTAAGACACCTCATGAGCTTCCTAAAGCTTCTCTCTCAGAATTAGGAAGCCAAAAATAAATTGCTGAAAACTCAAAAAAAAAAATTCTTTTCAAGAAGAAAAAATGTCATATACAAAGAATCAGGGATTGAAAAATAGTACCAGATTTCTCAACAGAAATTCTAGCTTTAGAAGACAATGTATTAATGCTTTTAAATTTCTGTATTTCCTCGATTTTCTGTCTATGTTACATTCTGCATAATTTTTTTTCACATATTTTCCACATCGCTACTTCTCTTTTTAGCTATGTTTAATCTGTTAAACTGGTCAATTATATAGCAAACGTCAATTGCTGTAATTTTTTTCCTTTCTAGAAGTTCTATTTATTCCTATTTAAAAATACTAACCTGTTTATTCTTCTGTTTTTTGCTTCTGGCAACTTTTCCCCTGTGTGTTTGTTTCACATTGTTATAATTACTTTTTACTGTGTCCTGCTCATTGTTACTGATAGAGTATTTCTGAGCAGTCTTTGAGGCTTAAACTGCAGATGCTGTCTTCCAGAGAGATTCCTAAAGGGACCTCTAGTCTGGGACCATTTTTTAAAAAATTATGAGTTGAGAATTTCTGGACCATCCTAGGGGACACAAGTTGGAGCTGCAAATCCATGCAAGAGCTGGCCCATGGTTTCAATTTTTCAGGGATGGCATGTATTTCCCTCCCTGTTTTCCTCAGCATCCAGGCAACCTGAAGCCTCCTAGGAGTGGGGTGGAAGTTACTTCTGGTTCACTCCTACCTTAAAGGTGTATGTAACCTCTGAGTTCAAGTTTGTCAGAATAGCTACTGTCAGGACAAAGTGTCTCCACCTAGGTCTCTGAATTCCTATGTCCCTTAGATTTTAGTCTAATAATCCCTTGTTACTTTATCAGTTATTCAGTGCTCTTAAGAACACGGGTGTGTACGCACACGTGTGTGTGTGTGTGTGTGTACTTAACCCAACATTTTTGCTTGTTTATAGTGGGACAGTTGGTCAAAACAGTTAATGCTCCCATTTCCCAGATATGGAAATCCTGTCAAAATTCCTAGGGAAATTGTTTTCCAGCCTGCACTTAGTTATCCAGCCAAACTATAAATCACTTCAAGAGTAGACTAAAGATGTTTTTAGACACGTAAATACTCAAAAAACAGAACTCCTATTCACCCTTTCTCAAGAACATGTGTTCTGTTGCAACAAAACCAAGAAAACTAAAAATGTGAGATCCAGGAAAGAGGTCATTTAAGAGGAAGTAAGACAATGAAAAATCCCAGAATGATGCTTAAGGGGAATCCCCAGACCATAGATATGTAGGGGGCCTCGAGAGGACCAATCCAGACTGGGGAGGAGGGTGGAGATCTTCAGGTGCAACATTCCCAGGTAAATGATGAATCTGGGACAACATCCAGTCTGTTTGTGCATGGATTGCTGGATTTGTGCTACTAGTAGAAGGTTTGGGGGTGAATGAGTGATTTTTTAAAAGAAGTACAGAAAATTAAGCAAATTTTAAAAAGACACCTATCAACTCCAGAGTAAACAAAAACTCTGTTCAATAAGGGAAATATAATTTTATTATGTCACATATTTAATATGAGACTAATATTTACATATTCATAATAAAGTAAGCACTAAATATGTCATACTCTTGTTGGATACTAAAAGGAGGTGAAGTTTGTGGTTATGGGTGGAAGAAGCACAGGAGCAGTATGAGAGGCTAGATCTTCTTCTTTCATAATGGAAAGTCAGCAGAAAATAGCTGACATTTAAAAATCAAGAACCAGCAGTATATAAGGATGTTAGTTAGAAACATAGAGATAAATATGGTTCTGGTTCCAGCTTTCGATTTGAGCAAAAGAAAAAGCATTTCCTTCTAGTATAAATAGGAATACTAAAGTGTAGGTGATTCCAGTGAAATAATACCTTACCATAGGTTTGAAAAAGAAAACCACTTGGTTTTTTATCAGACATGTTGTCTATTCAATATTTCTGAGTAGAATCACATCACAACTCTTCCATTTGCAAAACTTTAGCCCCTTAAAGATATTTTTGTACATTCACGTAATTTTTTTTTATAAGTCACTCAGAGTATAGCAAAAGCTACTTTTATATCATGCCATCACTGGAGAGAAGGCTACTGAATTTACATTAAAAAATTCAAAGACCAGTTTGGGCAGTCATTCTCAGATACATGACGCCACCTGGTGGTGAAATATATTCTTGGAGAATACAGAAAAACGGATGGGGGAGAACTCTGCCCTTCAAATCCCTAATTGTACCACTGAGAAGTAACATCTGGATTATAAAATGAAGACTGTGGAAAGATACTGTGATTTACTAAGTGTTTATAATTGGTGAATTCTGAAAACATTTTTTGGTTTATTTTTCACTAGTGGAGAATAACACTGCGCTATTTTGCCATTTCTAAGGCCAAAATCAAAGAGAAAAGTAAAACGTGAAACATAACAGTGACCTAGGTTGGGGTAGAGGGTAGTGCCTGTGAGAAAGAGAATTCTTCCCCATAAACTGAATTGCAGAAAGGACTGATACCACAACCTCTCCCCATTTGACGCTGAGGATGAGGACATTGAGGCCCACTGAGGTTGACCTTGGCTCCAGGCCACAAGGGGGAGACCAGCAGAGCTGAGGTCAGACAGCCCTGGGGCCAGTCCTCACTCTTGGGGTGGTGGGTGCAATGGGAGGAGTCCTCCCCAGCCCGCCCATCAGCTGATCCCCAGGCTGCCCCTTGGCTCTGCTGTAATGGGCCACATTGGGCCCCTTAGAAATGCAGTGCCAAGATGCTGGAGGATGAGGAGCAAGGCCCTGTCCTGGTGAAGCCTGCCCCCAGCACTCACCTGAAAGCCCCGTTGTAGCCATAGTACCTCTCCTTACTGTTGGGCACACACTTGTCCATGTTCCAGTCATCGCCAACACACAGTGCACAGAGACTGGAGCTCGGGTCAGCCCCAGGGGCACAGCTTTGATCAAAGAATTCATCTGCAGAGAAGAAGCACGAGGAGTCAGCTCTTCCTACCTGAGTCAAGATAAGCGGTCTTTACCTAACAGGTGATGTGGCTTGGTTTCCATTCATCATATTGACCACGGCAGATAGAACACAGTCATTATAACACACAGTAACATGTTACCACCAACCCGGGCCCCACCAAGGTTCAGAAAAACTTGAGGCTGTAGGTACTTGAGACAGGAAACCTGACTGGGGCTGGGGAAGAGAGTGTGTAATTGTACAAAGGGTTCCATCATCACAGCCTCGAGCTGGGGACTCAGCTTGACGAACCTGATGGCCATCTCAGCAGAAGCTGCAAAATGTCCAGTCCAGGATCTGATTTCCCCTTTTCCTCAGTAATGGGAACCCTGCTTTTTACCTGGGCACCTGGTCCCTTAGAACAGAGACAAGCCTTACTCTGTGGCTAGTGAGCCCCATGGCTAAGAATTGCCAGTGAAATATGAGCAGGAGTATTGGGTGCCAGTGTCCTGACATCCTTAAAAGACAGTTGGCACATGTGTTTTGCCCCTTCTCCTTCCCTTCCTTCATTCTGCACATGGAATGCAGAAGTGGGGACTGGACCCCCAGATGTGACATGGGCCATGAGCGACCTTGAGCACAGAAGCCACATATGTTTCAGAATAGCCAGATGTTTGAAACCTGGGCCCCTGACACCATGTAGTTGTCCTGCCAGCTCTGGACAATCCACCTCTGGACTTCTCTCACGTGGGAGAGAAATAAACTTCTATTCACTTCTACTGGGGGTTTTCTGTCCTTGCAGCTGAACCTAATACGAACCAACCCACCATGTGATTTAACCCACATTAAGGAGTTAACATGGATTAATACAGATTAAAGAGAGAGGAAATAAAGGTGACAAGAAAGCCCTGGCCCGACGAGCAAGTAGCACCCATTATCCAACTCGTGCAGCCCCTGCCACTGGAAGAGCCACGCCACGTGCCAAGCTTGGGCTAGGGCTGGGAGTGTCCCACTTTGGTCCTGGCAGCTTGCCCACAACCTGGAGGCTTCCATGGGGTCACAGAGAGCGACACCAGTGTGCAGTGCTAGTGAGGAACAGAGCCACATGAGAGCCCGCCAAGCCAGGATCACAGACCCATTCAAAATGCAACAGGGTCCCACTTGAGCAGATGCCTGCCCGGGAGGTGGGCCACGACAAGACCGTGGCACACAGCTCCACGTCACCAGGCCCACGGCAGGTAGGGCGTGGCTCACGTGTGGGGTGTGAGCACGGCGTGCAGCCAGGAGGCGAGGCTGAGCCAGAAGCCTGGAGGTCTTACTCAGTTTCCTCTACAGCGTGGAGTAAGAAGTCAGTTCTGTTTAGTAACAGAAGTCGCCTTTCATGAGGAAGGCAGATGGCTTTTCCCAAATTGAGAAGCCAGTGCCTGGGAGGAATTTAGATCCGGAGCTCCAGGAAGCAAAAAATGACTTTTGTACTTCTCAGGACCTGCATCCATTCTTAGGGTGCAGAGAAACAGACTGATCCTCCAGTTTTGTGCCTTTGTGTGGGGTGGAGGGGGTGTGGGACGTGCTGTGTGAAGAAGCTGCAGAAGGCAGCCGCAGGGGGATCTTGCTTACACCAGAAAAGGCCTGTAAGCCACGGTCAGCCTGCAGGTCCCCACACCTCCCCTCCCTGAGTTCTACAGAGGACCCCAGCCTGCCCCTCAGGATGGCCGACCCACGACTCCCTCAGGACTCCTACCAAATTTGCAGGAGCCTGTCTGGTTGGCGATCAGGCCCATGGGGATGTTCCAGCCTGCAGTCCTGTCCACGGCAGTGTGGCAGGACTTCTTGCCTCTCAGAGAATTCCATGTGAGCTCATCATTTGCCTTCTTGACAACTGCCACGGCAAGATACCCTTGGACAAGAGAAGAGCAAGTTTTAGCCTCCCAGGGCCCAGTCCATGGACTCTACTGCAGCTATGTGCAACCCAAGCCAACAAAGGTCAAGAAGCATCACCAGGCAATGATTCCCCCAGATGACTGGCCACTGTCCGATAGACCAACAAAGTTTAAGCCGCTGCTCTATGTTAAGATGAGATTGATCTGATTTGATCAATTAAGATCAATTAAGAAATGAAATAGTAAGCTGATCCTTGAAGTCCTTGACCAGCCATATACTGTCCCTGAGTTATAAACTGGCAATTCATTCTATTTTAGATGTGGGCTACTAAAGCCACAAACACTGACCAAGAAGCATGACCCCAAGAGTGCATAAATCACCAACTGCAACATGCAATATACCAAATGCATCAGGCCAGAGCAATGATGGCCACCGGAATAAGTGCTGTGTAGATGCAGGGGGTGTGTCCCCAAGGACCTCCCTGTGCTGAGAGAGGGTCAATGGGGTGCAGTCCTCCTCCTGAGAGCATGCACCTGGCAGACTCCACTGCCGGCAAGTGCAGAGCTCTGCCGAAGTTGCGGAAGCACCAGCTCTGGCAGGCAGGTGGGCTGGTGCACAGGGCGAGGGATTTAGCACAAGGGACCTGGTTCCAGGCCAGGATCTGCCACAGTATTATCAATGCCTGTGAGTGAGATCCGGGACACTGTTTCCACATCCATATGAGATGGGGGTGTAACACCCCACCTTCACCGTGGTCAGGACAAAATGAGGAACTCTGATATTTCTCTGCCATGTATGAAGGTCCATAGAAACATAATTATAGTTACTCATCTCTGAATGATTTGCATCTGCAAAAGAACTTACAGCTTCTATGGCTGCATCTCTGTGAGGTTTTTTTAAGTTCCCACCACCTCCTCCTGCAGATACAAAAACTTACCCTTGACTCTGAAAGTGATCGAGTCCAACTCACCTTCCGTTGGTCTGTGCACACAACCTGAGCTGCTGCTTTTGGAGGATTCTGAAAGAATAAAGACAAGCAAAACGTCATTAAACACATGTTTTATTGTGTTCATATATTTTTCAAAGGTACACACATATCAAAGAACATATACTGGCATGGTTTTGTGTATATGTGTTTTTAATATAAATAAATGGCATTGTATTATAGACTTCACTAAGTTTCCTCCTTTTTTTATTTTCAACCCAATACTGTGTTTTTAAGGTTTTTTTTTTTTTTTTTTTTTTTGGCCATGCCATGTGGCTTGCAGGATCTTAGTTCCCCGACCAGGGATCGAACCTGGGCCCCGACAGTGAAAGCACCGAGTCCTAACCCCACTGGACTGCCAGGGAATTCCCTAATTGAAGTATAGATGATTTACAATGTTGTGCCAGTCTCTGCTGTACAGCAAAGTGACTCAGTTATACACATACCTACATTCTATTTTTTTATATTCTTTTCCATTATCGTTTATCCCAGGAGACTGGATATAGTTCCCTGCGCTATACAGTAGGGCCTTGTTGTTTATCCATTCTAAATGTAATAGTTTGCATCTACCAACCCCAAACTCCCAGTCCCTCCCTCTCCCTCTCCCCCTTGGCAACCACGTTTGATCTCTATGTCTGTGAGTCTGTTTTGTAGATAGGTTTATTTGTGCCATATTTTAGATTCTACATATAAGTGATATCATATGGTATTTGTCCCAATACTGTGTTTTTAAGTTCAAACGGCCTTACTGTCTGTAACTCATTGAGCTGAGTTAGGGCTCCTAAGTTCACTGCTTCCAATGTTGTCACTGACATCTTCATACACGTCTGGGGATGTACCCAGGGGTGGAACTGCTGAAACTAACATCTGGACAGTTCAATCACCACATAAACCAATCAATCAAGTATCTTTTTTGTTTAAGCCACTTGGCAATGGGATTGTGTCATTTGCAACCAAAGTACTCCTACCTAATCCTCCCCCGTTGGAGGTGAGGGGCACCTTGTCTCACCTGCCTGACCTCCTCTAGTTCCCTCTGAAGAGGCTAAGGATAAAGTAGCATTTCTTATGTCCCTTCAGCATGGGGAGATCCATGCTTTCAGACTCAGTAACTGGCTTCTCCTTGGGAAAAAGTCGCATCACTCCCGTTTCATGGGATGGATAATGTGAATCTGTAGGTGTTGTTTTATTGGAAAAGTATTTTTAATTGGTTTATAACATTATGTAAGTTTCATGCATACAGCATTATATTTTGACTTCTATATACCTACCAAAAGTTCAGTTTCCATCCATCACCTACAGCTGACGCCCTTTACCCATTTCCCTCTCCCCTCACTCCCCCTTTCCCTCTGGTATCCACTACTCTATTCCCTGAATCTGTGTGTTTGTTTGATTTGGTTTGGTTTGTTCACTTTTTTTTTTTAATATTCCACATAGGAGTGAAATCAGAAGGTATTTGTCTTTGCAGAATCAAATCCAAAGAGACTGTCCCAGCAGTTCCATGCAGCAGAAATGCATATATGTGCTCACCAAACGACACGGACACAGATGTTCATAGCAATGCTATCCACAGCAGCCAACTGGAAATTACCCAAATGCTCATCCATAGTAGAATAAATAACTGCAGTGGAGTCACACAATAGAATACTACAAAATGAGGTATAATGCTGAGCAAAAGACATTTTTAAAAGCACATGCTCTGCAACTCCTTTTACATAGAGTTCAAAAACGGGCACAACTGATCTGTGCCATTTGAAGTCAGGAGTCATTACCCTTGCTGGAGTAGGGGGCTGGTGACAGGAGGACACAAGGAGACTTGTGGAACCTGCTGTGTCCTGCTCTGGGCCCTAGCGCTTGGGGATGTACCACTTTGTGAAATGTCCTTGAGTTGTACACTTGTGCGCACTTTTCTGCATATATATTATAGTTTACTAAAATCTTTTTAAAAATTAAAAAGAGGAAACCAATCTGGGCTTTGTCAGTTTCAGTTCTCACTACAATAGGCTGTGTGGGTAACACAGCCCCTTTCATCTATTCTTTCCCGATTCTCCTGTTTGAACGTATCTGTCCATTTTAATGTCTCCACTTGGACCCACCGAGTGGGGTTACTCCTCTCTAACCCACCCCCGAAGCCCTGAGGGAATAAACCAGAGACGACTCTTCTCCACTTACTTTGGTTCTCTGCCAGGACAGGCACCAAACCACACTTGCCCGCAGTGTAGACATATCCTCCATCTAAGCTCAGGGCATCAGCTTCTCCTTTCTGCCAAGACAAAACATATCTCCAGCACCACAGTGAGGCTGTTTCCTGTCCCGCCTGCCTTTACAGCTCTAAGAGAATGGCTGTCAGGTGCCCCAGTAAAGCAGCAAGAGTTGAACTGAGGACCCCAAGGAAACTCCATGTGCACTATTAATTCTCTACCAGTCCTACATGCCTTTCATACTGTCGCTCCAATTGGAAAGACCGGGTACAGGTAGCCCAGTCCTCTGAACAAAATCCCTTTCTGCACATGGAGCACTGTTGGGATGCCCTCCTGGACCAGCCTCCCTCACTGAGGAGACAGATGGGAAGAGCTGGTCTTGTCTAGTCTCTGCTCATTAGCACTACACTCAAAGCGCTACACAGAAGCTATTCAACAAGTGAGCAGAAACAGTTAAATTCGCTCACCATCAGAATGAACGAGCCCACGCTCCAGAACTGGAACATGGATTCATCAAGACTGTAAAACTCTCTCTTTGACTAAGTAATAATTTTTTTACAACATTATTAAAGCTAATAGGAGATGTGGATAAAGATTTCTATTCAAGGCTGCACAGCACAGGGTTATTGTTAACAACAAAATAAGGAGACAAAGAAGAACAGGGTCATGACTAAACTGTGCCACACCATATAAAAGATATCCTGAAATCACTTTTTAAAGTGTTTTCAAAGAATATGTCACGTGGGAAAATGGCCATGATACACTGTTAAGTGAAAAGGACTCAATCTACATAACTGGAACGACCCAGTACTGTTCCGAGCCTAAACTGTGATGAACCGAGAAATCTTGGAGTGGGAAGTTAGCAAAACTCTAACTGTGGTATCTCTGCGTGAGGTCCCAGTGTTTTGTTTGTTTTTACATCACATCCTTCTATATTTTCCAAATTACCTGCATTCATCGCAACCTGTTCTTAAAATCAGATTGGAAAGCCCACAGTAAACACATTGCAGACGGAAAGCTGTACCTGTTCCCACACTGCGCAGGCGCGAGCAGACCCCGCCCCCGGGGCTGGAGCGCCTCTAAGGTCCGCCTCGCCTCAGACCAGATACCTGTGACCTCGGTCTCCTAGGAGCGCTGCCCCGCGCGCACCGCCCGCAGGCCCGCCGCCGGCCACCTACCAGCACCAGGGCGATGCAATCCTCGGTGGTAGAGGCCGTGGCGCAGGCCACGCTCTGGCTGCTCTGGAGGCTCCACTGCTGGCACTTGCGCTGCTCCTCGGGTCCCACCGCGCACCACACGACCCGCGCGCGCCGCGCCTCCACCTCCGCTGCAGCTGCCCGGGGACATGGCGGTCGGCAGGTGCCCTGAGCCCAGCGAGGGACACCCAGGCCCGCCGACCTCCCTGGAGCGCGGGCTCCACTCAGAGCGCCCTTCCTGCCCCGACGCTCACTGGGCGGGAGCTACTTCCTCCAGGGAAGAGTGGAATCAGACACCTGCGCCTCTTCCCTTCCACGTGCTCCTCTCCCCCCCCCCCCCTCAGCTTCCCAAACCCTTCTTCAGGCATAGCCCTCCTTGTGTCTCGTTTCTGTTCCTTTGGAGGCTTCCCCGGCTTCTAATCCACCCTTCAAGCTTTACTGTAATGAAAGAGATACCGAGATACTGCCTAATATCTGTCCTACGGGATAAAAGTTCCAGGACACAGAAACAGTGGCAGCCCCAAGAGATGGCCTAGGGGAACTTGAGTCCTGTCCTGACTTCCCCTAAGGCAGGCAGTCACCACCACTGACAACAGCGCAGCTTCCCAGTTCACCCAGACTCCAACTGAAGCCTCCAGTAGAGAAGGAGCCATGGCTGATCTGGCCCAATGTGGTATCCCAGCCAAGTTCAGGGCCCAGGCACTGGGCCGTGTCCCACCAGGCCTCTGGATTTATCCCAGGAGAAGCCCTGGCTCTCTTGGTTCATGTTCATACTTCCCACTTCCTGGGAGGCAAACCGACTGTTCTGTCAGGGCTGGGGAGCCTGACACACACAGGGACCTGTGGCAGTATTATCAGGAGGCGACACATTCCTTTGGAGACACTTTTCACCTGACTTGGTCCACAGAAGATGCTCACACTCACATCAAACCTACCACGGTGAAGACCTCCAGTGGCTGGGAGATGGCCAAGTGACCACGACAGAGCAGGGCCAAGCTGCCCATGGGGTGGGGGTGAGGTGCTCCCCGAAGGCCTCACCCATGGCTCACCACCCACACCAGCCTGCCCTTGCGGCCTGCCTGGTCCTCACTCACTTTCCCTCAGGCCCTGCAATGCGGTGAGGTAGTGGAAGCCCAGGTACAGCCCAGAATCTATCCTTGAGGGGATCCTCAAAAACCCAAGGGCAGAGTCTTTGAACAGCAGGTCCTTCTGCCCACGAGGAGAGCCAAAGAGCTGGAACCGCTGTAGAGTGCTTTTTCCAAACTTCTCCTAATTAAGGGAAAAGAGAATTATGATGTCAGTGGTAAATAGGAAACAAAAGCACGATGTTGAAAAAGAATATCTGGAACTTAGGGATGATTCTGAGAGGAGGAACCTTGGTTGACTTCCTCCCATAGAGGGACTCATGCCATCCCTGTGACATAGCTCAGTTATGGCTTCATCTTTAAAGAGCTGCTGGGTTCCAAGCACCTCAGAGTCCTGAGAATATTGCATTGTCCTCCCCCTGCTTCTACTCCAGCCCATGAGACACCACCAGTCCGTAATGCTAGAAGGAGATTCATTGTTCCTGCTGTGTGGAGTATGGCCTAGAGACAGGCAAGCCACTGCATCTGTGCAGTGAGGCTACAGAGGACTTCTACAGTGGCGGGAAGTTAGGGAAGGAAGGAAGGAAACCTCCCCACCACCAAATCCAAGCAGGTAGGGGTACTCTGGGCGGGGATACCTGTGCCTTGTGGAGAAGCTTCCAGATCAAGTCCTCCTTGCCATCCACACTTCGGGCCACAACAGCGTGAGAAGGGACCTGGGCTAGGTGGCACTCCTTGAATGCATCCACTGGCTTCCGAATATTGTTTGGGCAGAGCAGCTCATACTGGTCCCTGTCAGCCTTCTCTGGCAGGTTCTCTAGGGAAAGAGGGAGGCGGAGGGGAGCCCAGATGAGGCAACCCCAGACAGTAGCCATGAGCTGTAGTCCCCCTTCCCCCATAGAATTTGAGCTGGAGGAGACATCTTACACAGTTGACAAAACTGGGGGTCAGTGGATTGCTCCAGAATATCCAGAAAGGTAAAGACAGTGCCCAAAAAGCCTTAGGGGCAAGCCCATGTTCCTCTGATTGGATCATACAGGCCCTGGGGTTGCTGCAACTCCTGCCTGGCAAGCCAAGGAGGCTGAACCAGACCCATCTGTTTCCACTCCACCCAGAAAAGGGTCACGTGATGGAGATAAGGCCAGGGGGCCAGCCAGGGGCTGCTGCCTTACCCACATCTCTAGCAAGAATAAAAACAAGAAAAATTTTAAAGCAAGAAATACAGTTGAGCCACTTCTCAACACTTGGGTGTATCAAAAGAAGAGAAAAGATTATTTTTATGAGTGAGTTCATCCCAATATGGAACTGTTAATCTATATCACATGTAAATTGCTTCAGAATACATAAAGTGACGGAAACTGACCCAAGTTGTTTTATGAGCTTAGTATAATCTTGATCACAAAATCAGAGAAAGAAGTACAGGAGGGAATAATTACAGACCTATTTTACTTATGAACATAAACACAAAAATCTAAAGTAATTAGCAAACTCAATATAACAGAGTATTTTAAAACTAATAGATCAGGATTAAGGTTTATCAGTTTATTCCATTTACAAAAGAATGGCTGAATGTCAAAGAAGCTAAAGTAATTCATGACAAGAATGGGTTAAAGGAAAACCATGAGATCATCTTAATCCTAATAGGTGCAGAAAAAGCATTTATATGTTCAACATCTATGTGTGTTTTTTTTTTAGTTTTGGAAAACTAGTAACATAGAGAACTTGGCAAAGGTATTAAACTTGATAAATGCCACTTATCAAAATATCTACAGCAAAATGATATTAAAAGAAGAAAATGTAAACAGTCACTTCAAAATCAGGAACAAGGCAAAGATGTAAGCTGTCACGTTGCCAACACAATATCAGACAACCTGGATTTCACAATTTACTAAAGAAATAAGAGATATAAACACTGGGAAAAAGACAAACTCTAATTTTTTAAAGATGAGGTATTCACCTACATAGAAAAGCCAATGAAACCAAGAAAAAACTAATAAAACTAACAAGAGAGTCCAGCAAGGCAATACTACAAAAATCAAGTGTTACTCTCATTAGCAATAATAAAACAGAAACTAATACAGAATATGATACTATAATAGCAACTAAAACCATTAAATAGCTGGTAATTAGCCTCATTAAACAATGCAGGAAGGAGTTCCCTAGGGGCCTAGGGGTTAGGATTCGGTGCTTTCACTGCCATGGCCTGGGTTCAATCCCTGGTTGGAGAACTGAGATCACGCAAGCCATGCTGCACAGCCAAAATAAAACAAAAACAAACAATGCAGGAGACCAAGAGAAAAATGTTAAGTTCTATAAGTTCTATTAAGGGACATAAAAAGAGGTGTGATCAAAAGGGAGAGATTGGGCTTCCCTGGTGGCGCAGTGGTTGAGAGTCCGCCTGCCGATGCAGGGGACACGGGTTCGTGCCCCGATCCCGGAAGATCCCACATGCCGCGGAGCGGCTGGGCCCGCGAGCCATGGCCGCGGAGCCTGTGTGTCCGGAGCCTGTGCTCCGCAACGGGAGAGGCCACAGCAGTGAGAGGCCCGCGTACAGCAAAAAAAAAAAAAAAAAAAAAAAAAGGGAGAGATTTATCATGATAAGGGATTGGACAGTTTGACATAAATCTGTCAATTTTTCATGAATCAATTTAAATTCAATACAATTCTACTTAAAGTGTGATGTTTTTAGAAATTCAACAAAATAATTCTAAAATTTTAGTTAGAAAATAAATAGCAAAGTGTTGGGGGAAGGCGCTTGCGTGCACGCTCTCTCTCCCCAGACCCCCACAAGCTATTAAGAACCACTACAAGCCAGAGTAATAAAAGCAGAAAAATACAAATAGACCAATGAAACAAAATAGCTCAGAAACTGATCCATGATTATAAACAAGCTTGATGTATAGGAGGCTCCACATATCAGTAGGAAAAGGGTGGAATTTTTTACAGTCGTTAATGTAAGGAAAATGGTCTCACTCTAAAGGGGGAAAATGCTGAAGCTAAATCCATACCTGATTTCCTAGGTAGAGAACGTATGAACAAACAAGTGTGTGTTAGGGAGGGGAGTCTATAAATCTTATTGTAGAAAATCTTTATGATTTGGAGGGAGAAGGGCATCTTTAAAAGTCCCCAAAACACAAACCAGCAGGGCAAAAGTGACCAATTTGACCTTATCAATATCAAGGGCTCCTGTTCAACAAAGGTGCTACTGACAGGTTTTTTGACTGAGAAAAGACTTTCCTAAAGTCTAGAACCAACAATGGCTGGATATCTAGAGAGAAGGGATGCCTAGCCTTGAATCAAAATCATGAAGAAACAGACATGAAAATGAAGAGGAAAATAGTCAAAGATCATAAAAGAAGAAAGGGAAGCCCAAACTACTAGCAAGTATATTGAGATGATCAAACTCACTAGACGTCAGAGAAATGCAAAATAAACCAACAATGATATATCTATTGCTTTACAACCATAGATAATAAAATGTGATGTGTGTGGACTTCCCTGGTGGCGCAGTGGGTAAGAAACCGCTTGCCAGTGCAGGGACACGGGTTTGATCCCTGGTCCGGGAAGATCCCATATGCTGCAGAGCAACTAAGCCCATGCGCTTAGCTGCAACAACTACTGAGCCTGTGCTCTAGAGCCCGCAAGCCACAACTACTCAGCCCGCACACTGCAACTACTGAAGCCCACGTGCGTAGAGCCCGTGTTCCACAACAAGAGAAGCCACCAAAATGAGAAGCCCGGGCACCGCAACGAAGAGTAGCTCCCGCTTGCTGCAACTAGAGAAATCCCGCACGCAGCAACGAAGAACCAATGCAGCCAAAAAAAAAAGTGATGTGTGCTTTCCATGGAGCATTTCTCGTCTGTTAGAACCACTGAACCAGACAAGTACAACAACATGGATAAATCTCCAAAACAAAATGCTGAGTGGAAAACCTTGATCACATCATGATCGATAATGATCAGTAAAGCTTCTGTGAGCTTAGAATCCAGAAACACAAACCAGCACTACACATTTTGCAAGACCACATATATTGCAGAGGACACGTGTCAAATACGTTGGCATGGGCATCTTTGAGGGGGAAGAGAAAGACAGCGGGCATGGGAGAGTTGAAGAAAACTGATCGTTTAAAATATAAAATAACATAAAATAAGAGCTATGCTCTGTAGGGAACCTTGATGATCGTGGGCCAGGAATGAGGAGTCAAATTAGCTCACTACTTGGAATTACAATAAAATGAAATGAAATAAAATAAGGAAAGAAAAGGAAAGGAGGCAGTACCCGTGGCTCTTCCTCTCTTACCAAACACTGTACTGTCTTTCACGAAAGCCACATCTCCAGCCCCGTCTTGCAGACACCTGTGGGATGAGAAAGCACCAGAAGGGTCAGCACAGAGCGGTCCTCCCCGACTTCTTCCTTGTGCCTCCCTGTGAAACAGGGTCCTGGGGCTTGTCTTCTGTGGGCTCCTGATCTGTGGAGAGCAGGGCCCTCAGGCTTTGGGGCATCCCCACTGGGAAAGCTTCAAGGTTCACCTCCAGGTGAATTCTGAGGAGGAAGGGCTCAGGTGCTGGCCGGAGACCCCTGCTTTCTGCTTTAAGGGCTGAGAGGGCCAAACTTTGTCCTTCTATGTAAAAGAGTTTCGAAGCCTCTACACCAGAGGGTAAAAGTAGTGTCCTTGGCCATGTAGCTTTTTTCTCCCAGGACTAAGTGGCAGATGTGCCCTGGCCAGCGGAGAAGCAAGGAGGCCTCCCTGCACAAAATGCCTGAGTCCGAGAGGCAGATGGTGGAACAGGAGCAGCATCAGTTGGGTGGGGGGTTTGCAGAGAGGGGATGGGGCCAGCAAGTCAAGCGGAGCCCACCGCCTCCTGGCTCCGGGACAGGCCAGGCTGCCCCACCTGGCCAGGAGCCTGGAACTGGTCTTCTCATGACAAGACTCCTTCAGTCCCTCTGTGGTTATGGAGGGGACAGAGTCAGCAGGAGGAACCCAGGACAACAGAGGGACAAAGCCCGATTCAGGGTTCTCTGGGGGGACAGAAGGGGCCGCTGGCCAGGTGGCTGCTCATGGGGCTGGTGCAGAGGTAAGAGGGCACATGTCAGGCCTGGGGGGTTAGAGGGGAAAATGCACTGGGCACTCTCTTCTGACTCAGTTTCTCTGTCTGCACAGCAGTAGGACTGGACCCCCTCGATGGTCCCCACTAGCTGACTGAGCTCTATTTGGGACCAGAGAAAGCGCTTCCTAGCCGGAGGACATGTGGGCCACTGGGGAGAAGAGGACAGTCTCACTCACCTGAAGGCACCAGAATAGCCAAAATATGGTTCCTGGGAGGAGCAGGCACATTTATTTCCCCCTGTCCCTGTGCACAGTTGACAGAGGTTGGGGTAGTCTTTTCCAACCACGCAGGGAACACAGCTGGCAGAGAAGAATTTGGCCACAGCTGTTGAACAGAGAGAAATGAACCAGAGTGTGAGCACCGGGCCACAGCCAGTGGCACCCCCCAGTGTGCTCTCCCTCCACCCCTGCCTGTCAGCCTTTGCAAAGCTAGCAGCTCAGAGAGATGTACTGTGGCTGAGAACAGACTCAGCTGCCACCTCCCAGGGCTGCTGATATGGGTAGACCCTGCCCCTGCAGGTTTCACATCAGTTAACTTCACCCCTGCCTTGGAGTCATCCCACATGTCCACCTGGGCCATCCCGAAGTGGCTTGTGTATGTGCCACTGGAGTAGAGACCCCAGCCTGAGATCACCCCCAACACCCCTCCCCCAGCCATCTTACCTTTCTGGAGGGGCTCAGGTGGCCCTGTCCAGTTCAAGAACGGGCGAAGTATCCCCATAGGGATGTTCCACCCGGCGGACCTGCCAAAGCCCGTGTGGCAGGACTTCCGGCCTTGTAGCTGGTTCAGCTGAAAGTTGCTGCCCTTCTTCACTACAGCCACGGCATAATACTGGGTTTGGGGCTCTGAAAAAGGGCAGAAAGAATCGAGAGCTCTTAGCCTGGACCAGAGGGAGAGAAACAGCCCACCCTGACCAAGCCCCCAATGGGAAGGGGAATGTGAGCTGCCATTTCATCTGGTCACTGCAGCCCAGAGCCTGCTCTGTTTCCCTGGTGGGTCAGCGACCGGCCCAAAGAGCCCAGGGACTCCGTTCCCTGTAAGTGTGATGCTGCCCGAGACACCATCTCTGTGGCTCATCCACTCTGACTCCACGGAGCCCAGGGCCCAGGCCACCCCAACTTCTGGGTCCCCAGGGACAGCTCACGCTTTTCCGTCCCGTAGACCTCTGCCGCTACCGGCCGCAGTTTGTAGGGGTCCAGGCCTGCCTCAAACACCAAACCACCATCCAGGGTCACAGCATCTGCCTTTTTTGCCTGAAAGCAGAGGCCAGACCGGCTTCAGGAGAAAACCCGCCCCAAGCCACGCAAGCGAATTTCAGAAGGTCAGAAGGCTCCATGGCTGGAAGGATCTTCCAAAGGGTCAGCTTTCAGTCATGTCCTCGCAGGTGCCATGAGAGGTGGCACAAGCCCAAGGCCCCTCTTTTTGGGTAATGCGCCCCAGCGGAACTGCTTTAACTCCTGAGGCTGGCGGGTGGCTGCTTTTTCACGTGGCTTAGATCTCTCCGCGGATCGCAACCTTCGCAGTCATTTATATTAAAAGTTGTTCTACAACCCAATCCAAAAATGGGCAGAAGACCTAAATAGACATTTCTCCAAAGAAGATATACAGACTGCCAACAAACACATGAAAGAATGCTCAACATCATTAATCATTAGAGAAATGCAAATCAAAACTACAATGAGATATCATCTCATACCAGTCAGAATGGCCATCATCAAAAAATCTAGAAACAATAAATGCTGGAGAGTGTGTGGAGAAAAGGGAACACTCTTGCACTGTTGATGAGAATGTGAATTGGTACAGCCACTATGGAGAAAGTATGGAGGTTCCTTAAAAAGCTACAAATAGAACTACCATATGACCCAGCAATCCCACTACTGGGCATATACCCTGAGAAAACCATAATTCAAAAAGAGTCATGTACCAAAATGTTCACTGCAGCTCTATTTACAATAGCCCGGAGATGGAAAAAAACCTAAGTGTCCATCATTGGATGAATGGATAAAGAAGATGTGGCACATATATACAATGGAATATTACTCAGCCGTAAAAAGAAATGAAATTGAGCTATTTGTAATGAGGTGGATGGACCTAGAGTCTGTCATGCAGAGTGAAGTGAGTCGGAGAGAGAAGGACAAATACCATATGCTAACACGTATATATGGAATTTAAGAATAAAAAAAATGTCATGAAGAACCTAGGGGTAAGACAGGAATAAAGACACAGACCTACTAGAGAATGGACTTGAGGGTATGGGGAGGGGGAATGGTAAGCTGGGACAAAGTGAGAGAGTGGCATGGACCTATATACACTACCAAATGTAAAATAGACAGCTAGTGGGAAGCAGCTGCATAGCACAGGGAGATCAGATAGGTGCTCTGTGACCACCTGGAGGGGTAGGATAGGGAGGGTGGGAGGGAGGGAGATGCAAGAGGGAAGGGATATGGGAACATATGTATATGTATAACTGATTCATTTTGTTATAAGCAGAAACTAACACACCATTGTAAAGCAATTATACTCCAATAAAGATGTAAAAAAAAAAAGTTGTTCTAGATGCTTTCTCCCCTCTTTTTGCTCTATATTTCTTTTAAGTTCTTGTTTATTGAATAGAAATTTTAACTCTTAATATATCTTAAACTTATCATAATAATAAACCATGTTCATACTCTTTGGCACTTTACTCCTCATATGCTTACCTATTTCTCATATTTGCAACCTGGTATAGATAATATTTTGCGGACTGTTTTCTTCCTCTAAAACTCACTACATTTTCTTACTTCTGTAGTGCCTTTACTGATTTTATTGACTTCATGATATTTTATTATAAATGTGGCTGTTCCATAATTTATTAAGCTAAATTTAAAAAATTCCCTTCAATGTTCACCAGTTGGGTTCCTTTTAACTCTTTGCTGTTAAAACTCTATTTTTATGGACAGCTTTGTCCTCATAGCTTGTTTTTCCTTCTGATGACCTGTTGCCTTCGGATAGGCATCTGAGGGTGGGATCACCCAGACAATAGGCATTTTATCTTCAAGGCCTTGGCTGTCACTGCCATTCTGCTTTCCAGCTGATTCATTTCTAATTTGGAATGCCACTCACTATGAGGATCAATTTCACTATAGAATCACCAGTGGGACAGGGTTTCATTTTATTAAGGGTTATTATTTAGGAAATGCAAGTGCTAACAAATTGCTTAGATTTGTATTTCTCTTGACTATTAAGGGGAACATTTTCATAAGTATTTTTATTCATTATGAACTCCATCTCCTCATATTGTTTTTCTTATATGATCCTACGTTTCTTACCAATTGACTTAGTTCTTTATAAAGTGTAAATGGCAGTCACTTGTCAGAGCTGTTGCATATTCACTCTGGTGCTTTCAAATTTTTTGCTTATTCACAATTTCTGTGGCAATCCCAGTTTCCCTACACGTGGTTCTCCACTTCAGAATGTTAATTTCTGCTTTCAAAATAGCATTGTATCCTATGAGAGAGGACAGCTCCCAGCTTACAGGTGTCCAGGAAGAAGAACAGAGGGAGCAGGGAGAACACATATTCTATTGCGCTCCGATCCTGTCCCTTTCAGTCTGGTCCCACCCAACCTATGACATGGACTTACTGCAATGGCCTGGATACATTCAAAGCGAGAGGTCCTCCTCACACAGGTGACAGAGGGAGTACCCAGTCTTTTCATCGTCCATTGCCATCGGTAGCATTTTAACCACTCTGGTTGTGATATGGCGCACCATCGAACATTTTTCTTAGGGACAGCCAGACACAGTCCTGGGAGAAAGAGGCCGAGGAGTGAGGGCTCCACCACTGCCCATGGAAGAGACCGCCTCACCCTCTCATGGAGTTGTCCTCCCCTTCCCTCTCCATTCTGTGGCTAAGTCAGGCCACTCTCCTCAAATGGAGGTGTCTTGCTAGCCTAATGACACCACCATGCTGGCCAGAGGGCTGTAATTCTCAACGAATCAGAGGAGACAATCTGGATTGTCTCTCTGGATTCTTTGCCCTCCTATGACTGCCATACTTCCTATTTCCTGAGAAAAACAATGATGCTGCCTTCTATCAGTTTATGGAGTTCTTCCACCTGCTTTCTCCCCCTGGAACCTGGGAGGCAGGCAGGGAAGGGATTATTACTCCTGTGTTTCTGGTGTGGAATCTGACTCTTGAGGACACTGAGTGATGGCTGCTCAGCAGTGGCAACGTCCCACCTGGAATCTGGGTCTCTCTAGATTGTTGTGGCTACGAGCATCTCCCAGAGGATGCCAAAGGGACAGAGGAAAATACACCGCACCCCTTGTCAGTAGCTGCAGTAGGTGTTGTCAGTTTGGGTCAGTTTGCCTGAGTTATCACCATTCACCAGTGTATCAGAGAGAGGACTCTTATGGGGGGATGGAAATGTTCTAAAACTGATTTACCGTGATGGTTGCACCACTTGGTAAATTCCTAAAAATCGTTAAATTGTACACTTTAAATAGGTGAATTTTATGATATGTAAAATATACCTCAGTAAAGTCGGTACCAAAAACAAAAACCAAAAAACTCTTGGTTGCAAAAGCCACCTCCCCTTTAGGATGTGCTTTGGGCGGACCATTCAGCCCTCTGCCACCTCCTATTCATGAGCAGTCAGACCCTGAGCAGTCAGATCCACCAGGGTATTGAGACACCTGCCAAGGGTGTGGCTGCCACACCCTTCCTCCACCAGCCATCATCCCAGGGAAACCTCTGGGGGTGTAATCTATCCTTGGAAACCTTCCTGGAACCGTCCTGAAGTGAGAATTAGCCTTATCAGATTCAGCCATTTGTGACTCAATAGCATTTCCTGGATGCCCTCTGTACACACAGCACTGAGTGATGTGCAGAGGAACGTGCAAGCAGAGAGCACCAGCTCTCACCTCCCATCTGGAGAGGCAAAAGCCCAAAAAGAGGACGCTGAGTATGAGGAATGTTCTAGAAGAGAACAAATACCAAGCCAGGAGTGATGTCTCCATGACCTCAGCCAATAATGGGGCGGGGGGGGCGGGGCACATTCCAAGAAGTGGGAACAATGGGTCACGTGCACAACGACGGTTGCAAGCACATTCTACGCAGGTCTTTACTCAGCCCTTCATGTGTTCTGTCTCCTTCAACCCTCCCAGCCCCTCTTTATTGTGGGTTTTGCCGATATCCGCAATTTCCAGGTGATGAAACTGTGGCTTGAACTAGTTATGTGGCTTGCCCAGGGTTTCACAACTAATAAGTTAGGATCTAGGATTTGAACCTAGGCAGTCAGACACCAAACCCCCTGCCTATTTAGGCTAACTGTGTTAGAGATGGGCTGCCACGGAGATGGGGCTGGTAAAGTGTTTGGGGTCAGATCATGGAGAGCCTCCAATGCTGGCCCAAGAAGGTCTTATTGGGAAGCAGTGGAGCAGTGACTCATTGGGAGGGCAGGGACAGGTGGACTGAAACCTGGGAACCAGGCAGAAAGGCATCGAGAATGGAGAACAGGGCAGAAATAAGGAGCTGGTGTGAAAAGTTAGCTTAGTAATAGATGGGACCTGAAGGGAGAGAGCAAAACGAAGACCATGTCTCAAGCTGGGGGGAGGGCGTGAGCAGGGGCAGGAATGGGAACATGGAGAAGAGCTCGTTTGCTCCCCTGGGAGGGGATGAACCACGAAACTAAAGCATCACTGAGAGGTTTTCTGAGATCCACAGTCCCCAGCACCCCCAAACACCAGGGCTGGGTGCAGAACACAGCATTCTGTTCATCCCCTCCACAGCTCCCACCAGCCAGCTCTGAAGCTATGTGTCCCTCTCAAGACAAAATGCTCCCTGAAGCAGGTCTGGGCCTGGCCCCTCCTGTATCCCTAGCCCTGCTCCTGATCTGTCTCAGCCACTCAGATGCTGCCCACCTGAGCCTCGAGGGAATCTTCCTGAAAGTACAAATCCTCAGATTCCTTCTGTGCAGACATGTAGTGCCCCTGTCTCAAAGGCAGGGGCTGGGATGGAGTTACTCTTCCCACCCCACCCAGCCTTTGCCAGCCAGGACACCCATGAGGAGCAGGGCAGGAATCCCCTAGGGCAGCTGCCACTCCTTCCACTGGGTAGGACAAGGGATTCCGTGACACTTTGGGACATTGGCCACCATCCCATGGACTACAGGATTTAAACTGCAGACCTCTGTGGGGGCCAAGACAACCAAAGATTCAAGTGAAAATGGAACCCAGTGGTGCAACTCTGAGCCAGAATCCAGACCACCGCCTGTAACCACCTCTAGGAAAGCAAGGCTTCCTACCCCTCAGGCCTCTCCCAGGTGGCCCTGACCCTTTGCTGTGGGCCCAAGCAGGCCACGTGTCAGGGAGCAGAAGGGAAGTTGGTCCTGAGCAGCTGGTCCTGGCTAGGCCAATCCTGCCTTAGAGAAGAGAGAAATAACCAATACCCATGGGAAGGAATTTGGAGAAGGGGACCAGAAAAGACAGGGACAGGTTTGGGGGCATAAGCTCATTGCTATCCTTTAGCCACCCCTTTTCATCCAGGAAGCTCGCAGCCCGGAGTAGATGCCCTAGGACAGGAGGAGACTGCACTGGGCTGCCGCTGGGAGGAGGGGATGACACCTGGGCTTTCACTCTGAGCCCCATGCACACACACTGCGTAGGTGCTGACACCCAGGAGCCCTTACAGCTGCTGCCCTGGACCCTCCCCCTCCACTGCAGGAAGCCCTGCCCTCACATTTACATCACTAATGTCCATCATAGGTGAGTGTCCTCGGAGCACCCCAGAAATTATTTCAGATACTTGGGTACAGAACTAACAATTGTTTAGTCCCTTCTATTTGGTCCCCTTCTAGTCCTGGCACATTAAAAACCAGAAACCAATCACTTCTCTCACACCCTCTGGCAGAAGGGTCCCATCAGCAGGGTCTGTGCCAGCACCCCTGACCTTCTGCAGTGGGAGGCTTGTGTACACCTTTGCCTACCACAGAGCAGGTGGCCCCTGCCCCCTCCTCACAGCTGTGTGGGAAGAGGATTGGACCGTTTTTAAATGAAACTAAGGTTCAGAAAGACTCTCTCTTGCCCAAGTTACATAGTCCTTGCAGGAGCTGGGATTCCATCTCCAGTCTCCTGTGTATCTTGGGCAAGTCACTCACCCTCTCTGAGTCTCATTTTCCCCCCATGTATACGCATGTAACAGTACTATGGGTAGGACAAAATGGGACAGGGACCCGGAAGACCCTTCGGAGAGCTCTGCCAGCTCTAGGGAAAAGACCCAACCTGCTTCGCGGAGCCCTGCTCGGGCCCCTCCCCAGGCGAGTGGGCGGGAGCCGGCCCACTCCCGGGCTCCTCCCCCGCTGCAGGCGCTGGGGCCAACCTGGCGGCGCGCGGGACCGGGATGCCCGCACTGAGGGGCCAGGGGACCCGGACGCCCACCCGGAGGGGCGTGCCCCCAGGTACCCGCACTCACCAAGGGCCCCAAGGGACAGCAGGGCGGGGAAGAAGAGCTTCATGTCTGGGCTCTTGAGGCGACTCCGGGAACGAAGGCTCTGCCACCTGCGCTCGCTCTGCACCCGTTTATCCAGCTCTTGGTGACCTCACGAGGTTAGCCACGCCCTGTGGCCCAAAAAGCGCCCCCTGCCTCCTCCTCCCCCCTCCCCAGGTCTGCTAGTTCCTTGAAGGGAAGCAGCAGCGGGAAGAGGACAGAGGAAGCGGGAATGGTGCCTGGGCTGGGCTTGGCACACCCGAGAGGATACCCAGCCCACACCCACCTCTCAAGTCTGCCCTGGTGCTGCCTGGACTTGGGATGTTTTTCCTCTCCCACTAGTCTGCAGCCCCTGGGGAGTGGCAGCCGCTAAGTTTTGCCCTCCCTCTGGTCTCAGTGCTTCCTAGAGAGTGGGACACAGAGAAGCGGTCCTAAGGTGAATCTTTGTGGATCATCTTGACGGTACAGATGGTACCTAAAGTGCTTGGGAGCCAGTTAGGACAGAAGGATGCCCCTCCTTTGTTTGCACGCAGCAGCCAGCCCAGCGTTCGAAAGAGGACCTGCTGCCTGGCCCGAGGGCCGCAGCAGGCTGGCACAGCTAGCAGAGGTAACAGAGGCTGCCCGTTGTCTGAGCCAGGCTGCCCATGGGGCCCTCCTGGCCCTATTGAGACCACAACACAACTCCCAGAAAACAGAGCCAGAGGCCTCAGCGACCAACAGCTGTCTCCCGGTTCCCTCATTTACCAATGTAAAGGATAGCCTACCACTTGTTTTGTTTTGTTTTGTGGCAGCATGAGATGGGAGATGGGGTCTCATTTTGATAAATATCCTACTTTGTCCTCAGTACAGAAGCCGACCCTATCTCAGGAAGCTGGTTTTAAATTCTAAAACTAGAATTCTGCTTCTACATCTTTTAAATACACTCCCTTGATGCACAACGGCTCACATACAGGGGTCTCCAGTGCACCCTGCTTATCATTCACTGATTGCAAGCAAACTAAATGTCCATCACGGTGGGGGGGGGGGGCGGCGGGCGGTGTCACACAGAGCAGGGCTCCCTGACCCCCGGGCCGCGGACAAGTACTGGTCCGCGTGGCAGGAGGTGAGCGGCGACGACGAGCCAGCGAAGCTTCACCTGCCGCTCCCCATCGCTCCCCAGTGCTCGCGTTACCGCCTGAACAACATCCCTTCACCAGCCCCCTCCCCCCGCCCCGTTCCATGAAAAAATTGTCTTCCACGAAACTGGTCCCTGGTGCCAAAAAGGTTGGGGACCTCTGACATAGAGCATAGTGCTGTGCCCACAGGGGGACACACTGGAGGCCCCAGAAAGAGCAGGCCACCCTGCATGTATTGATGTGAACTTAGCTCCAGGAGATGCTAAGTGAAGACGTCAGGTACTAACAACGAGGGAAATCGCAGGTCATCTAAACATTCCCTCTACTGTTTAGTCTGGACAACATGTTATTCTGAAATCTGCTTGTCCTGAAAAGCTGGTCTTGGTTCTTTGCTTAGACTACTTGGTACAAAAAGCATTTCTTGGAGCAGAGGGGCAAGACCTAGGGAGACAGCACTGTGGAGAGTGGGCATGTAGTGAGCAGCCCTTGGCCATGGAGAAGCAGAGCCAACCCAAGTCTTTGAGGCCCTCAAGGAGGCTGTGGGGCCCTTCTGTCTTGGGTGTAGATCCTGCCGAGGCACGAGAGTGTTGTCTGACCAGGGATCCTGCTTGATGGGCACAAGAGTGCGGTCCAAGGTTCAGCACTAGAATCACCAGCCAGGCTTTGGGGTGACAGATCCAGGGTCTCTCATCGTTTGGAAATATAGTGTCGCAACATTAAAAGTTGCTTTCATCAATAATTGCAATATGCGGTTTCAAAAATAATGAAGTAATACAAAACTGGCTAGTTCTCAGGAGCACTGAAACATCTTTTTACGTAAATTAGCAATTTAGCTTTGCCTTTCCATGATTATAAAAGAATTAAGAAATGTCACAACCCATGTCTGTATCTCCAAGTGCAAATCAGAAAAGGGATGTGTTGGGAGGTCAGAGGCCTCTAGATCCTCTTATGTCTGCTGGCAGGAACACAGAGAACCTGCCAGTTTTTTGGGGGGGCCAAAACCGAGAGGCTGAGCTTAAGGGCCGCCCTGGAGGCAGGACAGCGGCAGGCAACAGGGCAGACTGTTTGCATGCTGTGTCTTCGGAACGGCCCAGCCTCAGGCCAGGGATGTGCTCAGCTGAACACCTGCAGAGCAGCCCCCAGGCCATCTGCAGGGGAAGCTGATGAAGGGGGTGGGCCTGCCCAGAAGACAAAGTTCAACTGATCTGTTATCAACGTTCATTCATTCACTCTTTCATGCCAGAACTGGTGGGTGCCATAAGGGACACAGAGAAGAGGGGTCCGTCCTTGCCCTCAGGAGCTCATGGCACAATGGGGGATGGGGTAGGCACAGGCCACCTGGAAAGAGGCAAGGCAGCATAAACAGAGTGAGGGTGGAAGCCAAAGGAGGGCTGACTGACCTGTTCCCATCATGAGGGTCCCAGAAGACTTTGAAGAAGAGCATTTGATCTGGGTACCTGAAGGAAAGGTAGGGTTTCTACAAAGAGAATTTCAGGTAGAGGAAATAGCCAAGTCAAGTCTCCGGAGCGTGGATTTGGTGACCTGGAAGAACAACAAAAAGTCGCTCTGGGCTTTCTGGCCTGGAACGCTTATTGAAGAAGGATTAACAAAGTCACCTCCTCCCTCCTCAGCCCCACACGGGTGTCTCTGTGCCCCTGGACGGCTCTTCCTGCAGGTCCTGCAAGCACGACAGTCAGTGTATCTAACACGGAACTCCTGTGCTCCCTCCAGCCCTGCATCTCCTCCCATATTTCCTACCATGTTCCACCAAACCCACCAGACAAAGAGCCTCGGAGTCATCCTCAAATCCTCTGGCCAGGTAGCCCTACATGTGTGCCGGGCACTTAATGGTTAATATTGGTTGAATGGATGAGTGAACGAGTGAGGAGGAAGGACAGAGCAGGGCAAAAGATCCTGCTTGCAGTGTGTCAAATCTGAAAGACAGTAAGAGCCTGGTCTGGCTATGCCAGTCGCCCCAGAGCCTGTGTGCCTGGAGTCATCAATTTACCCGTTAATTCAACATCCGTCTATGGGGCACCTCTGATGTGCCAGATCTTGAAAAGCCTGCAGGGAAGTAGGACGCAGGTTTCTAGATGCCGAGACAGTAGCATTGGCATGAATATCAGGAACACAAAGAAGGTGGATGTGGTACAAACCCGAGTGTAATGGCAGGAGCTGGTGTTTCACAGGCAGGTGACGGAGGCTCTTCCCCAAGGACCCCACCCTCTCTCCACTCCCGAGATTCACACAGTGACCCTTTGCCGGTCCTAAGCTAAGCCCTCCCGACAAATGGGCAGCAAACCCCACACCCTGCCCTCTCTGGAGTCCTCCAGCCTCAACCCCCAAGAGAAGTGTTGGAAGGAAATGAGGGATCTGGGCAGAATCGGCTCCAGATGGAGTAAAGGAAAAAAGGAGCTCCCAATGGGCTTCCCTGGTGGTGCAGTGCTTGAGAGTCCGCCTGCCAATGCAGGGGACATGGGTTCGTGCCCCAGTCCGGGAAGATCCCACATGCTGCGGAGCGGCTGGGCCCGTGAGCCATGGCCGCTGAGCCTGCGTGTCCGGAGCCTGTGCTCCGCAACGGGAGAGGCCACAACAGTGAGAGGCCCGCGTACCGCAAAAAAAAAAAAAAAAGGAGTTCCCAAGACATCCACTCACATGGGGGCTTCCAGGCTGGCTGACAGGAGACGAAGGCCTTGTTTCCTGCCCCTACCAGTGGTGTGAGGTGACTGGCTTGGTAAAGAGCCACTTGTTAAATATTTAGGGATGTCGTGGTGGTTTGTTAAACCATTGGTAGCTTAGAATCAGTCATGGTGGGAATATTTACACCATGGAAATTAGCAAATTTTATAAATCATGTCATTTTTCCCTCCAAGAAAGCCAGTTTACAGCACACCTCTGCCTATGTTTGTCATTATTTGGAGGCATGCAGTGCCCGTGTGTGTGTGTGTGTGTGTGTGTGTGTGTGTGTGTGTGAGGGGGTGGGGGGCATCCCAGGAGAGAGAAGATAATAATCCTTAGCGTTTAGATGGCACTTTCAACTCCGAACAGAGCTGTCAGTCACTTTGTCTCCTGTGACTCTAACAACAGCTCTCTGAGGTAAGAAAGTCGCTGTTTCCGCTCTAAAAAGAGGGAAACTGAGGATTGCCTGTGGTCACACAATGAGTGAGATATGGAGACCAAATGACTAACCCCGAGTCTCCCGTTAGGCCCGCAGCCAGGCGCGCTCTTTTCCACTGGGCCCAGAACTCTCTGAGAGCGCCGGATACAGAGACTGGGGCCCAGGGGTGGCCTCCGCTCTTGATCTCAGCGGCAGTATTGGACCGTCCTGTGGATCAGGCACTGTCCAGCCCCTTCACACATCAGCCATGGCTTCACAGAAGCACCGTGATGGCCTCATTAGACCTCATTCCAGACGAGGGGATTCAGGCAAAGTAGCTCATCCACCATCATGCAGCTAGAAATCTGTCACTGACCCCTGACTCCTATCCCATGATCTCTTATTGGTTTGGTCAATCCTGTGCTGACCACCCTGAAGAGAGATCAGGAAGTAAGCAAGAATGAGCAAGAGATGGATGGAGAGCTCCTTGCTTTCCAGCCAGTGTGATGACCGTGATTTCTGGAGCAAGGCCTTCGCTGGAGCTGGGCCCTTGCATAGAGCCGAAGGTCCCCGAGAGTCTTCGGACACGTCTGTGGGGTTTGGGGTGCCACCAGGAGGGAGCTCAGCTGAAGCGCAGTGGCAGGAAAACCGTGCTTTTGTGAACTAATAGGTCTTATTGCCAATTGTTGCCCAATTTACAAAGAACCCACAGAGACCAAGAGTTTCCATCTCCATGCACAGACTTCTTCCTCTTCCTCCTCCTCACCTGCCCCTCCTCATAGTCAGGACCCTTGTCCCGCAGGGACCCTCTCCTTCCGGGGCCGGGCCCTCCCGGGGCCAGCACCCGCAGACCTGCTGAGGGACACTCTCCCCAGCAGTCGAAGGGGCAGTGATAACACCCCAGGTTGGCCCAATTGCAAGATTTCAGTCTTGCTGGTCAGGGTGGCACCCCATGTCCCTGGCAGAAATCAGATTCCATGAGCACCTAATCATCACATCACTGAGATGAGAGTGGGCAGCAGGCCAGGCCCAGGGAGAGTTTTCCAGGAAGGTGTCAGCGAAGGGCAGCCTGGACCATGGTGGAGGCTGGCCCAGGGCCAACCATGCAAATTTCTTCCCAGAAGGAATGAGGCCCCTTGCCCAGGGAAATGCCCAGGCGGGAAGCACCTGAGCCCTGGGGGCCCTTTTGCTGCCCCTCTCCTGGGGCCACATTCTGGGAGGGAGGGGTCCTGCCCAGTGGCCTTCAGCATCTCAGCTCAGCTGGCCGGAGGCCTCCATGTCTGCTGCCTGCACCCCACGAGGGAAGGTCAGATGGGCTTTCGCTGAGGAGCTTGAGATCGGTACTTAGAGGAACAAGGAACCACCATTTCCCTGGGTGAGGCTGGTGCTCCATCTCTCCAGCTCCTCTGGGCCAGGAGTGCTCAGCCCCCAGACCACTGCTCCAGGTGGGCTTCCCTTCCTCATCCCTCCATTCACTTCTTCCCTGGACAGTCTGGCAGGCTGGAGGGCCCAGGGGAGATGTGGTTAGAAGCTCAGGAGGTGGGTTTGGACAACTGGGTTTCAACCTGCTCCGCCCTAAACAGCCACCTGGACCTGGGCCAGTCTCTCAACCTTTCTAAGCCTCAGTTTCCCCAGGTGTAGAAAAGGGACACAAATAATACCCACCTTGTGAAGTGGGCAGAGTTCAAACCTGATGTTTGAGATGCATACACAGGCTCAGTACAGGCTAGCTATTGTCCATATTTGCAGACACTCATGAGTCCTCGCCGTGTGGGGCTCAGCTGGGCACAAGGGTACTAGGGGAGCAGAAATGGCCTCCGGGGGCACCTGGTCCAGCGGGAAGGGCTGTGTGCGCTGAGAGCTGCCTTCCAGTGTGCAGATTTACAGACAGAGGTGTCGCAGGGAGCTTTGACAGCGAAAGGAACAGCGCACCTGGGGTGGAGACAATGGCAGAGGCAGTTTTCCCACGTGCCCCTCCTTATCACAGAACACATGGTTGCCCCAGGTGCCCCCATGTTCTAAAGTGTTCAGTCTTACCCCGTCCTGCTCTCCGGCCCCTTCTCCGTATCTCTGTCTCTAATCCCGGACTCCTCCCCTCTCCTTCTCACTTTCTCTCTCTCTCTCCTTGGCTTCTTTTTCCATCTCTCCTCTGTCTCTCCCTCCCTCCTTCTTAAACATGTGTCTGCAGTTGTCCTGGGTGCCCCTCCTCTGGGAGTCTGCACTGAGCCTGACTCAGCCTCCTCCTACCACAGTCATTGCAATTACTGGCCCATCTCCGGCACCCACAGCCCCCAGTGCTGAGCTCCAGGGGGAAGGGTCTGTGGCTGACCCATCTCTGGCCCAGGAAGAGCCTCACTGAGGGCTTGTTGACTGAGTGAGTGTGGAGAAAGCTGGGGTGAGAAGCCAAGAAACCCCCCGGCACCAAATCCTTTGATTACAATTCTAATTGATGGCACCCTTCTCATCCCCCAGGAGATGGGAAGAAGCCCCAGCACAGGGTGGTGGGGGGTGGCTGCACCCATCCTTCCTCCTCCCTACCCTGTGCCCTGCAGGGGCCTCCCAGCAGGGGGGACATTCTGGTCCTGCCTCGGACCTTAGGAGGGAGCAGGAACATCAGAGCTGAGTAGAACCCAAGACCTCATTTAATGGAACAGAGGAGGAGGGGCCCTGAACAAAAGCACAGGAGAGTTGAGAAGTGCCCCCACCCTGTGCTGTGCAGCACCTGCCTGCTGGTGTCCTGAGTAGGGTCAGTAAAAACATGGCAGCAGGGAGTGGATGGGAAAGGCTGAAGAGGAGATTCTTCCATCAACCCCGGCACCCAGCACTCTCCTACAGGGAAGCTAGGACCTACTTCTACCAAAAGGCCTCTTTCCTCCCCACATCAGCTTCCAAAGACAAAAAGAGGGCAGCAGGAGAGCACCAGGGAAATGCCAATGATGAGCTGGGAGAACCGTGGAGGCAGGGTTCCAGACACCCCCAAACCCTCATGTGCCTCCCTTTCAAGGCCAGAGGTGCTTTCAACTTAGTGGGTTAGTTTGCAGTCAAAGGCTTGTTGGAATCTCCAGAGGGGTCCTTGGCAGCCTAGGGCCTCTCACTAGCACCTGCCAGGCGGGTCTTCCGTGGGGACACGCCCTTTCCATTCCCTTCCAGCTCTAGATTCTAGCCAACTCGGTCCTCCTTTTATTCCTATGCATCTTCTATTCAGCTGCAACCAGAAGTAAAAATAGCACAAACCCAGGGCCCTTCAGGAGGTGCTTGACCGTGAGCTGTGGCATTTATCCTACAAGTGTGTCTTATCCTGGAAATGACACTCTCCCAAGGTTGCTCAGCAGGCACTAGCCCAGGGTTCCCTCCAGGCATCCTGTCCACTCATCCTTAACCTCCTGTGTGTTCATACTGAGAGTGAGAGGAGGGGTACGGGGGTTGCAGGATGCCTCCTTTTCTTGATCTACCAAGCCGACCTTGACCCTGAGCAAAATCTTCCTCCAGCGAGAATTAATTTCCAAAAATCCATTCAGGAAAAGATTCTTAAAGTTCAGCCACCTGGTTGGCCCTCTTGAAAAGAGAGCTGACCCCCTGGAGCTGTGGTGTTTGTGGGGGACTCTGAGGGGAGGGGGCTGGGGGACAGGAGAGCAAGGGCTCTGAACCAATAGCGCTGTTGCCCAATGTTGCCCCATTTGTAAAGGAAACTCAGCAATCAAGAGCTTCTCTGCTTGTCCTTCCTGCCCTTTCTCCTTGTGCCCACACCCCGTGCCCCAGAACCCCTGCCCTTCCTTGTGGTCTTCTCTTCACTCCAGTCTGGTAGGGCTGGGCCCATGTTCTCAGTCTCTCCGGGTTGATACTTGTGTGTCTTTCTGATTCCCTTTCTCCTTCACCCACTATGTGTGATCCAGGGCCCAAATGCACCCATTCTTTCTTCATTCTGTCCTTATGTCCACACGTTCCTTTCTCTTCCATGGTCACAAGATGGCCCTGGGCTCCTGCCTGGGCTCCTGACCACTCCCTTGCCTCACGGCTCCCCCACTGCGGTCCATCCCCGAGGGAATCTTTCAGAACCACAGAGCTAACAATGGTTCCAAGTCATCTCCCCTGCTCTCCCCCCGCCACTACACTCTGTCCCTAAGGAATCTCATCCCTTTCCCCCTTTGGATTAAACAACCCACTCTGTGTGAAAACCCCCAGAACTGTATTGCCCACCCAGATCTCACGCCTACTTGGAGGTGCGCTCAGCCATGAACCAGACAACTCAGCCTGAAATCCCACCAACACCCCAAAGCAGCACACCCAACTTCCAGTGCTGGACAAAGATTGAATAGGCACATATCTCCCTGTTCCTCCTGCTAAGTACAGCTTAAACCCTGGAGATGATAGATATAGTGGTTTAAACAATATGAATGAATCATCTTAAAGTTGTAAAGGTAGAGGTTCAAGTTATCCTCAGTGGGCTAAAGAACACCAGGCTGTGCTCCTTCTGGAGACTCCAGAGGAGCCCACTTCCTGGCCTTTTCCATCTTCTAGAGGCCCACCATATTCCTTGCATCTTGGCCCCACCTCACTCCCACTTCTGTTTCCATCATCGTATCTCAGTCTCTCACGCTGACTCTCCTGCTTCCTTCTTATAAAAACCCTTGTGGTTACATTGGGCCCACCAGGATAATCTCCCCATTTCAAGATCTGTAATCCAATCATATCTGCAAAGTCCCTTTTGCCACGTGAGGTAACATACTTATAGGTTCCAGGAATCAGGACATGTATATCTCTGGGGTCCATATTCAACCTAACAGGCCAGTATATTGTGATAAATTGTGTGTGTGAAGTAATACCTAGAGCAACCACTACATAAACTATACAAAGAGATACACTCAAAAACACTATAGATAGGGACTTCCCTGGTGGTCCAGTGGTTAAGACTTCACTTTCCAATGCAGGGGGTGCGGGTTTGATCTCCAGCTGGGGAGCTAAGATCACGCATCCTCGCAGCCAAAAAACCAAAACATAAAACAGAAGCAATAATGTAACAAATTCAATAAAGACTTTAAAAATGGTCCACATCAAAAAAAAAAAAACACTATAGATAAATCAAAATGGAATTCTAAAAAATGTTTAAGTAACCCACAAGACAGTAGGTAAAAGAAAACAGTGAAAATGTAAAAATAGGGAAAACAAACAAAAATTAAAATAAAATGACAGACTTAACCCTAATATATCAATAATTATATCAACTATAAATAGTCTAACTATTCCAATTAAAAGACTGAGATTGGCAGAGTGTTTTAAAAAAACAACCCTGCATTGGCTGTCTACAAGAAACTCACTAAAATATATAAAAACATATCTAGGTTGAAAATAAAAGAATGGAAATATAAATACCATGTAAATGTTAATAAAAAAGAAAGTAGGAGTGACTGTATTAATATCAGATAAAGTCAAATTCAGAGCAAAGAAAATTATTAGGGGCAGCTTGGAATATTACATAATGGTAAGAGTCAACCCACCAAGAGATCATAACAATCCTAAATGGGTATGCACCAAAAAACAGAGCTGATAGAACTAAAAGGAGAAATAGATAAATTTATAATTATAGTTGGAAGCATCAAACTCCTCTCTCAACAACTGATAGAACAGGGAGACAGCAAATCAGCAAGGGTAAGGACCAATCCAACACCACCACCAACAGAGATCTAATCAACATTTATGGAACACTGCCCAACAACAGCAGAATACACATTCTCCTCAAGTGTCCATAGAACATTTACCAAGATAGACCACATCCTGGGACATAAAACAAACTTCAACAAATTTAAAAGAATTTAAATCGTACAAAATGTGTTTGATCACAATTAAATCAAACTAGAAATCAAGAACAGAGATAGGAACACCTCCAAACACTCAGAAACTAAGCTTCACGCTTCCAAATAATCAATGGGTCAAAGAGTCAGAAATGGGGAGCTTGAGTTCCTCCCAAAAGACAACGAAGTCATAACTTTGAATAAGAACCTAAGTAGTTTTAAAACAAGCAGCCAAGCCAACATTTTGAGAAACGCAGGTGTGAATGTTCAGATATAGGGGAGACACACACACAGGGACAGAGACGGAGAGAGAGAAGGAGAACCCATTATTCTTTGCAGAAGCCCCCTGTGAAATGAGATCACTTTCTTCTGGCTCTCTCCTCCCTCACATCTCCCTTTTCCCCTCCCATACTGTCCTGCAAAGGGCTATTCTTGAATCCCATGGCTCTTTTGATCTGGCTATAGCCAACTGACTTAAATTGTAGATCACCTACTCAAGCTGGCCAAGGAGTCTTTTTTTAACTTTTTAAAAAATGACTGTCATACAGAAAAGTGTAAAACTGTAAGTGTACAGCTCAATAGATTATCCCAAAAAGAACACTTATGTAACCACCACTCAGGTCTAAAAAGAAAACATTGCCAATTTTCAGAAGCCTCTTTATACCTCCACTCAAACCAACACCCTCTTTCTGTCCCCAAAGTTAACTACTATTCTAATTTTTAACACTATAGTTTACTTTTGCCTCTGTTTGAACTTTATGTAAATTGAATCATACAATATGTATTTTCTTGTATCTGGTTCCTCTCATTGAACATTATGTTAATGAGATCATCCTTTTTTTTCATTTTCTGATTTTTATTTTGTTTCATAATACTTGCTAGTATTACAAATGCAATCTATTTTTGGATATTATCCTTATATCTGGCAACCTCATTAAATTCATTTATTAATTCTAAGGCCCCTCCTAGCAGCCTCAGTGGCTCATCTTGGCATTTTCTAATCCGTCTTCCAGTCAGCTGTCTCCTGACTCTTAGGTCCTACCTCTGCTCCTACCTCCAAAATTCTCTGGGCTACAAGGAACGATTTCCCAGAGCCCATGTGGTCACTTGGCCACTTTCTCAAGAGCTGAGGGTCACTATGTTGGTGACTAAGGACAGGTGATGTGCTTTGCAGGGGCTGCAGAGAGTGCCACGGACTGAGGGGTGAGTCCAGGACTAGCTTGTTCTGAACCATCATTCCCTAGTCATTGGGAATGGTTCACCTTGTTGAGGAAGCAGCAGCAGGATGCAACATGGATGCCAGATGGCCAAGATGAGGGTTTAAAGGCAGAAGATGATTCATAGAATGAGGAACTGGTAGCAAAGCCTGGGGACGTGCTAGATGAAGCAGAGCACGATGGCTATTTGCAAATGGAGGAAAGAGTCAGAGAAGTGAGCAATTTCCTGGATATTTGGAAATATTCTGTCTTGAGGTTGTTCCTATGAAATAACTTGAACCAAAAAAATCAGACACTCTCACAGTTGAATGTTTCCTTTGATGCTATTTTACAAGTAGGGTCTCTAAGCCCAGAGGGGGCATGTGGCCTGCCCAGACTCGCCCAGGGAGGGCTAGGTAGAATCTGGCTTCCTGACTCCTTGCACTAGGGGAGGAGTAGGGTTCCTTTCAGTTAAAAACATCCTCACTGAGCATTTATTCTGGTCCAGGCACTTGTCAAGGGCTGTGTCACCAAAATGAACCAGACCTGGTCCCTGCCCCCAACGGCAACAAACAAGTGAGCAGGCAGTTACCATGATGGGAGATGAGAATGTCCAGGAAAAGGCATGGAAGACCATGCCTGTGCTCAGTGCCCTATAAATGGGAGAGGGAGTCTGCCTCCCACCTGTGGCAGCTCTGAAAGGGGCAGGGAAAGTCCCCACACACCCTCACTCTGGCATCTTCCAACAACCTCCACAAGGTGGCCTTGCTGGAACCAAGTGACTGAGAGAGAGAGTATAGGGACCAGGAATTGTGGGGCCTTGTGGGTAAGTGGAGGAACTCCCTCTTTTACTCTGGGAAGGTAGGAGCCACTGCGGGGTGGGGGGCTAAAAATAGACTGAGAGGGAGCAGAGAGGCAATTGCCGAGGCTCAGCGATAATCAGAGACAGAGATGAGACAGCTTCGCCTGGGGTGCAGCAGCGGGGAAGTGGAAAGACAGGTTGAATTCTAGGCACATTTGATAGGTGGACACCATGGGATTTGCTTACATTACCAGGGGATATGGGGTGTGAAGGTCAGGAGTGGAAGATGACTCCAAGGTGCTTGGCCTGAGAAGCTAAAGGATGGACTTCCATTAACTGAGATTTGGAAGACTGTGGATGGAACAGATTGGGAGGGGGTGGACCAGAAGTTCCATTCTGGACACCATCAGATTGACAGACCCCTGGACCTCCAGATGGACTTGTGAGAGAGGAAGCTCCCTGACTCACCATCACTCAGAATGCACTGGTACTGCAGGAGTCAAATGCAGAGGTCTGGAGCTTTATTTAAAATTATTTTGGGGGCCATGGATCCATTTTCTCCCCAGGATAATGCTGATGTCTAATTATCCAAAACACTGTCCAACTCCAGGGCCTCATGAAACACTCTGTATCATGTTGATGGATCATTCTTACGTGTTAGGAGCCTGGGACAACTTTCCTAATGGCCCCTCAAGCCCCACTCTGACCCTTCTGCCTCTGCCCTACCCATGCCTGCAGCAGTGGAGTGCAGACAATCTCCCTTCAAGCCTTCAGCTTATCGGCACTGTTCCATGCATGTCGGTTCCTTCCTTGCACAGGGACCCGGAAGGGCTGAAGTGTTTCTCTGTATGGTCCACATCTAGCACAGAGCCTGCCTCTGCGAATTTCATGACTAACACTGCTTTGTGATTGATTGTTGGCTTATCCCTGAGCGAAAGAGAAGGAAACATCTACCCTGGCTGCAGGGAGAACAATGGGTGCATTCACAAGCTTCAGAAGGGCTTGTGTGCATTTTTGGACAGTGTTTATTCATCATTTTATGGGCCACTTTGTGTTGGCCACAGATTTCAGTGCACTAAAGAATTTACTGAGATCAGAGCTGAGCAGTGATCCGTTAAGATGTGAGAATTAAACCCATGAGAGAAGCCTTGAGAAGGAGCGGAGCTTTCTCACGCTGGGCTTCTGCCCCAGGGACAGCCTAGTTCAGGCTTCCTTCCAGGTGGGCCATGGGGCTGATACGTAAAGGACAGGAGACCCGGACAGTAGGGATACAGCTACCAGTGGAGTTGTCCCCAGCTCTGTGCCCTCTGCCATTGTTTATGGGAAGATACTCCAGCCATACTCCTTGCCCTGCAGTGCTCACAGGCTGTTCCTGCCCTGACGCCTGGTGCCTCCACTCCTCACTCAAATTCTCAGAGCCAGCAAAGGGCAGCCCCCTCCAGGAAGCCGAGTAGCTGCACCTGCGTGAACTCTTCCTTCCTGCAGCCCACCTCCCTGCCCAGATCACACGTCAGCAAGCGGCCCTATGGAAGTAGCGTTTGCTTATGGAATCTTTTGCGGATAATTATCACCCAGCCTGTGTCAGCTAGTTTGCTCCGCCAGGGCCTCAGTTTCTAGGAAACTGCTGGTCCTGAGATAGGACTACAAAGTACAACTGAATTTTGTTTAAAACCCCACAAACAGACATATGAATGGGTACAACCCATTTGGAGAACCATTTGGCAGTATCAGCTAAAGCACAATAAGCCCCATGACCAGGGCTGGGCTGCTAAGTGCTTAATAACGGGTTCTGGGAGTGTAATTCCAGCATGACTATTGTTTGATGTATTTTTTCATGTTAAAGAGCAAGATGAAAGAGAAACGACTAGAAGCATGTCAGAACTTCACTTATTTGTCGGTGATGTGAGCAATGTCTTTCCTGAATCAGATACATAATCGTTTTCCAGTACTATATAATTGAAAAATATTTTCTCAATTGTTTGTGCTATTTATGATGTTATAGCTACAGAGATGACACACTTATTAGTTTAATCTGCATTGTGGACATTTTCTCTATCACTTTCTTAAGTCTAACTCTAGACAATCAATAAAAAAACAACAATCTATTAAGCCCTGATTTGTAGCATTTGCCAATTTCCAAGGTGACTGATTTCGCATTGCCAACGTGGATGGACATCACTGAATCTGGAGTCGGGAAGAGATGAGTAATATCATGTTACACAGTGTTCCTGCCAAACAGATACAATAGACATAAATAACATCGAGAACGACAGGAATGCAAGGGAAAAGGGTCGGAGTGGGGCAAAATTCTGCAAGCTCCTGGCAATCTACCAGCTGGTTTTCATGAACCCAGATGAGCCAGCTCCTGTGCAGTACTGCCTAAGTGTACACCTAATAGAACTGTGTACACATGGGCACCAAAAGCACAAACAGGAATGTTCACAGGAGCATTACCCCTAACATTCAAAATGTCTCTTAGTGGTAGACAGGAAAAATAAATTATAAGGCAACAAGAATTGCTGCTACCCACTATAACAGGGCTGAATCTCAAAAATACAATGCTGAGTGAAAGAGGTCGGACACAAAGGTGTGTCTACCTTTGTGCATAGCTCTGAGTGTGTTTATATAAAGCTCAAGAACACGTCAGATGAGCCTATGATGTCACAAGATAGGAGAGTGGAAACTTTAGGCAGAAGGGGTGGGAAAGTGATCGGTGGGGCAGGAGTGGGGCTTCAGGGTGCTGGTAATATAGGGTTTTTTCTTTTTTTTTTTTTGCGGTACACCGGCCTCTCACTGTTGTGGCCTCTCCCGTTGCGGAGTACAGGCTCCGGATGTGCAGGCTCAGCGGCAATGGCTCAAGGGCCCAGCCGCTCCGCGGCATGTGGGATCTTCCCAGACCGGGGCACGAACCCGTGTCCCCTGCATCGGCAGGAGGACTCTCAACCACTGCGCCACCAGGGAAGCCCCTAGGGTTTTTTCTTGATTTGAGTGGTGATTACATGAGGGTGTTCATCTTGTGATAACTCACCTAGCTGTACATGTATTAACCATGCACTTTTCTACACGTAGGTTGTACATCAATTAAATGTTTATTTTTAAATGCCACCAGCATGAAGGCAAACAACTGCATCTCCCAAAGGGGATGTGTCAAAAATGCTGCGCTGGGAGGCCCTCTGGAACCTGCAGGGCAAATCTTTCCTTGATAAACAACCTCCTCCCTCAGAAGTCAACCCTTGACAGTGGCTGAAGAGAGAAAGGGGAGGGGAGAGGAAGGGGATGGATATTTGTAAATGGACAAAAGTTGTGGTTACCCAAGTCACAGTGGGATGGTGTTTGAGCTGGGCCTGGGCTCAGGAGAAGGACGGAAGGGAGAGAAGGAGGGAGGGAGGGAGAGGAAAAGAAACGAGCATGTCTGGCAGACTCTGCCCAACACCTGAGCACAGCGACAGGTGCTGCTCTGGACGCTGTGTGTGCACAACACATTGGATCCTGAGCCACCCCTGCGAGGTAGGTCCTGCCATCACTCTGCCCATCTCACAGATGAGGACACCAAGGCTCAGGGGCGAGGTGACACCAAAGCGCCCTCTAGGCAGCCTCAGGCCCCGGGAGCTGTGCTCTCCTCACCCCCATTACTCCCCTAGGAAACTTTGTGTCTCTGCTGCAAAGGCAGTGCCAAGAAGGGCCTGAATGTTCTGCCAGTGTTCACCTCCCTCCCACACTGGCACTGAGCCTTCGTAATCTGGGGCCCCCAGCATATTGCTGTTAATCGAAATTAGCTGTGGCTGACGAAGCAGGGACATCAAAGGGGTCCACAGGAGGAATAAGGAAACAAATGAAAAATCGAGTCAAATGTTCCCAGCAAATGCTGACACCTCGAGTTCCACAATCTGTCTCATCTCTCGCCCCCAGCCCCACCCACCTCGAGTCAAGCAGGGCAAGAACCTGCCGCCTTGGGGCAGAGAGGCCAACTTTTCCATGCCCTTGGGGGCTGCTGAGCTAGCTCCAGACTGGAAAGAGTGTCCATGACCTCTGGGTCTGGCTCCAAGGCCGTGCTTCCTCCCTGGCCAGCCTCCTGCTCTCCCAAGCCCCTGCCAGCCCCAGGAGGAGCAAGCCTTCTTCCTTTCCTTTTGTGGAGTAAATTCTGGATCAAGTCAGACCTCAGTCCAGCGCTCAGCTGGATCGGGGACCAGGGAAGCTGGGAAAAGAAAGCTCAGGGGTGCAAGCTGGCTGAGCCAGAGGCAGGCAGCCTGGAGGGTGATGACAGGTCTGCTGGCTGGGCTCCAGGCTTTGTTCTCCTGGGTTCCGGTTGTGCTCTGGGCCCAGACCAGCCATGAGGCCTGCAAGACACTGTCCACTGGGGCGGGAAGTAGAGCTTTCTGCTGGGGAGAAAGAGAGAGCGGGAATGGGGTGTGGGGCAAAGAAGGAGAACTGGTGGCAAGCAGGGAGCCCTGCAGGGCAGGATGTCCCCACAGTTCCTGTGACAGCTGCTGGTGGCAATGGAGGACCACCCACTTGCTTAATGTCAATCACCAAGCAGGGATGCCAAGGTCACAGGCTGAGGCTGGTGGGAGTGGGGTGGGGTTCTGAGGACCCACGCGGCTCCTAAGGAGAGTAGGGGTCCTCCTCAGAGGAAAGAGACTGCAGGAGGTACCTGCCCCCTAGGAAGCCCTCAAGCCACACCCTTTCTGTGCCCAGCGCCTCCTCCTTTAGAGAACCCACTTATGCCGACTGGCTCCTTTGCTCCCATGGGTGTTGGCCGTCACACCTGTGAAGTGGTTCTTCCTACGTCATCTCCCTCAAACTTTTGGGTCAGGGTTCATTGCTGTGATGCTGGCCATTTGTGGTGCATTAATTGTCGCTACCATTGGCTAGGTGGGAACCAAGGTATCCCGGGCTCTCTTCCCCAGGGAGGTTGGGGCTGAGGCAGCGGTCTGAATTGAAGCTGGGAGGACTTCAGTGAGATACAACCAGAACTGCCACCCGCCATGCAAAGGGCTCAGGAAGGAACTTAGAAGAGAAAATGTCCTGGGGAACCTTCCTCGGAATCTTTTAAGGCCTGTCACAGCCAAGGAAGAGGGCTGGCCTGTCCTCTAGAAGTGAGAGAAGGAGTGAGCACAGGTGTTTGGGTTCTGTGAAGAGAGCCTGCTGCTACAAGGAGCAGCTGTGCTCCACCTCGGGGGAGGTCCTCTGCAGGGAAAGCCCACCCTCCTGTGGCCCCTCTGACAGACCCCCATCCCCACTCTCAGGCTGGGCAGGAAGGAGGAAGCAGCCTGGTTTCCTGCTTTCTTACCCACAGCAGTGCCCTTTCACGCTGCGGTGGGAGGAAAGGCCCGAGGGAGAAATGATGCCAAGGTTGGAAAGGGATGGCCTCAGACGGGCCAGGCACCTGGAACGTGGGGACGACATAGACCAGCCACAAGATGAATGGCAGCCTTCAGCTTCCAACAGTGCACCTGGGCTACAGGAGAGGCATTTCTAATTCACCTCTTCGAACGTCAGTTTTCTCATCTCTAAAATGGGAGTAAAAATCTCACAGGGCTGTAGCAAGGATTCAATATTTATATTTTTTAAAAACCTTGGCACTGTGCCTGGCCCATTGGGAAAATGTTGGTTACAGCTTTGGCTGTTGGGATCTGTTTCAGGTTGGTTCCCGCAACCTTTTGGCATGCTCCCATCCTTTTGTTTTTTCGAGAACCTCCTTATTTTCTGACACCACAAGATGCTACAGGCTCGTCTTATGTTCCCCGACCCGGGCCTAGAATCAGCCATTTTACCAAGCCTGCCTTCCTTCCTTTCACTGGACAATGATAGTCAGAAATCAAAGCCTTAACACCAGGTATACTTGTTGCTACTGGGCTGTCTCAGCAGAGTGAGGTAATATACGTAAAAGTCATACATGTAAAGTACACAGATGTACTCACATTGTTTCTGTATCTAGCCAGCTGTGCACGTACTGAGCTGCATACTGATGTCTCCAGTCTATCCCGTCCTCAGGATTCACTCCAGCCTTCCTTCCTTGTGTGTAACTTCCCTCCCCTGCGGTATACACAACCTTCTATCATCCATTTACTTCTTTGTTCTACCCCAGCACACCTGTGAAGCAATTTCGGAATTGCAGCCCTCTGGGAAACAGATTTACCAATTAGAGTATGCTCTTTACAGCTCCTTTCATCTTTAGCCTTACAATTTCCAGGCAAAACACTGTTTTCTAAAGTGACTCAGATCAGCCCCTTTTCCCGCCAGCCGCTTCAATGAGGTCATGTCATGCATTTGTATAAAGTTTGTGTCAATCATCAACTTACCACCTCCCAGCTCTGAATGCACCCTTCAGCATGTGCACTGAGCTGGAATTCCAGAGTGAGCGTGATGGTGAGCTTTCTCAGTAGAGGGCGCCGGAAGGACATTGCAGGAGAAAGGCGTCCTCCTGCCAGTTCCAGTGAGGGCCAGGGGAGGGCAGGGTGGGCGTAAGGACAGGCAGTCTGGGCTGCCCATTTGCAGCCTGGGTCTGGTGATGACCTTTTCCAGAGCCTTCTCCATACAGAGCCGGGAGCCCCGCGCAGCCTGCGTGGCATCCTGTGCGCTGGCACCCGGACTTCCTCTCCAAGTCCAGGGACACACGTTGAGCTGCAGCCCCTGTTCAAGCCTCCACGTGGCTCAGGCACTCAGAAGGCCTCCTGGCCCCATGGCTCCCAGTGAACGTCTCTGCTATCCCTGGGCTGACCGCACCTTCTCCAAGGAGACCCGAAGCCCTTCCAAGTTTGTCCTCCCTCAAGGATTCTCCCTCAGCCCTAAGTTTCCTTATACCTTAGAGTTACTCTTAGATTATTTTAGTTTTTTATTGACTCTTCTGCTGCCCTAGGAGCACTCCCTCTGGGAGAGAAGGTTAGCCTCGGCCCCAGAGGAATGTGTCCTAAATTAATAAAGCAGCCCAATTATGACACCTTGGGACCAAGGCCAGTGGGATGAGAAATGCAGACTCAGGTTGGTGGCCCTACCTCTGGGCTGGTGGCAGGACAATTCCAAGTGCTGGTGAGGATTAGAGCAATTGAAACACTCATAAACTTTTAAAAAACTGGCTTATCTACCCAACTGTTGGACTGCACCCCACAGACCTACAAGGCCTGTGCCTGCCCCACTTCAAGACCAAAGAAAGAGCCCGGAGTCAGCAACAGAGACGTCAGTGGTGTCATGGATGGGGGAGCTTACACATCTGAAGCAAGGTCCTGGAGCGACACCCCACTGTGTGCGGTGGACTGGGGGGAAAGGAACATGGTGGCAGTCTTCGTTCCGGGGGCGGAGGGGAAGGGGAGATTACCAGTTACAGGGGAATTGATGTCAGGTGGGCTCATTAGTTACCAGGGAAACCAGCGGAGGGACACGCCCCTCACCGCCCCTTTGATAAGAACAATCACCAGCTGGGGCGGGGGCAGGAGTTTAGGAAGGTCAGTCGTGTGTAAGATATAGGTGAAGCAGACACTGGTAGGGCAGAGGAGGTACAGAGAGCCATCTTGAGTGGCCTGACCATACACCAAAAAAAAGGCATATAAAGGTGCATAAGAAGACATGTCTTAAGAATATGCATAGTCCTGTTATTTGTAATAAGCAAACACTGGTGTGGATAAATACATTGCGATTTTCATTCAATGGAATATACACGATTAGGAATCAATAAATTATGGCGGCATGGCACAACATGGATAAGTCTCACATACATACTATTGGGGAAAAGAAATGTTAAAAGATAAACTGAGGCACATTAAAATTTTAAAGAGATTGAGCATATATCAACTGGAATCAGGCAGCACCAAACTGAAGGTTGGCTGGCTATGCTCCGCCGACAGGGGCTGGGGGAGGCTTTTTTAGAGAAGACACAGAAGCTAAACAAGGATACTATTTGATTGGCTATAGCTTACGTGGTTGCCTAATTTGGGAAAGCCTAGTTGGCTATTTGTGATAGGTTGTTCTTAAGTTTCGTTTTCTCAGATTCCAGTGCATTGATTCTGGCTGAGGTTTCAGTTTGCTTACAAAGACTACCAAGGCAGAAAAACCACCTCAGTCTAACGGACTCCTTGTTTAATTACCTTAACAGAAACAGAGGGCTGTGTTAAACATTTTAATAATAATTTTTATTTTTTTTTAAATGGTCATTTAAGTTTTCACTTTTTTTTTGCACCATTAACAACAGAATTATGAAAAACTAAAACTCAAAACACAAATAAAGATGCTCCAAGAGAAGACAAAGGGGCTGAGCAGTGAGGGTCCCTGCCCACTACGGGGGTCTCCATTTTCACGGCCAGAGCAGGCTGGGAGCTCTGCAGTCAGGTACCTCGGGGCTCAGAGCACTCCTGAGTACCGCATTGGTCTGTACATCTCATCCAGATGTCAGTAGGTCCCACTGAGCTGCCTCAACTGCTGTGCTCAGGAAGGCATTCGTGTGGCCAGTCACTTGGTCTCACATTCATTCTGGATTGTTCATTACATTAGCCCTGGCCCAGGCTCTGAATTTTAACTCACAGGGATGGTGAATTTCAGTCAACAAACAGATAATCAGTAATGAGAACTTTTATAATATAGAGAGCAAGTTGTCTTAATGAGAAGTAAAAAAATTCTCAGTTGAATGATAATAAAAACGGAAGTTCAAATGGAACTTTTAAAAGTCCCAAAGATGGAAAATTCTGTTCTTAGGAATTAATTACTGATTAGGAGACTGGTTAGGGTTTTATCAGTCTGAAGGAGGAACTAAATTGGTTTACAAAGCTTTTTTTCTTCTTCTTCTTCTTCTTCTTGCACTCAGCACAGGACAGGGACGGAGCAAAATGAAAGAAAAACCGTGGAAGACATTCGTGTTAAAGTTGACTTAAAGAGCAATTTCCTTGGGGAATAAGATCCTAGAGGCTAAGGTGGCCAGATTTGAAAAAGAGTCCTGTCCTGTCCCAAAGGCTCTTAAAGCTGGGACTCTGAAAGAGGGCATTATTTTGGGATGGATAGATCAGGGATGATTACACGTCCCAGCAAGACCCAACAGAAAAAGAGGCAAATTATTAGAGAGAAAATGGAAATGATGCCACAGATTGGGAAGCTGTGGACCGTTGCCCTGGAAAAACCGACAGGAGCAATTGCAGGACCATGCCCATTCCTCCCTCACCTCACCCCCAGGCCCCGGATTGGGATTGTTCTACAGAGCGGCAACAGAATTTGGACAGAATTCATTTAACATTTATTCAAGTAATTCTTGAGCACCCAAGCACTGTCTGGGTGGATAAAAATTCCCTGCTCTCCTATTTCAAATTGGTTGTTTCCTAGAAACTAAGGCTATGTCAGGACGTGATTTAAAAACAAATCCCCAAAAAGATAAATACAGAATGGTGAGCCTGCGCGTCCGGAGCCTGTGCTCCGCAACAGGAGAGGCCACAACAGTGAGAGGCCCGCGTACCGCAAAAAAAAATTTTTTTTAAATGAGACCAGCATCTAAGGGCTCTTCTCTGTACCAGGCACACCTAGAATCCTTCCACATAAAAGGCACATTTCATCCTCCAAAAGCCTGAAGCCACTTGTTCACTGCCACACAGACCAAAGACCCCTGACTTCCAGTCCAGACTCTCCCCTGTACCCTCACCCTCTTCCTAAATCTTCTCCTAATCTGCCCCGAGGTTGAGAGTACGTGGGAGGAGTACAGAAAAAGAATTTGAAAGAGAGAAATTGATTAAGCGGGCTCCCCAAATCTGGTTAATTTGTGACCCGAGCCAAGTAATATAGAGAAACAAAACTGGAGGGTGAGGAGGGCAGACTCAGATGGCCCAGGGTGGGCCTGCTGTTGAAGGAGCGGAACTCTGGTGCGGCAGCAGAGGGCGGGAAAGAGGTGCCTGTGAGGTTGCCAAATGCTGCCATGGCCAGCCCCTCCCCCTCCCCCATCTTCCTTTTCCTCCCCACCCACCCCCACTGCCTCCCTCCCTCCCGCTTCTGTACCTTCCTTTTCCGTCTACAGCCCACTGCTCAGACTGCCAGTGCCTGACCCAGCTGGTGGATGCCACCACGCAGTCCTAGGACTGGTTCCCCCAAAAGCAGGCTCTGTAAACCTTGCGGGAAGGAGGGACACCTCCGTCTCCCTCTCGTGTGATTGCTACCAGGATCTCTCCAGGTTTCCCTTCCCTTCCGCTTCCTCGTGTGGTCTCCACCGTAACCGAGCATCAGAAGCACTTGGGGAGCTGTTTAGAAACGCTGATGCCCAGATCAACTCAATGAGAACTTCTGGGGCTGGGACTAGTAGTGTCCCTGTGAGACACGAATATGAATATCCCGCTATCTTCTCTTCAGCCCCACGGAGCTTTCCCAGGCCTTGGCATACCCCACCCCTACCCCAGAAACCCAGAATTCTCTGGAAAAACAGGTAAGTGATGTTACTCATGGTAGTTAGAGAGAAGAAGCCATTCAGCCTATGTTAATTTAATTGCGACAAACACTCTCACACTCTTTAATACTTGTGTTCAAATATTTATATCATTTAAGCGCACAGTTTTCAAATTAGAATATTCTCACCAGAGCAAGCGGCTAAAGGTAATCTTTACATGACCCAGAAACACTATCTGGGTATCTTTCAAGATCTCCTTAACATAATTATTTTCAAAGGTGGTTTTAGTGAAACAGAGCAGGATATGACTTTTTTTTTTTTTTTTTTTTTTTTTTTGCGGTACGTGGGCCTCTCACTGTTGCGGAGCACAGGCTCCGGATGCGCAGGCTCAGCGGCCGTGGCTCACGGGCCCAGCCACTCCGCGGCATGTGGGATCTTCCCAGACCAGGACACGAACCCGTGTCCCCTGCATCGGCAGGCGGACTCTCAACCACTGCGCCACCAGGGAAGCCCAGGATATGACATTTTCACACAATATTTCACACCAGCTACAAAGTCAGATGGATCCTTTGTTTAAATATTCTCTGGTCACCCCCTTGTTATCTGAATGAGCTTTACGCTGCAGAAGGGTATTTGCATTTGTTCAACTGCAGGGGAAAAGGAGGAGGCCATTCTCCCCTTCAGGAGATCTCTTTCTTCAGCAGCAGTTAGGAGGCGGGCACAGGAATTTCTTCAGTTAACACCAGGCAGGACCAGGGAGTGGACAGTGGAACATGTACTGAGCGGGCCCTACAACCTGAAGGTGAGCAGGAGCCCTAGGAGGGAGGGAAGGTGGGTGCTCTGGGTGGGGTGGATCTGCACACAAGGCAGGAGGGCAGGGAGGGCAGGAGTGTTCAGAGGATGGCCCGGAGTGCGGGGCTGGGGTTTAGGGTGGAGGCGCGGATATGGCCTTGGGGGAGCATGAGCCTGGCAGGGCTAAAGCTGGTGGAAAGGCAGGGCTGGCCTGTGAGGGGTCTGAATGCCATGCTATAGCCCCATGTAGGTGGGGGTTTCCGCCTCTGGAAAGACCCGCAGCTGCAGTGTGGAAAGTGGCTCAAGCAGCCCTGGAGGCGCCGGCAGGCCAGGACAGAGGCTGTTCTGCGGGCCTGAGCTGAGGTAGGAGCTGCCAGGCTGGAGGACTCGCTGAGGGCAGGGCTTTCCTCATGAGAGGTAGTGTCTCCTGCTTTAGCACCCACCCCGGCATCAGCCCCGCTCCTCTCTCCTTCCTCTTTCCCTAGCCTCTCCTGGAGGAAGTAGGGGATGATGAAGCACCTCGGGGTGTGGCCATGGCCTCCCACCCACGTGGGGACTTTGTAGCCTCATCTCCGGGGCATGGGAACTACAACAGCTTTGGTCTCCAATGGGTGGAAGAGTGGGCTTGGGAGTTGCCTTGGACAGCTTAGTGTCTGTGAAACATGGTCCCACAGAGACTTGGCGCAAGCGAGGAAGTGAAGAGCAAGAGCGAGGATGAAGGGATTTGAGCAAGGTCCCAGGATGGCCGTGTCCTTCTTTGCGTCTCTCCTCCCGGATCGTGAGCACAGCATCCCAATGGACAGGGATTTTCAAATGTTACTTCTAGAAAGGGAAACTGCAGCCTGTCTCCACCATCTATAGTGCTTCGGAGGTAAAAAGGTGTGTTCCCAGTTAAAGGTGGGCAAATAGCAGAGCCAGGCTGAGATCCACCCGTCCTGACACGGAGTCCAGGGCCCTCCTTTGGTAATATTTTACTGGATGAAGCCATGCATTCCGTGTCTTTCGAAATTCCCTGTGGAGCCTAGTGCTGTTCTCGGAACTTGGAGCCAGCATCAACTGACCTTTGTCCTTGGGGCAAAGACCTGGTCCACGAGCCCAGTCCAGGGACATAAAGGGAGAGTGCGTCTGAACCCTTGTTCTCTAAAGTGGGAAACCTCATGTCCTGCTCCAGATCCATCAGAGCCCGGGAGACTGTTGCACCCAGCTCACGGGGACAGCAGCAATGCGTCAGGACATGAAGGTGTGGAAGCAGGTGTTCCAGGAATTAATCCGGGAGGTGAAACCATGGCACACATGGAAACTGACACTAGACAAAAGCCTTCTTCCTAACATCCTGAAGCCAGGGTGGGCACAATACCAGCAGTGGACCTTTGCCAGGTGAGTAGGGAATGCGATAGCAATATTCCAGAAAATTCTTGCTTATTTCTTACGGTGTACACTCGTTACTTGTCTTGTTCTGCTCATGCTTGTAAATTGAAGATTACAAGAAGCAAGGTGCCCTTGATCCAAGACGTTTTGACTTCATTAAAAATTTTTCCTTTTTACACTGAACCCCAAAACAATAGCAGGACTGGGCTAATGCCCAGATACAGAGAAAACAGGCTGCAAGGGGTGAGGGTGAGAAGCAGTGAGGAAAGGAGAAGAGGAGGAATGGAGGCTATTTCCCTCAACCACAGGAGAGTTGGATGAGCAGGACCCAGGGTTCATGCTCCCTGCATTGGGAGACCTAGGGTCCAACACAGAGTCCGTGGGGAGAGGCCCTGTGTGCTGAGGAGAACTGTCAGGGAGGGGGCGGAGGATAGGGAGAGCTGAGCAACGCTCAGCAACCTTACCCCTCTCTACTCCAAGCTGATGGAGTCTTTTTAAAATAGGACCCTCAGAAGTCATCCAAAGTCTCACCCTCTCTTTTCCAGTTGGGAAAGCAGAGCCCCAAGGATTGGGGGTGGGAGGCTGGGACTCTATCCCGGGACTGGGGCCGTGCTCATTGCCTGCCCAGCGACCCCTCGCCAGGAGAGGGTCTGGGCAGAGGAAGCAGAGCTCTCTTCTCCTGGTGGCGCATGGTTTTCCCAGGCCAAGAGCATGGGAGGAGAGTCTCAGCTCATTTCTCCCAGTTCTGGAGGCTGGAAGTCCAAGATCAAGGTGCCAGCTGCTCTTCTGAGCCACAGGCTTCTCATTGTGTCCTCACATGGCAGAAGGAGCCAGGACGCTCGGTGGGGTCGCTATTATAAGGCCACTATATAATAGCCAAGGGCTCCACCCTCACAACCTAATCACCTCCCCAAGGCTCCACTTTCTAACACCATCACCTTCAATGTTAGGATCCCAACATGGGAATTTGCAGGGGGGACACAAACATTCAGCCTATAGCACTTATCCACACCCACTTGTATCTATTTTTGGATTTCAGTTCAGGATTCTTGGGGCTGTTGCACTTGTAGCCTTTGACCCATTTAAATCTACATTTGAAGAAGCCTTGATTTGGGGTCAAGAGACTGGAGTTCCAGTCCTGCCTCTTCCACTCACTGGGTCTCTGGGTGTGACAAGTTCCCAGCGTGTGCCTCATCTCTAAAATGATCACACCGGACTTCGAATTTGCCCAAGATTCCTTCCAGCTCTGATGGCTTGTGATTTGCTGTTTTCATGGCAGACACAGCTGTGGGTCACAGAGCATGCTGGTGGCACAGTGGAGATAGGACCAAGGGGCTCAGGATTTCTTCCCCACTAATCCATGACCCGGATCAAATCATGTTTCTGTGTGTCCCTCCGGCACAGCCCACAACTGGGCCATACTGGGCCAAGCTGAGGGTCTTGTCTTCTTTCTCCACAGGTTCCAGTGCTCCTCATGCTCTCGAAGTTGGGCCTCTGCCCAAGTTCAGGTCCTTTTCCACATGCACTGGAGTGAGGGGGAATCCAGGGGCCAGGTGAAGATGAGGGTCTTTGCCCAGAGATGTCAGAAGTGCTCCCAGCCTTCGTTTGAGGTTCCCAAGTTCACAGAAGAGAACATCTCAAGGATCCTGAACAACCTGGTGTTGCGAATTCTGAAGAAATGCTATAGAGAAGGATTTACGTTGGTGGAGATTCCTATGATCAAGGAAATCTCTCTTGAAGGGCCACATGACAGTGACAATTGCGAGGCATGTCTGCAGGGCTTTTGTGTGCAGAGTGAGTTCGGTCTGGCCATGTGGTCACCAATATCCCCATTACCTCCCACAATAAGCTCACCCATCCTCGGGATTACCACCGAAATACCTTCTCCCACGAGGGGTAGCACTGGAGGGGATGCAGTGAAGAAAAAGAAGGTATTACCCAGACAGTCGTTTCCTGAGACCACACTAGCTGAAAGCCTCCCCACTTCCTGGAGCCCGAGAGCAAACACCAACGTCCAGGCAGAGAGAAGAGACCAGAACTGCTTCAACAATTGCACTTTCTATTCCCACACAGCCCAGCACACCAGGAGCTTAGGCGTGAGCTGCTGCTGTCTCATCCTAATCATCATCATTGTCATTGTGGTAAAAACCACTATCTGAGCCTGGAAAGCATGATGTTGAGTTTAAAAACTCAGACACACAGTCATCTATTGTATAATCCCATTGATGCAAAATATTCAGAATAGGTAAATCTAGAGATGGCAAGTAGATTTGTGGCTGCCAAACAAGGGACTGGGGGGAGAGGGGAAGTGGGGAGCAACTATTTAATCTGTATGGGTTTCTTTGGGGGGGTGATGAAAATATTTTAGAGGTGATGGTTGCATGACACTGTGAATGCACAAAATGCCATTTATTTGTTCATTTTAAGATGGTTAATTTAATGTAAATTTCACCTCAATTTTAAAAAAAAGAATGCTGCAATTTCATTCATTCTCTAGAGAACTGAGACTGAGGCGTTTATGGCTCACAGAACAGTTTGGAAATCTTAGGAAACCCAGTGGCCCTCTCCCCAGACAATTTTGCACAGACCTTCTGATGTCAATCTGTGGAGGCGTTTGCCAGCCAAAGCATTAGTCTGAAAAGACGGGTTCTAGGGCAGTGGTCTCTCCACCGAGGAGCTACACGCAGCTGAGGGCTGAGGCAGGACCATCCGCCAAGGTGGGGAGATATCCTTACGACTCCATTTAATTTTTGTTTGTACTTAACTATTTCTTGTCACATGTTTTATCATGTAGGTTAATATATTAGTAGAATGGTACAGTGATATGATAAATAAATGCACACCCATTTGGAGTGGGTGTTCAGTTTCTCATTGACAGGGTTGCAAAATCAAAAACATCGTTACAGGGGGACCCTGTTCTGAAGGACCAAGGGTGGAAGTCTGTCCATGGATTCTCACCAGGATTCTGAAACCAAGTTGCTTTCTATACAAGTTTTCTGTTCTGATTAATGAGAATAATTTTAAGACTCATTCTCACATCTTTTTTATCTAGAAATAGGAATCCTTCTGTATACATAGCTAAAATGAAAGCAGTAGTCATTTACAGCAAATGCTCCTTTTCACTCATCCTTATCTCCTTCTCCAACTGCCTGCCTCTCTCATCAATGACAGTGGTTCCTGAAAGCACAGGGTTGGTCTGGCTGAGCCCTAGCCTTCAGGCTGCTCCTGCTGGGCCAGTCTCTAGAACTTTTTCATTTTGTAAAACTGAAACTCTGTAGCCATTAAACAACAACTCCCCTTTTCTCCCTCCCCCTAGGCCCTGCTAACTATCATTCTTCTTCCTGTTTGTATGAACCTGCCTACTTTAGATACCTCATACATGTGGAATTATATAGTGTTCGTCTTCTGGTAACTGGCTTATTTCACTTAGCATAATGTCCTCAAGGTTCATCCATGTTGTAGCATGTGACAGGATTTCCTTCCTTTTGGGGGCTGAATAATATTCCACTGTGTATATGTACCACATTTTGTTCATCCAGTCATCCATTGATAGACGCTTGGGTTGCTTCCACCTTTTGGCTGTTGTGAGTAGTGCTGCTGTGAACATGGGTGTACAAATATCTCTTTGAGACTCTGCTTGCAACTCTTTTGGCTATATACTCAGAAGTGGAATTACAAGATCATATGATCATTCTACTTTAATTTTTTGAGGAACTTCCATAATGTTTTCTACAGCAACTGCACCATTTTACAGTTCCACCACAAGGATTCCAATTTCCTCACAGTCTAACCAACACTTATTTTCTGTTTTTTTAAATATAATAGTCATATCAATGGGTGTAAGGTGATATCTCATAGTGCCTTCGACTTGCATTTCTAGAAAATGCAATTTTTTATGATGTAAGTTTACACTTTCAAGGCAATATCAAAAATAATATTTGTACAACTCAGCACAGAGGTAACTATTGGGAGCACAACAGAAATGTGTAGCTAAATTCTTCACAGACTTGCTATTCATGTTCAAACGTTTGAGCACAGTCTACATATCTGTATTAGGCAAACTCCAGGAACTTAAAATGTAATAGTGGGACAAGACAGAACAAACACATGCCTAAGAAACAAACATCTAAGAGAAAAGAGGGTGCCCCAGCAGCCCATAAATAGCTGGAAGCTGAGTGACCAGTGAGGTGGGGAAGGCATGCTGGGTCATTAATACAAAAAGGGGTTCTTAGTAGAAAGCAAATCATAAAATATTAAAGTGGGGATCAGCCTTAGAAACTGTCTTCTCCAGCTCTATTTTTTGCAGGTGGGGAAAATGAGGCTCACCCAAAGTGAAGTGATTTTTCCCAGGATTATACAGTGCCTTTGTGAAAGAGTTGGCCTTGCAATCCTGGCTCCCTGAGTTCCAATGTTGACTATCGGCCCCTTCAGGAGGTAACAAAATATGTTCAGAAAGTCACAAAAATAAACATGCTCTAAGTGAGAACAAGGGACTTCCCCGGTGGCCCAGTGGCTAAGGCTCTGCACTCACAATGCAGGCGGCCCAGGTTCGACCCCTGGTTAGGGAACTAGATCCCACATGCCGCAACCAAGAGTTCGCATCCTGCAACTAAAGATCCCACATGCCGCAATGAAGATTGAAGATCCTGCGTGCTGCAACTAAGACCTGGTGCAGTTAAATAAATAAACAAATAAATAATTTTAAAAAAAATCAGTGATGGAATTAAAAAAAAAAAAAGTGAGAACCAGATCTTGTTTTGGACTACTTCATTGCTCGTACCTGGGGTTACAGGAGCTACCTGGGGTTGACCAGTCACAACTGAAATTAGACTGTAGTGTAGCAGCTGATTACTAAAGACTGAAGTCCTAACCCCAGACAGTGTCCATCCTTCCCTCAAAGCCACAGCTCTACTGGTGCAAGCTCAGCCTTGGGTCCTCTTTGTCTCCCTGGTGAATTTTACAATCAAGGCAAGTTCATCTATTTAACATCAGATCTTCTTTGGTCCCACTACCAGTGTTTAGCTGCTTTCTTTCCTAAGAATTATGAGTGGTGCTAAGGCCCAATACTCAACTATAATTTGCTTTATCTGTAATTTATATTATGCTGCAATAAAATGACATAAGCATCGCAATTTTTCATTCTGATGAAACAGCTGGAGACTCTAAGCAGAGATATTTGAGCTGCCTATTAACACTGCAGTTTGGCATCATTTCAAGTTTTAAAGCTTAGATTTAATTTCCTAATTTTTAGAAATAAATCCAATATATATACCATAAAATAAGCATTTACACCTACATACACCACAGAACGATAACTAAGAAAACATACAGATGACCAAAAGCACAAGAAAAGATACTCAACATCACTAATTATTAGAGAAATACAAATCAAAACTACAATGAGGTATCACCTCATACCAGTCAGAATGGCCATCATCAAAAAGTCTACAAACAATAAATGCTAGAGAGGGCATGGATAAAAGGGAACCATCCTACACTGTTGGGGAGAATGTAAATTGGTACAACCACTATGGAAAATAGTATGGAGGTTCCTTGAAAAACTAAAAATAGAACCACCATATGACCCAGCAATCCCACTCCTGGGCGTATATCTGGAGAAAATCATACTTCAAAAAGATACATGCACCCCAATGTTCATTGCAGCACTATTTACAATAGCCAAGACATGGAAGCAACCTAAATGTCCATTGACAGAGGAATGGATAAAGATGTGGTACATATATACAATGGAATATTACTCAGTCATAAAAAAGAATGAAATAATGCTATTTGCAGCAACATGGATGGACCTAGAGATGATCATACTAAGAGTAGTAAGTCAGACAGAAAGACAAATATCACATGATATCACTCATATGTGGAATCTAATTTTTTTAAATGACACAAATGAACTTATTTACAAAACAGAAACTCACAGATTTCAAAAACAAACTTATGGTTACCAAAGGGGAAACGTTGTGGGAAGGGATAAATTAGGATCTTGAGATTAACATACACACACTATAAAATAGATAACCAACAAGGACCGACCATATAGCACAGGGAACTCTACTCAATACTCTGTAATAACCTATATGGGTAAAGAATCTGAAAAAGAATGAATATATGTATATGTATAACTGAATCACTTTCCTGTACACCTGAAACTAAAACAACACTGTAAATTGACTATACTCCAATTAAAAAAAAAGATAACTAAAAGTATCTAAGTTTCCTTCCCACTCAGAAAGGGAAAGACAGTAATTGACAGAAAGGGAAAGACAGTAACTGATTTCTGGAGATTACTGCTCACAATCGTCATGAGTTACCCTAAACTGGTGTTTGGCAAGCATGCCAAATGGTCATTCTAGAAAGCTAGAGTCAAGAAATCTGGTGTAGGTCTTGCTATTAATTAATATGCTCTACTCAATGATTTCACCTAAGTGTCTTTGCCCCTTAACTTCCAGCATATGAAAAATGGGTATAATAATAAGCTTTTGGAACCAGAACATTTTTCTCCTAAGAATTATATTTTCTTTCATTCATATTGCTTTAATGTCCATACATATATTCTACTATGCAAATTACTTTTCCAAATTATGAATCAGTCCATATGCATCATACAAAATGTTCAAATCTCTATTATTTCCACTAAGATGCTTATTCTACTTTAGAATCTTTCTGCATTTTTACATTAATATGAATAAAGTAAATAGTATTTCTACAAGCCTCATATTTAAAAAATATATTTCTTTGGGGATGTTACGTAACATGAAATAATTATATATCAATGTAGTACTTTTTCAGTTATTTTTATGTAACATCGAGATAAGGTTTTTGCACAAAAGACTGGTTTTATTGAAATAAATTTTCCATGAGCTATGGACAGTCAGTTTATGCGAAAGCCCTCATTTCCCCCCTTTTCAGATATATTTTCCATTTGGCTGTACGTAACATATACTGTAGCATGAAATAAAATTCCAAAATCATTCACATAGTACAACTAATAAACTTGCATTATATTTGTAAAGTGTTATAAAGAAAAATACAATTGTTTGAGGTTCAGTTAAAGTGATTTCTCATTTTCCTATTCTTTCCATCTCTTAACCTACTTCTCAGAGTTTGTGTTTAAGTTGAAGCAGTACTCTACTGAAGCATTACTATGTGGCTTTAGACTGCTCTGCTTTATGTCTGTTGAGGATAAAATATTTAGAGTTATGATTAAACCTATTAAGACAAAATATTGGGTGTCAGTATTAACCCCTCTGGGGGTAGACTGGTTCTTCAGATAAGAAAATAAAAAGCACTCTTCATTTTTAGCCCAGATTAACTTCTGAAAAACCCAAATGGCTCGACCGTGTTGTACAATATGGTAGCTACATTTGGCTATTTAAATTTAAATGTAATTAAAAATTTAGTTCTTCAGTCATATCAGACGCTGTTCGAGAGCTCAAGAAGCACATGCATCTGGTGGTTACTAAATTAGACAGCACAGATGCAGAACGTTTCCTTCACTGCATAAAGTTCTACTGGATACCACTGGGCTAGACCATATAGGAGTCGATTCATATATAAATATGTGTGAAGATATGCATTTTTTCCATCTTAGTCACAAAACCTACTTGTTTAAGCTTAGCTTCAACACATTCACAATCCTGTTTATTTTAGCCCAAGATAATAGAATAAAAATAGATATTTGTACAATTTCTCCAAATCCTACAATGTGATATCAAAGTTCAAAGCCCTGTAATGAATACCTTCTTTGCCAATGCAAACCCAGTCTCCTGAGCTCGCTCTGGACTGCAGCGTCTTGGCCACAGGCAGAGTTCTCCTGTGGTACCTGCAGGGAAGCCTTGCTAAGAACTCCTCATCAGTGTGGACTAGTCATTCCCACTACTTATATGGCCACCTTGGAGGACAGGTCCCTGGAGGCAAGGCCTCTGCTCTGTGCTCTGGCAGACACCCCAGGACCCCCAAGGGGCCCACTCAAGGCAGGCTGACCACCCATGCAGGCCACGCAAGGCTTCCCAGGACCTCCAAGGGGCCCACTCAAGGCAGGCTGACCATCCATGCAGGCCATGCAAGGCTTTCCAGGACCCCCAAGGGGCCTTCTCAAGGCAGGCTGACCACCCATGCAGGCCACGCAAGGCTTCCCAAGACCCCCAATGGGCCCACTCAAGGCAGGCTGACCACCCATGCAGGCCATGCAAGGCTTCCCAGGACCAGCCAGGCCCACACTTGCCCCACTAGGGCCACCAGCACACCATCTAAGCCCCATGCCTGGGCAGACAATCCAGCCCTTCTTTCTGCCCTCAAGGTCTAGATTATACCTAAAGTCTTTCCTGAAAGCCTTCACTTGTAAAATATAACTTAAAACATGAAAATAGCCATTTGTATAAACCCAAGGAAAACTGTCCTCAGTAAAGGAAATAATGCATTAAAACTCCTTCAAAATAACAAAATAAAATAAAGTCTCATCTGACTAGTCCAGTATAAATACTCTTCTCACCACCCCTGTATCTCCAGATTCCTGAAAACAATGCAATCAACTTCAAAATTTGGTCTTTAAGTGATAATTTTTTTTAAAATAACACATTTTCTAAAATATTAAATGTGCATTATTTGGAAACAAGTGTATGCAAATGAACCTTTAAATATCAATATATAAACCCATTTATCAATTCTCCAGTCCACAGAGAGAGGTACTCACATATTCGAAATTTGAAAATCATCTTTCCTAACAACTATGACCGTGGTTTCTAGACTTTATCTTTAAGCACAAACCATTATTCCTCTATGACATGACCCACAACAGGAAGATTTAGAGCTCCACAAGTCAGGAAAATTCTGTAGTCTTCTGATGGATAGCATCAAAGCTGAAGGCTGAAAGATACTTTAGTGGCATAGCTGGGAACAGATTCTGTAACAAAAAGAAAATATATACTCAACCATTCCCCATTTTATTATGAAGTGTAACTACGTCAAAACACAAATTATTGCCACTGCATACTTCAAGTATAGAGATAAATGCATTTATTACCACTAAGTCAACCACCTCAAATGTATAGTCTGGCACTAGAGATATTTAGATCTAAGAAGAATACATTATTATTAACTCTCATTCTTTTGCAATCTTTCCAACCAACTCACACAGCTACATCAACATCTTGGAAACTGTATGATCCTAAAATAATAAAAGTTGACAAAACAGAAATAGATGGCCAAGGATTTGGGACTGGGGATGCCAGGTGGAAGGGAATATGGTTTACAAGAGAAGTTTGGGCTATTCCTAAATGAAGCACCATCTTATTAATAACGCTTTTATCATTCTTACTCTTCCAACTGGTTACTCCCCACTCTCTCTCTCTCTTCACAGCCAATTTTTGTCAAAGTATGGTCTATACCAATGGTTCTCAAGGTGTGTTTCTCAGACTCAAGGCATCAGTATCACCTGGGAACTTGTTAGAAATGTACTTTCTCAGGCCCCATCCAGACCTGATGACTCAAAAACTCTGAGAGTGGGGCCTGCAGCTGATTCTCATGTGCACTAAAGTTTGAGAACCAGCGAGGGGCTTCACCTCCTCATCATTCTTGAATCGTATCAGGTTGGATGTCCATGTAGACTCACTAAATCTACTTTTTTTCCTTAGAGTGATGAACTCTCTAACTCAGACATTAGTCTTATGGGGAAGGAGGAAAAAGAGAGAAGACAACATGATGAAGAAAAAAGAAACAAACAAAAAAATTCAAAGCATATGTCCAGCATAGGTTGAACTATTAAGAAACCACCATTTTCGTAGGTCAAAACCAGCTATTGGCAATATCATTTAGTTCAACCTACTATGAATATGTGAAAGATAGAGTTATGATAATTATTTAGAAATAAATGAATGGAATCAAAATCTATCATTACTAAAGTTAACTTTGAAAATCAAATTATTTTATTGCTGGCCACACAGATCGAAAGATTAATACTTATTTTCTCTAATTTGTTCTTGCATTTTTACATAATAGCACTATAATACAATTATGAAGAAATGAATAAAATACAAGAAGGTTTTTCACAAGAGGAAAGTTATATGACCCAAAGATAAATTTTGATAAATAAATGGTTCTGTTATTTCAGTTTCATGTTTAACATAAATTTCTAATTTATTTCATAATATTTCAGCATGCAAAATTAGGGATGGACAAACAGATCAGAGGTAACTGTATAGAAATTTTCTTAATCTAATTGGAAAATTTTTAATTTGCCAATCAATGGTATTTTTCATTAATGTCATGAGACAGCTGAGTATCTGAATGTGACTCATCATCTTCGGACACCTACTAAGGAGGGAGGAATTAGCTCACATGCATGTTTTCTGAGTGTGACTGATGCAACCTGCTCCCAGGTGCTTGTCTTCAAAGTCTTGGGGGCTAGGGCTACCTCCTCCCTAAACTCACATGTGTGACATCTTTCTTTCAGGTCTGCACCCGGCTTATCAGAAAAAGAGACCTGAAAAATTAAGGGGTAACTTGCAGGCATCCACACCCAGAAAAGAGGTGGGGATTAGAAGAACAAAGGCTGATTTATGCCTTTTCCTGTGTCTAGATGTGACAGAAGGAAGGGGTTCTAAGGCTTCTGAAATATTTTGGAAATAGCCACTGGGGAAAACACTTCATTCTCAGCCCTTTCCTGAGGTACTGTGACTGCCCTGTTTCTCTGTATCTTCACCATCCTATAGGAAACCAAAACTAAATGCATCTACTTACTAATCTGCCATCTTGTTTTTTCCTTTTGTGATTTTTACATAGGTGTACCTTGATTTATACGAGATGACTTTTTTTAAAGTTGAATTTAAATGGATTTTGACATGGAATCTTCTTTTCCCATTAACTAGAATACTGTTTTATCAATATCATTTCATTGAAAAGCCATGTAAAGTTAGTAACACAATCTTCACATTTTAAGTGCTTGTTTCCCAGCCTCTCTGTCACATGGTTGTAGATGTATTAAGCATGCTAATGCACTAGGAAAATTTCATTATTTAAGGAAAGGCAAAGTATCTTTTTTCTTTTTTTGGTAAATAGAAAAATAAGTTACAAATTATTTTTATTTATTGGTTATTGCCCCTAACCAATTAACTTTTTGTCAGTTTGACTTATAGCAATAAATGTGTTGCATGAGTGAATGGAATACTATACACTCATTTTAAATAATTTTGAATATGAGTAACCTACCTCTTTCTTTAAGATCTTCAATATAGGCTTTTATAAATTCTTTATCAAAATGTTGGCGATCTTGTTCACTTTCCATCGTTTCATTACCATCTTGACATTGGGTATTCTCAATAGGATTGTCCATAAAACTTACAAATCTATTCAAGAGAGTATGGAAAATATCACATTTTCACCTATGTATTTGTATTGTGCAAAAATCCTCTCAGAAGAAGTCAACCTTTGTGGTGTTAAATCCCAAGTTCTCACTTCTTCTTAGAAGTCACAGCTAACCATATAATATGTGTCACCAGTGGAATTCTACTGTGCAATAATCCAACAGGATTATGGAGTCAGTTTACAGCAGAGACTGTACAGAGGCTTGATGGGGAAATGACAGTTACTTAGCCACAGAGGACAGCGGGCAGGAAGCCATGAGGTGAACAATAACATTTAGTCTCCCCGTCATATATGATGTCTTACTATGTTTGTTTGGTATTACTCCCAATTAGTGACATCAAACTCTAAAATGATGTGGCTACATTGTAAAGGACTCACAAAATCCCCACCAAGAAGGTATTTAAAAGATGGACTACTGTGACAAAAAAAGAAGCTAAAGGAGACAATCCAAAGTGGCATTTGATCTAATTTCTTCACAATTTTGAAAGATTCAACAGTCACTGACCCATCCAGGCCAGCAGTGATGGGAGTGCTGAGTATCCGACCAGGGAGCCCTGGTGCCTTCAACCAGCAGGTAGCATTTGTCCAGAAATGCTCTGAGCTCTACCTCCCCATGCCATTGGCCAAAAACTTCAAAATCCTGTAAGAAGGCACCAGAACTTCTTGTTCTCAGAGTACGAGAACCATCTAATCTGGTTCCTGAGACGGGCACCCAGGTTCCAGGTGCTTCTTGCTCTTCCCTTGTGTCTGAATGGGTCTCTACTGGGCTCTCTGTCTACTCACTTTAAAGATGTGGATGAGTCACAGAGGGCTGTCGGGACCTCCACCAAGTGGTCCCCGCTGACGACTAACAAGGTGAGCTTCTTTAAGTTAAGCAAGGCAAAGGGAAGGTAGGTCAGCTTGTTCTTATACAGGAGAAAGGTCTGCAGTTCTCGTAGCCTAAGAAGATGTAAAAGGGATTAGAACACAAGGACTTAGCCTCATAGCAAGAAAACCAAAGTGAATTATAAATAAATTCTAGTAGGAAATCCCTAGTTAGTTTATTTTTTTAAGTGACTCATAAGAATAAACTAACTTTACAATTTAAATGAATAAAGTCATGCCGGGTGACATGATTTGGGTTTCTTTTTTAAGTTTTTACTGACTTAATTGACAGTTGAAGGCAGAGATATAGCAGCAGGATAAGCAAATTACACAATATACAGTAGGCCAAGATGGGACTTAAAAAAATCAATATATTCAAGTGTCTACTGCATTCCCAAGGGTTAACAGGTCATGGGAAAGAAATCATATTAGAGTTGGAGTGAGAATAAACAAATTTTGGCAACATATTTCCTTTTGTATGTCTTGAAAACAGTTACTCTTCTCTCATCATATTTTAACTTTAAAACAGGAATAAACCTGCAGAGTGAAAAGGAAATGAGAAAAATATGCTCCAAATATGTTTTACTCTGTTTTCCATTTTGTTCTAATTCAGTGCCCCTCTCTCTAGTTTTTTCTTTCATTCATTTGCAAAATTTTGACTGATCCCACAAAATATATCACAAAGTTCCCCTTGTGTTTCAAACTAAAACAATTCCCACTTAGCCTCATAAACCAGGAAAGCATCCATACACATCATATGTACCAGGAGTAGAGAAAGGTCATATGAGACAGCATTCAGGACCAAGCCATTTTCAGTTCCTATGTCCCAATAGCTTACTTATGCTACTTTATAACGAAGACTGTGGATTCCAAGAAGCCAGACAGTTTGTTTCATTTATCACTTTGAACCCAGCCCACTCTCTGGGCCTGCCTAGTAATATTGGTAGAATGAATGAATGAAGGAATCTTGCATGATTTAGTATAATAGTTACTTTTTAAACAAGAAATAGCTGTAAGGATATAATTTGAAGACATTAGTAAGCATATCAATCAAAACAGTAAATGAAACTAATAAAAATTATCCTGATATCCCAAATAGAATAATATGTTTTGATTCCATACATAATAAATTTACTTTTCTACTTCTGGGGAGGAAAGGAAAGTTAATGGCTCCATTCTATTGAGAACTAAAGTAAATTAAAGATGTGTTCAAACTATATATATACATATATATATATATATATATATACACACACACATATGTATACACACACACACATATATGTGTGTGTGTGTATATATATATGTATGTGTGTGTGTGTGTATGTATATATATATATATATATATATATATATATATATATATATATATATATATATATATATATATATATACACACAGTTGACCCTTGACCAACACAGGTCTGAACTGTGCGGGTCCACTCATATGCAGATATGTTTCAGTAGTAAACATTACAGTACTGCATGGGTCCATGGTTGGTTGAATTCACAGATGCAGAGGAACCCCAGGTACGGAGGCTGACTAGAAGTTACATGCAGGTTAACCACCTCGTTGTTCAAGGGTCAACTGTACATGTATATGTATGGTGCAGACTGGGAATTGTCTTATTCTATAAAGAATCAAACTGATTTCCTGGAAACAAGAAACTCTGGAAAATTAGCTGATCTCAGAGAACATTCACGTGTTATGTGTGTTTAAAATGTTAGTGACTAATTCATATACCTCACCTTCAGAATGCAAGTAGCTACCTGTCTATGTCTTGTGGCAGGTCACTCAGGTTATTGCTGCTGATATCCAACCACTGCAAATTAGACATCCGCAGGACACAGATCGGGACACTGGAAAACTTGTTTGCTGAGATATCTATGAATGAAACTTGCTTCAAATTACTTAACTAGGAAGGAATAACAAAATATTCGAATTACTTTTTAAGAGTGGGAATTAAGTTCAACTAATAATTTTGAGATTGATGTCTCTTCCCAAAGGCATTTCTATGAACATATGCAAACAAGATCAATATAGTATGTACGTTGAGCATCTACTAGGTGTCATTCACTGTGCTACACGCTGAGGGTGCTAGGATGAAAAGCACACAGTGGCTGCCCTTGAGGAGTTTATACTTTCATAAACAAGCAATGCAATTTTATTTAGTAAGAACTAGTGTGAAGTTTCCAATTTGCAATGTTCAGTAACACAAAGAAAGAAGTGGTTAATCTGCCCAACATCACAGTGAGGTGAGGGTCAGGGGTCAGGAAAGATTTCACAGAGAATGGAGTATTTGAATTGGGTCCTGAGGTTCCCTGACAGATGGAAAGGTAGGGGAGGAAACTCCAGGTGGGGAACAACATGTGCAAAGTCAGAGAAGACAGAAAGTGCAAGCCTCAAAGAGTAGGATGACCTGGGGAAGACTGTCTTAATGGGTTTTGGCAAATCTTCAGAAGACTCACATGTGAACTGGTAAAGTGATGTGGCAAATGATCAGAAATCTCCCGTTACTCTGAAGGGCATGCCCAGCAGGACTTACTCACGGAGTGGACATGGGGCATGGGAGCAAGAGAGGTCAAAGGTGAGTTTGCTTGCTTCCAGCCTGCACATCTGAGAGAGGACTGGGCCCCTCTCTCAGATGGGGAGGACTGGAGAACAAGCAGCTTGTGTGGGGAATCCTGAGTCCTGGCTGTGCACCCTCACCGGGACCACTGCCCAGGATTTCCTGGGTGACATGGGTGCTAAGAGTGGAAGTGGCGTCTTCCTCCCACCTGGAAGTTTTCAGGAAAGGAGAAGAATACGCCTTCTAGGACTAGATAGAATCAGTGGCCACGGCCTTGTCAGAGCCTCACCAGCGATACTATTTTTAGCCTATTCATTACCAGCAGAATTTGTGAGATCCATCTCTCTCTCTCCAAGCACAAGAACCTTGTTGAGTTTTATCTGGCAATAAAAACTGTTCACTTTCATATGTTCTGTTTTATCAGAAAAGTAATTTAAAATCATTTCCCCAATGAATACAGACAAAAAGAAACTAATGGATATTTTTAAATTAATGGACTTCTCAAATCCTATCTGTAGAACTGCTTTAGTTACCTATAAGTTTTGTTACGAGTATATACATTTTTAAATTTTATCCCCTTTATTTATTTCCAACGGTTTTCAATTTATTCCTCCATTATGGATAAATAAATCAGGATCTACATTACAGACAACAGGCATCATATATTAAATAGGCATTAAATAAAAATATATTGCATGAAAATAGGATTTTTTGCCTAGTTTTCCTTTGATAGCTTTTTTGAACTTAAATTCAGGTTGTGGCCGAGTGTAAGAACATTTTTAAAGACTTGATAATAGCTGGTTTAGGGTGATTAAAATGTCAGGAAAAGTGATATAAATAAAAACGAATTTCATCTTTTAAAATTCTTCCCCATGCTACAGATCATTCCATGTCATAAACCAAATAAAAGTAAATCATAGTGCAAACATTTTCTTTCTTACTTCAAAGGGGAGCTCAGTTAATTCTAGATTTCCAGAACAATCCAGTTTCTCTAGATTTTCACAGTCTCCCAGTTCTGGAGGAATGCTCTTCAGACGGTTGAAACGCACATTGAGTTCCTTCAGGTTCTTCAAACGACCTGTCATCAGAAAAAAACAACATGCATGGTGTAGGTCCATTAAGGTCTTTTAAGGACAAAAAGCAAAACTAAGATGTAAAACATTTGTATAAATGATGGTGGGAAAGGCATTAAACATAATTCTGTGTTTGTTTTTTAAGCACTCTGATTGAATGTCTGCTCATCTTTTATCCTGAGCATTTTGGTCCTTGCAGAGCATTTTTTGCTTTTTCTTTATCTGTTTAACCCTTTGTGAAACTACAGGCTAGGTGAGTGTGGGGGATTTGTCCCCTATGTAGACTGGGTCAGGGCCCAGCACCCACAGAGCGCAAACCCCTTTGAAATCACATGATGAATGAAGTAACAGGTAATGGCTTTGAAATGGTCCAGTTCCTAGGAAGCACAGTGACAAGCTATGGCCTATTGGTGGACTCTAATGGGAAGTGAGCTAGGTACTGAAATATACACGAACCTCTATGTACGTGCTAAATGACTCAAACAAGGAGTCATTGTTTATAGGCTGCAGGTAATTCATTTATCTTTGGCTTCAGATTTGCATTTACTAATTATGATGTATCGTGCTTCCTAAAGAATATGCTTTAAAAAAGCCTAAGTCCATTTCACAGGCAGGAAGCGAACACACTAAGAATATCAGGCAATAACTGGATTGATGGAGAAACACTGAATCCCAATTCTGTCTTGATTGAATAAATACATGACCAATTCCAAACCAGAAACTAGCACAAGAGTAAATATATTTAATATTCCAAAAATCATGTCACGCATGTTCTAAGGCATTGAATACCTTAACATTCTTAACCTAATTTTAAGAATTAGAAAACCAAAATTATTGTTTCCTTTTGCAGAGCAGGCACTCAAAATACAAATTTCCTGCCTTTTTTTTTTTTTTTTTTTGCGGTACGCGGGCCTCTCACTGTTGTGGCCTCTCCTGTTGTGGAGCACAGGTTCCGGACGCGCAGGCTCAGCAGCCATGGCTCTCGGGCCCAGCCGCTCTGCGGCATGTGGGATCTTCCCGGACGGGGGCACGAACCCGTGTCCCCTGCATCGGCAGGTGGACTCTCAACCACTGCGCCACCAGGGAAGTCCTCCTGCCATTTTATGAATGAGAAAGGGAAACATACAAAGACAGTATATTGGAGGCAGGGCCACTTCTGAGTCAACTTTGGTGGTCTCACTGTTAGAAGATAATGGTGATGCTGTGGAAATCAGTGGCCCCTCTAACTTACCCACCTGGTATACACTGCAACCTTACAGTCAGCTATTGGTGTCAAAATAGCAGGATGGATATGGGGGCTAATAAAAAATAAGGAAAGACTGCTTTTCTGGGGAGGACTGGAGAGCATGTGATCAGACTAATGATCACCACAGCCCCAGCTTCGGTAAGACAGTGTATTGCACAATCCTTCTTTAAATAAGGAAAGTAGAAGATTGGCATAGATGGTGTGAATGTTCAAAGCTGTCTAGTTTCCAGACACAGGAGAGTAAACTTATCTATTAAAGAGTTACCTGATCTGGTTGATGGAGGCATTTGCATTAGGGGCACATTTATACCAACTGTATATGCATTTGTTTATCATGAGGGGATGCAAAGAGAAGATGAAGTAACTGGAGAGAAAGCTGTATATGAGCTCCTTCTAGCTAGCTCAAAGAAAAAGTAACTTTCCTAGCTCAAAGGAAGAGCAATAGCTTTAGAAAGTCTGTCTCAAATATAACATTTTAATAATGTATAGACACTAAGAAATTATATATGTTTGTATTCAAATTGTTGTTCTCCATGCCACTTATTTCCACAATGCCTGATCTCATTATAGAAACATCCTGGTAAGAACTTGGCATTATTCATCTGAGATGGGCTCAATTGTCTCCATCAGACGTGGTGAACAGCATTATCTTCAAGCACCATGAGCTTGAGGTTCTGGAAAAAACAGTTTTTTGGTGTGACAAAGGTCCCACGTCACAAAAACTAAAATAAAACTTTTAAGGCACTGCTATGGTCTGAAAATTTGTATGTTGAAATCCTAATGCCCAAAGGTGATGTTGTTAGTAGGTGGGGTCTCTGGGAGGTAATCAGGTTTGGATAAAGTCATGAGGGTGGAGTCCCCACGATGGGATTCATGCTCTTGTAAAAAGATCCCACAGAGCTCCCTGGCCCCTTCCACCATGTGAGGATTCACCGAGAAGTCTGTAACCCAGAAAAAGGTCCTCAGCCCCCCATGCTGGCACCCTGATCTCGTACTCCAGAACTGCAAGCAATAAATTTATTTTGTTTATGAACCACCCAGTCTGTGGTATTTTTTTAAAGCAGACTGAACAGACTAAGACAGGTGTCATAGCTCCAGCACGTTATATTTCTAAATAGCTAATGAGTCCATCCCTTCCTAGAATGTTCCAGGATCTTTTCCAACTGAAATGAAATCTCCCTACTTATAGCTCATTCTCCCAAGGCCCTCAGACCTAATTTCCAGTGAGGGGAATATAACCCAACTGAGGCACAATTTGTTGTCCAGAGGCTTCTTGTTTCTAGAGCCCAAGGAATACCTTAAGGAATTTACATACTTGAAATTATTTGAGTAAACATTATTAAATGATTTCAATAATTAGCTATTTTAAACCCATTTAATGATACTTTCTCAGGAGTTCCACAAAGGAGTTAACAGGACCACCCACTGCCATGCTTAATTCCTTGATGTCAAATGTCAGAAATAATTGTCCTGATAATGAGAAAAAGAACATCCCATTTGGTGACCACTTTCCCCGCAGCCCCTCTGCTCAGCCAGTGCTCAGTAGTTCTCTAAGACAGCACTGTAAGAGATCCAACTCCACCTCCTTTACAAAATACAGCCATCCAACAGAAAAGAGCTCAAAACTCTTCATTCCCATGGTCCTCTTTCTTGACTATCTCATCCTGTAGCTGAGTTTTTTTAAAGTATTTGCCCAAGTTACTCAAAGTCAGACTAGAATCGTACCTTCAGAGTCTCAGACCTAGTATCTAATTACTTAGTTTAAATTTAAAATATTTGAAGAACAAGTTAAATAAATCATGCCGTAATCATCACTTAGCCATTAGGGAGAATGACAAAAGTTTGGATATTCTGATATTGAAAAATAACATTTATGTAAAGACAACAATAGAGTGGGGGTGGGATGAATTGGGAGATTGGGATTGACATACATACACTCACATGTATAAAATAGATAACTAATAAGAACCTGCTGTATAAATAAATAAAGTAAAATTTTTAAAAAACTTAAGAAAAAGGCAATGATGATGATGATGATGGAGGTGGCTAGCAAATGTTGGGGGTTTATCTGCGCTAAATGCTTTCTTTGTATTAACTATTTAATCCTTACAATAACCTTGTGAAGTAGGTACGATTATTACCCCCTTTTTACAGATAGGGAGACTGAAAACCAGTGAGTGACCTGCCTAAGGTGACCTGCCAGTAAGTGAAAGACCCAGGCAGCCTGACCCTAGAGTCCACCCCCACCTTCATGGTATGATAAGGGGAAACAAGGCTTAGGCTGGAGAACATGCTGTAAGCCCTTGTATGTAAATATGTTTAGCGTGCATATACTTTAACATATGTGTATACAAATATTTTTAACATGCATATATATTTTAACACGTATTTATAAATAGATATGGCTACAATGTAGATATCTAGAAGAACATGGGTTGTGTGTACAATTTTGACACCCAGGAAACTGTTAACAATCCTTACTGAGAGAGTTGACTTTACATTTTATTTCTTTCTAGAATGTTTAATTATTTTGCCCTGCTCATGACTGAGGTTTATGGGGATGATATGTCTCCAAGAAGACTTGAGTGTCTTAGAAGAATCATAACAACTATATGCCCAGCACAACTATGTGCCTCACACACAAGACAAAGAGAAACAGTGATGATGATTGCTGTGGACTTCACTTACAGTGAAGCAAGTGAACAACAAAATGATTGAAAATAATAGAACCTTGATCAAATTAATACAATAAGCTAAACTAAACTTATCAATGGACTAATATGTGGGAACAATATACTGTTATCTTATGTTTACAATAAATATATTATTGCATGTTTATTTCTAAAACTAATATGTGGGAACAATATACTGTGTCTCATGTTTACAATAAATATACTATGGCATGTTTGCATTTCTAAAACTAAAAGGAAGAAAAAACAAAAAGTTTCTAAACACAGCACCGCTCACTCATGACACTTGTTTCTGAGAAACTGCCAGATGTCAGTACTGCTGAGTTACACAGATGAGGCCCTGGCATCAACATCCAGAGGGGACGCCACGAACCAGCAGCTCTGGGAACACCCAAAACAGCCCGGCCCAGCAACTTCCTGCGGCAGCAGGAGGAGGAAGAATTCTCAGTATTGCCTGCTTCCCAGACAAGGGGCCTGAAGGCTCCAGCTAAGCAACATACCAATTTCAGCTGGAAGACAGGAGATTTGGTTTTTTGGCAGATCCAGAATCCTCATGGCTTGAAACAGCTCGATATACTTAGGAATGATCTGAATCAGGGTATTGCTTATGTGCCATTCTTTCAGGTGCGTCTGCTCCTTCAAGGAATCCGGGAGCTCCTGGAATAGAATGGATCCCATCGATCAGAACTAGCTCCTCCGTATGTCGGAGTTCAGAGGCAGAGCACACAGAGCCAAGGAAAATGTGCATTTATTTCAAAAACAAGAGGCGAGAGAGCTTAACTGCCAGCTCTATAGCCATTCCAAAAAAGAAAGCAAGATGCTGCCGATGTCATTAATCTCACACTAGCAGACTAGCCAAATTTCAAAAGGGCCATGAATTCATGATTCTATTAAAGTCAAATGCCGAGTGAACACTGACAACCAGGCTCCCACCCAAAGCCACACATGTATTATTTATTTACAATATATGGATTTAACATTTTATAAAAATAAAATCTGGCCACGTCTTAGATTTTAAAATGTGTGCTGCATTTCCCTTCCTCTGTACTAACTGCTTTTTTTTTTCAGCAGACATCTTTTTTTTTATTGAAGTGTAGTTAATCTACAATGTTGTGTTAGTTTCAGGTGTACGGCAAAGTGATTCAGTTATACATAAAAGAATACATATATTCCTTTTCATATTCCTTTCCATTATAGTTTATTATAAGATATTTAATATAGTTCCCTGTGCTATACAGTAGGATCTTGTTGTTTATCTATTTTATATATAGTAGTTTGTATCAAGCAGACATCTTTTGAGCCATGTTATGTCCAGGCAGACTCATGTTTGGCACTAGAGATACAAGAAGGAATCAGGCAGCTCTGAAACTAATCGCTTTTTTAAATATTTGATAAACACCTAATACTTGCTGTGCCAAATTTCTAAATGTTTTTATGAATCTTTAACAGGGAAAGAGCCCAGAAGGACAGTGTGGAGACCTGGATGCCGAGCCATGTTCTAGGGGCACCGCCTCCCTGGGCCCTGACTTCTGAAGTGACAGAGAGGAACTCGGCCGTATCCAGGGCCTCCCCTGGCTCTAGTGTTCTGGGATAAAATTGTAAAGGTGTTGAGAAGTGCTTAAGGCTTTAGAGGGGGCTATTTGTCCAGGTGAAGAAATTCACTTCACAGGATTACGAGTCCCCACTGCAACAAGGTGTGTTGAGCACTGAGGGACATGCATGTCCCCTGACCTCATGGAGCTGACCACAGCACATCATCAGCAAAGTGGGGCAGGAATGTACAGGGGAGAGGTCGGGTGGGGTGGAGGTAGCAATCAGAAGGTCCACAGTGACCCTTGCTTGGTACCTAGTGCTTGTAATGGGCTTTATGATCATTGCTATTGGATATGTGGATTAAGTTTTTAACTTGCAAAAGTACTATCACCTTAAACATGCTTTCACGTAACAGTACCATAAGATAGGCAGAGTGGGCATGATTAAGGCCCACTTAAAAGAGGGACACTGAAACACAAAGACATTTAAATGGGTCACTTAGAGTAAGGACAGGCTACATAGTTTCAGGAACTAGTACAAAATGAAAATGCAGGCCCCTTCTAAAAATTAAGAATTTCAAGATGGTGACAGCAGAGCATTACATCAAGCACAGGGTCCCTCCCAGCACAGGGCCCTGTGTGACTGCCCCCAGCACCTGGGCCTGGCAAACGCATCTCGGCACCACCTGATCCTGATCTGAATGCAACCCACACCAGATCAGATGGGTTTCCTGCCGCTGAGACAAGATGACGAGCTGGGGCACCAGGGAGCTGACCCTAAGTCATAAAAACACTCTCTCTTTTTTTTTTTTTTTTTTTGCGGTACGCGGGCCTCTCACTGTCGTGGCCTCTCCCATTGCGGAGCACAGGCCCCGGACGCGCAGGATCAGTGGCCATGGCTCACGGGCCCAGCCGCTCCGCGGCATGAAAACACTCTCTCTTTTGAAGCTTGCAATTATCGTGTCTCATAAATAACTTCTCTCATATTGCTCTTCCAATAATGGCACACTTGGAAAGGTTATTATGTCTTCTAAAATTATATCCATAACTATTTTTAATAACATGGGAAAATCTTAAGATAGCGTGTTAAATAAACATAAAAGGAACAGGGTAAAGATGGCAGATTGAACACAACACATACACTTTTGCTCCTCTCTAAAATTCCATGAAAGATGACAGTAAAGGAATTATTTTTTGAAGATATAAACCTTACAGAGGGCAAAGAGAAAGAGAAGGGAGGCAACAGCCGGAAAATGTTGGTAGCTGGAAAACTGGAAGATGGTAACCCACCTCACTTGATCTGCTCAACCTTAGACCAGCAGCAGCAGGAACAATGAGACACAACCTGAACTTCTCACCAGAGGCTCCTGAGGCTCAGGAAGTGGAAGAGCCAGGCATGTCTGGAGGTGAGAGCGGAAGGCAGGGCTAAAAGAAGGAGGTCAAATTCAAAGTCTAGGGCCAGATCTCTGCCTCCCCATCCATGTCACAGAACTACTGCCCCTGTAGAAGACTGAGGCTTATCCACTTGAAGGATTAAACAGAGTGTCTGGATTGGGGACCATCAAGCACATCTAGGGAGGGAGGCAGCAACCACAGGATGAGTGATGGATGCTGAGACTGCCCCACCCAGCCCTCCTCTCTGTCCAGAGCACTGACTGCCAGGCCTGTCCCTGCCTGCAGGATGTGAGAGGATCCTCTGTGGGCACTCACCAGCTGCAGACAAATCATAAATATGCACTCCTGGGGCGGGGGGTGGGGGGAACGTGCTGGAGACATGGGGTTCCATAGCAACGCCCTCCAAAAACGAAGCCCTCACCTGACACACACTTGGAGCTTCCAGATTCTCAGTGCTCCCGACACCCCATGTCTCCAGACCTCCCAGAGAGTCCCAACATACAAGACCAACACAAACACCCCAAAAAGAAAAAGGAGACTCTGAAAGGTGGAAACTTCCTCCAAAAAAAGCTATCAATCCCAAGATAAGTAAGAACAGCCCCCATGAAATGAAAACAGGACAAAATTTTTAAAGGAAAATTTAAGACTCATCCATAAAAGTAGAAATATAAAGCCACATTACAGGACTCATTCATTCACAAAACAAACAGACAGCTCTTGGAAATTAAAAACTTGACAGTAGAAGTGAAATTTTCTATTGAAAAGTTGTTCAGTAAAATTAGAGAAATCTCCCTGAAAGAGCAGAGCCCAGGGCCTGGGGGCTTCCAGCTCACAAAGAATGCCTGACCCCCAACACCCCCATCCTAATCGGGTACCCAAGTCATAGGTCACAGCCCCACAGCCGCTCCAAGGAACCCCAGGGGAGCTCTCCCCACCCAGTTCCCAAGGCCCCAGAAGCTCCACCGCCCTGTCCACCTCTTGCTGACCTCCTGCAGAGGCCAGACCTGCCGCCTGGTGTGATGTTAGAGGCCAGAACTCCCTCGTTGCCGTGAGCACTCTAAGATGGCGAACATCCTTTAATGGAGCTTTTCACTCCTTAAGTAGAGGCAAGACTGAAACACAAATCTCCCTGGGGAAGGAAAACAGCAACTGAAATTCATACTAATGAATGCCTGAGGCCCCAGAGTCTTGCCTTCGGTGGGTACCCATGAGGATAAGGTACCAGCTCAGGGAACCGAATGCAGGGGACAAGAAGGCTGTAAGTAATGAAGGCAACATCCACATAGTTCACCCTGGGGTCTCCCTAGCCTGCTGACTCATAACCCTCTTCCTATCCCCCGACCACACTAGGCACTCACTAAATGCCCCTTAAAGTGGTTTTCCAAAGGTGCTGTGAGAGGAGAGGACTCAACAGGTTCCCCAAGCGGGCTGGGATCGTGCTTGACCACGGCACACGAGAATGATTTACCAGCGGTATTTAATTAGAAATCCAGACAGGCCCTCCTTCTTGCCCCAGAAAAGGCAGTATCCATGTATCCACCGATCTCAATGATGCGGATGCGGGAGAAAGACCACCAAAGAGGTTTCAGTCATAGTCTCTCCCAGTTTTATAGGGCTGTGTCGCTAACAAGACAGTGTCACAGAATATCCGCTCGTTTAATCCTCACAACAGCCCTCAGAGGGGGTCAAGGCAAGCATTAGCACCACTGAACAGGGAAGGAGATAAAACGTATACAAATGGAGCAAACAGCCTCAGGTCACACGGCCAAGAAAGGATCACCCAAAATATATGGTCTCCTAGTCCAGAGTCCTTTCAGCCACAAAATGGTGGGATAAAAAGAGATGGAGGGCAGGTCCCAGACAACTCTGTCCCACTGAACGGAATGATAGCCCGAGCTCATTTGTGCCGCCACCCAGCGCACACACACCATGTGCTGCTTCAACCAAGAAACATCAGAGCACAAGCAGCCCTGAGATGCCTCTCCAAGCCAGCAGCAACCTGGGGGAGTGCGAGCAGGAAGCACCTGTACACACCTGAGGCAAGAAAGAGGGCACATCTTTGTCCTGGCCTCAGAAACTCGGAGGAAAACTGGCTGAAGGGTCTGCGAAATTCCTTTGCGGCTCTACACTCTGTGACAAGTCAGCAAAGTCACGGCCCACAGAGGGGTGTTAGGCAAGTCAAGTGCTCGGAGCATTAAAAAAAAAAAAAGAAGGCAAGGAGTTCTTTTCAGTGGGCAGGGAGGGGTGATGAGGAGGCGGCAGAATCGAACGTGTTTTTTTGTTGTTGTTTTTTTATTTGGCCGCACTCCGCGGCTTGGCAGAATCTTAGCTCCCCAACCAAGGATTGAACCCGCGTTCTCGGCAATGGAAGCGTGGAGTCCCAACCCCTGGACCGCCAGGGAATTCCCAGAATCAAGCATTGTAAAGGCTGCGCCATCCTGAGGAGCCGCTGGGGTCCCAGTCCCTCGCAGCGTCGGAAGGATCCAAGGGGATCCCGCTGCTCTTTTCAAGACTGCACAGTCTTTCACCGCGGAAAAGACGCGAGAACCTGGTTCAGAGCCAGCAATGGCTCCTCCGCATCCAGGCGAAAGCTCTCTAAAGACAACAGCAACAGCGCGCACTGGGCCAAGGGCAACGGCCTGAGCTCAGCCTAGCAGCAGACGTCGGCCGCAGCGCTGCAAAGAGCCTCGGCGTGCTGTAGGGACCGAAACGCATGGACTCACCTTCCAGTGCTCCCCCGTAAGTTCAAGCACAAACTCACTGCTCCGTTTGTCTCTCTCCTTGGAAATTGCACTCTGCTTTGCAAGGGAGTTCCTTTCAATCTTGTCCAGAAGCCTCACGCTGGTGTCTATGAAGCCATTCTTGCAGTACGCAGCCTGCGGGATGCCCTTCCTTCTGCACTCGGCCACGAAGTTCCACTCCTCCTTTATCCTAAAACGGGCAGCAGAGGTCTCGGTTATCTCCTGGGGAATCGCCATCACCTGCCTGGAGAAGTCAGGCGGGCCACCTGGGCGCAAGCGCAAGCGCAGTCCTTCTCATCACCTGCAGTTTCCCAGCAGGAGACAAGCCCTCCCCTCCACTGCCGCCCCCTCTCCCGCCCCTCCTTTCTTGTTTCCTCTGCTGTGGTGGATATGGGGTGCGGGGGAATCTTAAACCCTCAGAGTTGTGAAGTATTAGCAAATCTGACTTTAAAAGTAGAGGAGGTGAGTTAACATGGCTAAAATTTCTACCAAAATTACCTATGCCTTTGATTAATTACAATATCCCTTGATATTATGAGGTGACACCCAAATTTTTTAAAAATGCAAGGCCACAGGAATCTGATGATCTTTCAGGAGCATATGGATAGAAATATACAGGCAGCCCCAGTTTATAGAATTAGACTTTAGAAGGTCATCCATCAGCCACCTTGGGAAACTTCACTCCTACAGATGAACCTGTTATTCATAAACTCCAGTTCCAATCTGACACTGGAGCTGGCCCAGGACTCCTCAGCCTCCCCATCACTCCCAGCACCTTCCTGTTGCTACTTCTCTGACATATTATTTTATAGTTGTCTTATCCCCCCAGCTTGGTCATAAGCTCCATCATGATGGACCACGTCTTGCTGCCCTCCAGATGCTCACGCAGTCATTAGAACAGTGTTTTGCACCTGGGGGCCTTTCTCCATGTAGAGATTTGATATCTGCTTGGAGCCTTTAACAGGTTAACATCCTATGTGGTACAAAAACAAGGTTTGTTGTGGTTTTCCTTCAAATCTATCACACAGAGACATTGTCTCAAAATAAGGTAGCCTGCCTTGGATAGGAACTTGGAGCATTCCACACTCAGGAAGGCATCTGGGCCCTACTCAGCCCAACTCAGGGACTTGGTGACAGGCAGGATCCCAGGCTTCTAAAAGAGGACTCTTTTAGAAACAGGCTGCAGATGCAGCCTTGGTCTTTACAGGGCCTGAAGCAATACAAATGCTGAATAAAACAAAACAACACAAAACAAAAAACCCTGTAGTAGAGGGTCAGTCCTTGTATGGAAACTCTCAGGTGGTACCTGAAGGAAAAGTGCACTAGAATCACAGTGGCTCTGTTGTCGCAGGAAAGCCCAGGAGCCAAGTGGTCAGGAGGGGCAGGAACAGAGGAAAGAGTCTGGGGCAGAAACATCTTTGAGGACTGGGCATGTGGAAAGTCCTGGCCTGGACTACCAGGCACTGTCAATTGTAAGAAGAAATGTAAGGCTGAAAAAAGCAAGAGACGGGTGGATATCCTTTTTCTGGAATACTGGAGACTTGGTGGATTTTATCTGATCCTATAGGGGTATGCACCTTTGTCGTTGACTAAGCTATTTTACAACTCGGCAGAGATTGAAGTTAACTTGTAGAAAATTGATAGCAATACAAATCATTCTTGTCTACAGACATTCTTGTCTCTTGGTGTTAGATACATCTATATGCTGATGACGCGCAATTATATGTCTCCAGCCAAGACGTCCTCAATGAATCCAGCCTCCATGCCTCCCAGCATCTCCACCTGAATATCTAAAAGGCATCCCCCAAATTTACATGTTCCAACCCAAACTCCTGATCTTCACCTGCAAAACTTGCTTTTTCCTCCATCTTAGAAAAAGCCTGCCAGTTGCTCTGGTCAAAAACCTCAGGGTCATCTTTGACTCTGTGCTTTCTTTCATATCTCACATCAAATCCATCAACAAATAGGGTCATTTCTACCAGAATCTGACCATTTCTCACCACCTTCACTGCTCCCATCCTGGTCCAAGTCACCAGCATCTTCATGTAGGCACCACTCTTGCCTCCCTACAGTCTAAACTCCTCCAGCATTTTGAGTGAGCTTGTGACAGTGTCAGTCACACCATGTCATGCCTCTGCCCATACCTCTCATTGGTTTCTCATTTCACCCAATAAAAGCAAATGTCTCACGATGGCCTACAAGGCCCTGCGGATCTGTGCGCTCCCCTTGCCTGTCTGACCTCATCCACTACTGCACCCTCACTTACTTTTTCTGGCCTAGTCACTCTAGCCTCCTGGTTCTTCCCTGAACCACCCAGGCAAACCCCTGCCTCAGGGTATTTGCACTTGCTGTTATGTCTACCTGGAGTTCTTGATCCCAGATTTCTGCAGGGCTGGTTCCCCAGGACTATGTGCAAATGGTTCCCCCTTGATCAGACTTTTTGCTCTTCAGACACCACTTCAGGTACCAGTGGAGTTTCGTGCTTGCCATTAATCTAAGAGAACAGGAGCACTTGAAAAAGACTATCTTGCTGATGGCATTAGCTAGCACAGCTACTACCCTACCCAGGTCCTAGTCACAGGTTGCTGAGCTGGGGAAAAGCACTGGGTAATCAACTACCTGGGGCTTCAGGATCTACATATGAAGTCTACAAATAATGTAATAAAACAGACAAATTTTAAAATACCAGCATATGGAGAAATAGGAATTTAATACCAGGAGAAAGTGCTGGAAGAGTTAGAAGTGAGCTCCTCTGGGAAATACTAGCAGGGGCTTGGGGTGATTTGCTTTTCATTATTAGCTCTTCTGTGTAATTTAAATATTTTTAATACCATATGATAAAAATAAGTTTAAATATCTACCTGTAACTCTAGCTTTGACTGTAGTAGTCAGGGATACAGGGCAGACCCTAGATCCAAGACACTGATTGAAATAATAAAAGAAATCCTCCCAGAATTTTCACAACCAGCAGCACAGCCACAGCGAGTTCTTGTATTCAGTGAGCACTTTTCAGATTAATGTCTCTCAATTTTCTTTCTTCGTTTCTTAGACTGAACCTGAAGGTAGAGTCTAGCAAGGTAATGAAATGATACCGGTTAAGCCCTACCCAACACATCTTTCCTATATCACAAATTACAAATTGATGTAACTATTTCACATATCTTGGTACAGCCAACGTAAATGGAGGGAAAAAGGAAATTAGATGCACTACTTAAAAAATAGTTAAATACCAAATCTTTTTTGGATTTCTGTTTTAAATGTTTGATGTCTTAGTCCCTTTGAAACCTAGAGAAAGTCACAATGAGAATATAAACTATTTTTACAAATCCAGTCTCTTCCTTGAGAGTAATTAACATAAATAAAATGTCATTGTCTTTATACTTTATCGCCCATATAATTGAATAATCATCCCCTTAAGTCAATTTTAGTAGTATTTCAAATACAAGATAAACATACAAAACAATGCCATTAGAGCTCTATTAATTAAATCAGTAAGTGTGCAAACAAAATACTCTTTCCTTAGGAAATGAGCCCACAATCTTAGTCTAGATGGCAAATTGCCTCACTGGATGAAAAATTCCTCACTTAGAGCCTAACGAAAGCATCTCTATCTCTCCATCTAAATGACTGAGTCTCATTCAAGTAGAGTGATGTTCTGTACTCATAACTTTTAAGTGTTGGTATATACCTCATGGAACAGATACAGTATTACAAAATGAAATACCATGAAGTGAGGTAACAGAACAAGCTAAAGAGTTTTGCCTGGTTTAGTACATTTAAATTAACCAGATAACTGCCTTTTATACAAAGCACTCATCAGTACATTAACTTTCAGGACTTCCCTGATAGTCCAGTGGTTAAGACTCCGTGCTCCCAATGCAGGGGGCCCAGTTTCAATCCCTGGTCAGGGAACTAGATCCCACATGCATGCTTCAACTAAGAGTTCACATGCCGCAACTAAGGAGCCCACCTGCCACAGCTAAGACCCGGTGCAACTGAATAAATAAATTAATTAAAAAAATATATATATGTATATATTAACTTTCCCACAGGAAGCAATTTTTTTTTTTTTTTTTTTTTTTTTTGCAGTACGCGGGCCTCTCACTGTTGTGGCCTCTCCCGTTGCGGAGTACAGGCTCCGGACGCGCAGGCTCAGCGGCCACGGCTCACGGGCCCAGCCGCTCCGTGGCATGTGGGATCTTCCCGGAGCGGGGCACGAACCGTGTCCCCTGCATAGGCAGGCGGACTCTCAACCACTGTGCCACCAGGGAAGCCCAGGAAACAAATTTTGAGAAACTAAAGGGTAACCTTCAAATGGCCCTAACAACAACAGTATAAATCATATTATGAAACTTCAGAAATACCTGCCAGAAAAAGGTAAATTCACTACATTCATTTTTGCAGGTCCTGGGAAATTAATGCTTCTTCCTGAACATCACATTCCTCCAGGCACCCTCCCAGTTCCTCCTCACCACCCAGCCAGTTTGGTGGCTGTTTTTCATATCTTGAGCTAGAAAACACTAACAAAGTCCCAAGAAGTTTTCTGTCTTAGGTTAAGATAAGGCACAGCACAAGCCCTATGGCACTGAGCCCAATGCAGGACCAACCCTGTGTACATGAGACGTGTGAATGTGGACACAAAGCCATTTGGCACCACGATGGAAGACAGAGATCAAGAGTCAAGCGCGACTGCAAAGTGGCTTCCAGGGCACGGTTCTCAGACGGAAGCTCCTGCAGGTGGCTGCTGTTCCCAGAACCCACAGGGGGTTACCTCAGCTACAGACACCTCCATAAACCTCCCAGGGCTTGGGTCCCCATTCAGCAAGTTGTCCCACCCTAGAGTAACCCCAGATCCTGGGGGTGGGAGGAAGCTGGAGCAGGGCTGAGAACCACTTTGGGCTCATAGGGTCCTGGGACCTTGTGTAATTCATGCTCATGTAGATCCCTAAGATCCTCTGCCATGGGTGTTGCCTGGTCTGAGGGTTCCAATTCTTAAATTTAAGATTCATGTCATAGTGGATAATCTCATATTAGTGGCAAGTGAAAAGACAGTCCAGCTATCTGTGATTACAGCATTATATAGGGGGAAAGGTTTGGCCAAATCCTCCATTTACCAGCCCTGTCAATTTGGGCAAGTTACTTAGGTCCTAACTTCATCTTCAGACTGGGGATAATTATAACCACCTGGAACAGCTGTGATGCTTAATTACAGTAGCATAATAATTACAGTAGCAGCTTAATTATCAAGCATGATCAGAATAGGTATTTGTTTGATCAAAATAGTTCATAGAAGTGGAGAACCAAGAATAAAGAGACATTCATATCCTACACATTTTGTTTTTAACCTAAAGCATAGACATATGTCACAATTTGCCAATTTGATGTAGGGTCATGGACCGCCTTTGAGAATGGGTCTGCCAATTAGAATCCCACTCTGCCTTTCTAATATAAACCACACCCATAACACATCATCCAAGACTTCCAGTTTGGGTTTCCTCACAGGGCATAAAAATTACAGACGTGCAAAGCCACCTGAATGTGCAACCTTTCTAGCTCATTGTACTTTTATCCGTCTTGTACAGTGTTAACTCAATTGGGTGGTTCATACTGATCACACACATAGTTTTTCCGAAGCCCTCAACTTAGTTTTCATATACACAGTAACTCTCTTTTACTCATACTTCATGAGTGTATGACAGTAGTCAAACCGCATCATTCCAATCCAAGCAAAAATTGCATCAACACAATGAATCTTATCTAACGTTCAGCTCAACGGGTGAGAGCTGAGTGCAGGACATAGAGCAGCCTCATGTTGTCACGTGGGTGGACAGCATCAGCCTGCTGAGGGCAGCTAGGCGGTCTTTCAGAATTTCCTGTAGAGGAATTTGTCGTGTCATTGCTGTCTTTTCCATGCCTAGCACAGTACCTGGAATGTATGTGGGTCCTTATAGCTATGAGTGTTACTGTTATAGTAATCGAATGTTCATTGTAGGCAACAGCGTGAAGATTCTGAAGTCCAATGAGCAAGTGTCATGGACAGGAAGAAATCTCGGAGGAAAGGCATCCCCCGCCACAACACAAATGCAGCCTGTCTTATTCGCTAAAGAGCTACAGAGCAAGTACAGAGAACACATACTTTTCCAATGCGCTTTTCTCGAGCCTTTCTGCCTCCTGCTTCTGCCAGGCTTTGTGCTTCTTGACACGAGTTTCCCACAAGGCTCTGATGACAGAAATGTCGAATACGACCACTTTATGCCCCATTTTAAGAGCATGAAGTTACCTATTAAAAAAAATTATATATATATATATATATATGTCAGCTTCATACACACCCAGAAGAAAATAGTTTTAACTTGAACTTTAAAACAAAATATGAGTGAATCAATTTCATCAATAATGATGAAATGCCTTGTTTCTTCCAGGATGGCAGTTGCTAATGTTCTTAGGGTCTGAGAGTACTCTTGTTTGTAAGTCAAAGTTCAGCACTCAACTGGGGTCCTCTCCTCTAGAATGTCACACTTGTCTCTCTACCCCTCAGCTGACACGTGGGTTCCCAAAGCCCCCTCAAGCTTTGTGGTTCCCCATTCTATTGAATTTACTGGCATCTGATCTTCTCAGTAGGTTGTAACATACTCAGAGGTAAGTTTGATTAGTTAATTAGAAGATACACACAAACACACACACACACACACACACACACACACACCAGTTATCTGAGGCTAAACACCAGCCACCATTAAGTGCACCAAGCATTGTACCAAACCCCACCGAGCACTTTTCCTCCTGGGACTGACCACACAGCCTGGGCACTTGTCCTGTAGGTTTCCCCTGCGACATGAACCCTCACAGCTGCTGATCTCTGTTTATGTGGTTTCTCAAACACAAGGAAAGTCAGACTCAGGTACATCTTGGTCATTACCTCTTAGTGAGAACTAGCACAGTGTGTGGCACATAGTGGACCCTCCATAAATATTTGTTGAAAGACTAAGTGAGTAAATGAATGAATGAAAGTGAATAAAAGATTTGCACCCAGGTTGCTTCACTCTCAGCCCACTCAGTGAACTTTCTCTCTTCTCTTTATTTTCCCACCTCATATTTACTATTTGTTTTAAGTCATTATTTGCTCACTGCAAAAAAAAAAAAATTATCAGGACATAAAAGTGCATTTCAACATTTATTCCGCTAAGCTATATTTATCTCCCTTATCGAAGTAAAATAAGTTTCTATATATTGTTTTAAACTTCCCCTACCTACAGCATCAAAATCTGGCTAAATCCATTTCTTGATGTGCACAGATACACGGAGTGTCAGTTGGCAAACAGTAAGGCTGTTGAATATTCTCTGTTCCAATTCCAGACACTTCTAAATAGCAGTCAGTGGGGATACAAAACCAAATATTTAAATCTTCTGACTCAAGTTTGTGCTCTCCACAAATGGCTTGCCAATGTGAGTGGCAGAACTGGCTTATGTTTATGCAGCTGAACATTTGAGGTCAATAAGTTTAGTCTGAAGAGCTGAAAACACTGACCCCAGTTGATTTCCCCCTTTCCTTTAATTTCTGACATCTGGGACTGTCTTCTGTGTCCCTTAAAACTCTTTTACCTAAAGGAGATTTTTGACAAAGATGCAAATGGTGCAAGTTTTGTATGGACATAAGTTTTCAATTCTCTTGGGTAAATACATATGAGTAGAATTGGAGGGTCATATGTTAACTCTATGTTTAACCTTTTCAGGAACTGCCAGACTGTATTACAAAGCAGCTGCACCATTTTACATTCTCACCTGCAGTGTATGAGGGTTCCAGTATCTCCACATCCCCACTGACACTTGTTATTATCTCTCTTTGTATTGTAGCCATCCCAGTGAGTGTGAAGGTTGTCTTTTGTTAGCATTTCCCTGATAGCTAATGATGTTGAGCAACTTTTTATGTGTATACCTTCTTGGGAGAAATGTCTATTCAGATTCTTTGCCCATTTTTTAATTGGGCTATTTGTCTTTTTAGTGTTGAGTTATAATAGTTCTTTATATAGTCTAGATACTAGTCCTTTGCCAGATATATGATTTGCAAAAATTTCTTCCCATCTTGTGAGCTGTCTTTTCACTTTCTTGATTCCATCCTTTTACTTTTAACCTAAATATATGGTTATAATCTATATGAGATTTTATAGACAGAATCTTGTTGATTCACTTATTTAACTCATTTGGACAATTTCTGTCTTTTAATTGGTATGGTTAGGCAATTTACATTTAGTACAATTAAGGATATATTTAGATTCAGGTCTACCATTTTATTATTCATTTTCTGTTTGAGCCCTCTTTTGTTTTCTTCTTTTATATTTTCCTGCCTTCTTTTGTGTTATCTGAACATTTTTTACTATTCCATCTAATTTTCTCTATTGTGTTATTTGACTATGCTTCTTCATCTTTTCTTTTTCACGGTTGCCCTAGGGAGTATAAGATACATGCTTAACTTATCGTGGTCTACTTAGAAACAGTATTTTAACCACTTCAAATGAGATATAGAAAGCTTATTACCTGGGCTTCCCTGGTGGCGCAGTGGTTGAGAGCCCACCTACCAATGCAGGGGACGTGGGTTCGAGCCCTGATCTGGGAAGATCCCACATGCCGCGGAGCAACTAAGCCCGTGCGCCACAACTACTGAGCCTGCGCTCTAGCGCCCGTGAGCCGCAACTACTGAGCCCGAGTGCTACAGTTACTGAAGCCCACATGCCTAGAGCCCGTGCCCTGCAACAAGAGAAGCCACCACAGTGAGAGGCCCGCGCAATGCAAAGAAGAGTAGCCCCCACTCGCCGTAACTAGAGAAAGCCTGCGAGCAGCAACGAAGACCCAACTCAGCCAAAAATAAATAAATAAATAAATAAAATAAATTTATTAAAATAAAAAAGAAACCTTACTGCGATATAGGTCCCCTTATGCTCTCACCTTTATGTTGTAGTTGTGCTATGTATTATATCAGTCAGTGTTAGATTTCTTGGCTTCAGATAATCAAACTTATTTCAAAAAACTCATGAGGAGGAAGCTAGCCTGTCATATCTACCCTGATATTTACCATATCTGTTGTTCTTCCTTCATTCCTATTGTTCCAAGTTCCCCTATGGTATCATTTGCTTTCTGTCTAAAAAACTTCCCTTGGGGCTTCCCTGGTGGTGCAGTGGTTGAGAGTCCGCCTGCCGATGCAGGGGACACGGGTTCGTGCCCCGGTCTGGGAGGATCCCACATGCCGCGGAGCGGCTGGGCCCGTAAGCCATGGCCGCTGAGCCTGCGCGTCCGGAGCCTGTGCTCCACAACGGGAGAGGCCACAACAGTGAGAGGCCCACGTACCGCAAAAAAAAACCCAAAAAACTTCCCTTAACAATTCTTTTAAAGGAGGTCTGCTGGCAAATTCTCCATTTTCCTTCTGAAGGAGGGCAGGAGGCCCACAGAGCAAATGGGCCACACAAGGCTCTGTTTTCTGTGTCAAGAGAGCTGCAGAAAGTTATTGCTAGCCAAGGCTGCCAGGTTGCAAAGGGACCATATTCTGTGCCCATGACTGGGGCAGTCTCCAGTAGATGTCCCACAATGCTGATCCTCCCCTGGGAAAGGCAGGAAACCTCTTCCTACGACACTGTCACTCCAGCGTCCTTTACTGAGAAAGGTTAACAATGGTGTTCACTTCAAAGGACGAATACTTAAAGGAATTCCATTATATATCACAGAATACACACACTGAAGAGTGCATTCCAAGTTGAAAGGCAATAAGTTGATAACTAACACAGTAAGTGTTCAATTTGGTTGGGTTCAGACCTCACATTCCAACCTGCCCTCTGAGGTTGTGATTCCCACGTCAGATCAGTCTGCTGACTTTGCAGTGCTCTTCAGCTGTTCTGTGGGCGCCACCTAGTGGCCATCTGGGACAGGGGTTCTAACAGACTGCCAACGCTGGTTAGGGTCAGATCCATGAAGGTGCCGCTCGGGAATGAGCCCAGCAGCTCATAAGCAACCTTTTGGGGTTGTTCTCCAGAGCTTCTCCCTCTCGGTGATCTCTCTGGTCCTTCTAGATTCCTGGGGCTTGCTTTTCAGTCCTCTGGCCAGAGACCTGGTGCTTTAGCTACCCTGCTTTGCTGTGCATGTCCTACAACTGCACTGTGTTGGGCCAAACAGTGGGAAGACAGTGCAAGGAAAAAAGCAATGAGAGTTTCCTCCACCCTCTGGGGACCACAGCTCCTCTGCTCAGAGAGGAAGATCCCTTATCCCAAAGGATGGGTGACTGAGGTCCTCCATTACCAACCTTCTCCCCGTTGCTCCTCACTGCTGCTACTACTACACAATCCCACGGGGGCCTAAGGCATTAGAGGGTGGAGAAAAGAAAAAGAAAAAAGACAGGGATTTACCCCCACTCTCTGAGCATTAGGATCCTGTTTCTCACTCCTGGAACAAAATTAGGTGCTTTGTGCTCAATTCTGGGTTTCAGGCTGCCTTGAGTCCAGGCTAGGGAATACTGGAGGGGAAAAATGGGAAACAGACCACAGGTTCTGTTCTACTTTGAATTAGGGTGTCCTTCCCTTCTTCTCTTGCAACTGCTTACTTTTCAGGGTCTTCACATTGCTGTTCTGTGTAATAAGTCCAGGTGTTATAGCTACATTTAGTGGGAGAGACGAGGTGAAGTGTGCCTACTCCATCTTACCCCAAACCATAAATCTCTGCATTTAATTTTTCTTTTACCACTTTCCTTACTCTGTTACCTTCAGCTCAGGAGCACCTAAGCTGCAAAGGTCTTAAGGCTTTGACTTTTGACATAAAAGTCTCCATAAAGGAATGCCAAGCATCAGCCTGAAAATAAGAGATTAAAGACTTTAGCCATTAATGGAGAAAATTTTTTTAAAGAGAAAGAATTAAGCAGCCTAGCTCCTTTGAGGAAATCTCTGCACATAATCCAAGTCTACACATAAAAGCAAACCAAAAAGCCAAAGTAAAATGAACTGCTTTTGAACAGTGTGGACAGTCAGTCATCCAAGAGTACCTGAAGCTGGAAGACCCACCTGCTGTCCAGGGTGTGTGTGTTCTAGATCAGCCAGTCATGGCTCTGATTCTTTTGTGGAGTTTCCTTTATTTTCTTAGGCCAATAAATCCTTGAAAAGTAACCAGATCTGTACATTAATATGTACATTAATTTCTATGCATTAATTTAGAGAAATATAATTCAAGTCCCTATATTAGAGAAATGTTCTATTCTTGATGCCTTTGTGTTCTACTTTTAAATATTTGTAAACCAACATTAGTCTCAGTATTTTGGTGGAAAAGAGTCTATCCTGTCTGTCATCTAACCACGTTCACTACTTTCTCTGTATTTTTGCCAAGCAGAGAAAGAGGTACTATCCTTCAACTAAGGGGGTTTTGAAAGTGCTAGGATTTAAATCAGGGTTTTGCCTATCAGATGTTCTATTTACAAATGTGTGTAATGAAAACTAGAGACTCTGAGAATGGTAAGTGATGACCATGTATGCTGGGGATCTACATTGTAACCTCCAGAGATCCTGCGAAGCTAAGAAATACCAGCTCCTAAATCCCAGGTCCAGCCCAGCTGCTGGCATCCTGTGCAGGACAGGGCTGAGTCCAGGCCTCCCTAGACAACTGGACAGGATGGACCTTAACCCAGGAGGTAGTAGCCCCATGGGCGGGTGCTGAGATTGGGAAAGCGGTTTTATGACACGAGCCCGTGAGTCATTCCATCCAGGAAAAAAAGCCCCTTTGGGGAGCAGAGAGGAGGCAGATTCAGGGACAGATGCAGATGCCAGTCACTTAGCAGCTTGGGGGAAGGAGATTCCCCTGGCAAATTAACAAAGCTAATCTCTTCTTCATAGCATGAACTCCAATCAACCCAGTCTTTCAGGCAATTACATAAGATGTAATTTTCTAAGCATTAACTTTCTGCAGAGCTATAGAAATATCACCATGGTATGCTATACCAAAGCAGAAGAGAGAAAAATTACCCTCTCCAGGATCCAGTCTGGAAGCCCTCAACACAAAGAAAACAATAACCTCTCAGAGAAAATGTTTACAACTAAGGAGACTCTTCTGAGGCAGCATAAGAACGCAAAGCTTTAGCCTGGGCCTGCACTGAACTTGACAGCAAATATGCATGGTTCCAGGACTCTCATTCCAGTTCTTTGCTAGAGATCTGGCTTCCCATGGTGAGTGCAGAATCACGAGAACAAGCCTCCCTAGATTTGGCTGTACTGTCCACAGCCACAGAGCATCTTCCAGAGAAGAAAACACTTGGGACTATGAGAAAGGAGGGAACCGCGGTGTCCCTCACTGCAACAGAAAGGACACTGGCACAGAGTGTGGTCAGGTTCATTCCCCTCCAGTGCCGAGTGTTTCAGGTTCTGAATGAAATGTCAACAATCAGAGACTCTCAAAGGTTGGATTCACAGAGGAAAAAAAAATTTTTTTTCCTGGAAAAACTGTTTGCTTTATTGCAAGGGTCAGCAAACTTTTTTTAGTAAAGAGCAAGATAGTAAATGTTTTATGTAAGTATAATACTTACATAACAAAAGAGAAAACGCTTGGCCTCCCTGCTTGCCTGGGGTGGGCCTGCCTGAGCACTGACCCTGCGTCCATGCTTCTGCCCAGTTGCCGCCTACTGGAGACATTCTCAGGACAAGAGCGACTGGCCCAAGAGGGAAAGGCCTGGCAGGCCATGAGCACAGAGCAGGCGACAGGGGACCTGCTACAGTCAGCTTCGCTCTCTGCCCCAGTGACACCCAGGTGCATGTGTGTCCTCTCCTCCCACTCACCTCAAGTTGGGCAGCTGGTAAGTCACCAGCTCTTGCACAGAGATTCGACTGCTTGGTGCCTGGCAGTTGCCAACAGTAGAGTCTCCAATATGTGAATGGCAACCAGCGTGGGCCTTGGGCAGCAGTGAGATACAGCTGGCCAGGTAGACAGGTGCTGAGAGTCTGGGGGAATGGGACGGAGCGGGTTACTCCAGTTTGGTCTCCATGGCTCACAGTGCTAGCCTGCTCTGGCGGTGCCAGGCCTGAGAGTGATCACTTGCTAATCCCAGCTTTAGTGAACAATAAATGGCAGCAGCTTTCATTCCCCCAAGGTGCTGAGTGAGTGGCAACTGCATCTGTCCCTGAAATTGCCTCTCCTCTGCTCCCTAAAATGCCTTTTTTTTCCTGGAAAAAAAGCTTTGGTGGATGTGATGGCTTTAAATTATATGCACAGGGCTTCCCTGGTGGCGCAGTGGTTGAGGGTCCGCCTGCCGACACAGGGGACACGGGTTCGTGCCCCGGTCCGGGAGGATCCCACATGCCGCGGAGCGGCTGGGCCCGTGAGCCATGGCCGCTGAGCCTGTGCGTCCGGAGCCTGTGCTCCGCAACGGGAGAGGCCACAACAGTGAGAGGCCCGCATACCGCAAAAAAGATAAAATAAAATAAATTATATGCACAAATTCTTTGACATTCTTCCCTCTAAAAAGGTAGAGCTTAATTCCTCTCTCCTTGAGCTTGGGCTGGACTTAGTGACTCACTTCTAATGAATATAACGTGGTGAAAGTGATGGTGTGTGACTTCTGAGACTCAGTCCCATAAGGTATTGCTCTCTCTCTCGGATTACTCACTCTGGGGAAAGCCAGCCACCATGTCCTGAGGATGCTCAAGCAGCTCTATGGAGAAGCTTCCTGTGGAGAGAAACTGCGGCCTCCTGCCAACAGCCGTGTGGGTGGACGCTTTCTTAACAGCAGATCCTAAAGCCCCAGTCAAGCCTTCGGATGACTGTAGCCCTGGCCAAAATCTAGACCTCATGAAAGACCCTGAGCCAGAACCTGAGCCAGAAACCAGGTTTCTGACCCTTAGAAGCTGTGGGATAACAAATGTTTATCATTTGAAGATGTTAAGTGCTGGGGTAATTTTTATGCAGCAATAAATAACTAATAAAGTGAACAGGAAAATAAGAGGCACTTATAAAAACCAGTCTTAATTTACAGTGACATCTGGTGTCTATATCCAGCTGCTTCCTTGACATACCCACTTGGATATCTCACGCATATCTCAAAAGAAACATGATTCCCTCCAAACTTACTCATTTAGAATCTATCCATCCCTGTCTGCCTTAATTCCCCATCTCGACAATGACTCCATATTCATCTGGAGGTCACTCCTTTATGCTTTCTGTTTCCTCACCCTGACCACCCAATATATGGACATGCACACACACACACACACACACACAAACACACACTCATTCACACATCTAATTTATTCCGTAGGGGCATGTGTTTCTCACCACCAATTTCTGCCACATCTGGCCTCAGTTGTGCAAAAGCCTCTCAGCTGGTCTCCTGAATTCCCACTCACCCACATCCAATCCATTTGCTACACGACGGTGAGCAACACCATCACCAAAGAGAACTAGATCATGCTACCACCTGGCCCAAGTCCTCCAGAGACTTCCCTCTGGAATGAGAGGGAGATCGCAGCTCCTCACAAGGCCCAGTAAGACCCTGGCACAACCTGCCCTCAGACAGCCCCTCCCACTCACCCCCACTGCTCTCCTCCTCCGAGCCCATCCACCACCTGCTTCTTCCCACCTCAGACCCTGCAAACGCTGCTCCCTCTGCCTAGATGTTCCCCCCATTCACACGACTCTCCCCGCCCTGACACCCCTGAATTCAACTTCTGCATTCCCTCCTCAGCGTGGCCTCCCCTACCTCTTCATCTAAGGTAGAGCCCCCTGCTATTCTCTCTCTCAGACTGTTGCTTACTTACTTCACAGCATATAATACAAGCTGAATCATTTGACCATTTGTTTAATTATACTTTATCTGTCCATGGACGGAACCACGGTTTCCTGACGGTAGCAACCACCTGAGGGGCCCCAGACATGGGCTCAGAGCCTGGCCCCTCAAGTCAGCCACCGACACTAGGTCACACAGTAACAGATGCCAGGCTCCCACTTCTGAGCCTCAACCCAGAAACCCTGGGTATGGAGCCAGTTTACTTGGTGTATATTTTTGTTCTTTGATTCCCAGGAACCCTAAATAACTGACATCTGGGGACACTCATTAAATGCAGAAAGATGAATGTCCTTGCCTCTGAGCTCTCAATCTGGAGGGGAGAACAGACATTTAAAGGGATACATTTCAATGCAGCATGTGGATTCGACAACAGAGACTGAAGGAGCTGCTGTGCGAGCCAGAAGAGGAGAGATGCCCTCCAGTGTGTGATGGGGGGTGGGAGTAGGGGGTCAGGGAGAGTCCTGCAGGGACTGTGAGGAAGGCGAAAGGACCACTCTTCTGGGTTTGATCGAATAGTTTTCCATGCTCCCACCCCAAGCCAGGTATATCAGAATCACTTTACAGAACCATCTGTGATCCCGAGCCAGAGGACATGACTGGAAAACACATCCTTTGGCAGCAGAACCCTAGTCTCCACTTAGAATCATATACCAGGGTTCCAGGTGGGAGGGGGGACTTTCCGGTCACCTAGTCCTCTCACTTCTTGTCAAATGACAGGCTGGGCTGGAAGAGGGCGGGGGTGGGGTACAGGGCTTATATCTCAGAGAATTTGAGGTGTGAAGGCTCTGGGAGAGTCTGGGAGGAGACTCAACAAAGTCCACAATACAGGTGCCAAGCCATCCTTGGTGCTCCCTCTGCGAGGCTGGGAGGGGGACAGCAGAGAGGGTGAGGGGAGAAGGGCATGGAGCTGGTGCCAGGGGGTCACCTGGACCAGCCACGGGGAGAGAGGCCTGGCTCCCCTCCTCTCCACCTGCCCCTTAGAGCCCCCCAGATCCGTCTTCCCTTTGGACTGACCAGCTCCAGGCCTTCCACAGCATTTTCCAGGTGTATCCGCCAGGTGCAGAAGACACCTATCATCAGCCTTGCTGGATCCAGGGGAATGACTGTAACCAATGGGAACGTCTGGTGACACCAAGGTACAGTGGAGGCAATAATATGACAGACCAGGGGCTTTAACGGCCCACAAATTCCTTTCTATCCTCACGTAAGGCCACTGCCTGGACCCCAGAGTTGGAACACAGAGTGAGTTTTCTGATAGAAACAGTGGGGGAAATAGAGGGTAAATAGTCAAGTGAGATCAATCACAGTAGTCACAATATTTCAGCCAAATTCTAAATTAAATTACGTTTTATGTCACCTGATCAGAGTTCCCCTGGGGACACCCATTATTTTACGGTAATTTGTTAAACTAGAAAATCTGGCCAAGGGCGGCAGAGGCTGCAGACAGGATTAAGAGGACAGTCTCAGGGCTAGAGTCCTGCCTCCCCCGCCTACTGCTGCATGTCCCCGAGATGGCTACCTAAGCTCTCTGGACCTCGGTGTTCTCATCTGGACACGGTGTGGCAGCAGCGCTGGACTCATAGGATTGGTGGAAGGATCACACGCGATAAGTTGTGTCACGTGCTTAAGACAGTACCTGGCACCTAGTAAACCTCAAAAAATGTCAGTTCTTTAAAGAAGAAAAAGAAATTAAGACAGACATTGTTCCCAGTTATGTATAAGATAAGAACAAAAGGTACATGAGCATCTGGGGATTCTTCTCTATCAGGTATGGTTACAGAGGCTCTTTGGGAGAACACCCAGCTCCTAAGTTATGGGAGAGGATTTGGTCCATCAGAAGAGCCACCATGCGGTGGTTAAGAATCCACCTGCCAATGCAGGGGACACGGGTTCGAGCCCTGGTCCGGGAAGATCCTGCCTGCGGCAGAGCAACTAAGCCCGTGCGCCACAATCACTGAGCCTGCGTTCTAGAGCCCACGAGCCACAACTACTGAAGCCCGCACGTCTAGAGCCCGTGCTCTGCAACAAAGAGAAGCCACCGCAATGAGAAGCCCATGCACAGCAAAAAAGAGTAGCACCTGCTCGTGGCAACTAGAGAAAGTCCATGCACAGCAACGAAGACCCAATGCAGCCAAAAAAGAAATATATATATATATATAAAAGAAGAACCGCCAGTACAGTCAAACTGCTTACAAAACTAGACAATTCTCTTCCAGGCTTCTAAACACTTTCCCACCCTCACCCCCACGCCTCTCCTGGAGGACAGACTTCCCCGGCCAGATGTCAATCATCCCTTTCAGGGCACTGAAGAAGCACAAACAGAGTTGATTTATCACCCCTGGACAGCACTGTGGACCAGAAAGTTTTGAGCTCAGCCTTGGGAATAAGGGTGATGCTGGGAGTAACCCACTAACAAGAGCCGGAGTGTGGAGACCTGGCCACAGCAGCAGCCCGGCTACCCAGACCTGCCCTCTCACAGGCTCTCCTTCCCCATTCAATTCCAGGCCCTGCATAATCCTCAATCCGTGTTCGTTTGGGAGGTTCACCCCTGTCAAGCCTCAGCACAGCAGGGACAGACATAAACAAGGAAGCACTGTCCCCTGCCCCCTCCACAGGTGCCCCATGCCCCTACCCTCGCCTTCCCCACAATCCCCCAGTTTCAGGAGCAGCCGCGCACTCACCCCCCACGCCCACCTACCCGTGAATGTGCTGCAGCCTTGAGCCCCTGCCGCTGCCTGCCGAGTGGAATCCGAGCCTGTTTACTCCGCAGCAGTGACACACCGGGGACGGAAGCGCTCCAACTGCCCCAGCTTCCCAGCTTGTGCGCTAACGGGCTATGTTTGTAAGCTGATAATATGATCTGTAGGACATGTGCTGATAAACTATCTATCTATTCTATGTGACTCAGCCCAGCATGAGACAAAACAGACTTGGGCGGGGAGGGCTTGTCACAGCGTAAACGATGTGCCGGCCAATCTGAGCCATACAACCCGGGATTATCTGCACCTCCCTGCAGATGGCGGGGGTGGGGGGGGTGGGGGGGGTGGTTTCAACATTGGACATCCTGAAGTGTGCTAAAAAAAAAAACAGGTCAGAGAAGGCAAAGGGTGACATATTCTTAGCCCGCTAAGCTGGAAACCAAACTGAAAGCAGGATGAGAAAGCCATATGACCAAGGAAATGTAATTTTTTTTTCAGTATTTGAATCAGATGTCCAAGGTCTTGATTTCATCCTTACATTTTTTTTCTTAATTTAATTTAATTTAAGAAATTAATTTCCTAAAACATATGTGAGTTTAGGTTCTCTTTAGAGATTTTACTATTTTGGCAAATATGTTTTCCTGATATCCAACAGTGGGACAATATGACAGTTAATAAGCAGCAATCGTGCCTACACAACCCCTTGGTGCCCCTTCACGACACCAGTTCCTCATACACCTTCACCCTAAAACAGAAAAACACCTTTTGTCTAATATATACATAATAACTCTAATTATAAAATAGTTTGATTTCTGAAGGACTATTTTCTATAATGGAACATTTTCTGTTTGTTGACATTTTAATTAAATTACCATTTTAACTTGTATGCTAAGTTAGTGGGGCTCAAGTAAATCTTTGTGACTATATTGAATCATACCTCTAAAATGTTAGATGTGCTTTTTATTACTTTATTACTTAGGATAGAATTTTCATATTATGTTTCTCTTTTGATAAATAATGTAAGTTACCTATTTAGTAATTAATGTTTAGTTTGCATTTTGCTTTCTTTTTTTTTCTGGTATCCTGAACTAAAGAATATAAATTGAAAAAGCAGTTTCAGTTCAGATTCTACTTGAATACCATTTCAATCTATAAGAGACAGAAACATTCAAAAGCTTAATCATATTTAAGTGGAAATTTTTTTTTCCCACAAATGCATTCAGAATACAATGGGATTGGGCTTCCCTGGTGGTGCAGTGGTTAAGAATCCACCTGCCAATGCAAGGGACACAGGTTCGAGCCCTGGTTCGGGAAGATCCCACATGCCGTGCAGCAACTAAGCCTGTGCGCCACAACTACTGACCCTGCGCTCTAGAGCCCACAAGCCACAACTACTGAGCCCATAAACCACAACTACTGAAGCCCGCGCGCCTAGAGCCCGTGCTCCGCAACAAGAGAAGCCAACGCAATGAGAAGCCTGCGCACCACAATGAAGAGCAGCCCCCGCTCGCCGCAACTAGAGAAAGCCCGCGTGCAGCAATGAAGACCCAACACAGCCAAAAATAAATAAATAAAAATAAAATTAAAAAAAAAATACAATGGGATGCCTTTATGATGCTGATGGGAGGAACAGGTCATTGTATAGTGCAGACTCCTCAGATGTGCACTCAACAGGATCGAGAAATTTAGCAAATGAAAATAACTTTCAGTTACATTTGAATTTCAGATAAATAACAAATAATTTTTTAATATGTGTCTCAAATACTACATGAGTCATACTAAAAAATTATTTGTTGTTTCTCTGAAATTTAAATATAAGTGAGTGGCCTGTATTTTACATGGCAACCCTCCACCCAAACCACCCAGGACCTTACTAAAATGCTGAGTCTGATTCAAGAGGCCAAAGAAGGGCTGAGAGTCTGTATCTCTAAAAAGTTCCAGGTGATGTGGAAGTTGCTGGTCCAGAGACCATATTGTGAGTGGCAAGGATCTAGAATTAGCATAGCATATCTGGTGCAGTGATACCCAGTACTGGATTCTCATTGGCATGGCCTGGATAGACCCCTCTGCCCCTCAGTTCTGACTCAGTAAGTCTGGGACAGGGGTCCAGGGGTCGATATTTTCAGCATGCTCCACAGGAGTTGTTGTTTCTGATTCACAGGCAGGGATGTGAACCAGGAAATATTTTAAAATACAAAAGGTATCATGTTCATGCAAGGAATTATTATTATTGCATTAAACTCACTCTGTGCAGATTGTTGTATCGCTGAGCTAAGTGTGTCCAGAAAGACCTTCCAGTTTCTGAGCTCCCAAAGGGCAGCAGATAGGATTGTACCCTGCGGTCTTCACATCCCAGTGTCCCCTTACAGCTGGAAGCAGTCTAACTCCTAACAGCCTTATTATTATCAACCCTGGCCACTTTCTCAGAGCTCAACACTTTTTTATGCAATTCAGCTCCAGCTGGGCTTGTAAACTCATGAAACACAGTCCAAAGACCACAGCTCCAGCTTCTCCACGGGGAGGTGTATATGTTTGCCTCACATCCAAAGGGGTTCCACACACAAGCTCACCCAGATACCCACAGGGGACTGAATGCTTTCTCACAGCCACTCTGAGTCTAGGATTCCTGTTGGAACATTGAGTCACACGCACCACCACGAAGCTTTCTTCCAAGTAAATACCTCGTTTCCAGAGTTTCCAGAGTGGGGTGCACTTCAAAGGGCCCAGGGTCATTTGCATACAGGAAATCTTCTCCCTGGAGCACCTTAACCCATCTCTGACACAGCTTGGGTTTTGCACTTTGGCCTCCCTCCTCCCTCCACTTGCATTTCATCCATTTCAAAACCATTAAGAGCTGTGAAGAATGCCTGAATGCAATCAGATACAAAATCCACTTAAGAAGCGCTTTAAAATGAGATCCTCCAGGTCTTGTGAAACCAAGTGGAACCCTGGCTTGCCTTTCCAAGTCTCACTCCAAGAAGTCTGTCTGCCCAGGCCACTGACCTTGACCTGGTCAGCAGGCATCAGGAAGTGACTGCTCCTTCCCCATCAACAGTTTTTTCATAACACTAAAATGGCACTTGGCATAGATTACTGGGCTCATCTTATCTAGGGGGAAGGGGGAAGGGGAAAGGGAGCAGAAGCCCAGTCTTGGAGATCACTGTCTCCCCCAGTATGCTCAGCACATATAGCTGGTCAGTAAATATTTGAATTAGGTTGGAAGGAAAAAAATTTTGGTGAGAATTCTAAACTATAGTCATGTCTAAAAGTCTAAATCAAAATCCCCTACCCTAACATGGTTTCCAGTAGATACATCAGGACTATCTCATCTTGTATATGGTGAACTCTCTTGAATAAGTTGCCCAGAATTTGGCACTGCTTGGAGTACTTAGGATTGACTTTTTTTTCCCTTTACTGTTGCGGGGAAGGAGTATTCTTTGTTGTATTTCCTGGCTCAGGCTAGGAGGCGCAATTTGTTTTCCTTTGGAGCTTCTCAAAGACCTAGTCCACGCCCGCCCCAGCTTCCTTTTTAGAAAGTAAGGCTGAAATGTAACGCTGAGTCAGCCACAAATGTGGCAGATGGAATAAGATTTAGCCAAAAGGAAACCAGCACAGGCAGACACTGCACTAGAGGCTGAGGAAGCGAGATTTCCAGAAGACCAGGTTTCTGGATCTCCTAGTCTGAGGGATAAGGCATAGGGGGAGGGGCTGGTGAAAGACAAGAAAACCAGCAATTTACCACAGTGTTGACAAAATGAGGGAAACGCCAGTTCAAGTTCCCTCTAAGAACCACCTGCCAGTCCCTAGAAAAAGAAATACAAGCATCCAATAAACATAACAGTGCAAATCCAAACAACAACAGGATACTATCTTCACATATAGAATTGGCAAAAATTAAGATGCTTGCTGCAGCCAGCAGTTAAGGACCTGCAGGATCTGTGGGGAAGGGAGGAGAAGGGAGGGACAGGAGACCGGTGCTTCCTTCTTGGAAAATAATTTGGAAATGTCCCCCCTTTAACCAAGCAGTTCCAGTGCCAGAAGTTTATCGGCTAGATATATTCCCAAGCAATCACCAGGATATACATATAAGGGAGTTCACTGCAGAACACAGAAACACACCAAGTGATTCCTGATAAGATAGTTTATGATACGTCTACATAGAAATTCATGATATAGTCCCCACCCCCTGCACACACATACACAAATGGAGTCCCCTCTTAAGCCCTTCTCTGTCCCTCTTACCCAATTTCTGTAACAGGATAGCTCTAAAATGGCTCGTTTGAGCAGTCTTCCCTACTGGGATTGAAGATTTTTGAGAGCAAGAATCTATTCTTCTAAACCCCACACAGAGGTCTGTAGCAAATACAGAATAGTTTTCCAGTGGCTGTTTGTTAACTGGTGAAAACAGAAAGCCATTTACTTGATGAACGGGCGAGGGATCCACTTCTGACAGAGTGTTACTTGAGTTTTATCAGAAGCTGTCAGGCGCTGAGCTTGGTGGGATAAGAGGCCTCGCATTCCTCAGTTGGAGAAATTCCCCGGCCTGGCTTGCCGGCTCTCCCCCATCTTCTGGCCTGAGGGGACAATGACAGAAGTAAGACACAACGTGCCCCTAGGAATCCTATGATAAAAGTAGGCTTTGACCTTAAAACCTCCTCATTGTGCTGCAGAAATGGCTGCTCTGTTTATTAACTATTCAGTGGGGGTTTAATTCTAAATGGTGTCGACCACTGAAATGTTCGAATTGGCTTTTTAAAACTATCCTACCTCCAAATGTGTTTTCTTCCTTGAATTTGAGACAGACACTGGAAGTTTCTCTTTTGATTACGATGTTTTTTTGTTTCGACTATTCTTGGTTGGTTGGATGGTTTTAAGGCAAATTCTTACTTGTATATTTTAAACACACACAACTCTGTCTCTCGTGCCCCAGTGTTCAACACAGGACAGCTCAGAGTTGTCGAAGCCAAGTTCGTGTGCCCAATGCATGTTTCGGTCTGTTTGGCCCCTTTGTGCATTGGCACACAAACTTGGGTTTGACAACAAGAGGGCGATACTGAACCGTCCTGAAACCAAGACCATTTGTTTGTCAGTGCCCTCCATAAGTGAGGAGGTGGGCTGCCGGTAACTGGAGAACCCCCATTCCAGGGTCTCCCATCCCCAGGCCCTCCGTGGGTCTCTAACACAGTACTCACTGGCCAGATGCTGGGTGGCATCTGTCGGTCAGCAGTGACTGAGCAGAGGTGTCCAGTGGCCATCCTAGAGTCACCAATCAACTCCCCACCCAGACACAGCCGCACAACTACAATCACTGATTATCGTCCCTTATCCCCCCACTACACGGTGGGGTCACCTCTCACCACTGTGTCCCCAGAGCCCAGCCCTTGACCGGTAACATAGTAGACTCATTAAATACTTGTTGAATAAACAGTCTGCGGGCTGCCAGCCCGATAGCAAATGTCTGGCCATTCAGGCACCTCTGCCCTCCCCTCCCCCTTATCTTCTTCCTAACTCAAAACTTTGCCCAGATTCTGTCTAGTGCATGCACTTGACTTTCTTTGCCCTCTGTACCCGTGGGGAATGCAGATCTTTTCAGTGAGTTCCAGTCTTTGGGTACACAGAGATTCTGTGTGGGCTGCAGGCTGAACATACCAGCCATGCAGACTCAGGGCCTTGGTTCCCTCCTGAAAGTGGGGAGGTGATTTCCAGGGATCCTAATTCAAGTCCTAAAAGTTCCACAAGAGTCCCTTTAAATAAGGAAGTGTCAATGCAGGGGTGGTGTCCTGCTGCCAGTTCTGCCACAGACCTGCCCAGCCTCTGTGGAAAAAGACATTTAAGTCCACAGATGGGATTCTTTGTTTCATCCATAAAATGAGACTAATATGGCCAATGCTGTTATCTACTTAGCACACCGGATTGTTGAGGACTGTGAAGCACCAAGTGTACTAAGAATGTACTGTACTTTCTTTAAGCCTCCGTGCAACTCCTGGGGTTGGGTGATTAGCTTTCTCCTCTGCACTGGCCTTCCCCATATCCAGCTTCTAGAGCTTCAGGCCAAGCTCCCCATTCTCTCTGAATCTCAGCGTGACACTTGAAGCTTTTTAACAAGTTGAAAGGCCACACAGGGAGTTGAAGCACAGCAGGAATTAGTGAGCTGCTGTGGAGTAAAAATGCTACCAGCTATAAGTAAATGGGCTGCATCGCATCCCACCATTGCTTTGATGGGGACCTACTTCCCACTAAAAATAATTTAAAGTTTAATTCTCCCAAGATGCAGGTGTAGAAGCAAATAACGGCTCTTCTTTAGCACCTGTGGACCTGTTGCCTCCACAGAGGTAGACACTGATGCTGAAATGGCTTCAGATGCTGCTGCCGATTCGTTTTGCCACGGTGTAAATCCAATGGACAGAGATGGGTGACAAGAGAGCTGAAACAGGGGGGAAGGGGGCAGGGCACAACCCTTCAAGAATAACACAGTGGTTGAGAAAAACTGGAGACGACAAAAACTGGTTAGATAAAGACGCAGATGTAGAGAATGGACTTGAGGTCACAGGGAGGGGGAAGGGTAAGCTGGGACGAAGTGAGAGAGTAGCATTGATACATATACACTACCAAATGTAAAATAGCTAGTGGGAAGCAGCTGCAGAGCACAGAGAAATCAGCTCGGTGCTTCGTGACCACCTAGAGGGGTGGGAGGGAGACGCAAGAGGGAGGGGATATGGGGATATATGTATATGTATAGCTGATTCACTTTGTTATGCAGCAGAAACTAACACAACATTATAAAGCAATTATACTCCAATAAAGATGTTAAAAAAAAAAAAAAACTGGTTAGAGCGGACCAGGCCCAAGATGGCGGAAGATTTGACTCCCAGTAGACCTTGAGCTCATTATGCACTCATTGTAATACATTAGCATATGCTAAATAACACACCCACAGGCGCCATGACAGTTCCGAGGCTGACCATAAAAGGCCAAAATGTGGGCGGTGGCCCAGCTCCTGGAAATCCCTGCCTCTTCCCCAAGAGACTCTTTGCTCAAGAGTCCAGTACTGAAAGACAAGTGTTGGGTAAAAGGAAAGATAGCCTTATTGAGGAAGCCAGCAACCCTGGGGAGATGGTAGACTCATGTCACAAAGACCCAAACCCCCAGGTTTTGCTTGGGAAAAGAGGGAAAGGGGTTACGTGCAGGGGAGGGGTGAGTCTTCTATTTTCAGAGATGATTGTCTCCATCACGCGGTTCCAAGTAGCCGTAAGGTCTCACTTGTGGTTGGAACATTATATGACCCATAAATCTTTGGTCACGTAGTCCTGGAGAATAAGGAAGAAGGGTGAAGCCTATAGAAAAACTAATCCTCAATCTCGATACACATCAAGCAGCAAGCAGTTTCTCCATCAGCAGCAAGCTAAGCTAAGCTAATGGTAGAAGTCAGGCATAGTAATAATTAAGAAATATATTGGGGGGAATTCCCTGGCAGTCCAGTGGTTAGGACTACATGGTTCCACTGTTGGAGTCATGGGTTTGATCCCTGGTCGGGGAACTAAGATCCCACCAGCCTTGTGGTGTGGCAAAAAAAGGAGAAAGAAATAGATTTGGAACAATGCTGAGTTGCTGACAGTCCCTAGTTACAGTCTCATTTCCTCAGTTACAATTCCCACTGCCAGATTTTCCTTCCATGTCTAGGGAAAAGGGGTGAAGACATCTTCTGTAACTTCAAGCTGAGCATGGGCGACGAAGGATTCTTAGAGTGGAAGGATCTGACATGGTGTAAGAAATATTCTTTGGTTCTCTTACGTGCCTGTTGAGATTCCAAAAGAGGCATCTCATTACTAACGTTTTAAGTAACTGTTTTGCAAAGAGTTGGCATGCCAATTATGATCCCATGACTAGAAGATAAAATCCCAACTTAAGGATTCCTTCAAGCATTGACCTAATCCCAGAGGAAATCCAAGAAAATAGGTTCATAAACCAATCCCATCCACCTTGAAATAGGGGAGTATGGTGGGCTAAGATCTGTTGGAGCCAGGTGGCCTGTTGTGTCAGCGTCATCTTGATTGTTTTAAGCACAGTTAATCTTCAACTCCAGGGTCAGTTTTTTCCCATTCTCTTGAGGCCAGTTCTTGGAATTGTGCTAGCCATAGATTCAGTGCTGCTCAAGACGGAGCAGCTTATATCATGGCTACGGTCTGGTCATCATGCGGTTAGCTTTTTCCCTCTGGTGGCAGTTACAGTATCTGCAACACAGCTCAGGAATGTGCATCAGACACTGCGTCCTTCAGGGAGGAACTGAAGATTCTGTGACTATATTGTCCTAATCATTAACTGCTTGAGCCTGCTCCATTGTGACTCAACAGGAGACAAGGGACATGGAGGGGCTTTTTGTACCTGGGAGGGCCCCTCAGGGTTCTGCTTGGTTTCAAGAGGCCATGGGCTAAGTGACATGCCTCTCCAGCAGCAGTGTCTGGGGCTTCAGGGAACCACCAAATAAATGCTTACAGGGTAACAGGGGACACAGCTGAATCTGGTGTTAGTTCCCGTGTTGTTGGGGGCAGGGCGGAGAAGGGATGGAAGAGGCCACACTGTGGGTGCTGGGAGACTGTTAAAATGCAGTGAAACCCAGTAGCAAGGCTGAAATGGCTTCCCAGGCTGGACTGCCATGTTTCCAGAACTTTTTCCTAGAGCAGGCCTGGCACCCCGATGCGCAGGCCACCAAGAAGGCGCAGGCCCTGGACGCACACTCGCACCTCGCTGCCCGCCTCCCCTCGCCCCACACCCCACCCCTGGCGCCGGCTCCGCTTCCTTCCAGTCTCGCTTGCAAATTCAGGTGCGCCTGGAATTTACACCCACTCACTCCTGCGAGGGCAGGAACCCCCTCCTGACCCTGAACTTCTGTTTGGACTACCTGCTTCCTTGCCTTTCTCTCCTGCCCGCTGAGACACACCCTTCTCGGCCACCTGAGTCTGCCTGGGGCGGAGCAGGGGCTCAACACACCTTTCTTGGAAAACCAAAGATGAAAGCAAATTTCGGGAAATAAAACTTTTCAATAAAATATCAAACGCCTTGGGAGACCCATACATGGTGTTCAGGTTTTCCCGATTACAGCAATACTTTCCACCACTCCTCCAACTTGGAATCACCACCCCGTTAAGAGTAATTGGTTTGCTCTTTTTTTTTTTTCTTCTTTCTTTCTTTCAAAGAGTAAATCTGATCTTTTTAACTCGAAACTAATGATAGAGACATTAGGGCTAATTAACAACAGTTTTACAAGAATGGCCTTTTCCATTCTCTCTTTGTTTGGCTTCACCACCTCTCACCTCCACCCCCGAGTGTTTAAGCATTGTAATGCACACGGGCCTCCGCCTCCCCGCCCACCAGAGGGCTGTCCCCGCCACCCTGGGGCTTGTGGCTGAGGAAGGAGAATCTCCCTGAAGGTTTTATTCAAAGCGTTTATTAGGACCGACCTGTCTGAGGAACCCCCCAGTTTCTTCCGACATCCTGGCTCCTGCTTCTGAGACCTTCTGGGGAGACCATATTTCTCATCTGGGATATTTTTCTCTTTAAATGCCCATTTTCACTTCAAGAAATTAACGTTTTCCTTTGGGTGTTTTGGCAATGACTGTGAATTAAAGCCAGCCTAATATCTTTTTCTTTCTAAATTGTTAGGAGCCATGGACCAAAGAAAGATGGAGCGCTTTTCTTCCAGGTATGAACCAATCTTGAGTGTGAGCTTTTGATTACTAGTTTCCCAGCTTAGGAAACACGTCCTACGCCTCTCTGTTGTTTGATTTCATCTCGTTCAAACCTTAAAGAGCTGCCAACAGTGCTGCTGTTTTTCCAAAAGACCTGGAACTTAAAGTTGCATCCACCTTTGCTATTGGCTTTTAACATCTTCACACAGGTTACTGGCTCTGCCTCTGAAATGACTACTGTTTTCCTACTCTTTTGTTAGAAAAGGTCAATATTACAACAAAATTAAGAATCTGCTTCTGACAAGGTTAAAGGTTTAGGCAGATTTTCAATATTTGGGAACCGTTAAGAATAATGGGAAATTGTTTTAAACCTTGAACATCTTTTAAATGACTGGTTTAAATGAAATAGTTTGTAAAATGTGATTCATAAATTACATAGAATGTCATCCAGGCATTTAAAATTCCTATATGAAAACTATATGCAGGAGAAAAAACATGTGAAATAGAAGATAAAAGATTTATACCTACTTAAAATTATGTGCATATGAGGACAGAGCCTAAGAAGTAATAATACGTAATTGGAAAGAGTTGGAGATTAGGTGGGCTTTATTCTCATCATCTTTCTTTGTGTTGTTACATGAATTAGTCAGCCATTTTAAAGGAAAGGAAAAAGAAAAAAAGGAAAGTGGTGTTCTACAATTTCTCCCTAGTGGTCTGTGGTCCTGTGATGAGAAGACCCAGGTGTTAATTCAAAGGGATTTTATTTGCTTTGTTTTGCTAATGGAGGTCTGATTTCCTCTTCCTAGTATGATTTTGATCCTGGCCTTTTCCAGAGCATTTGAACTGCGATTAGTCACTGGTAAGAGACTTTGCTTTTTTGATCACTAGCAATTTTCACGTGGCCTGAAATACAGATGCAAGGAGTTAATTTTGTCATTCAGGATTGGACCACTGTGAACTTGCCCGTCCATCACAGGGAGACCTGGCCTTCAGAGACGACGGCCTTCAGTCCCAGGAGGAGCCTGCGATTCGTCATCGGCCTTCCCACTTTGTACCATCCACGGGAATCCAGAACAGTAAGACGTACCTGCCTTAGATCTACAGTGCGGTATTGCTATCCTGGTCCTTCACATGTTTCCTGAGTATCTTTTAGATCCTCTTTCACCTAAGAGAGCGGGCACCTGATTCTGGAGCTGGGCAGATGATTAGTTGGACTGGTTTTGATTCTGGGGGCCAGACAGGCATTGTGTACTTCACTTCCGCAGATTGCAGTTTCCCTCACCTGATCCCACTTCTTGCTGGGGACTCCAGGTACCACCACTGGCTTATGCATGAAAAAAGATTTCTCTGATCAAAAGCACAGGTAGCCAAAGGAACACTAAAAAGGACAGTCTTATTCTGTTAGGTTTACAATGTTTATAGACATCTGTCAACACTTGGGGAGATTAAGTCCTTACCGCCATATTAACCTTGGCTTACGGGAACTCAGCTTTTCAATCCTTCCACCCTCTCAGCCACCCTTTCTTACATTTCAGGTAAGGAGCTAAACAGAACCTGCTGTCTGAATGGGGGAACCTGCATGCTGGGGTCCTTTTGTGCCTGCCCCCCCTCTTTCTATGGACGGAACTGTGAGCATGACATGCGCAAACAGTAAGCCACTGAAACGGGCTGGGGGTGGAGAGGAGAGGGAAGGAGAGGTGGGGATTTAAACTCCGCATGTCCGTTCATCCTCAGGAACTGTGGGTCTGTGCCCCATGACACCTGGCTGCCCAGGAAGTGTTCCATGTGTAAATGCTGGCACGGCCAGTTCCGCTGCTTTCCTCAGCCGTTCCTACCTGGTTGTGGTAAGCAAAGGGTTGCCTCTTTTGCCCTCTCAGGTTAGTTAGTTGCCTGTGGACACTTAATTAACAGGGTCTCTCCTCTTACCTCATGGCTTGCTGAAGACTGGCAGCCAAAGCTCTCCCTGTAAGAGCATCGAGGACTCCAGATGGGATGGTCGCCCTGGTGTCCTTGATATTTACTTCCTCAGTATGTGGCCAGTTGTGCTGCCTTTCAGGTGGAGAGTTGAAATTTCAAGTCTATTTGATGTTCTACAGTATGTGAAATTCTGTAGAGGCAAATAAACAAGAAAAGACTTGGCCTCTTAAAACACGAAGAGACACTCTCTGGCGTTCCTTTCTTTGGGCAGGGAGACCCAGACAGGCTCCAGGGGGCAGCTCAGTGCCCACCCCACAGCAGGGTTGGGGGTACCCAACTCCAATTATTGCCCTTAAATTCCACCAGAGGAACTGACCCCACTCTTCTTTCTTAGGAACTTCTTCAGGGATCCTAAAAGGCCCCTCTAGGGCACCCCCTGGTGATTGGTCTCATAACTCTTTCACCTCATTGATTTTTACTGATTTGAGGAAAACAATGACAAGGGCAGGGACCTAGAAGAGAACAAGAGGAGAGGGTTTGCTCCCTACCCCAACCTGAGCCAGATTTCTAGGGCCACCTTAGTTTAGAGGCCTCTCCTACTTCTGACCCTGCAGATGTCAGAAATTGAAAATGTTCAACAAATTGAAAATGAAAACAAATGCTTCCTTGAGTACAACATGGGACCCCAATCTAGGCAGGAATTGTCTTTTCCTTTTGCATTGGGTATCAGGCCCAGGATAGGTGACTGGAAGGTGTGGGCGGAATGGCTGGATAGGTGGGGACCATATTTTCTCCCTGGAATTCGGGACGCAAAATGTGCTGTCTCCTTAGCATCAGAGCCTAACCAAGTTCTGCCACACGCCAGCAATTATAGGTGTCACCGGCTGGGGTAGGTTACCAGGTGTGAGAGCATGTATCCAGGGAAGAACAAGTTAACAGTTTGTCGAAATATTTTCTCAGAGGAGTCTAATCACACATAATCGGTACTGTTGATCCCATAAGCACATTGTACTCATCAAATCTTCGGCCCTAACTGCTTCTGGGTTCGTGTAGATGTGCCACGTGTGTGGGCCACAGGATAAAGTGCCAGAGGGATTTCCTTTAATGACCAAGGGTCTCTACCTTCCAGATGGCCATGTGATGGATGAGCACCTCACAGCTTCCGGGACTCCAGAATTAACACTGTCTGCATGTGCTTTTATGCTACCTGGCATCTGCCTTGCTATACAAAGTTATTATTAACCCACATTTATGTGCAGCATCTGCCATGCAGGTTTCATGACCTTTAAAGGCTGTCTCTCCAATGTCCCAACTGAGAGATGATCATTTGTCGGTAGCCTTGATATGGTGAATAGATTTCCCTATGGTCCCTAACATTTCCTTAAAGTACCAACTACTTTCCTCTTCCCTGCCCTCTCCAAAAAACTACTTAAAAAAAAAAAAATGCCATATCTTGTTCCCAAGCCCTGTGTTTCTCGATACATGTAACTCTACCAAGGGCTTATTAATAGTTTCTTTTAAATAATTGAATTCTATCTTCAGATTATTAAAGGTTACTCCCAATGTGGAACTGAGCATAAAGCATTGAATAGAGTTGTGATCAGAATCAATTAAGATAGTATCTTAAGGGTTTCCCTGGTGGCGCAGTGGTTAAGAATCCGCCTGCCAATGCAGGCGACACAGGTTCAAGCCCTGGTCCTGGAAGATGCCACGTGCCGCAGAGCAACTAAGCCTGTGCGCCACAACTACTGAGCCCAGGTGCCACAAGTACTGAAGCCCGCACACCTAGCACCTGGGCTCCGCAACAAGAGAAGCCACCTCAATGAGAGGCCTGCGCACCTCAACAAAGACCCAATGCAGCCAAAAATAAACAAAATAAAATAAATTAATTTTTAAAAATGTATCCTGAAAATGAAAGGAAAGGAAGCATTTGTAAGGGGAGCAAAGGAGAAGGGAGGGGGCAGACATCAGAGGTGAGAGACAGGATGCTGGAGTAATGGAAATTGTGTATCCCTGAGAGACTAGGTAGAAAAGTGGGAGCAAATGAGAGATTTGAGAAAATAAAATGCATTACTTGGTTGATCAGATGGTACAGAGAAGCAGATTAAAAAGCTAAGTTGAAGGGCAAGTTTCTGTCATCAGTAGGAAGCTGTATAAGACAAGGACACCTGTTTTCTCAAGGATTTGGAAAGAGAATAGTTTCCTTGAAAAAAAATTATATCTAAATTCCCTCAATGTATTAAGAGTGCTTAATACATTATGATTTCTCCATACTATGCAATTGTTTTAACAGTGGTAAAAGAGAAAGTGTTCACAATATATTTAGTTGTAAGCCAGATGATAAAACTATACATTGTAAAGCCCATTTTGTAAATATGTATCTGGTGTATCTGGTCTGCCCAGTAAAAGTGGGAAGTACGTTGATCAATGTGTGAACTGTGGTTATTTCTAGGTGGTGGGATTTTTTCCTCTGCACTTCTCTGTTTTCCACGGTGAGGGCGTATTTTTGTTTTCATATGGAACGAGATGACTACAACAGGCTTAAAACTGAGGAAACTGGAAGCGCCAAGAGCTCAGAGTGGTGCCCAGTTTTGTTTCTGGCTTTAGTGTGTGTGTTCTGCTGTGAGGGACAATATTTGCTCCCGTTATTTATGTACTGCTGGATCCACAATTCATGTTTTTCCAAATTAATGCCCTGCAGATGGAAAATTCCAAATGAGTGGAATTTTTTTTTTCAATGTCCAATGACAGAAGGTGAAAATGGGATAGGCAGGGAAGCAGTGAGGGATACCCCAGAGAGCTCAGAGCGTGAGGGTGGGCCACCCAGTGGGGAGAGCTGTTCTGTCCACTTACTGGCAGTGGGGCCCAGTTTCCCAGTTTGAACCAGGTTAGTCCCTACACCAGTGTTGTTAGAATGAAGTGAACAAAATAAAACGCTAGCACAAAAAGTTTCTCAACAAATGTCACATTTCTTCTCTTTCTACCTTCCTATTTCCCACAAAATAGTGTAAAACATTTTTTAGCCCAGAAATGGAAAAATTTTTTTAACCAAAAAAAAAAACGGAGTATTGAAAGAAGGCTTCTCATTTGCATGCAACTACTGTAATCCCTAACCACACTGTGGGCAAGGCTGGACCGTGTTTTCCAAAGTTGGGCATTCACACTCTACCTTATACGGGCCACATCACCTGTGCTTAATTGTTTTCTTTACATCAACTCATTTGTGTATTGCAGTAAAATATACATAACATAAAACCTATCGTTTCAACCATTTTTAAGTATAAAGTTCAGTGGCATTACGTACATTCACATTGCTGGGCAACCATCACCACCATCCATTTCCACAACTTTTTCATCTTTTCGAACTGAAACTCAAACACTAACTCCCCATTCCTCCTCCCCACAACCCCTGGCAACCATTAGTCTACTTTCTGGGTCCATGAATTTATTCTAGACACTTCACATAAGTAGAGTCATGTATATCCTTTTGTGACTGGTATATTTCACTTAGCATACTGTCTTCAGGTTCATCCATGTTGTAGCATGTGTCAGAACTTCATTCCTTTTAAAGGCTAAATAATATTCCATTGTATGTATATGCCACATTTTGTTATACATCCATTAATGGCATTTGGGTTGTTTCCACCTTTCGGCTATTGTAAATAATGCGTTATGAACATTGGTGTATAAATATCTCTTTCAGTTCTTTGATCTATATACTCAGAAGTGGAATTGTTGGATCAAATGGTAATTCTATGTTTTAATTTTGTGAAGAACTACCATCTGTTTCTCATAACAGCTGCACCACTTTGCATTCCCACCAGCAGTGCCCAAGGGTTCCAATTTCCCCACACATCCTCACCAACACTCACTGCTTTCTGGGCTTTGCTTTTATTCTTTCAAAACAGCTATCATAGTGGGTGTAGAGTAGTATCTTACATGGTTTTGATTTGCATTTCCCTAATGACTGGTGACGTTGAACATCTATCCACTTAAGTGCTTTTTACTCGTCCCAAACAATAGCATTTGTGAAGTCCTGGATAATTTATACCAGTCTTTAAATTAAAAAAAAATAATAATAATAACATTCACCTGTATGCCATCTAAAATCATGAACCAGAGGTACATTTTGGGAAATGGTGTGCAAGGGGATGCAAAAGACTCTAGATTCTACCCTCAAAAGCCTTACAGGGGATTCTCTGGTGGCACAGTGGTTGAGAGTCTGCCTGCCGATGCAGGGGACACGGGTTCGTGCCTCGGTCTGGGAAGATCCCACATGCCGCGGAGCGGCTGGGCCCGTGAGCCACAGCCGCTGAGCCTGCGCGTCCAGAGCCTGTGCTCCACAATGGGAGAGGCCAAAACAGTGAGAGGCCCGCGTATGGCAAAAAAAAAAACCTTACAGACTTCTCAAAGCAAAGTGTCCACATGGGAACCAATAAAGACACACCTGGGTCCACACCGACTGGAAAGCACTTTGGCCTTTGACCCTGTTACTCCATGTGCGTGGATTTGCCCTGGGTCACTCAAATCACTGTTGCTGACCTAGAGGCCTGACATCAGAGAAGGGTTTATTGCACAAGGACTCAACCTTAACCTTGGAATACGACCACCTTTAAAATACCATCTTTAGAAAGAATTTTTAATGACATGAAATGTATAAAACACAATGTCAGGTGAGAAAGGCAGGGCACAGTGTGGCCTTAACCAGAATTCTTAAAAGGTAGGAAACATGGAAATACTGAAGTGGTCATTTCCAAGTAGGGGGATTATGAGTAACTTTTCATCCTATTTTCTAAGCTATCTACAATTGCATATAATTGATTTTATAACTGGAAAATTAAGGTTTTGTAAAGACTAAAGGCAAGCTTTCTTTATGATGTTTGAATTTGTGAGATTACAAATAATCCTAGTGAGGTCCATGGAGGCGTTCATGGGAGAGTGAGGCAGTTAGCCAGGGACAACTATGAAATTACAAGGAAAGAAAATCAACTTCAAGGTGAATGGCTAGATGGAGAAGAGTTGTCTCTTTTTCAGTGAAAATGATGACAGAATTATGCTATGATGATGTCAATAAATAAAAGGAAACAGTGTAGGGGAAAATGGTTGCTCTGGGATGAGTCTTAGGTCAGGTTCCCAGGAAGCTGAGCTGTTGGTGTGCAGGAGGGGATTCCTGGGGGGAGCTCCTAGGAATAACACTTGAAGGGAGCTGCCTCCGGGAAGGAGAAGTTAATTGCGATGTTGCAGTGCAGCAGCGATACTACGTATAACGGAGGCCTCAGCTGATGCCATGGGAGCCCCAGGGCTGGTTGACCCTTCAGAGCCATTCCCAGTTGAAGCAAGGGGCTGGGCCTTTGGACTCCTGAGTCAACAAGTCAGTATGGAGGTTCCTCAAAAAACTAAAAATAGAGTTGCCATATGATCCAGCAATTCCACTCTTGGGCATATATCCTGAGTAAACCATACTTCAAAAATACACATGCACCCCTATGTTCACAGCAGCACTATTTACAATAGCCAAGACATGGAAACAACCTAAATGTCCATTGACAGATGGATGGATAAAGAAGATGTGGTACATATAAACAATGGAATACTACTCATAAAAAAGAACGGAACAATGCTATTTGCAGCAACATGGATGGACCTAGAGATGATCATATTAAGTGAAGTAAGTCAGAAAGAGAAAGACAAATACCATATGATATCTCTTATATATGGAATTTAAAATATGACATGAACTTATCTACGAAACAGAAACCGGCTCACAGATGTAGAGAATAGACTTGTGGTTGCCAAGGGGGCGGGGTGGGGGAGGGATGGATTGGGAGTTGGGATTAGCAGATGCAAACTATTATATATAGAATGGATAAACAACAAGCACACAGAACTATATTCAATATCCTGTAATAATCCATGATGGAAAAGAAAAAAAAAAATGTAACACCCACCTTGGCAGAGATAGAGCTGTGCCTGTATAATACAAGTATCTTGCATGGGGGGTGGTGATGAACACAATCTGTGCCTCCACCCCTCCTCCACCTCCCACTTTTCCTATCTCCCCACCCCCACTCCAATTACTGTGGGGGAAGGACCACTCTGTGAGCTGAATCCCCTCACAGGTCTCTCATAGATCCCATAATACTCCAACACCCTGATTTGTTTTCATGTCTGTCTTCCCCACTGGTCTGTCAGCATCCTCAGCCCCTGGATGCCAACCTCCAGGGACCCTAGAGCTGGTCTGTGGATGCTGTAGATGGAGGAGGGAGGACAGGAGAGGGAGGGAGGGAGAAGGAGGAGGGAGGGAAGGAGGGAAGAAGAGGGAGAGGAAGGCAGGAAGGGAGCTGGTTCCTTATCTTCTCATTTCTCATTAATGGCTGTGTTAAAGACAATTAACACTTCTTGAGACCATCTCCTACATCCCCACATAGAGGGAAGATGATAAAGAGAGGAAGAACAAGGCAGCCTGCTGTTTGACAAAACTGTCATCAGCATGGTCTGGGGATCCTTCAGAGGAGAGGGTCCTCTCCAGTTCTGGTTGCTTCCAGGAGCCTTGGCATCTCCCAGCAGACTTGGGCAACTTTACCCACTATGTCAACTCTGATCAGGAAATAAATCAATTAAATAAATAAATAAATAAGGAGAAATGAAAGCAGAAGAGGGAGCTCACAATTCTTCTCCTAAGTGATACAGCACTACTAAGCCACACAATTATGTCTTATGTTCAATGTGTGATGTAAATGAACCCGTCACAGATTAGTCCCAGTTGCATAGGGAGCCATCCATGCACTAGGAATCAAAAGACAAGGGAGAGGGGCTTCCCTGGTGGCGCAGCGGTTGAGAGTCCACCTGCCGATGCAGGGGACACGGGTTCATGCCCCGGTCCTGGAGGATCCCACATGCCGCAGAGCGGCTGGGCCTGTGAACCATGGCTGCTGAGCCTGTGTGTCCGGAGCCTGTGTTCCACAACGGGAGAGGCCACAACAGTGAGAGGCCCGTGTACCACAAAAAAAAAAAAAAAAAAGAAAAGAAAAAGACAAGGGAGAGATTATCTATTGTAATTCCAAATCACTCCAGTTTGTTTTTATTTGGAAAAAGAAAAAAAAAGCCATGATAAATCATGTAATCAATGTCAATCAGAAAAACTGACATTATCATAGGATTTACCAGACTAGCCCGTCAAAATAAAACCCATGTGCTATGAAAAGAAAATCAAATCTTGTTTGGTATTGTGAAAAGTAAGATGTTCATTTTTCTATAGTACTTGGATATTTGGAGAAAGGGTGTTTCCCCCTCTAAAGTGTGTCCCGGTTGTACAAATGCATCAGTTATAAACAGAAATGTCGACAGTCTCACCAGACAAAAGATGGTTAGATCCTTTGCGTAAGACCCTTGCCTTGAAGCTTTGGCTCTCTCTCCACTCACGGTTGCTGAGTCTTGGCTCCATCTCTGTCAGCACAGGCACAGCCTAGCCAAAGGTCAGTGTCACCCCCAAGTCCAAGACTCCTCCGTCTCTGGGCAGGGGAAGGAGGAGGGAAGTCCACAAAGGGAGATAAGACTAACTGCTTTGTAACTCCATGAGCCCCTAAAAGCCCCAAGTGAGAAGCATCAGGTGATTGCAACTGGTGATGTGCCCTCCAGCCTGGGAAATGCATGGAAGCTTATTCTTTTCTCTGCAAGAGTCACTCAGAGCAGCTCTTTGGAGCTAGTTCTGAATTCAGCTGTGCCTCATCTCACTTCTTAGGAGAGAGAATAACAGCTGCCCGGTGTGCGCTGGTCTGCAGGGCAAGCAAGCACACCTAGTGTGCAGAGTTAGAAAGACTGTACCTTCTCCCCTTATGGCCATGTTACCAGTCCCCAGCCTCCTTCCAACTTGAAACTGCTAGGAGGGCAGACCTGACTGATGTTCTTTGAGATGGATGTGGCCCTTCCCTTGGCGTCTGTCAATCACTGGGGCAGGTGCTCTCACTGGGAAGCAAGTTGTTCCAAACGCCCATTGAAAAATGGCCAAAAGGAGGTTCAGAGCCATAGGTAGCTCAGTAGATACATACATACACCCATTCAAGCGTGCTCCTGGAGATCATGTAGCGGCTTGGATAATTTTTTTGAAGGGCCAGTTTCCCCTTTGGAACTGGAAGAAATCAAGTGAGCCCTTTCCTGGCACACAGGGAGAAAAGCCTCCTTCTTGGGTGGGGCCTCTGTTGGGAAGAGGAGGAGTGGTGAGTAAGAAGGGCCTTTAAACAGGATGGAGAAGAGCAGGAAACCGCAGACACATCTTTTCAGGCTGCCAAGGGCTGGCCATCCAAACCTTGGTCTTTTTCCCAACACAGTGGGTTTGGACTCTGACAGCCTAGAAGCAAGTCTCAGCCCTGCCCATTGCTAGCAAGTCACCTTAAAGGCCTGTGCCTCCACGTGCTGTGGGCAGAATGAGGGCCCGGGCAGTCTGTTCATCGTTGTCCCCGTGGTACTTGTGCCAGCATGTAAGTGGTGCTCAAGAAATGTTTTGGAAGGGAGTGGGGGAGGTCCTACCACCATGCTTCCCAGTAACCACCTCTCTTCCTATGAGTCTCTTCCAAATATTTCCCCTGGACTGCCTTGCTGCAGCGTGTGCTGAACACTCCTTGCCAAACCACAGGGCAGTGCTGAGCACGTGGCCCTGTTCTAAAGCAATGGCTTTAGAAAGTAGGCAGATTAAAGGAGGGAAAGTGGCAGGGGGGTGGTGGTGGGATGAACTGGGAGATTGGGATTGACATATATACACTAATATTTATAAAATGGATAACTAGTAAGAACCTGCTATATAAAAAAATAATAAAATAAAATTCAAAAGAAAGAAAGTAGGCAGATTAGGTTCTCATTTTAATTGGATTATTGAGAGGGTTGTATCCCTGTCTACTTTCCTTCCTTTTGTTTATTCTTCTGCAGTTGTTTTGGCAAAACATTTGAGTTCAACCCCCCCACAGAACAGTGCTGAGTAACTTGAGTTCACACCTCAGGGCAACTCATTCAGCTCCCAGCGCCCTTCTGCTCCACTCCTGAGCCGGACACGTGGCGTGGCAGGAGGTGGCCAGGCTCACCCAAGCCTTTCTGTGCCCCGCCTCCACCTCGGGAGATATTTGGATTAAAATCCAATAGCTGATTTCCCTGAATATGTCAGGGGTAGCTCATTCTTTGTTGCTCTTGCCTGAAAACAATATTTGCACCTGCCCAAGGTGGTGGCCTCAGCAGGTAGAGGGGTTTATCCTTCCCCAAGGTGAGGGCAAAGACCAGGCCCACCTCCTGGCTCTCAGGCTGGAGGCAGGAGGAACAGCAGCTGCCTGGGACTCCACTCTCTGCCCCAGCTCGCCTCTTCTGACCCACCAGGATAGCAGCCCTGTGTCCCAGAGTCTGAAAGCCCAGGCATTCCCTCCCTGAACTCAGCACCCCGACTGTGGGCTCCCCCATTTTGACATGAATGGGGATCCCCTCAATGAGGGCTCACCCTCACCATTTGGGGCCCCACTGAGAGGTTTTCTTTTCAGAGACCCCTGGCCTCTCTAAGGGCACCCCTCCCAACACTTTCCATCACAAGGTCTTTCTCATCCTAGTGTTGGTTCATTGTCATCATACTTACTTGTGTGTTGTCTGTGTCACTCCACAAGGACAGGGATTTGAATTCCATGAGGCTGAGGTCTCTTGTGCTTTGTTCACTACTGTATCTAGAAAAATGCTTAGCACATAGTAATGTAACCAAGCAGTACCCTATGGGGTCTTCCCAGTACAGACCCCCCCATGTCCTCCACCTGCCTCTTGTTTGTAGTAAAACTTTAGGCTCCCAGGCCCTCCCCGAGTTCCAAAGAATAAATTTAATCAGAGAAGTAAGAAAATGCAGAAACAAAGGAAAACAGTCAAGCGAGACAAAATAGTAATAGTTTAGCCATTAAACAGTCAGGGAACTTTAGTCCCTTCTCAAGGGCTATAGATAGTATTCTGAGCCATGTCCTTTGAACTGTTTTGCAGACACTGAAAACCTCACCAGAGGGAAGAAGTTAACTCTATGCTGACCACCAGCACATAGACCCTAGACCCGTAGTAACCAGAAGGTTGATAATGTTGACTCCCAACTACCTCACCACCAACCAATCAGAAGAATGTCCATGAGCTAACCACACACCCCTCAACCCTCTCCCTCACCCTGTCTTTAAAAACCTTTCCCTGAAAGCCTTTGGGGAGTTTGGGTTTTTTAAGCACTAGCTGCCTAGACTCCTTGTTTGGCACCCTGCAATAAACGCTGCACTTTCCTTCATCACAGACCAGTGTCAGTAGATTGGCTTTATCGTGCAAGGGCAAGTGGACCCAAGTTTGGTTCAGTAACAGTAGGTGACAAACAAATCTTTGAAAGAGTAAGTGAAGGAGCCCTGTCCTATATTGTTATCTTGAAAGGTTTTGTGTTTGGGACTTTTACTTCTTTAATCGAGGTCTCAGCTGTTTATTCAGCTACCTTATAAAACAGTGTTAGGCCCCACCAGAGCCCTCAGCCAGCTGAAGGGGCAAGGCAGGTGGCCTAAGGTCATACTCAGAGTCACACGTTACCTTTCCTCCAGCTGCTGTCATGACAATGGTACAGCAGTGACTGAGCATCCACCAAGGCCCCTGGGACCCAGGAGAGGCCTGGACCAGGCACAGGTGAGGAGTAAAGAAGTTGGCCAGATCCGGAGCCCGCCTGGCCTCCAGGGCTCGGTACTGCCCGCTGCTTCTGAGCTGAGTGGAGCTGCTGCTGTCACCTGCAGAGGGAAGATGAGATGTGCCCAGCAGGGAAAGTGCCTGGGGTTCCCATCGGTCATCGGTAAACCAGCTGTCCTTGTCTTTATCTTCATTGCACATAAAACCAGTCTTTATTAGGCAAATGCCATGGATAAAATGTGTGGTATTACAAATATATAACCAGGCGTACAGCCAAGGAGGCATTCGGTCACCAAGGGGCCAGGCAGTGGTGACTGATCAGAGTTTCGAGTCTGTACTGCCTTGTATGGAAACTTTCTTAACAAGGCAAACCACCTCTAGAAACTCTGAACAGTGATGGGTTCGCTGTGGAGAAAACCCAGTGGCTCCGTGACTGTGGGCAGACATTAGTTCTCTAGATCTCACTTTCCTTGTGTCTATACTGGGGATGATACCAATATCCACAATCGAAGGATTATTGTGAGGATGACGTGAGAGCAAGAGCAGGCAGGGGCCCCACTAGACTGAGTCCTGCACCCAGTAAGGACACAATGCCTCATTCAGAGTCAGGACTCAGGACAGTGCAGGGAAGGGACTTCATGAGCAGCAATGCCCAGGATCCGCCTCCAATGCAAGAAGCATGGGGGTGGGAGGAAGTGACTCAAAACCAAAAACCAGTTCACGACCCCTCTGTCCCTCCCTGGCCATGAGGCCCCGGGGCACATCACATCACTTCTCAATTTCTTAAGAGTGAGTTGAGACCAGCTGACACACGGGCTCCAAAATCTCTGTGGCTCTGACTTTTTGCATTTCTCAAAGTGTTTGGAACTAAGTGCAAGATGGTTTCTGATTTGTCACCCAAGAGCCCAAAGCTAATGCCAAGTGACCCCAAGTGACCTTCACAGACCCCTTTCTGCCTTCTCCCCAAGTTCCTGAACCTGACAAGCTTTCTCACTGCTTCCCAAGGCTTTTTTTTTTTTTCTTTCTGTTTCCTTCCTGACTTCTTTGGCTGCTCAATTTTCCTACTTGATGTGCTTTTCCCAAACTCTCATGTTAGCACCTTCATGGCCCCAACTCCTCTCATTGGAGTTTTCCATCCACATTACACTTTCCCCCCATCTTTTTCAGAGTGAGATCGAGATGCTGTTCTCACCCTCGAGATTCTGTTTCAGCTCTTCGACTGCTCCTCACTTGAAGTGCCTGGTGTTTGAACCACATTCTAGGAGTCTCTGGTTCGTGCCGAGTCCTTTAAGATGTGCCGTAAAATATGAACTAGAAGGGGATCAGCTGGCGAGTGGGTTTTGCGGTTTCCTTTTCCTTCTGTGGTCTGTAGTTCTCCCAGTCAGTTTTCTGTAGGTTTGCTGAACATGGCCTGGCAAACTGGGACCTCTGCCGGAGGACCAGAAGGAGCACCCTGATGGTGAGGACCAGGGGCTGCTGTCCTAGCAGTGAGGTCCTGGAGCAAGTCAGTCCAGCCCCGCAGGCCCCTCCAGGTCCCCCAGGGTCACCAAGGCCCCTCTGGGCAGCAGATAGTTTGTCTCCTGTCAGGGAGAGACAGGGTCTGACCAGCTTGGACTTTGTCCCACACCTACAGGAGAGGCAAGCCCCCCCCCATGGCTTCTGGTCAACTGCCTTCACCTGGAAGTTTAGAGAATGAAGCCCAGATCCACTCCCTTCCCTGTGCATCTCAGGAGAACGTGATGCTCAGATAGCCTTCGAGGTAGCGGTGTTACCCAAAAAAAGTGCAGAGAGGACAAGGAAGGCAGGACAAACACGTGTGTCACCATCTTCCCAGAATCCAGGGCTGCCATCTGTATTCTTCAGGGCAAACTGACCACCCACCTAACTTACCACCCTGGTGTCTTGCCCAGACTGCACGGTGAGACTGGTCTCTTCATTCTCTGGGACAGGTGAGGCCCAGGTACCTGAGGAAGTCCTGGTTTGCTCTTCCTCTAGGCCTTGCACTGTGATGGGAGATAAAGACAAATTATTTAAGTTCCTAACACCCTCTCTCCCCAGATATTTTAAGGTAGAACTTCATAGACTAACTAATGAGAGTGTTCTTCATCTATTTATTCTTAGGGTCAGGGCTTTCTTTATGTGCCTGCTGCATTTTTCCTACTTCCCTTCTTTTTTAAAATTACAAAAAAACTTGTGCCTGCCCAACACTATTTGCAGTGCATGGCTGTACGCGAGGCAGGACGTGCAAGGCAGAGTGGGGAGGCTTCCGCAAGCTGCATGGACTCTACTCCTAGTGGATTTGGGTTTGCAGAGTGCTTTCACCACTTCCCCTGCCGTGTTGCTGCAGCAAATCCCGAGGAAGGGACCGTGGAAATAGGACAGGTGGTGCTCCTACCACAGGTGAGCCTGACCCTCTGTTTGTTCACACACCACAGGGGCCTCTGCAGCTCTGCGAATCCGCAGTTCCCAGAGCTGGATTGAACCCCTGCCCAGGCTTCATCTGCCCAGTCCTGAGCCCACCCAACAAGTCACCAAACTGTGGCCCCTGATGGCTGGTGTGGGATCTACACTGGGTTGGCCCCCTGCCCCCATCTCAGCATAGAGGGTGCCAGGTGTGTTCAGGGAAAGACCCAGAGGTGCTGGGATTCTGTGAAGCTGAGTGCAGCGAGGGTAAGGTGCATGGGCTTAAACACCCCCTCCCTACCCTGGGGCTCTCCTGACACATTTAACCATCCTTACCCTGTATACAGGACAGAGGCTCCCAGAATTTTTATCTTTTGTGGGGTGTTTGGTTGGTTTCCAGCTCTTCACTGTCTCTGCAAAGATCATCCTTATGCCTGTATATTTGTACACTTGTGTAATTGCTTTAGTGGAGTTGTAAAAGTTGGACATGAACTACCAAATTATCCTTAAAAATATTTTTTTGCTTATAAAAGTAGGCCTTCTTATAAGTCTGTAGTGAAAATAAGTTCCTAGAGCCTTTGTTAGGACAACCTGGTGGGACTGCCCCCAATTTACATGGGCTACACTTTGAATTTATCCCCCCCCAAAAGAATTGCACATGTATGTATAAAATTCTAGGAATAACCTAAATGCTTATAAATAAGGGAACGATTAAACAGGGATCGTGTATCCATAACAAGGTATATGGTACATCTTAACATGTACTGGTTAGAAAGAGAGCATGAATCTATATGTATAGACTTGGAAAGAACTTAAGGGTAAAACATGCATGTATAACATTGCACTTATATTTAAAAAGCCACATATCTTATTTCTACATATATTTGTACATATACCTAGAAAAAGGACCAGGAGACACATCAAATTCAGGAGTGGTTGTACCTGAAAAGGAAAGAGGGATTGAGTTGAGGCAAAAGGATGTGGTGGTGAAGGGGGGCACTCATGTCTAATTCTAGGTATCTCTGTGTTCTTTCAACATTTTATACCAACACAACAAAACAAAAAACAAACAAAAACAGCACGCATATATTACTTATTAAAAAAATAAAGCAACTCATTAACCCTAATAAATTGATGTAATAGTACGTTTTTAAGCTTACTTTTCCACCAAATGACTCTGAAAGTGCCTGTTTTCCCACATCTCAACATTGGGCATCAGCCCTTTTAATCTTCAGCAAATACTTTAGCCTAATATTACATTACTATTATTATTATTTTTTTTTTTTGGTATGCGGGCCTCTCACTGTTGTGGCCTCTCCCGTTGTGGAGCACAGGCTCTGGACGCGCAGGCTCAGCGGCCATGGCTCATGGGCCCAGCCGCTCCGCGGCATGTGGGATCTTCCCGGACCGGGGCACGAACCCGTGTCCCCTGCATCGGCAGGAGGACTCTCAACCACTGCTCCACCAGGGAAGCCCTACATTATTATTGTCATTAGCATTGTTTGAAAATGAGGCTGAACGTCTTTTTGTGTGTTTATTGACTACCCATATTTCTCCTTCATGTCCTTTGCCTAATTTTGTATTAGATTATCTCTTAAGGATTTACATTAACCTTCTATCTGTGTGTATGTAGCCTCCAGGCCTGTGCTGCTTTTCTATTGGCTTTTTATCCCCACAATGTAGTGTAATAGAACAAATACCACTCACTGGGGCAATTCATTTAACCCGTCTGGTTCTTAATGTTCTCATAATTGCTTCTAATACTCATCCATCTATTGTGGGCTTACTCTGCCAGGAACTTTGCTAGAAAACTTGTACACACATGATCCCATTTGATGCTTTCAATGATAGTGTCAGGTAACTATTACTACCTCTATTTCACAGAAAAAAATCCCTGAAACTCAGAGAGGGTGACTAACCTGCCCAAGACCACACAGCTGGTAGGTGAAGATAGATTCCAACACTGATTCCACATTCTAGGCCCTTAAATCCCATACTACATTATAACTCTTCATCCCCAGCCCCATTCTCATCCCAAACATGTGGGCTTGGATCAAAGTAAATCTACTGTTACTGATTTTCTTTAAGCTAAAAACATTTAGTACGGGGGAAAAAAAAACATGCTCACTATATGCAAAGCATTGTCCTAGGTGCCTGGGGCAAACACACCAGGACACACAGGACATAACCCCCCCAGACCATGGTGCCCGTAGCCTGGGGTGTGAAGAGACAACTACACAAAGGGAAAAAGCACAGAGCAGGAGGTGCTGAGTATGGAGCAACTGGAAATAGTCAAGTTCACCATTCAAATCTGAAACAATAGTATTATCGCTCTGTGGGGTATAAAGCCCCATTTTATGCAGCAGGTCACATCTCATCACTACAGTGAGCAGACCATTGACAGGAAGTCCTGGAGAGCACAGGGTCCTGACTGTGGGGGGAGAGAGGTCCTCAGGTCCAACTGCTGGCATCACCACTGTGCAGAGGCAGCCCTGGCTGGGTGCTGGCTCACGGATCACCAGCTGCACTCCTGACAGAGCACATCAGCACGCCGCTCCCCGCACACGTTCTCACTCACCCACATCCTGGGTGGGGAGTGGAGGAGGAGTTCCATCACACTGTTACCAGCCCGACCCCCTCTCCATGCAGCCAGCCTAGGGGCTGGCCAGAGAGCTGCTGCTCTGCGGGCCGCCTCCACCTTTCCCGAGCTGTACCCTTGAAACAGTAAGGACGTGCTTGGCCAGAGGTGCCTGGACTCAGCAGCCTCATTTTTAGTGTCTGGAAAGACCTCAGAAAGTCCTTGCCCAAAATAATCTTCCCCATGCCACTGCCAGAAAATCTTCCCCTACTCTCATTTTTCTTTAGAGGATGACAGGGAAGACTGGTGAAAATGCTGGTGTAATCCAGGCAGCTCACTCACTGGCACCCCCTCCCTGCCAAGTAAGAACAGCTTCTCCAAAGGTAATGGAATATGGATCAGATGCATAAAGGGGTGGAAAAGGTCAGGCCAAGAAAGACACAAGCCCAGGCCCTGTCAATTTCACAACTCTTATCTTCTGCAAGGCATGTTTCTAAATGAGGTTCTTAAAGGTAAACCTCCAGGAGGACAGATAAATGCATCACAAAGCGGGCCTGTGGTCCTGACCACATGAAGGCACTTGAAGCCTCAGACAGAAGCTTCTGTCAGCATTTGCCGTGGATGTCTCTTAGAGAAATTCCAGTTCCCGGCTCTGTATCACTTGGGGTCTGCTGTGGGCAAGGGTCTCGGAAAATCACTGACCTATGGGTCAGTGGTTGTCAAGTCCTGTTCTGCTTCTGCCCAGGCTGCCTGGCACTCAGGGGCCGGCTCACAAACATTATCCTCCTTCACCCGAGGAGCGGCATCATTTAGGTCACTTCCCAAGCTCATCTTACGCCTTTTGTCATCTTTGTCGCACTTCTTATCACTTCTCCTCACCCTTGTTGATAACTCATTAGACAATGTGATTGAAAGCACTTTGTGAATTAAAAAATGTCCTACAAAACCAGTATTAAATGCTTAGCTATGCAGGATCACAATCATGACTCAGGGCTCCTGACCGCTCCACTAGGTCAAGTGGAGCCTGGAAGTAAGGAATCAGGCCTGGGAAAGGAATTGCTGAGAGAAGATAGAGGGAGATGAAAGATGTACAGCTGCTTCCTATTTAACAACCCATGGGTCCTGGTGAAGGAGCACAGGTTTAAGGTTAAAGCCACCCAGAGATGGCAGAGTCAGGGACAGAGCCCTGCAGTAGACTCCTAACACAACCTCCAGACTTCTCTTGGATTTGGCCCAGCCATACAGAGACCTCTTTGCTTCTGGTGACCATATTTCACAAACCGAAAAAAGACAGACCATAATCTTTAAGTAGCATCAACCTCAAGGGATAATAGGCTGGAATATTTGCAGTCAGGACTTTCCTCAAGATGCTGTGTGGGAAAGTCATCATACCTTTGTAATCTTGGCCATGTGCACCCATTTTAACTGTCTGTGCTTGGTGGTATGGTCTTTGGGCTGTACACTCATCAGAGTTTCTTGTTTCCCATTCAATGCTTGGCCACATACTAACAGAGACTGCACAGCTAATGAAGTTGAGCTGTCAGGAATCGCTTGGAAAAAACTGGATTCCAGAACCCACAGTGTTAGACTCCAAGCCCTCACTTTCTGTTGATCAAACCCCAACAATCCCACTCTATTTGGACATTTATTTGGTCATCTGTTTTTTTAATTGACCACATTGGCTATAGTCATTTTCTATTTAAGTATCAAAGATTTAACTTTGAATCCCCTACCCTCCTTCCTGTGAAGATGACCAGGGATGTTGACATGTCTTAGTCAAGTATGGCTCAAATGACACAATGTTAATCATGTTTTATAAGGCTAGTTACTATTTATATTCTGTGTGCCTAATATATGGGCCAATTTCAACCAGATACAAACATACCAGCTTTAAGAGCACCTGCAGGCTTTGAGGTCAGACTGACATAGGTTTGAGCCTCAGCTCTGCCACTTTCAGCTGTGGGATCATGGTCATGTTGTTCAGTCTTTCCCAGACTCAGTTTTCATGTCTATAAAACAGGGACAAGAACCTCATGTGAGGACCGTCAGTGAAGAACCACAATATAACATCAAATACTTCACCATATAACATACATAAATATTAGTTTCATCTTCCCCTACCCTCTCTCATAGAAAATTAGTCTCCTCTACTTAAATTCAAACATTCTATCTTCTTACTAATTTTACATTCCTTCCAAATAGGAAACAATGGGATAACTAATATGTCATGTGTAAAGCATTGTGAGCTTTTGCAGGGAATGGAACTCACTCCATGGAGCATTAGGAAGAGAGACCATCATTACGTTAACAGGAAAGTTCAGGGCTACCAGCCCTGGGAAGGCCTTTCCTGGTCCAGTCAGCTTAACCCAGAAAAGCAGCCAAATAAGGGCTAGAAACATCATGCAACCCACATAAATACTTCCAGTGTCGCAAAACCCAGGTTAGTAAGAGGTTGGGATCAGCTAAAGAAATGTATTGGCTCCCCAATTTCTGCCTTATTGACCTTGAACTTGCCTGTAAAAGGCCTAACATTGTTGAGGGGCAGTACTTGCAGCTCAGCGTTGAATGAAAGCACCTTCCTCTAACGAGGGGCTTCTTAGAGCCCCATCGCAAAGGACAGAGATGGCCCTTCCTGGGGGCTCTGCCACTTCCTCAGTCTGGGCTGCAAGTGTGTTTCCTGCCAGCCCTCTTCTGACCAATGACTCATAACTTCTTTGCTTCCACTCAGCCTCCAAGCTTAGTAAAGCAGCCCCCTTCCTTATAAATGGGGTGTCTCACAAAGTCTCATTTGTGAACCTGATGGCTGGACCAGGTCCCCACTTGCCTGCAGCCGAATGACTCTTGATGGTTAGGGTTCCTGGTGTGCAGGCTGGTCTCTCTAACTGGGTTTCCCTTGGACTGTTTGCAGGGAGGGTTTTTTAAGCTGGGTTGTTATCTCCTGCAGGAGAGGCATGTTTTCATGCTATTTATTTCGCTCTCTCCCTGACCATCCCCACCACATCTAATAACACATTTCTCAGAGCCAAGAGTATATGCTGCGCTGAATGCAAACATCTCAAGATTCAGTTGGGCCCTGGAATTCTCCTTCACCATTTTGGGACAACCCATATCAAAAACTGAATCAGTGCACATCCCTTGTTTCCAAGAAAGGAGAAAGATTGTGTGCGATGACAACAGCAACAATAGCGGAAGCAAAAACATCTCCATCTATCAGGGTCTCCTCTGGGACAAGAGCTACGTGAGGAGCAAAGCAGCTGCATTTTCCAAATGCTCTGCCTGGTGGCAGTCTTCTCCTAGGACTGTCGCCCCTGCTTCTCTCCTGTCCTCCAAGGACTGCTTCAGCCACACGGCTCTTGCAGCTGCCCTACTAGGTCAGGCCAAGTTCAAGGAGGGAGTTGTTCAAACCTTCAACTCAGAAAATGTCCCATTTCCACTGTATTGGGCTGTCTTAGGAATAAATGCAACTAGAAACCAGCCAAGCAGCATCAGGCTCTGCAGCGTCCCCATGACTCGCTTCAGAAAGCCTGAAACCTGGGTGCTGAGAGGGCTCGGAAGCTGTGACTCTTCCACTGCAAGCACACCCAGCACCCAGGCCTTGGTGCATCAACACCTTTCTCCAGAAAAGGAGCCAGGTCTGCAAAGAGAAATGGCTGATTCCAGTGCAGGGGCAGGAAAGGTACAAGATGAGACAAAAAGTAAGGAGGTCCTCAAAGAAGGATGGGGACATGTCAAAAGACACAGAAGCCAGCTTGAAGAGGCTCCCCCTGGCCAAATCTGCAACAATCTGGGCATCAAACTTCTAAACTTTTAAATGGTAGTATGGATTATAATCCATTGAATAAAATAATAATTTATGAATCCATACTGAAAATATATAGACAGACCAATAGACTGAGAGATAGTTGAGAAGAGCAAACTCTACTGTAGAATGCCAACTAACACATGTAGAAGGAAAGATGGTATTAGAAAATTACAGTTGCAACCATTATAACAAAAAATGTTTCAGGCAGGAGTCATCAGTGGGTGCTAAACCTGGAGGCTGAAAGTTTGATGAGCAACAGGATATTTACAGTCTCCTACTTGTTCCCCACAAAATACTTATTAATTAAGGGAGAAATAATAACTTTACAGTGGATAAAACTGGCAGACACTACGTTAATCAATGCTCAACAGAGACACCACCAACATAGAAACAAATGGCTATCTGTGTGTCCTGCTAGGGTGCCCTGAGCAGGAAACATCACTCCAGTGGTACTTATGCCAAAAACCCATAACCTGATTCTAACAGTGACAGGAGAGCAAACAAAACCAAGTTGAGGGGTATTCTACAAAATACTGACCTACAGAATTAAAAACTGTCAGTGTGACAAAAGACCCAAATAAACAAATTAATTAAAAGGTTGAGGAAGTGTTCCAGATTAATGGAGATGTGACAAATGAATGCAGTATACACATGATCTGGGATTGGATTCCAAATTGCTATCAGTTGCATTGAGAAAATCTGAAAAACATTTGTATGTAAGATAATTTTAAATTTCCTCATTTTGACCACTATATGGTGGTTATGTAAGTGAATGTCCTTGTTCTTAGGAAATACACACTGAAGTATGAAGTACTTAAGAGTAAAGGGGCATGATGTCTGCAACTCACTTTTAAACAGTTCAGAAAGGAGATGATGTATGGATGGATGGATGGTTAGAGATGATAGGTATAGAGAGAGAGACAGATGTAGGAAATGCTACAGCAAATGTGGCAAAATGAACATTTGGTTAATCTTGGTGATGATATGGAATTCTCTGTACTATTCTTACAAAGTTTCTATTAAGTGTGAAATTATTTTAAAACAAAAAGTTTTAAAAAAAAACAAAGCAAAACATGACAAGTGAAAAGGAAGATACTAAAAAAATATATGCAGGATGGGAATATAAAGTGGTACAGCCACTCCAGAAAGTAGTTTGGCAGTTTCCTAAAAACCTAAACATGTACTTACCATATGACCCAGCAATTGAACACTTGGGTATTTATTCCAGAGAAAGAAAACTTCTGTTCATAAAAAGCCTGTACACAGATGTTCATAGAAGCTTTGTGTATAATAGCCCCAAACTGGAAAGCACCAAAACATCCTTCAATAGGTAAAAAATCAAAGAAGCTGATGCAGTCACATCATGGAGTACTACTCAGCAAAGGAACAAACTACTGATCCACACAACAGTTTAAATGGATCTCAAGGAAATCAGGCTGAGTGCAGAAAGTCAATGTCAAAAATTTACGCACTGCATGATTTCCATTTATATAGCATTATCGAAATGACAAAATTGTAGAGATGAAGAACAAATTAGTGGTTGCCAGAGGTTGTGGGTGGAGGGAAAGAAGGAAGTGGCTGTGAGTATAAAAGGACAACACAAGGGATCCTTACGATGGAACAAGTCTGTATCTTGACTGCGATGGTGGACACATAATCTGCACATATGATAAAACTGCACAGAGCTACACACACACACACACACACACACACGTGTGTGTGAAATGGGTGAAACTTGAAGAAGCTGTGTGGATGGTACCAATGACAGTTTCCTGGTTTTGCTATTGTACTATAGTTAGGAAAGGTGCTAACTCTGGGGGAAACTGGGTGAAGGATGTGCAGTACCACCCCGTACATTTCTTTGCAACTTTCTGTGAATCTATAATTATTCCAAAATAAAAAGTTCAAACCAAGAAAACAGCAAGCCCCCGACAGAGCTTGTATGGGCTGCCCTGCTGACACTGCCATGACCTCTGCTTCCAAGAGATGTCCCTTGGGGAGTCTGGCCTGAGTGGTGTCCTTTCTTCTCACTTTATCTGGCAGCCCCACAGCTTTGCATGAAGTCTCAACCCCCTTCACTATGTAACTTATCGCTGGGGAACAGATGATGGAAGCACAGGGCAGAGACCTAGAGAAATCTGGGTATGACCTTTAACAATACTGGAGCTCACATTGGATTAAGGGCTTTGAAGTTAGGCTGCTTGGGTTCAAATCCCAATCTGTCTCTTGCTATCCATAAGGCCCCAGATAAGATGCTTACCCTTTTGTGCCACAGTTTTCTTATCTATGAAGTGGGAGTGATGATAGTCCCTGATCATAGGTATATGATGTATATCATACTGTGTTTGTACCTATAAATCTTAGATCAGTACCAGACACCTAGAAAGAGTTAATAAATGCTAGTTGTTACTTATAATACAAATAAAAACAATTGTTTACCATTATTATATCTCTCTACAGGTTTAATCATTCCTATTTTACAATGAAGAAGCTGGGACTTAGCAAAACTAATTAGCTAGTGTAGATCGACTAGTGACAGAGCTGAGATCCAAATCCAGAGCCTCCAAGTACATGCCCTTTCCAATATGTCTGTCTGAGTCAGTGTGTGTGGAAGCCTTACCAGAAAGAGGAGGAGGGGAAAAATTCAGAAAGCAGAGAAAAGGAGAAAGAATAGATTATATTCTAGGAAAAAAGATGTGAAAGAACATCTCAACTGACTTACACTATAAAGGAAATTTACGTGCCCACTATTATGAGTTCCTAAGGTAGGGAGCCTCTAGGGTTGGTGAATTCAGTGGCTCAGTAATGTCATGGATCGTATGGGTCTATCTTTCGACTCTGTGTTGTCAATTCAAAATTCAGTCAAATTAGGAAAATCATAAATGTTTGTCCTTTGGAGTAAACAAATTATAGAGGCTGTGAAATTCCATGCCAGGGCATTAAGTAGGTTTTCAGATCACTTTTGAGCACAGAGGAAATAGCAACACTTCAGAAGCTTAGTTTGATAAGTTTTTTCTTAAAGTACTTGCTAATGGCTTCACTAAAATTTGAAGAAGCTCATGTAACCAAAAAGGTTTTCCCAGCATATAACATGTCTGTAAAAAAAAAAACAACAACAAAACTTTCAAGTTAATCTTTCACCTATTAAATATTGTTCCACTGTGGATTTCTTTTAAAGAGGAAAAGGGTATTAAAAACTTACAGTAGAAATATTTTACTAGCTTTTTTATCCTATCCTCTCTGTTTTCTCAAGAGAAAAACACTAAAAGCAAAATGGGTATTTTTACTTTACATATAATCCAGTGATATCAGCATTGTTCTTGCTATCATTTTGAATAGGTGATGCTTTGAGGGGTTGCTTCCAAATCTACCTCCTCTTTCCCCAATGAGAAAACCTCCACTGCACTATCTGGTTCTGCTGCTCCATTAGGCATTCATATTCGGAGAGAAAAGACTTATTAGCATACCTCTGCAGATTCAACATCAGCAATTCCACTTGCTTCACTGCCCTCAGATTTTGCTGTGGAGGTTTGACCTTTGACACTGAAACTCATGTAACTAAGTTATAAGCATGCTTACTAGTACCCTAGCAGGGTTTGATGGTGACCTGACTTCTCAGACAGGGACCATGCCAGATGTTTAACCCAAGAACACAACAAGCTCCTTGAAATGGCTTGAAGGCCCCTTTCAATTGAGAAGCCCTTCTCGGTTTAATGCCTTTGCTGGAAGATGGTCATGGGTGTCCAGTTCTTGCTCCTGCTGGGGGACAACTAAGCAAACTGCGAAATGTCATCACCAAGCTCCCTGAGTGGATTAGCAGCTCCAAAGGGCAACACACATCTCTAAGTCGTCCTGTAAAGTGACCCCAAAGTGTGACTTGTCACATCATCCTGGGCTCATTTACCCTCTGAAGGGCAGAGGGCCGCTTTGCCTGATGCACAGCAGGTTTAAGCTCACGGATAATCCAGAGCATGTTCTGAACAATAACTGGTTCCAGCCAAGTCATGGTCCCTGCAGGGCCTGCCAGGGCAGAAGCTCGCCTGCCCTTGGGTGGGTAGGGGGAACAGGCAATGGGAGGTATTTTTCACCAGGAAGCAGGTCACCATGTCCCCGGAATAAGACCTCTGTGATTCTGCTACTAATCTGGTGCCTGTAACCTTGAAAGGCTGAGGCATTTCTGAAACACTTCCACTCGGCATATAAAGGGTTGAGGGCCTGAGGTTTCAGTACAGGCTGTGGACTTTGCAAACCCTAGAGCTGCAATACTCACCCTCCTTGACACTGTATCAAGACAGCAGCAGATTCATCTCAAAGGTAAAGGATTTTGAACTTGAGTGTGCCTGGGATGGAAGTTCATCTTGCATTTCTTGGGGGAAGCAAATGGATAGACTCCTTGTAACCCTGTCTTTTTCAGCCACTGGGGTTCATCTTTCCCTCTGAACGCTCACCTCGCATCTGCTTGGGAATGACTTAGAAATCTTAATGGGGCTTTTCCATATCTAATTTATATATTTAAGTGATGCATTCAAAACAAGCTAAACTCTGTGAGAGCACCAGAAATCAGTACCAGTGTTCATTTAACATGGCACTGATAAGATGAAATCTTGTAAATGAAAACAGTGCATATGGAGGGAGAGATGCTAAAACCCCCAGAGGAACCAACATCCTCAAGGAATGTTCAGATAGAGACTCTCAACCACAGTGGGCTCCTCAGAAGACTGATGCTTAAGAGGATGTGCTAAATTCTGGTCTTTGTAATTCTGAAGCAGAGCTTCTTAAACTTTCCTATGCAAGTGAATCATCTAGGGATCAGGTTAAAATGCAAATTTTTTTTTTTTTTTTCTTTTTGCGGTATGCGGGTCACTGTTGTGGCCTCTCCCGTTGCGGAGCACAGGCTCCGGATGCGCAGGCCCAGCGGCCATGGCTCACGGGCCCAGCCGCTCCGCGGCATATGGGATCCTCCCAGACCGGGGCACGAACTCGTGTCCCCTGCATTGGCAGGCGGACTCTCAACCACTGCGCCACCAGGGAGGCCCTAAAATGCAAATTTTGATTCAGATTTTGGTCTTGATAAACTTTGCATTCATAACAACTCCTAGGTGATGCCAGTGCTGCTGGTCCATGCGACAATTGAGAAGCAGGGTTCAGTGGTGTTTCAGGGATGGTAAATAATCTTTAGACTTTGCAATGACTGAATCTTATCAAATAGCAAAAAGTCAAAAATAGTTCTGTTGTTTTTAAATTTTGATTTTTATATTAACATAGAGCAAAATGACTCTTTTGTGTGTTCTCAGTTCTAAGAATTTGCTACACATTCAGCTCTGTGTAACCACCATCACAATCAGGATACAGAACAATTACATCACCCCCTCCCCCACCACACACCAGTTTCCTCATGCTATGGCTTTGCAGTTATACTCTCCCCCTACCTCTAACCCCAGGCAATTATTATAGCCTTGTCTTTTTGAGAATGTCATATAAATGGAATCATAGAGGGTATATAGTCTACTGAGATTGGCTTCTTCCACTCAGCATGAATGCCTTTGAGGTTCATCTAAGTTATTGAAAGTAGCAACAGTTTGTTCCTTTTTATTACTGCACAGTATTCCATTCTATGGATGTTCAACAGTTATTCACACATTCAATGACTATTGGTTGTCTCCACATTTTGGCAATGACAGATAGAACTGTGTGTGGGTGTATAGGTTTTTGCTAGAACGTAAGTTTGCATTTCTCTAAGCTAAATAACTAGCAACGGGATTGCTGGGTCATATGGTGGGAATATGTTTAACTTTATAAGTTATAACGTATGAGAGTTCCAATTGCTCCATACCTCTCCCCTCTAGCACTTGATATTGTCAATATATAAATTTTTATTTTGGCCATTCTTATAAGGATGTAGCAGTATCTCTGCACTTTTCATTTAATTGGTATTTCCCTAGTGGCTAATGATGTTCAACATCTTTTAACATGCTTAATTGATATCTGTGTATCCTCTTTGGTGAAGTGTCTGCTAAAGTGTTTTGCCCATCTTTTAACTGGGTTGCTTGCTTTCAAATTGTTGAGTTTTGAAACTTCTTCATATATTCTGGACGCAAATCCTTTATCATATACATGATTTGCAAATATTTTTTTCTCAGTTTGTATCTTGTCTTTTCATTCCTTTTGGAGAGCAAAATTTTCTAATTTTGGTGAAGCCCAATTTATTAGTTTTTCTTTCATGAAGTGTGCTTTTTGTCATGTCTAAGAACTCTTTGCCTAGCCTCAAGCCACACAAAAAAATGTCTCCTATATTTTCTCTTAAACGTTTTATAGCTTTACATTTTATATTCGATCTATAATCCATTTGAGTTAATTTTTATATAAGGTGTGGGGTTTAGGGGGTTTTTGGTTTGGGTTTTTTTGCATATTGGTATCTTATTGTTCCAACACTATTTGTTGAGACATATCTCTGATGTGTCTTTTTTTTTTTTGCCGATATCACACATCTTCATTATTGTAGCTTTATAGTAAGACAAAATCAGGTAGTGTAATTCCTTCAACTTCATTCTTCATTTTCAAATGGGCTTTAGTTACTCTAGTCCTTTTGCATTTCCATAAGTTTTATAATCAGTTTGTCTTTATCTATTTTTAAAAATCCAATTTGGATTTTTATTAGAATTGCAAATATCTACAGATTAATTTTGGGAGAATTGATATCTCTGCTATGTTGTCTTCCAATCTATTAACATGATATGTCTCTGCATTTATTTAAGTTTTCTTTTATTTCATTCATCAGCATTTTGCAGTTTTTAGCAACCATATTTTGCACACGTTTTGTTAGATTTATATCTAAGTATTTAATTTGGGGGGAGTTATTGTAAATGGTATTGTCTTTTTAATTTCAATTTCCAATTGTCCACTGGTAGCATATACTCATTTCTATGCATTAAACTCATATCCTGCATCTTTGCTAAACTCACTTACTAGTTCCAGGAATTTATTTTTTGTGATTTGCTTCATGGGCACTTGAATAGAATCTGTATTCTGTCGTCACTGAATAGAGATCTATAAATTACACTGAGATCTAGTTGGCTGCTGCTGCTGCCCAATTTTTCTACATTGGTGATTTCCTCTCTACTAAGTTCTGCTGTTTGGGATCAGATCCACACATGTGCAGCCCACAGGCCAGCCTAGGCACTCATGAGCAATTTTTAAGGATACCCACCTCTGTGGTATCCCTGGTAATTTCCAATTCCCTGGACCCCCCTTTTTCAATCCTCTGGCCAGAAACTTAGGGCTTTAGTTACCTGCTCTGCTGTGCACTTCTGGAGGCTGCACCCACACCTGGGTTATGTGCTGAGAGGACAGAGAGAGAGAGAGAGAGAGACAGAGAGAAAAGCAGCGAGGGTCTGCTCCATCCAGTAGGACAACAGCTCCTCCTATCAGAGCAGGTGGGTTTTGCGTCTCTGCAGGCCCTGCTGCTGGTCAATTCCATGCTGCTGCCAAGCTCCCTCGCCTTGGAATTTCCTGGAGACCTGCAAGAATAGGGAAAAGGAAAACTAGTGATTTCCCTCATTCTCTGAGCATCAGGAGTCTCCTTTCTTCCTAGAATCAGAGGACTGCTTGGAGCTCTCTCTCTGTCCACATTCCCACTTCTGAGTTTCCTGTTGACTTGAGTCTGAACTGGGGATACCAGAATAAAAATAGAAAACGTATCGCCATTCAATGGTAATCGGAATTCTGGCCTTCTTCTCCAATCCACCTGCTACTGTTTACTTCTTGGAGTCCACAAGCAGTTGCACTGAGTATTCTGTCCAGGCTTTGGAGCTGCGTTCTTTGGAGAGACGGGTAGAATGTGCTTCCTCCATTTTATCTGGAACTGGAACCCTGTTTCAAACCATGATCTTTATGAAGCTTTTTAAAATGTCGTTAAAAAAAAAAAAAAGAACCATGAAATAGTTGCTCTTATGAGGTGCTGGGTATGCAAGAAGTACGTTGGTGTGCAGTGAGCCACACTAGCCGAGAGTCACAGGAATAATTGATACGTCAAAATTCTTCTTAAAATAACTCTCACATTTCTCAGTTTGGGTTTAATACTCTGAGTAACCAGAGACTTAGGAGATTAAATGGTTGGCACAGCAATTAGTGTTCACAATGGACAAATGTGCCTTTGTTTCAGTTGACTCACTAACATCATTTGGCACTTTGTGCAGCACAAATGCCTCACAGATGGTGACAAGTTCAACACACTTTGTTTAACTGAATTCTGTGAAGGTGTTACACACTGTCGTTCTCTTTAAGCACTCATTAATTTTGTGAAGTAAAGTTCATAACTGTCATTGAAGTTATGGCTTTTCTGGGTTGGTGGTGATTGACTGGAAGGAATACTATTGATTCTCTTGAGAGGAGTGTGGTCTGGTGGATGATATTCTTAGCTGAGCAGATACAGATGAATAGAGCCATTTATTTATCAGGGACAATCCCCTTTGTTTCCGAAGGGCTTTCCAACTATTGATATCTTTCTCAACACATTTCTGCAAGGTAGAGAAGTTGTCCACATTTTAGAAGCCAGAAAACCAAAACACAAATGCTCCCAGAAACATGTATTACCCGTGAAGGAATGGGCTAAACCCTAACAATGAGATGCTGGATCTCCCAGGAGGTTAGAGCTGGGGAGCTTGGATGAATCTCCAGTCCAAAGACAGAAGACAATTTTTCTCCCCGCTTATTTTATTTTATTTTTAAAATATTTATTTCTTTTATTTCTTTTATTTTTGCTGCGCCGGGTCTTAGTTGCAGCACACGGGATCTTTTTGTTGCAGCATGAGGACTTCTTAGTTGCAGCATGCATGCAGGATCTAGTTCCCCGACCAGGTATTGAACCCAGGTCCCCTGCATTGGGAGCGTGCAGTCTTACCCACTGGACCACCAGGGAAGTCCCTTTCTACGTTTACTTAGGCATAACTTGTGTGTAATAAAATCCACCTGCTTTAGATGTACAGTTTGATAAGTTTTGGCAATTGTATACAGTTTTTTAACCATCATGAGAAGCAAGATACAGAACATTTCCACAACCTTAAAAGGTTCCCCAGGCCCCTTTGCAGTCAGTCCCCTCCCTCACCTCGACCCCAGGCCACCCCATCTGCTTCTGTCACTCTGGTTCTGCGGGGCTCTCACCACAGGCCTCTGCACAGTCCACTTCCTGCATTCTGGGTGCTCCTACCCACCCATTCATCCTGCGTGTCCCTGCCCCTAGGAAGCACCCCGAAGCCCTCAGACCAAGCCGGTGATTTCAAGGTTCCCCTCACTGGCCCCACAGACTTTCCCTCAATGCCTCAAGCACTGCCACAGGGACCACTGCCACTTCCAGGCCAGCTCTTCAGGATAAAGACAACTTGGAGATGGGGGGCATTTATTCAATTCAACAAATATTTATTGAGCACCAGTACATGTTTTAATATATTTAAATAAAACATAGGATAATCACATTTCCTAAAAACTCTGGGGGCTTACTGCAAGGTCAGTTGGATCTCTACTCTTTTGCCAGGAAAGTATGAGATCACTGAGCACTTCCAGGGGATAAGAAAGTCACTTTCCTCCTCCCTAGGGGACAGCTGGGGGCAGTGGGTGGGGCCTAGGCCCTGAGTATGACAGCTGCCCCACTTACCAGCTGTATGACCTCGATAAAGCCAAATTGCTACTCAACTTTCTTACCTGCAGAATAGTGCTTACCTTTCAAGATGGCTGTTGCTGTGACATCCCTATGCTCAGCCCTCACTACCTCAGCATCCCTGGGGCCAGCTCTGACCCAGATGTGACCATCACATAAGAGGACAGGATCAAAGACCGAGTTCTCACCTTGGCTGCACATTAGAATCACAGGGGGCGCTTTTAAAAATCCTGACACCCAGGCCACATCCCAGGCTGATGAAATCAGACTCCCTGGGGACTGGCATTCGTTTTTTGTAAAGCTCTCCAAGTGATTCCAAGGTCAGCCAAGGTCAATAGATACTGATCCAGAAAGAAAAGAGAAGTAGAATTATTTCATGTCTATAGAAAGAAAGTTGGGAGAGGTTGTGTCGATTACTTATTGTTAATTATTACACTATGTCCTATACAGTTTGAGATTTTAGAACTACAAAAGTTATATTTATTCAGAACTTGGTAAACTGTGAAACAACTGAATATTCATGATCAAATTTAATTTTCAGAGAAATTTTAAAGATGAGGAGTCTGAGGCCTGGAGAACTTATTGTCAAACAGAAGGTGCATCAAGTTAATGGACAAATAGGTCTGCAGTGGATGTCTGGCTTCAAACCCCTCTCCGCTTCCACCCTGCCCCACTGCCCTTGTCAGTCCCTCTGGGAGAGCTGTGATCCAGACCTTCATGCCGATTCCAGACCCAGGTGTCCAGACGCCCCTTCAGTACTTCCCCTTGGATGTTAGCGACCAGGCAACTCAAACTCTGTCCAGCACTGCTCAGGGTCACTCTGCATGGCCCTCCTCCTCTGGTTGCCCATCTTTGCACAGGTACAGCCAGTGCAGCTCCACTGACATCCCTCACCTTTGTTTACCACGTGGCGCTGACCACCTCCAGAATGCCTTCATCACCCTTGCCTCGACCACCTGGTCATAGCTCCTCCCTGGACATTTCCAGTAGCCCACTAACTCCTTTCCCGCACCCTCTCTCACCCTCCAGCCCCTGCTTTTGACTTGTCTGCTAGACCAACCAAGGTCTCGGAGTTGGGCAGGGGTTTCTTCATGTAAAAAAGTGACCATTTTTGAGTATCTGATATGTATGATTTCACACACAAGCGTGTGCACGCACACAGGCACGCACACACCTCAAAGCTGCTTGCTCGGTTGTGTCAGATGTTGGGACCGTTTTCTGTGACAAACCTCTTTAGTAAAGGGCTTGAAAACATTCAGAAGTGTGCAGCCTGCCTTCTGCCAGTTACAGTTGTGGGACCACAAGCAAATTCTATCACTCCTCAAATGTCTCACCTTTAAAATGAGGAAGGGAATGTTGACTCATGGGGATGTGGTGATAACTAAAGACATAAAATGCCTGTCACACACTACTTGCTGATAAAAAGCCGAGGGGCCATTCATCTGTAAGGAGGAAGGAAGGACAGAGCTATTTGCTAGGTGCCTGTGACACGCCAGGCTCCAGCAGGGAGCTTCTGCCTTCACATCCCTGGATCCTGTCAACAAACCAGTGTATCCCCCCGTGAGGTCCTGTGCTTGACCTGGGTCTCCCTCAGGTAAATAGCAGGGTCTGTACCTTCCAGAGTCCAAGAGAGCGTGTTCTACGGGGGTTCGGCTGATATTTTCTTTTTCAGGGGATGAACAATCAGTACGTCCGCCGGGAGGTCTTCTGCCGGAACACCTGTCACGAGCTCAAACGCTTCTGGGAAAGAGAAATTGGCAAACAGACTTACTACCGAGAATCAGAAGAGCATCGCCTGGGAAGAAGTGCACTGGGAAAGTATGTGGCTTGTCTCTTTTTTATTATTGATAATTAATTTTTAAAAATAGACTTTAATTTTTAGGGCAGTTTTAGGTTCACAGCAAAACTGAGCAGAAAGTAGAGAGCTTTCATACAGCCCCTTCCCCGCCATACACAGCCTCCCCTACCAGCAACATGCCCCACCAGAGAGGTGCATCTGTTACAATCCATGAACCCACATTGACACATCATACCCACACTTACTTGTCTGTTTTTTAAAAGCAAAATTGATTTCCACAGAGGAATGCTAGATGGGCATCCTAGAGGACATAATTATTTTGATTTTCCATGCATATGGTCCTGTCACCATCTATGGTTATGGGCAGTAATTTTAAAAATTCTTTAGGACTTCCCCGGTGACTCCATGTTTCCACTGCAGGGGATGCAGGTTCAATCCCTGGTGGGGGAATTGAGATCCCACATGCCGCACGCTGGCAAAAAATAAATAAATAAATAATAATAATAAATTCTTCTAAGCTAACAAATGTACACTCTAGTTCTTATCTGTATAAACAGAAAAATCTCTCCTCTCTGTCACCATTTCTAGTGTGTGAGGGTTACACTAAATTTGGGGAGCAGATCAGCAGATGTATCCGTGAAGAGCAATCAAGCAAAGGAGACAATGACCAATTAATTCTCAGTGCTCGTTTGGGTAAAGACACAGGATGTCCTGCGTGGTTCTATGAAGAGGGCCAATGGCCTCTCAGCCCTCTGGTGTGCACCCCTATTCTAACCAAGCAAGTTGAGTGGAGAGCAGTAACTCACATGAGCAGACCAGGGCTGCTGTCTCTGGAAACAGTGGCACCTCACCACACTCACACCTACTGCCTCTCGATGACTCCAGGGGGTCACTCACAGGACACAGGGAAGGACAGGTCGGGTTGTCTACCCCCTCATAGGGAACAGCTCAGCCGCTGTCTGTTCACTAAGACCACAACTAGTGTGTATCCAGTTGCTGGTGGGGCAGGTGTGTGCTGGCCCAATGGCAGGGCCCATGACTCCATACTGTCAGTCCATGGTTGCCGGGCTGAGAACATGCATGAACTCACAAGAGTTATATTCACTGTTACCTTCCAAAACCCCGTCCTGAGCCCTAGAGGCGAACCCAGCCTCTTCCACATGCAGAGACCTGCTCAGCCATATTCCTGGCCACAGGCAAGAAAAAGCAGGCTGTCCTACCTGCTGAGGCGTTGTGTTAGGGCATCTTGTCCAGGGATTCTCAGAGAAGCTGAGTCAGGTGGCCAGTCATCTGGGGAGTCCCTGCCATCTTCCTCCCTCGAGGCCAGACCACTCAGCATGCTGCACACCAGAGGCCACACTGAGGCCTGTGCCACGTGTGTGTCCCCCGGGGCAGTACACAGAAGGCCTCAGGTGGAGTGAAACTGACCTGCGGAAGATGCAAAAACCTTGTCTCTAAGCAAGGAGTAAGCCAAGGGGTGAATAAAATAAGCTCTGAAACAAACTGTGGTTTATTAAAACATTAAAATATATGTGTGCAAGATCTCTCCATGCACATAGATAAGACTGCAGGAAAGACACTTTCGGTTGGTGGGGTCGCAAAACTCTAACTTCTTATTTATCCTTCTCCTGCCTCTTCTAATCTGAACCTCGGCAGTCTGGCTCCAGAGACTCTCTGCTCCTCACCACTACTCCATGTTGTCCCTTCATAAATTGTAGAAGACAGTTCTGGTTCATTAGGTCGTTCTGAGGCTTGAATAAGAAAATGTGCCTAGAGACTTCCCTGATGGTCCACTGGTTAAGACTCTGCCTTCCAATGCAGGGGGTGCAGGTTTGATCCCTAGTCTGGGAGCTAAGATCCCACATGCCTCGTGGGCAAAAAACCAAAACATAAAACAAAAGAAATATTGTAACAAATTCAATAAAGACTTTAAAAATGGTCCACATCAGGGCTTCCCTGGTGGCGCAGTGGTTGAGAGTCCGCCTGCCGATGCAGGGTACACGGGTTCGTGCCCCGGTCCGGGAAGATCCCACATGTCATGGAGCAGCTGGGCCCATGAGCCACGGCCACTGAGCCCGTGCGTCCGGAGCCTGTGCTCCACAACGGGAGAGGCCACAACAGTGAGAGGCCCGCGTACCACAAAAAAAAAAAAAAAAAAAAAAAGGTCCACATCAAAAAAATCTTAAAAAAAAAAAAAAAAAGAAAGCGCCCAGCATGGAGCAGGGCCCAAGGTCAGGGCTCACAAATGTCAGGTCCCCTGCCTCCTCCACACTCCCACTTAATCCAGGATTGAATATAGCAGCAGCAAGATGCCAAAGGAAGAGCCCTCCGGATGAGAAGCAAGTCTCCCTGTGCCTCAGTTTCCTCCTTGTTATTTTTATCATAGAGAAACAAACACTGACAGAAGAGGGATGTTGGGGAGTTACTGCCTTTAATTAGTGGGGAGCAGTAGGTTGATAGTGTTGTTCAACTATATCCTTACTGACTTCCTTATCTGTTTTACTGATGGTTGAAATACGGGTACTGAAGATTTGCAGATCTATTTCTCCTTACAGATCTATCACATTGTTTCATGTATTTTGAAGCTCTGTATTAGGTATATAAATGTTTAGGATTATTATATACATTTTTTTTTTTTTTTTTTTGCGGTACTCGGGCCTCTCACTGTTGTGGCCTCTCCCGTTGCGGAGCACAGGCTCCGGACGCGCAGGCTCAGCGGCCATGGCTCACGGGCCCAGCCGCTCCACGGCATATGGGATCTTCCCGGACAGGGGCACAAACCCGTGTCCCCCGCATCGGCAGGCGGACTCTCAACCACTGCGCCACCAGGGAAGCCTTATTATATACTCTTGATGAATTAAACCTTTTATTACAAAACAACCCTCTTTCTCTTTGGTAATATTCTTTGCTATGAACTCTACCTTGTCTGTTGTTAGTATAACCACTCCAGCCTTCATTGATTAGGGTTAAGATGGGATATTTTTCCATCTTTTTACTTTTAACCTATTTGTGTCTTCATATTTAAAATGAGTTTCTTATAGGCAACATATATTTGGATATTTTTTAATGCAATCTGTCAACCTTTGCATTTCAATTGGATTACTTATGCATTAACATTAATTGGTATGATTGGGTTTAAATCTACCATCTTGTTATTTGTCACCTTTTTCTCTCAACAGTTATTTATTCCCTTTCTTTTTCTGCCTACTTTTGAATTAAGTATTTTTTATGATTCCATTTTATCTCCTCTTTTGGCTTTCTAACTATATCTCTGTGTGTTATTTTAGTGGTTGCTTTAACATTTACATATACATCTTTAACTTATCACTGTCTACCTTCAAGTGATACATTATTTCCTGTAGAGGGTAAGAACCTTACAATCATATAGTCCCATCTCTCCGCTCCTGGTCTTTGTGTTATTATACAGAGTACAGTTTGACTTCCACATATATTATAAACGCCATATTACATCATTAACAGTTTTGCTTTGAAATGATTATCTTTTTTTTTTTTTTTTTTTTTTGGCTGTGCCGTGCGGCTTGAGGGATCCTAGTTCACTGACCAGGGATAGAACTCGTGCCCCCTGCAGTGGAAGCACAGAGTCCCAACCACTGGACCGCCAGGGAATTCCCATGACCCACTGACTATCTTTTAAAGAGATTTAAATAGTAAGAAAAAAAAAGTACTAATACGCACACACACAGATGTCCTTCCAGGTGCTCTTCATTCCACTGTGCAGATTTCCATGTGGTGTCATTTTTCCATCTGCTTGAAGGACTTCCTTTAACATGTCATATGTGACAGTCTGCTGGTAATGAATTCTTCCAGTTTTCACATATCTGAAAACAACTTTATCTCACCTCTGTTTTTGAAAGATAGCTTTGCTGGGTAAATAATTCTAGATTGAAGTTTTTTTTCCCCTTCCTGTACTTTAAAGATATTGCACTTTCAAGGGAAATTTCAGAGAATTAAGACTAGAATAGTGCTCAAACAGAAGTGAGAGTTCAAATATGTATATATTTAAATTTGCACATCTTCTGCATACCTTTTAAAACCTGAACACATGCATGCACACACATGCATACACAGACTCCTTCAGAATAAAAAGGAAGGAAGCTTCCCTGAACCAAAAGCCATGGAGATGAATACTCCGTTTGTATATATCTTGTTTCTATTTTCAGGCTCAGAGAAGAATGGAAGCAGAAACTGGAAACAAAGCTGAGACTACGGAACAATTCAGATGAGACAGAAAAGAGGGCCAATGTTGGCCAAGAGCTTCACTGACACAAGAGGATACAAAGCACTGAGCTCACTCTGCCAGGACAAGCCAGTGCAAATCCCTGAGTCCCTTTGCTACACCATACAGATCCCATACTATTGTTTCCCCCACCTGTAAATCCTGTGGGGATTTACCTGTGAATCCTTCCCCACTGCTGAGTGGGAATTATCAGCCAAGGCAGTCCTCTCTGCATGGGGACCAGAATATTATCCCCAGTGTGTCTAAAGATGAGATTATCTAACAGCAAAGCTCCATGCGGCATACTTTATTTCCATATAATTATCTTCTAATTTTGAAATCCCAATATTTGAAATTCTAAGCACATGAGGGGAAATGATTTTCACGGTCATACTTTAAACAGCGCACATTAGTTTTGCTCCACATTTCTCCTAGGAAACAGCACCATGTAATCCTTTCTCTTGTTTTCTTTTTATGAGAAGAGAAATGCACCTATCTGCAGAAATAAAAATATTGTAAATAGTCCTTAAAATAAGGATTGCAAATTAACTGATCTAATATTATTTTTCTTGACATGAATTTAATAGGCTTATTCAAAAACATGTTTACGTAGAATAAGATTGGGATAATTTTAATAAAACTTGGTTGCCATGCCATCACTGGTATACGTGCTCTTCATTTTGTTGCTTTCTTTTAAATCTCCACATGCTGGCACTGGTTGGCTCTCTGTCAGCTCAGCTCTAAAGTATATCTGGCCACCCCAACAAAGTGCTTGTCACATAGATTCTGGACTTTGAAATATCATTGTCACTGCCCAGCCATCTCTCAGGTCCCCATACAGGGTTGCTGCTTCTAAAAGTGCAAACTGTAACTAGGCCTGGTGCAACATTTCCCAACCAGGGCAAAGGAGTAGAGAGATACATGCTGTAAAGTACTTGATGGTTGTAGGCAGTGCCTGCAAAGCCTTACATATTTAAGGGGCAGTGTTACCAGGAGACACAGAGAGAAAGGCAGAGGCAGTTCTGAACAGAGCAAGTGTGGTGTTCCAGTCCTCTAAATGCCCTGATGTGCCCTAAAGTGCTTCCATCCACATCCCCAGGGAGCCCAGATGGGAGCCACCAGGAGGCAAGAAGAGTTGGGGGAGGATTTCCTCAGATTCCACACTCATATGATCCAGGAAACAGGGCTTAGAGCCCTCCTTCCTGCTATGGTCTCTCATTCAACCTGGGATTCAATTCAACTAATAAACCATGAATCCCAGCTGGGTTCATTTGAGATTGATGAAAGAGGAATTTTTTTTTTTTTTTGAAAGAGGAATTTTTGTTGGGTATAAGAGGGAAATAGGAATTAAATAGAAGGAGAAGAAAAGACAGAGCTTTCAGGCTGAGAGGCTCTCAGAAGAAAAGGCCTACCATCATGAACTGCAAAATGCTGCTGCTGGAATCTAAATGCAGTCAAGTGAGGCAGATAATGCATGTGAAGATTCACTGTGCATTAATTCATTCACTGCATACCTGGCACTGTGCTGTACGACCAAATACAGCAGAGTAAACCAGAAGTGATGACTCTGGAGGCTACAGTCTAGGAAAGATGGCAGAAAAGCCAAGGCAATAAGTGTGAGGGACTAAATAGCACTGGGAGCCACAGCAAGCAAAGGTGCCCACCTGATATGGGGATCCATTCTGGTCTAGGGAGGGCTTCTTAAGAACAGGGTACTTAAACCCAAGTAAGCATGATCCAGTGAAGGCAAGATTCAGGGCTCAGGTCCTGGGTGCCTGGAGGGAATACATTTAGCTAAGCTAGAATGGGAGTGAGGAGAAGGTGTAGCAAGAGCTGAATCTGCAGAAGTCAGCATTCAGGGCCTTGCTGGCTGAGAGTATGAGCTTTTCCCAAGGGCATAGGAAGCCACTGAAGGGTGTTGGCCAGGGGAGAGCCACAGTGGCCATGGTTCAGGAGGATTACTTTGCACAGAAAGATGGAAGGACAAAGGTGGGAAGGCCAGCCAGGAGGTTCTGCAGATGCCTCCCAAGAGGTAAGAAGGCCTACACTAAGTCCTCAGTGCCCTGGCAGCAGGGACTGGAGGGAAAGAGACAGGGAGAGAAGCATGAGTGCCTTTTCTCACAGTACTGGAGGCTTGAGGTCAAAGATCAAAGTGGCAGCATGGTCGGTTTCTGGTGAGAGCTCTTTCCTGTCTTGTAGACGGCCGCTTCTCACTGTGTCCTCACATGGTATGAGGAGAGAGAAAGAGAGAAAGGGAGAGAGGGAGAGGGGGAGAGAGGGACAGAGAGAACAAGCTCTCTGGTATCTCTTCTTATAAGGACACTAATCCCATCACAAGGGCCCCACCTGCATGACCTTATCTAAACCTAATTACCCCCCAAAGGCCTCATTTCCAAATATCATCACATGAAGGGTTAGGGCTTCAGCATATAAATTTGGGGCAGGGTAGGGTCCGAGGGGCAGGGAGGACACAATTCAGTCTATAGCAGAATGGGATGCTTTCAAACTATGTATCAAGTCCTGGACACATCCCATTTATAAAATTGACCAGGCTCAAACAGCAAAAAACTTTGAGAGATGAACTATGATGTGGAATACCATAGGTTTCAAATTGGCCTCTGGGTAGCACACAAGCAACAGACCACAAAAGCAAAGGCTTTGAAAAGTAATTGACATTTAAAGTGTAGCCCACGAAAGTGGGCCAAGACATGTGTTCTTAACATAAATAGATTGACTGCCTACTAAAATAGATACATAAAAAGGAGAGTCTTCTAGCCTTGTACTCAAAATGTCCAGGATATAGTCCAAAATGACTCATACCAAGAGCCAAGAAAATCTCAACTCAAATGAGAAAGGATAATCAATAGACACTTAGTACTGAGATGACACAGGGGTTGAAATTATATGACAAGGATTTTAAAGCATTTATATAAATGCTTCAACAAGCAACTACAAGCACTCTTTAAGCAAACAGAAAAAGTAAAAATATCAGCAAAGAAACAAAAGATATAAAGAAGAACCGAATGGAACTTTTATAAATGAATGCTACAATAACCAAAATAAACAAACAACAAAAATAACACTGGATGAGCTCAACGGCAAAATGGAAAATACAGAAAAAAGGATCAGTGAAGTTTCAGATAGTTAATAAAATTATCTAATTTGAACGAGAAAGAAAAAATAGTTTTCTTAAAAAAAAAAAAGAAAGAAACAGAGTGTCAGGACCTGTGGGACAATAACAGAAGATCTGAAATTTGTGTCACTGGAGTCCCAAAAGAAGAGGATGCCCACTTTCATGACTTCTATTCAACACAGTACTGAACATCTAGCCAGAGCAATTAGGCAAGAAAAAGAAAATAAAAGGTTTATCTCTGTTCACAGATGACATGATCTCATATACAGATAACCCTAAAGATTACATACACATACAAAAGAAACTGTTAGAACTAATAATAAATGAATTCAGGGCTTCCCTGGTGGCGCAGTGGTTGAGAATCCGCCTGCCGATGCAGGGGACATGGGTTCGTGCCCCAGTCTGGGAAGATCCCACATGCCGCGGAGCGGCTAGGCCCGTGAGCCATGGCCGCTGAGCCTGCGCGTCCGGAGCCTGTGCTCCGCAACGGGAGAGGCCACAGCAGTGAGAGGCCCGCGTACCGCAAAAAAAAAAAAAAATAAATAATAATAATAATAAATGAATTCAGAAAAGTTGCAGGATACAAAATAAACACACAAAACAAAACATATTAATTGCATTTCTAATACACCAACAATGAAATATCTGAAAAAGATTATGAAAAAAATTCCACTTGTAATAGCATCAAAAAGAATAAAATACTTAGGAATTAACCAAAGAGGCAAAAGACTTGTACACTGAAAACTACAAAACACTGCTGAAGGAAATTAAAGAAGATGCAGATAAATGGAAAGACATCCCATGTTTACGGATTGGAAAATTTAATATTGTCAAGATGTCAGTACCACCCAAAGCATTCTACAGATTCAATGCAATCCAATCAAAATCCCAATGGTGATTTTTACAGAAATAGAAAAACCTGCCCTAAAATTCACATGGAATCTCAAGGAACTCCAAATAACCAAAACAATCTTGGAAAAGAAGAAGAAAGTTGGAGGTCTCATACTTGCTGACTTCAAAACTTTCTACAAAGCTAAAATAATCAAAACAATGTGGTGCTGGACACATAGGCCAATGGAATAGAATAGAGAGCCAAGAAATAAACTCTTGCATATGTGGTCAGATGATTTTCAACAAGGGTGGGAAGACCATTCAATAGGGAAAGGGCAGTCTTTTCAGCAAATAGTGCTGGGAAAACTGGATACCCACATGGAAAAGAATGAAGTTGGACACATACCTTATACCATTTACAAAAATAAACTCAAAATGGATCAAAGACCTAAACATAAGGGCTAAAACTATAAAAATCTTAGAAGAAAACAGGGGTAAACTTTATGACATTGAATTTGACAATGATTTCTTGGATTTGACTTGGATATGATAACAAATAAAAATAGATAAATTGGACTACATCAAAATTAAAAACTTCTGGGCTTCCCTGGTGGCGCAGTGGTTGAGAGTCCACCTGCCAATGCAGGGGACGCGGGTTCGTGCCCCGGTCTGGGAAGATCCCACATGCCGTGGAGCGGCTGGGCCCGTGAGCCATGGCTGCTGAGCCTGCGTGTCCGGAGCCTGTGCTCCACAACGGGAGAGGCCACAACAGTGAGAGGCCTGCGTACTGCAAAAAAAAAAAAAAAAAAAGAAAATTAAAAACTTCTCTACATCACAGGACACAATCGACAGAGTGAAAAGGCAACCCATGGAATGGGAGAAATCATTTACAAATCATATATCTGATAAGGGATTCATATCCAAAACATATAAAGAACTCTTAGAACTCAACAAGAAAAAATAAACAACTTAATTCAAAAATGGGTAATGGATTTGAGTAGACATATTTAAGTAGAAATTCAATATAAATCTCCAAAGAAAATATGCAAGTGGCCAATAAGCACATGAAAATGTGCTCAACGTCATTAATCATTAGGGAAATGCAAATCAAAATTACAATGAGATACCACCTCACACCCATAAGATGGCTACTATCAAAAAAATACAGAAAATAAGAAGTGTTGGTGAGGATGTGGAGAAATTGAAAGTCTGTGCACTATTAGTGGGAATGTAAAATGGTGCAATTGTTGTGGAAAAAATATATCAGTTCCTCAGAAAATTAAACATAGAATTATCATATGATCCAGCAATTCCACTTCTGTGTATACACCCAAAAAACTGAAAGCAGGATCTTGAAGTGATGTTTGTACACTTATGTTCATAGCAGCATTATTCACAATAGCCAGAAGGTGGAAGCAACCCAAGTATCCATCAATGAATGAATGGATAAGCAAAATGTGGTATATCCATACAATGGAACACGATGGAGCCTTAAAAAGGAAGGGATGTCTGACACATGCTACAATATGGATAAATCTTGAGGACATTAGGCTAAGTGGAATAAGCCAGTCATGAAGGAACAAATACTGTATGATTCCCACCAGGCCTACATGGAATGGGGAAGGATCAGTTTCTCAAATAAAAAGTGAAGAGTGTACTGAGTAGAAAATAATTAGTCCCCATAGATCCAAGGGGACCATGACCAAATGGCAAACACCCAAAGGACCTCAACAGACCTCCTGTTGGAACCCAGTCACGCTTCCACCCTTAACTGTTCTGAGAAGCATCTGCCCAGAGCTAAACTCAGAGGAGAAGTTTCTTTCTGGCTATTCCTCCCCAGATCTGTGGTCCCCACAACAGCCACGCTTGTACCACAAAATCCTGTCCTGACTCAGGTTCAGAAGAGAGAATGGCACAGATCCAGTGGACATTTCCCCAGGTTGGGTGGGGTGGGGCCAAGGAAGAATCCATTTCCTTCCGAGCATCTGAACTAATACCATGGAGATCTGAGAGATCCAGGGGCCACCACTGCCCTCAAACTGGAAAGCCTAACTGCTAGGAAATGAGAGGGAAGTAGACACCTGGTGAAAAACGTAGGGGTGACAAAAGCACCCTCCATGGTTCTTGGCAGTCTTCCACTCCCACTTCTGGTCCTTCTTAGGGTCTGGCCGCTTTCCCAACTTGGGCTCCACGAGGTACTGCTGCATCTGCATAATAAATTCCCTTACTGGGGCTTCCTTCGGGGCACAGTGGTTGGGAATCTGCCTGCCAACGCAGGGGACAGGGGTTCGAGCCCTGGTCCAGGAAGATCCCACATGCCGCGGAGCAACTAAGCCCATGTGCCACAACTACTGAGCCTGCACTCTAGAGACCATGAGCCACAACTACTGAAGCCCGCGCGCCTAGAGCCCATGCTCTGCAACCAGAGAAGCCACGGCAATGAGAAGCCTGGGCACTGCAACAAAGAGTAGCCCCGCTCGCCACAACTAGAGAAAGCCAGCGTGTAGCAATGAAGACCCAAGGCAGCCCAAAATAAATAAATAAATAAATAAGGGAATTTATTTATTTTTAAAATTTTTTAATATTTAAAAAATTTTAAATAGTTTATTTACTTAAGCTTTTTTAATACATTTATTTAAATTTTTTTAAATACATTTATTTTTAAAAATTTTAAATAGATTTATTTATTTATTTATTTTTGGCTGCTTTGAGTCTTCATTGCTACACGCGGGCTTTCTCTAGTTGCAGAGAACAGAGGCTACTTTGCTGCGGTGCAAGGGCTTCTCCTTGCGGTGGCTTCTCTTGTTGCTGAGCATGGGCTCTAGGCACATGGGCTTCAGTAGTTGTGGCGTGCAGGCTCAGTAGTTGTGCTGCATGGGCTTAGTTGCTCCGTGGCATGTGGGATCTTCCCGGAGCAGGGCTCAAACCCGTGTCCCCTGCACTGGCAGGCGGATTCCCAACCACTGCACCACCAGGGATAAATTCCCTTTTTTAAGCTGCCTGCATATTTCTCTTATTCACAAAGAAGGTTACAAATAATATGCATTAAAAGGAGATTTCAGAGTCTGCATCAGGGAATGGGGCTGTTCTTCAGAGACAGGGCCTCTCACATCACCTGTAAAGTCTGCTGGGACCTGAGGCCCCAGATCTGAGCAATGCTCTAGAATGCCAAGTTACACCTCTAGGGGAAAGCATCAGTCTGAGAAGTTAGGTACTGGGTTACTTACTGGGAGGAGAGCACCCAGAATCTACTCAAGGACTAAATTCTGCAAAAAAAAACGCTCCCAGTTCTATCTCAAGGGCAGCCTCATAACCTAGGGTCTCCAGAGCAGTCCCAATTTCAAATGTGCTGCCAATATCTGATCCCATGTCACCATTTTTGGTGAAGAAATGTGGTCATCATAAATATACTCCAACAGGAGTCCAAAAATTTTTCAAAGACATCTCTCTTAGATTCTCTTTGCTCAGCAAGTTAAGTGCTGTGCCCTCACTGGATAAAGGATTTAGTGATCAGGAAGCTACTGGATGGGGGAGCACATATTCCACAGGGACCAGGGAGCTGGTGCTGTTTGTTTTGAAGCCAGAAAGCACCTACTGTGTTGGGCTAACTTTCCATATAACATATTAACTATACAGAAAGAGAATTCTACTGTGCATAATTCTAGCTAGGTAACCTTAGTCAAGTTATTTAAGATGTGAGCTTCAGTTTCCTCATCTTTATAATACAGTTAATAATTACCTTCCTCATAAGTAAAATACAGTGCCTGACACATAGTAAGTTATGGTAGGCAAACAGATGGTGCAAATGGTGGTGTAAAAAAACTGAATAGATTGCTAAGCTTCTAAGAATGATAATTTCTAGGATTACAAATGGGCTTCAAGTGAGTGCACTTAAAGGCTGTTCCTACATTTAAAATTTCAAAATCAAAGCATTCCTTCTTCTAAGATTTTTCCAGAAGGCTTCTCCACACCCATCCCCATCTTCCACCACCCCTAATCTCATTATCTCCATAAATGTTGTCCCATTCACCCTGTTGTTCAGATTAAAACCTAGTCACCCCATCTCCTTTCTCTTAAACCTTCCATCTAAGCCACTCACGAATCCTGCCAGTTCTACCTTCAAAATTCACAAGGTTTAGAATCAGACCACTACACCCTAGTTCAAGGGTCACAGTAATTTTAACGCAATTAAAATTTATTGTCTTTATACTGCTTAATTTATAAGAGGTCAGAGTCTCCCACCCTCCCCAAGGTCACCTCCTCCAGGCAGTTGCTGCCCCCTTTCCATGAACGATGGCTCACTCAGGGTGGGTACAAGGGAGCTGGGTTGATGGGTTGTAGGTCACTCAGAAAGCTTGGTGGAAGTGGTACTTTTTAAATGGAGTGTGAAACACAGAAGGAATTCTATTCCCAGGTCACTGCTCAGATATTCTGGAGCACTACCTCCTCAGGACACTTTTTAGATACTGTAAAAGTGGTTATCTTAGGACCCTCTGTTCTGATGTCTATCTGGTCTTCTAAATGGGGGATAGAGACTTGGCAGAAATCTTGGCTGATTCCATGCTGGTCTCCACCCAGCAGAAAGAATGACGAATTCACGGTCAAGGAGGTGATGAGTGGGAAGAAGAGGTTTTGGACTTGGAGATCCCATTTCCATGGGGAGAGGTTTTATGGGTGTGCTGGCAGGTGAAACAGTCTGTGAATGTCTCATCTCTGAGAATTAAAAAGGGATGTCTTTCCTTGGAAGTACCCAAGTGTTGCTGACTGGGTGGGGCTCTATCCTATTCCCAGGCTGAACATGTCCTGAAGAAATTTTTATTGATTGGTGTGTTTTAGTTTAGTGTTTTTGTAAAGCACATGAATATAAGCAGAATGAAATTCTTCTTTTAGGATTGATCATAAAATCAACTTGTCATGTCCACCTATGTGGATGTAACTCATCATTTTTGAAGCTCCAATGGAATTCTCTTCTAGGAAAAACGTGTTTTGGGAACCTTGTTTAGTCCTTGAAAATAACAGATGTATGACATAGGATTAGCTTGTTCAAGGTCAAAAAAGAGTCTTAGGGGATGAATCAGGCCTTGAAACTCAGCTCTCAATCCATTCTTCCCCAGTGGCTTGGTGTCCTCTCAGAGATCTGAATAGTCCTAGTTGTTGTTCCTTGGAAATGAGCAGACCCTGCTTCCTTTTCTCTAATCTATGGAAAGGTCACCAGGATAATGCATCCACTAGGCTGGAGACCAGCTTTGGGAGAACTTGAGAAAGGCAATGGGAGAAGACCATGAAAGGAAGGTTCCAGCTACACAGTATGGCTATGGGGAAAGGGTAAGATAAGTTAGAGCCAGGAAGACCCAGGACCCATCTCAGGGGCCTCAGAGGCTGAATATGAAGGCAGAAACCTTGGCATCTGGTACAGCCCTAGGATCTGGAACAACACTCATAATATGTTATGAGACATGAAACTTATCTGTTGGTTGAATGAATGGAGGGTTTGCACAAGCACACTGCTCTATGAGAAACTCCTCAACAATACCCCATTCACAGCAGGGCAGAGGAGACTGAACGGTTGTCACCCCAGGCTTATTTCCTCCCCCTTTTAGCAGAGAGCTAGCTCAGCTTGTCTGAATTAGTCCACATAAAACAGGCTGATGTCAGTGGCTAAGCTTCAGAGGCTTCTTTTTACAAGGGCACTTCCTGACCAGGAAGATTTCATAATTTCATAATTGTCCAAGTGTTTCCATTCAGCCTACAAAATGAAGGGCATTACAGGGGTGTGGTGCTTCTGGAACCTTCTCACATGTGCCCAGTCCAGCTGTGCCAGGCCTGAGCCCACCTCTGGGTGTGCTCTGTGGCTTCTCTGCTGGTAGTTTCTCCCTAATAAACATAATTGTATATGTATGCCCTGAGTCGCTTTACTGATGGGTGGTCCCTGCCCCTTGTTCATGACAGTGGCCCCAGAAGGCTATCTTGGAGGACAGCTCCAGAGTCTACGGAAGACTTGGGACAAGAAGAGGGAGGGATACAAAGAAGGCAGAGAACGAACGGAGGGAAGTAAAACAAGAGAGATAGAATAGTTTTTTGGAAAGAATCATGCAAAGGGTTTGGAAGAATTTACTCCTGTTCTGATACATCTGACTGACAGGCCAGCCAAATGCACTTCATTTGATTCACTCAGCAGTTAATTAGCCAACTGTGAACAGGACCTCAAGCTGAAGGATGAAACTCTCCTACAGTATTGACTCAACCATGTACCCCAGGGTCCAGGATCCCACCAGCTGAACAAATCCCACCAACCATGATGGATTTGTACTCTAGAAAGCAAGGTGGCTTTCCCCTTAAGTCTCCGTATTGACCTTTCCTCTTGGCCCGAGGCATTAATCCAGATGGGCAGAGTGTATTAGCGATTGCAGACGCCACTTTCTCCTGTAAGGAGGAAGCCTAGGGAGATTCTGTCATCCGTAACAACCCTGGCCTGTGAGCTGAGGCTGCCCTGAATGCCTTCCAGAGCCGAGGTGGTGTCGTTGGTCACTTCAGCTGAAATCAGGGACAAATTTTCACACCACCTTTTCTAACTGGACGATTCCCATTGCGGAGAAAATGCCCTCAGGGTGCACATACATAGTGAGTCTGAGAAAACAACGGTAGCCTCATTTTGAAGAGCTCTTGGCAGTTGTCTGAGGGCTACAGGAGCCACTGATGGTGTTTCTTTAAGCACTCAAAGGTCTCTTATGACACCCCCAAGATACAAGTCACCTATGGGCCTGATAGGATGGAGACAGGTGTCTGTATCCAACAGAACCATGAAAGGTTAAGTCTTTCCCTTCTCTGAGTTTCCCCAGCATACTTGGAGAGGTGTGTATAGCCTTTGATCCCTCTTGGGGAAAGGGAGACCTCTGCCCCGCCCCTAAGAATCTTTCTCCTTAAAGGAGCTTCAGTGAGGACAAAGGGGGATGGAGGGATCAATATCATGTCTCACGGAAATGCAAATCAAAACTACAATGAGGTATCACCTCACACCAGTTAGAATGGGCATCATCAGAAAATCTACAAACAATAAATGCTGGAGAGGGTGTGGAGAAAAGGGAACCCTGCTACACTGTTGGTGGGAATGTAACTGATACAGCCACTATAGAGAACAGTATGGAGGGTCCTTAAAAAAATAAAAATAGAATTACCATATGACCCAGCAATCCCACTACTGGGCATATACCCAGAGAAAACCATAATTCAAAAAGACACATGCACCCCAATGTTCACTGCAGCACTATTTACAATAGCCAGGTCATGGAAGCAATCTAAATGTCCATAGACAGATGAATGGATAAAGAAGATGTGGTACATATATACAGTGGAATATTACTCAGCCATAAAAAGGAACGAAATTGGGTCATTTGTAGAGATGTGGATGGACCTAGAGACTGTCATACAGAGTGAAGTAAGTCAGAAAGAGAAAAACAAATATTGTATATTAAAGCATATTTGTGGAATCTAGAAAAATGGTACAGATGAACCAGTTTGCAAGGCAGAAAGAAAAATGGTACAGATGAACCAGTTTGCAAGGTGGAGAACAAATGTATGGACACCAAGGGGGGAAAAGGGGGATGGGATGAATTGGGAGATTGGGATTAACTTATATACACTAATATGCATAAAATAGATAAATAATGAGAACCTGCTATATAGCCCAGGGAACTCTACTTTGCTGTACAGTAGAAACTAACACAACATTGTAAAACAACTATACCCCACTTAAAAAAAAAAAAAGCATGTCTCATTGATTTACTCCTGGTTTGCTGGTTTCTTGTGGTGGCAATCTTGGTGCTTTATTAACATTATTTTTGTAGACTTTTTAATTCTACCCTGTGTTTTCTGATGGATTCTTGGATGAAAGACTCAAGTAACATACACTGATTATCAAGTGCATCATTTATAAGCAGAAATTTAGGTGTATAATATGTAAGAGACACAAATGACTTAAAGCAGTGTAGGTAGACAGATATAAGTTAATAAAAGTGAGCCTGTCTTATTATGTCAGTTTATGACAGATAACATTAAAACCTGGAATAACTGTGTGCCTACTTTTAAAGGAATTTTGTGTTATTTTAACTCAGTGCTTAAATTTGGGGCTCTGGAATGAATTAACAATTTTCCACTGAAATTAAACTTAATTATGCTTTTAACTTAGGAGAATTTGCCCCAAATGATGTTTATGGTTTTTTTCCTCTTCTGATCTTTATGTTATAAGCATTTTCAAATTTAAAGTATAATGAATATACATATATATGTGATCAAAATTTTAACTGCTAACATTTTGCCATGTTTGCTTCACTTATTACTGTTCTGCAAATGTTTTTGAGAATAAATTACAGGTATATTGACATTTCACTCTGAAAACTTCTCTGAAAATATGACATTTTCCCATATAACTAGTACAAAATTATCACACCTAACAAAACTAACAGTCATTCCTTAAACTTATCTAATACTCAGTGAAAACATGTTTCTCAAGAATAAATTACTCACCTAAGGTGGGGAAACATTGTAATCCGGGATATAACCTGAAGATATAATATTTATATCTCTAAGGATCTATAATAGTTTCCCTGTGAAAAGAAACAAAATAGCTCCCTTACACACAGGAAATGATGTGACAGAAATTTTCATTTTGTCCAAAAAACCTTTAGACAGCATCAATGGAAAATTGTAAATTTCATTGCTATTGTCTGAATGTGCATCAGGATGCACAATATGCCCAAAGTTCCCAAAGGGGACTCTTTTTCTTGGGAATTAGTAGGAATCCCTGAACTGGAGACAATGCACATCTTTTCTCTTCTTGTCAGATACACACCAGTGTGTGAGGTGTCCAGATCATCAGTACTCAAACCCAAGTCAAAACCACTGTCTCCCAAAGAAAATGACTCCCCTACCTTATCAAGACCCACTGAGGATGGCTCTGGCCTGCACTGCTCTGGGCTTCTCTGTTCTCACAGCTGTGGTCCTTGGGGTCTCTGGGAAGCACAGAGACACTCCCATCATCAAGGCCAACAACCAACCCACAGCTACATCCTGCTCACCTCCCTCTTCCTGGGTTCCCTCTGTTTCTTACTCTCCATTGGCCTTCCCAACACAGGCATTTGCATACCTCAGCAAACAACATTTGCATTTGTGTTTACTATGGCTATTTCCACTGTTTTGGGTAAAATCATTACTGTGGTTTTGGCTTTCAAAACAAAGGGAAAAGGATGAGGCAGTGGTTGATATCAGGAGCACCTGACTCTGTCCTTCCCATCTGTGCCTTGATCCAAGTCACTATCTAGAACCAGATTGAGACTCTCTCCTCCTTTCATTGAAATGAACACACACTCTGACCCTACACACATCACTGGTTGCATTAAGGGCTCTGTCACTGCCTTCTACTGTGTCCTAGGATACATGGGATCCTTGACTCTGGGGAGCACTGCTGTGGCTTTCTGGGCCAGGAATCTACCTGACACCTTCAATGAAGTTCAAGCATGCTGGTGTTCTGCAGTGTCTGGGTCACATCCTTCCCTGCCTATCACAGCACCATAGTGGCCATGGAGATCTTTTCCATCTCGGCCTCCAGGGCAGGACTACTAGGCTGAATCTTTGCCCCCAAGTGCTACATTAGACTTCTGCTGAGTCCTGATAAGAACATCTTGCAAGGGATAAGGAGTAAAACAGGTCCTAGAGCCAATAAGCATTCCAAAGATTTAACTCATGGCTCTCAAATAGATGAGTAACAGACACATGAAAATGAATCACCATTTTTATAGAGACAGTGAATCAAAGCCAAATTTATAATTTCTCTTTCTCAATTAACAAAGGTTTTTTTTTCTATGTTCTCTAGTATACCAGGGGTACAGCCATGCTCAGTCAACAGTTCCTGAAACTTCAAGGTCATCTTGGATATTCTGCTCACCAACATTAAATCTATTATCTATTTACACGTACAAGAACTTCATTTTACCCTCCACTTCTTGAATGAATTTTCTAGCCTATGCACGGATAGTTGGTACAGTCTACCAGGTGGTCTATTTTAATTTGGTCCCCAAAACCATTAGGCAGCATCAACAGGTGTTCGTGCTCATCCTTAAATAAAATGGTCTTTCACATACGAATTTAGGGACTTATTCTGCTATCTCTTCTTCTAATATATTTAGTTTTATTTTTACCTTTTAACTATTTAGTTTATCTGGTGCTTGTTTTTGTGGTCTGTGGAGGAAGCTACACCATCCCTTTTTATGAAAGAGAACTGGAGGGCATGTGTTCTGCTACCTGCCCTGAGTGAGTTGGGTCTACGTGACCAGAAGGGTCTAAAGTGAAAGGCTGAAGAGGGTTTGGGGCCAAAAGCCCCAACTCTGGGGAGACCCTACATGATGACAGGGTACTTTATAAGTTGAAGATGTCACAAGCAAGGAGGGAATAGAATCTTAGCTTCCTGGGATCCTGGGAATCCTGTGGCGTCTGTGCCATCCAGGGGCCAGGTATAGGACACACAAGATTAGAGACACCCAGAGGCCCATCAGAGGGAAGAATTTCCTGCATGTCAGGGCCACCCAGCATGAAAGATAGAGGTGGGAGAGACGGGATCTGCCCTGAGCTCACACTGCCCACCATCTGGAGTGACAGGAACATGCAGGATGTGAGGGAGTTGGAGGGAGTCTCTGAATTAGCCCAGGGCAGGGAAGATGAAACCTCACCAGTTATAGTAACAAAGAGAATTTAATATAAAAGCATTAACCAGTTACGTGTTTTTTATTGCTGCGAGAGCAAATTATCACTAATTTGGTCACTTCAAACAACACAAATGCATTCTCTTTCAGTTCTGTAGGTTAGAAATCCAACACGGCTCTCACTGGGCTGTGTTCCTTTCTGGAAGCTCTAGGAGAGAATCCATTTCTTTGCCTTTTCCAGTCTCTAGAGGCTCTCACATTCCCGTGCTCCAACCCTGCCATCTCCCGGGCCATTCCTCGGTGGTCACATCTCCCTCTGATTCTCTTCTGTCTCCTTCCTCAACTTCTAAGGACCCACATAATTAGATTGAACCCACCCAGATAACCCAGGATCGGCTCCCCATTGCAAGGCTCTCAACTTAACCGCATTTACAGGGTCCCTTCTGCCATGTAAGGTGACCTATTCTCAGCTTCCAGGGATTAGGTTGTGGACATCTTCAGAGGACAATTATTCTGCCTACCACACCCAGCAACCGAAGAACTGAAAAGGCAAAAAAAAAGAATGCTCTAACAGTTATATAAAGCAGCTTCCTCTCCCTAGGGCTGGAGGAAGAAATGGGGGAGGCTAAAGATATGAAAACATAGAAACTTGGAAGACGGGCCCTATGGGGAAGGAACCCAGAACTCTGAGAAGGGGGTGCCTCCCTCGGGCAGCAAGAAAAGAACTGCTGTCCCTCACAAGGTGGAGGAACCTATGTTTCTGATGCAGAAGCTATCACTGTGTGCTGGATTTGTAACTCCAGTCAGAAGGTTGTCTTAACAGGGAAAAAAGCCACACTCCACGGGGCTGTGGCCCTATATGCTCCTGATGAGATCTCTGGCCGCTCCTCTCCAGGCAAGGATAGTGCTTTAGGCTGTCCTTTTTAGGTTACAAAGGTGCCGTTTCAGCCAACACTGGCCCTACCACGTGCTTCAAACTAACCTGTGTTGTTTCATTTGGTGGACATTCCACACACCCAGGTAGCTGACCCTGCTGAATAATGCCTTGTGGAAATAGAGGTTTTAGGATGAGAACTACTTCTCCTTACTGTGAGGGATGCTGCCATTGGGGAAAGGCCACAGTTAGGACAGTGACATTGGGACTGGTGCCCAACAGGTGCCCTCCAGGCTCCCTGGCCCAGCCACATGGTGGCAGTAAAGCAGTTTAGAAGACAAGGGTGGACGGGGAAGGAGATCACCACACACCAACTAAAGAGCGGTGGACGCACAAGTGCTTAAAGAAAGCAACCAGCAGGCTGTACAGACTGCCTCCCACTCAGGCCAACTGTCCTAAAGAGTCTTTCCAATGACAGTGTGGGGGACTGAGATATGCAACCTGGAGCCTGGGGCAGAAGGAAGTTGACACGCAGCAAAGGTGACCCCTGCTGTTTTGAGTGGCAGTTGCCTGACAGTCACGGCTCGGCATGCCCCATGTGAGGGCCAATTAACTTGGCTTCTAACTGGGCATAGGTGGACAACGAGAGACCAGCTCCACTTGTGTTGCTCCTCCCCGGCACATGTGTTATGGGATAAAGTGGGCCCTGCCCAGCAAGCACCTGTTATTAAATGAAACTGGTACATCCAAGAAAGAAGTAAACCAGCCATCAATGGACTCTCTCACCTGCATGAATGGGTGAACCTCAGACGTGTGGTCTTCAGTACACCAAGGTCCCAGAGGATGCCTGGGCCCGATGCACAGTCAGACCAGTTATATTAAACGGCCCACTGTGGCTGGGCAGCCACAGGAAAAAGCCAAAGCATGTAGAAAGGAAAAAATTCTGCCCGTGGACAGAGATGCAGACTGGTGCTTGTCCTGGAAGACACCCCCTGAACACATCTTGTTACATTTTCACCAACTTGCAGCCAGTAGCCAATGGACATCAGTGTAGCACCTGACAACTGAACAACCGGGATCGAATCCCAGCCCCTTAGGGACAAACACTGTGGCAGCAGACTGCACAGGACCCAGGCACTCTGTCCATGACCCATGGAAAAGGATGCTTTGGCAATGAACATCATTGGAAGCGACACGCTGACCAATTCTGCATCACATAGGTAAAGACCACAGCCACCTGGATACATCATCACAAAGGGCATGGCAATCAAGCCATAGATCAAAGCCTGGCAATGCCAGCACCTGAGGCCAAGGAAGCCTGGCTAATGTGCCTGACTCGCAGCTCCACCAGCAAATGACAAAGGGAACTCTGGGGTGCATGGTCCAGTGCACTAGACCTGGCCAGTCCTGGCAAATAGACTCTAGAAACCCTTTACTTTTGTCCCAGGGGTACCACTGGGTGTTGACTACAGTGATACCCTTTCTGGGTACAACACAATTCCCACTTGCAGAGCAAACGCAGGCCACACCATTTGAGAACTCCTAAGTGTGCTGCTGCATATTTGAACTCCCTGAACACATCCAGTCGGACAGTGATGCCACCCTCATGGTCACGAGTGCCAACAGCAGACAACTATCTGGCACTCACGGGACCTTTCACGTAATGACCCTTCTCCCGCTTCCCTTTTCCCCTCCTGTGCCCACCTTCAGCTCTGCTCTGCCACCCACAGGTCCCGTAGCCTGGTTTCCTGAAGGCAGTAGTGATGGCCTGGGACGAGGTTGCCAAAACATTCTGAGATGACAAGTCTGGGGCTTCCCTTAACTCGTGCCTATGCTTGCTGGATCAGGCAGTTGTGGACACTGCTGATAATGAGCATGAGTATGAGGTGACAGCTCCTAAGGTGGTCCTGCCAGCATGGCCACCACGTTCTGGGATGCCCCACAGAGGAATCTCCTAGGGATGAATCCAGCCAGTGTAAGAAATGGCGAGGACTTCTAAAAGGGTAAAGACCCTGTACCGCAGGGACAGGTCATACATATACTGACCGTGCGGCCATGAAAGGACTGCTGCTCCGTTGGTGGGGAAGGAGCACCTCGGACTCCCGAAGGTCAGAGACGTCGGGGAGGGGGGCATTAGCGACTTGGCTCTCACCTGCAGAACACCTGGCCCAGCCTGTCATCTCAGAATGCTTTGGCAACCTCGTCCCAGACCATCACCACTGCCTTCGATCTAAGTCCTGGACACCCACTCTCGGGATACTTTGAACTGAGGACTAGTGACTCGGGAGGCAGGATGACCTCCATCAAAATGACAAAATAAGATTAATTTTCTAGATGCTGATACGATCTCCCTTAGCGTCATCTTATTACTGCTGGTGCCCTGTGGTCTCCCTCTACTGTCAGAACAAGAGCAAAACCAAACTTCTCTGTGTGCTTCCTCCAGACCCTAGCTAGTGCTCTAAACTGAACTGATTGCTGGATCTGTCACCCGCCACCTGGTACTGCTGACGGGACCACCTCCCCCTCTCCCGGTCTCTTGCCAGCCCCCGTTGGATCTGAGGGGGCAGGCCTCATCCAGGGGCACATCCGGAGGTGGCTTTGGGAGAGACTTGCCCATCTCGAGGCACCTCCTGTGCTCGTGGGGAGAGGGGAGGTGGCCCCGACTCCTGGGCTCCAGCTCACCCCCCAGGTGGAGCTTGGGCTCTGGAGTGAGGCTGTCTGGGTTCAGTCCCCATCCTGACCTAGACGCTCAGTCCTGCGTTTCTCCAGGAGCAGAACATATGTTCCTCCGCTCCAGGTCTCCTCCTCCTTCCTGGATGGCAGAACAATAGTGCCTAGCAACAACCTTCCTTACACACAGCGCAGAGGACCCAGTTAGGGGAAGGACTTGGCCGAGGTCATGGACAGATCAAGGCCTTGGCAGCCTGGTCCCCAACCCTGGTTCTTGCTCACAGTGAGATAAAAGCCAGAGCTCACTTCTGCACAACTCTTGACTAAGCCAACCAGGAAAGCCCTGACCTGCACTAGGACCCTGAGCTGACCTGAACCTGACCTTGACTCTCACTCTCACTTCAATCCTAACCCCTAACCCTAACCTGACACTGATCCTGACTCTGACCTTGACCCTAACCCTGAACTTATCCCTTCCCCAGTGCCCACAGGAGGGCAGTCCCTGCCATTCGCTGACCCCACAGTAAGCAGCCATCCCTCTGGGAGCCCCGACAGCTGAAGCCATGTGGCCCTCACTCAGGTCCCTGCTCGGGTTACACAGCATTGCTCCGACTGCTCTCTCACCCCCCACCCCGACTCCTTCCAGTGTCTCTGGGGCTGCAGTGGGCAAGGGGCCGCCCAGACTGTGCACTAGCTCCCAGCACCCTCAGGGGTGGTCTGAATAAACAGAGACTTGGTCAGAACTCGGATCCAGCTCCCCCTTCTCTCGGCCTAGCAAGCACAGTGAGCCGTGTGCCTGGCGAACTGGGGGGAAGCAGGCACCCACCAGTCACACACCAGTAACGTGATGAGGCCGGGGAAGGGGCCCTGGAGAAGGGCTGGGGAGCAGGGAGACTCCTGCCCTGGGACACGGGGCTTCATGAGAGCTGGGCCTGCGAGGATGGAGCAGCCTGGGACCCACTGGCACTGGAGGAGGACATTTCTAGGGAACAGAACAAGGAGGGGCAGGAGCTGGGGAGCAGGAGGTGGCAGCAGATAGGTTTGACTGTTGAAGGGAAGTAAAGGGTGGGGGGGAAGCAGGGGTTGAGAGGTTGCATGAGAGACTGCATGCAGGACCAGGGCTGCATTGAGGGAGAAAAGCAGGGGGCTGGGCTGTGTGACTCGGACACATTTGCTCCCTGAGAGGCCATTTAATAACTCTCAGGTGTCTCTGTCTTTCTCAGCCCCAAGTCCAGGCCCGTGAGGGCAAGGCCATTGTGGCTCTTTGTAGCCTGTCAGAATGCCGTCAGTGAAAAGCATCTCCCTTGGCCTCTCTCCTCTCTAGCCCTGGTGATCATGAAGTCCTGATTGAGATTGATTGTGAAGAATTTTACCACTTCCTCACCATCACTGCTGAAAGCAGAATCCTCATCCTGGAGAAGAGATGGGGACCAGAAAGACGGAGGGCAGAGGCTGCTTTTGACATCAGCTGGATCACCCAAGGCATTAGAGTTCCTGGTTCCCAACCAGACTCACAGAGTGGACACCAGTGCTCTCACTGTAGCGAAGGGGCTCCTGCAGCAGCCGGGGGAGGCCATCACTGGAGCGGGGACTCGCCTGCCCGCAGGTGACCATCTCCATCAGCCTCCCCAGGCACCCACATGGCAGGTGGTTACCTGGCTCCAGGTATCTCTTCTGTAAATGAAGAACTGACCTCAGTTGTCAATCCGCTCACTGTCTAATTCGAAGGCCCCTGCTGGCTTTATGGTTGTGCTGAAAGGGTCTGACACAACAGCCCAAGCTGCCCCGGGAATCTCCTGAAGCCCTGTCCAGGGGCCCCAATTCAGTAGGTGTTGGGGAGGCCCAGCAAGAGGATGGGTGAAAGGTCCTGGTGAATCTGCACTGCAGTGAGTGCGCACTGATCCTGATGGAGCCGGGGAGTGTGCGGTGCTCTCTGGAGTGAGGCTGCAGCATCGCACCAACCCAGGGCTGCCCTTGGGCAAGGCTGTTGTCACTTGTTAAGGGACAAGAACTACCTGACAACTGCTGGAGAGTTGCCATAGTCCTGGGTGAGGTGCATGCCCACGGCAGCCTGGATATCCTTACCCTTCCTCAGTTCAACCCTCTTCCAGGGACTCTGCGGGGACACCACAGGAGTGTCTGGCAAAACCAGAGCCCAGGACCTTTCTCCACTCAAGCTGCCACATTTGGCGGAACAGCCAGGGAAAGCTCACCCCCACCCCTTCCTCTGGAGGCAGCAGTGCATGGAGGCAGCTCGGTCTCTCCATTCAATGCCCCACAATATCTCTGAGGGTCCTTGGATCACCCCCTGCTAAATCCCTGGGGATTCAGCCCTGGGCCCAGGCTTTCTTGGAGCCTCCCTCAGGGTTTTTTTATGGAAGGCACACCCAGAGCCAAGATGTATGACCCAATTTGCTTACAGTCCAAGGCATGGGCCTGACAGCTAGGCCCAGCTTGTCCTCCAGGGCTACGCCCCTGCATGAACCCACCCTCTCCCCATGCTTTGCCCTTGGACCACTTCAGAACACAGTCACCCTGCCTACTGTCACACATCTCCTGTTAGGGCAGGGGGAGCCCCTGCAGGCCACCTGGCCCAAACTCCTCCATGTGGGTAGGAGAAACTGAGGCCCGGCAGGGATGAAGCTGCCCCAAGACCCAGTTCTGTGTTTTTTGGTTCCACACTAGAACCACTATTTAAATAAAAGTCCTCCCCTCCCAAAGGCAAAGGAGCTCCCAATGCCTCCCTCCCCAACTCCTGTTGGGGTCCTAAGCCAGAGGTGCTTATCGGTCAGGGCATAGGCCAACCTCGTGCCTCCCTTGTCCCTCTTGCACGCAGGCCCACAGAGGTCATAGGTGTGTAATTCCCTTGGCACCTGCTGGCAGTGAGGCACGCAAGGTGAGTTTCCTCCCCCGCCCCCAGCCTGCTCCAGCACGGCCATGATATGTGGACTGTAGTTCAGAGACCCCCAAGTCCATGCTCTCAATTGCATACCCAGCAAGGGGAAGGGCCTTGCCAGAGGCCACCCAGCAGGTCAGGGTGGAGCTGGAGCTGTTCCTGCCTTGTAGCCCTGAGAGGCCAGCTCTGCCCTGGGGCAGTCGGGAAGAAGGCAGGTCCACAGGAAACAACTCATGGGAAAAAAGCCCAATAAACGGAGCCATCACTAGCAGCTTGGAGCCTCTGACCAGGAGAGGAGAAATGGAATGACACCACCCGAGACACAAGAACTTCAGTTACAGCCCAACAGACCAAAGTCAGACTTACGGAAGGACGCCAGAAGTCAGCAAGATGGATGGAAGGCCCTTTACAGACCATGTAGTCCACCATTTTACAGATGGTAACACTGAGGCCCAGAGAGGCTCAATAACTGGGAGGCAAGGAGAGGCCAGGGGCTCCTTGCCCCCAGTCCATGAGCGGCTGCAGGTCAAGAAGGTCATCCGAGGCTGGCCTGGAGAGTGGCAGGGGGCAGGGGGAGGGGAAGCCACCAGCTCTGGGGCCCCACCCACCACCCTCACCTTCCTCCCAGTCAGGACAGCAGCAGCATCTCCCTGCGAGAAATTAAACGCTCATCTCCCCCAAGAGCCACCTCCAGGGCTCATCCTGCCTTCTGTCCTGTGGGCCACAAGGGCCAGAGTGGGCCACGCTCACTCCACGGGAATTCCACGGCGGCCCCTCTCAGCTCTGCGGTTTGTCCAGGAGAAGCTGAGCTACCACAGCTCCCTGGAGTTCTAGCGGCTGGGCAAGCGATGCAGCCTCATGTCCTCCTTCTGGATGTGCTCGTAACAGGACTGGCGGGAGAGAGACGAGGCTGAAGCCAGCTGGCCTGCCCGCTTCAGCCACATGCACAGGTTCTAGGGCCTGACACTGGGGTGCACCCACCTCCCGGGCCTGGACCACCGTGTCTCCAACTCAGCCCTCAGCCACAGTCTGCAAGGAAATGGGCCCTTCCCTCTCCTATTGTGCTCAGGGATGCAGCCTGGAACACACTCAGCCCTGGGGATCCGAGGGCGGGGATGCACTGTGCCCACCTACCCCCACCCAGCCCCTTTTAACAAGGGCAAGAGCAGTGGCTCTGTGAGGACCCTTCCCATGGAGACACACAGAAGCTGTGAATTTGAGCTCATCCCCGTGATGGTGTCTGGGGTGAAAGGGGTCTGCCCCAGTGGCCAGGGCATTTCTGTCTGGGCCCACCGCCTCTGTCCCTCACCTCCAGGGCCGTGAGCAAGAAGTCATACAGGCCTCCTGTGTGGATAGGGGCCATCATATCACGGATCAGGTGGATCTCGGCTCCCAGGTGCTGGATTCTGGAGAACCACCGCCACCACAAGAGGGAAAAGGGGACCTATCAGGGACAGGCATCCAGCAGCCTGGAAGGAGCTCTGGCCTGGGTGGCTGGACACCTGGGGTGTGGTCCCTGCTCTGAGTTTGGCACCCACAGGACCCTGGGTGGGCCTCTCTGGGCCTCAGCTTCCCCATGTGTACCAAAAAAGGCTGTGTCCATAAACCCCCATGTTCAAAGACTTTGAAGTATGTCTTGGTTGGGGGTAGGCAGGGTGGGAAGGGAACCTCCTGCAGCCCACCCCCAGCTGGGACTCACTGGGCACGCGACACCACGTAGATGAGCAGCGGCAGCAGGTCGTCCATGGGCAGGTTGTGCTCCTGGCCGAGCACCCGCGACACAGTGGCCTCAATTTCCCTGTATGTCCTCTCCAGCACCTCCAGCTTCTCCCGGGGGTCCACCGTGGTGCTGCAGCAGGGTAGCTGGCTCCAGATCAAGGCCCTCAGGTTCAGCCCCAACCAGGGGCCCCAACACTCCTGCCACCCACGCCCACCCTCCCTGGGGTGTGGACTCACATCATCTTCTGCAGACATTCCGTAGCTGACAGGAAGCACTTGTCTCTGACCAGGGAGTATCTCTGCATGGTTGGGGGAGTGGGTTAGATGAGGCCGCAGCCCCCCAGCTCTGTCACCTCCTCTTTCCTCAGGGCTGGCCCCTGAGCCCCTCACCACCCACCCCCTTCCCCATCACTGGCTTCAGCCCAGCTCTGCCCAGAGGGTTGAGTTACCCAGGGCAAGTCACAGATCCACTGTAAGCCTCAGTTTACTCAACTGTAAAGTGGGGTAAATGGTCTCCAGGAGGCTGGGAGGATCAAAATGGAAAAAGAAGATAAGAATCATAACAGTCAATGGTCACTGGGTGCCGCCCAGTTCTATGTCAATGGTTCCTGAGTCCCAGGGCTTGTTGAAACACAAATTCCAAGTTCAATCCCTGAGTTTCTGACTCAGTAGGTCTGGGATGGGTTCAAGAATCTGATTTTCTAACAGGCTCCCAGACAATGCTGATGCTGCCAATCCAGCAAACACACTTTGAGAACCGATGCCCCTTGTGTTCTGGCCCACGTCACCCGACAACAATCACATGAGGCAGTACTAGTACTGCATCAGGGACTACTTCTACAGATGGGAAGACTGAGGCACGGAGATCAAGTATCTCACCCAAGGTCGTACAGCCAGTAAAAGGGTGGGACCTATGCTTGAACCTGGTCACTGTGGCTGTACACTCACCCACACGGGAAATCAGAACAGTGCAGAAAGGCTGCCGTCTCCTCCCTCACCCGCCTATGCAGCTTCTGACCAGTGAGCATGAGACAGAGAGCTGCTCGGAAGCCTGGGCAAAGCTGGGGGCCCGGCTCAGGCTCAGGCCTCCCTCTCCTGGGCAGGTAATGGGCCCACACTCTCACCTGATTGGTCGTCAGCGTGAGGTCCTTGAGGGGCCACAGGTGCCTGAAATTAAAGGAAGATGGGAAGCTTTGCCAGGACCACGGTGTGGGGTCTGAGGTCAGAGGGCAAATTCCCTGCACCTCCATGTCCCCCAGGAGGGCTGAGCAGGGGAAAGGGGCAGGGGATGCACAATGGCATCTGGGAACGCTTGTGTGAAGCCCAGGCAAGAGGAGGGCAGGAGAGATTCCCTGAGAGGGCAGCCCTCCATGCAGCCCCAAAACACGAGTGGGACTGGGACACAATGAGGAGATAGGGGGCAGTGCTGCAGGCCAGGGGACCCTCCTGGGCAAAGTCCTGGGGGTCAGGCCAGAGAGCTCAGTGGTGGAGACTGCTCCAGGGGCTCAGTGAGCTGGCCCAGGCTGGCGAGAAGTAGGGATGCCACGCAAGGCAAGTAGAGCCAATGGAGCAGGGAGGCCTGCATGGAGGAGGCGGCACTGAGGCAGCAGGAGGGGTGGGGAGGAGGGACTCTTGCAAAGCCATGGACAACCAGGTCTCTGGGCTGGTGCCTGGTCAGATACAGGAAACATTCACCACATCGGAAGGGGAAACAAGGTTTTTTGGCAGGAAAGGGAATGGGAAGCGCCATCACCTTGAGACAGAGGGAACCAGGTGTGGGAGGAGAGAGTACGTTCATGCCCTCAACACTGGTAGTATCAATGGATCAAAGGGGCATGGAGGAGAAAGAACATTTTGATGACTGAGGGCGGAAGGGAGGCCCTGACCTACTTCCGGAACAGTCCTCAGTTTCCCCTTGAGGATCTCCCCTCTCCCACTCTCAGTCCAAGGGCTGGGAGCAGGCGACCTTGCCCCAGCCCCAGTGGTAGATATTGAGGCCAGCCTGACCAATCTGGGCCACAGCCAGCATTCAGGGGCACATTCAAGACCCCAGCCAAGCCAGGGAGGAACTTCAGAGGCTCTGCTGGAGCTGTTGGGAAGGAGACACCAGCTCCCTGTGGGGCCTGAGCTGGGAGAATATAAACCTCGAGTGGCTGGTACCGTATTTGTCACCATACGGGGGAGCCAGAGAGCTCAACAGAGAAAGAGAGAAGTTGCTTCCTTTATCATGCAGCTGGACACCCAGATCCAGCCACACCTGAATCCAGCCACACCTTAGAACTTCATGGGTACACGAGCCAATTAACCTCCCTGGTCTTTTGCTGAAGACAATTTGGGTTTGTACCCTCTGCTACACAAGAACTCTGGCAAACGTGTCGTGGTGGGGAGGCTTACTTCTGTACGTCCAGGAACTCAAGCAGCTTGGTGTCGGGGAAGAGGCTAAGGTTGGCAATGCCCTGGCTGTAGAGGCTGTCCTCCCTCTCATGAAGAAGCAGGTAGAGAGTGAAGAGCTCCGAGTAGAAGCTGGGCAGGACAAGGGGTAGCACCAATCTGTGCACCTGCAGGTCCCTGAGTGAGAACCACCAGGACAGGTCAGGGTCAGCAGGGTGGGCGTGGGGATCTACTTGGGCTGCCCCTCAAAGAGCCCACAGAACTCCTTGTCCCACCACAGTGTTCCTGCCTCCAGCCTCCTCCATCCCGGAGAAAACCCTTCCCAGCCTGTTCTCAGTCATTTCACAACCAGTTGTCATCTGTGACTACCTCACTCTCTCACTTGACTTTGAGAACCAATATGGCAGCTGAGGCAGAATTTTGATCCCCATTTGATTGAAAGCAAAACCAGGGCCTTGATAGACGAGTGACCTGCAACAAAGCTCTCAGCAGCCGTTCCAAGCTAGTCCAGTTCTGCCTCCTAGTTTTCTGCACTTCCTAGGACTCAGGGGGAAGTTCTCCCTAATGTCTAACCCCATTTCCCATGCCTCCTGCAATGCAGTAACAGAAAGACCTCTCTGATCAGGATCTCTGGGCCTTGAATCTGAAGGCAAATTGTAAGGTTTGGTCTCGGAGGATTGGGGAGACAGATTTAATGACCCACTTAATTCCTGCTCTGTGTGACCTCAGGCTCAGCCCCTGCCAGGCCTCAGTTTCCACATCTGTGCACAGGGAGAAGGAGGTGCCTGAGGCAGCTGCTCACCCTCCATACACCCAAGAGATGAGGGTGGGATAACATGTTTAGAACAAAGATGCATTTGATGCACTGTGACGGTGCCCCTCCCCAGGTTGCTCAAGGAAGAGAGGTCATGGATCATTCTGATTCTTGAATGGTCAATGAACAATATTTGATCAATAGCATGAACCCTTAACATTTCCCAAGAAATACCCTCTTCCCCCAAAAGGAGGGCCCAGAAGCAAAGGTATAAGGACTCCCAGGACCTGAGCCTGGCTGCACCAGGGCAGAGAACCCCACAGACCTAATGGGGGCAGTCACCTTGTCTCTGCATCTTCATCTTCCTCTGGGGCCTGGCCCTTGCACTGTAAGGCAACCTGCAGCAGACCCCTGCAAACCAAAGGGAGGGGCGGCATGGCTGCCATCTCCCACAGAATGGGAGTCACCAAAGGCCAGGCAGGTGGGCTCCACCCCCAGAACCATGGAGCCTGAGGTCTGCAGAGCCCAGTGGCCCAAACCCCAGCAGTGAGGAGGTTGGGAGTACGGGATGTCTGCCTGAGTGTCCTGGAACCCACCAACAGAACTAACTGCAGCATCTAAAGTTTCAGTTTATAGTGTTTGACGAGGTCACAGCTCAGCTGGGACAGGACAGGAGATGGTGTCTGAGCCCAGATCAGGCTCAGCTTGCAGTGGGGTTAGAGTTCTCCTGGGGTCAGGGCTAGCCCAGGGCCTGGCTGGGGCTTGGACTCTGGCTGCAGTCAGGCCTTGCTATCACCTCCCCACCCTCTAACTCCTATGCTCACCAGCTGCATATTAACCAACCCACCCTCTGTTTTTTCTCGATCCAGACCCAAGGCAAAGGCACCCTTCCTACCCAGGGCACCAGGCAAAGCTGATGCTTGGAAAGGGCACAGCTCCCCCCACCCCTGGCCCTGGGGTCACAGGGCAGTGGTTGTCCCCATGTGCCACCAAGCTCACCTGTAAGCGGCCCAGAGTTCCTGGGCGTGCTGCTTCACCTCTTCCTGCGCCAGCCCCTGCAGGTGCTTATTGGCCCCAATGCCCGAGTATGTGGCCTGGAAGGTCAGCATCAGAGTCCGGAGCAGCTTTCCCAGGGGATGCAGAGAGTTGTTCAGGGCCTGGGCAGGTGCAAAGGCAACAAAGAGATACTCAGCACCGTGGGCTGGAGCACAGCATGCCCACGCAAGACCCCGCTTCTTAGATGGGAGCATCGAGGCCCTCTCAGCAAGGGCCCACAGGCAGGCCTTCCCCTCTGGTCAGCACCCTCCCCTGGAGCCCTTACCTTCCTGAGGCACTGCTGCAGGGCCTCGGGTGCCCGGTGCTGCAGCAGCTCCTCCAGGATGTCCTCCATTCTGCCTGCGTGGTCCTCGGGGTGGGTCCTGGGGCACCACACACACACACATCTCTCACCCACGCCCAGGCCTGCCCTCTCTGGGAAGCCTTCCTCCCCTGGCCCACTCAGAGCCCACTGACCCCAACGCTCTGGATGCCCTATGGGTGCACACGCCCACGCATGCCTGGGCCTCACCTCTCGCAGCACAGGTACTCCTGGGATTTGCGCAGCTCCCTTGAGCTCTGCACGTGGAAGCCCAGCAGGGCCTCCTGCAGGTCTCCAGGGCAGCCGGCTTGAACAAAGTCCTGGAAGGGGCCATAGATGCCCTGCCAGCGGCTCTCCACGGGGAAGACGCCCAGGCCCAGCTGCCTGCGATGGAGGCAGTGGGGGACATGGATAGGGATGGAGCCAAGCTGGACAGGACTCTGTCCAGCCCTTGGAGAGGTGGGGATATCCAGCCTGGCCCAGAGTCAGGGCCCAGGTGGGGTGGGTGGAGCGGGGGATGCAGAGCGGCCTGACCTCCAAGACTCCAGGAGGAGAAACGAGAGGCAGAGAAGGGTCAGAGAGAATCTACTCCACGGTAGAGAAAAGAGACAGGGGCACACAAAGCACTGGAAAAGAAACAGAAAGATCTGGAGAGCTGAAGGCCAAGTCCAGAGAGTGGGGTCTTGGCCTAAGAGAGACCAGGGCCCAAATCCCAGGATTCCCCCGCCACGGGACCCCACTCTCCCTCCTACCACACCTGGGTCCTTCCTGAGCTTGATCCTGTCTCAGCCAATAGGCTTAGGGGTCTGGCTGTGTGTGTGTCTGGTGCAGTGTCTAATGGAGCACTGCTCTCCCATGTCACGCTCATAGATTTTCCTACACCTGCACCCGACCCGGGCTCACACCCCTAGGGTTTGCCATCCACTTCTAGCTCCTGCTGTCAGGGAAAAGAAACATGCAGGGACAATGTGTCAAGTAATCAACATGTGAAATGCTGGCTGGCACCATTAGAACCACCACCCACACCTCAACAGACATAGTAAGAGTCACCACTTGAACCACGGTTTTCCAAGGAAGAACTCTGTCCCCATAGGGAAGAAGTCCATCCCCTTCTCAAATACCCCATGATAGGGACAGTGATTCCACTTAGTAAGTTTCCTTCTTTACCCTGGCTGCCAGGGAACTCAGAGCCAGGCTAATGCTTGATTATAAGGCCTATCTGCACCTCCCTTTCTTGTAAGTTCAACTCACACTTTAATTTTCTATCTTATTCTTGTTTGTTTTGTTTCATAAACTGTCTTGTACCCTTCCTAGAAAAAAAGCAGGGTCTAAGCAAAGCCTACACATAGTATTTTTCTCCAGTTTTGTGGCACGTGGAGTTACCGTCACATAGCCCTTAATTCCAAGAGTCTCTGACAAGGGTTATGTGACCTGAGCTCTCTGAACTCTCCAAAGAGCTAAGAGGAGGTACAGAAAAGCCGTTCTAATGAGACCTGAGCCTTTAGGGTAGAAACATAGACACACACAGACACATCCCCCAGAAAGGTTTCAGAATACACACGCCAGAGGGTCAGTCTCTCACCTCTTGCAGGTACTGCCTGGATCTGGAGGGAGGGCAGCTGTGTCCAGCACACCCTGGGTATGCAGTCCTCTCCCTGCCCCACTGCCAAAAGAGCCCTCCAGGGTGAAGCCATTAGGGAAGGTGATCTTGCCCTGGAAGCCAGGAGACGGATGCAGGGATGTCTGTCCAGCTGCCCCTCCATCCCATCATGTCAGGCCTCATGCCTGTCCATCCCGGGTCACAGAGAATAGAAACTGATGGATGGCCTTCCCACCATCCATTCAACCTGCCCCACCCCAAGGGGCTCATAATCCTCGACCCCTGCAGGAGCCCCTGCCTGTGCCCACCACCAAAGGGCTCATATCTGAGGCAGGAAACGGCGAGGGAGACAGAGAAGGGACTCACAGGTCAGAGTGGGGAGGACCACCACTGGGTCCAGAAGTAAGCAGAGGCCTCGGGAGGACATGAGGTATTACCGGCCTTGAGGAGGGGCAATTCCTCGCTGCATGGGACTGTTCCATTTACAGCATTCCTAGTCTCCATCCACTAGATGCCATAGTACCCGCCAGTCAAATAGCCCCCACATTTCCAAAGGCCCCAGCAGGGATACAACTGCCTTCTGCGAGGTCAGCTCAGGCAGAAACATACTGAAGGACAATGCCGCCAGGGGCACCTGCCCAAGGCACTGATGGTGGTGGTGGAGGGGGTGGATCCCTATCTTGGGGGCCAGGAGGGGACACAGCCAGGAGACCACCAGCACCCTCTGCACCCAAGGCAAGCCTACCTATCCCCTCTTGACTCACACCTAATCAAATCACACCTCCGCAGCAGGGAATGGTCACTGTACCCACCCCCTAGATGTAGTGGAGATGGGAGAGCCCCTCCCTTACCTGCTCTACCTACCCTCAGCCCTGGATCCAAGCAGGGAGATTATAGACCCCAGTCAAGGTCTCAGCAGGGAATGGAGTAAGGTCTCAGTGGCTCTCACCTTCCCTACGAGGGTCAGGTCCCTGGTGAAGGTGCCCTCATGCAAGTAGTCATCTTCAGTGAGAAGGATCCCTGGGCCCTAGGGAAGGAAGCGGGGAGGGTAGGAGCAGTGGGTTAGGAAGGGCAGAAGACTGGCGGTGGGGAGGGGAGGTGGGCAGTGACCCATGGGCAGAAGGGTCCTGAGCCCTGCCATACCTCCCAGGACTGTGCCTAGGTGGGATGCCAGCCCCTGGCCTTCTGAGCACTGAGCACAAGGCCCATGGACCTCGACCCTGGGTTACCTTGACCGACATCCTGGGACCTGGCTCCTCCCCTCCAGCAGCCTCTCTCAAGAAGCCTCCTGGGGGACCCTTCCTTCCCACCTACAGCTCAGGAAGTACTGGGCTTTTCCTGAACCATCCCCACTTCCCTGTCACTGACCCCGGGGACAGTGGAGCTGATCAGGCTCCTGTGCTGCATTGGCTGCCCGGAAGCTCAGAACCAAATGGGATACAATTCATGTTCTACTTATTTCTGAATCTATTTTATGTGCCTATTCTTACCTTTTCTTCCTCCTTCAATCCTTTCCAGGACAAAGTGTAGATAGACAAACAAGCCACAATATCAGTAACAGCCATCAGGCCAGAGCCTCACTATGTGCCAAGCACCTGGCAGGGTGTGGGTGAGGCAGAAGGTAAGGGCTATGCCCGGGTGCGGGAGACCTGGGCTTGAGCCTCAGTTCTGACACTCAACGGAATGCGACAGTGGGCAGGTTCTCTGACCTCTCTGAGCCTCACATTTGTCACTTTTACACTAGGGACAATAACATGACCCCAGGGCTACTGGGAGGATCCCACGAGATCATGTTGGGAGGCTTGGCCCAGAGCTTAGACACCCAGTTAGGGGTCTATAAAACATGGGTAGTAGAGGCTGCTGGCATCCTCATTACTATGCACTTCATTGTTGCTATTTTAGTGAGTCATTACGATAAGTAGTTCACCTGAGCTGCTGATGGGAAAACTGAGGCTGGGAGGCGCAGGGACTTGCCCAAGGCCAGGGTAGGTAGGTGGCAGAACTGGGTTCCTGCCCAGGTTCTGGCTCCCTCTAGCAAGTCGGAACCCCGCTTCCTGCCCCACCCACCCCTGACCAGTCTCAGTTCAGCTTTGGAGCCCCCCAGAGCAGGGAAACGGTAGCTCAGGACACACGTGGGTCACTGTACTCACCACCATCTTGTCTGCCTGGAAGGTCCCCTGGTAGCAGACACCCGCCTGGGTGACCATGACCCCTGGGCCATGGCGCTGGTCAGCCTGCCACATGCCAATATAGCGTTCACCCCTGGGGGAGGAGAGAGTAGGGCCAGAGTTGGATCAGAATTGTTCCCATGCACCTTCTGTGTGTTCTGCTGGCATGGGACCGGGGTGGGGGGCAGGGGTCAGATAAGGAGCAATGAGATGGCCTGAATCCACTCAAGTCAGACATAGGGCAGGTGAGGTGAGGACCCGCAAGAGGAACGAGGGTGGAGGAGGAAGGGAGCCTGCCTGGGGGAGGGCATCCTGGCAGGCTTCCCGGGAGAGGTGGCAGGAAGGACAGATGGAGTAAGGGTGCCATTTAACATATGCAAAGCCATTGAGGTAGGAGTGTATGATAGATACGTGGGGATGTTCAGTGGTCTAAAAGGCTGGGGGGTACACAGGTGGCATAGCAGGCATGAGGTCAGAGGAGCAGGCAAGGCCTCAAATGTCAGGCCAAGGACACTGGGCTCTGTCTCAGCCCAGAGAGCCTGGAAGGGCTGTGATCCTTTGATAGGACCAGATCAGGGGGTCAGAAACTCCTCTCTGAAAGCGTAGGGAGGGGCCAGAGTGGGGGGGCTCCTGCAGTCAAGGTCGGGGTCCCTCATCCTGAGCCTCAGCAACAACCGAGGGAGTGGAAAGAAAGCGAGGGGCCTCAGAGAGGCTCTGGGGGACAGACAGAATGGACCCAGTGATGACAGGGACCCCGTGCCCTGAGGCCTTTGGTCTGTGAGGGCCCTCTCTGCCCCTCAATCCTGGTGCGGGCTGCCGAGCACTCACCTGTCGCCGTCCTCCTCGATGCCATAGCCACTCCTCCGGCCCCTTTCCCAGTGGCCCGTGTACCTGTAGGGCTGAGGGGTCTGCGGGGTGCTCTCAAGGACCCCAAATCCATGCCGCAGGCCTTCCTGAAAGTAGCCCTTGTACACCTCGCTGGTGCTGTACCTGCAGAGGGTCACCAATGGCTGGCCCTGCCTCCCAGAGGACGAGCCTGTCCCACGAGCCTGTCCTACCATCAGGCCAAGGGTCACTTACTCACAGATGCCATAGCCGCACATGCTGCCTTCCCGCCAGTGGCACTTGTAACAGTCAAACTTATCCTCGGAGGCCTGGGGCACCAGGCGGATGCCAAAGCTGTCAGTGTGAGTGGGCAGGGAGGGAAGTCAGCACTGGGGCCACAGCCCTGGCCCAAGACACCTGTCACACCCCCTCCATGCCCAGGAGTGTCCCTGCTCTTCCAAGGGGCCTTCTCAGATGATGGGGAGAATCTGAGAGGTGCTGAGCCCCATCTTGTTCCCAAGGGCCCCTCAGGACACCCCATCTCCACCCCAACCCCCATGCACTCTGGGAGGGCCTTCTGGCCCTGGACCACTCCCTCCATGACCTGCCCCCCTCCTCAGGCCTAGTTTCCCCTTTAGGACAATGAGTGGAGCTGGACCACATGGCCTCCAAGTTTCTGCTTGAGGTTTGGGAATGTAGGATGGGGCCAGGCTGGTGACAGTGGAGAGGGGTGGAAACCACTCCCTGCCTGCCCACCACACAGTCCCGTGTCAGCCCCAGCCTTACCCGTGCTCCAGGCCCTGGCAGAAATCCCCCACATGATTCCGCCCGTCTGGCCACTTCAGGGTTCCCCTGTAACACAGTCGAGGTCCACGGGCATCAGGTCCATGGGCATCAGACCCACCAGACCTTCAACACACACAAGACCCCCAGCCAGCCTCCGCTGCAGACTCTCTCCGAGGCCTCGATCCCCCTTGGACTGGACTCTGCCCCAACTCGGTCTTCTTCTCAGAGCTTTATGACCCCACATGGGCTCTCAGCCCTTCTCTACTCCTGGCACAATGGCCCCAGCAGCCTCACAGAGTACGCTCCACACCCAGCAGGGAGAGCTCTGGAAGCATCCAGGTTGCCTTTTTCCCTTGACCAACAGGAAGCTCAGAGCTAACCTTCAAGCTCAAGCCAAGTGCTAGTCAGTGGGATTTCTACCATCCTTGTCTCCTCTTCTGACACAGCATTGCTTTTTCTGTGTTTTTGTTCATAAGCTTCCTCAAGCCCTTTCCGGAAGCAGGCAGGATATCAGAAACAAGTGGAATGCTTGCAAGCGTAAACTTGGCGAGTCCTTTCTGCTTTCTGGGCCTTGGTTTTGCCAGCTGTAGCACAAGTTGGGGCCATGTCCTTCAAAAGCCTATCTGCCTGTGGGGTCGTGTCGACCTGCAACTGAGGCCAGGTTCACCCTAGAACCTGCCCTAAGGCCTGGGGAAAGTCATGCCAGTCTCTGGGCCTCAGCTTCTGCACCTATCACCTAAAGGGGGTGATAACACTCCCCTAGAGCATTCTTGTAAGGACTGATGAAGACAGAATGTCTGCAAAACATTTCTACCACCACCAGACAATGCTATGTAGACACGAAAGTTTTCTTCCACCCGCCTGAGAACAGAATGGTAACCCACACTCGGTAGCCTCACTGTCATCAAGACTGTATCTGGCACAAACCTACAGTGGGCCAGGTCCTATCCAAGAGGACTTAAGAGAGACTCTGGGGGACAAACAGAATTCACCACAGTGGGTAACAGCCTTTGGTTCATGCCCCGAGGCAATTAGGTCCATATGGGTCCTGTCTGCCCCTCAGGCTCCCAGGAGGATCCCTGCCTTGCTTGGCCCAGAGCCTCGGTCACTCACTTGCCATGGGGCCTGCCCCAGTACCACTCGCCCTCATAGGTGGCCTGGCTGAAGCGGCCCTCCGCACGGAAGGTGTATGCTCCACAGCGGCAGGTGGGGGGTTCAGAAGGCTCCAGGCCCGCCCCCAGCACCGGGAAGTCCTTCTTCCCACGCAAGGTCTGGCACACAGCCTGGGTGACCTTCCACTGCCAGACCACCTGCGGGGGGACAGGGAAACACAGGACAGGCCACTGCTGCTGGAGGCAGCCCCTCTAGGAAGCCTCCTGGGGCGGCATCAGGTATCACCCTACCCACACCCCACTCTTATCACTTGTGGGGACCTCCAACAGCTCCTGTACTGCTCCCTGGGGCATCATCCAGACCTGAATACTTGTTTGCAGCTTCGGGCCTGCCCAGAGAGGCCAAACAGAACCTTCAAACAGGCCCCAACTCTGGCTTCACAGAGAAAAACACCTGTTCTCTTCGGCATTCTGATGCCTGAGCCCAGGCTGACCCCTGACTCACTCTGACCATGACTCCAGAGGCTTGACGTTCCCAACGAGCCTCCAGGGTTGTATACTTGTGCCCTCCCCTTACCTTCCTGTCGCCTTCCCTCACTCCCCTGACCCCACTCCCCGAATTCACAGTCCGCCCACACTCACCCGGCCCTGCGGGTCCTTGGAGCACAAGGAGAACTCTTCCTCAGGAGTGAGGAGGTGAAACATGCACCTAGACAGATGGAATTGATGAGTAGGCTCCAGCTCTGTCCAGGAGGGTGCTGAGGGCGGGCCCAAGTCAGAGCCCGGGGGTGGGCAGGTTACATGGGGTAGAGGGAGGGAAGGCCTGGGGTGTCACTGGATGGGGGTGCTCACCCGTCCTGCCCAGGTTCCACCCACACCAGCTTCAGATCAAAGGTGTGGACACTGTGGCCCTGGAAGAAGAGGGGGAACAGGTGGGCAAGACGCTCACCTATTCTCTGGTCTGGCCTTGCTCCCAGGCAGCAGCTCGCTGGCACACCGCTGGGTGTCCCCAGCATGCTCAGTGTGGTACGCCCAGCACTGAGTCCCACACCACCCCTGCCGGCTCCCCATCTCCAGGGCAGCTCCTCCACCTCCCTTCCCACCCGAGGGCCTGGCCACAAACCCAGGACCAGCCTCCCGCACCCCCGACATTCTGCTCCATCAGGGCCCTCAGAGTGGTCTTCTGGAAATGCAGCGTGGATCTTGTTAGCCCCTGCTGGAAACCTCCCTAAGGTCCCTACGGCTGAGCCTGACACCTGAGATCACACAGACCACTCCCCTCCACTGCCCGGGCCTCCTCCAGTTTGCCACAAATTCTCCTCAGCCTGAACCTTTGCATGTGCTGTTCCTTCTACTTGGAATGTCATCCCTGCTCTGAGAGACAGACCAAACCTCCCTTCCTCTGGAAGATTTTGCAGAGTGACCTTTCGCCTGGCAACAGACACAGGTGGAAGCGGCACCAGGCCCAGGCCTGAAGGGGAGGAGGAGTGTGCCAGACATGGGCCAGGACAAGAGAGGGTCCAGCACAGACAACAGGACGTGCCAAGGTCCCGAGGTGGGAAAGGGCTCAGCACCTTTTAGTGACAGTAACTTGTCAGTGTACCTGGAGCACAGAGGGTGAAATCGGGAGTGGAGGGAAACTCAAACTGAATCTAAACCCCAAAACCAGGCTTCAGGACACACAGGTTTGGATGGGCAAGTAGCATCCCTTCTAGGCCTCAGCCTCCCTATCTGCAGGGGAGTTCCAGGCTGACACTCTAGGGGGATAGAGAAGACAGTGCTCTGGCTATCACAAGGGCAATACAAGTTCAGGGGGTACTAGGCACAGCCAAGGTTATGGGCCACATAACAAATCCCAAACCCTAGTACTGGCTCCCTCCTGACTTCTGTAATGCCGAGAGCCCGGGCACTGCTGCTACATGGAACTCCTCTCTAGAAGCCTTGCATGTGCCCTGAATGGTTCACGCAGCCCTCCTCAGCCACTATGGGCCACCTATGACCATTGTCTGAGGTTCCTCTCCTATTGGAGGAAGAGAACTAGGAGTTGTCTGCCATCTGCAGAAGGACAAACTGACAACTGTCCCACTTTACAGATAAGGAAACTGAGGTGAAGACATTCAACAGGGATACCAGCTGTGGAGAGTTGAGACTGGAAGAGCCCTTCTCCATAGTCCACACTCCTTCAGGGATGGCTCCACCTGCTGCCCCCACCCTAGCACTCTGCCTTTCTGCCCCCATCACCTCCCCAGGCCCAAGTTCTTGCTCCCAGCCACATGTCTCTTTCCTACTCCTTTTTTCAACCAGCCCCCAGACCCCCACTGTGACCCCAAGACCTCTGGCCAGCCCCACCCTACCTGTAGCAGGACAAGGGCATCATCAAAGAGCAGCACACGCTCTGCCCTCAGCGGGGTGACCGTCACAGGTATGTCCTGGCTGTCTTGCAAGAGTCGGTGAGCGGGGGTACAGAGCACATCCTGGTGAGGCGAGGAGGGAGGTGCAAGGCTCAGGGACCTCTGTCCTGGAGGCTGCTGGCCAGTCCACTGCCCGCCTCTGCCCCAGGCACCTCCCCCAACACTCTGAGCATCTCCTGGAGGCTCCCAGGTCAGTGATGGGCACTGGGGCTCCAAGGTGGGGGGGTTCGTTCCTGGCTATACCCAGCAGAACAGCACAACTTCTCTTGAAGCCTTACTTTGTCCTCCTCCACCCCATCTCAGGCCACGGCCCCAGCCAAGCCCCCATCAACTCTCACCCAGGGTTCTACAATCCCTGTCTCTCTCTGGCAATTCCTGTCCCCTTCACTTGTCCTCCTAATTCTCTGCTGCACTGGGCCCCAAGCCTGTCACGCCCTGTCAGAGCACAGGGGACTTTCCCTCCTGCAGGGGCAATACAGGCAGTGACTCAGGGGTGCAATCATTCAGTGACATCCCAGGAGAGAGGGTCGGTTCTGCTGACCACTCTTCCCCAGAGCCAGAAGCTCACATCCCAGCCCAGGAGGTGCTCAGCAAATGGGTGAGGATGGCTGGACAGGGGAACATCACAGACACCTGCTTTAGCCACTGCCCCCCAACCCAGGTGGGGAAGCTGAGGCATGGAGCATGCAGCAGGCAGCTCAGGCTACCCAACGGGCCCCTGCCGGACGGCAACCCCTTCCCTCACTGCCCCTCAGGCCTCGAACTCACCCGCAGCCGACTGCTCAGAGTGTGCCAGAGGGCCTGCGTGGCCATGGCCTGGTCCAGCTCCTGCCTCATGAAGGACTGCAAGTTCCCAAAGACGGTGGCTGCGTGCACCAACAGCTCCCGGGTGGGGTGACGCTGTAGGGGGACAGAGCAGCTGGGGTGGGGTATTATCAGAATCCTCTCCCACCCTGTGATGACTGCCCCAGCCCTGGCCTGGCCCCAGCAGGTCAGGAGGTCTGGGTCTAAGTCTAAGTTTTCCCTTTTCTCCCTGCCGGCCCCTCCTCTGGTAGTAGGAGGATGCTTCCAGGGGATTTAGGACCATTCGATGACTCCCCCAGCTGGGGCTGGGCCATGTGTCCTCACACCCAGTACATGATTCTACATCTGTTCTCTGGGTCTCTGCTGCCTCCACCAGGGCAGGGCCATGTACCTCAGATACCCCAGGGCAAGGACATGTCCCTTCAAACCCCCCAGAACAAGACCATGTCCCCAAGGCATGGCCAGGTCCTTCTCAAACCAGGGTTCCTGAGTAGGCAGGTTCCCTGAGCCAGAGGCCCATTTCTCCCATCCCTCCGCTTCCCCATGGGAGACAGGCCTGATAACCAGCAATTGCCCCCCACTCCCCATCACCCCTGCTACCTACCTCCCCGACAGTGTCCCCGAGGCTCAGCAGGAGGAGCACGCACTGCTGCACATGATGGGTGAGTGGCTGGCGGAGAGCCTGGACCAGCGCTGCGCCCACTGAGCCCTCTGAGCTCATGCCCGACAGCAGCTGCCGCAGCGCCTTCCGCTGACCCTGCCAGTACTCGCTGAGTGGAGGGAGGGCCACACATCCCTTCACTCTCTCCTCTGTTCCCACACCTGCCACCATTGCCCCCTTGCCCTGGCTAATCCCCCAAATCCCAGGACCAGTCCCAGACCCCAAACCTCTCTCCCATCAGAAAAACAGTGGCTGAGTGACCCTCTTGGAGATTTGGTAGCAGTATCTCAGAGATTAAAGCCCACCCTGAGTAGCAATTAGGAATGCTTCCTCAACCCAGGGTCACTCCTGTTAGTTGGTATATGGATTCTGCTCACAGCCTCACTAGGCTTCCCTCCCTCTCTTCAGTGTGGATCAGCGTGTAATTGCTAGAGCCAGGATTGCTCAGGATGAGTCCCGGGCTGTGACACTCACTGCTCTGGGGACGAGGCTTCCCCAAGCCCTCCCTCCCAGACACCCCCAACTCAGAGGCCCACTGCAGCACTCCGTGCTCACCTCCTCCTCTTTACTGCCTTCTGAAAGGCCTGTACTGCCACGCAGCTTGTGTAGGACTCGATGTACCTGTAGGTAGCACAGGGGACACCCAGCAAGCCCAACCCTCAGCTCCAGACCCAAGCCCCTGCCCTTCTGGTGTCCCCAGATCCCACCCACTGAGTGGCTGCAGCCCTGAGGGCCTGGCTCTGGGCACTGGTTACCTTGAGTCTTAACTGACCCAAGTAGACAATTCTAACTCAAAGTCTCTTTTCCCTAGGAGGCCACCAGGCTCAGATCTGGGGTGCCTGAGCCTGCCACTAGGCTAACACCCAAACCCAGGGCTGAACCCAGACCTTTGCCAAAGCCCTGACCCAGGTGAGTCCCAGTGCCAGCCCCAGCCCCGCCTCGGCTATCTTACTGCACGTGGACTTGCAGGACACGGTCAGCGCTGTGCAGCAGCAGCAGGGATTCCAGACTGGTGGAGTCCGGGTGGCGCAGCCTCTCCTGCAGTGAGTGCAGGCTTTCCTCCGTCACCTCCCACAGCTGCTGGGAGCTCCTGTGCAGCTGCTGCAGGAGCTGTAGGCACTCTCTGCCCCAGGGATCTGCGGGCTCTGGAGCTGGGGCAGGAGCACAAGCACACCGTGAGGGGAACAGGGCCGCTCCGCCTCCCAGGCAGCACGCAGAGGCCCTGGGTGGTCACCTGAGGGGCAGCAGCACCCCTAGCCCTGGAGCTGCAGCTAGGGTCCCACATCCCTGGGGTCCTTGGGACAGAACTGGAAGCCCATGTGCCCCCTTGAGCTCAGCAAGGGATGGGCAGGCTACAGCAGTGGGCAGCACCCTTGTGGATTCAACAGGGGCACGTGTCCACCTCCTCACTAAACAGGGACAGCACTGATGACCTAGGGCCACCAAGTACAAGAATTCCCCGAGTTTCAGAGCTTCCTCAGGTCCAGAATGTGGAGTCCATAGGGTCCTGTAGTCTCCTGCCATTCACAGATACACCAACACAGCCCCCAAGAGGAAGGCACCTGCCCAAGGTCATTTTGTAAACCGGGCAGCCTGCCTTCCAGTCATGCCCTGGGTGAAAGCAAGATGAGAATTCAGGCAGAGAATCCAGGCCTGTGCCCTGGGAGAGATGGAACATCGTCTCCATTCACAGCAGGTCTGGGCTAGAATGGGGTTCACAGCCTGGTTCCCTGGGGTCCCTTTGAGAAGGAAGCAGCCAGCAACTGGGGGTGAGGGCCCTGGATCCATCCAAAGACACCCACACCAAATGTCACCGCTCCCATTTGCAGCTGAGAAAGCTGTAGCTCAGAAGGTCCAACAAGGGAGGACTCCTGTCCCTAGGACGGTTCCTGCATCCCCCACCCTCCCCTCAACTCACCGGCCTCCAGAAGGGGCTGGAGGACAAAACTGTTGATGCGTGCGAGTGTGGCTGAGAAGACCTCCTCCAGCCGCAGCAGGGCTGCCTCCTCAGGGCTGCACATGGCCAGGGTGCCAGACTCAGGGCCTGAGAACCAAGCACAGATTAGAGCGAATAGCAGCCATGGGAGCAGGGTGCCCTCTCAGGCCATATGCCCAAAAGCAAGGCCCATGACCACCCTACCTCAGAACTGAGCAAGGAGCCCATGTCACCCCAAAGGGGGGTTTCTGAATTGGCCAGTGACCCCTGCTCATGCTCCACTTGGGCCCAGCTGAGGGGAGCCTGAAGGAGTGGGAAAGAGGGCTCAGAACTGCCAAGGGAAGCATCTATTTTTTACCAAAAAGGCAGATGCTCCTTAAGCCCTCTGACCTGCTCATTCCTCTGCTCCAACACCCACCATGGCTCTCAAGGGCTCAGAGTAACATCTAGTAGTGCTCCAACCTAGCCCTCTCTCCACTGACTCTCTGGAAACAAGGACATACTCTCGGAGGAGCACAGCCTTTATCTCAAGGCCATGGCTCAGGACCCCCTGTCACCCAATAGGGCTATGTAGGAGAGGTCTGGGGGAAGTGGGAAATTTCCTGCTGGAGCCATGAAGGATGGGCAAGAAATAAAGAGGCAGAGAGGAGGACAAGGCATGCAGGTGGGGGAACCATGAGAGCAAAGGCTACCTAAGTGGCTAACAGAGGAGCCATGGAGCGCCTCAGAGTGGGGGAGTGATGGGATTCAAAGTCAGACTTGGGGACACGGACTTGGTGACAGTTTCAGAGGAGATGATTCCAAGCCATGAGAGGGTGAGGTGAGTGTGGGCAGGAGCCAGACACTTCATGCCCCCCTGCAACCGGCAGGACAGGTTCTACTCCAGACGTGGGGGCCATGGGGGTGGGCAGGTCTTTGGACCTCCTGCCCTGGAAAGCGGGACCCTCCAAGAAAGCAGCATCACCTGAGAACGCAGCCTCCTGACTGGAGGGAGGGGGAGCAAGGGGCCTGGGTTCAAACCCACCCCCATAGCCAGGCTGCATCCTCCAATCAGACACAGCCCTCTCCTACCAGACCTGGCAAAGGAGGTCATCTGCCCAGATTACGTGACTGTACGTCTCAGGGTTGAGAATTAGAGAGTCTTTTAACCCCAGACCCTCAGACTCAGCCTCTCTCCGACTGTGACACTCTGAGGCTCTGAGTTGGTTGACCTGGGTGGGGCTGTAGACATAATATGAGGTGATACAGACAGACCCAAAGGATCAAATGGGAAGGGGTCTCATCCCTCCCCACCCAACCCCAAAGACACCAAAGGGCATTCCAGGCCCCTGACAGAGACTACAATTCCCAGGGAATTGGCTCTGGGGCAGAGTGAGATGAGTGCCTCAGAACTCTGGCCAAGGGCCCAGGCCCAGGCATTCCTGCCCCACCTTTCCTGCTGTTGTTGCTTCAGGAGGGCGAGGCCTTGGGAGGGAGAAGCAGGAAGGAGAAATGGCTGGACACCCAACTGCAGCCTTCTCTTTCTGCTGGCCCCCTGCAGCAGCCCCAGCCCCCTGTGGAGGACTGGGGGAGGGTTGCTCCAAGTCAGCTCAGACATACCAGGACAACACAGCCAAGGAGTCAGGGGTACAGCAAGTGCGGCCTGGGCCCATCTGACCCTCACCCATATCTCCAGAAACTGGTGGAATGGAAAGACCCTTTGGGAAGTGACCTTTCCACCCTCAGCTGGCAGTCTGTCGGGATCTGAGCTGAGAGGTGAGGACACCAGCTAAAGATGGAGGGGGGGAGGGTGCAGCCAGGATGGGAGGTACAGACTAGGAACCAGATCAGGGTGAGCTGGGGACCTGCAGCAGATAACTCACTGTTGCGAGGCCTTGCACATCAGATCCCTGACACTTACCTGGGGCCCACCCCAACCAATGCCACGCCCAGGGCGCTCCTATCCCCCTTAGGTTTCCTCCCCTTGCCCCCATGGGGCTGGCAGAAGCTCCCCTACCCTGGACCCCTGGCTCACACCTCAGCAGCTCCCACAGGACCCCCTTCTGACCTCTGCCCAGCTATTCGGCCCTGGCCATGCCCCAGCTTATCCAGAGCCCTGCTCTTCTCTGGGCTTCAATCACCTCCTCTGTGAAATGGAGGTCTGACTAAATCACAGCTTTTCAAACTATTTTAGTCCTCCCTAGAAAGGATAAACCGGTGGAGGGGAGCTCCTCTGGGTATGGGGACCTGCTCTTCAGTCTCCCTTATCTCTCAGTGCAGCCTGGGGCCCCTAAGGATGAGTCTTACCGACACAAACTGGCAACACTACTCTGGGACCCTTCCAGGTCTGTGGCCCCAAAAGGATCTCTAACCCTAGGAAACCGAGTCACACTGCCCAGAGGAAAGGCCAGAGGTTAAACATGGCTGGTGAGACGGTGGGTGGGGAGGAGACTGCAGCTGAGGCTAGAGAGTGGTCCCGAGAGCCTCTGCTCCCAGGCTAGGGAGTTCTGGGGCTTCATCCCGAAGGCAATGAGGAGAGCGTGAGGGCAGGGACCAGGCCAGGCGTGAGTGTGCCTGAGTGTGTACACTGGCAAGAGAGGAGGAAGAGGTGCTGAACCTAACACCACAGGCACCCGGCAGGAGTCTCCCCTTTCAAACCCCAGTCCCACCTCCAACCCACTCCTCTCTGGTTAAGGGCATGGCCTCCTTACCCTCTCACTCCATCCAGCTCTAAGGTTCCTTAGTAGCAGACTGCACATGATGTACATATGTGGAAGCAGGCCCAGAAAGGAATGGGAGGGCCCAGGGACACTAACTGTAGAGCATGTACAGGGCTCAGACCCAGGCCTCTGGCTCCCAGTCCCACCAAGCTCACCTGAAAGGCTGGGCGACTCACCTTAGGGCACACAGCAAGTACCTAGGCTTCCCAGGCAGCCTTCATGTTCACCATGGGGCGGGGTGAGGACAGACTGGCTAGTCTTGGCGTGTCCAGGTGAGTCAGCTGCCAGTCCCCGTGGTAATCTAACCAGCAGCCAGACCTTCGTGCTCGCGCTCTCGCTCTCTCTCTCTCTCTCTCTCTCTCTCTCTCTCTCTCTTGCATTCTTGGTCTCTGTCCATGCTGGGCCCCTCTCTCCCTTGCCTCCTCCAAGGCCTGGCCCCTCAGGCCCCTGGGCCACACCCTGTCATGGTACTCACTCTGTTAGTTCCTGGTCTGGACAGGCAAGGAAGTGCTGCTTGCTGTGGAGGCTTTTTCCTGGGCTGCCTTGGAACCCCCTTTGATCATCCAGCAAACTCAGTGGTAGGCAGAGGAGGGAGGAGCTGCCCAAGGGAGGGGGCGCTGAACTGTCACAGCTGACGGGTCCCAGCCTCCACCTGGGCCTCTCCCCCCACCCTACCCCCACAACCTTCCTCTGCCCTTCCGTGGCTTCAGGCTTCTTGTCCTAGACCCCATCCCCCACCCCCCACCTTCCCAATCTCTCTGGTCGCTTTTTTCACAGCTTTCCTTCCTCTTCCTGGCCAGGTACACGCAGTCACTGGAATTTCCCAAACATGGGATCCAGTTCCCACCACCAGGTATTTGCCCATGCCGTTCTCACTGCAAGCAACACTAGCCGGCGTCACCTCCTCCTGGCAGTCTCTCAGGCTGGGTGAGGCCCCGCGGGGTAGCCCCACAGCCCAGGCCAAGCCCCTGGGCACTGCCCACGTGTGTCTGCCCTCGTGTCAGGCACGGGCCCAGGGAGGCTGTCCTGTGGTGACAGGGTGACCAAGGGGCAGGGAGGACGAAGCTGAACCCCGCTGGGAGGGAGGGACCTTCGGACAAACTCGGACGGCCCGGGTGTGAGTGCTGCCGGGGACCGAGGAGTCGTGGAGGGGCGGCGCGCGGCGGCCCGAAGGGGAGCGGAGACTAAAGTCCCACCTGGAGCGAGGAGGGGCGGGGAGCAGAAGGGCTCTACCCCAGACGCGCGACCTCCACCCCTCCCTTACCTGTGCGGCGCAGGGGCTCACGCCGGGAAAGCCGCCGCGGTCGCTCTCTCGTGGACGCCCGCCCCACGTCGGCCCCGCCCCTGCAGGTCCCGCCCCCGAAGGCCACTCCACCCCCACCCCACCCAGTCCCCGCCTCGCCTCAGGGTACCGCTCCGAGTCGAGGACGGGGGCCTGCCTGGAAGTAGGCGGGGCTTGGCGTCCATCTGCCTCGCGCACTAGGGCTCTCCTGAAGTCTCAATCTGCTGTCTTCCAGGGTCTGAAGTCTCCTGGGACACAGTGGGGGGGTGGGAGAAGGAGGAGAGGAGGTGGGAGCTTGACCCGTCCCTCGCTCCCCTCAACACACACACGCACACGCTCTTGCTCACGCCCAGGAGAGCCGGGGTGTGTCTAGGAAGCAGTCTTGGTTTCCTCGTCCCGGCGGGGTCTTTTCCAATCCCCCTCACCTCCCCCCCCCCTCCGCCCTCATTCTGACTCCCTGCGGGCCTAGGTGCAGCCCGGTGACCTTCCTCCGCCCGCACCAGTCACAGGGGCCGGCACGAGAGGAGCACCAGGTGGGTTCGTGAAATCTGTGGCCGATAGTAGGGTAAACCGAGGCTGCCCCCGGTGGGCAGGGTGTCCGTGGCCAGCGGCCACTCCTGAATGACCTTGGGGAAGTCCCCTGCCCGCACTCCTGAGTCTCAACATGGCTCGGTAGAGCGTGAAGCCAGCGGTTGTCTGCGCGCCAGGGCCTGCGACCTTGGAAAAGGTGGCGGGGAAGCGTTGTTCCAGCGGACCTCCCGGCAGGGGGAGGGCCCACGGTTCAAGCCTGTAACAAAGGAGTCTGCTGTCTGCCTCCGGTTCTCCATTCACTTACCGAGGCACGCGGATTCCAGGGAATGACCCACATCACTGCCCCTTTCACGGCTGACAACACTGAGGCCGAGAGGCCCCATCCAGAGACAGGCAGTGGAAATGCAGAAAGGATGGCCCACCAATGCTCTACTCAAGTCTGAGCTGGTGGGAGGCATGCCCCGTCCTGCCAGGCTGAAGAGAGATCCCCAGTGGAGTGGAGTACATGGCGGGTTGCAAGCGTTCCTTCACAGATGAGCAGGGTCTTGGCGGGTTTGTGAGTGGCCTGGCACATTGTGGTGGGCAGGCAAGAGGTCTCTGGGCCTTGGGAGGAAGGGCCAAGGGCTGAAGAGTGGCCATAGCCACATGTGGAGAGAGCAAGGTGATCCAGGAGCGTATGGTCCCACCACTTGGCAACAAACAGGGCAGGCAGGCCAGGCCCTGAGCAGGAGGGGTCTAATCTTGTGCTGGGTGTCTCTGGGCCAGCCCTTCCCCCTCTCTGGGCCTCAGTTTCCTTATCTGTACCTGTAGCTGAGGGAAGGCAGTGCTGCCTGGGCTCAAGCAGGAAGAGAAGCACCTTGTTGACTTCCTCCTTAGAGCCTAGATTTCCTGTTCAGCCACATCTAGGGGAATTGGAAGGCTGGGGGCTGGTCTTCCCTCACTCATTCCCCACTCACTGGGTAGCGTCACAGCCATTGCCAAGCCCAGTTTTACACCTGATAAATGGGGCAAGACCTGCCCAGCCTCTCTCCCAGCGTTGTTGGTAATTTGTAGTGCCCGGTAGTGCCCAAAAGACCCTTGGCCCCCTGCAGTACAGCCCAGGGCCCTTACAACCCCACCACAGATGTGCACACACCCACCTGCACCTCTCCTACACCCCCTGCACACATACATGACTCCACAGTCACGGGAATGTGGTGGTGTGTACACTTACCTGTGTCACACGGACCCATCTGCTATTGAACCCACTGGCAGGGCCTCCATATTGCATAACTTGGGTGGCAGCTCTGTACATGTGCACGTGTGCAGACTCACACACTGCTCCATGGAATGCGCACTGAGAGACCCAGGCGTGCGGAGTGCATGTGTATTCCCACGTACTTGAGTGCCCTGGGACATAAACGCATGCTGATGAACACACAGGTCTCATCCAGGCCCAGCTCAGCCCCAGAGCTATTCTGGGCCAGGCCCGAGGCCAACAAGGTCAGAGACTGCCAGCTCCCAACAGGCCCCAGCCACTGTGTCACAGGCCTAGGCCACCCAGCCCCCACCCCCAGCCCAGGCTGAGTCCAAGATGCACTGGATCTCAGCCTGGCTCTGTGACTAGGGGGATCCTCGCTCCCTACCCCCTGCTTCCCCAGAGCTGAACCTTGAGCTCTGGGGTTTCAGGCTCCAGAAGAGAATGTCCACATGGTCCCCTGGCCCCTGCCAAATGACTCTGCCCACAGCTTCCAACCCAGAGGCCCTGGAGCCTGGACTGGATCCCTACAGGAAACCCATAGGAGCTAAAAATAATACACAAGGGACAAACAGGATTCTGCAGGCCAGCATTCATGCCACCATGCATGGAGGGAACACTATCTTCCAGGGAAGCCAGGCTGGAGAGCATGGGGGTCCAGAGCTCCGCCACCCCAGACCTGATGGGCCCAACTGGGAGTGGGGTGCAGGAATATATGGGGACCCTCATAAGAAGTAGAAACAGTACTGGACAGTGAGCAGAGCTCTGGGTTAGGAGCTGAAAACTGAGTTTGAGGCCCCAGTTCCTGAGTGACCTTAGGTAGGACACAACCCCTCTCTGGGCCTCAATTCTTTACAAGTAAATGGGGGGAGGAATAAAAAGGTGGAAAAGGCTTTAGCTTCCAGGATGTCCCTCTCACTACGGTGTTTAACACTGGAAAACTGGAAACATGCAAATATTCGAGAATAAGGAATTGATTGAACAAAGTATAGTTGGGTTTTATACAATGTAATTTCACACTGCCTTTAACAACAGTAACAGCAATAATCATAACGACTTGCATTTACTGAAGGCTTGTAATGTGCAGGTGCCATGATACTGTAGTTATACCCATTTTAGAGATGAGGGATTGAAGCTTGGAGAGGTTCAGTAGCCCACTGAGAGCTCACAGCTGTCAATATGACCATGACCCATAAGTCTTCACTTTCAGCTTTAATAACTTCAGAAGTTATAAAGTATAAAACTACAAATTTACAAGAAACGTAATTTGAAAGTTTCATTCCTTATATTTTCTTTATGCTAATTTCATCGTGAATTTTGGATAACTTTAATTTTTTTCTGTCAAGTTTTGCCATCTTCAAAGGGCAAAAAAGGAAATTTAAATAATTAAACTTTCAAATGGTGTCTCTTGTAAGTTTGCAGCTTTATACTTCTGAGGTTATTAAAGCTTAAAACTGCACTAAGCCTTTTGGGCCATCTTGTTATTTTAAGTCAGTTTGACTCCAAAGCCTGCATGACAGTATTGACACTGTGTTTGGGGCATGTGGGGATCTAGGATGTTGTATTGGGAAAAAGCTCTGGGAAAAAGGTATATGATAAATAGCATACAGTGAGATTTCAGCTGTGTTCAACAGCCTGCTAAGAGGTAAAGCCCACTTGGAGCAGAGGCCATATCAAGGGACACTGGGGACACACATGATTGTATTCCCTTTCAGATTTCTTCACTGGGCTTTCCCTACCTTTTGGATGGAAAGAAGCAATGACACCCTCCCCTCCCGGGCTGAGCGGTCCCATCAAGGAGAGCCAGCTTGTACTCATCACTCCCATAATTGTTAGATCATATAATCCTCCCATCAGCCCTGTGATGAGAGTCTTGCCCTCTCCATTCCATAGATGAGGACATCAAAGCAGAGAGGGGTAATGGTTTACTCAAGGCCACTGTCAGGCTCACTAACCTCAGCCCAGTCCAGCCAAGGCTTCTCTGACCCCATTGTCCCAAGGGTGACCTCCCTGGCTGGTCAGTGTGGCTTTCATAACAGATGGCTTGAAGAAATGGTGGGCAGAGAGCTGCAGCAAGTGATTTGGGCTTCAGTGAAATTCTTGTTTGCCTGACGAGGGCAAGCCTGGGGAGTGTGGGGTGGCCCAGCCCACCCAGTCCCCAGACTTTTCTACCCACTGTCAAGGGTCTTCTCGATGGACCAGCTGTCCTTTGCCAGTGGTTTTCTCATTTTCCTGCCTGCCCTGTCATCTCCTAGCCCTGACGCCTGTAGGTATCCACAGCTGGCCCTCTCCTCTCTGCTGCAGCCTGCCTTGGTCCTTGCCCATCTATGGCACCGCCAGGCAGGAGCTGCAAAAGACTCTAGATCTACAGGGTCCCCAGTTCTGAGGGCAGGCCCAAGGCCCAAAGCACCCCAGCCTGCACAGGTCTCCACTGGTGCCCTTGGTGATGAGGAATGCAGGGGTCCAACACCTGGGCTGCTTCTCAGATTAATAATAGTGGAAGGAAGGAAAGGAGAGAGAGGGGAGGATGGATCAGAGGAGTCTCCCTATTGCAGGCCTCCCCACTCCTCTTCCAAAGTCCTCCCCAGGTCTCCACAGCTCCTCCGAGCCTCCCTCCCTCAGTCCCTGGGTTGTCAAGGCTCACTCTGAGGTCAGGACCAGAGTGCAGTGTGGGCCAGGTTCAGTGTGAGGTCAGGGTCATGGCTCAGACTGGAGTGAGAGTCAGAGCTCAGGCTGGGGCAGAGGCTGAGGATCAATCAGAAACAGAACATGGTCCTCCAGCCCTTCCAGGGGGAGCCCACCCTGTCCTGTGGGGTCACAGATGCTGGCTCCTTCAGGAACCTTCCATCACACCCGCAGCTGGCTACTGTGACCATGCCATCCCCTGTTCCCCCTCTCCCTCCCCCCTGATCCGGTGTCCAGGGTGACCAGAGCTGCCTCTGGGCAGGAAGCCAGCCCAGAAAGCCCAGGACATCCCCAGCACCTGTCACCATGGCAACCTGCCTGCCATGCCATTCCCAACCCCCCCAATCTGGTCCAGTACAGTTTTTCAAATTCAGAACGTCAGAATGGGAAGGGCCTCCTAGATCAGCAGATTCCAGCCCCTCCCTTTTGTCCCAAATGAATAAACTGAGGCCGGAGTGGGGAAGGGAAGGTGGGACCTGTTGTTCAAGGACCTGACCCCAGCCTGTCCTCCCTCCCACCCACTCCCGGCCCTATGTCGGTCTCGGTCGGGTTAGGGGAGTGCGGAGTCTGGAGTGTGATCTCCGGAGAGGGGCGGGCCCTCCACCCAGAGTGGTGTGGGAGCGGGCAGCACAGGAACCAGACACCGACAATGAATAAATGATGCCCACTCGCAGCCTGCTTGCGACCAGATCGCCACCGCCGAGCGCCGGCTGGCCAGGGGGCAGTCACCGAGCCAAGGCGGCCCGGCAGGCATCCCTCGGCTCCCCTGAACTGCTGCCGAGCTGCGCGGAGCGCGCGAAGATGGCGGGTCAGCGGCTAGGCGCGGGGCCGCTCTGGGCGCTGGGCGGCGCCGCCCTTGGGGTTTGCCTCGCGGGGGTCGCCGGGCAGCTGGTGGAGGTGAGGCGGGGCGGCGCGGAGGGGCTCGGGGTGGCTGTCACCCTCCAGGCAGAGGGTTGGGGGCGCCTTTCTGACCAGGAGCTGGTTTTTCCCTTCCTCTTGCCCTAGAGGACCTCACTTAATGGGGAGACACAGCACTATCCCAAGTGCTTCCAGGCTGTGGAGGAGACCCAGCCTCCAATCTTAGTGTCCTTGGTCGGATGGGAAGGCACAGCCTCTGATTTCAGGAACATTATTCTGACGGGGGAGACTCACCCTGACCTGAGGGATTCCCGGTCTGATTGGAGATACCCGGGCATCAGCGAGTGTCTGATGGGGGACACTCAGCCCCTATATTCTAATCTTTGGTCTAGTGAGGTCGAAGGTGGTGGGTGGAAGGCAGGAGGGTGAGGACACCCTTCCTAGAGCAGCCATGTGTTGAGTTAGACTCCATGCTGTACACTAGGCCCTGGAGGGGAGGGGCAAGCAGGGCAGGGCCCAAGGACTCAGGGTCTTAATTGGTCCTGGTGATAACTGGGAGCTAGCAAACGTTTCTGAGCGGGCAAGAGTCATGAGTCCTGGTTTGGAAGGAGAATAAATCAGAAGAGGGCACACAGTTGGGAGGACTGTAAGGAGCTGCTAAGATCGCCCAGGAAGAGGTGAAGAGGACGGCTGGGGGGTTGGCCAGGAGCCTGGCTGGGCCAGGGAGGGAAGAGTGGGGGCCATCTGCAGGCCCCTCTGTACCCCATTCCTGCTGAGCCAGGAAGGGGAGTCAAAGAGGCTGACCAGACCCAAAATTCAGGAGCATTAGGCTGGAGGGAGAAGGCCCAAGAGGCAGGACAAGGGAGGAGTGGGGTCGGAGCCTTGTAGGCAGTGGCAGAGTGGAGAGAGCAGGGAAACAGAAGTGTAAGAGACAGCCAAGCACCCAGGAGAGCCCTCAAGGGGCAGGTGCTGGGGGACAAGATGGGAGAGGGAGGACAGGGCCTTATCCGTGGGGTCTGAGGGGACACAGCCCTGAACTGGTGGGTCTGAGGTACATGGAGACAGAGCCCTGCACCCCCTGTTCCTGCTGCTGACCAGGGGGTGTGATCAGAAGGCTGGGCTGGAGTCGGATGTCAGCTCTAGTGTCCCTGTAAGGGGAGCCAGGCTGGCTTGAGCCCCATGGAGTGTACTTGGTCCCCTCACCAGCTGCCCTGAGGCCTCAGGCACAGAAACTGAGCTGGTCTGGGTGTAGGAGAAGCCTGAGCATGGGGGTCAACTCACTTCTGAACCAAGGATTCTTCCCTCAGCCCCCAGGAAAACATCTTCTCCCAGCCCATCAAGGGAAACTGCATTTCAAGTCCATCTGCCTGCCATCTGCCTACAGCCTGAACGAGGGCCTGGCTGAGTCCAGGCGATCCAGGGAAGCACCAGAAAGATGTGCAGGGCTGGGGTCCATGACACCACCCACCCCACCCACAGGCATCACCCTCCATCAGCCTGTGAGGTTCTGATGGAGGCCAGGACTCCAAGCTTGCGTTCAGTCCCCCAGCAGTGCCCACAAGGAGATGCCCGACTGTTACCTGTTTCCCTCTACCCAAGACCCCTATCAGGGTGTCTTGAACAAAGCTGGAACAAGAATGTGTAAGAAGTGAGCTCTTGGCTGCCCAGGCTCTGAATCTGAGATCTTTACCGTGGCCCTCAGAATCTTCCAGTTATACAACCCAACTAGGCCAACACACGGAGCTTTAGTTTCAGGGAACCCTGCCACTGCCCAGACCTTGGCCCTGACTCTACAGATGGGTGCCCAACCATATGCATGTGTATCCAACCTCACGTGCTCTATACCCCCAGTGCCCAGCCCTAACCCCATATGTGTGCCCCAACCCCACACACATGGGCCAGACCCCACAGACATGTGTCTGAGCCCGCAAATGGGTCCAGGCCCCTGGGATGATGCTGAGGAAGGATATCTTGTCAGTTTTACCACTCAGGTTGTGTAGAGAGCTTCCCAGAGACCACTGGAACCATCCCATTCAAGTTAACAGATGGAGAAACCGAGGCCTAGAGAAAAGAAGTCTCCTACCCCAGTTTGCCTTGGTTAAGAGAAAAAAGCCAGGAATCATATACCACTCCTGGGCACACAGATCCTCTGGGTTACCTGGGACAGGTTGCTGATCCTCTCCAAGTGTCCCCAATACATGCTGAAGGGTGGTGTCCATTGGATGAAGAAGTACCTGGCTTTTGGTAGGTGCCCCATCCATGCTTAGGGACCAGAGGAAAGACTGGACAGATGGTTGAGCTGTGGGTTGCTTTTCCTTCCCAGAGAGCTGGAAGAGACTCCTCATGTCTGTCCTTATTTGGTTAATCAGGGGACAAGGCACTGCACAGATGCCCCAGGATCCCCTCTCCCTCCAAGTACTAACCCCCATCCACACCCCTCAGCCAAACTTGGTGACAGAGATAGGGTCATATCCCTCTCAGCCCCACAGGTCAGGGATAGGTCTTGCTCCCACCCACCAGAGCAGGGCCATGTCCCCTCAGACCCCCAGGACAGGGTGGTGTCCTACTGGGAAGGTGGGAAGTGGCGCGCTGTGCTCTGCTCACGATTGCTCCAGCCGTGCTTACAGCTTTTGGCCTCCAGGTGTCGCTACTGCATTTCAGACAAATTATCTAGACCCGTTTTGTGAGGATTCTGGCCCAGCCTTCTGGTCAGAGGCGGTGACTCAGGTAGGACAGGTGACTGCTGAGGCCACCTGGTGGGAGTCCTGGTCAAGTAACAGAGTCACGGGGCCCTGACTCCAGTTCCACACCGCACCCCACACTGGAGGTACATGTGAACAAAGTCCCACAGGACAGGACTCGCCTTGTCTCTGGCCTTGGTCCTGAGACCCCGTCTGCCTGTGTGGAGGAGCCCAGGGCTGGAGCAGGAGGAGAGAAGGAGCCTTGAACCTGATTGGAACAAGCCATCCACCTTTGCCCCTTGGGCTTTGGTTTCCTCAAGCATCAACCACCCTTGCACTCCAAGTTCCCAGCTCCATGGTTCTGGGGCTTTACCCTCTTCCTGTTCTAAATCTGGAACTTCCCAAGGTCTGAGGCATTGTTTATGAATGTCTAAGACACTTGATTGTAGGAGATTCTGAAATGTTTGGACTGAGTGATTGCTGAGACCTGGGCCTCTCTCGGCCCCGTCCCAGCCCCTGGCCTCTGCCTGGCTCATTCCACTCTCTCCTAACCCACAGCCCAGCACGGCCCCACCCAAGCCCAAGCCGCCCCCGCTGACCAAGGAGACGGTGGTGTTCTGGGATATGCGCCTGTGGCACGTGGTGGGCATCTTCTCGCTCTTCGTGTTGTCCATCAGTGAGTAGCTGCTCCCCCCATCACCGCCCCCTGCCGCTGCCACAACACGGTGGGAGCCCGGCACCGCCTCATCACCCCCCCACCCCCCCGCTCCACCCCCAGAGGCTCAGAGCAGCAATTCCGGGCAGTGCAGGCAGGCCAGGCGCCCACAGGAGGCCCGCTGTGGTTTCTGGCACCTCCTGATCCACACAAAGTCCCTGTGGAGGGCTGACAGGCTGGTGGTGACCTGAAGTATTCTGCCCGACCGGCGATGCAGCCACATGGCAATTATGGTAATTACAGGGGACTCCACTGAACCAGGACGAAGACGTGTCATTTTTCCCTATCGTTGGCCTCCTCATGCTTTTTCTGCAGTTTTGCCAGCTTAAAACACCCACACCCAGGGGCCCCAGCAAGGCCACCCTTGGCTGCAGCTCAGCCCAAAGGCTCCCCAGACGCCCAGCAAATGTGGCTCCCAGGCTGCAAACCCTGCATTGTCAAATACCACTTCCCTGGAATGACTCACACCCACCTCAGTCAAAAGCAGGAGACCCCTTCCTCTCTTGGACCTGGGAGTTGCTTGATGCGAAGTCACAACAGAAGCCGGCTTGGCATGCTCCCTTCAGTTGTCCTTCCAGAGTTGGGGTCTGGAGTTGGGGAAAAGGGGGCTGAGAAATGCCGACTGGATGGCAGAGGCCGCCAGGGTACAAAGCAGAGTCTGACAGAGGTTCCTACAGGCCAAAGGGAGGAGTGGGGCACAGGCAGTAAAGAGAAAGAAAACACACTCCCCCAGCAAAGGGTTCATGGAGGAGGGGTCCTCCAAGCTGCAGATCGGTAGGATGGATGAGTGGCTTTGTGTTAGGCAGCTGGAAAGGCATTACAGGCAGAGGTACAGTGTGGGCAGAGGTGCAAGGAAATGGCCTCCACACAGGTCTCAGATAACCCCTATAAGACATTTACTGAGTGCCCCCAGGTCAGGGGCTAAAGGAGCATTTAAGTTCTAGCTGGAGCTATCCTGGGGGCAGGGCTGATCACAAGGGCCCATCCAGATGCGGGGGCTCCAGGGGAGACAAGGACCTCTAATTTGCATGTGCTTCTCCTGGCACCAGAAGTGCCCTTCCATGCCCCCATGTCTTCCCGGCTGGAGTGGGAGCAAGATCTGAGCAAGAGCCTGCATTTTGTTCCTAGCCAAGGCCAATGATCAGTCAGGCTTCTGAGTGGAGGCCCCACAGAAAAACAGCTGTGGCTGCAGCCCCAGCTCAGGTGTCCAGAGAGGAGAATAACCCCCAGTACCAAGAGGTAGGGTTGGGGGAGGTATCTGCCCTGCAGGGGCCACAGGAGCAATCCAGGGTGCAGGTCCAAGGAGCAGCTCTGGGGTACCCCAAGAAGCAGGGATAAGGGCACCATGGGGCCTCAAGGCACACAATGGTTTCTCCAGAGCTCTGCTTGGCCCTAGATGGTAGAAGTACCTGGGGCCACATAGGAAAGTTGCAGTGTCAGGCCCCAAAAGGCACTTGGACCTCAACCACACAGACTGACTTCCACTCCTAAACCCATTTCCTAGAGAAAGGTAAGGGATAGTCCCAAAGGCCTCTGAGCAATAGGTTAGCATTTGTTACCCTCTATGCAGGGCTCTAGGGAGTAGGAAACGCCATCTCCTGGGGAGGAAACATCTTTCCCACTTCCCTGTCTGCTTGGGCCTAGGTGGTACAGCTGTTTGTGGAGCATCACCCCCAGAACCTTGTGGAGAGAGCTGGAGTTGGATGGGGTACCTGTTCGGGGTCCCCTCCAGCCTGGGGACTCTTATCCCAAGCCCCTGCCTGGGCCTGGAACTCGATCCAAGGAATTTTCTCTCCTCTTTGAAGAGAAGCAAACAGGCCAGGCTGGGTGGGGCAGGCCTGGAGTGAGGGGCGGTGCTTGAGTCCTGCTCTGACTGCCAATAGCTGTGGCTGAGCTCCCTTTAAAGCCCAGGCCTCCAGCCTTTGCAGAGAGCATGGGCATGGTCCTGAGGAGGCACCTGGTGGGGTAGCTGGAAGAGGTGGTCCAAGCCAGTAGGGTGGAGGTCCAACCTTGGACCTCTGGCATACAGGGGTCTGGAGAGGACCAGAACCCAGTTCTTTGGGTAAGAAAGGCAGACCTACTGCTGGGACCCTTGCACAACTAACCCGCCACCATGTGTTCCTGGATGCTGTTGGCACCCCATCCATTTATTCAGGAGCCCAGTCCTGTCCTCAGCCACAAATGCTTTGAAACCATCTCATTCATTTGTTTTCTTTCATTCTGTGAGTCTGGGGGAGACTCAGTGGGACCACAACATTGGCTGAAGGGGTTACACAACATGACCTCAAGGGGTGCTCCAGCCCAGGCCACATGGGTCTGATACACCTTCCCCAAAATAGGCCTGACTTGTCCTGCCTGGTCCTCCTGCCCCTAGGAGTCTGTCAGGAAGTTATGTCTGGTCATCTGATTTATAATAGGAAGCAGCTCCATCCCCTCCCCTCAGGCTGGGGCCAAGGTGGTCAGACTGTAGGGGCCTTAGAAAAATAAACTCAGTCCAGCCGGGTCCTGGCAGCCCTGCCCTGCCCGTCCCTAGACAGGCCAGCTCCATGCCCTGGCCCAGCTTGCGTGGGCACAGCTGCCCTGAGCCAGAAAACCACTCCTGGAATAACTCTGTCTGAGGTGAACACGCCGGGGCAAGGTCTGTGCCCTCTTTCATGCTCTCACAGCCAGGAGCAGCCCTGGCTTGTCCTCAGGGAGGTTGAGGAGGATGCAGCCATGTCCTCCAGGGTCTGAGGTGCTCTCAGAAGCCTGGGGAGGAGAAACTAGGATGCACAGGAGCCCAGAGGCCTGAGTTAGAAGCACAGGACACCCTCCAGGAGGCTGTAGCTTGAGTCATGGTCCAGCCCACTGCCTGCCCTCCAGGACCTCTCAGTCTAGTCAGAAAGAACCCCCAGAACCAGGACTGGTAACACAATATACGGGGCCAGTGCAAAATGAAATTGGGAGCCCCTCTGTTCAAAAATTATTAAGAATTTCAAGAAAGTGACAGCAGAATAACAAACCAAGCACAAGGCCCTCCTGAAAGTGGGCCTACTACGTGAAGCCAGCCCGGCTCAGGAAAGGTATTTTGAAAACCCCAGATCCCACAGGGGTTTTGTCAAAATGTGGAGCCTCCTGAGAGGGTCTCTTGGGTAGGACACACATAGGTAGACGGAGACAGGCCTGAAATTTGGGAACCATTCCTGGGGTGTCTGAGCTCTGGCTCTTGCCAAGCCTGCTCTGTCCTACCCGTAGTTATCACTCTTTGCTGTGTCTTCAACTGCCGCGTGCCACGGACCCGGAAGGAGATTGAAGCCCGGTACCTACAGCGAAAGGCAGCCAAGATGTACACGGACAAACTAGAGACTGTGCCGCCCCTCAATGAGCTCACAGAAATCCCTGGAGGTGAGCAGGCCTGGCCCCCAGCCCCGCCACCCTCCAACCCTGCCACGCTGGCCAGTTCCTCAATCCTGCCACCCAGAGTTGCCCTATTCCTCCCCTCCACCTGGTTCAGGGAGGGGATCCAGCCATGTTTCTGGAGACCAGAGCAAAGAAATGGGTCAGAGTGAGAGGCAGGGAAAACAAGGAGCTATTCCGCAGGTAGGAGAGGATTGCAAGGAAGAAGGAATGAAGGGCTGGACTGGGAGGCTGTGGTGCAGGCCCTAGGACCCTGTCTCACTCACGTTGCACCCTTTTTCCTCTGCTCCACAGACGATAAGAAGAAGAAGAAGAAGAAGGACAGTGTGGATACAGTGGCCATCAAGGTAGAGGAGGATGAGAAGAATGAGGCCAAGAAGAAGAAAGAAGAGAAATGAGGAGAGCTTCCTGGAGGTGGAGGCTGGGGCTAGCCGGCCCTGGGGCTCATAGTCCTGGCCAGAGTCCAGACATCTTAGACTCCAAGCTCATACATGGACCATAGAGGTTGCAGAACACCCTCTCCCTGCTCAGAGGGGGTTGCTGAGGCCCAGGACCCTGTCCTAGAGCCTACTGGGGCAAGGATATGACGGTACCAGGTGTGCTGCCTGCCAGCCTGGACTCCACTCCTTTCACGCCATCCACGTGGTTGCTCAGCAGAGGTGGTCTTGGGCCACTGTCCCTCTGTAGATCCAAAGTGGCCTCTACCCACCCAGACATGCCTCTGTCCCCTCTTCTGCCACGAACAGCAGTGGCTAAAGGGGTAATGGGATGTGGGTTTCCTTCTGGAAGGGGATGGCTGACCTGGATGGGATAGATGTGAGGCCACACCAGGCTGGCCATGAGGAGGGAGAGGGTCACTGGGGGAAGCAGGGGCAGCAGAAGGTTCTCGGACTTAGCTGGATAGCAGCTAAGTGGTGAGGGGGCTGCCCCAAGCCTGGCAGGGGTTCTGGCCCAGGGCAGTGAGCAGAGGGAGACCAGAAGCGGAACCCCCAGCATAGCAGATACCAAGCTCTAAGCAATGGGTACACTTGTCTTACACGCTGTGATGCAGCTGAGGCTGCTGGAGGGCCTAGCATGAGGCCCATGGGCTCAGGGCTAGGGGCTGCAGGGGTGCAGAAGGCTGAGGCCAATGGGCCAGAGAGAGAAGGGCCCCATCTTGGGAATCCAGGGAAAATTTGAGGAGCCAAGGGGGACTTAGGGTATTTCTGCTGGCCCTTTCTAGGCTCAGCTGTGGTAGCAGGTGTCAGGGCCCCAGGAGATCACCGCAGGGGGCGGTTAGGGATTGAGGCAGCCACCAGCCTTCCACGTGCTGAATATAACAGCACAGAGCTTCCTCTTCCATTCTTAACAACGGTGCCTAAAAGAAGCACTGCTAGCCAGAAGGTGAAGGCTCAAACTTGACCTGGGGAGTGAATCCTTGGGGAGGGGAGATGCAGAGAGGGGTTTCTAGATGGCAGCAAACATCAACTGAGGTACTCAGACCTGGGCCTGGAGACTAAGGAGACACCGGAGATTTCCGAGCCAGGGGGAGCTGCTGGCAAAGCTCACGCTGCCTCTGCAGCCTGCAGAGATTTGTAAATAAAGCTGAGTGCCTTCTCATACCCGAGTGACCTGAGATGACCCCTCAGGATGCCCCATCCCTGGAGCATTTACGTGGAGGGTGACGCAGTGATCAGTGATAGGTGGTGTAGGCCAGGCTGACGTTCCCTCTCCTGACTTTTCTCCCAGCCTGAATTCGGATGAGCCGGAGGGAGAGGTGGTGGCCAAGAGGCAGAGGGTCAGCTGCAGCCAGTGGGGCCTAGCCCCGAGGCAGGGCAGCAGGACCAGGGAGGACGCTGCCTGCTCTCCACTTGCCTCTGCTCCACACCCTGGGTTTCAATGAGTGGGTGCTTGGGACACAGAGGAGTCAAACCTGGATTCTGACCTGGACCTGGATCTGGACCATTATTACACAAGAGGGAACCAGGCTGACATGGGGGGAGGAGCATGGGGTCTTAGAGCCATGAGGGGGCAGAGAGATTACAGAAGGCCCTGCTATGGAAGCTGAGTACTCACTGCACCACCAAGTGGGAACCCTGACTCTGCCCTTGGGCTCCAGCCTATGGGCTTCTCATACATATGGCTATGGCAAAGATCATTCTACTCATACAAGCCAGAGCCCTCCTGTTGGCTGGGCAGCAGAAGCACAGAGGAGCAGGGGCCACTATAAGTCAGAGAAGCAGCTGGTAATGCCTGGGGTTAAGTCCAGGCCCGGGCTACATCTGCCCTGCCAGCTGCCTCCCTGACCTCTGACCTGGGCCTCCACTAGCCCTTTATGGACAGGCATGTCTGCTGGTGGTGGGGATAATATCTGATCCCAGTGGGCATCTGCCCCAGTCTCCAGACAGGGGACAGGGCTGGAAGGTCAAAGTCCACTACAGTGCTTCAGGGCATTAACAGGGTATGTTCTAGCCACCGGCCAGAAGATGGGTCAAAGTCAAGGAGAACACACTTACCTCCCCGGCCCAGACACAGCTGCACCCTTATGCCCAGCCTCACATTGTGTCCTGGCAGCTCCAGCTTCAGCCTGACCCTCCATCATCAGACCCCAATATCATCCCTACACACTCCCTCCACCTTCTGTGGGAGCCACCCTGAACCTTTGGATGGAGGCAGATCCTGGGGCTCTGTACTTTTCAGTATAAACTGCCTGGAGTCACCCATCCCTCCCCTGTCTCGTTCTCTCATCTCCCACTGGAGCAGGCCCAGGAAGGAGGAAGCATGGGGAAGAGAAACATTTAATTGAGCACCTAGTCTCTGCCCTGCCTTGCGGGGCTGCGAGAGCTGCACCCGTAGCATTCTAGGCACAGAGGGTGAGGAGGGGCCTGGGCAAGGGAGGGTGCACCCAGAGACAACGGCACGAGTGTCAGAGGACAGCAAGGAGGTTGAGGGGCAGCAGGAGTGCCAGGAGCAGGGCCCTGGATGGGGCTGGCAGGTCTGCCCATTGAGGTGTTCCCACTGCTGGCAGGAGGAGATGTGTAGGTAGATGGGCAGGGCCTTGCTCTTCTTGCAGCCTGGGCCCCAGCTCACCATTCCCACCAGGTACCATATGCTCTCCACAGGACAGGCCAAGGGCTCACCACTTATCTCCTGTGGGGAGGGGTGGGGAAAACAAAAAAGGAGGCCAGATGTGGTCCAAGGGAGACTTAATACAGCTCAGGAAGAAGCAGGGTGCCCTCACATCAGAACTTCCCTACAGCCCGAGTGTCACATAGCTGAGGGGTGCCCTTGAGGTCCTGACCCAGGAGACCTTCCTCAAAGGGCTCCACCTCCCATCTCTCTCTTGCCAGTTCTCCATCCCCCATCTCTTTAATACCCACCTCCATCTTCCCACTACTTCCCATTCTTCTCCCTCATCTCCAACCTCCATCCCCTCTCCCCATCTCTCTCACCCCAACCTTCATCTCTTTCCTCCCAATCTCCGGTCCTCATCAAATCTCCCCTCCCTCATCTTCCTATCTTCCCCCTCAGTCACCCCGGCTCATCCCCATCCCCTTCCCCACCTCCCCGCAGGTCCTGGCTTCCCTGTGCCCCCAGCCCCATTCCTGGCCAGGTGCCCTTGGAGGCAAGTGAGCAAGGGGGAGAGATGCTCACATAGCAAAACTGTTCCTGTTGACGTCCTTTGCACAAATCATCTGGGAGTTGATGATCTGAATCAGAGAGGGGATTTTGGAGAACCTGTGGTAGAGGCTTTCACACTCCGTGCTGTTCAGGATAGTGACTTCCTTCTCCTGGATGGTCCTGAACTGGGGCCACACACCTGTGGGACAGGGGCCCCCATTCAGGCTTGGCGGTTTTGCTCCTGCCTACTGCCGCCAGCTTTGTGTCCATCCTCCCTTTGTTCTTCGCCACTCCTCCAGCCTCTTCTCCTTGCCACACAGCAGCCCTGGAGATCTCTCCAGGCATAGGCCACCCACCACTCCAGCTGATGCTTCCCAAGGGCCCCTTGACATAGAAACCTTGGGAGCAGGCTACCCATGATCTGGCCTTGTTGGACCTGGTCTCACACCCTGCAGAGTATTATCCATTGAGTCCATTCTGATCTCAGCAACTTGGCTCTTGCATTCCTTCTATCCCCAAAGCCAGCAGGCCCATCTAAGGTCCAAATCCTGCCTTTTCTTCAAGCTTTCCCCAAAGGCCTCTTCCTTCTCTAAGCTTCCCCAGACTCCCCTCCATGGGTCTCGGGCACTCTTTACTCCCCTCCCTGCTCTCTCAATTGTATCTCTGTCCCTAGTCTGAGCTCCTAGGGGACAGGTGACTTCCAACCATTCCCAGCTATTCCTCAGATAGGCCATGGCAGGCATGACAAAAAGCCACCCCACCCCAGGCTGGAGACCCTGTGGGTGCTTTCAGGCAAGCTGGCTCTATGAGGCCACAGGGAAGGGCGCCTCTCTTGTGGGAAAAGAATAGGAGTTCCCTGAAGGAAATGGACATTCCTGGGGCTCATAAGGAAATGGTCCCTTGGACGGCCCTGGGACAACACTCCTGCTCTTTGGGCTCCTAAATTGGGATGATGAGGGATTGAGGGCCACTCCTGGGGGAGGGAGCCATGAGTGGACCCTCAGTGACTCCCACCTTCTGGGTGAAGATTGCCCTTAGCCAGCCACATGGGATCTTCTGGGGAGCCTTTTACAGACACAGAACCCTGCTCCTCTCACCTTGGCTGTTCTGCTTCAAGACATGGATGCCCTGGGATTGTGTGCAGACAGCAAGATACTATTCTGTGCCCCCTCTACCTTCAAGGAAGTCCTATTTACAACCCTGGCCTGGGCCTGAGGGTTCAAGGGCAATCTGGGTCCCCTAAGGCCTAAATGGCCATGATACATTCACTGCTGAGACCCTCAAAGGGAAAGAGACCTCAGAGATGAGAACCTGACAGGGGTGGGGATGGGGTCTCTGGGGGAGGTGTCTCAGAAATATCTGCCCATGGTAGACCCTGGCCTGCACCCAGGTCCTCTCCCACACTACCGACCCTGCTGTGGGGAGGCTCCAACTTACCATCAACCCTGGGGAGTCCCCAGCCTGTCACAGTGCAGAGGGCATTGTCCTTTAGCACACAGTCCACGCCAGGCAGGCAGATGGGCCAGACATACTTGTTGTACTTGAGTGGCCACTCAAGCTTAAGGAGGGCAACGTCATTTGCCTGGCCGGCCCCGGACCAGTACCGATGGGACTGATAATGGCTGTTCACAATGACATGCTGGGCCAGGACGTCGGCAGTAGACTTGGATATCTGGTCAACCCGTGGACTCCCCATCCGCACTGAATAGGTAACATCACTCCTAGGGGAACAGCGAGGAGAGTCCTCCATCAGCTCCAAGAACCCCACCCCAGCCTGCACCCCCTACCCTCCACCACACTGTTGCACCCTTAGCAAACCCAGGTAGGCCACCCACCTGCTTCAAGCCCCAGAGCCCACTCCTCACAACAGATGTGAATGGGGCCCTGCACACACACTGTGTGGTCCAGTCCTCACAACAACCCTTCATTTTATGGAGAGGGAAAACGGGGCTCAAGTGACTGACTCAAGGCTACACAGCTAAGAAGTGTGGAGCTGGGACGTGGACCCAGTTTTCTCTGGTTCCAGACTCTGGACTCTGTCCAGCATCCCATGCTGGGCCCTGGAAGTGACAGAGACCTTGTGCAATCAGCCCTGCCTTGCCCTCCAGCCTACTTTCTCAGCATGTCCCTTAGGCTTGGAGCTCGCTTTTCCACTGGTCAGCCCTCATGGCCAGATGTGACCCTCAGGCCGCTCCCTGGCCCCAGAACATGGGCATGCCCACTCTCTCATCCCCACACTGACCAGACTCCCCTGTGAGCATCTGTCTTCTTGTCTGTTTTCCCCAGCAACCTGAGAGGAGTGGTGCAGCCCTTTTCTGCCCCCAGTGCCCAGGCTTCAAAGAGTGCCAAGGCTGTTGGTTGAATGAAGGAAGGAATGAGTAAGTGAAACAAAGGGTGTGGAGCAGAAGAATTAGGACATTCTTTCTGCAGATAGGAGGAGGGAGGCCTAGACAGTGGCTGCAAGCCTCCGTTTCCTATCTATGGCATGACTGCATAGGACTGGAGGGGGCCAGGGAAGGGGAGGAAACCCCCAGCTCCCAGAAAGGAATCTGCAGGACTCATCCCCCACCTGCTCAGAGCTAGGGTGAGGTGGGGCTAGGACTATGGTGTCTGCCACTGATGGGCCAGCTGGCAAGATGACTGGGGCCCTGGTGGCTCCAATGACTTTCCACCCATCCATCTAGGCCCCGACTCACTGGATCATGCAGTGGGCCACGGTCAGCACCCACTCAGAGGCAATGAGGGTGCCTGCACAGGTATGTGTGCCATTGGCCCGCACACTGACCATCCATGGCCACCGCCGAGCCATGGCCTCCGGATCCCTGAGGGTGGTGTCCCGCTCATAGGAGAAGCCACAGGCTAAGGAGGAAAACGAAAGGAGCTTGATAACAAATGGGCCCTTCCAGCCACATCCCACAGCACCTCTCCCTCCTCCCTCCCCTCAGCCTGATCTCCCACCTCTCTAGCTGGCCTGTCACCCATCCAATGATTCTCCTTCTTCACTGGTCATCACATAATGTTGTTCACATGAGGACTGGGGTCTCCAGCCTCAGAAGGGCCTCAGCACTCCCCAGGTATCCCTCTCGCTGGTCCCACAGCTTAGGCCCCAGGGCATTTCCAGCTGACCAGCCTGGTGCACCACTAGCTCCTTTGTCCTGGTCAATCAGACATCAGCTCTGGCCAGGCCCTTCACAAACCCATCTGTGTTTCCATCTGGTTTCCTTACTTCAGCCAAGGAAGACCCCTCTCCCTCCTCTAGGATCCTTCTCCTATGATTCAGTGAGAGAAAGGCAGGTGACCTAAGAGAAAAATGGGTAGTGTGCATGAACACATACATCTGAGGATGAAACCCCAATAGCAAACAAATGCAGAAGCTCTTCAGCCCCATTAGTCCTCAGGGAAGTATGGACTTAAATCACAGTGAGGTTCTGCTCACCACCACCTGCCAGGCAAAACTAAATGTCCCTGATAACAAGTGTTGGTGAGGAGCATGGCCCCAGGCTGCTCACTCACCGCTGGAGGGAGGGTCAGTGGGTGCAGCCACTTTGGAAAAGCTTTTATGGAAAAAGTTCTTTAAACTGAAGATGCACATATCCAACACCACTGCAGTCCCGCTCCTACGTGTTCCAAATGGACTAGAGGATTGTGAGATCACTGTAAGTGGGCTGTCACCAGCGGCTGTAAAGGCTAACACAGGAGAGGGAATAGCAGCATGCACAGCAGGGTGCAGCTGGGTCCTGTGTGTGACTTTCTGTGACAGTTAAATTCTGTGCACTCAGTTCCAGGATGAAAAGTATTTCTTATGTGGGTCTTAATTCAACATGCTTGGAAGCCACTGCTGGAGAGAATGTCTTGTAGGTGTGCCCCGAGACACACAAGGGAAGGCTCCCTGAAAGCCATGCTGGAGACCCCCAAAGGCCTTGGCTGGGAGCCTGGATCAGGGACTGGGCCGTATGGAGAGGCGCTGTCCCCATAGACCGTTCAGGGAGGCAGGACGTGAGCACACCTTAGGCTCCCCCCGACCTTCCTTGCCTCCTACCTCAACAGCATGGGAGGCCTGGCCCACAATAGGTGCTCAATAAGCACTGGTAAAAGGAAGGCCCCCTCTCTCTCTCCGTGCCCCTTCTTCCGCTGTCCCTTAAGGTCCTCAAGGCTGCTTGGGCACCCTCCTCCCGCGTGGAGGTCACAGTACTCACGGGGAAGGAACTCATCCTCGTCGGCTTTAGAAGCAGAGTACTGCAGGGTCCTGGGCGGCTGGCTAGTGGCAGCCTGCCAGGGGAAGCGACGTCCGTCCGAGGGACAGGTGGCACTGGGGGCACAGGGGGCGCCAAGGTCGGCAGGGGCATCCGTGGACAGTGCCCCCGGCACTTCGCCAGCGCCGAAGCAACCTGTGGAAGGACGCAGAGGATCAGAGGTGGAGGCCAGGCCTGTGGGAGGAGGGGAGGGGGTGGGGCTCCCCCGGGCCGCAGCAGCAGCAGCGGTATCAGCAGTAGCATCAGCAGGAGCCCGGCGTGGGCCCGGGCGAACGTCCGGGGGCTGCGGGGGGCTGCGCCTGCCGGCCAGCGCCCCATACCAGAGCTCCATCCCCGAGAAGCAGCGAATAAGTCGCGGCGCTCCTCTCGCGACGCCGCTCCCAGGGCTCGCCCCATGACGGCGCCCCCCATTGGCAGCCAGCGGCAGCTTCTTCGGTGTGGTGGGCGCGGGCGCTCCCGACCCCGTCCGCGCGGGGCCCCCCAGTGGCCCCCCAGCGATGATGCTCCTGGTGTCCCAGCCGCCTTCCGTCTGGCTTGCTGGTGCTCAGGACTGCCTGGCTTCTGGCCACGCCTCTGCCCTCCTGGGACCCCGTGTCTCCCAGTCGGCCTGGCCCAGCAGTTTCCTGGAGTCCCCTAACCTCACCGCGGCCGGTTCTTGCACCTCCTCCTCCGGCAGCCCACTTCCATCCCTACCCGGTGAGATGAAGGCCCAACCCCTGGGGCTGGCATCCGGGATTTCCAAGCGGACCCACCTGCCATCCAGCCTGGTAATTACGGTGGGGCCTTGCCCCAGGGCACTGAAATTAAGCAGATTGAAATGTTTTCAATAATAATTTTTCAAGAGTGCATAATTTTAAGCATTGTCGGCATTCAGCAAATGCCCTTCCCTTACAGATCCATCTGCTTAGAAAGATGACACAGGTGAGGTTTCCATAAACAGAGAAAGAGGGATAGTAACCATTGGGCCCTTCTGGGAGCAGAAGGCCACTTGGTATGTTGGAATTTGGGGAACATTTTGATGGCTCAGTGACACAGATGGATAATACAATTAAAAAGTAGTCTGGGGAAATTCTATGAGAAGCTTTGGTTCAAAGCTGTTGGAAAATTCTAGCCTAATAAAAGATAACTTGAAAGTTAGATCAAGCCAGGACAATCTAACATTTGCCAGGTCCTGCTGTCTTGGGAGAGACAATAGGGCTGGCCATTCAGTACTCCAATCTCCTGCAAACCACACCTACTACACTCTGGACCCCAAGGGCAAGGGTAGCTGGCCACTGTGAACCTGAGGCCTACCAGGTCTGATGGGGGCCCATGCTACCTTCCACAAGGGTGGCAGAGCTCTGCCCTCTCTGACTGGCTAGATTGCGCCTGTCCTTCCTCTTCAGAGTATGATGGAGGTCACTAGGGCAGCTCAGGAGCTCAGGGTGCAGTCACCTCACACAATCCCCTAAGCAGGCACTCTGCCTTGCCCCTCCCTGCCCCCCATCATCACCCATCCCTGCCAGGGAGGGAGGAGGAACCAGTCAGGTTCTATAGACTCCTAGGGTGATATGAGGGCTTGGGAGAGACCCACACGTTCTAGAACCAGGTCCACAAGTGGAGGTCTGGTCATTTTGAGTTTCTTGGGAAGAGGCCAACCCTCACAGTAAGGCCTGAGGGAAAACTGTTGGGTCAGAGACCCAGGAGAGGCTCAGGGACCTGGGGATTCCTGGAATGCTGGGATGACTAAGCAGGGAGTGAGATCACAAAGTCCAGCTCCACATTTGGCAGAAGAGGAAACTAGCCCACAAGGAGGACTATCAGGGAGGCTCCCCTTGAGAAGACAGCCAGGCCTCTTGGGGGAGGGGAGGCCTTGAAGGGTCTGGCCATAATCAAGAAGAAAGATGATGACTTCAGTGACACAAAGGGACCCTCCCCCAGAGTACTCTGCCCTGATGTCCTGTGCTCCTCCAGCCTCCACTTCTCCTGAGGACAGACAGAGGGGAGGAAGAAGTGGCCTCCGGGAGGGACTGCCCTGGAAACATCACTCACAGGAGCCACAGGGAGCCCAAGGAAACCAGCAGAATGTAGCCAGTGAGGAAGACCAGGCTCAGGAAGCCTGGCCCGGCCCTACTGACGAACCTCACGTCACTGATCTGTTTCTTGATCCAGTCGGTGAAGTGGGAGGTGCTGGTGTAGATGCCCAGGAAGTGGTGCCGGCTGCAGCTAAAGCTCCAGTTCAGCACCCCCATCTGAATCCAGGTGTGGTTCACTTGGCAGACAAGGGAACTGCCAGAGTTACCCTGTGGAGGGGAGGAAGGGAGGCATAAAGGAGGCAGCAGGAAGGCCTCCCTGCAAGTCCTGGACAAATAAACTTGCACCTTCCCGGGCCATATCCTTAGCACGAGCTGTGTTAGGCCCGTGCTGTCCCTGATATCGAGGCATGGCTATGAACCTGCTCTGTGACACGGGCCCCTGCACTGGGGCCCAAGCTCAGGATCACAATGGCCTCTCTCTGCATTCCCCTGCTAACTCTCTGACCATAACTACCGGTCCCCTCCTCTGCCTTCTCTTTAAATCGTGGTGGGCCTCCAAGGTGTTGCCCTTGACTTTCTTCTTTCCTACAGTCCTGCTTACAGAATGAGCCATTTGAAATGCAAACCTGCCCCCTCTCTCTGCGCAAAGCAGGTGCATGTATAAGAATAATGTTTACAACAGCATACATCAAAAAGTAGTAGCTGTTATTTCTGCTGATGGTGGGTTTATGATTTTCTTAAAACTTTCTTACATTCTTCTGTATTGTTGAAAAGTTTTATAAATCTGAAAAACAGCTCATGCTCTCCCTCCCTCCCCCACATATATGTAGATTTTTTAATGTAGTGTAAACCAAGATTTATAAGACATAATCTAATGAAGAATGCATAAGACATGTAAGGAAAAAATAATAAAACTATACTTAAGAACACAAAAGAAGACCTACATTAATGTACAGATATACCGTTGTTCTTAGATGAGGCAACTTAAAACAATGTAAAAAAGTCAGTTCTCAATATTTGGCTTCCTGCAGTATGGAAGACTAGATCCCCTTTCCCACCTTGCTAAAGATAACTAAACCCGTGAGATTTTAAATGCATGGGTGAGCTGGCAAGAAAATAAAGACTCCTCAGAGTGCAAAACCCAAGGGAGGGCTGAAACACAGAGCCATCAGCAAAGCCCAGAAGATGACTTTTGCCCCAAAGCCATAGGCCAAACCCAGTGAAACTGAACCTTGGTTTTCACAGCCTCATTCGTGGGTGCAGAAGACAAAAGGCAAAACCCAGGGCCTGCCCAAGGAGGGGAGCCTAAGAGGAAACCTCCTGCAAAAAACTATACCTCCCAGAAAGGACCACACCTTCAGAGTGACAATAAACTAGGAACACCTGCCCTCATGTGAACTTGCGACTTGAATTCACACTGTCCGGGTGGTTAAAAAAAACTTGAGCCAAGAACGTCATTTAAAGAGGTCCTGGGTTGGTTTTATGTCCAGGTATCTGGCAGAAGCAAATATAGATTCTGACTGAAGGAACCCACTTTCAAGCCATGCTTCAGCGAACTCCCACAAAAAAACACTCTAAAGAACATGTCCTCACTCTTAAAACATCACCCTGCACACAGGGAAGCTGAGGCACCAAGAGCAAATGCCAGCCAGCAGAAAAAAACCAAAGCAGCATCAGAGCCTTCATGGTCTGAGATTCAGTAATCATCACATGGAAGCCTCAAAGCTTCTGGTAATGCACTATTTTATAGGCTTGGTGCTGAGGGTATGGGTGTTGGTTGTGTTATTCTTTATTCTCCATACACATTTTATAAATATTCTTTTATCTGTGTTCAACAGAGAGTGAAAGAGTCAAAAATTATAACAATGTCAGTTCTCCTTATGTTGACCTCTAAAGTTCAAGCGATTCCAAATAAAATGTCAGCAGGATTTTTCCAGGACCTTGACAGTCTGATTCTAGAATTGATATTGAAGGATAATAGTCCATGAATTCTATGACAGGTTTGAGAAAAAAAGAGCAAATTGGAGAGGCTGGGGACTGGAGAAATATCTAAACAGAGTTAGATATATTTCAAAGCTATAATTATAGAAACCACGGTACTAGCATAGAAACTGAAAAATAGACCAATGGGGCAATGGAGAGCCAGCCAGATGCCTGCAGGTGGAGGAAACTTGGCACATGCTCCAGAAAGTGTCATGACTGTGAGAAAGGAGGTCTCTGCTGTAGATGGTGGAGAAACTGATGGAGAAAAATGAAGTTGGACCCTGCCATAACAAAACTCCAGAGGAAATAAAACTCTAAATGTGAAAAGTTAGAAAGATAAAGCTAATTAAAAATGTAGGGCCATGACTTTATGACTTGGGATGAAGCACATATTTTAAAATAAGATAAAACCCCACAAACCTGAAGAGGGCAAATGTGTTAGGCTTAATTACATCAAAGTTAAGACCATCTGTTCAATGAAAGACACCAAATCTCATTGAAGATAGATGATGAATTAAAATAGGGCATTTGGGCTTCCCTGGTGGCGCAGTGGTTGAGAGTCCGCCTGCCGATGCAGGGCACACGGGTTCGTGCCCCGGTTCGGGAAGATCCCACATGCTGTGGAGCGGCTGGGCCCGTGAGCCATGGCCGCTGAGCCTGCGCGTCCGGAGCCTGTGCTCTGCAAGGGGAGAGGCCACAACAGTGAGAGGCCCACATACAGCCAAAAAAAAAAAAAAAAAAAGCTATAAAATAGGGCATTTTCTCTGTCTAAAACCAACTAGAGGTCAATTTTAGCATATCTAGGGAAACCCTGAAAATTAACAAGCAGAGAAAGTGAGTTGAGGAAGACTTGAAGGTTTCCATGTCTAGGCTGACCCAGTTGTCAGCTCCCAGTGTCCAGACCCCCATGCTCCAGAGGAGGGAGATGGAGTAGGGCTTGGCGAAGTTTAAATCAAATTGACTTTTATTTATTTATTTATTTATTGGTTGCGTTGGGTCTTCATTGCTGCACGTGGGCTTTCTCTAGTTGCCGCGAGCGGGGGCCATGCTTTGTTGTGGTGCCTGGGCTTCTTATTGAGGTGGCTTCTCTTGTTGCAGAGCATCGGCTGTAGGCGCGTGGGCTTCAGTAGTTGTGGCACGCAGGCTCAGTAGTTTTGGCTCGCATGCTCTAGAGTGCAGGCTCAGTAGTTGTGGTGCACGGACTTATTTGCTCCGCGGCATGTGGGGTCTTCCTGGAGCAGGGCTCGAACCCGTGTCCCCTGCATTGGCAGGCGGATTCTTAACCACTGTGCCACCAGGGAAGTTCCAATCAAATTGATTTTTAAATTGAGACTTATAATAGGACAAGGTATTGAATAACTGAAAGTAACTGAAAATTATGGACTCTGCCCAAAATGATGTTTGGAGAAGGGAGGAAGATTTGACACAGGGCATATGGGGGCAATGACTGGAAAGAATAAAACTATTTAATGTGGATTCTCGAACAACTTGAGATTCCTCAACAAACAAATACAGGAGGGGACTGTAGCACAACATCATTTATGCAAAGTAAAATACACATATAGCAACACTACGCATTTTTCAAAGATACAGACTTCTTTAAAGACAGGTATTAAACAGATTTCAGTAGGGGCCTTTTGTGGAGAGAGAAAATGGAAGATGAAGGGGAAAATCAAGCCAGTGATAATCAAGCTAGTGATAGAGATATGGTTGACTGGACTCTGGCAATCCAGAGAAAAAGAGAACTCAGAGGGAGAGAGAGAGAAAATAGAAGAGAGAGAGAAAGATCTTGTATGTGGACATTCTCTTACCATCGTGAAATTAAGCCAGAATCCAGTAACAAAATGTGAACCACCCCCATCAAAGAAAAAAAAATTAACTTTCAAAAACGTTAAAGTAAAAACAGAATTAAAACCTACAGTTAGAGTGTAGAAAGATAAGAAGGCCATACATTGCAAAGCCCATGGGGTGTGGGCCTGAATTTCACACAGAAGAGTCTTAGTCTAAATACTTTAATACCAAACAAGAGAGAATGAAAATAAATTATTTATTATCATCATCAATAAGTTATCACTGCACATTCAGCTGAAGACACTTGAAAAGGAATTAATAAAGACAAAAAGCAGATGTCATGCATTAGAAAGCAAAAAAATCATAGACTTGAGGAATAAAGTCAATAAATTGTACTTAAAAAACAACAACAAAATAAATATATTGTAAGTCCTACCAAGAAAAACTCAAAGAGAAGGAAAATTCAAATACTTTGTGGTGTAAGTAGAAAAGAGACTAGAATCAGATCCAGGGAAAATACACTTTCTAGAATCTGAAGACTATTTATAACTTTCTCTTTATGGATCTAAAATCTGGATGAAATGAATAATTTTTAAGAAAATCCAATAATAATGGACAAAACAACTTAAAGTATTGCTCAAGAACTACCCCTTCAAAGGAAAACAGGCCTATGTGGTTTCGCAAGCAACTTCTATCCAGCATTCAAGGAGCAGATAATTTATGTTATTTCAAATGTTCCAGAAGATAGACTGCGCTTTCAAGTGAAGCATATTCGTGATTCTATAACTTGACAAAGGGGGTGCCTTCCTCAACACACCTTCAGTGGAGCCCAGCCTCACTGGAGGAAGACAAAACAAAACGCAAAGGCTGCGTGGATGGTGTCTCACAGGACTGCTGTTCCAGGGCCAGTACCTTTCCTGGGCCATGCACCAACACTATCCTGTGCTTGGCCTAGAGCCCAGCATGGGGTGTCTTGTTGGATGAACAAATAAATTAAATGTATTCTAAAAAAAGATATTATAAATCTGAATCCAACAGATGAATGAAACCAAAGCACGCCATGACCAGGGAGGGCTAATCCTGGCAGGCAGGGTAAATGGACATGAAGAATCTGTTCATGGCACCGACTCAGCACTCTAGATATGGAGCCCAGTCAACCGTATCTCTAACTCACTCTAGCTCGGTTACAGTGTAGAGTCATTGCGATAGCTGCAGGAAACACATTTTACGAAGCATAGCATTCATTCCTGAAATAAAATGCCACAGTGAAACAAAGGAATGGCTCTCTCCTCAACAGATGATATGCCATGTTAGCAACATGCTTCATGATGAAGTGTGGGAAGGACTTCCAGGAAGGTAAGCAACAAGAAAAAGTAGAGCTACAATTCCAGGCTGCTTTGGGGGAGCAGTACCCAAAATAATGAAAAAAGGAAAAATCATGAAAACGAAAGAGGCAAAATCATCACTAATTGTAGCTCATATGGGCATAGACCTGGAAAGCCCAAGAGAGTCAACTAAAAACTCTTGGATATAATAGAAGGGTTCAGTGAGCTGAACTCCCAGATGTTTTCAACAAGATCAGTCTGGGGGATGGAAATGAGGCAAGTGAAAAGGAAGGGAGGCTCTTGTCCTGCTAAGGAGGAAGCAGTAGACATTGATTAACTCTAGGTGTTAAGTCAAGTTTAAATATGTGTGTGGAAAATATCTGTAGTAGAATGACATTGAGATATGACAACTTATAAACCACTACAGGGGAAAAGTGGAGTGGAAAAAAAATCAAACCAATACATAAAGTAGGGGGATAAAAAGAAACATTCTTCTTGGTAAATGGATTAAAGGAAAGCCTCCCAAATGTGTTGAAAAATATAGCACTGAGCATTATACTGTTTATTAAGAGACATACCTAAAACAAGATAACACAGTGTCTCCTGGAAGACAGAGCAATTGTTCTGGAATATGATTCTTGACATTGCAATAAACAAGAAAAAGAAGTAAGAGGCATACATATTGAAAAGTAGGAGACAAATTTACCATTGTTTGCAGATGGTATGTCTCAAAATTAAAGAGAATCCATTATATCCACTATATCTAGGAATTTTGCTTATTACAAAGTAAATACACAAAAAATCAATATATAATACAAATGGAAAATACACTGAAAAAAACATTTTATATTACAATAGAGATGTAATATAAAATATCTAGGAATAACGTTAAGAAGCAGCATGCAGGGCCTCCCTGGTGGCGCAGTGGTTGAGAGTCCGCCTGCCGATGCAGGGGATACGGGTTCGTGCCCCGGTCTGGGAGGATCCCATATGCCGCGGAGCGGCTGGGCCCGTGAGCCATGGCCGCTGGGCCTGCGCATCCGGAGCCTGTGCTCCGCAACGGGAGAGGCCACAACAGTGAGAGGCCCGCATACCGCAAAAAAAAAGAAAAAAAAAAAAAAAAAAAAAAAAGAAGCAGCATGCAGTAATTATATGGAGAAAGCTATATAAACTCCTGCTCTAGGGACACAAATAAAATAGAGCAAAATAGAGTCTATTTTCCCAAAATCACCACATGATTTTCCTTTTAGTATTATACTGAGATTGTTCAAAAGAAAATGGGAAAAAAACCCAAACACCTGGAGACTAAACAACGTGCTACTAAAAAACCAATGGGTCGGGCTTTCCTGGTGGCACAGTGGTTAAGAATCTGCCTGCCAATGCAGGGGACACGGGTTCCAGCCCTGGCTGGGGAAGATCCCACATGCCGTGGAGCACCTAAGCCCGTGCGCCACAACTACTGAAGCCCGCATGCCTAGAGCCTGTGCTCCTCAACAAGAGAAGCCACTGAAATGAGAACCCCATGCACTGCAATGAAGAGTAGCCCCCACTCGCCGCAGCTAGAGAAAGCCCACGCACAGCAACAAAGACCCAATGCAGTAAAAAATTAATTAATTAAAAAAAAAAAACACCAATGGGTCAACAATGAAATCAAAGAAAAAATCAGAAAATACCTCGAGACAAAGATTGTTCAATTAGAATGAACATGGGAGAAGAGCAAGGTAAATTCTTTAAAAGAAGAATAATGAAGGAGGACTTGCCTTACCACATACAAAAAGGAATCATAAAGCTACAATAATTTAAAGAGTGGTGGCGCACGAATGAGACTGCAAAGGGCAGAAATACACAAAAATAAGATAGGAATGTATGATATAATAAAGAGGGCATTTCTAATTCACTGCCAAAAAAAGTATTCAATAAAAATTATTGACATAACTGGCTACATTTGGAGAAAAATAAAACTGGTTTCCTCTCTCACTCTTCTAGATGAATCAAAATTAAAATATTTAAAGAAAAGAATTAAGAACATGTATGAGTAAAGAATTTTATAATCTTAGGGTAGGCAAGATATTTCTAAGCACAGCACAAAAACTATAATCATTAAGGGAAATAACAATAAATATGAACATATGAAAATTTTAATAATTAACTCTATGGGAAGAAATCCACACCAAAAAAAGGTAAATCATGGACAAGTAGCATAAAATATTGTAAAGCATTTCACAAAGGGTTAAAACTTCTGGTTCCTAAAGTTTTTTTTTTAACTTTTTATTTTGAATTAATTTAAGACTTACAGAAAAGATACAAGTATAATATTTTTACCCAGACTCACTAATTTAATGTTTAACCATATTTGTTTTGTCTTCTCTCTCTCTCCATAAGTATGTGTGTATGTATACACCTTACTTATGAACCACTTAAAATTAAGTTGAAAAAGACATGATGTTCCTTTACCAATTACCACAGCATATAATATCTACAGTTTTTACAAATCAATAAAAAGAAAAGTAGTTTAACAGAAAAACATGGGCAAAGGACAGGGAAAAGTGTAAATGGTACATTGAACACAACAGGCATCTTCATTGGAACCCCCTTTGTCCCTTTAAAATGTATTTAAGGGGTGAGTTCTTTCCCCGATCCTGGGTAAAAACTGGGCAGAGTCAGAACGTTTTGCTCACTGTGATTAATGTAATCATAATCCGTATGATTACACTGTCACATAAACATCTCAGTACAGAAATCAGAATATCCATAGCCATGCAATAATCACAAAGCTAGACTTGATTTAAAGTCAAACTTCTCAATAGATAACTAATTAGGACCTACTGTATAGCACAGGGAACTCTACTCAATATTCTGTAATGGCCTATATGGGAAAAGAATCTAAAAAAGAGTGGAGATATAGATATATAGATGTAGATAACTGATTCACTTTGCTGTACACCTGAAACCAACACAACATTATAAATCAACTACATTCCAATTCAGCCCCATTTACTTCAGCACTCCCCTCCTCTGGGGCACAAGCCCCAGTGGGGGAGAAGGAAAAACACACACTTAAAGGGAACAGAGCTGGCTCAAGCCCGACCTCAGAGTTTCCGCTCTAGCAATGTGGGAGCAGACTCCACCCCTGACAGGGCGGCCATAGCCAGGGAGCAGAGAGGAAGTCCCACCTCACACCCTGTGCAGGCTCTAGCTCCTCCATCACCAGCCACACCCTCTATCAAGGGGATAGTGGCCAGCACACCATGAGGAAAGATGTGGCTGGCATCCGCATCAAATCCGGCCCTCACACCAAAGACACTGGGCACACACAGTCTATGTAGGGACACTCCCACATAAAAACACCACTTCAAGACCACAATAGATAACTGTTTCACCTAAATTCACAGAAACAGAGAAAGTTAAGTAAAATGAAAAGAGGAACTACTCCCAGCTGAAAGAGCAAAAGAAAACCCTTGAAAAACCAAATAATGAAACAGATAATCAGTCTACCAGACGCTGACTTCAAAAAGTTGCTAATAGCCGTGTGCCACAACTACTAAAGCCCACATGCCTAGAGCCTGTGCTCAGCAACAAAAGAAGCCACTGCAATAAGAATCCTGTGCACCGCAACGAAGAGTAGCCCCTGCTCACCGCAACTAGAGAAAACTCGCATGCAGCAACAAAGACCCAATGCAGACAAAAATAAATAAATAAAATAAATAAATTTATTTTAAAAAAAAGAAAAGGGGGAAATTTCAAAAAAAAAGTTGCTAATAAAAATGCTAAGTGGGGGCTTCCCTGGTGGTGCAGTGGTTGGGGGTCCGCCTGCCGATGCAGGGTACATGGGTTTGTGCCCCGGTCCAGGAGGATCCCTCATGCCGCAGAGCAGCTGGTCCCGTGAGCCATGGCCACTGAGCCTGCGCGTCCGGAGCCTGTGCTCCGCAACGGGAGAGGCCACAACAGTGAGAGGCCCGCGTACCACAAAAAAAAAAAAAAAAAAAAAAGCTAAGTGGGACTTACCTGGTGGCACAGTGGTTGAGAGTCTGCCTGCCGATGCAGGGGACATGGGTTCGTGTCCCGGTCTGGGAAGATTTCACGTGCCAAGGAGCGGCTGGGCCCATGAGCCATGGCCACTGAGCCTGCGCGTCCGGAGCCTGTGCTCTGCAACGGGAGAGGCTACAACAGTGAGAAGCCCGCGTACCGCAAAAAAAAAAAAAAAAGCTAAGTGAATTAAGAAAGAGTATCAATATAAACACAGATTCTTTTTAACAAGGAACTAGAAACTATAAAGAAGACCTAATCAAAAGTAGATAATTCAATTTCTGAGATAAAAAGCACTCTAGAAGCAATGAATAGCCAACTAAATGACAAAGAAGAACACATAAGAGATCTGGAAGATAGAATAATGGAAATAACCCAATCAGAACAGCAGACAGACAGACAAATGGAAGAAAAAGAAGAAAGCAAAATATGAGATCTATGGGATAATATAAAATGTGCCAACATATGCATAGTAGGGGTTCTGGAAGGAGAAGGGAGAGAGAAGGGGATTGAAAATGTATTTGAAGAAATTATGACTGAAAACTTCCTAAGCCTAAAGGAGGAAACAGATATCAAGGTACAGAAAGAACAGAGGGTCCCAAACAAAATGAATCCAAACAGGCCCACACCAAGATATATCATAGTTAAAATGTCAAAAGTTAAAGATAAAGAGAGACTCCTAAAAGCAGCAAGAGAAAAACAGTCATGTACAAGGGAACCCCCATAAAGCTATCAACTGATTTCTCCGCAAAAACTTTGCAGACCAGAAGGGAGTGGCATGATATACTCAAACTCATGAAAAGGAAAACCCTAAAACCTAGGATACTCTACCCAACAAGATTATAATTTAGAACAGACAGAGAGAGAAATAATTTCTCAGACAAGCAAAACTAAAAGAATTCAGCAATACCAAATCTACCCTAAAAGAAATGTTGAAGGATATTCTCTAAATGGAAAAGAAGAAAGAATCTGTAGGAAAGGGAAAATCCCAATAGGAAAAACAAATATATAGTAAGGATTGAAGATAACTTAAGTAAGCCAGTACATAGAATAAAAAACCAAAAAATATTGTAAAAGCAACTATAACTACAATAAACAGTAAAGGGATAAGCATGAAGATATAAAATATGACATCTAAAACACAAAATCTGGAGGAGGGGAGTAAAAAATGTAGATCTTTTAGAATGTATTTGAACTTGAATGACTTCAGTTTAAAGCAAATAGATATAATTATGGGTTAATATATATATAAACCCCATGGTAACCACAAAACAAAAACCTACCTATTGTAGGTTTTGTATACACAAAAACCAAAAAGAAAGGACCTCAAGAATACTATAAAAGAAAATAATCAAACCACAATGGGAAAAACAAAAAGAAGAGGAAAGGAAAAAATAAGAACTACAAAAACACTGGAAAGCAAGGAATAAAATGGCAATAAGTACATACCTGTCAATAATTACTTTAAATGTCAATGGACTAAATCCTCTGATCAAAAGACATAGGGTGACCGATTGGATACAAACAAAACAAAACAAGACCCTTCATTATGCTGGCTACTCACTTCAGGGACTCACTTCAGGGCAAAAGACACACACAGACTGAAAGTGAGGGGATAGAAAAAGATATTTCATGCAAATGTAAATGACAAGAAGGTGGGGGTAGCAATACTCATATCAGACAAAATAGACATTAAAACAAAGACCATAATGAAAGACAAAGAAGCATATAATGATAAAGGGATCAATACAAGGAGAGGATATTACACTTGCTAACATATACACTCAATACAAGAGCAACTAAATATATAAAGCAAATACTAACAGACATAAAGGGAGAAATTAACAATAATACAATAATAGTAGGAGACTTTAACACCCTACTGACCTCAATGGACAGATAATCCAGAAAGAAAAACAGTAAGGCAACAGAGTTCATAAGTGACACCAAACACCAGTTGGGCTTAATTGATATCTGCAGGACACTACATCCAAAAAAGAAAAAAAAAAAGGAGAATACACACTCTTTTCAAGTGGGCACGAAATATTCTCCAGGTTAGATCACACACTAGGTCACAAAACCAGCCTCAACAAATTTAACAGGATAGAAATTACATCAAGCATGTTTCTGACCACAATGATGTAAAACTAGGAATCAACTATAGAAAGAAAAATAGGAAAAGAACAAACACGCGGAGACTAAACAACATGCTACTAAAAAACCAATGGGTCAATGATGAAATAAATGAGGAAATCAGAAAATACCTCAAGACAAATGAAAATGAAAACACAACTTTCCAAAATCTTCAGGATGTAGCAAAAGAGTTCTAAGAGGGAAGTTTATAGTGATACAGGCCTTCCTCAAGAAAAAAAGAAAAATCTCAAATAAACAACCTAACCTACCACCTAAAAGAATTAGAAAAAAAAAAAACAAAGAAAGCCCAAAGTTGGCAGAAGGAAGGAAATCATAAAAACCAGAAAGGAAATAAGTAAAATAGAGATTTAAAAGATATATATATATATATATATAAGAATGATGAAACCAAGAGCTGGTTTTTTTAAAAGATAAATGAAATTGATAAACCTTTATCCAGGCTCACAAAGAAGAAAAGAGGACCCAAATAAACAAAATAAGAAAGAAAGAGGAGAAATAACAACCAATATCACAGAGATACAAAAAAATCATAAGAGAATACTATGAACAGTTATATGCTAACAAATTGTACAATACAGAGGAAATGGACAAATTTCTAGAAACATATAGCCTGCCAAGACTAAGTCAAGAAGAAACAGACAATTTGAACAGACTGATCACTGCAAGTGCAATAGAATCTGTAAAACAAACAAACAAACAAACAAACAAACAAACTCCCTGCAAACACAAGTCTAGGTCTGGACAGCTTCACTGGGGAATTCTACCAAGCATAGGAAAAACAGGTTACACCTATCCTCAAACTATTCCAAAAATTGAAGTGGAGAGGACACTCCCAAATTCATTCTATGAGGCCACCATTACCCTGATACCAAAGCCAGAAAAAGACACTACCAAAAAAGAAAATTACAGGCCAATATCTTTGATGAATATAGATGCAAACATCCTCAACAAAATATTAGCAAACTGAATCCAACAATACATAAAAAGGATCATACACCATGATCAACTTGGATTTATTCCAGGGCCCCACGGATGGTTTAACATACACAAATCAATCAATGTGATACACCACATTAACAAAAGAAAAGACAAAAACCACATGATCATCTCAGTAGACACAGAAAAAGCCTTTGATAAAATTCAACATCCATTCATGATAAAAACCCTCATCAAAGTGGGTATCTCAACAACATATGGGAACATACCTCAACATAATAAAGTCCATTTATAACAAACCCAGGGCCAACATAATATTCAACAGTGAAAAGCTGAAAGCCTTCCTCTTAAATTCAGAAACAAGACAAGGATGCCCACTCTTGTCACTGCTATTTAACATAGTATTGGAAGTCCTAGCCACAGCAATTAGACAAGAAAAATAAATAAAAGCTATCCAAATTGAAAGGGGAGAGGTAAAACTGTCACATTTGCAGATGACATGATACTCTATATAGAGAAGCCTAAAGTTTCCAACCAAAACTATTAGAACTAATAAATGAATTCAGTAAGTTTGCAGGATACAAGTTTAATATACAGAAATTTGTTGCATTTTTATACTCTAATAATGAAATACCTGAAAGAGAAAGTTTTAAAAAATCCTGTTTAAAATAGTGTCAAAAACAAACAAACAAACCAAAAAACTAGGGCTAATCTTAACCAAGGAGGTGAAAGACCTATACACTGAGAACTATAAAACATTAATGAAGGAAACTGAAGACCGAAAGAAATGCAAAGATATCCTGTGCTATTAGATTTCAAAATTAATATTATTAAGATGGCCATACTATTCAAAGCAATCTACAGATTTAATGCACTCCCTATAAAAATACCCAGGAGGGCTTCCCTGGTGGCGCAGTGGTTGAGAGTCCGCCTGCCGATGCAGGGGACACAGATTCATGCTCCGGTCCAGGAAGATCCCACATGCTGTGGAGTGGCTGGGCCCGTGAGCCATGGCCGCTGGGCCTGCGCGTCCGGAGCCTGTACTCCGCAATGGGAGAGGCCTGCGTACTGCAGGAAAAAAAGAAAAAAAAAGTTCCAGGATTAAAAATACCCAGGAGGGCTTCCCTGGTGGCACAGTGGTTGAGAGTCCACCTGTCGATGCAGGGGACACAGGTTCATGCCCCGGTCCGGGAAGATCCCACATGCCGCAGAGTGGCTGGGCCTGTGAGCCATGGCCACTGGGCCTGCACATCCGGAGCCTGTGCTCTGCAACAGGAGAGGCCACAACAGTGAGAGGCCCGCGTACCGCAAAAAAAAAAAAAAAAAAAAAAAAACAAAAACCCAGGAAAATTTTCACAGAACTAGAATAAATAATCCTAAAACTTATATGGAACCACAAAAGATATCAAATTGCCAAAGCAATCCTGAGAAAAAAGAACAAAACTGGAGATATAACTCTCCCAGGCTTCAGACTATACTACAAAGCTACAGTAATCAAAATAGCATGGTACTGGCACAAAAATGGACACGGAGATCAATGGAACAGAAATAGAGCCCAGAGAGAAACCCACAAAACTACAGTCAATCTATGACAAAGGAGGCAAGAATATACAATGGAGAAAACACATTCTCTTCAACAAGTGGTACTGAGAAAACTGGACAGCCACATGTAAAACAATGAAGTTAGAGCATTCCCTCACATCATATATAAGAATAAATTCAAAATGATTTAAAGACCTAAATGTAAGACATGAAACCATAAAACTCCTAGAAGAGAACATAGGTGAAACACTCTTTGACATAAATCAGAGCAATTTTTTTCTTGGATCAGTCTCCTAAGGCAAAAGAAATAAAAGCAAAAATAAATAGATGGAACCTTATTAAACTTAAAAACTTTTACACAGCAAAGGAAACCTTGACAAAACCAAAAGACAACCTATGGAATGGGAGAAAATATTTGCAAATGATGTGACTGACAAAGGGTTAATATCCAAAATATACAAAGAGCTCATACAACTCAATATCACAAAAACAAATAATCCAATCAAAATGGGCAGAAGACCTGACTAGGCATTTTTCCAAAGAAGACAGGCCAACAGGCACATGAAGAGATGCTCAACATTGCTAATTATTAGAGAAACACAAATCAAAACCACAATGAGGTATCACCTCACACCTGTCAGCAAGGCTATCATCAAAAAAATCTACGAATAACAAATGTTAGAGAGGATGTAGAGAAAAGGGAACCCTTGTACACTGTTGGTCAGAATGTAAATTGGTGCAGCCATTACTGAAAATAATATGGAAGTTCCTTAAGAAACTAAAAATAGAGCTACCATATAATCCAGTAATTCCACTCCTGGGTATATACTTGGAAAAAATAAAAACACTAATTTAAAAATATACATGCATCCCCAATATTCATAGCAGCACTATTTACAATAGCCAAGACATGGAAGCAACCCAAGTGCCCATTCACAGACAACTGGCTTAAGAAGATGTGAGAGATATATATATATAACAATGGAATATAACTCAGTCATAAAAAGAATGAAATACTGCCATCTGCAACATGGATGAACCTAGAGAATATTATGCTCAGTGAAATAAGTCAGATAAAGACAAATGCTGCATGATATCACTTATATGTGGAATCCAAAAAATACAAATGAATGTATATGCAAAACAGAAACAGAGTCACAGATATAGAAAACAATCTTGTGGTTACCAAAGGGAAGAGGGAAGCAGGGAGGGACAAATTAGGGGTATGGGATTAACAGATACAAACTATTATTCAATATATATAAAATAGATAGGCAACAAGGATATATTGTAGAGCAGAGAGAATTATACTGATTATCTTGTAATAACCTATAATGGCATATAATCTGCAAAAACACTGAATCACTACGCTATACACCTGAAACTAACACAATAAATCAACTATACTTCAATTTTAAAAACCACAAGAAATACTTGTCTTAAAAATGAAAAAAAAATTTTGAAGGTGTCCAACTCAAGAAATTATCCCCTGTGTATATAGAAATTTGATTTATGAGAGAAGTGGTGACAGCCAGTACAGGAAATGTTTTTTTCAGCGAACGACACTGGGACAATTGGTAGTCCATACACAAAATAAATAAAAATAGACCCCTAAATTACATCGTTCACAAAATGAATGCACATGGATTCAAGACCCAAATGTGGAAACCAAAATTCCCAGACTTTTAGGAAAAAGAAAACATAGGAAAATGTCCTTATAACCTCAGGAAAATGAAGGATTTCTTAAATAAGCATAAACCAAAAAGAAAAAATAAGATATGTTTGATTGAAATAAAGTCTAAATTGCTAATACAACATTATGTCAACTATACTCCAATAAAAATTTGTTTTAAAAAATCTAAATTGCTGTTGAGCAAAGGAGAGTATATACAAAATGATCAAAAAGAAAGAAAATATTTGCAATATACACAATGAACATAAAATCAGTATCCAAAACAGAAAAATATAATAAAAAGGGGGCTTCGCTGGTGGCGCAGTGGTTGAGAGTCCGCCTGCCAATGCAGGGGACACGAGTTCGTGCCCCGGTATGGGAAGATCCCACATGCCACAGAGTGGCTGGGCCCATGAGCCATGGCTGCTGAGCCTGTGCGTCCAGAGCCTGTGCTCCACAACGGGAGAGGCCACAACAGTGAGAGGCCTGTGTACAGCAAAAAAAAAAAAAAAAAAAAAAAAAAAAAAAAAATATATATATATATATATATATAATAAAAAGAAAATGGCAAACAATAGAAAAATGTGTAAACTATCTGAACAAGTGATTCACAGAAAAAGAATTATGAATGGTGAATAAAAATATGAAAGGATGCACAGTTGCATTAGTAACTGGGACAGGTACATGCAACCGCAAAGGGATACTATTTCTCTAGTTCTCATCCTCAGAATGGAAAACATTTTACATTCTGACCAATACTAAAAGTTGGCAAGGATATAGAACAATGGAATTCTCAAACACTGCTGTAAGCATATAGATTAATACAATCACTTTGGAAAACAATTTGGCAATGACTATTAAAGATGAAAGTATGCACAGCCTATGACCCATCAGTTCCTTGCAGGATGCACCATATGGAGAAATTCTGGAACATGTAAATAGGGAGATGTGTGTAAGAATATTCAGAGCAGCAGAGTATGCGATATGAAAAAATTAGAAGCTACCTCAATGTTTATAAACAAGAGAAAGAATAAACTGTGGAATATTCACAAAAGAGAATATTGTAGATAGAGCTGTTAATGAATTACAGAGGCATGTATCAATATGGATAAATCTCAAAAACAATGTTGACTAGAAGATGCAAGAAGCAGAAGCTTGCTTACAGAATGATGCCATGTATGCTAAACTCGTTCTGCCAGCATCTGGCCCAGATCTGGGCATGTGACTGATGTTCAGAAATGCTCAAATAACCTGAGAAGTACTGCCATTATTAACCATAATTGTGGAGAGGAGTGAAAAGTATTTTCACCCTTATTTTACATATTGGGAAACTGAAGCCCAGGGAAAGGAGATTTTCATAAGGTCTCCCAGTGCCATGTGGAAAGCAATGTATGACCACTGAAAGTCATCTTCTTGCCCGGGTCTAGACACTGCACACCTGACAGGTGTCCATGCCCCACTGTAAGATGGCACAAATCATGTCATTCCCGTTTAACTTTTTCTGGCCCTTCAAGAAGAGGAACTTGTACTGTTGATTGCAGATCTCGTTGTTTACAATCTTGACAGCCACTTCCTGAAGACTGTAGGAGGGCTGTGGGGTCTCTGAAGAGAGAGAGAGATCCTGCCTCGTCATCCCTTCAGTTCTTTGGCACATCTCCATCTTGGAGCTATCCAGATTCGTAATGTGGGATGTAGGGCCATTTCCTGGGATAGTGATGTATAAAGGCCCCAAACCACAATCTGACTTTTGAAAAAGCCCGAGCTCATTAAAAAGTCTCCCAAGGGGCTCAGACCAACATCCAGGCACTGAATGAAACCAAGGAGAGATTACCCCAGTAATTCACGTTCCATGAGGGTGAATGGCTGGGCACTGCTCCATGGCTACCTGCCAATGTGGCAAGACCCTAGAGCCCAGAGTGAGCCGCCCCCTGGAGGGTAGGACCCCACAAAGGCTCCTCAATTCTAGGACCTCAGAATGACACCAACAAGGGACAGGAATTATTGGTGCTCAAGGTAACAAGTGTGTACAATGGCTACCCAATGCCTAGGTACCCACCTGAGACCACAGCCCTTGTGCCACCTGCAGACAGGAAATCCAATTCATAGCCAAAGATTAATATCCTTCCAGGCTGCAAAGTAAGAGCTTGACATTGGAGTTAACTTAACTTTGGGAACTGAGATTCATACACGCCATGAGTGTCTTTTACACCAGGGCACTGTGTATATCCTCCTATCAACAGAGTTCAGGGCAATGTGCAGCACGTGTAGGTGCTCAGGAAATATTTGCTGATGGAGTGAATGAGTGAATAAAGGAATGGGTGGAGGAGCCCGTGGTGGAGTTATGTTCTGAAGAGGCAGGTGTCTTGGGACCTCGGCCTGCCTTCACTTACCTCGAGTATATGTTTGTCCCCACCCAATCATCCAGCACATGGATCCAAGAGATGGCTTGAGTTTAGGGTTAGGTAGACAGACAGGCTGGATGACGGGGGACCAGGAGACAGAGTCCCTGAGCTTCAGGAGGGCAATATCCTGGGACATGAGGCTGGTGAAATCTTCATGAATCACGATGCGAGTTACTGAGAGTTCGGTGCCATTTTCTGAGAGGCGTTGAATTCCCATCTTCGTGGAGTATGATCTGGGGTCCTTGGATCTACAGGGTCAGGGGTAGGAGGCAGATCACCAGCAGTGAGGTCAAATATGGAATGGTTGGAGAGACACAGGCTGAGCACAGGGCTACCCAGCCAGGCCCCTACTTCCGGATCCCCAGATTCAGCAGGGCCTCCCAGGCCAGAAAGCAAAGCCCCTGAGACTGGCTGGCCACCCTGACTGACCTCTGAAAGTAGTGCACACCTGTAAGGACCCATTGGTGGTGGATGAGGGAGCCGCTGCAGTTGTTCGCGCCCAGGAATAGGATGCTCACCTGCCATGGCCATTTGCCTGCCTCTACTAGCTTCCCCTTCACATTCTTGCAGCAGATGTTAGTCTGACCACAGGCCTGGAACCAGGACCCTTAGAAAAAAGGTAGAGAGGGAGCCATGACAGCCCCATGCAGACTCTCAGGCGGCAAAGGGCAGCCCTCAGACTTCCAGCCGTCACAAGCAGCCACTGCCACATGCACATGTGGGGAGGGGCTTTTCTTACCACCCCCAAAGTGGCAACCAAAGGCCCAAAGGCAGCAGGAGCCCCATGTTATAAAGAGAGCCTCCAAACAACGGGGACCAGACAACCCCTCCAGGGCTGCTTACAATCCATCAGCCCAGGATTCATCCCTTCGCCCTTGTTTACACAAGTGAAGGAGAAGAGAGAATCATCAGAGGGGTGAGTGTCAGTAAGCGCTAAGTGATGGGGCGCAATGAGCAGGGCTGCTAGTCAGTTGTAGCCAGAAAGCAATGGACAGTGATGTCACATTGTACAACTCCAGGGCCTGCCTCCATAGACCACCAGCCCTGGAGGTGCACCCTCTGCGACCATACCAGGAAATGAGTAGAGATGCTTGTCAATTTCCTCCTTGCCCCTCACTGGCCCCAACAGCAGGAATGGGAGCAGTGGGGGCTGCATTGAACTGGATAGGAGATTGAGATTCTGAACTGGACCACCTTGGACTGGTATTTAATAACTAAACATCACCGAGGGCAGGAAAGGGAGAAATTCTACAGCGAAGGTTGGAGACCAAGATTAAAGACAAATTAAAAGGTTCCTTATGTATAGCCTGCTGTAAAGTTTGGGCTGGCCAAGAAGCTGTCACAGGCGGTCATGGACCTCCTCATACAGGCAAAGTTGGACACCTTTTACACTGCCTCAAGCAGACGTGGTTCCAGAAAGTGTTCCCCTCAGCAGTTCGGTGTGCAGTGCCAACCAGAGCTTCAGGGACTCAGCAGCAGCAAGCAAGGCTCGTCCTTGCCTGGGAATGGGGCGGGGGGCGAAGGGGGGCGGCAGGGGCGCGTTCCGTGGTGGTGGTGGAGAGGGTACAACAATCAACAGACCAGGCTAATAATCTACTGCAACTTATACACACTAGCAGAAACATCTACTGGGCTCTGCCTCATAGCAGTCCCTCAGAGGGTCCCAAACCGTTGATGTTTGGTCTTGTTCCACCATGTCCCAGGGCTCCTGGTACTGCTATCAGATGTGGATGGCTGGTTCCCTTGCCACACACTCCCATGGCTGGTCACCTTTACCCTCAACCAGTGGCTCCCCCCAGGGATACACAGGCACCTGCACAAGCCCCAACATCTCCATGGAGTTTTGTCTGCCTTGCCCTCTCATTGCTCCATTCTTGCCCATGTTTCTGTCCAATGGCTTGCTGTCTTATTTTCTGTCTCCCCCAAGGGGGAGCCACATTTCCAGCCCTTCTCATATACTGTGGTGGGTTTATGGCTATCTTGTTTCAGATTACAGCCTGCTCCAATGGAGACTTTGGGAGGAAAGAGAGGGCTTCCAAAGCCTTGCCCTTGCCCTTGCCTCTCTCACAAAGCTTAGGCCCTGGAGACCCAGGGTCCCACAGAATGAACTTCGCTACTTAAAAAGCGACAGCTCTAAGAGGTAGGGTTAGGCTTTGCTTCTGTGCTCCACACCCTCAGTGGGTTCCTCAGTTTCAGAGAACAGTACTCCTCAGAACTCACGTCCAGGACAACGTTGACTCTGATCTCCTTCCCCCAAACCTTATACAAGATGTGCAGGATTCAGCCTGGAGATGCCAGCACCAGATGCCAGCACCAAGAACAGCAGCTGAATCTGGAGGGAGCCATGATGGATTAATTTGGGAGCATGAGGTGTTGCGGATCAATCTTGTCATAGACACAGTGATACCATTCCATACACGGGGGACACTCAGTGGCTCAAACAGATTCCACTGCGGACCACCTCTTCCCCTTCTTGGAGTTCCAGAGTGCAAGCAATCCCACTCACAAGCTGTATTCCGACGTCACCCTGTGCACTCACACGTGGCAATGGGAGTGCGTGTCGTGGCTCATGACCTCCATCCCTACAAGGTCCCAGACCCTCACCCCCGCATCATCACAGGCACAGCAGTTAGCTACAAGGAGCAGTGCACATCCTCGCCACCCCCAGACGTCACAGATGCCTGAGGACAGCACAGAGTAGGAGAGCACTCATTCATTCACTCACTCAAGGAACTGGTCTGGGAAGGGGAGTCACACAGTGAAGGAAAAGGACAAATCCCCTAAGTTGGGGAACACATCCCTACTAAGAGATGCCACGCCAGCAAATTTTCTGCCAAGGGGCAGAATGGACAGCTGGCAGGTGACCTGAATCAGGGCTGCCACCACAAGATTACATGTGGTCAGTTAGGGTGGGAGCCCAGAGACCTTGTCACATGGGGTCCCACACTTTTTACCCCCAAAGAGTCTACTGAAAACTGGTATTGAATCCTGGCACCACAAGCACTTAGTTCTCTGGGCCTCAGGTTCCTATTGTGAAAGGCGGATATTGGTAAAGCCCACTTCAAGGGGTGTTGAGATATAAGCCATGTGAATGATCCCTTATGTGGGATGAGCAGTCACCCACATATCACATCGTCCTCATCACAAGTCCCAGTTCTCTGAGATTGTGCCTCCCAAATCCGTTCCATGGATATTACTTTGTTTCCATTTTTAATAAGGCTCTTTCCTCATGCTCGTGGTCACTGGCAAACAGAAACTGCCTCGACACTGTCTGGGTCCCCAGGTTTGGCACGCCATGCAGTCTGATGAGGAGGTGCCCATCAGGAACAAATGGAGGCCGTGCAGGCATGAGGACAGTTGATATAGGCACCCAGGCAAACAAAGCCCTCCTGCCTCTCTCCCATGTTCCCAAAGCCCTACCTTCAATATAGAGATTATTCTCAGCCCTGGCAGAAGGAAATGGAGATGCGAGGCCCTGAAGATCTCCCTGCCCACATGCCACGGCAAGCAGCTGCACGGCCCTCACTGGTCCTCATCATGGGACTTGGAGGCAGGGTGGGGCAGGGCATCTCCGTGAGAATTCTAGAACTCATGGTTTGTTTATGCAGGGCAGCAGGGAGTGAGCCTCTGCCCCAGGGTTGGGGGCTCACCCAGCTGGGGCAGCAGCAGGAGGCTAAGTAGACAATGTGGTCTGGGTCATGGCCTGCCAGAGCCATGATGTGATGCTGCTGCCAGACACCTCTCTGGAATGGTGCTGCTGATGCCTTGCCCTGAGCCTGTGACAGCACGTGCTGCCTGGCCCGAGACAGTGCCTCCTGGGCTCAGCCTTGGCCTTGACAGGGCCCCTGTATCCCTAACCCTAAGTCTGTGATAGCGCCAGGTATCTGGCTCATGACAGTGCCTAGTGCCTGGCCTGTGAGGCACTCCCAGTACCCAGTTCAAGTTCCGTTATGAAGCCCTTCTCATGGCTCCCCTGGAGGTACGGAAACTGAGGCTCTGAGAGGGGGGACAGCTAGTTCCTGCTGTGATTAATTGAGCTGGAACTGAAGTTTTCCTTTTTCCCACTCTACATTTTTAAGAGAACAGCTCATGGGTAGAGGCCAGGTGTTTTGGGCCTGGGAGGTGAATTCCTGAGAGGAAGCAGCTTGCAAGCCTGGGTCTTCATGAATCAGCAGAATAAATGACATTTTGGGACCCCTCCCCACCACTCCATTGAAGTCCCCACCCCAAGAATCCCCTGAGGAACTGTCCATGAGGACAGCTCACTTCGGCTCCACCCCGTTGTCAGTGTTGTCAAGATCATGGGTAATGAGATTGCTGCTCATTACACTGCTAGCGGAGATGGACTGGGGCCAGCACTGTGGAAAACTTTGGAATCATTTAGCAAAGCAGAAAATGTGCCTACCTCACAACCTGCAGTTCCACTCCTGGTTGTGAGCCCTAGAAACATCATGCATGTATGCAGGAGGAAAGACACATGAGACTGTTGGCAGCAGCACTGTTGGGTAGAGCCCCAACTAGAAACTACCCAGCTGCCATCAAAGGCAGGATGAATGCATGGAATACTTGAGCAATGAGAACAGACCACTACATGTAGCGACATGGGAATCTCATAAAACATATTGCTGAGTGAAAGAATTCAGACACCAAATGGTACATATTGCATGAAATTCGAAAACAGGCAACACAAACTATTTTTAGGGATACATGGTAGAAAATCAGATTTCCCACAATAAGATTTCCTCTGGGGGAAAGAGGGAGAAAGAGGGAGGGAGAGAGAGAGAAGAAAGAAAATCCAGAGAAGCAAAATTCTCTCTACTCTTCTGCCTTTGTGGAAAGTAATGCTTTGCGGGGGAATGATCAACCAATAAAACCAAGATAATTGAATAAAGACCAAGCATATCCGTTGTCACTGCCAATGTGAATACAAAGAAAAACCTCTACTTTTACAAGTCAGAGATTCTTATATTGGGTAGAAAAAAATCCACTCACATGCTACTCAATAGAGACTCACCTAAAACAAAGTGATATGAAGCAGTTGAAAGTAAAAGATGGTCAAAAATATGTTAAGTATATGTAAGCAAAAATAGAAATGACAATATTAACCTCTAAAGATGTAATTCAGGACAAAACAGAAAAATAAAATTACTTTCTGTTTAAAAAAGATAAAAATTATAATGACTATGTAACATTAAAGTTGTTCATCAATAACAACATCAAACAGTGACACATGAGAAATAGAAAAACCTCACTTGCAGTGGGAGAGTCTTCTCCAGCTTTGTCTATCTTTGAGGGATTGAACATCTATAAAAATCAACTGCACACTAGACTACTAAGCAGAAACTAATACGCCATTGTGAAGCAATTATACTCCAATAAAGTTGTAAAAAAAAAAAAGAAAACCACAATAACTTCCCTAAAAGTGGAACTAGTTTGGGCCACGTTTCTTACCATGATGCAACGAAACAAAGATTTAATAAGAATGAGTAAGTGAAATAAAACAAATGACTTGAAAATTTTAAAAATAAAGTTGGTTAATTTATTTCAAGGAAATAAAAACATTCTATAAACTATTTAGAAAATACTAATAATTAGAGCAATGCATTGAAAAAACTTTTTGAGTGTGTTCAAGGCAAATCTATAACCTTAAAGGTATTTATTATTGAATAACGAAGAATGAAAATTAATGAATTAAATGTTCAAAGCAAGAAACCGTAAAAGGTACAAAATAACCCCAAGGAAAATCTGTAAGAAACATGTACAAAATACAAAATTATAGCCTAATCAATTAGTACAGCAGAGTTAGGAATGAACTCTATGATCTGGATCTTTATAAAATAAATAATATTAAATAGGACAACGGGCATATTTTACTCTGATAGGGTATAACCCGTCAAGATGGTGCAGCAGGCATGAACCTTGCACTCCTAACAACACGGCTTTCAAACGTGAAGCAAGAATTGTTAGAACTGCAGGAAGAAACAGACAAGCTCTGCATTCTCATGACAAACCGCTCAGAAATCAGCAGATGTACAGATATAAAATATTTGAAGTGTTGAGAGGATTTGAATAACCCAATCAACAAGCCGGATCCAGTCAGTTATAGCTAGAACTCTATTTCAAAACACACTCTTTTACTTCAAACGCACATGAAATATTCAATAAAACTGACCAAATACTAGGCACAAAGAAAACCTCAATACATTCCAGAATGTGGAAATAATTAAATCCATATTGATATAATTTTTAATAGAGAAAAAGGAGAAGCCCCTGTCCCTCTCCCAAACTATCCGTCAGGAGATTAAATAACACCCATATAGTACTCTTGGGTTAAGTAAGAAATACAGTGTGAAATAAAAAACAATATAGAATGAATGGCAATGAGGTCAGTACATATAAAATCCTGTGAAATGCGGCCAAAGTGAGACTCACAGGAAATTTTATGGAATTAGTGAAAATATTAGAAATGAAAAAAGTCTATAATAATGAACTAAGCATACTACTCAGGAAGTTAGAAAAAGAACAATAGAGTAAATCTCCCCAAAGGAGAAGATTGAATTACTAAAGCTAAAAGAACTTTCATGAAATAAAATAAACAAAAAGAAGCATATTTGATCACTAAAATCAAAAGGTAGTTTGTACCATATAGGAGTTGACAAGTTAAGAGAAACTTCCACTCAGACAGGCTTAAAATTTCTGTCTCCTCTCTTCAGTGATGGTGGCTTCATTCTGAGTTGATCCCCTTATTGAAAAATGGTTGCCAGCATCCTTCTGCCTCCTCATCCACATTAAGAGAGACAGTATGGGGACTTCCCTGGTGGTACAGTGGTTAAGAATCCGCCTGCCAATGCAGGGGACACGGGTTCGAGCCCTGGTCCGGGAAGACTCCCACATGCCGCGGAGCAACTAAGCCCATGTGCCACAACTACTGAGCCTGTGTGCCTAGAGTTCACATTCTGCAACAAGAGAAGCCACCACAATGAGAAGCCCGTGCACCACAAGGAAGAGTAGCCCCCGCTCACCACAACTAAAGAAAGCCCGCGTGCAACAACGAGGACCCAACGCAGCCATAAATAAATAAATACATACATACATACATACATACATACATACATACATACATACGGAGAGACAGTATGCATTTCTCTCCTCTAACCATACCTTATGCTTATTGGGATAACCTAACTGGGGTCAGGTGGCCGGGCACTGGACTATGCTAATTAGATCAAGCCAATGAGCCACCCACTTGGGAGCTGGGAGTATGACAGCTTCTCCCTGAAGATGATGAGCAACATGGCAGACAGTGTGGACTAATGACTAGGACCTGTAGTAATATGAGGGAAGGATGGATACCATAAAGCTAACCAGTAACAGTACACCAGGTGTTTTTTTGGAAAATACCTATGAAATAGACAAAAAATTGACAATTTTAATCTTTAATAATTAAGAAAAGTGAAAGAGTACACATGTAAATAATATTAAAAATAGGAAAGGAGCCATAGGTTCAAATTTTACGTATCAGTTTAAAATTTTAAAATCTAAGCTAAATTGATTTGTTTTACTAAAATTAATGCAAAAAGAGGTGGGAAACCCAACTAAGCCAATAACTATGCAAGTTTTTTTTTTAAATAGTCAAAGATTTGTCCCCTAAAAAAGGCATCAGGCCTAATAAGTTTTATGTGTACAATCTACCAAACGTAAGGAACAGATAATGTTGGTGTTATATAAACTGCTCTAGGGCACAGGAAAAGACTAGAAAGCTCCTCAACATGTTTTAAGATGCTAGCATAGCAATGGCACCAAGGGTGGAACAGAAAGGAAAATTGTAGGCCAATCCAATATTGGAACAAAAATTCTAAACAAAACGGTAGAAATTTAATCCAGAGTGTATTACAGGATTTACCTAAGAAATCTACCGGAGATCTAGTCATGTGTTTCACTAAGTAAACAAATTAAATAAGAATAATCATCTTAACAGTTCACAACTGTGTCACCTGGGCCCAAAACAGTGCCTGACACAGAGGAAATTCCAAGTATCTGGGGAATGAATGAAAGAATGAAGTCAGGGTCAGCACATGTACCCTCACCATTATTGCTACTATTTCATATTGTGCTGGAGTCTCCAGCAATGAGATAGCAAAAGAAATAAACGGTGTGACTTTCAAAAAGGACAAGAGGGAGCTGTCACCATTATAGGTGATGTGATTACCCCAAAATAAGCCAAGAGAATCAACTGAAAAACTACTGAATTTAATACACAGTTTTGCAAGATGACCAGGAATCAAGATCACTTTTTTAAATCCATCAACAGCTTTAAAATACCTAATATGCAGAATTAGAAAAAGTGTAATGGGAAAAGATACCACCCATAACAGACATAATCAAAATTTGTAAACTACTTAGAAATAAACTCAATGGTTTTCCAGACATCCATGAATAGAAGAGCTGAATGAATGGAGACATATACCATATTCCTGGTTAGGAACTCAACACTGTAAAAATGACAGTTCTCTCCAAATATTCTGTGTATTTAATTTCAGTTAAAATATCAATAACATTTTTAGTGAAAACCAACAAACTGATTCTAAAGTTTATATGGAAGGCAAGCTCTGTAGATTAGGCAATTTTTTTTTTAAAGAAGGAGAGCTTTTGCTACCATTTAACAAAACATAACATGAAGCTGATTGAAACAGTACAGCACTAGCCCAGGGACAGACAAACAGATTAGTGGGAAATAATAAAGGTTTCAAAACCACACCCACAAATATATTAGGATTTCGTTATTATAAATGTGGACATTCAAATCAGCAGGAAAGGATGGACTCTACAAGAAATAATGTCAACCAAGTTGGCTCTCCAGTTGAAAACAGAGTTAGCGCCTGACTCACACTATACATAACAGAAATTTCAAAAGGATTACAGTTACACATAAAAAATAAATTTATCAAAATATTAAAAGAAATATGTGAAGATAGTTTTATAATCTGGAGATGGAGAAGGCCAAGTTAAGCAAGCCACAAAATCCAGAAAGAAAGTAAACACTGACTGACTTCATTCAATAATAATTTTTAAAGTCTTTACAGGAAAATTACCCATATATTCCACATATTTGTAAAAGATAAGTGGCAACAACTGGAGAAAATATTTGTAAAATAATTGACAAAAGCTTAATATTCAGAAAAGATAAAGACCTTCCATGAGAAAAAGATAAACAACCTAATTTCTAAAATAAGCACATGAACGGAGGATTTACTAGTGAAAAGGTATAGCTTTTTTTCAATAAACACATGAAAAGACATTTTTCCAATCAAGAAAATGCAAATTAAAACAGCAATGATATAACTTTCTACCACTGGATGGGCAAAATTTTTGAAGATTAATAATATCCATTTTTAGCAAAAAGAAGCATTCATTCTTGTATACTGTAGGTGTGAATGTATAGTGGTTCAGCTTTTGCGAGGAGTAAATTATATTCATCCAAAATTACTAAATTTGTGTCTACTGTGATGGTCCTCCCGAGTCCACTCCTAGGAAGACCGCTACAGAAATGCTTCAGACTGTGCTCTCCCCCATCCCACCCCTGAGCACGCAGCAATATGCTCATGGCAGCACTGTCACAATGCTGACAAGTCAGAAACAGCCTAAAACCTGGTGCTGGTTAAATAACATACATTACATCCACACGGTACACATGCAATAATGTAAAATTATGAATAGCTCTAGGTACTGACATAGGTTTTCAAGGCATATAGTTTTTTTTTTTGTTTTTTTGTTTTTTTTTGCGGTACACGGGCCTCTCACTGTTGTGGCCTCTCCCGTTGCGGAGCACAGGCTCCGGACACGCAGGCCCAGCAGCCATGGTTCACGGGCCCAGCCGCTCCACGGCATGTGGGATCTTCCCAGACCGGGGCACAAACCCGTGTCCCCTGCATCGGCAGGCGGACTCTCAACCACTGCGCCACCAGGGAAGCCCCCATATAGTTTTTTTTTTAATGTAGGTTATTAATAATACATATATAAGATTCTATTTATTTAAGAAACCATAAAGATATTTTATTTAAGGATGCTAACAATGATTACTTCTGGGGAGGGGAGCAGCATTAGTGGTGGGGGTGAATGAGCAAGGGAGAATCTTTACATGTATTTCTGAATTTTTTTGGTAAATCACAACAAAAATTCAGACATTGCTTTCAATTGTTTTAAATTTTTAAAAAATGTAGGAGGGGGGCTTCCCTGGTGGCGCAGTGGTTGAGAGTCCGCCTGCCGATGCAGGGGACACGGGTTCGTGCCCTGGTCCGGGAAGATCCCACATGCTGCAGAGCGGCTGGGCCCGTGGGCTATGGCCGCTGAGCCTGCGCGTCCGTAGCCTGTGCTCCTCAACGGGAGAGGTCACAACAGTGAGAGGCCCGCGTACCGCAAAAAAAAAAAAAAAAAAAAAAAAAAAGTAGGAGGGGAGCTTTTGTAATCATTTTTTTTTTTAAATGCCATTTTTTTTTTTTTAAAAAAAGCTGATTTTGGAGCACGGTATGTGGGTCCTTCCTACTGTCACCTACAGTGCATGTCTCAACTGCTCTCTTACAGCATGCCCAATTTACAGTTGAGGAAACTGATGCCTCAGGCCCAGGCCCTTTCCCAAAGCCCCAGCACAAGTGATATAGCAAAAACCATCAGTCCCCACTCTGGGGAGCCTCCCAGCAGAATTAATTCCAGGAGGCCTTACCCACGCACCAACCCCCAACTCCCAGGGCCACCCAGAAAAGAGAACAGAGCCAGCTCATGTTTGCACAGATTTAATTAATCCCTGCTATCCTGGTCCCCAATTCCAAAGCCCTTCTAGGCCGCACTTCCCTTCTCCTGGTCACTCAAGGCCTAGTCATCCACCACATCCTCCCCACTAGGAGGTCAAAGAAGGACCCAGTCTCCCAGGGGCCACTCTTTCCCCACCTTGACCCTTGTTGAATACAGACCCATGACCTTGGTCTAACCTTGATCTGGCCCCATTTGGCAAAGGCAAAGCATGGAGAAGAAAGGAGAAGGGAGATCAGGGGCCCATCTGGGGCTGCAGCAGCCAGGACAGGAGTAGGAGCCAGGAGGAGGTGCAGGGGACTGAGAGAACCCCATTGCTTATTTGCTTCTTGATCCATTTGCTGTATTTGGTGATACGGGTGTACACGCCTGGATTACGTACTTGGGCGCAGGCCTTTTCCCAGGACAACACCCCAGCAAGAATCCATCTGCCCTCGACTTCACAAGCCAACGGACCCCCAGAGTCCCCCTAGGCAAAGAGAGAGGAGTGATGGAGTCTCTGGACCCAGCTGGGATGCAAGGGATTGGGGGACCCAGAATGCCCACCCTCTGAGTTCTGCTTGGAAGCTTCTTTCATTCCTTGAGGATCTCACTACCTGGAGCCCTCCTTCACTCCTCAGTTGGGGATCCCATCCCAGAATATCGGGCAAAATCAAAGTCACGGGGAAGGAAGATGGGAGCAGGGCACTACCTGATGATGATGACAAAGAGGGAGGCCAAGCAAACCTCTCCCTGGGGAAATGCCCCCTACCTGGGGTCATCCCAACCGAAGGAGAGCTGCCAGAACTTCCCAGAAACTCACATAGCACAAGTTTTCTCCATAATTGGTGGCACAGATCATGTCCCCCAGGACAAGGGGGACAACGCGGGGGATGAGGGACTTCTTGCGGTAAATCTGGTCACACATCTTGTTGTCCATGATAAACACCTCGGCCTCCCGCAACTCTGGGGTCAGCGTGGAGTTGGCTGTGGAGGAGTCCAGTGGAGTGAGAACTGACTCCTCACTCTACTCAGCCCTGCCTATTCCCAGGGTCTTGTCACCTCCATCCTCAAGACTCAGCCACACCCCTTCACACCTCCATGCCCTCCTTCACCTGGCCCTTCCCCCTGTGGTGTGGACCATGTCGGGCAAGCACCTTGCCCTCTAAGGCTCTATTTCAGGATCCCTTTCTCTGGGAATCTTTTGCTCCTGAACCAAGCAGGCTACAATCCAAGTTTCAATGCAACCACTCAGAAATTGAGACCCCACCCCCATGCTGCTTCTCTCCAGCCTCTGAGCTCTATACTGGCTGTGCCCTCTGCCACCTGGTTGACATTCGCGCTTCCTTCAGGCATCTCAGGCAGACTCTCTGCCAGAGATCATCCCAGATCCCTCCCGACTTGCTCTCAAGATCACCTGACAAAGTCTTTGCCTCTTTCCTTGTTAATCTATGCTTCCACCCATACTCAGTTATGAGTTCCCTAGAGGCAGGGCATGCATTACCAGTGACAAGGGTTTGGCGTGTGGCAGATGCCTGAACATCGAAGTTTCTCAGGTGAACAAATCAGTGAGTGAGTGAATTTATGAATCCCTGACTCTGAGCTTCCGTAAGAGGCAAATGATCAGGTTTTCCTAGGACTAAATGAAGTGCCCATAGCAAATGCAATGGTGTAAACCACGGCAACAGTTCCCATGTGAGGAGCAATCCTAACACATCCAAAGAACCAGGAACCAAGCTTCCTGAGAGGCACCATGAGGGGGCTCAGCAGGAGAGGCCCCAGAGGAAAGGAGTGTACCCTCTGGGGTACCACACGTCACCCCCGACCCCATTCTCCTCACCTGAGAAGCGCTGTTTAACCTGGCCCCAGCCAGTCACCCAGCATTGCGTCCCAACCTTCAGGTTGTAGGTGGGCTCCGGGAGGCAGATGGGCTGCACGTACTTGCTGACGACGACAGGAGTGTGAAGCTGGAGGAGGGCAATATCACCCGTGATGAAGTTCCGGCCCCAGTACTTGGGGTGCATAATGATGTCCCTCACAGGGATCAAGAGGGCCCTCGCGGAGTCCGTGGGCTTCAGCTTGGAGGTACCGAGAATCACTGAATACTGTTTTGTGCTACAGGAGACACAGAGCCCCACCTGGTAGATGTCAGGTTATCAAGCAACACTATGCTCCTACCTCCGCCAAGGACGTTCCCCTTAGCAGAAGTCCTGCCTCATTTGCCCTGCTCACTCCATCTTGCTCATCCAGCCAGGGGGCCCTCAGAGTCAGAGATATGACTGCCTCCTCATTCATCAGTCAAGCTGATTCAAGCGGCCGGGTCTATGTGCTGTGTATTCGAGTGTGCAGCTATTAGCATGCACGCATGTTCTAATGTGTGTGAGGGGTGGGGTGTATACAGGGTGTATGCTGTTGCCCTGGTCAGGATATAGTCTTTGTTGCTTGGGGCTCCTGCCCAAGCTTAGTCCCCAGCCTCTGTGAGATCATGAGCATGACTCTTCCCTGTTCTGGACATCCCTTCCCACTCCGCCCCACGTCCCCCACTGCCACGTTGTTTCATAGAGGAAATGAGGAGTCTAGGCTGGGCCCGCTGCAGCCCTGGGTCTCCGTGGGCCACACTCACCCTTGGATGCAGTGGGCAGCAGTTACCACCCAGTCGAGATCAACGAGGGCCCCTCCACACACATGCTCATTTTCCACTCGGAGGCTCACCTCCCAGGGCCAATGGCTTGTCACATCCAAATTCTTCGGCCACCAGGGTTTGCCACAAGCTTCAGGAACAAGCATGACAGGGAGATACAGTGGCCGCATAGAGGAGGATAAGAATGACTGTGACCAAGATGCCCTCCAGGGTAATTTGCATGAGGCTGTAAACTTGGGGACTTGCTTCCATTTCAAAGAAGGGGAGAATGAAGGTGAGAGAAGAGCAGTGGCCTGCCCAAAGGCACTGAGCTGACAGAAAATGACAATGACAGAGATAAAAAGCATCAAGACAGAAACACAGAGACATGACAGGAGGAGGAGAGAGACACTGAGACACACAGGGAGCAAAGAGCACAGAACCTCAAAACAAGGGAGGAGCATAGAAGGAGCCCCAGGACAGGAAATGTATTCTCTTGTGTCAGGGTAAGTCCCCAGGCCACGTTCCTGAAAGGCTATAAAGCTTTCTGCATCTCTTAGATGCAGAAGGCCTCTGTCCCCACACTACTCAGAGTCAAGAAAAGCTCCAGACTTCTATGTCAGAAGTCTTTACGTAGACCATTCAAGAAAAAGTCCCAGCATGGAGCCAACAGAGGCCTCCCACTCTGTGTAACAGCTTACACGCTATCAGTTTGCAAGTAGTTCCAACAATCAAGTTGTATGACTGCATGAATATGAACACAGATGCAGAAATTGTAAATAAAATATTAGCCAATATTATATTTTTTAAAATAATGCACCATGATCATGTAGAGACTGTCCTGGGGTACAAGGGTGGTCCCACAATTGGAAGCGCTCTCTGTGTATTCCCCACATAAACAGTTCTTTTTCTCTAAAAGAACTGTGCTTTTCTCAATAGACAACAGAAAAAGGCATTTGAAAAATTCAACACAGATTTACGACTAAAAAACAAAACACTCTTACTTAGCAAACTGGGAACAGAAAGAAAATACTTATTTATACAAATTATATGCCACAAACCTACAGCAAACATCATATAACATTAAGAAACAGGCCAGGGCTTCCCTGGTGGCGCAGTGGTTGAGAGTCCGCCTGCCGATGCAGGGGACACGGGTTCGCGCCCCAGTCTGGGAAGATCCCACGTGCCGCGGAGCGGCTGGGCCCGTGAGCCATGGCCACTGAGCCTGCACGTCCGGAGCCTGTGCTCTGCAACGGGAGAGGCCACAACAGTGAGAAGCCCGCGTACCGCAAAAAAAACAAAGAAACAGGCCAAAAAAATTATACTTTCTGAAGCCAGGAATAATGATACTTTGTGGGAGGAGGACAAAGGAAGTAACTGGGAGGACATAAGAGAGCTTCTGGGTGCTAGTACTGCTCTACTTTCTGACCTCGGTGGAGACTGCACAGGTGCGTTCACTGTGTGATAATTTCTTGAGCTGGACACATAATTTGTGCACTTTTTTTGTGTATGTATATAATACTTCAGTAACTGACTTTTAAAATCAATATTTCTCTATGCCAACCAACCTGAGTATAGCACAACTATATTCAAAATAAGATACAGTTTATAGCTAAAAATTATAAAATACCTTGGAATTAAAGTATCCAACACTAAGCAAGATTTTTGCAGTAATACATTTTAAACTCTAATAAAGGACACTGAAAATGACTGGCATAAATGGAGAAAGAGCCATTGCTTTTAAATAGAATAACTAAATATTTCAGATGTAATTTTTCCCAAAATTAATCTATAAAGTCACTTACCCAGTTAGAATTTTTAAGAAATTTGATAAACTTACTCTAAAATTGAAATAGAAAAACAAAGGTCCATAAATAGTTCCATCTTTGACAAAGCAAAGAAGGGACACTTGTCCTAGCAGATATTAAGGCACACATCAAAGCCATAGTGACAAAAACAGTGTGGTATTGACAAGGACAGACAAGTGGACCAAAAAAAAAAAGGAATAGAGAGCTTGAGATTGTTTCAGGGAATACAGGAACTTAATGTAAATAAAGGAGCCACCACAATCAGTGAGTAAAGGATGGATTGTTGAGTAGATGGTGCTGGGAAAACTCGCTCACTATAAAAGAAATAAGAAAAACAAAACTGGATTCCTCTCTAGTAGTACTTGAAGACCTAAATGTGAAAGGTAAAACCATAAAGTTAACAGCTAACCATGTGGCATGGGATGGGAAAGGACTCTTTAAACAAAACCTCAAACCACAATCCATAAAGCATTAAACTGATTAACTTGATTACATCAAAATCAAGGATTTTTGACCCCAGGAACAAAGTTAACCATCAGATGACAGATTAGGAGGTAATATTTGCAATATCTAAAATCAATACAAGACTTTTATTAGGAATATACAAGGAAGTCCAGGAAATCAACAAGAAAAAAGAACAGACAATATGCAAAGGATAAAGACAGTCAATTTATTAGAAGAGGAAACTCAAGAAGCCAACAGCACATTGAGACATGCTCAAACTCATTAGTAATGAGGAAAATGTCAATTAAACTAAGAAGTCATTTTTTTGTCTATTAGATAGGCAAAAATGTAAAAGCTGGATCATGCCAAGGGGTGGGAGGTCTGTAGCAATATATACATCTTCACAAACTGCTGGTAGGAATGCAGAGGGCTGACTCAATTGGAATATGGGCAATAGATTAAAATATGCTACCAATGTAAATTTTTGAAACTGATAACTTGTACTGTGGTTATCTAAGAGAATATTCTTAGAAAACACACACCAGAGTATTTAGAGATAAAGAGCCATGCTGTATGTTACCCTCAACTGATTCTGAAAAAAATTTTGTGTGTGTGCGTGTTCCTTGTACTATTTTTGCAGTCTTTTTTGTAAGTTTAAAATTATTTCCAAATAAAATGTTTTTTTAAATGGGACTGAATGAAAAGAGGAGGAAACAGAAAGAGATCTAGAGAACATACTATTTGCCTAAGTTAGAAATACATGCACACAAAACCACAATATGTATTTTTATAAAAACACACACAAACAGAAAGATACACATCAAATACACAAGAAAGGCTGGGAGAAGGGTGAAGAGGGGGAATAGGGGTGGGGCATGGACACAAGCAGAAATAACTAACTTACTCAACCAAACAATCCATAACAAATTAGGGTGCACCTGTGACAAAGGAAGCCCGCAAACAAGCAGGAGCAACCCAACCCTCCACCCCTGAGGTCTAAGGAAAAAGACAGGAAGACCCCAGAAGAGCCAGGCTCTGCAGACACCGCCACAGGGCCCAAGAGGCTCCATTTGCAAATGAACAGTTTAGAGCTCAAAATGTTTCTGTGTGGAAAAGGATCTGCATCAGCTACCTGGACATGTTCCCTGATGGGATGCAGCCTGGGTTGAACTTGAAGAGGTTCTGCATTCCCACAGGAGGCCCAAATACTCTTTTAATGTGCACTGTTGAGTCTGTACGTCCTGAACAGCACAGGCTGTTCTTTAGAAGGCAGGCCATTTAGATATAGACCCAGAAACATTATCTCTGTGACCCTCTTCAGAACATACCCTCCCAGGATCCAAGGTTTTCTTGAAGCAGGGGCTCACCTTACCCACCTGGTTTGGTGTTGTCTCCTTTGTAACCTGGAGGAGAAAGGGGGACAGAGATGAAGTAAGAGGTTGTAACAGGATGACAGTGAAGAGGTGCATTCTTCATTAATTAGTTAATTCATTCATTCACCAAATATTTCCCCACCTCCCACTCTGTTCCCAGCCTGGAGCCCAAGGCCAGGGGGCTGGGGGAAGGGAGCGGGGGGGTACAGAGGTGTATCAGACAGATACATCCTGTATTTGCCCTTGAGGAGCAGGTTGCCCAGCAGAGGAGACATAAGTAAACACACAATCACTCATGTGCGATCAATGCAGGGACAAGGCCACAGGTGTCAGGTAAGCCCAGAAGAAGTGGTGGAGAGGGAGGCTTCTAGGAAGAGGGGTTATTGTGCCAGATCTTAAAGATGAGAAGGTAAAACAGAAATGAAAAGTGACGACATTCTTTATGAAAGAAACACCATGGTGTAAGCTGGAGACTCCAGAGGATAAAGGGCAAGGACCATATGACAAGAAATGATGCCAGGGGAAGAAAGTCAGGGGTCAATCACAAGTGCCTTCATAAGCCAGGCCAAGAAGCCTGAGTGAGACACTCTGGGAGAAGGGAGGCCAATGGAGGTGTGACATGGTCGGACTTGTATTGTGAAGGCAGTATGGAGAACAGATAGGAAGGTAACAAGACTGAACGCAGTAAGATCCCACCGTAGGCTCTGCAGAACCCAGGCAAGAAATGAGGGCTGAATGAAGAAGTGGCAGTGAGAACAGACTTGGTGAGCTGGATGTGGGACTGAGGGAGAAGGCTGAGTCTAGGATGACTCCCCCAGTTTCTGATTTTAGAGAAGCGTGACTACTATCCACTGAGTAAGAGAACCCAGCTTACAGGAAGAAGAGGGCCTCAACTTTGGAACCCAAGGAGTTGAGGTGGTTCTAGGTCATCCAGGTACAGATGTCCAGTAGGTGGCTGCACATTCGTGCACATTGTGTTGTGGGGCAGCATCACATACATGGCAGCTCAATGCCCAGAGCACGTGAGTTCACCCAGGGAGCAGTGAAGAGGGAACCCGGACAGCACCTTAGGGAACACCACTACGTCAGGGATGAACGGAGCATGGGTGGCCTGGGAGGGACACAGAAGGGCAAGGGAGTCACCCTGAGGTAGAGGAGAATTAGGAGGCATGGCCTGAGAGAAGCCAAGGGACTAGAGAAAATGAAAAAAGAGGGAGGAGCAGAAAGGTTAGGGATGTTAGGACAGAGACATGCCAGGAATGGGCTAAAGGTTAAGTAAGAAGTGAGGAAGCACCCGAAGGAAACATGAAGTGAAAACTTATTTTGAGAAATGTGGCAGTGAGGGGAAGAGAAGGGTGAAGAAACACAGCAAATAGAAAGGGAGAGGATAGAGATCGATGAGAGCACAGGAAGGGCCCAGAGTCCAGAGCAGGGGTGAGCAGGCTGACCTTGAACAGGAGGCCTGTCTCTGATTCCTAAGGAAAGGGGAGCGGGTGGCACTGAGTTGTCAGGTTTGGAGGGGCCCCCGGGCTGAGGGAGTCAAGGGGACAGCACCTGAGGGCATTCGTTTCTGAGGGAAGGAAGCCGCTGCTAGTGAGGCACCCTCGGTAGGAGCTGAGGGTCTAGGAAGCAAGTGAGGTGAGGAACATTCGTTTAAGTGTTCGGAGACCATGAGTTTGGCCCGGACCGCCTGCCTGGAGCGGGGTCTTCAGCGGTGCCCTGCTGCGTGGGAAGATGAGCGAGGCTGGGCTGGGGGTGTAGAGGGTGAGAGGCCTGAGGATGCCGTCAAGAGCGTGGTTCGGGTCTCAGCCGCGACATCCTCGCCTCCAGGAGGAAACACAGGGGTGCCCCCCGCACCACAAGGCCCCAGGAGGCTACAGGGCTGGCGGGTCTGAGGGCGGAAGCTGAGAGCGCGGGAGTCTGGGATCCCCAGAACCGCCCTGGGAGATACCCCGAGGGGTAGCAGAGGAGAAGGGGCTGCGGGTGGGTGCCGCGGGGCCTGTCCTGGCCTCGAGTGTGGGTTTTGGAGGGGGGGATGGCGGCGTCGGGGAAGAAGGACCCAGAACGGGAGCGGCGCAGAGCAGGCGCCGCCTCACCGGAGTTCAGGTGCAGCAGCAGCAGCAGGAGGTGGCAGCTTAGGCCCGAGGGCCTCGAGGCTGCAGGCCCAGCGCTGAGGCAGGACAACGATGCGGCCATGAGGCCCCTGAGGCGCCCGCTAGCGGCAGCAGGGACGGCTCGCACGACCCCCGAACGCCGCGACTACGTCTCCCGCACATGACGCACGTGACGGAGTTCCGGCACGTTGACAGCCCTTCCGGCACGTGATGACGTCACGGGCACGTGATGACGTCGCAGACCCATGACGGTGCCCCTGGAACGCTGAACGTTCCTCTGCAGGTACCCCACCTCGTGCGGGTTCCTTGAAGATGACTGCAGATCCCGGGGCCTGTCATTGCCTTCACGGTGGCCAGTCCCATGGAAGTACCCCCAAGTGCCTTAAGTGGGTGACTGTCCCCCAAAACCTGGCCAGAGAAGGCACATCCAAATCCCTGGACTGGTGTTGGCACCTTGTCGCCTAGCCTCTGATCAACCTTGTTTCCCTGGGCTTCGTGCATTGAAGAGCTTCATAATTTATACTGATTTGAGAATCTGAAAAGGTGTAGAAAGCACAAGGAAAGAACAGTAAGGCTAGGGAATCAGGGAGGATGTCTTTACAAAAGTGATATTTAAGCTGGACCTAAGATGAACAAAGAGTCTTGGGGGAGAACTCACAGGAAAGGCATTTATCCTCTTCCACAAACCGTCAGTGGGATGGTGGAAACTGAAAGAAATGGTGGCGAATACCACCATTTCTTGGGCTTTCACAGGGTGTTTTTGTAGAAGAATGTGGTCTTTGGATCTGCTCAGTGTGTCCAAGATTGGGAGATGACAACCAAGATTCCTGCTGCTCCTGTCCAGTGTGGGGGATCCAGCTCTGGGGACCACATTCCCCACCCTAGCATCTAAAGGGGTCCAGATGATGAGTTGCACCAATAGGAGGTGAGGAGAGGTTACAGATGCCACTTCCACGCCAAGGCAGTAGAGAGGAGGTTCACTTCTCTACTTGTGTTAATGCAGAGCAATGGTTCTCAAAGTGTGGTCTGCAGAGCAGCAGCAGCATCACCTGGGAACTTATTAGAGTTGTACATTCTCAGGACCCACCCCAGACTTATAGGATTGAAAACTCTGGGAGTAGAATCAGTGATCTGTAGTTTAACAAGCCCTCCAGGGAATTCTGAGGTAGGTAAGCATGAACCACAGGGTTGAGTGGAGCTATAAGATGGAGAAAAGCCACCTGCTGATCAAGAACACCTGATAGGGATGATACAGGAACAAGAAGTTAAATTTATTTTTAACCCATAAATACTCAGGTGGCTTCTTTTTTAAAAAATTATTTTATTGAAGTACAGTTGATTTACAATGTTGTGTTAGTTTCTACAGTACAGCAAAGTGATTCAGTTATATAGGTATAGATATTCTTTTTCATATTCTTTTTCATTATGGTTTATCACAGAATATTGAAAATAGTTCCCTGTGCTATACAATAGGACCTTATTGTTTATCCATTCTATATATAATAGTTTGCACCTGCTAATCCCAAACTCCCAATCCATCCCTCCCCCTCCCCACCTGGGCAAGCACAAGTCTGTTCTCTATGTCTGTGAGCCTGTTTCTGTTTTGTAGATAAGTTCATTTGTGTCATATTTTAGATTCCACATATAAGTGATATCATATGGTATTTGTCTTTCTCTTTCTGACTTACTTCACTTGGTATGATAATCTCTAGGTCCATCCATGTTGCTGCAAATGGCATTGTTCCATTCTTTTTTATGGCTGAGTGGTATTCCTTTATATATATGTACCACATCTTCTTTATCCATTCATCTGTCAATGGATATTTAGGTTGTTTCCATGTCTTGGCTATTGTGAGTAGTGCTGCTCTTAACATAGGGGTGCATCTTTTTTTTTTTTTTTTTTGGCTGCATTGGGTCTTCATTGCTGTGCACGGGCTTTCTCTAGTTGCAGCGAGTGGAGGCTACTCTTCGTTGTGGTGCGCAGGCTTCTCATTGTGGTGGTTTGTCTTGTTGCGGAGCATGGGCTCTAGGCGCGCGGGCTTCAGTAGTTGTAGCACGTGGGCTCAGTAGTTGTGGCTCACGGGCTCTAGAGCACAGGCTCAGTAGTTGCGGCGCACGGGTTTAGTTGCTCCATGGCATGTGGGATATTTCCGGACCAGGGACCGAACCCGTGTCCCCTGCGATGGCAGGCGGATTCTTAACCACTGTGCCACCAGGGAAGTCCACATGTATCTTTTTGAATTATAGTTTTGTCCAGATATGTGTCCAGAAGTGGGACTGCTGAATGATATGGTAACTCTATTTTTAGCTTTTTGAGGAATCTCCATACTGTTTTCCAAAATGGCTGCACCAATTTACATTCCCACCAACAGTATAGGAGGGTTCCCTTTTCTCTACACCCTCTCCAGCATTTCTTATTTGTAGATTTTTTGATGATGGCCATTCTGGCTGGTGTGAGGTGATACTTCATTGTAGTTCTGATTTGCATTTCTATACTAATTAGTGATGTTGAGCATCTTTTCATGTGCCTGTTGGCCATCTGTATGTCTTCTTTGGAGAAATGTCTATTTAGGTCTTCTGCCCATTTTTCGATTGGGTTGTTCATTTTTTTGCTGTTGAGTTGTATGAGCTGTTTGTATATTTTGGTAATTAAGCCCTTGTCAGTCGCATCATTTCCAAATATATTCTCCCAGTCACTAGGTTCTCTTTTCCTTTCGTTTATCGTTTCCTTTGCTGTACAAAAGCTTGCAAATTTGATTAGGTCCAATTTGTTTATTTTTGTTTTTATTTTTATTGCCTTGGGAGACTGACCTAAGTAAAAGTTGGTATGATTTATGTCAGAAAGTTTTGCCTATGTTCTCTTCTAGGAGTTTTATGGTGTCATGTCTTATATTTAAGTCTTTAAGGCATATTTTTAAAGATTTATTTATTATTTTATTTATTTATTTATTTTTGGCTGCGTCGGGTCTTACTTGTGGTACATGGGATCTTTGTTGAGGTATGCGGAGTCTTTTGCAGCAGCACGCGGGCTTCTCTCTAGTTGTGGCACATAGGCTCCAGGGAACGTGGGCTCTGTAGTTTGTGGCACACAGGTTCTCTAGTTGAAGCACGCAAGCTCGGTAGTTGTGGTGCAAGGGCTTAGTTGCCCCACTGCATGTGGGATCTTAGTTCCCTGACCAGGGATCGAACCCACATCTCCTGCATTGGAAGGCGGATTCTTTACACTGGACCACCAGGGAAGTCCCCTTTAAGCCATTTTGAGTTTATTTTTGTGTATAGTGTGAGGATGTGTTCTAACTTCATTGATTTACATGCAGCTGTCCAACTTTCCCAACACCACTTGCTGAAGAGACAGTCTCTTTCCCATTGTATATTCTTGCCTCTTTTGTCAGAGAATAATTGAACATACGTGTGTGGGTTTGTTTCTGGGCTCTCTATACTGTTCCATTGATCCATATGTCTTTTTTTGTGCCCCTGCCACGCTGTTTTGATTTTCAGTGGCTTCTTAAAGCAGCTAGCTCGATACTTATTAATGGACTGTATTTCATGTAAGTTCCCAGTCTCTCAACCCCAGCCTTCCTTGGGCAACACATGAGACAGACTGCACTCTGAAGCCCAGGGATATCTGGGAGCTGAAACGCTGACCCCTGGAAGGGCAGGTGACAGGAGATTGAGAGGGAATTAATCACCAGCAAGACACAGAGACTCTGGGACACTCTGTCCTGGAAAAATGGTAAAGAGCCAGTACGTAATATAGGGAATCTCTCTTATAATCCTCCCTGTGGGAATGCACTCTTTGGTAAGAGTGGAGGTGAGCAGCAAGTAGAAGCAGGGGAGAAGTAATAATATTGCTCATGCACTAATTTTACTTACTCCTAGTTCCAGTCTATCTTGATTCTCTACTCTGAGCTATAAAAGCTATGAAATTAGACTACAAAGCTCCCCGCAGACATGCTGATGACTATAACAGGAGTACAAGGAGCAGGACCCAGCTGGCTGAAACCATCCTTAGACTCACAAATGAGCAGGTTTAGACTCACCTCTCCCTCTAGGGCTTAATAAGAACCATGAATAGTTTCTAAGCCAAATGAGAAAATAGTTTTCCTCAGAGCATGTTATATGCAACCCCACAGTCCCAAGGAGAGCAGAGCATAAGAACACAAAAGAACAAACCAAATATTTATTCAGTTGACATCAGAAATCTCCATACTCCATAACTGCCTCAACACAACTTGGGGTGAGCCTGAATGTGGCCACTGGAGCACTGGGAAGGGGATTCCTAGACTGAGTTGCCCCAGAGGGCTTGTGTGGCAGACGCTGGACGTTCACAGATGCATCTGCACTGGGCAGCCGGGGACCTTCTCCCAACCCAGACAGCTGAGTCAGATGTGGACATGGTGATGCCTCCTCACTCTCTCCCAACAATCACCAAGCGGACTGGTTTGATAAAGTGTCAGGTCTAACGCTGTTTCACTGGTGATGATGTCCCTTCTTTGCTAGATGTTCTCCAAGATGTGGCTGAAGCATCATGAAGCATCACCTGGCAAGTCACTGGCCATCCAGTTGAGATGGTTTCACCCACTCCTTTCCGGCATGTAGAGCACAGTCACGGTGTAGGTGTGGATGAGGCCGGTTCCTTGAGCACCAGACTGGAAAACTTCCAGGGTTCCTTTCTTGCTGCCACTCTCTGTCATGTCGATCTCCACAGGGTCAGTGAATCCCAAACAGGTTTGAGGAAAGTGCATTGAGTAGGAGTGGAAGGTCAGATGCATGGCTAGTGTGAGACTCAGAAACAGGAGACAGTGTGGGCCAGGGTGATCACGGGGTCACCAGGATGCCCAGAGGCAGCACCAGACACAGCGTTAGGATAAAGAACCCTGCTAAGCCACAAGAGGACACCTTAATGATATGATCAATGACCCAGTCTTTGTAGTAACTAACTTCTGTATAAACTGCAGGCAATTCTGTGTGAACACGCCAGCTCACAATCCCCACCTGGACCCATGAGTCATTAAATTGACAGACCAGGGGACCTCCAGAATCTCCCTGGAGAAAAAGAAGAAACACACACAGGAATGGAAGGGGATCATCATCAGAGCAGGCTGATTGTTAGCAAGGCACTAGGGAGACAGGCACCTAGATCCTTTCCCAGGTACCCACCAGGCCCAGGTTTCTGTGAATGAGATTTGAGAGTTGGAAACTTTAACATCATCTGAGAAATACTACTCCTTCCCAGGTGCTCAGGGACCCACAGGAGCTATAAAGCCAGTAAGCCCTGTACATTAGTCCTGCCAGGAAATACTCTAATTCTCCTTCAGTGACCCTAATCCTTCACTGCCTGACCCCTTCCCCATGACCCTCTCCAAACCTCCCAACAGCCAGCAACTAAAGGGGCATCCCCTGGCACTGTGAGCAGCTTCCAGAGCCCCTCTCCAACTCTAAGGTCAGAGTCAATTCCAACTAGTCAGTCCTAGGCCTCCACAGCTGTAAAATACTTTGAGTATCATTTCTGCATGGGGACTCAAAATCATCACATCTACCCTGAAATCTCTCCCTGCCCCTAAACCCACATAGCCAATAGCATCCTCTCACCAGTTCCCCCTCTCTCCAAACACAACCAGTCATGCTAAACCCCACGTCACACACGCTGCACATCCTTTCCCAAAACTGTTCTGGTGACCCCCCATCTACCAGCTCAGTCAGAAACTCAGAGTCCTCCTCAAGCTCTCCCTCACCCACACTCTCACATGCAGGCAGTCACCAAGAACTGATGACTCAACCTCAAACACAACCCCTTCACCGCCCCACCAGCCCAGGTCCTGCCTGGGGCTCAACACCATTGCCTACATGGTGAAAACAAACTCCTGGCCTACAGTCCTGCATGGACAGGAACGAGAAACATAGCACAGCGCTGCAGGCCACACATATTGTGATTCCAATCACCTTCTCTGGCCATACTTGCCACCTCATTGCTCCAGACCTGAAACACATTCCCTAAACATGACACGTTCTTCAGAACTCTGAGCCTCTGTACTTGCTGTTCCCTCTCCCAACAGTGATGGTCTCCTCCAACCAAGACTCCAAATACTCATCCTCTAAGACCTGGCTCAGATGCCCCCTGCTCAGAAAGGCTGCTTGGTGCAAAGGGGAGACTGTGGGCCCAGGCACTCCCAGGGGGACCTTGAACTTATGTCTTTTAGGGACCACATCTGTATAATAATATGTATAATTATGTTGCAGGGTTGTGAGCTGGGTAACTGAGCTAACGTGGGTGAATGCTCACACTGGCACAGTAAGTCGCCATAGAAGGAACTCAATTATACGAACTTACATTATTATCATCATCACCCCCAACTTCACTACACCCTGGCAGCATGCCCAGGATGCGAGGGCTGCTCCCTATTGAAGGAACAGGCCAGGCCAGCTCAGGGGGGTCTTAAGGGGTTCTCCCCTGAATCTCCTTAAGGCTGAAAGAGGAGGTGGCAAATAACCCAGGCCCTGCCACTGGGGACTGAGCAAACTTTGAGGGGACAACCTCAGTGCGGAGGTGGCAAGAGACCCATGAACTTACCTGACAAGAATCGTTTCTTATACTATTATAGCCACTAATCATTCCTTCCAGTACTACATCCTTATCTGTTGGCATGGCCTTCTGGACCATCCCATTACATTCTTCATAGTAGATGATATATTGGTCCATCTCCCAGAGCAAGAGTGAGACAAATGGGCCCCCTACAAGCAAAGAAACTCAGCAGTGGGTAGATCTGCACAGGTGGACAGCCCAAACATCTTGAATCCCCCTTGAAGAAGGCAGCACAGAGGATACTGTCCCCATTTGACAACAGACAAAACTGAAGCCCAAAGTTGACATGGGGAGAAGAGAAGGTAGGAACCAAAACCAGGACAAGAGAAGGAAGAACAGATCAGGACAGGAAGAGGCGAGGCCTTACCAGCCTGAGAAATGATAACCAAGCATCTGTCACTCTGTGCATCAATAGTAATAATGAAAGGTGTCCGGTGCATCAGCAAAGTGTCTTTACTTTAAAGCAGAATCACAGACTCTCAAGACAGGTAGTACCCAAAGGAACAATCCAGCCTCTTCCCAGAGATAGGTGGCCCTATAGCCTCACCAACTGGGGTCCTCGGGCTCTGCCAACACTCCCAAGGACAGGAAAGTCCCTGGGCACCAAGGCAGGTACTTCCAGCGAGGGACAGCTCTGCCTGGCAGACAGCTCATCACCCCCTGAGCAGAAATCCACCCTGGAGAGAACTCCAGAGCATCTGGCTCTGTCCCCAGGGAACCTAAAAAATGCCCCCAAACCAGCCAGGCACAGTTCCCCACAAATCTGCAGGAGACTTCACTCATGTATTTCTTCTCCTGAGCAGCTCTAGTTCCCAGGACTGGTGCCTGGCTTAAACGGCTGCCATCAAATATTTGTGTGGCAACAAAAGACCTCAACCAATTTCAGGGCTCAAGTCAATCAGGAACCATTAGCCTGGCTGCCCCCTAACCCATCTGCCAGGTGGTGTGCTTCCCTACCCCTCCCCCTTTAGTGTTGCTGCCTACTCCAGGGATAAGGCTGCCTCCCTCTGCCCAAGGTTACTTCCTGCCTCAGAGTCTCACCGAATTCTTGTTGCTTGCCCCATCCAGTCACCCAGCACCTGGTCCCAGCTTCCACCTGGAAAGTCTTCTCAGGGATGCATATAGGCTGGATGAGCCCAGTGAAATTTACAGGGTAGAAGAGCCGGAGAAGAGCAAGGTCATATTTAACAGTTCCACGTGTTGAGAACTGAGGGTGAACAATGACTCGGCTGATAGGAACCACCAACCCTGAGATTTCACCATAGACGCTCCGATCTCCCATCATGACACTGTAGCGGTAACAGCTGTGGGAGGAGGACATGTCCCTCATAGAGACCCTGGGAAGCATCCCTTGTGCCTTTCCACACATATCAGCTGTTTCCCAATCTGGCCCCAACCTCTCTCACCACTCTCGCTACGACCCTATCACCAAAAAACCCTCCTAATGACTCTCAAAATTGGTTTGCTTGCCCAAACAATTGGTTTTATTCACCAAACTAGTATTCCTAGTGACAAGACTACCAATGCAGGATCCCTCCCATTTTTATTGCGTGTGCTTTGGTTTGGGTTGGGTTTTTATCAACTTGCAGGGCAGCAGAAACTAGTGGGTATCTGAGGAGGGCAGGACTGACTCCAGAACTCTCACATCTCCACTTGTCATTACTCCCCTTAAAATACAGTGGGCTGGGGCTTCCCTGGTGGCGCAGTGGTTGAGAGTCCGCCTGCCGATGCAGGGGACGCGGGTTCGTGCCCTGGTCCGGAAAGATTCCGCATGCCGCGGAGTGGCTGGGCCCGTGAGCCAAGGCCCCTGAGCTTGCGCGTCCGGAGCCTGTGCTCCGCAACGGGAGAGGCCACAACAGTGAGAGGCCCGCGTACCGCAAAAAAAATAAAAATAAAAAAATACAGTGGGCTGCAGTCAGCAGCCACTGAGCTGTGATGAGGGAACCTCCACACACATCTGCCACTGACCCTCAGGCTCACCTGCCAGGGCCACTTCCCTTCTTTCACGCTGATTTCCTCCCACGATATTCAGGAACACTTGGCCACACAATGGGGTGAGGACAGGGTAGCAAGGAGAACCTCAAAGAAACAGGCCCTGTCTCCCTGGAGCCCCTCAGACAGCCGAGAAGGCCATGTCCTCCTAGGCTCCAGGGCAGCGCTTCCAAGTCCGCAGGCCATGGACCCACAGACCAAGCGCGTCTCCCTCAGGCTCCACAGCAGGGCTGCGCTAATTCAGACCCCGATCCCCTCAAACTCCCAGGGAGCACCGGCCCCCACCCTGGCGCCTCAGCCCGCCCCTCCAGAAGGCCAATGCGAAGAGTCACCTGACCTAAACTCCACCAACTTGGGGGCTTCCGGAGCCCCAGGGGACCCAGGGTTCCCAGGGGCTCCCTGACCCCCCTCCAGGGCTTGGCTGGTCCGCCGTGGGGTCCTCGAGGCCGCCTCCCGAGAGGGGTGAAGTGGGCGAGGGCGTCACTGACCCGCCCGCTGGGGCCTCCCTGAGCCAGCGCTGAAGGAGCAGAAGCCAGACTAGGAGGCTGCAGGGGCCGCCCGGGGACACCACGGGCTCAGCGATGGCCTCAGCGATCTGCGTGCCCCTGCCCACAAAGTCTCCTGCCCGAGAGTGCAGGGTCGCGCTCTCAGATCCTCACGCCAGACTGTGTCCAGCCAGAACGCTGCCCAGGCCCGAGGGGTAAGGGTACATCTGAGGAGACTGTCCTTGCTAGGGACCTTCCAATTTAACGTAGGCTCTAAAAGGCGGTGCTTTCTGACGCCCCTGCCCTTCTTGGTGTGGTACCTGGCCTGGAGCTGGTGAGGATGGGCAGTCTGGGAACTAGCTGAGGAGTCTTAATTCTCCATAACGGTTCCTCAAGGCAGGGCCTCATTCACCAAACCTAGATTTGCGGGGAGGGGGACTACAGATGAAGTGGGTGTGGGTTGGACAAAGGAGCTGGCTGCTATGCAATTTCAGTCGCAGGCATGCCTGTAAAAATGAGCCACCACCAAAGATACCCGCAGGTCAATCCATTCTTATTAGCTCTATGCCCCTGATGTCTATTTGTCTTTGTTGCTTAAGTGCTTCTACCAGGCCTCTGCCTCTCTGGGTTTCATCATCCCTGTTGAAGTCAGGGGAAAGACAACAATAACAACTTTTGAGTTGCAGTACTTCCCACTTTTCCCCAGCCAAAAGAGGACAGCCAGTTACAGTGTTTCTTCAAGGATATGGGTGTTCCCCTCACAATTTATTTTTCAATGTCTTGATGAAGGGGTTATTCTCTAAAGCCCTCTCTCTTTGCATTCCTTTCTCCACATTAGGCCAAGGAATTTCTGACACATCAATTTGCTTTAGTGTGGTCCACTATTGCATTCAGGTTTAAAACAACCCAGTAAACACGTAGAATCATTCCCACCTGCCTGAACCAGCAAACTGAATTCCAAATTTCTAGCAAGTGTACTGTTGATAAATTTGGGACCAAGCCTTCCCAATCAAGAACCCTTTGAATCCCATCCTATATATATACCCCTTGTTCCTTCCAATGTAGATCAGCAAAATCTTGCAGTTCTTTTTGTAAGGAAGCCTTCTACCCCTGGGTTATACTTTGCACCTGTCCTAGAGCATGCTGGGATCTTACTCTAGTTATTAGGTCTAGAGGCAGTGAAGACTGGGGTGATTCAGGCAGAGAACTGGTATGCCCTTATAATGTAATTTACTCACATGAAGTCATTACAGTGTCTCTAAGGTGGAGAGGACTGGCCTTATCAAATGGGAGGAGGCGCTGTTTCTGTTAGCAAGAGTGGTTCAACATGGCTGGGGGGTAAGGGTGTCCTAAATCTATCCAAATGTATTCCCATGTAAATTTTCAGGGTCTCACTCCCAATCAATGCCCTAACTTTTTTGTAAGAGTTCTAATGAAGCTCTTAATTCAATTTATGTTGAAATTCAGCAAGCCAAAAGATCAGATACTACATCTTATTATCAACTACATCAACCCTGCAGTTATAAGGCATATGAAAATATTTTAGGGAAGTCATGGAAGTTTTTAAACTGAGAAGTTAAAATTGTAAGCCTTGGGGCTTCCCTAGTGACACAGTGGTTGGGAGTCCGCCTGCCAGTGCAGGGTACACGGGTTCGAGCCCTGTTCTGGGAAGATCCCACATGCTGTGGAGCGGCGGGGCCTGTGTGCCACAACTACTTAGCCTGTGCTCTAGAGCCCGTGAGCCACAACTACTGAGCCTGCGCACTGCAACTACTGAAGCCCACGCGCCTAGAACCTGTGCTCCACAGCAGGGGGGACCGCCGCAGTGAGAAGCCCACGTACCACAGCAAAGAGTGGCCCCTGCTCACCGCAACTGGGGAAAGCCCACGCACAGCACTGGAGACCCAACACAGCCATAAATAAATAAATAAATAAATAAATAAATAAATAAATAAATAAAAATTGTAAGCCTTAATTACAGTGCAGTCTTTGGAGAGGTAAGCAGGAATCACTATGGGAAAGGTATGAAGTCTGGCCTGGGTCCTTCTATTCTGTTTCCTCTCCCCCTGTGCTGCCAAAGAAGAAGGAGAAGGAGGAGAAGGAGGAAGAGGAGGAGATGCTGCCTTATGCAACTAGGGGAAGGGCACAAAACTGTAATTTTCAGGACACAGTTTAAAGCCTACTGTAGCTGGGTGAAGAGAACATAAGATAACCTCTATCCTTGGGGGAGGAGCAGGAAACTCTTCTGGACCAGACTTACAGAGATCTCCTATACTGCGAGAGGGTCAAGGTCACTGAGAAGGCCTCTTCTCTGAGAGCCAAGAATGTAGCACCTGCCTAAGATGGAGGCAGAATCAGGACAACAAAGAATGCCCCACCTCCTCCCTCCACTAGCAAGTGTCCAGGAACAAGTAACAGCAGTCTATTGCTAGAAGAGACAGTAAAAGCATGGAGAGACATCTTCTGTGAGACACAGGCACAAAGAGAGGACAGATAGGTGAGAGTGGAGAAGACACTGAGAAAAACTCTCCAACAAATCAGCTACCACTCTAAGCAAAAAATAACACTAGAAGAGTTGGAAGCCTGCTGCATATTGAGGGTAACCATAGCAACAACAAAAATCAGAGACAATCAGGACACAATTATCTCAACACTCCCCACTAAAGAAAAAAAGACATGCCCATTTCTGGACATAAATAGTAGTGCTTAAGTCTCTACTATTCTACACAAGATGGCTAACTTTCAACAAAAAATGACAAGACACACAATAAAACAAACAAACAAACAAAAAATAAACAACACTCTTTCAAGAGACAAACCAATCAACAGAACTAGAGTACGATATAACATGGATTTTGGAACTATCACACAGGGAATTTTAAATGGTATGATGAATATATTTGAAGGCTTTAGTTCAGAGGTCCATAAACATTTTCTATAAAGGGCCAGATAGCAAATATTTTAGAATTTGCCAACCATAAGTTAAAATTAAGGATACTATGTAGGTTTTCTTATAAGAAGGAACCATTTCCTCAAAAACAGTAATATGAATTAGATATAATATTTTATAAGATAAATCTACTAATGAGAAGATTGAAATTTTGGAGAGGGGAGGAATAACATTTTACTTGATTGGGGTTCAAAGTTCGCATTCTCTATCATCAAAATCAATTGTAAATGTTCTGTTAATGGTGAACTGTAATGATATCAGGTTGGCCAGAACTTTTTGGCCAACCCTATATTTTATGCTTTTCATCTTTTTTGGGGGGGGGCGCTGCGTCAGGTCTTAGTTGTAGCACACGGGATCTTTGATGAGGCATGCAGGATCTTCTCATTACCCCGTGCGTTCTGCTCAGGCTTCTCTCTAGTTGTGGCGGGAAGACCTCTCTGGTTGTGGCATGTGGGTTTTTTCTCTCTCTAGTTGTGGCGCACAGGCTCCAGGGCGCATGGGCTCTGTAGTTTGCTGCACGCAGGCTCTAGTTGAGGCGCACAAGCTCAGTAGTTGTGGCAGGCAGGCTTAGTTGCCCCGTGGCATGTGGGATCTTAGTTCCCCGACCAGGGATCAAACCCGCGTCCCCTGCATTGGAAGCCAGGTTCTTTACCACTGGACCACCAGGGAAGTCCCTATGCTTTTCATCTTTTTTTTTTTTTTTTTTTTTTGCGGTACGTGGGCCTCTCACTGTTGTGGCCTCTCCTGTTGCAGAGCACAGGCTCCGGACGCACAGGCTCAGCGGCCATGGCTCACGGGCCCAGCCGCTCCGCGGCATGTGGGATCTTCCCGGACCAGGGCACAAACCCGTGTCCCCTGCATCGGCAGGTGGACTCTCAACCACTGCGCCACCAGGGAAGCCCATATGCTTTTCATCTTTAAGAGTGTCTTTTCATGCAGATAAGTGCCATCATCAACTGCTGCTATTAATCTATGAACATATGGCTTTGAGCAAAAGAAAAATCTTCACTTGGAAGGCATTTATTGAGTTCTTTTGGATTTTTCTCTTGATATGTGCCTTTTATCCTGTCATTACATTGCAAATTAATCACTTCACTGAAGTTTAGGTGGAAGCTCCTCAACTGCAATGTTAAATGGATTTTTGAAATATGTAAATCTCCTTTGCACTTGCATTAAGGTCCAAAAACTGCTTCTCAAACTGTAGCAGAAAGCTCAGAAAATATATCTACTGCAAATGTGTGTGGAAATGCATGTCTTGCTCCTTGTTTTAACTTTGGACAGCACAGGGACTTTTTTAAAGTAGCTTGATATAACTTGTGATTCAAAAAACATTACTTATCATCAAAGTGATTTTACCATAGTATAGATAGCAATAGAAAACTAATAAAGGATGGGAGATACTGTTATAAGGCCCTTGCACTACCTAAAAAACTAATCCTGTTATTTGAAGAAAGAGGACAATTAACTAAAGATATTCACTGTAAACTCAAGGGAAACTAGAGAAAAGTTAAATAACTATAATAAGTAAGACAATAGTGAGGATAAAATAGAATCATAAAAAATACTCCATTAATTTAAAGAAGAGCAGAGAGGAAAAGAGAAACAAGAGATGCGACAAATAGAAAACAACTAGCAAGGTGGTAGATTTTAATCCAACAGTAACAATACTTATACCAAAGGTAAATGAATCTATTAGATTAATTAGCGATTCTATTAATTCACGTTCATGTTGTATTATATGAATTAAGACAGACTATCAGACAGGATTTTTTTTTAAAAAGCACAACTATTTACTCACATTAAATATAGACAGGTTATGGGGGAAAGTATAGAATATCATATATGATGCAAACACTAATCAAAAGAAGAAATGGCTAGATTATTATCAGGCAAAGTCACCACCAGAACAAAGAATATTGTCAGGGATAAATAAAGACATTAATTGCATAATGATAAACAAAATCCTAAATATGTTAGGATCCTAAATGGAGCTAACAACAGATCTTCAAAATTTACAGAGCAAGGGGAAAAAGACATTCTAACCACAATTAGAATTTGGAACTTTAACATGTCTTTCATAATTGATAGAACAAGTACACAGAGAGCTACTAAGTATATATAAGATCTGTAAAACACTATCAATGAATTAGACCTAACTGACATTTATAGAATACTATATCCTAGCAACAACAGAATATACCTTTTTTTGAGTGTACATGGAACATACACCAAAATAGAGCATATTACAGGGCCATTAAACAAATAGTAGCAAATCTGAAATAACTAAAATTGTACAGAATATGTCTTCAAATTATAACAGTATTAAACTAGAAACCAATAATAGAAAAATATCTTGAAAATTGCCAAATGTTTGGACAGATTTTAAAACTTTTATTTTGGAATTCCAGAATGGCTGCATGAGGAACTCGGTTGATTCTCTCTCCAGAGAGAAAGCTATTTAGCTGGTGAAAATTATTTTTTAAAAAATAACTATTTAAGTTCTATGGAAATTGTCCTAAGGGCATACAGAAAATTGAGAAATATTTATGCAAGAAAATCTAAAAATTCTTGGTAAGAACCAAGAGTTCTTGGCGAGAGTCTGTGGTATCTGAGCCACGACCAGCTCCCATCCCTACTCCTTGGCTTCATATTATGGAACTCTGTTCTGGGCAAGTGGCCAAGACAGTGGGGTCTCCCTCTCCCCCAGCTATGGTTTCACCCCAGGAGAAGCAGATAGCTGCTTTCATTCTCCCAAGACCATTTTGCAGAAGCTCTGTTCTAGAAGGCATGACCAAGAGGACTAGAGCTTCCTTCCCTCACTTAGCCCCTACTCATAGAGCAGAAGCTCTACCCCAGGCACAGCAGGCTAAGAATCCTGGGTCTTCAGTTGTCCCATCCCAGATCACTCATAGAGCAGAAGTTCCATGGGAGGGGCAAGTGAGATACCAACTCTCTCCCCATTGCCCACTAATAGAACAGGAGTTTCATTCCAGGAGAAACAGGCTGCCATCCCCATCCCTAGCTCTGGTACAATAGCACAAACATTCTGCCCAGGAGGATAGGCAGGTTGAAAGAAATGCTCTGCAACTCTGCTTGAAATAGCTGAATTTATTTGGAATGGAGGGTGCAGAAATTCATGCCTAATGGAGTTGTGAAAAACAACAGAGATCTTCCTGGTGAGCAGTTAAGAGAGGGTCAGTAGCTCCATGATACTAGCAACAAAAAGGGAAACAGCAGACTAACCAGAAGCTTAACAGAGAAAACCAGTGAAAGAAGCAGCCAAGAAGAGTTCTCCTGGGATCACACTCATCCCCAGAGGTCTAAAACACTGTGCATGCACTAGGCTACACCAACTCAGGAACAATAAGAGCAGAAAGTAGAGCAAATTTAAATGTATTTCCCAAACGAAACACAGATCAGCAAAGTACAGAAACCTTGCTAGTGCAGTGGATTTAAGCACAACCTCTGACCAAATACTGGCTGCACAATGAGCTTCTCTGACCGAGGGGCAACTCCTAATAAGCCCAGCTTAAAAATAAAATCACACTCATCCTTAGTAGGCTGAGAGATGGTGCACATACCCAAGCCTGTGCCTTTTCAAGAATGAAAGGATAGGGAATTTCCAAGTTTCTAGTCATTGGATGAACATGTGGTGGCGGAGGGGAGAGTAAATTCCCTAAACGGTGAAAGCCGTCTCCAAGACACGCAGACATTTCCAATGATAAATAGTGAAAATAAAACTGACCAAAGGGGCTTACACACAACCATTGACCAATGAGTAGCTAGCTTACAGTGATCTAGGAGTTAACCCTAGGAAGCCACGCTGAAATATAAAAATAAGGAAAAAACCTAAGCAGGGATATCAGAGGCTGCAAACTGAGGGGGAAATAGACTTCACAAAATTATCTCACACAAGTACTAAACAAATGGACAAATGATCACCACAAATCCTGGGTGGGCAGGAATCAGTATCCCGATTTGCTATACTATATTACCTATGACATTTGCTTTTCAATGAAAAAATTACAAGACATGCAAAGTGATGAAATAAAATTATTTTTAAGGCAGGACCAGAAAAATTTTAAACATAAAATTCTCTCTCTGCCTGTTTGAGCCACTACCCCCTCCCCTTTAGTGTGCATTGTGCATCTGCATTATACACTAACTAGCTCCCCTCAGAAGACACAGGAATGCCTACTCGCCAAAAGAAAACCAATTTCCTCCTGGCACCAGAAGGTAACTCCTTAGGGGATAACATTCCTTTCTCAATCCTGTAAGGGCTCACAATAACCCACTGCTCTGAACTATGTAAACTGTCAATATGGGACTTTGATGCATAAAACTTTGTCTCAAAATCTTATATAACTGTGCTTTGATCTCTAACAGGCAGAACAGTCCTCAGAACTTTCTTTTTTTTTTTAAATTTATCTATTTTATTTATTTATTTTTGGCTGTGTTGGGTCTTTGTTGCTGCATGCGGGCTTTCTCTAGTTGCAGTGAGCAGGGGCTACTCTTCCTTGCGGTGCTCTAGGCCACAGGCTCAGCAGTTGTGGCGCACGGACTTAGTTGCTCCGTGGCATGTGGGATCTTCCCCAACCAGGGCTCGAACTCATGTCCTCTGCATTGGCAGGCGGATTCTTAACCACTGCGCCACCAGGGAAGCCCCCTCAGAACTTTCTGAGAAACTGTCTCCCAGGTTATAATCCTCAGGCTGGCTCAAATAAAATTTTCTACTTCTTTCTTAGATTGACTATTGATTAATTTTTTGTCAGTAAAAGATACAGGAAAGTTTAACCAATACATGGGAAAAGAAGCAGATAGGAGAAACTTAACTTATAGGTTCTTCAAGGGGCCCCATGTGTTGGACATAGTAGACAAAGACTTCAAAATAGTTATTTTACACATGTTCAAAGAAGAAAAAGAAACACATACATACACATACATGTCATCTCAATTGAGGCAATAAGCATTTGGCAAAATTTAACACCCTTTCATGATCAAAAAACAAACAAACAATAAACTAGGAACAAAAAGAAACTTCCTCAATATGATGAAGGCCATATATGAAAAACCCACAATGAATATCATGCGTAATGGCAAAAGACTAAAAGCTTTTCCCTAAGATCAGGAACTAGACAAGGATGCTCACTTTTACCACTTCTACTGAGCATTGTACTGAAAGTTCTAGCCAGCCAATTAGGCAAAATGATCTTATATATAGAAAACCCTAAAGATTACACAAAAAACCCTGTTAGAGATAATAAATGAATTCAGAAAAGTTGCAGGATACAAAATTAACATGCAAATATTTGTTGCATTTCTATGCACTAACAGTGAACAATCAAAAAGGAAATTAAGCCGAAAATTAACCAGAAATCAATGACAGACTTAAACGTCAAACCAAAAACTATAAAACTCCTAGAAAAAACTATGAGGGAAAATTTGTGTAATCTTGAAGTAGGCAAATATATCTTAAATAAGACATAAAAACAAGTGATAGAAGAAAAAACTGATAAATTGGACTTTATCAAAATTTAAAAATTTTGCTCTTTGAAAACTACTGTTAAAATGAAAATTCTAGGTAGAGATTGAAAGAAAATATTTGCAATACATCTATGACAAAATATTTGTATCTAGAACATATAAAGAACACTTACAGCTCTGTAAGAAGACAAATGGCCCAGTAAAAACTGAACAAAAGCCAAATACTGGGAGAAAAAAAAAAAACAATGACCACTGACAGGTAACTGGATAAACAAAATATGACATCCATATGCATCAAAAGTTAACTAATTAATTAATTAACTAACTCCTGATACATACAAATGTATGGGTAAATCTCAAAATCATTATGTTGAGTGAAGGAAGTCAGACCCATACAGAATTATTCCATTTATATAAAAATTCATATAAAATTCCAGAAAATGTAGACCAATCTATAGTGACAGAAGGTAGAGAGAGCAGTGGTTGCCTTGGACCAGGGGCAGAGGGAAGAACGAACTGTGAAGGGACACAAGGGCACTTTTACAGGGGATGGAATTGTTCTGTATCTTGATTATTGTTGTGGCTTTACAAAAATATGTACCTCTCAAAACTAGTCAAATATGTGCAATTTATTTCATTTAAATTATACCTCACTAAAATTGATTTCTAAAAATAAATAAAAATAAAATTGGGATAAAAAGGGAAATTAAGAAAACAATCCCGGGACTTCCCTGGTGGTGCAGTGGTTGAGAATCCACCTGCCAATGCAGGGCACATGGGTTGGAGCCCTGGTCCAGGAAGATCCCACATGCCGCGGAGCAACTAAGCCCGTGCACCACAACTACAGAGCCTGTGCTCTAAAGCCCGTGAGCCACAACTACTGAGCCCGCGTGCCACAACTACTGAAGCCCACGCACCTAGAGCCCATGCTCCACAACAAGAGAAGCCACCGCAATGAGAAGCCCGCGCGCTGCAATGAAGAGTAGCCCCCGCTCACCACAACTAGAGAAAGCCCGCGCGCAACAACGAAGACCCAACGCAGCCAAAAATAAATTAACTAATTAATTAGTAATAAAAAAATTAATAGCTTTTGTGCTGCAAAAAACACTATCAGTAGAGTGAAAGATAATCCACAGAATGGGAGAAAATATTTGCAATTCATATATCTGATATGGGATTGATATCCAGAGCATATAAAGAACTCCTACACTCAACAACAAAAACCCAATTTAAAAATGGACATAGAGGGCTTCCCTGGTGGCGCAGTGGTTCCGCCTGCCTATGCAGGGGACGCGGGTTTGTGCCCCGGTCTGGGAGGATCCCACATGCCACGGAGTGGCTGGGCCCGTGAGCCACGGCCGCTGAGCCTGCGCATCCGGAGCCTGTGCTCCGCAACGGGAGGGGCCACAACAGTGAGAAGCCCACATACCGCAAAAAAAAATAATAAAAAAAATAAAAATGGACATAGAAATTGAACAGACATTTCTCCAAAGAAGATACAAAAATGTCCAGTAAGAACATGAAAAGATAACCAACATCACTAACATTAGGAAAATACAAGTCAAAACCACAATATGATACTACTTCACACCCATTATGATGACTAAAAATAAACAATCCAAAATCAACAACACAGAAAATAACAAGTGTTGGTAAGGATGTGAAGAGATTGAAACCCTGTGCATTATGGAGAGGAGAGAGGAAGGAAGGAAGGGGAGAGAGTAGGGAGACAAGCAGAAGGGGAGTGGAGGAAGGTAAAGAAAGGAAGAAACTGAGCTATATATAGGCAGGAAGATCAAAATGCATCATTTGTGGAAGATATAATTGCTTTCTAAAACAAAGCCAAACAAACCAACTGAAAAATTAATAAAACTATAAGAGAATAAACTAAGAGGGCTGGGGAAAAGATCAATATACAAAATCAATAACTTTCTACCCTGAAGCAATAATAAATTAGAAAATGTAATAGAAAAAAAAAAGATATTCCATTAAAGATAGCCACACACACTTTTAAAAAAAATACCTAGGAATTGGCACAAGACCTTGCACCATCTGCCTGGGTTCCTCTGACCCTTTCTTATCACTCTCCTCCTCACTCACAGGGCTCCAACCCTGCTGGCCTCCTCGATGTGCCGCACTAGCTCCTGCCTCCCGGCCTTTGAACTGGCTGTTCCCTCTGCCCCCAGATGTCCACACAGCTCATTTCCTCACCTGGTGGGTCTATACCAGGATCAGTAAACTTTTTCTGTAAAGGGCCAAATAGTAAATATCTTAGGTTTTGTGGACCAAGAGACAAAATTGAGATTATATGGGTACTTATATAACAAAAGAGAAAATGAATCTCCATCAATGTTTATTGATGAAATTCAAAATATAATTAGAAGAACTGAGTACTAGTTTTGGGGGGGTTTTTTGTTGTTTTTTTGGTTTTGGTTTTGGTTTGGGGTAATACAGGTCTACTAAGAAGAATGGAGGGCCTCCCTGGTGGCGCAGTGGTTGAGAGTCCGCCTGCCGATGCAGGGGATACGGGTTCGTGCCCCGGTCTGGGAGGATCCCATATGCCGCGGAGCGGCTGGGCCCGTGAGCCATGGCCGCTGAGCCTGCGCGTCCGGAGCCTGTGCTCCGCAACGGGAGAGGCCGCAACAGTGAGAGGCCCGCATACCGCAAAAAGAAAAAAAAAAAAAAAAAAAAAAGAAGAATGGAATTTTTTTAGGGGGATAACATCAAAATTAGTGTTCCCTATCTTGGAAATGATTGCAAATGCTCTTCTGTAAAAACTATTCTCAGCTAAGAGGTGGTGAGTCAGATTTAGTCTGTACTCAAATGTCACCTCCCCATTGAGGCTCTCCCAGGACACCCTCTCAAAACGTGTGCCCCCCTATTCTGCCCTCTTGATCCCCCTTATCCTCTAATTTTCTCTGTAGCGCTTCTCACAATCTGAAATACTGTACACTTTACTCACATATACATGAGCTGTCTTCCCCTTCCACATGTAAACTTTCTGTGGACAGGGTTTTTGTATGTCTTGTCACTGCTGGATTCCCAGCACCTGGGACATGTCTGGCACACAGTAGGTACTCAACAAACATCTGCTGAATGAATGAACAAATGAATAAAATTCTAGGTAAGAGAGAATGAGTTAATACCTGTAACTGCTCAGAGCACTGCCTGGCACACGCTTTGCTCAAAAAGTATTACTCACTATTACTGTTGTTCCTTTGAGGAGGGGCCCCAAGCATCTGCAAAGTGCAAGCTCCAGAGCAAACAAATCTTCCAGCCACCAGATATGTCCAACGCACACCTATCTGCCTGCTACAACTCCTCTCCCTGTCTCCCTGCTCCCCCTGTGGCTCCTGGCCTCTGTCCCTCCACTAGACCTTGTGTCCTCCTCTGGCTTTCTGTCTTTGTCCCTCAGTTACAGATGGGGCTTCAGGACCAGTTCCCAAGGGCCGTCACCCCCTACAGTGCCTCCAGCAGAGTCTCCACTCACTACCAGAGATGCCTTGGACCCAACTCTCTGGTTCCACTCTCCATTCTGTCCCCCACCTCACCCCTTCATTGCCTAAGTACTCTGCCCCCCGCCCCGGGTCTTAGCCTGACTAACTGCACCTCACTCAGCACCTCCTCCTCTGGAAAGCCTTTCCTGACACCCTTCCCTGACTCCCAAGCCCCCTATGCTGACCCTTCACTGAACACTGTCATTCTGCCAGGACATCTGTGCTGCCCTATCCATCTATCTCCCCGGAGGCCCTTCCTCTACCTCCCCAACTCTGCCCCAGGAAGACCAAGGCCTGATCCCTGGCCCCTTAGCTCCCGAAAGACCCCTCCTCCAGCCCTCTGGAAATTACTTGTTCCTGGGGTCCATCTGCTCTCCCTTGCTAGTGCCCTCTCAAATCCCACAATGACCACATCCTACAGTGGAGGAAATGAGAGGTGAGAGGTTAAGCAGTTTACCAGGACCATAAAACGAGGCAGGAGGAAAGCGGGAGCCTAGGCATATCTGAGGAGGAGGGGCGCTGGAAGCACTGGCCTGGGATGCACAACACTGCAGACAGACAGAGGGACAGATTTTTGGATGAGCCAGCAGCTGAGCTGGGACTGGAAACCAGAGCTCCTCCTCTCTGCCCGACTTCTCTGCAAGGCCAGGCATCAGGGGCTCACTCTGAGGCGGCTCCCGCCCCCTGGCCCACAGCCAGCCGTCATCCCCGTGAGGTCAGCCACGGGGCCGCGATTTCGGGGAAATACCAGCTGCTTATTAAAAACAGGCGGTGGTCAGGCCCCTGCTGCTTTCCCAGTAGAAACTAGTAGGCTGTTTGTTCCAAGAGGAGCAAGAGTGGGCAGGGCCTAGTCAGGGCCGCGCGGGGGCCTGAGTTGCAGTACCTGGTGGAGGGTCCGGGCTGGCCCGAGTAACTGGGGGTGGAGTGGGGTGGAATCCCATGTTTGGGCGAGGGCAGCCGGTGAGGGGACCGCCACCCAGCACGTGGCCGCTGATCCGCCCACGGGGGTCGTGGGCTGGGACCTGGAAACCGCGCGGGACAGGCGGGACAGCCTTCGCAGCAGCACACCCCCGGCTCCGAACTCGGGTGGCGGGCAGAACCGGAGGAAAAGCGGGCGGGTGAGCTAAGCCCCGCCCCTTCCGGAGGCAGCCCCACCCCGTCCCGCGGGTGCCTGCACGGCCGGGAGCAGCTGAGCCCTGCAGGGGGAGTCAAAGGGCCGTCCTCCGCGCTCCCGGCTCGTGCCGCGGGGCATCTGGAGCGCGTTAGACCTGGGCGGCCGGAGGCGGCGTGAGCTCATCCCGGCCGGCCCACTGCGGTTTCTAGGCGCGGCGGAGGGAGCAGAACACAGAAGCGCCGCGCCGCGGACCCCAGGGGAGCGCGGCGGGAGCAGAGCTCCTCCCGGGACGTGGGTGTGAGTCGGAGCGGCGACAGTGTGTGTGTCACTGGCGCGTCGCCCAGGGAGAGCGGGCCCTGGGAGCCGGCTGCCAGCGTGCGTCGCTGTGTGTCACCGTGTGTCGTGGCTTGTGAGGGTGTGTGTGTCCCTGTTGGGGAGACACTGCGTGTGATAAGTTGCAAACATCACAGCACATACTTCTCACTTTACAGAGAAAAAGGCTGAGTGCAGGGGAGGGAGAGGGCTGGCTGGGTGGCACAGGCCCGGGACTCCAGGCGCCCCGCCCCGCAGCCTGTGTCCCTGTGTGTGTGCAGAAGGTGCGAGCCGGCCCATCGTGTTCCACAGTGCCGGGCGTGGGGTGCGGGTGTCCGCCTTCCCTCCCGCATTAGACATCCTCTTCCTGGTCACTACCGCACCACCACCCACCCCCATCCCTGCAGGACCTCGACGACACTGGTCTCCTTCAGGAAGCAGGGAGAGACCCCTTCACACCAGGGCCCTGGTGAACAGTGACACACACCTGGGTACAGACTCGCACATGGAGCACACACCGGCACACATGTGAGACACCCTGCTGTTGGGGGGACTCTGAGCTGGGAGAGCCAACAGGCAGGTTGCAAAGTGGTGACAGGGTTTGGAAAGGCCTCTTGGTGCAATGCCCCCATCCCTGCCAGGGAGAGGGAGCAGGAGGGACTAGAGGTCACTGAACCCTGCATCTTGGGGGCTCCAGCTCCCTGCAATGGGCCCTGAGGCTACTGCACAAGATGTGAAGCGCCCCAGGACTCCCAGGACCAGGAGTCAGGGTGGGGACACTGTGGGCAACACCTGACAGAGTGGGGAGCTGGGGCTGCAGCAGGTACCTCTGGGCATCCAGGGCTCCCCCAACCCAGAGGGCTGGTCCTTACCTTGGGCCCTCACCTCAGGAACCTACTGTCCCAGCTTTGGTTAATCGTAGCCCCAGCTGTGCTGGAGACCTCAGGGAGGTGGCCCAGCACCCGTCAGCCTTCCTGGCTGGGCTCGCAGCATTGTCATGCCTGCATCCTCCTCCCCTCACCCCACAGCTGGGCAGAGGCTCTGAGACAAAGACCCTGCCTGCAGGATGGGGCACAGGAGTCAATCGCCCTCCTCACCAGCTATTGCTCCCCAGGCCCAGAGCACACATTTGCAGGGGGTTGGTGATGCTGGGCTTGCTAGGAACCCTAGGCCTCTGTAACCCCTCTGTGTTCACACAGAGAAACAGAGAGGACACCTGCCCTAGCTAGACCTCCACAGGGAATGTAAAGTCTAAAGGATGTGCATCTACTGTAGCCACAAGGGTCCTCAGCTCCCAAGACACTGGGGCAAGCTGGGTGAGGGATTTTTTTAACTGGAATGACTCTGGTTTGCATAACCAGAGCTTCCAAATTACTTAGCAAAACATGTTTGCTTTTTAATTAACATGTGCTTGAAAAACAATGGTTTTAATTAAAGTGGGTGGGGGGAGAGAAGGGATGGTGGGGGAGAATATTTCAAGCTCCAGGGCCCTGGTCAGACTTCTTAAAAATAAAATGGGAGACTTGCCCCAAGCTGGCAGAGGCTGGGAGGCCAGGATCCTCGGGGAGCCTTAGGAACATCCCTACCTGACTCCACTCCTCTACAGCCCCCTTGCTGAGAATTTACTCTTTTGCTGACAGTTTAATTACTCACTTATCCACTGTTCCCTGAGCCCCTCTGGAAAGGAGTGGGGTTTTTTTTAGAAAGCAGTCTTGGGGAGTAGATGAATGGGGGTCCACCAGACAGAAGGAAGAGTATGAGTGAAGTTCGAGAGTGTGGACCTTGTTGGGGGAACATTAAGTTTACTGGGGAAGGAGAGAGAAGAGGTGGGAGGAGGTGACCCATAATAAAGCCAGATCCCTGGTGGACTGGAAAGGTAGAGCTGGACCCAGAGCCACTGATGTCCAAGCCCCAGCAAAGGGGGCAGGGGTAGTACTGAGCTGGGGCCAGGAACATAGGGGTGGAAGGTGGGTGAGGCCATAGGGGACAGAGGAATTGGCAGGGGAAGGGGAAGGACTGTGGAGACTGGAGACAGGAGGTGGCCTGGGTCCTGGGGGCTTGCTGGTCAGATGCTGATGGGCTCTGTGGATTTGATCAGTCCAGCAGGGGGCAGCGTTGACCCCACCATCCTGCTGGCAGGAGATACCTACCCAGTAGGTACTCAGTAAATGCTTGAAGAAGGGAGAGAATGAGGAGATGATCCATCCAAATCAGCCTCACCATCTCCCCTTTCTGATCTTTCAGGGCCAGCACTGGGGTGCAGCCTGGGGTCAGAGGTCAGCATGGAGATGGGACAGGATGACCACCCCCTCACCCATGCAGACAAAGGGAGATTGAGAGGAAGCTTCTGGGGAGTGAGAGCACCCCCAGGGGTCAGGTTAGGTGACCTCAAACCCCCAGCTCCCAGTGGCCCCATCCAGGACCCTGTTTCTCATTAGGAACCTTCTGGCCTCCCCCAGCCAGCACCCTGACATGAAACATGCCTCCCCGTACTTAATTCATTACGTGCAGGGTGGGAGGCCCAGCGGGCGGGGGTTATTTTTCCCCTGAGCTCAGACATTCCTTGCTTTATTATTCTCCACGTTTCAAAGCAGCTGTCGCCTCCCCCGACCGCCCCCAGCCCGAAGCTCAGAGTCCAGAAGGGGCCTCTCCAGGGCTCAGAACACCAGAGGTTCCCATCTCTGGTGGGAGCTCAGAACACTTCCAGCCCGCACCAGAGGGAAACTGAGGCCCAGAGAAGAAGCCCCAGGGCAACCTGCAGGGACCTCCCTCTCCCATAACACTGCCTTCCTTGCCCGGAAACACCCCCTCCCGGCCACCTTTCACACAGGTGACCTCAGGGCCCTCTACACTGCAGAGCCAGCCCTTGCCTTCCAGCTCCAGGAGCAGGTGCTGGGATAGTTCTCAGGACCCTAAAAAACTGAGTGCCGGGACTTCCCTGGTGGCACAGTGGATAGGACTCCATGCTCCCAATGCAGGGGGCCCGTGTTCGATCCCTGGTCGGGGAACTAGATCCTACATGTATGCCGCAACTAAGTCCTCATTATGCAACTAAAAAAAAAAAGATCCCTCATGCTGCAACGAAGATCCTGCATGCAGCAAGTAAGACCTGCAAGAAAGAAAGGACGGAAGGGAGGGAGGGAGGGAGAAAGAAAGAAAACACTGGGGTCCTTTAAAAAAAAAGATTTCTATTAAAAAAACACCCCTGAACCCCCACTGGGTCAGCAGCCTTACAGAGGGCAAGGCCCATCCTGGAACAAGGGATCAACCTAGAAAATAGCAGGGCTGGGGTCAGCCTAGTGGATCACAGAGGGTTCAGGTCAGGGGAAAAACAGTTCTAAGGACCCAGTTTCTGAGGACTAGAGACACCTGGACAGATTTTGGCCCTACGTCCGAGAGCTGCCTGCCTGGCCAAGCTGCCTCAACGGGGTGAGCTCCCTGTTTCTGGGGGTGTTCAAGCAAGCAGCAGCTCATCAGTCTTACCCTGGAAAAGATGTTGGCCCAGGTATCTGAGGCCCCTTCCTGCCCAACTTTGAGGTCAGAGTCGGGCTGGCAGGCACAGTACCCACTCCAGATGAACGGAATTAGGTGCGCCTTCTTGTTCACTCAGGTCTGAAGTCACAGGCACGACACAAGGACAGGAGACCTGGGAGCTGGGCCAGGGCCAGAGCAGGACCCGGCCAAAGCGTTTTCTTCGTGAGTTCACTACAAGCTCCTGGCACCTGGGGAAGTGCTGGGAGCACAGTAGATGTGTGATCACTGTGTACTGATGAGTTAAATGGGCCCTCCTAGAGTTAGGGGAGGAAGGCAGCCTGCAGGGTTCAGGGCCTCCACCTAGGAGAGGGACTCTGACCACAGGGGAAACTGAGGCAGGAGCCCAGGTGGGGCAGGCAACCTGGGCGTGCTGGGGAATGAATTTCAAGGTCATTCTTGGCACTCTGTAACCATTTTTCCCCTGCTGACCCTATAGCCTGTCCACCCTGAGTATGGGGCCTAATGGCTGGATCCTCAGGTGCTCAGGAGGGTAGGAATCACTCTGTGATGTGGCCCTGGAGCCACAGCAAGCCTGGGGGCCCAGGGCCTGCCCACACCTCCAGCTCTACTCTCCAGACCAACCCCAGGGACCCCCTTACTACAAGGAAGGCACCTTCTGGGGGATGGACTACACAGAACCTGAGCCCCTGAGAGAGGAAGCAGCTTGCTACTAGCTGGCCTGAGCTGTCTCCACCTAGAGCTGTGGGATCTGGGTGTGTTACCCTCTTGGGGGCCCCCAGCCCAGGCCGTGCAGAGGAACCCCCTGGTACTCCTGAGATGTGCCCAGCTTCCCTTCTTATCCCTCAGCCCTGAGCACGGTTTCTCTTCACAAAAGCTAGAAGCCATTCAGTGTTTGCCTTCCTGCCCAGCAGCCACCGTCCCACACCATGTGCTGCAGCAAGGAATGAAAGGTCACTGCCACTGGCTTCCCACCAGAGGTGCACACAGGTATGGGCATCCAGCAATCTGGGGACACCTGGAATCTCAGGGTCCCAGACACTCCAACGAAGGGAGCTGAGGGATCTTCACTCATGTGCCCCACCCCCAAGCTCATCTGCACTGCCCCTGCCACGTCTCCACTCACCACTTCATCCCAGCTGGTAGGGCCAGGCCTCTGTTAGTCATCATGGTGGAGCACAGTCAGCACCTGATTCAGACGAGCCTTGAGCCTGGAAAGGACCTGCCCCATTCAAGGGTCTCTATCCAGGGATTTGGGGAGGTTTTCACTGCAACAAACTATGCGATTGCCTCAGAACTTAAAAATGGACTTGTAAGGTCTTATTTTGCTAAGTAAAGACATGGAAAACAACTGCCACCAGCTATCATCACCATTGTTTTATGAACAAAATAATATTCTTAAGGCAAAAAAAATAAAAAAGTAAGGCAGGATGCAGTCCCTGAAGAAAAACAGCCAGGCCTTGAAGATGCATAAATTGAGCTTCATGGAAAACACGCAACATGGGCCTTATTCTTCTCCCATGAAAATTGTCTTGGATACTGTCACACGTTGGGCCCTGGAGCCTGAGGACACCCAAGTGCTTCCAGTCTCCAGCAGAGCAAGAATCCCTTCTGCAGCCTTCCTGACTGGAATTGGTTCCCCTCTGCTTGCACATCCCTTGGGACAGGGTGCTCACTGTCTCTCCGAGTTAGCTTGGGAGCTAGGGATGGCATTCTAAGCACCTTTAAGTGGCTTCCAAGCAAGCCTACTACGGGAGAGAAGGAAAGAGATGAAGGGAGTGAGATGGACAAGGTACTGATGGGAGGGAAGACAGACCTCCAGACCCAGGGCATAGGAGTGGTGGGGAAAAGGGGTGCTCGTGTTCAACTGGACCAAAGTATAAAAATTAGGAGGTTGGCAAAGATCTGAGACTTCCCAGGGAGCACTGTCTTCCCCATCTCTGGAGTTCCAGAGTCTTCCACTGCCTCACTCCATTCCCCAGCCCTCCAGAAAGGCTCTGACACACCCATTCTCATTCTCACCAAGGCCTCAGTAGATATGCAAAGTACCCAGACCCACAGGCCAAAGAAGAGAGTGGAGATTGGAAGAAAATGGTGGAACCTCAGGTGTCCACCAGGCTGGGGAAGAGTGGCAGGCAGGCGCCCTTCCCAGCCCTGACCTTCTAGGCCCTTCCCCATCCAAGGGGACCTGGGCCCTGGCTGCTGAGACTAGAGGGGCCTGTTGGGCGGGCAACCCTGGGGAGCCTCGTGTACACACACACACTCTACATTCCAGCTGTGCTCTGTCAGCGTTTGGGCAAACCAGCATTGTGTGGCTTTGGGAGGGCAGGAACAAATAACCCCCAAACTTGGGCAAGGGCGGGCCTGGGGCTGGTTGGAAGGGGAACCCCGGGGAGGCTCTTCTGTGCTGGGTCACTGGGTTCAAGGTCTAGGGTTTTCCTGCTGTTCCCTGAGGTACCTGGATTCCCTGGGGTGTGGCTGGCCCTGTACCCAGGCAGGCTCGCCCTAGCCCCCTCCCCTAAACCCTCCTTACCAGCACTCCGGCCTGGCACGCCCCCAAGCACCCCTTATGCAGCGTGAGGGCTGCCTCACACCACTGCCCAGTTTTTGTTGCCCCTCCTCCCTCCCACCTCATCTTCACACCCCCTCTGATTTTGTGCACGCCACTGCTTGGACCAGTTTAGTCTACCCGCCCCTCCCCACATTCTCTTAAGATCTTTATCCGCTGTCTGTCAGCCCCTGTGCCACTGAGCGCTTTGAGCCCTAGAGTCCAGGGCCTCATCCCTACAGTTTGATTTCCTTCCTTCTTGTGACCTGGTTAAGGATTTCCTCCAATACTTGATTTCTTCAAGACCCTGCCTGACTTCATTCTGCCTCGACTTGAATTTCTGGCCTTCTTGTCCCCCCACTCAGTGCTACCTAATCCATGTCCCAGTGGTGACCCCAGGATCCCTGCAGATGGCATCTGGAGAGAAGATGCAGGCTGTGGCAGGGAGCCGTGCAGAGACATCAGAGCAGAGGAGGGATGGTTGGTCCTGGGGTCGTGAGGCTGAACTCTGCCCCTGGCCCCCTAGCCCCCTGCCTGCCCCACTGACCCTCTGGTTCAGCCTGGACCAAGACTGGAGACGTAAATGTTCCTGACACCTTACAGAGACCTCAGAGATGAGGCCTCAGGCCAGATGGGGGAAGTAAGGCACAGAGAGACCCCAGACCAGACTCCAGCCTTATGGGGCACATGACCTGGCACCTGAGGCATGGAGGGGACCAGGCTGACATGAGGGCAAACCCTTTGCCGCACCCACCCCTTTCCACCGGCCGCAGGGACATAGGCTGGACCACCCTGCTTGAGGGGGGAGCTGGGACCAGTGTTTATGCAACTGTGGGGAGGCCACAGCCTGGCTGGCAGTGCTGCCCGCCCAACACAAGCACTGACTCAGCAGAGCCCCCCAGCACGTACACACTCAGACATGCACACAAACAGACACAGACACACACACACAGGTAAACATACATGTGCATGTGCGCAGACAAATGGACACCTGCATTCGCTGGTATACACACACAGACACAGACACAAGTACACAGGCAAACTTGTGCATGTATGCACACACAGACACAGGGAAACACAAAAATGCACACACATTTCACCCAGCCAAGGTAGGTGGGAGGCTCCTGAGTGAGGAGAAGCCTCAACCCTGCAGCTGAGTTCTACCCTCTAGGCCCCTCCACTCTGACACTCACACCCACAGCCAGTGACCCGAGCCCACACGTGGTCAGCACAGCCACATAAAACAGGCAAAATGCCCCAGAGTGGCATCATGGCCATGACTGGGACAGAGACACATTCTAAGTGTAGTAGAGCCCCAGCAAGGGGGACCAGACGGCCCCAGGCAGAGCTCAACAGACACGACAGCCCCAGCTCTGCCCGCAGCAGCCCCCCACAGCCTGGCCACTCTCAGTCCACACTTGAAGACTGGTGGGTGGGAGCTGCAGAGGGTCTCGGGGGATGTGTGGGATACTCCCTTCCACTGCCGGGCCAAGCCGAGTAGGGTGGTAGCTCCCAGGAACTAGGGGAGCCTGCAAGAAGGAGGGTGTGTTTGGGGGAGGGCTGGGGGCACTACAGGACCATTCTGGAAACCAGAGGAGGGGGCAGGCTTTCTTGCGAGAGCAGGACACATACTCCCTGGGATCCCAGATACATGGAAACTTGGAGGCAGGACCACTTCTTGCCTGGGGATGGCTGAGCACAGGTGTGATCCCTGCCTACAGGACTCAGCCAAGGGTGGAAAGAAAAAGCTGGGACCACTTAGTCCCATGTGGATCCTGGAGACTTTTGAAGGGGAGCTCAGCTGTTCCTGGGTTTGGTGTTCAAGAGCAAGGTGGCTGGGCAGGCAGGAGCTGGGGCCTGCCCAGAAGGATATTGGCCAGTCTCTGTGCCCTGACTGAGGCCAAAGGGAGACCCTGCTCTCCTCTGTGGGGGTCCGTGGCCACCAATTGGCCAGGGAGGCTAGCCAGAGTCCAGCAAAGTCAAACATGCACAAGCAGACACCCTTACTAGCAGAGGCCACTGCAGCAAGTCCACTAGTGCCTCCAATTCCCTGCCCTACCAGCCAGCCAGACTATGCACCATGAAAGGGCAGACCAAGGTCCCTCACTCCCACCCCACACCAGATCTGGGGCTGGAGGGGACTGTGTTTAGATAAGAAAAGGAAGAAGAAAGCCTCAAAATCTGCCCAAAATGTTGCTGAGAGTGTCTTAAAAAATGACCTGGAATCTGATCACTTCTCACCATTTCCACTGGACCACGCATGCATCTTCTTCTCTCTCCCGGACCCTCCTACCTGCGGTCCCTGCTTCCACTCATGTGCCCCAGTCTATTCCCCACTTAGCAGCCAGAGTGATGCTGATAAAACATCTCCCCAGAGCACACACCAAAGCCCTTCCCACGGCCCAAGGACCCTCCACCACATCCTGTCGCCTCCCCACCGCACTCTCTGCTCCCGTCTCTGCTGGAATGTCTTTGCTCTAATGCCCTCATGGCTCCCTGGAGCAGATGCTGAAGTATTGCCCCACACAAATGTGCCAGCCTGCCTCTGGGGCCCTGCCCTAACCAGCGAAGGTGGGAGCTGGTAGATAAATAGTCTGGTTTCCTCATGCCCTCAGTGAGACACCACCACCATCTTCTGGAGGGTCCCCAGTGGGGCTGAGCCCCTGTTGCCCACAGTGTCTTCTGCTCCCATGCACCCTAAAGACTTCCTTCCCTGCCCAGCTGCTCTCCCGTGCTCCCTGGGGCCACCTCCCAAGGACACTACTTACATTCAGGTCCTTGTCTCAGCTCTGCTTCTGGGGAAGTCCAGACTAAGACACTCCATCTTGCCTCTCTTTTTTGTGTTTCTTATCTTCAACAGCGATTCCCCATTCCTCCCTCGCCCCAGTCCCCAGCAGCCACCATTCTACTCTCTGCCTCTATGAATTTGACCACTCTAGGAACCTCGTTTGAGTGGAATCATGTTGCATTTGTCCTTCTATGTCTGGCTTATTTCACTTAGCATAATGTCCTCAAAGTTCATCCATGTTGTACCATGTGTCAGAATTTCCTTCCTTTTTAAGTCAGAATAATATTCCATTGTATGTATAGACCACATTTTGTTTATCCATTCATCTGTTGATGGCCGCTTGGGTTGTTTCCACCTTTCAGCTATTGTGCATAATGCTGCCGTGAACATGAGTTTACAAATATCTCTTCAAGTCCCTGCTTTCAATTCTTTTGGATATATACTCAGAAGTGGAATTTCTGGGTCATATGGTAATAATGTTTTTAATTTTTTGAGGACTTTCCATACTTTTTCCACAGCAGCTGCACCATTTTACATTCCCACCCACAGTGCCCAAGGGATCCAATTTCTCTACCTTCTCGCCAACCCTTGTTATTTTCTGTTTTCTGGATAATAACCATCCTAATGGGTGTGAAGTGGTATCTCATCGTGGTTTCGATTTGCATTTCCCTAATTAGTGACGTTGAGCAGCTTTCACGTGCTTATTGGCCATTTGTCTATCTTCTTTAAAGAAATGTCTATTCAAGTCCTTTGCCCATTTTTGAATTGGGTTGTTCATTTTGTTGTTGTAAGAACCCTTTATATATTCAGGATATTATCTCTCCTCTTTTCAATATTTGCCCAGCCATTGCCTTCTCAGATACTCACCGACCTCATTACTTAACATGTCATTTGCCTCCCAACACACACACACATACACACACACACAAACACACTGCACACAGACTGCACAGCCCCTCCCCTACTTTGGGTCCCTCCCCAGCCTTTATCACTGGTTGACACACTTTATGGCTTTGGTGATTTGTCAGCTTTGTATGAGTGCCACAGGGGTGAAGGGTTTGGCTGCTTCCTCCACTGCAGTGTTCCCAGGGCCTAAAGAGTCTGGCACACAGTAGGTGCTCCATAAATGCTGAAAGGATGAAAGGAAGGGAAACAGACTCCTGCATGCACACTCACAGCCCCTCACAGACTCTCACATACACTGCCGCCACTCCTCCCACACATACGCGCACATACTCTCACACTCACAGTCCTGCCATGCCCGCCGCACCACAAACACCCTGAGGCAGCCTGATCCGTGCAAGCCTCAAACCCACTCTCACACACCCACACACTTATCTCACAAGCAGATACATTCACATCCAAACGCGCCCTAGTGGGGCTGCCCTGACCTCCTGAGTCCTCCTGGCCTGCAAGCTATTTCCTACCCTGTGTGGCCCGCTCCACACTCTGGGCCCTTGATCTCTCCACAACCCTTATCTCTAGGGCCCCCAAGACTCTCTACAGGGCATTGCTCTTCCTCCCCTTCAAACCGGAGTGGATGACCTCCTCCAGGAAGCCTCCCCTCACCCTCCCCACTGAGCTCCGAAAGGAGGGGAGGGCCTGGCCCCGGAACAGGGTGTGACAGTGGGGCTGGCATTTGCAAGGGTGTGTGCATCTCCTCCTTTCATTGCAGGGGTTGTGCACTTGTCTTCTGCTGAGAAGCCCAGGGCTGAGAAACCACTGGTGGACCCCGGATTCTCGCCCTCTGGCCTAGAGCCACAACACAGGCAGAGAGACCGGAGTCAGGCAGGGATCTAAGGCCTCTTCGGCTCTGACAGCCTGGGGACAGTGAGTCAGGCAAAGCCATTCTCTGCTGTGGGCCTCAGTTTCCCCACCTGTGACATGGGTGGCTCTGGGCCAGTGCCCTGCAGTTCCCTGATTGCTGGTTGTGGAGTGAGACAGCTCCGACAGTGCTCTCAGGCACCGAGTGGCAACCCTGTGTTAGAGGCCAGAGCATGGCTACTGTCTCCAGAAGTGGGGCGGGGCACCCAGTCCTCGTCCAGCTCAGCCCAGTGTCCTGGTGGGCAGGCTCGGAGGGTTTGGCACAGCAGATGGGACAGTTTTGATGTGGTGAGCAAGGAGGCAAGATTTCAAAGTGATTCCTCTCGTTTTGTCCAGGGCTCACCGTGTGTGACTCATAGATTTTTATAAAAGTCAACCAAAGGGCCACAGAGAAGAGAGAAGGAAGGAGGGAGGGAAGGAAGGAGGGAGGGAAGGAAGGAAGGAGGGAAGGAAGGAATGAACGAACGAACGAAGGAACGAAGGAACGAAGGGAGGGAGGGAGGAAGGAAGGAAGGAAGGAAGAAGAGAAAGAAGGGAGGAAGGAAGCAAGGAAGAGAGGAGGGAGGAAAGAAAGAAGGAAAGAAGCCATTTATTCATGAGGCCCAAGGGGTGGGGACAGAGATGCAGTCACAGGCAAGTGCAGCCTGATGGGGAGAGATGACAGCCCCGCAGAGCTGTGCAGAGAGAGCCTGTGCAGGAGTCTCGATGCGCTCCCCTCCGTCCCACAAACTCCAGGCCACTGGTGTCAGCAACTCGAGTGGAAGATGAGCTGTCCCCAGCACGGTCTCCCCTGGGCTCCCTGAGAGCAAAGGCGGTCACACGTTACAGTGGAGGGGGGCAAGCAAGTCTGCGGGACGTCAGCTGAGAACTGGAATTGGTGGAGTTGGGGAGGTGGCAACAGGGGATCTGGATGACAGAGGCAGGAGGGGGACAATAGGGCTGAAATCAGCAGAGGTGGCAAAGGTGGTAGCAGGTTTGGAAGGGAGGGTGGGAGGTCTCACCTGGGGCAAGAGGTTCAGCTGGACATGATGTGCTTGACAAATGCTGAAAAGAAGGAAAGGGTGAGCAGCAGGGCTTCGGCCCTGGGTAGCCAAAGGTGGGGACCTAGGATCCTAATGCCCCACTCCCGCCAGCAGACTCCCTGCCCTGCTGAGTTTACCTTTTTTTTTTTTTTTTTTTTTTTGCGGTATGCAGGCCTCTCACTGTTGTGGCCTCTCCCGTTGCGGAGCACAGGCTCCGGACGTGCAGGCTCAGCAGCCATGACTCACGGGCCTAGCCGCTCCGTGACATGTGGGATCTTCCCGGACTGGGGCACGAACCCGCGTCCCCTGCATCGGCAGGCAGACTCTCAACCACTGCGCCACCAGGGAAGCCCCTGAGTTTACCTTTGTAGTTGATGCAGCCATTGGAGTCCTCTTGCCCAGCCATCAACTTCTCCACCTCATCTTCTGTCAGCCTCTCACCTGGCAGGAGTGGAAAGCTGAGTCAGCATTGTTGAGGTGTGAAGGGTGGGGGGCCCCCTTAGCCCCTCTGGATGGTGGATGTGCCTCTCCAGTATTCCCACACCTCATATTGGTACACACAAGGTCTGGGCTGTCACCCCCAGAAGAATCAGTGACAAGTCAAAAAGGGCAAGGCTGGGCCTCCCTGGTGGCGCAGTGGTTGAGAGTCCGCCTGCCGATGCAGGGGATACGGGTTCGTGCCCCGGTCTGGGAGGATCCCATATGCCGCGGAGCGGCTGGGCCCGTGAGCCATGGCCGCTGGGCCTGCGCATCCGGAGCCTGTGCTCCGCAACGGGAGAGGCCACAACAGTGAGAGGCCCGCATACCGCAAAAAAAAAAAATAAAATAAAATAAAACAAAAAGGGCAAGGCCTGGGGTGCAGGCCTGGCACTCCCTCCGAGCCTGGGCTCTGTCCGTAACAGTGCCATCTTGTTGTTCAGGTCACCAGCACATACTGTCCCCTGTCCTCAATAGGCTGGCAGGACTCCCTCCATCAGGAGTAGGCCAGGTCCCCCATCTCCCTGGAAGCAGTCCCTCGGGGCAGCCCTTCAAGGCTAGAGGAAAGACGCATAAGATAGAGCTGGGGACTTTAGGGGATGACCACGGAGGGGAACAAGAGACACCACCACTGTTCCCCAGACAAGTCTGGCACTTTCCCGCCTCTGTGCTTTTGTATGTGTTGTGTTGGTTTCCCCACTGGAATGCCCACTGCAGTTTCCCTCACATCTCTTAGCCCTCAGTCACACACACACACACACACACACACACACACACACACACACACACACACACACACACAACCCCAGAGACCAGCACAGGGCTGAGCACACAGTAGGCACTCAGTAAATGTCTGGTGCAGGAAAAGTTCACTTTGCGCAGACACAATTGGTGCTCAGTGAACCTTTGCTGTAGGAAAACTTCTCTTTGAGAAAGGAACGCTCCTGCCAGCCAGGCACCTGACAGCGGGGGTCAAGATGCCCAAGAGGCAGGCACAGTACCTCCTTGGCTCTGGAATTTGACCTTGAGGCAATGAACACAAAGACTGGATTGATCCCCCTGGATGTACCGCCCTGCCCCACCCTGTCCCCAGAGCTGTTCCTGTTCCCCTCCAGTTCTGTGAGCTGCACCAGCTGGCTTTCTTTATTCCCCACCTAAATTTCTAAATTCCCCACATTTCTGTCACCTGCCGTGGAGACACCGTGACTGCATCACCCTCCATTTCACAAGTGAGAAACAGGCCCGGTGGGTGACAGAGTGCTTTCTCCCGGATGCCCCAGGAAGGAGAGAGTGGGGTGGGGAGGAGGCTGCCCTCACCCAGCGTGGCCAGCACATGGCGGAGCTCAGCGCCCATGACCGTGCCGTTGCCCTCCTTGTCGAAGACCCGCAACCCCTCCACAAAGTCCTCGTAGGTGCCCGTGTCCTTGTTCTTGGAGATGTGCTGGAGCATGGGCAGGAACGTGTCAAAGTCCATCATCTTGGAGTTAAGCTCTGGGGAGAGATGGCCCAAGCATCAGGCTCTGAGGGGCAGATGGGCATCCCGCCCCTGTGTCTGGCAATGAGGAGCTATTGCCCTCACCCAGCTCCCAATGCACTCTACACCAGTTTGTCATTTACAAAGCACTCCACTGTCACAAGGCACTTTACAGTCAACTGAGAAATGCATTATTTACATTGTCCTTTGCTGTTCACAAGGACAGTGGCATGACAGGGGGCTCTGACTAGCACCTCTGCTCTTCTTTGGGGGAACAGTTCTTGCTAGCGCCTCTCTATTTTTCTTATCAACCCCGCTCTCCCCACACCTGTGATTGGTCGAGAGCAGCTGGGCCGATCAGAGACCTTCTCTGGGACTTCTGTACCTGTGGCGAGGGCTTGGGCCTCACTGCTCCTTGGGGAAAAGCAGGCAACCCTCTCTGGCCATGGTGGTGAGGGAAGCTGGCCCTGCCCCACAGAGGGATGCCCAGGAGGCCAGGAAGGACAGGGAGAGCATATGGGATGCTGAGGCCAGGCACACCCTGGCCTGCCCTCACACCTGCCACTGAAGCTAGTTTGCGCTGTTGTCAGTCCCCTCCGACCAGGAGGCCTGGCAAATAGGCATGGGGCCAGATGGTATAGGAACCATCACTGCTCGTCACCTTGTCAGCATCACCTGAGACTGGCCTCCAGGTCCTCCTCCAGACAATGGGAGGATGTTAGGAGAATGCACAGCAGAAGAGTTCCCATGTTGTCCCACCAGCGATGGCAGCCCACCCTTGTGGTCTCCCCCGGGACTGGCACTAATGGGGACATCTCAGGCTGGGCGTACCAACCTTCCTGCTTTGGCTTCCCTAGGACTCGGAGCACCTCGGCCTGTGTAGGGTTCTGGCCCAGCGCCCGCAGGACATCCCCACACTGCCCATACGTGATCTTCATCTCACACTTGGGTGTGCGGTCGTACAGCGTGAAGGCTTCCTTGAACTCTGCCGGGAGAGAGTGTGAGCTGCGGACACTTCTAGAGTCAGCCCCCCCGACTCGCCCCACACTGCAGGGGAGGACTCTCAGCCTGGGGGACCCGGGCCCCAACCCTGCAGCCCCTGGCTCAAAACCCCCACTCACCTTCAATCTGCTCCGGTGTAAACTCGATCTGAAAGGGACCCCCAAAGATTCTGAGTGTCTGGTTCAGAGGATGGGGCCAGGCGTCCTCCTGGTCCCTCCGTGTCCAGACCAGGCCTCAACCCCTCAACTGCCCCAACCCGTCCACATGCCCCAACCCGTCCACATTCCAGGATTCCTGCTTCCACTGCCCAGGACCTCCTGCAGTCCACCTTGACTCCCTCCTGCCTCCTTACCCCTCCCCCCATCCCATCTGAGGACCTTGGGTCTGCATGTGCCCAGACCCTGACACCAGGTAGGCCTCATCAGGGGAAGTGGTAAGGAGGGAGGCCTGGTGCCCTGAATCCCCAGCCCAGGGTGGGCCTTACCTGAGGCCCCTGGTCCTGGACAGACGTGCCTGAAGCACAGACTGGCTTTGCCAGCTCTGCCAGGCCTGGGGCCCAGTGGGCAGGACTGTCCACATAAGTGAGATGGGAGGCCTCATCTCACCAGGGTGGGGGCGGGAGGAGGAAAGGCGAGGGGGCAGGCCGGAGAGCCCTGTCACCATGAGAACATACTTGCAGGAGGGAGTGTGTGTGCGGTGTGCATGTGCATTCACACACCTGTGTGTGCATCTGTTTGCATGTGTCTGCCCTCCACAGAGCCCTCAAGGCTGGGCACTTTCACTCACGTGGCCCTGCCTACGCCTGAGTCTTACACAGTCCCATCCATAAGCACAGGTCAGCTCCCCCAGCGTGGCACAGCAGGGGGCCAGGGCCCAGTGGTTGAGTGTTTGCTGAGGCCACATCAGGGCCACCTGAGGTCAGGAGGCCTCCTGGGACCCGGTTTCCCCCTCCTCACTTAGATACCAGGTCTATTTTTATCACTGCAGTCACTCGCCCCAAGGTCAAGGTCGCACAAGGAAAAGGAGCTTGGGGGAGGGGGACTTGACTGGCGCCTCTCCCACTGCTGCTCCCTTGGAGTCCCCTCCACCAACCTCCGTAGTGCACACCAGTGCAGAGGGGGATCCCGTCCCTGCCACCCTGCTGGGTCGTCCCTCCCAACCCTCTGGCTTAACCCTGTGCTGGGAAGACCAAGTTGTTGTTCCTGCCCCACCCCCCACCCCCGAGAGCTCTCTCCACCAAGAAGCCTGCTGAGATTACGGGCCCTGGGCCCCGGCACAGCTTTCTGCAGGGGGCACAGGAGAGGCCTCACTAGTTCCTCTGCTCAGAGGGAAGTCGGTGCAGCCTCAGATCCGGTGAGACCACACAATGCCACCTTGGGCCCTAGGGTTGTCTGACCCTCACCAGGGGGCCTGTGGGACACAAACCTGGGGTCTGGGGATGGTCAGGAGTCAGAGTCAACTCCTGGGAGCACTTGCCATGAGTGGTTCCCATCAGCCTGTGAGGAGGACTTATTGTCCCATTTTACAGCTGAGGAAACTAAGCCTTAGAGCAGTGATGGGAATGGAGCAGAGTTGGGATTTGAACCCATGTACTGAGGGACAAGGTAGGTGCCTCCAGGAAGGGCTCAGGAATGGAGATGGATCTGTGCAGATGGGCTGCAGGTCTTGCTGGGGACCGTGAAGGGCTGGGAGAGCTCCATGGGGCCCCTCAGCCAGCAGCCAGGGCAGCAGTGGCCAGTGGCCAGCCAAGAAAAGGCAACGGGCAGGACACGGGTACGTGCCACTATGCAGATGCCGCAGGTGGGAGTCATGGCTCGTTCTCCAGGTTTAGACTCTGAGAAAGGCTTTCAAGCCAAGCCGGGGAAGGGCTCCTGGGGCCACTGGTCACAGTTCCAAGACCAGCTTCCTCCATGACCTACCCAGACTGGCTCAGTATCGCCAGCTCAAAGCTGAGGCCCCACCAGCTCTGGGGCTCAGGGACCTTGGCAGGGGTGAGTGTGACCCAGCCTGGGCAGGAGCCCTGCTTCCCTTTACTCCCCACCCTGTCCACCCTGGGGAACTTGGTATGGACTTAAGACCCCACAGCTGAACAAGAAAGGTCCCTGCCTGGCTGCGGGGGTGAGGGGCACAGGCAGGTCCAGGATTCCCCAAGGATGTGAGGTCCAGGGAAAAGGACAAGGGAGAGTCAGTTTCCAACCACCAAAAAGATAGTCCCTTCAGCAGCACTGGGGTAGTCCTGCCTGATGTCTGACCACCATCCCTCCTGCTGCAGCCCTCCTGATGCCTGAAGCTTCCAACTTCAGTTCAGTACTCATTTTCTGGAGCCTGGTCTTCCACGGGGTAGATCCACTCTGGGATTCACTTACCTACCCTGACCTTCCCACCGAAACCCAGCTCCCACCCACACCCACCTTGACCTTGGAGACATCGAACTCAGGTTCCTTGGGGGGCTCTGGTGCAGGTGCAGGTGCGGGTGCAGGTGCGGGAGCTGGAGCTGCCTTGGCGGCTGCCTTGGCGTCATCCTTCTTGGGATCTGGCTTTCTGGGAGGCATGGAGGTTGTAAGCAGAGAGGGACGTGGAGAGAAGGAAGCAGAGAGCCGGGTAGGTGAGCCTCCCGTAACCGGCTTTTATCCTGTCTGGACACCTCATGACCCCAGCCCCACCCCTGCAGGGCACAATGGGGACAGGGCCATAAAAGGACATTGGCTAGGCTCAGGGGCTATTTTGGGGCCTGGGGGGGCATTGTTCAGGCTCAGGAATGGGTGGGGGAGAGGGAGGGCTCTCCATTCCTCCCAATCACCTGTTGGGGAGAGAGCGGGGGAGGGGAGGACAGAGGTCAGTGCTCAGCCCACACACACACCCTCAAAAGCACACGCACACACGCAGGGGCCCTGCTGCCCCTCAGCAGGTCAATAAACTGAAAGGGTGCAGAAGGTTGCACCGAGCATGTGTTGTGTGTTGTGTTGGGGGCAGGAGGACTGGGCACCCCTTGAGTTCAATTTCCCATCTGTGCATCGAATTCCATGTGTCTGTGCCCGTGTGTCTACACGGAGGGGGAGAGGGAGGTCTGCGTGTGTCCATGTGTGTTGTCTCCGTTTGGCTGGGTGTTTGTATGCAGAGGGGGTCTCTGTGTATCTATGGTGGGAGGGTCTGTGTCCATGTGGGGGATGACCCACCCCGGCCCGCGGGCGTTGCTTCTGTGTGTTTGTGTCTGGGTGTTTATCGTGCCTGTGTGAGTGTCTGGTCATGGCTCGCAGGCAGCTGCAGCCCATCTCTGGGAACACCCTAAATGGCAGTAGGATGGGGTCTGCTCCCTCGAGGGCGGCCACCCAGCCTAGTTCAACAGCCAAGCAGCCTCCACAGCCTCCGGCATCAGCACCTGCCCAACCCTGAGGTCGGTTTCTTGGTTTCACCCTCACTTCCTATTGCCCCTCTTCCACAGCTCCCCGCGACCCACTTTCCCCACACACCCCAGGGCCTGCTCCCACCAGACCCTTGCACGCACTGTACCCTCTGCCCTTGCCCCTCCGCTTGGAGCATTCAAGGCTTGGCCGCACTGCACCCTCCTCCAGGAAGCTGTTTCCACTGCCCCATGTTGCCCTCTGCTGACACTTTTGGTGGGGTCCTGAGAGGGTCTGCCTCTCTGAAGGACCCCAGGGCACTGGAAGAGGTTTGCCTCCCGGGTGCCCAGTCTAGGGTACGCCCCCCCCAGTTCCTACCCACAATGCCACCCCAGATGGCAGTGACAGAGGGCAGCCTGGCTGTTCTACCATTTCAGGAGTTGGGGGGAGGAGGGAAGGCTGAGGTGGCATAAGGCCCTTCCAGGCACAGAACTCGGAGAGTGGGGACATCTTGCAAACACATTGGCTTCTATTCCTTGCCCAGTGTCTGTGCCGGGGGGTGGAAAGGAGGTGTTCCCTGTTATTTTTAAAGGCCTGGAGCCTTTGATAGAAACTTCAGAGGCATTGCCCGCCCCCCTCCTGGCCCCCGGGGATTTCCCAGGTATAGGGAGGCACTGGGGGTGGAGCCTGAGGGGAAGATTCACTTGGGCCTCTACCTGGATGCCCCCAACATCCCCCTGCTGAGCCCAGGTCCCTCTCATCCTGTCACTCAGCCTCATGGTGAGTCCAGGGATAGGGCTGGGTCCCCTCCTAGCTGGAACACAAGACATTCCTCTCCTCATCTGGAGGGCAGAACACCCCACATCTGGAAATCTGACAACATCCGGCGCTGGGGGAGAGGCAAGTTTTTCACTTTTCTTCCAGATGTTTGGCAAGAGTATTAAGAAAGAAAGGGGTGGAGGAGGGTCCTCAGAGACCAGCCAGAAATACCACAAGAGGAGAAGACAGACAGAGGGGGACACACAGAGACAGACCTCTGGGCGGCCCCATCACCCAGACCTGCTGACCCTAAGGACAACTGACTCTGGACAACCTCGAGGGCTCCCACCAGCCACAGGCACAGCCAACAGGACACCACCCAATCCCCTTTCACTCATCATGGGGGAAAATGAGGCCCAGAGCCTTGGACATCCGCAGGGGTGCCCAGAGTCCCGATCTCACTGGTGCATCCACACACAATTGCCCTCCCTTGGAAACTACTCAGCATCAGTGGGAACAGGAGTAGATGAGTGACGTGGGCCTCCTGAGGCTTGGTTCCCAGGTTTGCAGACTCATGCAGCCTGCTAGAGCCACACAGAGCCACCTTCCTCTGCTTGGTGAGGGGGTGTCTTGGTCCTCTTCCCTCGAGCACAGGGCAGATATGGTCCTATAGTGGGGATGCCGTGTACAGAGCCATCCTCCATTCCCTCCCCAGGGCTCAGATGGGCCTTTGACTGTCTGAGCTCTGGCTCCTCGGAGCAGCAGTGCCCTAGGCTCACCCCACAGGGCCACTCTCAACCCATAACAAATGCCCAGACCCTAGCAGGGACTCTGCAGGGATCACCCCCCTTGACTGCCAGCAACATGCCTGTCGAGGACAGGAGGAAATTAAGGGGTGGGCAGGTGGGCAGGCAGGTGAACAGGAGAGGGGACTTAGTGACAGGGAGAGGCAGGCACTGGGTAGCAAAGACGAGCCACACAAGGCTTGGCACTCACCTCTCTCTCCCAGGTCCCAACCTGGGCTCCATGCCCCTTAGGAATGACAGCCCAGCAAACAAGATCCTGGCAGAGCCTGGGGGGAGATACAGGGGTCTGGATCCCTCTTCTTTGACTCCCCCAGCTCCAGTGTCTGAGTTGTGGCCCAGTCTGATGCAGACAGCACATCCCAGAGCCCTCTCTGGGGGCAGCCACCTTACCTCCCCCTCCCCCACCTGAGGAAACTGTTGGGCCCTGACTTCTGAGGAGCCCATGAACAGAGGCAGGAGACCCCTGGCCACACTGGCCTCCTTCTTTGTTCTTTCCAGCCCCCATGCCTTTGCACAGGCTTTCCTCCCTCTGGTGCCCTTGTCTGGGACCCTGGCCATGGCTTGTTCCTTGTCACCTCTGGGTCTCAGTGAGATGTCACCTCCTACAAGAAGCCTCCTCAGACTACCCTGGACCTGCTCCCTCTGCCCTGCCTCTCAGCTGGACTCCCCATCCCTGCACACCCTAAAATGAGCTGTTTCCCTGTTATCTTGTCTCTTATGTGTGTCCCCCCTCCCATGAATATCAGCTGGCATAGGAGGAGTTTTTGGTCTTCCATGGCTGTATATCCGTAGGGTCTAGAACAGAGCCTGGTACACAGTAGGCACTCCATAAATGTCAGATGAACAAATGTCCCAAACATCTCAATTTACCCACCTCTCACGGGGGGACTGGAACGCTTTGCCGAACCCCATCTCTGGAGTAAGGCAAGGGGAGATTTGCGGATTGACTGACAGTACTTGTGTCTGCCGGGGGCACCCCAGACAGCAATGCAGCCATTGCTGCCCCTCAGCCCACCTGCCGCCTCCCTCCACGCAGGCTTGCTCTTCATGCCACTCCCCATCCGTTGCTAAGACTCCTCTCAAGAGCCTGAAGTGGTAGGGACGACAGGATGGTATAGGCAGTGACTTGACCATGATGACCAGCCAGCAGGGGGCGTAAAAGGGATAGGAACTGGTCTTTGGATCCTGAACCCAAACCCCAGAAACCAGGATCCCATCCCAGATCCCAGACTGCAAATCTGGAACCTGGAACGCCAAACGCAGACCACAGACTCAGGCCTCAGAATCCGAACCCCAAACTTAGATCCTGGAACTCAGAGCCCAGGACCAGATTCCGCTCTGGGGACCCAGACTCCAAAACCTAGGATGCCAAAGCCAGACCTTCAACCCAGACCCCAAACCCTAGACAGCAGGCCCAGGACCCAAGACTCTAAGCCCAGAATCCAGATCCAGGACTCAAGACCCAGGGCCCAGAACCCAGGACTCTAAACCCAGACTCCAGGCCCGTAAACCCAAACCTAGACCCCAGACCCTGGACCCAGGACAGGGGCTGCTGGTTTTCCAAACAGGCACTGCCTCCTGCCCTGTGTAGACAAGGGTGGAGCAGGGGAGGGGTTAGCTCTTGGCTAACAGCAGGGGTGAATGCTTGGCAGACCTTCCTGCTAGTGTTCAGAGGGGTATAAGGAATGTCCCTCATCCCGTCAGAGCCAATTTGGGAAACTCAGAATATGGTGGCCACATGGAGGGAATGGTGGGGAGTGAGGAGAGGGATGGATAGGTGAGGCCTGGCTATCCCCTGGGCCCAGGAACCAAAGTCAGGGAAGGAGGGTCAGGCTCCCCACGTGCCCTTGTCCCCCTGGCCGCAGGCTCCGCAGACTGCCCTGGCCCGCCCAGGACTGCCCCTCCTGCCCAAAGCCTTTGGGCTGGGACGCAGGCCCAAACTTCCCGGAGTAGTCAAGAACGTGGCCTGGGCCAGACCCAGAGCCTTAGAAGTAGGTCAAATGTTGCTGTGCAGCAGGTCCTGGGGACCCCATCTGGGCACGGGCAGGCCCACGGGCTGCAGCTCACCCACTAGGGCACAAGCGTGTATTCACATAGATGTGGACTCACCACTACACACCCATAAATACAGACCCTACACAAGGCCACTAGTTCCTGCCCAACTGCTCATATGAGGGGACTGAAGCCCCAAGAGGGGCAGGAGCTGCCCAGCAACTCTGGATAGAGGTGGCACGAGGCAGCCACGAGGACCCAGAGAAGGAGAGGAATTTCTGCACAATCCCAAGTCCCTGGAGCCTTGGGTGAAAGTCTGACTCCAAGGAGGACTTCCCAGCAGGGCTGCTCTGCCACCAACAGGATGTGGCCTGCTTCCCGGAGGCACAGTCCCAGGCCTTGAAAGATGGGAAGGAGTGGCCAAGGGGGAGGCAGGAGACTACATATGCTCTTGTGACCCAGGCCGGTTCTGACTCCTTTTGTCCTCAGTTTCCCCATCTCTACAATGGTCATGGGTGGGGCAAAGCGATCCTGAGTTCGAAAGACAGTCACTGCCCCTGAGCAGTGATGAGCCCGTCCTGGCCACCCCCATGCCACACACAGACAACTCTGTCCTCAGCAGGCCAAACACACCCCTCAGGCCCCTCCTTCTGCCCACTGTGCTGACGGGGACCAGATGCTCCAACCTTGTGGTTCTGGGGGTGGGGGTGGCAGGGCCCAGCGGGCTGGCAGACAAGCCCTGGGTTTGGCCCAGGGACCTATAATCAGCTCCTGCCCCTCTGATCCCGGCCCAGGACTGACGCTTGGGGCTGTGGTGTTCTGGCCGGCTGTGGCCACGGCCGCTATATTTGGGAGCCCAATTGAGGATGAGGGAGGGGTGGGTAGGCAGGAGCCTCCAGGGACCAGTGTCTCATGGGGGACAGGGTGGGGGACACTGTTGGCCAGGCTTGTGCCCTTATGGAAGGAGGGCACAGCCTTGACTTCAGGGGCCCAATCTGAGGGGCGTGCTCTGCTCTCAGGAGCCTGGCCTGGGGGTCATCATCTCTGCCCTCAATCGCTGGTCTAAGGAGGTAGATTGAAAGTCTGAGTGCATGAGAAAGGGGAGGGGGGTGCTGACAAGATGAATGGGAGTGGGAAAAAGGCTCCCAAAGGGCGAGGTATGGGGCAGAGGGGTCTGAGATGCGAGGGATAGGAGGAGGGTGTGCCAACATGCTATGCAAAGGGATGGAGAAAACAAAGGCCGGAAGCCGGGGTCCAAGGGAAGGGAGTGAGGTGCAGCCCTAGCCCTGGCTTCCCGGTTCTGCCTGCTGGTGTAGCTTCTAGAGGGGCCCAGCCCCTCCCCCAGCATGGCCTGCGGCCTCTCTGAACTGCCCTGGACATTCCCCGCCGTTGGGCCAAACCCTGTACTCTCCCACCAGCAGTTTCCCAAAGAGCAAATATTTATTGTCCTTGGAAGAAAAAAAAGAGTCCCCTTTTAGGATCAGGGTCTGGGAGCTGCTACTGAGGCTTGCAGGGGTTCAGCAGCGGCCTGAGATGACCAGAAACCCCACCTAGAGGCTGAAGGCAGAGGAAGGAGGATGAGCTGGCCTCAGAGGAGAGGGGCCATGGCTGCCCCAGGCTGCTGGGTGGGGGCTCTGCCCAGATCTCCATCTCCCCAAGATTTCCCCAGAATAGGTCTGAGGGTGTTCAGACTCTGTTCCCACGGCATGAGGTATGAACGTGTGTGTGAGTGGGTAGACGTGTGCAGTCTGTGTGTGCTCAGATGCATCACTGTGGGCAGGAGGATGGGAACACATGTGTGATCCTGTGGGCGTGTGTCACACGAGGCTGTGACCATATGTGTGTAGGAGCACGCCTGGGCACTCCTGGCTCTGTGTGCGTGTCCATCTGGGAGCTTGTTCATCTGTTGGCATGGGGTGGGGTAGGGGCATGTGGACACAACCTCTGTTGAATGGCCAATTCAGTCAAAAATGCAAGTAAATTTAGTAGAGGGAAAAAAACCCTGTCAGTCAGACGAGGAGTCTGAATTGGGTGGTTGTTTGACTGGATGGACCGACTGTCTCAGGCAAACAGTTTGTGCTGGCTGGGAGGAGGAACCAGCTCCCCTGGGCCATCACGGAGAAACTGGAGACGGGGACCCCAACTACGGCAGAGACCGACACACAGAGACCAAGACAGAGACAGAGGTGGGGACAGACTCAGAAAGAGGGGAGGGAGGGTTGTTGAGGAGGACCAGAGACAAAGGGAGCGCCCAGGGCAGGATGGAGCTTCCCAGAGCCTACAGATAATGCGTGTGCACACAGCCCTCTGGCCCCCAGTCCCAGCTGCAAGCCGGGTCGAAGGCAGATTCATTCTTTCCTCTCACTCACCCTCAAGCAGCCCAAGGTGGACCAGAAGGGGGCACCAGACTGGGATGCAGGAAGGGAGGGTGGGATGGGCAGCTATGACAAGGAGACAGTGACATGAATGAAGGCAGTGCAGGGGACCGGGATGGCGGTGGTGGAAGTGAAGGCAGGAGGTGACGGTAGTGATGACAGCAGAAGAGGGAATGGTAGCTGGGAGAGACTCCCTCCCTGTCCCCTTGCAGACCACACCTAGCTGTGGTGGCCCCACAGACCCAGAGTTGTCCCCAGCCCACCCCACCGAGCACCAGCTGTGTCCTTGCCTCCAGTGGCCACACAAACACCCTCTGTGGCTCAGGGTGTGGAGCTGCATTGCAAATGGCCCAAGCCCCCAGCTAGGAATAGTTAGGGTCAATTGCCGTACCTGCCTGTGTGGATATTTATATATCTGCCCGCCCACCCAGTGTATTCATGTCTAAAGTACAACACACACATGCACACTCACACACACACACACTCACTCACAGGATACCCCAGTCAGGCTAACCCACCCCCGGTGTGTGTCTGTGTCTGTCTGAAGATACCTACTGGTCCCTGGACACCCCTCACATCACCTGGTCCCTTTCTGCCAATACGGGGGCCAACAGGAACCACACTGAAGTGTGCATGTGCACCCACGCACACATACATACTCATGCACTCACAGTCACTCAGGAACCCCACCCACAGGTGCCTGGACCCAGAGCAGGCACACTCCTATGCACACATCTTTAAACACAAACCCTCACACTTTATAGATGCATTTGTGCGCACATACCTTCATACACAGGTGCACATGCACTTTGCCCACACATTCCCTTTGCGTGCGTACGTACACACATTCACATGCCTCTGCATACACATACCCCTAACGCATCACACCTTCAAGCTCACGGTATAGGAAGAGCTCTGGGTGGGAATTAGGAGTGCTGGGAAGAAGGAGAGAGGCTGAGAGCAATAGAAATCAGGGAACCGTGGCAGGCCTGCCTGGTGAGGTGAGGGTAGGTGGCAGTGTGAGTTTGAACGTGTGTGTCCAGTATTTTGGAACCTTTCCACTGCCTCCTCTCCAAACCCCCTGGAGGGCCATCCCCACCCCCACCCTGCTCACAGAAGGAAATAGAGGCCAGAGCAGAGCAGCTGGGCCTGGGGAGGTCAGCATCCCCAAGTTTGGGGCTTGCAAGCCTTAGCATCTGTGTTGTTCTTGGAACACCCAGGCCAGATAAGGACTGGGGTCAGAGCTCGGCTCTCGTGGGAAAGGACTCTCTGGAAGGCTCCCGACCCATTCCTTTCCCAGATGTTGGACCCCAGAGCAGGCAGCAGGAGGGCAAAGGGGATGGCTGGGGGACAGGTAGGGCCCCATCACGCTGTGCTGGAGAACTGGAGGGGGTCCACAGCAGATTCAGATTCATAGATGCCCAGGAATGTGCAGTGACCCCTCAAACCAGCCCAGGGACCTCCAATTGTTGGGCCTGGAGCAGACAGAAAGGGATGATATCAGACACCCTGCTCTCTGCAAGATCTGGACTTGAGACCCTCTGCTCCAGGGGGCCTCATTAGGTTCTGGAGCCAGGGCTAATGGTCAGAGACTCGGTGTCTGAGAAACCTGCAGCTTAGCTGGATGGAGAGGCTGTTTTGAGGAGATGGATGGAGTGCTAGGCGACATCAAAGCACCATGTCCCATCCAAAGCAAATCCAGGTGCTGCTCCTGGGATTGGTTATCGGGGCCAGCAGGGGACCCAGTTCTGGTCCTGGTCCCATCACTGACTCCTAGAGACTCTTGCCCTCTGGAGACCTCAGTGTTCACACCTGTACAATGGAGTGGGGTCTTAGGTCAGCTCAGCAGACACACAGTCCCCCCAGCACAGTCAGTTTGGGGCATCTTCGGACCTGAGTCTCCTCCTTCCCCCACTTGCACCAACCTTTGCCCCCTGCCCAGGTCTCAGTGCCTCGGAGAAGGCTGGAGCTTCTTTGCTGGAGCTTAGAGTCAAGTCAACAAGGGAACAATCGGCTGGAATTCCGCATGAATACAGGGCTCATCCAAGGCTACAGATAATAGAGGAGGGACTGGGGGATTCCTGTGTCCCCTGGGAGCCTTGCCTGACTGCAAGCCCCACCCCACTGAAGAGGGGCCCTGCCTTCAGGAGTCCTGGTCTGAGGGGATAAGCAGGAACCTCTCTGGTAGGTGTAGCAGGCCCCTCCCCCAGCGCATCCCCCACCTAGCCTGCCTGCAGCTCCCTGCCTGACCTATAATCACTGTAGATGCAGTGTGGGGTCCCCTGCCTGACCTATAATCACTGTAGATGCAGTTTGGGGTCCCCTGCCTGACCTATAATCACCGTAGATGCAGTTTGGGGTCAGGAACCACGAAGAGGAACCATTGACTGCATCAGTCAAGAGCCCTCACCACCTTCACACCCCCCCTGCCTGGCCCTGGGGTCCCCCCAAACCCATCATCCCACTGAGAACAGAGGCCACAGGTTCAGATGGGCTGGCCTGGGCTGGAGCACTGGGGTCGGGCCCTCCCTGCAGCCCCAGGCCTCACAAACTTCAGTCTCCCATCTAGGAGTTGGGCTCCAGTCCTGCCAGCTTGACCCTTGGGCTGCTCCCTGATTTGCTAACAACTTTCCAATCCATCAGGTTTAATATCCTAAGGCTCCCTGGAGAAGAACTTTCTAACAATGCATGACAAGAGACTTGGCCAGAGGCCAGAGGAGGGTCTTTCTGAGATCCTGGGATTCCCTCCCTCCTCTTGGGGAAACTGAGGCTCAGAAGAGGAAGGCTGTCTCCATAGCAACTGAGAGATAAGAGGGGCAAGGGGCGGAGAGAGTATTTGAAGTCCAAAGCTCCAGCCACTAATTCTTCCCTCCTGCAGAGACGTTGGACAAGATGATGCTTTTTTTTCTACCATGAAAGACTCAGCAGGACCACAGAGATGACCCAGTCCCTGCCCTCAGGGCTCGCAGTCCATCAAGAGAGAGTCAAGAATCAAGAATCCGAGGTCTTACTCTGCTGGGGGCTCAGAAGCAGATCCAGGAAGACCTAGGAGAAAAGGGGACATTTGAAGGGTATATGAGACCCACCCCCGCCAAGCCAAGAAGGGGAGGGCAAGTCAGACAGTGAGAAGCAGGGGTAGAGACTCACCAGGGTTCAGGCAATGGGAACCCCAGGGCAGTGGTGCCTGCAGGGAAGTGGCTCCCAGAAGTGGAGCCTCCAAGTCTCTGAGCCCAGCCCCGCACACAATAAGTTCTCAAGTGTTTGGGGAGTGAGTGATCTGATCCAGGGGGTCACAGGAAGGCGTCTGAGCAAAGGAGTGGCTCCATCAGGTCTGACCTTCCAGAACACTTTTCTTTCTCTCTCATCCCTCTCCTGTCTCCGCTAGGTCATCACGTCTTTGCCCCCGTCCGCCCCCAAATAGCCCTCTGTGATCAAGCTTAAATTGGAAAATATATGTGGAGCACTAAGTGGGAGGGGCGGAGGTGGCCACTCTTCCGTCAGGGACCCAGCTCTGCTCCCTGGGCCAGGAATGGCTTCCAGAGCCGGCTGTGGGGCGAAGGGTGTTGCAGAGGGGCGGCGTATGCTAGTTGGCTCAGAGTCAGCACTCCTGTTCCCTGCCTCTGCACGCCCACACCAGCTCTGGAAGGCAGGGAAGGAAAGGGGTGCAGTGGAGGTGGGGGGAGGCTAAACCGCCAGTCTCCCTATGGAGAGAGCATGACTGAGTCCATAGTGGCTGGGGCTTCTGCTTCCCACCTGGGAAACGGGGCTTGAGGTTTTCATTCACTTCTGAGGAGGCAGAGGGGCCCTGGAGATGGAGCAGTGGCCCAGGGCAGGTAGGAGCTGGGTGTGTGACTTTGAGCTGCCTCTTGTCCTTACTGGGCCCAGCTGGTGACCAGTGCCCCCTCCAGCCCGGGGAGGCCTCTGAGATATGCATAGCCGTTCTTCTGTCACCCTGGAACCTCCTCCAAGGTGGCAACTCACCTGTCTCCATCTGGGGCCCTTCAGCCTCTTCCACAGCCTGAGAGGGCCCTGGGTGTTGGGAAGGGCTGGAGACCTGGTCTGGATGAGCTGGGTGACCTCTAGCATGCCATTGTCCCTCTCTGAACATCGTTCTCCCACACAGTTTTATAAACTTCCCCAAAGTACTTCCCCTTCTGGCCAGTTCAGCCACGTCCATGGCGCCTCTGGGCCAGGCTCTGTGCCGGGTGTCGGACAGCCAGGCAGACACAGCCCTGGTCCCAGCCCGAGATGTTCCCAGTGTCATTGCCAGTTCATTGCTTAGCTCAGCTAGCGTGCCCTGAGGCATTCAGGGTGAGAGGAAACTGAGGCCCAGAGAGATGGCCCAGCAGTCCCCAGATGGCCCAGTCTGAATAAGGACCACCCACATAGATGGTCCCTCCAGGCCAAGCAGGACCCAGTGTCAAGAACTAAGGGTCCCCACCCAAGGTCTCCCCACCACCGCCCCCAGGCAAGACCCAGTGTCTGAGCTAACCCCCTTCCCACTGCCTCCTCCTTCCTGGCCCCCTCGTCCCTTCAAACCGCAGGGCCCATCCGGCCTCTGGAAAGCGTGCCCAGGACCTCGGTGATATTTTGAGTTTAAGAAAACTTTGCAGTCGGCAGGAGCTCTTAAAGGTTATAAATAGCAGCAGCAGGAGCCCATGCCGGGAGAGGCAGAAACACGTGTCAAACACACATGGGAGGTGGTATTCCAAGGCACAGACCCCCTCCTCACCACCACTAGAGACTCACCAGGCTTTAGGGGATTTTACAACCACTGGAGTGGGAAGTCACACCCCACCTGGAAGGTGTCTGGGAAAGGAGGCTCTGCTCTTGCCCCCAGCCAGGGTCCCTGAGCGGTTGGCCAGGTTGCCCCGGGCACTTGGGGGCGCTGCTGAAAGGGGTCTGGGGTGGGAGGTCTTGCTCCTACCCTCTCCCTCTCTGCCCAACACGGGAACCCCAGGGGCTGAGAGGAGTTTTGGATTGCGTCCCCTCTAACCCCGGTCAGCATAAGCCCAGGGTGAAGAAGGGATTATTCCAGGGTCACACAGGAGCTGGGTAGGATTCAGAGCCCCAACCCACAGTTCTTTTCACCAAATGCTGCTGCTGCATCCCTTCCATTTTGAGGGACCACAGGACAACACCTTACCCCACCTGATTAAGCACAGTTGGAGGACTGTGTGGAGGGGCCCCTGATATGAGTCATCCCCTCCTGATCTGGGGGTGAGCAGACCCTAGGGCCTCATCTCTCAACAGCCCATCCAGTCCCCATGTTTCCACTTCTGATGAAGATCTGCCTTTAAACAGATGAGGAAGGGAGCGCTGGAGAGGGCAAGGGATTCCCCCCACCCCAGAGGGCTGCACACCCATGCCCACCTTGCCAGGGTGTGGCTTGTGGACAACCCAAGGCCAGGTGTAGGGTCTTCACAAGGAATTCCGCTCTGGTTTGGGCCACTGCAGTCTCAGGTTTGCCTTGAAGGCCATACGTTTTGAGGACATGCTCTCAGGAGGCTGGTCTGAGGGAACACAGCCATGAAGACTCCTTTGATTTTCCCGACTGCTCCACAGTATGCATAGGCAGCAACCATTACTCCAATGCAAAGACTGGGAAGCTAAGGCATGTCTGAGTTCCCCATGGTCATCCCCAGTTCTGCCTCACTTGTGCCCCACCTGCTGCCCATGGCCCCCCGCACGTCTGGGGGCAGCAGCCAGGCCTGGCGCCCAGGCGTTCTGAACCTCAGGGAGCCCCGAAGGGTTTATGGGGCTCCTAATGAATGGGCCTGTTGAGCTCAGAGGGGGCCGGGCCCGGGTAAACATGACTGGGTCTGAGCTGCCATTCTCCCCCTGACTCCTTCCTCAGGACCCAGGACGAAAATACGACTTCCTGTCCCTGAGCTGAGGGCTAGACTCGCCCCTCAGAGCCCTGGGCTGGGGCCCACAGGAGGAGCACAGCCTGGCCTGCACGGGCAGCCCCCAAGGTTGCGGGGGAGACGGGACCTCAGGTTTTCAGAGTCACGGGTCTGCATCCAGGACCCGAGTGCTTGGGCACTTTATGGGGCCCCTTCAAGCCTTGAACTGCCCATCTGTTAATGACAGACTGGGAAACTGAGGCCATGAATAAGAAGGGGATCCACAGGTCAGGACAGAACAGGCACTGAGCCCCAGCCTCTTGCTTCTCTGGCCAGTGAGGATGGGAGCAGCGGGAAGGGCAGGGGGCGTTTGTGGGCTCAGAGGAGGGAGAGGCTCCGTGGGGGGAGGCTCAGGGCAGTGGGGAGCTTTACAGAGGGCAAAGGAGGTCTTCCCCCTTGGACACAGCTGCCCACTGACCTGTAAAGCTGAAGTCTGCCCCCCCTCCATTGGCCCTGGTCACAGAATGGGTCCTACATGCCCTGGGATACCTCTTGGAGCCAGACACTTGGGAGTAGCCCAGGCCAGGGGCAGGAGCCCTGTTAAGTGCTATTTGTCATAGTCTCCCTATATGGCCCTGGCCAGCCCAGTCTACTCTCTAAGCCTCGTTTTCCCTACCTGAAGGCCAGGTATTGGCAAGTTCCCTGTCCCTCTTTCCAGCTTGTGAACTAGAAAGTACTTTGGAAACTATAAAGAGTGCTACCCTCCCCAGGAGCCTGGGAGGCCTGGGGAGAGGTCGCCCCTGAGTGCGGGGGCCCTAGGAACATGCCCCAGCCACTGGGTGGTTCCAGGCCAGCCACCTCACATGCTAAGCACTGGGGGCTGTGGCTGGAATGTGTGGAGAGGCAGCTGCCACGTGAATCATTACACCTCATCAGGCTGAGCCTGGGACTTCCAGACTCAAACCAGCTCAGACTGGGCTCTGGCAGAAAGGCAGCCTCCAACTAGGATCTCCGGGCCCTAAGGTGAGGTTCCAGGATCTTGCATGGTCTCTTCCTCACCATCTGTCCACGTCCTCACCCTTAGCGTCCAGGTCCAGCACTGGTTCTGCTACAGCTCATTCTGCAGAACCACAGAGAGAGGTCATCCTGCCTACAATCCCCTGCCTCTGTGACCTCTAACTACATAAGCAGGCCCTGAGCCTGGGGGGAACCGGGGTAGGGGGGCAGCCAGTCAGGGCTTCCTGGCTGGTTAAACACCAGGAGCCCATGTTCCAGTAAGTAAAGAGTCTGATAGAGAGAGGGTGGCTATGGCTCTGCAGGGATCAGGACAAAGGCTGGGTGGACAAGGGTCCCCATTGCTCCTAGCTGGGGGACACTGGGTGCTCAGTGCTTGGAGGGGAAGCCTTCTCAGCCTCAGTTTTCCTGCTTGTGACCTGGGTTTGAACTACCCTCATCCACCATCTGATTGCTCCAGGTGCCCAAAACTTGGATGAAGTCACTCATAGGGGCTGTGGTCATACCTCGTGGTGGCCTGAAATTTCTGAGATGTGGAAAAGGCTGGAAGGGGCAGGCAGGGACACAGGAACAGAGAGAAGGAGAGCTAATCAGAGAAAGTCTTGGCAGGGCAAGGAGAGGACCACTAAGGTATACACACACGTGAGGGACTGAACGGGCATGGGCACCTGGCAGGCAAGCCCATGGTCAGTGGTGGGGAGGGCCCAGCCCAGGGCACCTGAACACTGGTACACTTGGACCTGCCTCTGCTTCCTGACCAGGGGTCTGGGACAAAGTCCTAGGCTGGTGCAGGGTTTGGTAAAAAATAATTAATTTTTCTCTTCAAGTGAAAGCTCTGACTCAGGCCTTTTCCTGTCCCGAACAGCAACATCCTTGCTTAGGCCTGAACCACAGAAGCTGCTCAGGGCTATCCACAGCCTCCCCATGGCCAATTTGAGTCTACTCTGTGGCTCTAGGCCCCATTTGGAACATCCTGTGGGCTCCAGGTGAGTGGGGTTCAGGGGAGCCCTGAGACCTGAGTGTAGCTGGAAGGGGTAAGGCTGGGGCACCCAGTTGGGTTAGTGTGTGTGTACCTGTGCCTGTAGGGCAGACAACGTATGCCCACTAGGAGATATCTATGGATCTGGTGCTACCGCAGCAGGGTCCTGTGACCATGTGATCGGAAGGGACAGGAATCCCACACTCCCAGCCGCCTGTCCTGGGAGTGCTCCCTGCCTGGGACAGGGCAGTCTGGCCCCCTGTGTCCCCAGCTTCCCGCCATTCACCTTCCTGAGAAGTGAGAAAGCCAGGCTTCCTGCTGCAAGGGGAGGGGGCTGTTTGACCAGCTGCCTGGGAGCCTCCAGTGACTCATCCGGGTGGGGGGTGTTTATGAGCAGCTGAAATGGCTGTAAAAGTGGCACCTAGGTTCACTTATGGCCTGGCCATCCCCTCCCCTACCAGCCCCTTGCCTTGAAAAGCTTCCAGAGCGGCTTGGGAACCTGGAAAGAGGTCTGGGATTGAATCTTGGTGGGGGCTCAGCCTGGGGTCAGGGTTTAACCAGGGGTTAGAGATCAGGCAAGGAAAGGACTCAGCTGGGGGTAAAGCTAACGCTGGGATCAGGGCTGAGATTGGGATTCAGGCTGACTTTGGGGCTAGGGTTGAGGGAACGAAGGGTCGGGGTCTATGGGCTAATTTTACCAGATAGCTTCCAGGCTCGGGCAAGGGATTTTCTGAGGGAGTGAGGCCAGGCTGCAGGTCTCAGAGAGCCTCTGTTTTTCCTGTTTGAGTCTGGTGCCCACCCAGGCCCCAGGGTCTGTGTACCTTGGCCAGAGCCCTACTCATGGTGGCCGTGGCGGCAGCAGAGGCCTGTCAGCCTAGGGCTGCTGAACCAGAGTGCAGCCCCTGCTCCAGTTCTGAGCTCCAGTGACAGCCTTGGCTCCTCCTCCTAGGCCCCAGCCTGGGGATCAAAGAGGGGAGTCCCCACAGGGACTTACTCCCACTCCCCACCCCCAACCAGAACTTTCTAAATGCCATTGAAACTGACCTGAAACTGACCAGAAACTGACCCTGGGGCCCTGGGGCTTGCCTGTCAAAAAGGGTGGGCTGTGCTCTGCCAGGCACTGGGGTGCTACCAGTTAATGTGTGACACCCTCACCCCCATGGTGGCACTTTAACCAGAGGCCTGGGGGTGATTTAGGGGGTCCGTGGCCCCGCCCACAGTGGTGGAATGTCCAGCAGGAGACTCTGGAGTGAGGCACATGAATTATGGCTAGGGAAACACCCTTAAGGGGCCCAGAGCCCATGATCCCTCTGTGCAGCCCTATCCACAGCCCACCCTTGTCCTCCCAAGCACAGGGTATTGTTTGTTCCTCAATCTCAAGCTTGCTGGTGTCAGATCTGAGAAGGACTTCCTCCATCAACTCCTAGTTTCACCTCTCAGTACCTCCAATCCCTCCACGAATGTTCTTTTCCTATCATCAAGGGGTGTGGGTCATCAAATCATAAAGCTTGGAATCGAATTGCTTAGAAACAGAGACATAAAGCTTCTTTGAAGAACCATGAGTGTTCTTTAGGTGGCTGCTCTGGGCACCTGAGCCTCTGTCCCTGTTCCCAAAGAGCCCACACACCATAGGGAGCAGTCCCCAAACCACAGCCACCCCTCCTCCAATAATGGAAGAGATGGAGACACAAGGAGAGAGGGATGTCCTTTACACCAGGCAAAGAAGTATGATCCTGGCTGAGGAAACTACAAAGGCAAAGGCAGCGCAGTGAACACAGAAAGAAGACCAGGAGTCTAGTCAACAGTGCCTGTTGGGGAGAGTCACCTTTGGAGGAAACTGCCTCAGATAGCAGTCTAAACACCAGGACAAGAAACTTGAGGGTAGTGGGGCATGGAAGAGAGTATGGCCATAGAAATGTATGGAGAAGACCCTTGTGGGTACAGTCTGGGAGATGGGTGGGTTTGAGCAGGAGGAGGGGGTAGGTTGCCAGGAAAGTTGGCTGCAGTTGGACTCCAGTGGCCTTAGGGCTTGGGCTTGGGCACTCATTCACTTTGAAGAGAGGGGTCATCCCTGAGACAGGGGGCCGGTTCGAGGGCTCTGAGGAGCTCAATTTCCACAGGCTGAGCCTGGGGAGCCCCCAGAGTCCATGGGTCTCTCAGAAACCCAGAGAGATACCCACCCTCGGAGGCACTGAAACAGTAAAGTTAAAAGTGCCCTTTGAATCAGCTGGTCAGCTCCCCATTTTACAGATGAGGAAACTGAGGCTCAGACAGCAGGAGAGTCGTCGTGTCCAGGATACACAATTGGTAAGTGGGAGAGCTGGGGTTGCCACTTAGCCCGGATATTTCCTAGGGCCCTGACAGTCGCATTAGCTTCCTCCTGACCATCCTTAAAGCCCTTTGCTCCAGGCATCCCCAGGTCCTCCCTGCACCTCAGCTTCCCCACCTGATACTTAGAGGTCGTAGGCTTGGGGTCCGAGGTCCCCTCCTCTGAGCACTCCTGCATGCCCCCCTGGGCGGGAGCACATAAACCCCGCCCCCATCTGGCCTCTGCCCCCAAAGTCTCCTCCCGCCCTTTTCCCAAGTTGAGGGTCTCCAGTGGGCCAGAGCCGGCCAAGAGCTTTGGGGGGTGTGAAGGAGTGGGAGAGGGAGGCGGAACCCTACGGTGGGGGTACCGGCTGAGCCCTTGGTCTTGCGGCCTCTAGCCGCCCGGGGTGGAGTCAGGGGCGGAGCTAGAGAGGCCGGGCCGGCGTCTGGATGGGTAGGGACTCGGAGAGACCCGGACCCGGGAGAGACTGGGGAGGGAGAGAGAGGGACGTGAGCCCAGAGACGCGGGCAGGGACGGGGGCGGGTCTGGGGCACAGCAGACCGACCCACTCGGGAGATTCCTGAGGCTGGGGGTCCAGGCGAGGGCGGGGCGGGCAGGAGGGCGGTGGCGGAGCCAGGCTCTGGGGCTGGCGGCAGAGCAGCCTCTCCGGGGATCCCGGTCCAGCCTGAGCGGGAGTCCCGCGGGCGGACAGACAGCGCTGCGGCCGGGGGCGCGCGGGGTACCTCCAAGTGAAGAGGGCCTGCTTCGCGGCTGAGGGCCCCTATTCACCGGCCGTGGCCGGACGATCAGAAAAAATAACGTCTGTGCCTTCCCGGAGAGGAAAATGAAGCGGCGGGAGCGGCTCGGGCCACGTTCTCGGGCCCCGATGTCAGAGCTCCCCGGGCCCCGTCCCCTCCACACTCACATCCCGCTGCTGTGCGACCCCGGGCCGCGGCCTCTAGAGAAATGTCCTGGGGCAGGGGGCGGCGGGCTCCGCTCTGCCGCTCCACACACCCGCGTCGGAGAAGACGGAGCGGGGGGCGGGGGCGGGAGAGGCCCAGGGAGGGCGCGGGGGAGGGAAGAGGCGCCCGGGCCGCGGCGGGGGGGGGGAGGGGGAGCGGCAGACGCCGAGGCGAGGGACGCGCGCGGCGGGCGGCGGCTCCGAGAGGCGGCCGGGCGGGGGGCGCTGGAGGCCAGGCCGGCAAGGGGGGAATCCCAAGAGCTCCATGAAGTCTCCCCGGGGCCGCGGACGGGGCGCTGTCCTGGGGAGGCTGTCGGGGGCTCCCCGACACCCATGGCTAGGCGGGGGCCGCGGCGGCGCGCTCGGAGTAAGTCGGGGTTGGGGGCCAGCGGCGAGGGTAGCGGGCTGGAGTTGGGTAGGGTGACTCCGGGCCTGACCGGGGCGGGCGGGCTGGTTTGTCTCGGTGTCACTCAGCGGCGCCTCTTCGGAGCCCCGTGGAGCCGCCAGCCCCGCGCCGCTCGGCTCCGTGGCTTTTTTGGAAACTTGTAAATGTTTTCGTAGAGAGAAAAGGGGGAGGGGAGGGAGGGAGCGAGGGAGTGACCGAAACGGAGCTCGGGGCTGCTGGAAGAACGGAGGCCAAGGCCGGGGGAGCTAGAGACGGACTGACAGACAGGCAGAGAGACCGGGCGTCCCGGCCGCAGGCGCGCTCTAGCGGCGCGGGCGCAGGCGGGGCTCCGGCCGAGGATGGGGAGGGAGTGCCGGAGGCGGCTGCGGACGGGATGAGGATCAGAGGAGGCCGAGGGGCAAGGAGCTGGCGGCCCGATCGCCGAAGGGCTCAGTGTCTTTGCAAAGTTGGGATCGAGTACCCAAGCTGCACGCCCGGAGCTGCGCAAAACGCGTCCCCCCACCCCGCCCCCCTACTTGCGCTAGCCGCGGAGCTAAAAATAACAGCCCGTTCGCCCCCTGCAGACCGCGACCCCAACCCCTCCCCCGACCCCTCCCCCACTGGGCGTGGGGCAAAGCCACAGCTCCCAGTTCCCCAAAAGAAAAAAAAAAAAGAAAAGAAAAGAAAAGGCGGTGCGGGGGGAGAGGGGGGCGGGGGGCGGGCCGGGGGCGGGGGGCCCGGCCATATGGATGTGATTTCTCCTCTCCGAGGCAGACGGGCAGCTCCGCAGCTCTCGGCGCCCGCCCGCCGCCCGCCCGGCCCCCGGCTGCCTCCCTTCCTCCCTCCCTCTCTCTCCTTTGCGCTCGCTCCCTAGCCCTCAGCGCATGGGCCCCGCGCCGGGCCCCGGGGCCTCGGGCCGCCGGGCCTCCGGGGTCCCCTAGGCCCTGGCGTGGGCGGGGCAGCCCGGCCTGACGCAGCTCTGTACCCCACCACCACCACCACCAGGGCCGGCGGCGGCGGCTGCCCCGAGGGACGGGGCCCTAGGCTGTGGCGATGGGGGCCGCCCGGATCGCGCCCGGCCTGGCGCTCTTGCTGTGCTGCCCAGTGCTCAGCTCCGCATACGTGCTGGTAAGTCCCCCGCTCGCAGTCCAGGACAGGCTTCGGGCTTGCTCTGGGGTCCCTGGGCGGGGGCTGGGGGTGGGGGGAAGGTGTCCAGGGCTCAGAGGCTTGAGTTCCCCCAGTAACCTGAACTTTGGGTGGGCGTCCCCTCTGGCCCGGGATCCTCAGTGCCTGCTGTCTCTGGGGTGTCTGAACTCTGGGTTCCAGATGCCTAAGATTTCCCTATTTCTGAAGACTGGGTTGGGGTCCCAGGTCTGGAAATCTGTGGTTAGGGTTCTCCTATCTTCTGCTTCTCTGAGCATCACTGCTCTGTGTCTCCCTGGAAGATGACAGTGTGATCTAGAGGAAGATTAGGCTTTGGCCCTGATGTAGGATCACACAGACTTTGCTCTGGGGTCCTCTGTTTTTTGCATGTTTTGTTTGCAATCTGGGACACAGGGCTGTGGGTCTGAGGTCAGGGGGTAGGATTTAAGGACCCCTCAAGCTCTCACCTTCGCATGCACACACACATGCGTGCACTCATGCCCAGCTTCACCCAGACTGGAAGATGTCTGCCCAGGGAGGCGGGTATGGTGTGGCATGGAGGAGGGATGGAGCTCCCCTGAAGGAGACTGACCTCACAGAACGCTCCCACAGGAGAAACATGCTCCGGTGAGTGAGGAGACCCACATTCGTACCCTCCTGAGAGCAGAGGCCAAGAGGAGACCAGAGAGAGAAGAAGCGACAGTTAAGGTTAGAGAGAGAGAAGAGAGAGACAGAGACAAAGAAGATGGGGTGAGAGCTCCCCAGAGCAGGAGGAGTAGATAGACCAAGAATAGCAGAGAAAAATAGGGAGAGACTGGCGGAGGCCAAGAGCTGGAGACAAAGAGCCGAGTACCCTCCTCAGACTGGGCCAGGGTCTGGGGGCCGTTTCCTGGGGAGTCAGTCAGATCCCACAGCAGCCCTGTCCTGGGGGATCAGCCATTGCTGAGGAGACTGTCTGCCTGTGTCTGACTTCAAGGCCCCCGCTGCCTCCCCCTCACCTCCCAGGTGCGGCTATTTGCCATCTAGAGACACAGGCAGGCAGCCTTCCCCTGACCAGCTCCCCATCCAGGCAGAGCCCCAGGCGGGAAGGCAGGAGCTCTTGGATTCCTCCAGCTCTGCCAATGCCTGTGTAACCTTGGGCTATCCTTCTCCATGCCTCAGTTTCCCTATCTGTAAAAAGACACCAAGAAAGAAACATTTGCCTAAGAATCCCTTGATCTGAGGCTCTCCTCTCCTCTGCTGGCCTCAGTACACCCCATTCACTGTTGTCCATGCCCACACAGCATGGCACCCCAAAGCCAGAGACATCGCCCCATACAAGGATTTGTTGATAAGGAAACTGAGGTTCAGAGACGATCAGCACCCTGTGCAGGGACGCTCCAAACACTGGTGAATGCCAGGGCCCAGAGCCATTTCCCCAGCCTCCCCTTGGGCCAGGCTCACCTTTCCCAGGGCCCCTTCCAGGGTGTGTGAGCATAGCCACTGTGCAGAGCCAGCCAGTGTGGTCTGTGTGCACACATGTGTGCAAGTGACTGTAGAGGAATAGACAGGGTGATGGGCGTGGGTGACCTGTGAGTGTATCTGTGTGTCCGAGCAGGGCTCTGTGGGACTCAGCATGGTATTCTCTAGGTCTGCGTAGGTGCGAGTGTCTGAGACCTTGTGTGAGCTCACGTGTGTCTGAGGCTGTGGTCTGCACATGACTTGTAGAAGCATGGTTATGCATGTGTGTGTGTGTTTGTGGTCACATGTGCATCCAGGTCTATTGTTTTCTTGTTTTTATTTAATAAATGCTTCTGTAGTGCTGTCTGCTTGCCAGAAACTGTTCTAAGCACTTTACAATATTAGCTAGTTTAATCTTTCCAACAACCCTCTGAGAAAGGTTCTGTTATTGTCCCCTTTAACTGACCTTCACACAACCGATATGACCATTATTTGTTGCATGTCAACCAGTGCCAAGCCCTGTGCCTCTATGAGGGACCCATACTGATTTCCAGGGAAGCTGAGGCACATGCAGAGAATTTGCCCAGCTTAGCCCTGGCCCAAGGCTGAGAGTAGGAAAGAAGGAGGGGTGCCAGGGCTGGGTCTGCCCTGGGACCTTGTTGGGACATCTATGGCTGCACACTCAGGCCGTGAGTGCAATGAACCTTCCGTGGCTCCGGGGATAGAGGATATGGCCTGAGGGTCACCCAACACCCTGTAGGCCCCCTGACCTCGGCTGGAGCCAGCAAGAAACTGAGAGTCTGCCAGCTTCCTCTCCTAAACCTAGGGGATACTGCTTCCACCCTCAGCTGATGGACCCTGTCACCAAATCTATATGCTGCCTGCCCAGCTGGCCCCAGGACCAGGCTCACATCTTCCTCCATGAGGGACCTCATGGTTGGAGGACCAAAAAGTGTCCCCCTGGGAGGACACTGGCTGTGGCCAGACTCAGCTGGTCCATCTTGTACCCAGGGAACCATTCTCAGCAGGCTCCAAGGGCAGCTCAGCCAAGGGGCTCACTGTTAAAGACAGGAAGGAACAAACACGTATTGAACAGTGGCCGTCCCCAGATTCTGACCTAGAAATGGTCACAAATATTTTCTCATTCCATCTGTTCACCCACCCATTTTATGGGAAAGGGCCCTGAGGGTCACCAGTGAGTCTGTGGCAGAGGTGGGATTTGAACCCAAGTCTTCAGACTCCTGCACTGAGCTTCTACCTCCAAAGCAGGGTGAGGGCTCATACTGGCAGATCACTATGTCCCACTCAGGTTTTCTTTTTCTTCCTTTTCTCTCTTTATTTTTTTTAAAGTAGAATCCTTTGGTTATTTTACTTTTATTTTCTTATTTTAATTTCATAACTAATACTTGAATATGTTCTTTCTTATAAAAGAGTCAAGTAATACGGATTAAACAGAAGTTATCCTTAATTACTCCCAAACCCATTCCCTATTCTAGAGAAAACAATTTTAAACAGTGTGGGTGGGGGATGTCCTCCCAGATCTTTTTCCGTATATTTCCAAACAGGTACCTTTTTGTGTGCATATAAAGTAGATAGTTTTATTCTGTCATTTGCTGTCTGTTTGTTTTTATAAATTTATTTATTTAATTTATTTATTATCTTTGGCTGCATTGGGTTCATTGCTGTGCACAGGCCTCAGTAGTTTTGGCTCACAGGCTCTAGAGCGCAGGCTCAGTAGTTGTGGCGCACGGGCTTAGTTGCTCCGCGGCATGTGGGATCTTCCCGGACCAGGGCTCGAACCCATGTCCCCTGCACTGGCAGGCAGATTCCTAACCACTGTGCCACCAGGGAAGCCCCTCTATTTGTTTTTTAGTAAATGATAGCACTTTGTAGATAGGGCTCTGCCATATGCATTTTTCTACTTAAAGGTGTGTCTTGGAGATCTTCATGTCAGTAAATATAAATCTATCTTTTTAAATGCTGCATAGTGTTCCAAAACCTGAGATTCATTAGGCAGTCCCTAGGAATGTACATTTAGATAGTTTCATGTGTGTTTGTATGAGTGTGTGTGTGTGTATGAGAGAGAGAGAGATTCCAGATGGTGTCAGGGAAACTCCTTGAAGTGCCTTCTCATGTCCTTGTGTGACCATTTCCCTGTAGGATATTTCTAGATTCTGTCATTGCTGGGTCTGAGAACATGCATATTTTTTATTTTAATAGATATGGCCAAACTGCCCTCTAAAAAGCCTGTGTGGGGTTATACTCAACACTAGGAATGACGGAGGAGGTCTCTTCCCCACACCCTCTGTCTCACAGGGTAGCCTGAAGATTCTTTTCCTCACCTTTGCCATGGTGTCTCTTGCCATTTTAATATGCCAATTACCAGTGAGCTTTTGGACTTTTACATTGGCTTATTGTCCATCTTTTAAGAGCTTGCTCAGAGCCATTACCCATCTTTCTATGGGTTATTTGTCTTTTTCGTATTGATTCGTTGAAGCTTTTTATATCACCTGCCCTTAAACACCTCCACCCTCCACCCCAGCTCTGGGAGCTGCCTGTGGACAGAGCAGGAGGAGGGGGGCCGAGCCCTCCCGGGAACTTGGGTTTTCTTCGGAATGTTTTAATGAGGCATCAAGTGGCCTCCCCCAGATTCCTGTTGTGGGCCTTCTGGGGACACTCCCTGGTCCGGCCACCACATCAGGAAGGCAGCTCTTTCAGAGAGCCCCCAGGAAAAAGAAAGGGTGGAGTGGGGGGTTTGCAGATGCCTGAAATTGTCTGAAAAATATAGTGTGACTGGGAGAGGGTGCAAAGTTTTGCTCAGATTCTCAAAGACATCAGAAACCTCCAAACCTTTCAGAACCCCAACTCTGGGACCTACCTTGTGCAGAGGTGAGACCTGGTAGGATTTTGTTCTGCTGACCAGGTTGGGACCTGCCTTGTGCAGAGGTGAGACGTGGTAGGATTCTGTCCTGCTGACCAGGTTATGGTTAGGTTAGGTCATACCATCCATCTGGGCCTTGGTCCCCAAGCCCAGGTAGAGGCCACTTATGAAGATCCACAGGGTCCTAGCAGCCAACTCTGCCATCCCAGTCTCCATCCCACTGCCTGCCCTGAAGGCCTCCACGCTGGCCAGGATGAGAGGCGTCACAGTGCCTCCCCCCAGCCCCTCCCAGCCCCGAACACAGGCAGCCTGTTCAGGAAGGCCAGGCGAAGGGGAGAAAAAGTCAGCACTTGTCAGCCATGGCGTGGTGGGGCAGGAGCGTCCCCAGCAGGGAACCCGTCCCAGCCTGCTCAGGCCAGCCAGACAGACAGAAGGCAGCAAGGGCAGGGAGCAGTCCCTAGCCAGCTGGCATGGGAGACATCGAGGGGTGCCAGCACAGGTCCCAGTAGTGGAACCTGGAGAAGAGGGGCAGGAAGGCCAGGAGGTCATGAGGGGGTCTCCTGTTAGCCAAGGTTTTCTCCTTCTGGCTTTTCTGAAGGTACAAACTGTCCTTCCTCCTAATACGAGGGTGCAACTATCCTCTGCCCAGTTAGAGCTGAGCACAAGCTGCCATCACCATCTGATCACCTCTAAGTCTACCTCCATTCCTGAATTACCTTTGTGGAAGCTGCCTTAGGTGCTCTGCAAAGAGACTCTTGCTTGACACAGTGAAAGATAAAATCCAGAAGAACTCTGTGGAAAACTGGTATTGAGGCTGGCACTAGAGGATCCATGTGGCGGGGTATTTCCTCCTTTCTTTCCCTTCCTCTGGGGTTGTTGCTTCAGTATCAAGCAGACCTTAGCTCCATCCCTGGCCCTCTTCTTTCTGACTGTACTCTCGCCTCAGTGGCCTCATTTGTAAGATGGGGATGTTGGAGGAGATGTGGTTAAAGCTCCAGGGGCAATGGCTGGTGCCAACCTGTAGAGGGGCTCTCATGGGGTGGGAGACACTGGTCACATCCAGGGATGAATGTTGGTAGATCTGCTTTCTCTAGAGGTGAGCAAGAAGCCAGCAGCTGTCTTCCTCTGGGGGAGCAGGCCGACCCCAGTCAGAGCAATGGATGAGATGACCCAAGAGGGCATCCTGAGACTGACACCAAGCAGTAGAAGGAGCCTCTTTCCCAGAGACAGAGGTGTCAGCAGCTGAAGAAGGATCCCTTGTATTTCCTGCTTTGTTTTGCCTGGAGGAGGAGAATGTAGGCATGTCTGGGATCACAGACAGCAAGTGTGTGGAATTTGGCAGTTAGGAGAGGAACTGAGAGGAGTGGCCCTCATTTGGTCAGTGGCACGAAACTGACTCTCCACCACCACCGTCACCATCACACCTCCATCACCATCACTAGCCTTGACGTTGCCCCACTCACTGTCTTCACCTCCACCCCCACTGCCACCATCACTGCCATCTGCAGCTCCAACACCATTCTCAGTGGGGTCTCCCTGGGAGCTGAGTTAGAAGGAGCTGCTTGCCCCCTGGCGGGAGGGGTACTGAGCAGATGGCTTTTCTCTTCCTTTGAGCTTCTGAACTCAGGAAATGAGAAGCACATCCGGGCTTCTTGACCGCACATTACTTTCTCCCTGAGACAGCAGCTTCTATGTTTGTAGATAACATACTGGCTCCCAGCCCCCATCTGCACCCTGCCTGTGGCCCCACAAATACCAGCCCTGGCTCCCAGGCCACTTCTCTCCCGGCATATTCACAAACTGCAGATCATGCACATGTGTGCACACAGGAAGGTTCCATGTTGGAGGGTTGAACATGGGGGGAGTGCTACAGCCAAGCCCTACAATGATTAGGTCAGGGGAAGTCAGCTCTAACCCAAGACCGTAGGAAGGGTGTGGGAGGAACAGGGGTTTGGGACACCTGGCACCAGGGCTAGGTGACCCTATCAGTGGTGGGTATGGACTAACTGACCCTTGGCCATGACCCAGCTCCAGGTCCCTCAGTCCTCATCCGTGAGACCCGAGATGCACAGACTCTCTGGATCTAAAATGATACAAGTCTGAGTCCTCCTTACCAGGAGCTAGGCCAGGAAGAACTGAACTCTGCAGGAGGAAAGGGGCTGGTCGGGGAGGGCGCAGCGGTTGGAGCGGCCAGGCCAGGAGGAGAATCAGAGCTATCAGCATTTTCTGCATCACTCCATTAGAAAAGACCTCACTCAGGGCAGAGGCAGAGGCAGAGGAGGGGCCCTCCTGCCCCTTAAGCCCAAGTATAGGGGTCTGGCAGTGACCCTGAATCTTAGTGTGAGTCCAGGGTGGATCCAGAAATGCAGGGAGTTATTGGGGTGTCCTTTCACCCCCAAAGCTTGCCAGGCACACCTCACCTGCAGGCCCTCCTGTACTCCCTGCTCCCAATCCTCCTTGGAGTCCCACCACCCACCTGCTCCTCACTGTGGCCCCCTGGTCTCAGTCATCTACTAAGACAGTCTCCCCCTGCTTCTCTGGGTCCTGAGCCTGGGGGCACCCTTGGTGCCCAGCAGCACGGTGGCCCATAGCCAGAGGCGGGGAGCCATGACTTGGTGCTGCTGCTGATCCAGTGGTAATAATAGCAACCAGCTTTTTGTGGGCCCCACCCCTGCCCAAGCTTTTCATACAGGACCTCATTTAACCCTCACAACAGCCCTATTATTATCCTGATTTTACACGTGGGAGACTGAGGCACAAGGGTTAAACAGCTTTGCCAAAGATACAAAACCAGTCAGTGGTGGAGACAGGATTCAAGTACCGGTGCTGGTGGCAGAATCTCCTTAGATGAGGAGAGGGTGCAGCTGGAGGGAGAGGTGATGGATGAATTCCAGGCAGGGGAGCTGTACTCTGAAGCAAGCGGGGATGCTCTTGGTGTAGAGCTGCCCTCCACTCCTTGGGAAAGTGCTTTCTTGACTCCTTGGCTTGAATTCTTCTTGCTGCAATGGCAGTTCTGCCATGATTGGGTAACAGAGAAATGGGTCGTACAGTCCAGGGAAGCCAGAGATGGTGCCACCATCCCTGTGGGTGAAGGAATCTGGGGGCTATCTGGTGCCTGAAGCACATACCTTCCCCTCTCCTGGGCATTCCCAGACCCACCAGGAAATGAGACTCCAGAAAAGAGGATGTGCCTCCTCCTGGCCATAGAGGGCAGCAGTAGCAGTAGGTGGCGGCTGAGCAGATGCCTTGGGCCTGTGAGAGGGTGTGTGGGTCAGTTCCTGGTCGTCACCCAGCTGCACACCTGTCTGTCAGTCTGCCAAATGGGCAGTTTTCAACCCATGGCTGCCTGCCTTTAGTCTAGGCCATCAGCCATAACCCTCAGTGGGTCACACCAGTGGGCTAGTCTGTCTATCGGGAGGGCTGGTGTGCCAGACTTTGGGGACTGGTGGAAGCCTGTCAGCCACTCAGGAGCTTTTCCTCAGCTGGAAAAAATCTGGTGATTATCTGTTCATCTTGAAAGAGATGAAGGTGGGCAGAAGAAGGGGTGGTGGGGAAGGGGGCACGCTGAGGGAGTAAGGGTAAGATGATAGGAAAGGTGGTACTGACTGGTTACGGGGCTGGTGGGGACGGTGATGGCGATGCTGGTGGTAGTACTGGAGGAGGTGGTGCTGGTCTTGGTGGTAGTTGTGCTGGTGCAAACAGCACTGGTGGTGGTGGCGGTGACGGTGCTGGGTTTACCGACGGTGACGGTGGTTAGTGCTCACGGGGGCAGCGGTGCTGCTGCCGCTGCTGGTGGTATCGGCGGTATTGGTGGTGGGCGGCGTGGCGGTGGTGGTGGTGGTGGTGGTTACTGACAGGTGCTACTTGCAATAATGGAAATGGAGGTGAAAGGGTGCTGTAGTGGGGGTGCGATGGGCAGGGCAGCTACCCAGGGATCAGACCCCTCAGCCCTTGGATCCCCAATGCCAGAGGCACAAAGAGAACTTCAGGTTAGTCTTGGAGCCCCCTGGATTAGGGAAAGCCCGAGTTGTCCTCCCTCAAGTCCCATCTCCCCAGGGCTACTTCTGCCCCAGCCTGCTCAGCCTTAGCTGCGGGTGGGGGAAGTTAGAGGAGCTGTAGGGGCCAGCAGCAAGCACGTGGGAATCTCTCCAGCCCTTCCTGGGCATTGGGTCCAGCTGAGATCTCAGGGTCCAACTCAGACTCCAGTGATCCGCGAAAGCACGGACACCCACAGACATGCAGGCTAATGAGCAACCGTATCACACACTCGCAGACACACACACACGTGGACCTTTGCCCAGAGACATAGGTACACGTGCATGTTCACAGACACCTCAGGCTCACGTTCCAAATGTGCATGCTGGACGATCCCCACGTGAGAATATACAGAGACAGGGGCACACACGAGTGCACACACCAGCCAGACAGCGTTGTGCGCGGCCACTCAAGGCTGCGCCGCCACTCACACGCGCACACGCAAGGACGCGCACGCGCCTCTGCTAAGTGAAACCAGCAGAACCCAAGCCCAGCTGAGCCAAATGGAGACTCCTTGGCCCTAGAAGCCCTTGCTGCTGCCACCGAGAGACTCGGTCAATTAACTTCTCCCTGCAGCGGTCTCCCTGACCCTCCCGGGCCGGCCGCCCGCCCCCGCATGCTGGGGCCCGCCCCTTCCCCCCACCTCCACCTCCCTCCCCTGCCTCCTCTAGGCTCTCCCACCCTCCAAAGCTCCGCTCAGACTGAAGGGACCCGGCCCTGACAGGGGATGTCTGAGGGGATGCAGCTCTGCCTGTTGAAGGTCTAAGGGAACCAGGCTCTGTCCTGGGGGTCTGCGGGGACATGGCCCTGACTTGGGGGTGAAGGTGGGGTCTGAGGGGATGCACTAACCTCTTGTGGGTCCCACTCATGGGAGTGGCTGGGCTTGGGCACACTGAGTTCTTCCCAGGGCAGGATGCTGCCTTTACCCTCTGACTTCCTTCCAACCCTAAGTCAGGGAAACAGAGGCTCAGGGTGAGTCCCACCTCCGTGATGTTCCTGCTCCCTTTCTTAAAATGATGCCAGTGAATCCTCATGGGTGGCAGCCAATACCCAGGGTGTACGTGCTGGAAGGAAAGAAAGGAAGGACATTCCAGGCAGAGGGAACAGCAGGAGCAAAGGCCTGTCCACATCATCAGAACACAGGGTCTACTTGGATATAGGGAAACTTCCAGATAAGCAATGGATGTGGGTGACTCCCACCCACAGCCTGCACAGGAGTGCCCCGCCCAACCCAGACCACTTGCCAGCAATTTCTCCATCCTCTCCCTCTTGGGACCTCAGGGGTGGGAGGAGCTGAGGCACTCTCCATTCACCGGCAAAGCACTGACTGGGGAGAGGGCCAGGATGGAAATTGGTGACTCCCAAGGTCCTGAGGGCACTAGGACTTGAAGGAATCCAGGCCCCGTTTGTTTCCCCAGAGTTCACCACCCCTTCTCCACCCCCTCTCCACCCAGGTCCCCAATAGACAGCCAGGATCCTGTGAGGATCCACCCTGGGACATTCCATCCCTTTCCCACGTACCCCTGGGGAACAGACTGGACAGAGAATATCAGTGGCTGCAGCCTATGGGGTTACTATCGGGCAAGCAGGGGACAGCACCCCTCCCCCTTTTTTCCCTATGGTGGGGCAGGCCCTTCCCCTTGAAGCCGAGGCTTCCTGTGTGTACAGTGGAGCTATGGAGCTACGTAAGGCAGATTTCCCGCATTCTTTGGAAAGGGGGGGGAATCTCTCAAGGAGGTTGGGATAGCAGTCTGCCGCTCTGCTGGGAAGTCCTGCCTGCAATCTGACGAAGCTTCGGCTTGGTAGGTGGATGCAGATGACGTCATGACCAAAGAGGAGCAGATCTTCTTGCTGCACCGTGCCCAGGCCCAATGTGAGAAGCGGCTCAAAGAAGTCCTGCAGAGGCCAGGTGGGGGCGGGGCCAAAGGAGGAGGGTCTGGGGGCAAAGTCAGGAGACAGAGGGGCCAGAGGAAGGTGGGAGTCCAGGACACAGAACCAAGTGGCACCAAGGGAGGGTAGGTCCAGATAAAGTGGGCCAGGCCAAAGTGAGGACCAAAAATGGGGTGAGTCAGGTGAGATTAAAGTCAGCAGGCTCAGAGATGCACTGAGCCTCCCCTCCCAGGGTGGGGATAGGAGGTTATGGAGGCAACTACTGTCTGAATTACCTCGAACTGGCTTAGATCTAGTGAGGCCACGCCACGATCAGGAGCACTGACTAGGGCTCCAGACCCCGCTGGACTGGGCTCGGACAGCTTCCTGCAGGAGGGGGAGCTATCCAGTGCAGGTGCAGAAGGAATAATAGGTCTTTGAAAAAGGCCCCCTGGGCAAAGGGCAAGGCAGAGGTGTCCAGGGTCAGGAGAATGGGGCTGGAAGGGGAGGAGAATAGAGGGATACAGATGGGTTTCTATGTCAGTCACAGCCACTGTCCAGTAAAGGGTTCTTGATGGGGTAGGAAGGCTTCCTTCTACCAACACAGCATCTCCATGGGACCCCTGCCATGGTGAAGCTGGGAGGGGCACTCACCTGACCTCACAGCTCCTGCCCCAGTCTCAAGCTGGTCTCTTCCTTGAGTCCATTTCCTGGAAGCGGAAATGGAGCTTCATTAGCAACCATCCAGGCCTCTAACTTCTGTCTGATTAATCTCCTCAACCTGGAAGAGGCCCAGACCCCACCTGACTGGCAGGCAAGAACAGCTTCCTCCCCTGAGCTGGCCCTCAGACTGCTGGGAGAGGATGCTGACGCACACCCAGGACGCAAGCACACAGTGACATACCCTGGAGCCCACAGACATTGCTGCCATTCACAGGGACTCACATGGTCTCTGCAGTCACAGCCCTGCCCACCCTGGTCCCACCAGTGGCTCCCTGGTCCCCTGCCCCAGTCACGTCAGGGTCTGGGCGGTCCTGAACCCAGCCGTCTTTCTGGTTGTGGAAGCATGGAGGCACCTCCCTCTGCCCTCTCTTTGTTCACGATGGAGGCCTTCCCTTCCCACTCTACCTCATCCTGCTACCCCCACCCTACTGATGCCCCAGGGTGCAGGCAGGAAAATGGGCACAGCCATTCTATCCCAGCCCAGGGTGTCTGCACTCAGCTTCTCATTGTTGCCACAAACCCCGACATGGGAGGGCCAGGGGGCCTTGGCTTGGGCTGTAGCTGAAGGTTAGATAATGAGGAAGACTTTCAGCAAGGAAGAGAGACCTCAGGCATCTCTCCAGTGGAGGGAGAGGCCAGGCCCCATCTCAGATGGAGAGTCTCCAGGGTCCCTTGTGGAAGCTGCGAACCCCTTACTCGGGTATTCTAGGGCAGGGGATGGGGTAGGTGGGCTCATCTGTCTTCCCTTGACAACTGCACACTCTTGCTCTTGTCTTCCACACCACCAGCTTCTCGACCTACACATCGCTCCGGCCGGGCTTCATTTTCACTGTTTCACCTCTGTTGACATCACCACTACTGTCTACTTTTGCCATGCGCCCCCTGGTGGGGCCTTCATCTCCTGCGTGGGCTTTGGCTATGACTCCTGGGTCAGACATTTCTGCCCAGATTTACCGCTCCACCCACTCACTAGTTGATCCCACACCTGAATTGTGTTCGTTACCATTTGAACCCCTTGTTTACCGTCTCCATGCCGACTGATTACTTCTGCACCTGGCAAGCACTTTACAGTTTGTAAAGCACGTTCCTACCTGTCATCAGCCTAGGTGTCAGCAAGGCAGGGGACAACCCCCATTGTACAAAGGGGGAGTCTGAGGCAGGAGGGTAACCTGGGTCTTCTGCTGTAGTGCTGTCAACAGCCATAACTGCCCTAATTTCTCCAGCTGACATAATGGAATCAGGCAAAGGATGGGCATCTGCATCCACATCAGGGAAGCCCAAGAAAGAGAAGCCATCTGGGAAGCTCTACCCTGAGTCTGAGGAGGACAAGGAGGTGTCCACTGGCAGCAGGCACCGAGGTACGTCTGTGCTTGCATGCATCCATCTGAGACCGACTCGGACCCACTTGCCCCACTGCTCTACAGCCTTCATGTGAGCTCATGCTCCTCGGCTCTTGTAGAAGGGGAGGTGCTAGGAGGAGACTCAGCCAAGGGGGCAGAGTGTGGAGGGGGCAGGCAAGCTGGATGGACTAGGGCCCCCAGGAGATGTGGGCAGAGAACTTGACCGCACACCTCAGGGGTGGACCCAGGGCTGTGGCCCCTCCCATGGAGAGAGATGACAGAGAACCCGGGAGACAGAGGGGCAGGGAGAGGCTGGGAGAGACCCAGAGACAAAGAGAGGCAGGAAGAGACAGGGGACCAGGAGGCACACACTGGGACTGGGACTCAGGGTGTCAGAGGAGGGTGCATCAAGACACATAGTGGGGTTGGCCACAGAGACAGAGCAGGACAGAAGGGCAGCTGTGAAGGGGTGGGGCCAGACAGTGGGACAAGGAGGGCAGAAGAGAAGAGAGGGAGGGAGGTGCGGGCTGCATTGTCCCTCAGGGAGGTAAGGAGAGACAAACGCAGAGCCCAGGCTGCAGCCACAGGGCCAGTTTGAACCGGCTGGGTGGGCAGCAGATTCCAGATGGGCCACATCTGGGAGGCTGTGGTCACCCTGTGGCTCCCCAGGGATCAGAGGAAATTGTGGGCCTGGCCAGGCAGGGCTGGGAATATGGTGCCCAGGACAAAGCCTTTCACCAAGCTGGGGTGGGTCTAGCCATCAAGGCAACCTTCCAGGGTGGCTGGAGAGACCTGTGGTTGGAGCCCTGCAGGGGGAAAGAAGGGAGCTGGGAGTGCAAAGTGGAGGATTCAGAGCCTGGAGACTCTCCAAGGTCACTTAGCATTTTTGCTGTGAGGCTGGAGCCCCAAAGTGGGATGTGTCACCCTGCCTTGAATCCCACAGTTAGCACTTACATTTGGGGGATTATATGTACCCCACGAGTGGTCACCAGAGTCTCATAGCAGGTGCTCAGGGCGGGTCTTGGATAGTGGTGGAAGTGCATATCAATCCCAATTTCCCAATGAAGAAACTGAAGTGCAAAGAGGGTAGACACCTGCATGAGGTGGGCAGCTCTTCAGGAGTCCAGCTGGCACTGGAAACTAGACCTTCTTCCTCTAGTCCATGGTCCCTGGGCAAGGAGCACATAGGAAATATTCTCAGCCGAGGGACAGTTAGTCTGGGAACTTGCTCTTCTTTAGGGACACCTGGAAGGTGGGACCAAGAACAGAGAGAAAAAAGAGAGGCCTGGCTAGGGGCTGAGCACCAGAGGACGGCAGGGCCCTGGGCTGTATGACTTTGGTAAATCACTCGCCTCTCTTGGCCTGCGCCAGCCAATCTAGAAAATAGGACCATTACCAGCACCTGCGTAGAGGGTCTGTAGGGAATTCTATGAGGCCAGGTGGGTGCAGGGCACAGTAGGGAGTAAGGGCTCAATACATTCTCTCCAGAATGCTCCAGGCCTGAGTTCTCCAGTCTTGGGGCACACCTATCCCTGAGGGAGTCAGAGACCACAGGTGTGTTTATTTCTCTGGGTCACTAACCATGGATCTGACTGATGTCCCCCACCTTTTCTGTCTATCTCTGTGGTCACAGGGCGCCCCTGCCTGCCAGAGTGGGACCACATCCTGTGCTGGCCGCTGGGGGCACCAGGTGAGGTGGTGGCCATGCCCTGTCCTGACTACATTTATGACTTCAATCATAAAGGTAAGGCAGGCTGGAGTAGGGTGGGGACCACAGGGATGTCAGGACTTGGAGCTCAGGGCTTCAGTGGTTCCAGACCTCTCTGCCTGCCCTGACCCTCCTACGGACCTGCAGGCCATGCCTACCGTCGCTGTGACCGTAATGGCAGCTGGGAGCTGGTGCCAGGGCACAACCGGACATGGGCCAACTACAGCGAGTGCGTCAAGTTCCTGACCAATGAGACTCGTGAACGGGTGCGAGGCTTCCCCCTCCCTAACCTGACCCGTGTAAGGCCACCCCACTCCACTGTTGACCCCTGAACCTAGTCCTGACTCCTCCAGAAACCTTAAAGTGGCCTCTGACCCTTAACCTGGTGCTCACCCCAGTCCCGGGGCTCTGACAGTAACTCCCCACCTGCACAGGAGGTGTTTGACCGCCTGGGCATGATCTACACTGTGGGCTACTCCGTCTCGCTGGCCTCTCTCACCGTGGCTGTCCTCATCCTGGCCTACTTTAGGTGGGCGGGGCGAGGAGTGGGGCGGGGGTCTGGGGTGGGGAGGGGACGTGGTCGGGGAGGGGCCGAGGTGGGGGGCGGGGGGCGTGATTGGACCGGGCGGAGGCATGATGTCTCTCTTCCCCTCACTGTACCCCTGTACGCCAAGCCCCGCTTCGTGCCCTCCCGCCGCGCGTCCCCGTGCCCCCACCCACGGTGTTGCTGCGCGCTCCGCAGGAGGCTGCACTGCACACGCAACTACATCCACATGCACCTGTTCCTGTCCTTCATGCTTCGCGCCGTGAGCATCTTCGTCAAGGACGCGGTGCTCTACTCCGGCGCCACGCTTGATGAGGCTGAGCGCCTCACGGAGGAGGAGCTGCGCGCCATCGCCCAGGCACCGCCGCTGCCCGCCGCCGCCGCCGCCGGCTACGTGAGTGCCCCCTCCGGCGGCCCGCGCCCGCCCGCGGCCCCTAGCCACCAATGGCTTCGCGGGAGCCCCACCCATCCTGCGGCGCCTCTGCCCTCGCGCCTGCCTGTCTCCTGCAGCCACGCGCTTCAGGCCACCCACCTCTCTGCGTCCATTGCACCTCTCAGCCCTGCTTCCAGGCCCTGTTGCCCAGAGCTTTGTGAGTGTTCCCCCTCCCCGCACTTTCATCAACACTCCTGCCTCGGCCCCGGACCCCCAGTCACCCCACCTCTTCACCTTGATCCCCCAACCCCGTCGTCAGTGCCCTCCTGCCTGGGCAACATCGCCTCCACACACACCCCTCAGCCCCTGCCCTTGGTAGAGCCTGTCCCTTCCTCACCAGCTTGACAAGCACCTGTCATATCTTACCAGCACCCTCCCACTGCCCATCCCTCAGCCCAGCCCAGCCCTCCCCAGATGCAGGCCCTGCTTTCTGGCTAACACCAGCTGGTCTCCTAGGTGGGCTGCCGGGTGACTGTGACCTTCTTCCTTTACTTCCTGGCTACCAACTACTACTGGATTCTGGTGGAGGGGCTGTACCTGCACAGTCTCATCTTCATGGCCTTCTTCTCAGAGAAGAAGTACCTCTGGGGCTTCACGATCTTCGGCTGGGGTATGCAGGCACGCAGGCAGTGAGGTGCAAGCAGGGTGGGACCACGGGCGGCAGGGTCAGAGAGTGCCACTGAGGGGAAGGCACCCATACAGCGTATCCTGTGCCGGATGTGGGGCAGCAGGTGGTGAGCCTTCTGTGACTGACTGCCCCCTGCCGACCCCAAGCTCAGGGAACAGGGCTTGGCCAAGGGTTAGGGTTCACTTGGGGTTGTCTCAGCCTGGAGTTGGGGCTCATCACCTGGAGGCAGGTTCACCCAGGGTTGAGGCTCAGCCCAGGAGAGGGAGGGGGGGACTCTCAGGTCAAGATTCCACTCAGGATCAGAGTGGATCTTGGGTCAGAGGTCAGCCTGGGGCTGGAGTTGGAAGGCAGCTATTCTCACCACTGTGTCACCACTGCTGGGGCTGGAGTTGGGATCTGGAACCTTCCCTCCACCGAGCCCCACTTCTCCACCAGTCCCCACGCTGCATGGAGCTGCCCATGCTTCTGCCACCCTGCCCACAGGGTCCATGGCCTAGAACTGCAGGCCCTGGCTCTAGCATCATCTAGGCTTCAGCAGCTCCTCTGCAGAATGGGTTGCTAGGGTTCTGCACTCCTCCCTCCACGGGCTGTGGGATCGACTTACCAATAATTGTCCATTATTGTTGGCAGCTCCAGAGCTTGGCCAGGCTCCGGGGCAACTGGCCAGACTGCAGAGGGGTAGGCTGGGTGGCTGGAGCCCTCCCTGCGCTCAGCACCTAGAGGCCCTCACATCAACAGCCATAGCCTCCCTGCCCTTTGGTGGACACTGACCTTGACCTCATCCATGGCAAGCCCCAGAGTTGCAGGCTGATGTGGGCTCTGGGGCTAGAGTGTATCAGTGTGGGCGGGAAGCACACAGATAGGGGAACACAGAGAACTTTGTGGCACAGGAATGTCACAGCTCTTTTCCTCGCATAAACCCAGGTCATGCCCTGCCCTTCCCAAGGGTACCCCGGGCCTAGAATGAAGTGTGTGGGGGCAGAGGGTGGGGATTTGGGCTCCTTCCTAGAGGCAAAACTCACTCAGAGGTACCATGTACCATCTGAGTTGGCTTGGGCCTGGGCACACTGAGATTTCCCTGTAGCCCTTTACCCATCCTGGAACAATAGCACACCCTATCCAGCCTCATCCATGGGGCTAGGACTTTTTAAAGGGTGGCAGTGCTGGAATAGAAAACCCGTGATGATAAGCTCCCTCCCTCACAGGGAACCCCTAGCCCAGAGCAGCACCCTTTAGGGGAGGGGAGGGCAGAATGGACTGGGTGTGGATAAATTAGTGATACCTTATTCACCAAGTGCCCAGCAGGAGTGCATGTGTGGTACAAGATGCAGAACCAAGATGAGGGCAGAGGGCTGAACAGGGTCCTGAGGGCTGGAGCCCTGAGGGGAGGCTGTGCGGACAGCAGGGCAGCACATGCAAGAGTAGGGCTCTGTCACCAATTAGCCCATGTGCCCAGGGTGAGGGGGGTCAGGGACAATGGTGGGCTAAGCTGGGGGTCACCAGGGATGAGGGGAATGGGACTGGCAAGGTGGGCTGAGGAGAGAGACATCATGGACAGTCCCTCACACACTGTCTCCCTCTGTGCCCACAGGTCTGCCCGCCATCTTCGTGGCTGTGTGGGTCAGTGTGAGAGCCACCCTGGCAAACACCGGGTAGGTCCAGATGGTGAAGTGGGCAGGAGGCTCTGACACAGGCCAGAAACACCCCTGCTACCCTCTTTCTCTGTAGAGCATATGAGGGGCACCTCCTGTACCCTGGCCCTGAGTGGCCCAGTTTCAGGAGTTTTCAGTTCAGCTTCAAGCTGGGTACCCGCTCAGGGTCAGTGGAGGCTACTTCAAAAGGGACCCCGGAGGATGGCCTCAGGCCTGGCCATATATGACACTCCCCTGTCCTGTGCTCTTGGTGGGAGTTGGGGGATAGCTAGCTAATGTCAGAGCAGACCAGCTCTGGAGCCTCCCTGTGGGAAGGCTCAGGTTGGGAACGGCAGGGGGTGGGGGCTGATGCCTCAACCTCCCCCAGGTGCTGGGACTTGAGCTCCGGGAACAAGAAGTGGATCATCCAGGTGCCCATCCTGGCCTCCATTGTGGTAAGCAGGGGTGGCCACAGAGCTGGGTCGGGGTATGGACCATGGGTCCCAGTGACCAGCCCCTGATAGGGACCTATAGAGGCTTCCCTGGACCCCAGGGTTGGAGCCACAAGGCCCAAGAAGCAGCTGATCCCCACCCGAGTCCACATGGGGAAAACAAGGGCCTAAGGAGCCACCTGGAGACACAGTGGCAGAGCAGAGCCTGGGCAGGGTCATGGGTCCCAGAGTCCTTGCCCCTCTCTGCTAGGGTGCGGCCTCGAGACGCAGCCCTCCCTCACTTCCACAGCTCAACTTCATCCTCTTCATCAACATTGTCCGGGTCCTCGCCACCAAGCTGCGGGAGACAAACGCTGGCCGGTGTGACACGCGGCAGCAGTACCGGTGAGCCACACCTACCGTGCCCAGGCTCCTCAGGGTTCAGGGGTCATCCAACCCTAGCACCATGTACAAAAGCAGACAGAGGTTCCAAGAATGAGCCTGTCTCAAGGAAGGACTCAGCTCCTGACTCCCTGGCTGGCCCTGCCAGCAGTGATGGGATCTTGCCTGGCTGCTGGGGACACCCCAAAGCCAGGCTGGGCCTCTTGGTGCTAGGCCCTGCACTAGAGCCGGGGTCTGGGCAGGACGAACCCAGACTTCTCCTCAGAGGGCTGGTCGCAGGGAGTCTGAGAGACAGGTGGGCAGTGGGTGGCCTTGAGAAGGCGGAAGCTTGACTGAAACCTGAGGAGGGACTTTGGGATACCAAGGTAAGGCCACTGGGGAGTGGGTGAGTGCCTGCAGAGGGACCAGCAGGTGCAAAGGGCCCTGGGACAGGGCGACATAACTTGTGGTCCACTCTGGGACACCTCAGAATCCAGGGGCCCTGTTAACACTTTGCTGAGAAAACAAAGTGTCACTGGCTCAGGTGAGCTGGGCTCCCCCGCTGGCTGCCAGAGCCTCGGGCCTTTTAGTGGCTTCTGGAGCCTGGGGTTGGCAGGTCGGGGTACACAGCGCCTGTTGAGGGGGAAGTGGCTCCACCCTGACCCCCCTGCCCCGCTGGCCCAGGAAGCTGCTCAAATCCACACTGGTGCTCATGCCGCTCTTTGGCGTCCACTACATCGTCTTCATGGCCACGCCATACACCGAGGTCTCAGGGACGCTCTGGCAAGTCCAGATGCACTACGAGATGCTCTTCAACTCCTTCCAGGTGCGCAGCCCTGTCTGAGGGTGAGGGGCGGGTGGGGTTGGGGAGGCTGCTTCCACCCTCTCCAGATGCAGCTCTGGGCCCTGACCCAGTACCCTCTCTCCACAGGGATTTTTTGTTGCCATCATATACTGTTTCTGCAATGGCGAGGTAAGCGGTGGGCCACGCTGGGGCAAGGCAGGAAGGACGCAGAAGTGCCTGGGGAGGATGGGTGGAATTCCCTGGTGGTCCGGTGGTTAGGACTCCATGCTTCCACTGCAGGGGTCCCGGGTTCGATCCCTGGTCGGAGAACTAAGATCCCACAAGCCGCAAGGCGCAGCCAAAAATTAAAAAAAAAAAATTTATTAAAAAATGAAAAAGAAGTGCCAAGGGTTCCCGAGTCTTGTCCCTTCATTCTTCTGCCTGGTTCTTACTCTGTTCCTCCAAGAACATCCCTGAGGACGTTCTGAAGGCAGAGAGAAGTCTTTCCAGATGATTCAGGCTGAGGATGCGCTAGGATTTGTGGGCAAAGCCAAGTATCTTCCCAGCCCCATGGTTGAATCGTCTGTCATCCGGATTGAACACCCATCCACCCTTGGGGTCATTTGAGCTTTCTAGATTCTGGGTGTGTCAATTGCCTGCAGCCAGGCGCCATGTTCTGAGAATGACAGGATTCTTCTTGGCCTTGAAATTTTCCAGTAATAGCCTGTGCCTCTTTACATTCAGTGCTGAGTGTTGCAGGGGCAGGGATGGGGGCACCGCTGGGGTTGGGGACATGTGGCAGAGGGGTTAGGGGCATACCTGACCACCCACCCTCCTCCTGCCATCCCAGGTACAGGCTGAGATCAAGAAATCCTGGAGCCGCTGGACATTGGCACTGGACTTCAAGCGCAAGGCACGCAGCGGGAGCAGCAGCTACAGCTACGGTCCAATGGTGTCTCACACAAGTGTGACCAATGTAGGGCCCCGCATGGGACTTGGCCTGCCCCTCAGCCCCCGCCTGCTGCCTGCTGCCACAGCCAATGGCCACCCCCAGCTGCCCGGCCACACCAAGCCAGGGTCCCCAGCACTTCAGACCACACCACCTGCCGTGGCCGCTCCTAAGGACGATGGGTTCCTCAACGGCTCCTGCTCGGGGCTGGATGAGGAGGCGTCTGCACCAGACAGGCCACCTGTCCTATTGCAGGAGGAATGGGAGACAGTCATGTGATTGGGGACCTGAGGGTTGGACCTGTGGACATAAGGGTGGACAAGCGGACCAAGAGACAGGTTGTTGGACAGTTGCCCACTCAGGACTGGGGCTGGGAGGACAAAACAGGAAAAAAAAAAAAAAAAAAGGGAAAAGGAAGCAGCGTGTGGCTTCCTGTGGTCTGAACTGGGCACCTATTCCAGGAGGGGAGGAGCTGGGAGCCACGGGGGTGTTTTCTTGGTCTTACCTCAGGAGGGGGTCTAGGAACCATGGGCCAGTCCCTGGGGGGTCGGGACCCAGCCCGGCAGAAAGGGCCTGAGAGAGGCCCCTGTCTAAGCCTAGAGAAGCTCAAGTTTGCTGGGTCATCAGCACCCCAGTGGACCCATGCAGGAGGAGGGCCCCAGCCTTTCCCTGTCTCCAGTTGTCACCTCAGCTGCTCCCTGCACTTGTACACAGGCTCCATGGGCACCCAAGCTGCCTTTGGCCCAGGCTTCTCCAGGCCATCTCTCCTCCTGCTGGCCCCCAGTCACTGTCACCCAGGGCTGACAGATCCCTTGGGTCCCTGGCCACACCCCCAAGCCTTGGGCCCTGCTACAGGCCCCTTTCTGCCTGTCTAGTGGCCACGCTATGCCCTTTGGAGGCTGGGGCCCTCAGGGAACCCTCCAAACGTGACCCCCAGCCCCTACCCTGGACCTGACACACCTCTAGCAACCAGACAGAGGGTGCAGAGGCAGTGCCAAGGCCATCAGGTGAGAGGTGGGCTGGGGTCTCTGCTCTGGTTAAGGAACTGGGGGGCAGCCAGGGACCTGAGGCCAGAGGCTGGCCGGGGTGGGTGTCTGCAAGGCACAGCACATCCACCACTGTGGATCCAAGGTGGTCACTAGCATCCCCACCCGATACCCACCCACCACATTACTTGCCCCCTCAGCCCCTGCCCACCACAGTCTTGGACTCTAGAATGGCACAGGCCCTCCTCAGCCTGACACTCTGAGAACTGAGCCAACTGCCTCTCCACTCCATGTTCTTGCTCAGACCTGAAGATGGCCCTGCCTCTGGGTCTATGCACAAGCTGGTACCTTGCCTGGCCCTTCTTTCCTCTCATCTCCAGCTCCAACTCTTGTTCTTCTCCATGGACTCAGCATCTGGGGAGTGCTCCCTGTCTCCAACTCCCTTCCAGCTCCCCACCCCACACGGAGGGCTAGGAGAGGGGTCATGAGGCCAGGACCACAAACTCAGTTGGTGGGTGCTGTAGGCATACTCAGAGGTCTCAGGTCCTGCCCACCTGCCCTTCTAGATGGTGGGCAAAGCAAACAGCTATCCAAAGGCCTGGTGTACCCATGGAGCTCTCTGTGGCACCACCTGCTTGGAATGGTGTGAGAGAGGCACAGGGCAGGACCTGAAGCCCATTGAGCCATCAGGCTGAGCATCAAGGGTTCCTGTGAATGCTGAGAGCCTCTGAAAGTTCTAGAGGGAGAGCAACAAGATGTGAGCAACATGCTCCAATGTAGAGGTTACACAGAGGTAACCAAGAAGGTTACACAGAGGTCAGGGGAGAGGTAGCCTTGCAGGGGCTGGTGGCCGGGTGGGGGGATGGGGATAGGGGTGGGAAGTACTGTTCTGGAAGCGTCCTGGATGAGGTACTGGCTGGGGGAAGGAGACCTAAGCAGGACAGACCCCCCATTCCCCCCACCGGGCCCCAGGGGAGTCTGATATCCCTCTCCAGGGCTTAAGCCATGGGACCTCCAGATCACTGGGCCTTCAGGGCAACTCATCCCACCCACCCCACAGGCAGAGTCACTGAGGCCCCCAGCTGGCTGGGCCTCAGTGCCCCATCTTCCAGCCCAGACTCCTCCTCAGGAGGTTTCTGAAGTAGAGTCCACAGACCTACTCACCCTGAAACACTCATACTGGCCACCTCTAGGACAGAGCTATGTCTTCCTTTCAGACTGGGTGCCCCCCAGGACAGAGTGGAGACCTCTCCTCTCAAACTGGATTTCCTCTAGAACATGGTTTAGCCTCTTCCCACAGACTGAGGACCTCTTCCACCCCATGACAGGGCTGTGTTTACTCCTCAGACTGGATACCCCCAGGACAGTGCTGTGTTCATCCTTCAGACTGTGCACCCCCCAGAACAGCGCTATGCTCACCCCTCACACAGACCGGGCACCCCCCAGGACAAGGTTATACTCACCCCTCAGATTTGTTACCACCTTCCCTTTAGATGAACCCCCAAGACAGGGCTGTGCTTTCCCTTTGAACTAAATGCCCCCAAGACATGCTGGGTACCCCCCTCAGGTTTGGTGATCCCAAGCAGGGCAAGGTTCCCCCATATCCACTTGGATACCTCCTCCCCAAGGGCTGGCCCTCCTTCCTCAGGATTTTTGCACCCAGTCCAAGGCCAGCCCTCCCCCTTTAGACTGGGCACCATTTTCCCCCTTGACTGGATGTCCAGGATAGGACTGGACCTCTTACATCAGTCTAAGCTCCTAGTCCAGGACAAGGTCTCCTCCCTTAGACCTGGAGCTCCTGGGCCAGGGCCAGCCCCCCCACTCAGAGAGACCCTGAGCCCCACCTGGGCCATCCAGGTGTTGGCAGAGGAAGTGGGAGCCCTCAGAGGGCCTGGCAGGCAGTCAGGACCCTGTTTGCCTTGAACAGAGGCTGGAGCCAGGTGGTCATTTCTCCCTTCAAGGCCTCACAGCCCAGCCAAGCCACAGGGAACACGTAAACACCAGCCGAGCCGGGCGGCAGGCAGGCAGGGAGGAGGAGACCAGAAGACCCTGACTCATCAGCCTCCTTGGCCACGGTGTCTGGACACCTCATGGTGCTGCTCCATACTCCAAGTCAGGCCAGTAAGACGAGCTCCAGCTCCCACCTGTCTTGGTCATGAAGATAGGCCCGGCCTTTTCTGGCCTGTCTCCTCCAACCCCAGGCTGAAAGAGGGACCTCTGAAGACCCATGGAAGGAATGTACCCTGCTGGGGGCTCCTAGAACATAGGCCAGGCTTCAAGAGGAAGCTTCAGCTCAGAGCAGGACCTAGAGGGTCATGGGTCATAGAAGAGAGGCCTCTAACGACCCACAACATGCAAGCCTGTGGAGAACGAAAGACTAAGTGGGGCCCATATGTCAGCGGAGAGTAAGCAGGCTTTGACAGTCCACTCCTGTTACCACTCAACCTGGGGCGGTGGTAGGACAGAGAACAGAATGAGGAGAAAGGGGACTGAGTTCCCTGGAAGATGCAAGGGACATGACCCAGTCCAGCGGTCTGATGAGAGCCTTGTTCGGACAGTTTGCGAGGGAAAATGGACCTTCCTTGGGGGAAGAAGGAGACACGACCATGCTCTGAGGGCACATAAAGGGACATAGACCTGCCGAGGTTGTCCGAGGGGACACAACCCTGCTCTGAGTGGGGGGGTGAAGAGACAGAACTTCCATGGGGGTTTGAGGGGACAGAGCTCTACTCTGAGGGTACAGGAGGGGACATTGAACCTCCTGAGGGGGTCTCAGGGGACACAGTTCTGCTCCGAGGGCACCTGAGGGAACAAGGCTTGCCCTGTGTAGGCTGAGGAGACACAATCCTTTCTTGAGGGCACGTGATGGGACATGGACCTTCCATGGGGGTCTGAGGGGCACACCTCTGCTCTGAGTGCACATGAGGGGACAGGACCTACCCTGTGTGGTCTGAGGAGACACAATCCTTCCCTGAGGGCACGTGAAGGGACATCGACCTTCCATGGGGGTCTGAGGGGACATAGCTCTGCTCTGAAGGTGCGTGAGGGGACACTGAATCTCCTGAGGGGGTCCCAGGGGACACAGCTCTGCTGCAAGGGTGAGTGAGGGGACACAGACCTTCCGTGTGGTCTGAGGGGACACAGCTCTGCTCCGAGGGTGCGTGAGGGGACATTGGACCTCCTGAGGGGCCTGTGGAGACACAGATCTACTCCGAGGGCAGGTGAGGGGAAATGGACCCTCCGTGGGGGTCTGAGGGGACACAGCTCTGCCCCAAGGGCAGGTGAGGGGAATTTGGACTTCCTGAGGGGGCCTAAGGAGACACTTTTCTGCTCCGAGGGCATGACAGGCGACATTGGACCTCCTGAAGAGGTCTGAGTGGAAACAGCTCGGTTCTGAGGGCACGTGATGGGACATGGCCCATCCTTGCAGGTCTGCGGGGACACAGCTCTGTTCCAATGACGTGTGAGGGGACATTGGAGAACTGAGGGGGTCTGAGGGGACACAGCACTGCTCCAAGGGCATGTGAGGGGACAAGACCTGCCCTGTGTGTTCTGAGGAGACAGAATCCTTCCCTGAGGGCATGCGAGGGGACATGGACCCTCTGGGGGGGTCTCAGGGCACACAGCTCTGCTTCAAGGGCATGTAAGGGGACACTGAACCACCTGAGGGGATTAGAGGGGACACAGCTTTGCTCTGAGGGCGTGTGAGGGGATTCTGGACCTCCTGAGGGGGTCTGAGGTAAAACAGGTCTGCTCTGCAGGCATGTGAGGGGACATTGGACTTCGTGCTTGGGTCTGAGGGGACACAGCTCTGCTCCGAGGGAGCGCGAGGGGACATTGAACAACCCGAGGAGTCGAGGGGACACAGCTCTGCTCTGTTGGTGAGGGGACATGAACCTCCCGAGTGGGTCTGAGGGGACACATCTCTGCTCCGAGGGCATGTGAGTGGACATGGACCTCCTGAGGGAGTCTGAGGGGAAACAGCTCTGCTCTGAGGGCACGTGAGGGGACATTAGGCCTCCTGAGGGGGTTTCAGGGACACATCTCTGCTCTGAGGGCACCTGAGGGGACACTGAATCTCCTGAGGGGGTCTAGGGGACTCAGCACTGCTCCAAGGGCGCACGAGGGGACAACACCTGTCCTGTGTGGTCTGAGGAGACACAATCCTTCCCTGAGCACATAAGGGGACATTGGACCTTCCATGGGGGTGTGTGGGGACACATTCTGCTCCTAGGGCGCGTGAAGTGACATTGAACATCCTGAGGGGTTCTGAGGAGAAACACTGTGCTCTGGGGGCGTTTGAGGGGACACTGAACTTCCTCACAGGGTCTGATGGGACACAGTTCTGCTCCGAGGGCGTGTGAGGGTGCATTGAATCTCCTGAGGGGGTCTGAAGGGATACAGCTTTGTTCTGAGGGCGCCTCAGGGGACATTGGACCTCCTGAGGGGTTGAGGGGACACAGCTCTGCCCGAGGGCGTGTGAGGTGACATTGGACGTCCTGAGTGGGTCTGAGGGGCCACAGCTCTGGTCTTTGAGGGGACACGAACCTCCCTAGGGGGTTTGAGGGGACACAGCTCAGCTCCGAGGACATGTGAGGGGAGATGGACCTTCTCAGAGGGTCTGAGGGGAAACATCTCTGCTCCAAGGGCACGTGAGGCGACAAGACCTGCCCTGTGGGGTGTGAGGACATACAATCTTTCTCTGAGGGCACGTGAGGGGACACTGGACCTCCTGAGGGGGTCGGAAGGGACACAGCTCTGCTCCGAGGGCGCAAGAGAGGAGAAGACTTGCCTTGTGTGGTCTGAGGAGACACAATCCTTCCCTGAGGGCACGTGAGGGACATGGACCTCCACGGCGAGTCTGAGCGGACTCAACGGCGTGTGAGGGGCAAGACCTGCCCTGTGTGGTGTGAAGAGACACCATCCTTCCCTGAGGGCACATGAAGGGACATGGAGCCGTTGGAGTGGGAAACACTGCGGGGACACAGCCCTACACGGAGGGTGCTTGTGGGCATGGACTTCCTGAGGGGCTCTGAGGGGAAAAAGCAGCGCTCTGAGGGTGCTTGAGGGGACAAGGACCATCCATCCATCAGGGGTTCTAATAGGGTCCTGGCTCTGCCTTCATTTTTAGAAGTGAGGTCTGGCTGTGGGGACCCGGTCAGAGGGTGCTGGTCAGTGGCTCTCACTGAGCACTGGGACACACAGGCTGGACTGTGTTCAGCTATAACCCTGTTGTCTCCTCAGCCAGCTCCACAATGATCCCAGCCTGAGGCTCCCACGGCCAACTGAAACAAGCCTTGCCTGGGACAGAGGTGCCTCCTCTTGGGCAGCGTAGGGGACTCTAGAGCCAGACAGGGGTCTGGGCCCTGGCTGGCTTCCCGAGTTCACTGTGTGATCCAGGGCAAGCTGCCTTCCCTCTCTGAGCCTCAGCTTCACTTCTGAGGTCAGGCTCCTGTCTAGGTCTCTTGGCCTGTGTGGTCTCAGTACCCCAACCTGCTCCCTGGTGGGCCCCCAGGCTAGCTTTTGGCTGTCTGGACAAGGACCTTATCTTTCCCTTGGGCAGACCTGGGGCCCTCAGCACTGCAGGCCAGGACATCCCCAGGTGAGAGGCTCCCTCCTTCTTCGGCATCCCGGTCATGAAGGCAGTGGAGGCCAAGAGGGTGGGTGTGGATTCTGTGCATCTCCTCCCTATCCAAAGGCTGGGGGTCAGGAAAGGGGCCAGGGTCTGGGAGGCAGAAAATTGTATCCCAGGCCTAAAACCATCCCTTGGGGCCTCAACCTTCCATCTGTGCGTGAAGGGAGGGGAGGTGGGGCCCTTCGTGTGCCTGAATTAATTATGCCCCTGCCACCTGCAGCATCTGTTTTAGAGGGGTAGAAAGGAGAGTTTCAACGCCCCCAAAGGCTTCCTGACTGGAAGGCCTGATGGTTCTCAGTCCCAGTTCTCAGACTGCAGGGTGGGGACACGGCCAGCGGTTCTGGTAGGGGACTCTGTTGATAGACAGCCCCATGAGGCTCCTGTTGGCTTTGCTTCCCAATGGTGAGGAGGAGGGGACGAGGCCAGGGTGGGAGGATGGGGTTCTGGGCGTGGGACGCTGGGCTTGTGACCACTGCAAGCTCCCTTCTCAGAGCTTCAGTACCTGTGGCTCCGGACTCCCAGGCCCTGGTGCACGAGGCCCTCCCTCCACCTGTTCCTCTCCACTCCCCACGCTGTGCTCTCGTCAGCCCTCCTTGGGGGCCTCCGCCCCAGCACCCTTTTCCTGCTGCAGCATGTATAAGTCAGGGGACAGCCTTGGTGTGAACCACGTCCTGGCCCTGACCAGAGGCAAAACTGTCAGGCTACTTGCCCCCAACAAGCTCACCCCCACCAGTGAGATAGAGAGGTGTGTTGTGTGTCTGTTGTTATGTGTACGTGTTTGTATATATGCTTATTTGCATTTGCGTGTGTTTGTCTACGTGTTTGTTTGTATATGTGCCTAGTTATATGTATCTGTTGTGTCTATTTGTACTGTCAGTTTGTAGTTCTATTTGTATCCTGTGTCTGTGCGTTTGTAGATGTGCTCATGTTTGTAATATGTATCTGTGTGTCCATTTGCATGTGTGTCTTTTGGTGTGTCTGTGTGCATGACTGTATTGTGTGTACCAATGTGTCTGTTTGTATTTATTGGTATGTCTGTGTATATGTGTGTGTCTATTTGTGTGTGTGTGTCTGTGTGGACCCGTGGTCTGAGAACGCCGCCTGTGGGTGGAATCTGGCCCAGAGACATGTTTGGTTTGGCCCTCATAGTATTTTCAACATCTTGAGCCAACATTTAAAAATCAGGATATTTCACATAAAAATTCAGCTTTTCAGTTTCTTTTAAAAATTCAGAAGCCCTGGCAGCCTCAGGCCTGCGTTCCCATGAGGCCACTCTCCTCCAGAGCTGCTCAGGGGCTGCCTCATCCTCCCACCCTCCACAGCCTCACCACTTTTCTCGCCCAGCAGCACCTTGAGGATGACTGAGTTTGTGATCCCAGAGTGTGTGGTCATGACCGAGTGTAAGCCTGGTTGCCAGGGAGTGTGTGCACGAGTGTATGGGACGAGTTCGTGTGTGTGTATGTAGGGGGGAGGATGTATGAGTGTATGTGTGTGTGCATAAATCCATTTTGCAATGCGGGGCGTGTACACGTGAATGCGTGTGTGCATATGAGGTCAATCTGTGTCAGTGGGCTGAGCGCATGTGTGAATGTGTGCATGTGTGCATCAGGCAAATGTGAGTGTGTGGGACATGTGAGTGCCTGCGTGTAGGGCATCTGTGCGTGTGGAGGTTTAGGTATGTGAATGCATGCGTTTGCAGGTGTGTGTGCATGGGGTTTGCGTGGACATATTTGTGGCCATGTGGAGTGTGTGAGCCACTGCGGTCTGAGCATGCTCTGCACAGGAGCTTCTTTCGGTCTTTGAGGGGGGAATCGGATTCCGGGCTTCTGGCTGGGCCGCCTTGTGGGATTTATTTCTGTCTCAGTGCCGACCGGAGGCCTGAGTAATGGGAACATTTTAAGAAAACCAGTAAATACATAGAGAAAGGGCAGGCTGGCCGGGAAATAGGCTGGACAACCCTGCCCAGTCCACAGCTGCCAGAGGCCCTGAGTCCAGGCTAAGGCAGGGAGGGAAGCAGCCCTAGAACCCAGCATGCTCAACCACTGTGCTCTATGGATACCCACTTCTGCCCATCCAGTGGGTGAGTCCCCTACACCACCTGGATGGCCCCTGGATCTAGGTAGGCATCTTCGCAGCTTGGCTCTGAGCAACAGATGCTCAGGACAGGCCCAGGGGATGCCATGTCAGACGTGGCCCAGGGGCTAAGGGGACCTGACCCTCCACGTGGGGCCCCTTTCCCAGCCAGGCTACAGTGGGTCCACATCCCTGAGTATTCTGTCCACACGTCTCACACATACGTAGACCCTCCCTCGGGAGGGATGAGGCTGCCTGTGACCTGGCAGGGTCGGTGCTCCCCACAGGGTTGGGAGGGTACGCAATACACTCCACTTGGAGCCCACACACCCGAAAGTGCCTGGTGCCTGGAACCTGCGGAAGGCTGGTGTCGGGGGGGGGGGCGCGGGGTGGAGGGTTCTGTTGCTCCCCAGGACATGGCCACCACTGTTCTGGGTTTCAGGCTGACTGAGCCCCACTCCTGGGATCACCTCTGATATCAGCCCCTTAAATGACACAGGCCCCACGGGAAAGGATGGGGTGCTTCATCTGGTGGGGTGAGGTTCCTTACAGAAGATCCACTTCATCAGCGGGGAAAGCAGGCTATGCTGACCCACACTCCCCTGCAGGGGCCCTGGGTCAGTGTCTTCTGCTGCCCCCCAGTGGCCGTGTGAGGGCAACGGGGGGAAATAAAGGCTACACGGAGATTCTTATCCATAAAGGTCTGCTGGCTGAATAGAATCGCTGGGCTCTTGGCCCTAGATCCCCACCACTCACTTCACCCCACTGTGATGCCCAGTGAGATGGTTTGGGGAAAGCGAAGTCTTTTAGACTCGTCTGAGGGAAGGAACGTGGCTCCTAGCACAGATCCTGAGACCACTTGGAAGGTCAGCTCCCGGAGAGCAGGGCAACATCAGGTTTACAGCTGCACCCTTAGCCCGTGGAACAGTGTCCAGCACAAGATAGATACTCAGGAAACAGGATGAATTAATGCCTGAATCCCCAGCTCCTGTAAGGGTGCTGCAGCAGGCCCCAGATGCAGCTCAGAGCCCCATGGAGAGGTCACCTGAAGGTGAGCAGGAGTCTCGCACACTGAAGCCCAGAGGTGGGGAAGAGCAGCATGAAACCCCAACAGGGGACTTGGCCTGGACGATGCCTGGGGCTTGAGGATGCACAGGTAGAGTCCAGGGGGCTTGATTTGCCCAAACTGGTCACCTTCACACAATTCACCTGCAGCCCACTGGGCTAGACAGAATTTTCCCTTGTAACTTTAGGGGCTGTGCCTCTCTGTGACCCTGTGTCTGCCATTCCTCACCGTGTTACAGGCCCTATACCAGCCCGGATGTCCACCTGGCCTCTAGGGTCCAGTCCCTGCAATCCCAGGTATGACTTCCTCCCAGCCCTCGTGCTGCCTGCCCTCTTACTCAGAGGCATCAAGCGTGAGCCTCTGGGCCAGCAGGCCCTGTACTCCTGTCCTCTGCTTGGCAACGGGGTATCCATGCTGTTGCCAAACATTTCAAGCCTGACACCTCTCCTGAGATGACCCAGAGGCCAGATGTCCTCGAGGATTTCAAGCAGGAGGAGGGGCCTGGAGCGTTGGGAGGTCAGGGCTGTCCTGGAGGAGTGCCTGGTGAACCGGGTAGCAATGGGCACACCAGGGCTCCATCCACAGAGCTGGGCACTGCCACTTGGCCCATTTCTTTTTTTTTTTTTTTTTTTTTTTTTTTTTTTTTGCTGTACGCGGGCCTCTCACTGCTGTGGCCTCTCCCGCTGCGGAGCACAGGCTCCGGACACACAGGCTCCGTGGCCATGGCTCGCGGGCCCAGCCGCTCCGCGGCACGTGGGATCTTCCGGGATCGGGGCACGAACCCGTGTCCCCTGCATCGGCAGGCGGACTCTCAACCACTGCGCCACCAGGGAAGCCCTTGGCCCATTTCTTTAGCCCTATGACAAAGGAGCTGCTGGGGCCTGAGAGTCTGTTGCTGGGGCCTGTCCCTCCAATTGAGAGTACTGTATTATTCTAGGTAGAAGTCCTTTATCAGATATGGGGTTTGCAAGTATTTTCTTAGTCAGTAGCTTTTCTCTTCATCCTTTTAACAGGGTCTTTGTTGGAGCAAAAGCTTATCATTTTGGTTGTCAAATTTGCCCATTTTTTTCTTCATGAATTGTGCTTTCTCATGTCTAAGAACACTCTTCACCAAGCTCTAGGTCCTGAAGGTTTTCTCCTATAATCCACTTTAATTTTTGTATAGGTCTGAAGTGTAGGTTGGGGTTCCTTTTTGGGGCCTTTGGATGGATATCCAATCACTCCAGCACAATTTACTAAAGACTATCCTTCCTCCATTGAGCTCATTTTGCACCTTTGCCACAAATTAGTGAGCCATACCTATGTGGGGCTACTTCTGAGTTCTCTGTATTCTTCCATTGGTCTATGTGCCTACTTTTCCACCAATACCACCATCTTGATTACTGTAGCTGTCTTGAAACGGGTAGATTGATTCCTCCTGCTTTATTCTTCTAGTTAAAAATTGTTTAAGCTGTTCAAGTTCTTGTAACTTTCCTGATACATTTTAGAATAATCTTGTCTATATATAAAAATCTTGAGATTTTGATATGAATTGCATTAAACCTGTGTATCAATTCCCAGTAAAACCACCTGAGCTTGGAGATTTCTTTTTCAGGGGTTTAAAAATTATGAATTCAATATCCTTAATAGTTACAGAGCTATGCAAATTATCTTTTTCATTTGGGGTGAGTTATGGCAGTCTGCACTTTTCAAGGAATTGGTCCATTTCATCAACTTGTCAAAATTTGGGTAGTTATTTACAGTACCCCTTTATTGTCCTTTTGATGTCCATGGGGTCTATAGTGATAGCCTTATTTCATTCCTAATATGCCTAATGTGTGTCTCCTCTTTTTTTTTTAAATTTATTTTTGGCTGCATTGGGTCTTCGTTGCTACGCGTGGGCTTTCTCTAGTTGTGGTGAGCGGGGGCTACTCTTCATTGCTGTGCACAGGCTTCTCATTGCGGTGGTTTCTCTTGTTGCAGAGCACGGGCTCTAGGCGTGCGGGCTTCAGTAGTTGCGGTACGTGGGCTCAGTAGTTGTGGCTTGCGGGCGCTAGAGCACGGGCTCAGTAGTTGTGGCGCACGGGCTTAGTTGCTCCGTAGCATGTGGGATCTTCCCGGACCAGGGATTGAACCCATGTCCCCTGCATTGGCAGGAGGATTCTTAACCACTGCACCACCAGGGAAGTCCCTGTCTCCTCTTTCTTTGTCAGTCTTTATTTCTTGTTAGTCAATTACTGATTTCTGCAATGTTTACCAGTTTCTTTGCTCACCACTTCTTCCTGCATCCTGTGGCAGGCACTGCTGGCTGCCTTCCCGGTACTCTTTCTACCCTTCTTCCTTTCTCATGGAACCTCAATTTCAATCATGGTGGCAATGTGCCCAGCTCAAAATACCCTTACTCCCCACATGTCTGCAGTTAGGGTTGGATCTGACACAGTAATGGCTGATCAGATGTGAAGGAAATCATGGGGGATGGGGCTTGAAGCCATTGTTTCTTCAGCTGGCTTGCCCTTTGCCCTTCGCCCTCCTGCCTGTAGCTCGAACCTGGGAGGTCGGGGGTGGGGGCCAGCGGGGGGAAGGCTCCCAAGAGAGCTAAGGACGGCAGCTGAGGACACGGAAGGGACTCACGTCCTTGGTGGTCTCAAGGAGTCACTGTACCACCTTAGACATAACACAAGAAAAAACCCCTCCTCGTTTAAAATCCTGTAGGTGAGCATCTGCCAAATGTCGTCCTGATTCCCATATCCTTCTCCCTGCCCCCACCCTGCTCCTCCTGCTATGGAGCATCCTTTAGTAGTTCTTTCAGCAAAGATCAGTGCAGAGTAAACACTTAGTATCATAAGCCTGAAAATGTCTATCTTGCCCTTATTATTTATTATTGAGCAGACTGACATTTATGTTTCCTCAGCACTTAGGAAAAATTTGTCTTCTACTATCTACCATTGATTGATGAAAAGTGGAACTCATTCATTAGTAGGCAATCTTTCCGTTGTTGTTTTTTTTCTTTTCCTCCTGTAGCTTGTTGGATTTTCCTCTTTCCCCTCAATGTCCTAATCTTAACCATTGTAGTGAAACTGCAGAGGTGGCCATTAAAAAAATTCCACTTCATACTTATCGAGTAATTTAGGTTGTGAATTCTGGAAATTTCTTTTAAAAGTGTGTGAAATACAGTATATACAACCCAAAAAATGTATAAAATGAATAGATAAATAAAATGAATTCCCACCACTTAAGCCAAGAAAAAGAACATTATCAACACCTCAAAAGGCCCCTTCCCAGAGCTAACCACAAGCCTGATGATGAGGATCATTGCCTTGCTCTTCTGTGCCGACTTTACCACCCATGTGTGTATCCTTGGAGACTATATTGTTCTACTCTGCCTGTGTTGGAACATCACACAAACGTCTCATACTTCTTTTCTTCCGTGACCTGCTTCTTTTTTTAAAAAAAAATTATTTATTTTTGGCTGCTGGGTCTTCGTTGCTGCGTGCGGGCTTTCTCTAGTTGTGGTGAGCGGGGGCTACTCTTCGTTGTGGTGCGCAGGCATCTCGCTGCGGTAGCTTCTCTTGTTGTGGAGCGTGGGCTCTAGGTGCGTGGGCTTCAGTAGTTGTACGTGGGCTCAGCAGTTGTGGCTCGCGGGCTCTAGAGCGCAGGCTCGGTAGTTGTGGCGCACAGGCTTAGTTGCTCCGTGGCATGTGGTATCTTCTGGGACCAGGGTTCAAACCCGTGTCCCATGCATTGGCAGGTGGATTCTTAACCACTGTGCCACCAGGGAAGTCTGACTTGCTTCTTTTGAGATGTATTCACAATCTTACACGGGGCTATAGCTCATTTCCTTGCTATAGAGTATTCCACTGTCAAAACAGTAACTCATTGTGTTTTACTGTGTGTATGTATGCTATTATGAACATTGCTTCTATTAGGGTTCCTGTCCCTGTCTCCTGGTACTCCTGTGCAACAGTGCTCTAGGACACTAATAGTGGAATTGCTGGTCACTGGCTGTGCACCAGTTCAACTTTTTCAAAAGTGGTCTTACCAACCAGCATTCCCACATGTGGCAGGTGGGAGGCCCGCTGCTCCACAGCACACCAGGGTAGCTAGTAACCCTTCTGTCTGAAAGTCTCCCTTGTCTGGCATCATCCCAGCTACCTGAGCTTCCTTCTGTTGATTTTGAGCATGACAGAGCTTTTCTAATCCCTTTCAATCTGTTTGAAAGACTGTGTTTAGGTTTCTTTTTTTAAATGACATCAGACCGAGTTTTTTTAAAAAAGCGGACAGGTACTTTAATAGTAATTAATGACATATTTGGATTTATCTGTCCCACCTTTTTCTCTCTTTGCCTTCTTTTGGATAATTTATTTTTCTCAGTCCATTTTTTTTTTCTTAATTTCTTTGGAAGAGGTACTAGGGACTTCCCTGGCGGTCCAGAGGTTAATACTCTGCGCTCCCAATGCAGGGGGCAGGGGTTTGATCCCTGGTCAGGGAACTAAGATCCCGCATGCTGCATGGTGAAGCAAAAAAAAAAAAAAAAAAAAAAAAAAAGAAGGGGTACATTCTATCACTCTATTTCTATTTTTAGCGTTATCCTAGAAATGTCAGCCTGTCTGTACACCAGAGTCTTTGCTCTCTTCCTGAGTGAGCTTGGTAGATGGCTGTAATTCCACTCACCTCTCACCTCAGGACTTACTATTATTGTTGTTATGTACTCTAAGTAGCTCTTGTTTTACTTTTACTTCACAACACGTATTTGTTTTATAAGGTTAATGTCTACTTAAATTTACACTTTCTTTCTCTTCATTCCTTCTTTTTTTTTTTTTTTTTTTCCGTACGCGGGCCTCTCACTGTTGTGGCCTCTCCCGTTGCGGAGCACAGGCTCCGGACGTGCAGGCTCAGCGGCCATGGCTCACGGGCCCAGCCGCTCCGCGGCATATGGGATCCTCCCAGACCGGGGCACGAACCCGTATCCCCTGCATCGGCAGGCGGACTCCCAACCACTGCGCCACCAGGGAGGCCCTCTTCATTCCTTCTTACATCTCAGATCTTCCATCTGGGATTCAGTCTGAAGACATTCATTCAAAAAAGACATTCAGTCTTTTTTTTTTTTTTTTAAGGAGAATGCTTATTTCTTTTTTTAAAAAACAGCTTTATTGAGTATAATATATACCTCATACAATTCACCCATTTAAATGTACAATTCAATGGCTTTTAGCATATTCACAGACTTGTACAACCATCACCATAATCCATTTTAGAATATTTTCATTACCTCAAGATATATTTTTTTAAAGAGTCTGCTGGTGACAAAACCTCTGATTTTGTCTAAAAATATTTTGTACTTGTAACATATTTTCTCTGCGTATAGAATTTCAAGTTGACAATTACCTTTTGTCCAGTTAACACTGATGCCAGATGGTACCATTCCAGTTAACACCGGCTGTGTTTGAGACATTTGCTGTGGGCTTGCTCTTTGAAAGAAAATATACTCTTCTCTAATTTTAAGATTGTTTCTTGGTCTTTTTGTTCTGACAATTTATTACAATGTGTCCAGGTATGTACTGGTTTTAAAATACGTCCACAAATTCTTAGACTCCACCTCGAGGTGGAACCTAATTCTTCTCCCTTTGAGTGTGGGCTGGACGCAGTGACTTGCTTGTAACAAATAGACTGTGGCAGAATATCACTTCCAAGACTTGGTCATAAAAGACCCTAAAGCTTCCTCCTGCTTCCTCTCTGGGATCGCTCACTCTGGGGAAAGCCAGCTGCTACCACATGTGAACACTCATGCAAGCCTTATGGAGAGGTGCACGCGGCAAGAACTGTGTGTGTGTAATGCTTCTCTAAGCATTCCTGTGAGCCCTGGGAGTGGAAACGGTCCTGAAGCAGATCCTCCAGCCCCAGTCGAGCCTTGCGATGCTGCTGCCCTGGAGGACATCTTGACGGCTACTTCAAAGAGACCTCAAGCTAGAACTACTCTGCTAAGCCACTCCTGAATTTCTGATCCACAGAAACTGTCAGATAATAACGATTTGTAGTTTTAAGCCACAGAGATTTGGGGTAATTTGTATGCAGCAATTTATAATTAATACGAAGTGTGAAAAAAACTTGAGGCAAACTTGCTTATTGAGCTGTAATGAACATACAAAAAGTGCACAAAACATATATGTAAAGCTTAATGAATATTCGTAAAGTGAACATACCTAACGAATCACCACCCATAACGAGACAGAACATTTGACTGCAGATGTCTTTTGGTTGCCCAGCTTGAGAACTGTTGACCTCAAATCTGTGGACTGGTGGTTTTGAAAAGTTCAGTCATTTAAAAAAAAAAAATTACCTTTGCCCCATTTTTGCCTTTTTTTCCCCCTGGAACTCTAACCACAAGTTGGATCTTCTCACTCTATCCTTCATATCTCTTAGCCTCTTGTTTTACATTACTGACCTGTTTATCACACTGGCTGCATTCTGGATAACCTCTTCAGATCTAGCTTCCTATTCACAAATTGGCTCTAATTCACAGATACAAGGTTTTAAATTGCCATAATAATTTTTACTTCTAGAGCATCACTTTGGTTCTTCTGCAAATCTATTCTGGTTTTCAAGCTTCTCTTTTAGTTCTTAAATCATTTTTAAACATTGAAATTATCTGACTGATAATTCTAATGTCTGAAGTCTTTGCAACTCTCATGCTACCATGTTCTTTCTGATGTCCTTTGCTCTGAGTGCTTTGTTGCCTAGTATATCTGGTGAACTTTTCTGTAAGTTATTCCTCTTTCTTGGAACTTTATTGGTGGGGATTCTTTGAGGACTAAGATGAATAAATATTCATTCAGGTCGGATCTGCATTTCCTTCTATCAAGTGTCTGAGACCACCACATTCTGGGACCACTGTAAATCTTGCCCTGAGGTTTCTCGTGTGCAAACCCACATGAGGGAGGGCTGCCTCAGTTCTCAAGGGAGACTTTATTCTACTCCAGTAATTCGCAGGGTTCAAGTTCCCCTTGGGATGCCAAGAGTACAGACTGATTATTAGTTCACAGAGGGTGCTGCCCTTTGGGGCCCGGGCCCCACCAGGCACTGAGGGCCTCCAAAACCAAGGTTCGATTTCACCTGGCTTGTCAAATACCTTCAGGGCAAAGGTCAGGCTTCAGCATTCTGCCGCTTCTCTTACCTTTTGGCCTGAGTATTCCTTCCTTTCTTGCCAGATCATTGATGCATTTAAAAAGCATTTGTCAATATTTATTTACCTAGTATTTTTAGCTGTTTTCCAAGGGAAGATCAGTTCAGGCAACCATCCTACCAAGATGCCAGAAACAGAAGTGACTGCTACTCCTTCTTCAAGTACCTTTTTACTCGTTTTCTTTTCCCGAACGAATTCCTATCAGCTAAAGGACAGCTACCAGTACGTCAGGGTTCTCAACCTATCCCCCCTCTCTCCTTCTTTCTCTCTCTCTGCCACCTTTTGGATCTCCAACTTTATTTCCAATTTATTAATCCCTTCTTTGACTATAAGTTATCATTTAGCTCCTCCAGTGAGTTTCTTATTTTAATAAACATTCTTGGGCTTCCCGGTGGCTCAGCAGTTAAGAATCCACCTGCTAATACAGGGGACACGGGTTCGAGCCCTGGTCCGGGAAGATGCCACAAGCCGCGGAGCAACTAAGCCCGTGCACCACAACTACTGAGCCTGCGCTATAGAGCCCACAAGCCACAACTACTGAGCCCGCATGCCACAACTACTGAAGCCCAAGCACTCTAGGGCCTGTGCTTTGCAACACGAGAAGCCACCACAATGAGAAGCACGTGCACCGCAACGAAGAGTAGCCCCCGCTCTCCGCAACGAGAGAAAGCCCGCACGCAGCAATGAAGACCCAACACAGCCAAAAATAAATAAATAAATAAATTTTAAAAATAAATAAATATTCTTTATTTCCAAGACTTCTAATCAGTTGTTTCTTATACCAAATCCCTGTTCTTGAGTTGTGTGTGGGAGGGGGGTGAGTCCCTCTTTGATCTCACTGGTGATAAAACAAATGCTCATTTTAAAGCCTGTTAGGATATTATCGTTTTACTTTCTTCAAGTAGAAATTCTCCCACTTGTTGGGCTGCTGGCCATTCTTTACGGCACTGGATTTTCTCATGCATTTTATAATTTTTGAGTGTCCCTCATGGGTGATAGTTTTTGCTTTTCTCTCTCCCTGCAGGGCCGTTGTTCTATAGGGCACACAGGGTTGTAAATGCAGAAGCAAATCTTTCATTAACTCTCTGGGCTCTCATACAGTGGGGATATCCTTACTCTGGTGCTGAGTGGGAGCCTAGTTGCCAGTCACAGGTGTCTGAGTCCTACACTGCCACAGACAAACATCCTGCTTCCAACTGCAATCCCAGGAGGTGGGGGCATCTTTTCACCCTTTATTCCCAGGAAGGGAAGCCCAGCTCTAGACCCTGGCTATGCAGAGGGAGCCTGGCTCCAGTCCTGACACCAGTGGGGCATGTCTGATCCCTGTCCCTTGTGGGAATCAGTCCTGGCCTTGTCTCACTGCTCACCGCAGCAGTCAGCCACCTACCACTTCAGCCCTTACTCATAGCTGCCAGTTTCTGCTCCCTTCCCAAGAACTATCTTCTTAGAGGAGTTGCATAATTTTAAGTTAAACTGTTTACTTTATTGTATGAGTGACAGTCTGTGTGCACACACTCCCTCCACCTCTACCGCCTGAGTCCTCAGCACCGTCCACCAGAGCTGGGCCATTGTGTTACTAGAAGCTGGCACGGAGGGAGGAACACACCGGGATGACTCAGGGCAGGGGTGGGAGGCTCAAGGGGAAACCATGAAGGAAACTTAAGAGTGTGATCATTCTGGAGGAGATGAAACTCTAAATGGTCACAGGTACCTGGAGTCAGACTTGTGGCCAGCCAGTCACTGTGGAGAGCCAGCTCCATGGAGGAGGCTCACGGTCCTGAAGCCAGGACCTTGGGGATCCAGGGTCCAAGACCACCCCCGAAACCCAGGCTACAATACCCCAGTCTTTAGCAGAATGGGCCACCCTCCCCCCTACGGGCGCCCTGTGCCAGGGAAGCCAGCGTCTAGCTCTGGCCGGTGAAGTGGGGAGACGGGCTGCTGGGGCTGTGGGTGGAATGTGAATGAGCAGTGCCAGGGGCCCCGAAACTGTAGTGGCCCAGAGTCAAGGCTTTGCCAAGGCACAGCTCACCCCCTTCATGGGCCCAGTCGTTTCCTTCTCACTGCGAGGGGGTCCACAGAGGACCAGAGTGGGAGCCTCTCCAAGGTATCCCACAAACTACTGTAAGGCCTACCTCTGTCATCCAAGGATTTTGAGATGATCACCGCTGACCCAGGACTGGACCAGAACCCGACCCAGAAGGTCAGGCCTGGGCCTTCCCCACCCCTCCAGCCTCAACATGTTCAGCCCAACACAGGGCTTACTCATATTAAACATCACCTCTGCAGCTGCCCTGTCTTGGGGCCCAAACCCAGAGTATCCCAAATATTCAGGAGGTTTCTGCCATACACAGGGGTCTGCTTGTTTCTATTTCCAGACATTAAAAAAATTCAAAATAACATATATACGTAGAGATACAGCAAGCCCACAGAGCTTTTGCTGGCTCTGCCCCAACTCAGCACGCTGGGGACCACTCAGGAGACAAGGAGCCGACCTCACAGCATGGGGAGGGGTGGGGTTCAGACTGCTAGGCAGGGAGTCACTGTTCTGAGGCCAAACTGGAGGTGATGGCAAGCCCAGCCCCTACCCTTGCCCAAGACCATCCTCCTATAGGACAGGCCTGAAAGGCGGGCGGCGAGGGGATAGGGCGTGCCTCAGTCGGAGTCACCAGCCTCTTGTTCGGTGGTGGTGGCCGCCACTGCAGAGGCCAGGTTGTCCTCCTGGCCCTTCAGCCTCTCACCTGGAAGGGCGGCAGATAGGAGGAGTGGAGAGGGGCCGTGTGCTTGCGCCACCACCCAGAGGGCAGGGAACCCTGCCTTACCAGGCCCCGCACTTACGGATCAGCTCGGCGATGGCCCTCTGGGTCCGCTTTTCTAGCTTCTCCAGCTTCTTGGCTACATCTCTCTTGAGGTCCCTGGAGCAGGGAGGTGGGAGGAAGCCGGAGGCTGAAGGCTGGCCTGGTGTAGCCTTGGGGCCTTCCCCTCCCACAGCCCCTCCGGCATCAGGAATCACACTCGGGTGCCTGAGGCCAGGATGCTCCTCCCGCTCTCTTTCTGTGTCCTCCAAACCCAGCACCAGCCATCCTTGCCAGTCCCAGTGAGGCAGGGACTAGCACCGCAGACCCACCCAACACAGGGGACCGAGTCAAGGTGTACAAGGTAGATGGTCCTTAGGGTCCTCTCTTTGTCTGTTCCCCTTGGTCTCCATCAGTGAGTGACTTGCCCCGGCCCGCTGGGGGTCCTGCTCCTCCTTCGACCACACGTTCACCCTCACCACCAGGAGCTTCCAGAAGTGCACACACAGCCTATTCCCCCCGGCTCTGGGTTTCCAAGGACACGCGCCCCATGCTTCTGTTTCATCAAATTAGAACACCTTCAGCTAGTGCCGTACTTGACACAGAACTGCAAGTGAGAGGGAAATGGCTGGTACCTCTGGCCCAAGGTAAAGCGAACACACGGCCCTCTCTCACCCTCTTTCTCTGCCCAGTCAAAGGCGCACCAGGAAGGATGAGCATCCCCATTGCACTGCAGAGGGAGCTGAGGCCAAAGGGAAACAGGCTAGCTGGTGGCGGAACTGGGGCAGAAACCTTCATCTGCCCTTCCCACCGTCTTGCCTCTACCCTACGGCTCCCTGAGGGCAACGGTCAGCCTTGTTCAAATGGAGCTCTCTGAGGTGGGGCGGGCCCTCACCCTTTCAGAAGGGACTTTTGGAGGGGACTGCTGAGCCCCCTCTGCCCGAGCCCCTCCCCACCCTTAGGTGTCACTCCCCGTAATGTCCCTCTCATCCTCCACTTACGTCCTTCTCGGCACTCACTTCAGACATTAATAATCTCCTGTAGCTGTAAGTCTACACTGCCTGCCTCCCGTTGCAAGGCTGGGAAAGGCCCAGCCGGAGCCCATGCCTAGTACCAAGAGTGTCCCAGTCAGTCTGCACTGGTCCTACATGGGCAACACTCACCAATCAGGCTTCCGGGGTGCGAGGTTGGCCAGGTCCTGGGGAGGGAGGAGACACATGTCAGGGCTGGAAGGGCTTAGCCCCAAGGGAAGTAGAAGACAGGGGACAGAGGTAGGAAAAGGGGAGAAAAGGGAGGAGGAAGGGGGGGGCTGAGGGGAAACAGGGAGGTAGAAAGGGAATAAAGAAGTGACGAGAAGGAAGGATGTGTGAAGAGAGCAGGTGGGAAGGAGAAAAGGACCCACAGAAGGAGCAAGGGAGGACGGGGACACGCCCAGGCACTCACCACTTCCTCAATGATGGGCTCTGGCTTGGCGGCTTCCAGCTGCTCCTTCACCTTCTCTTCCACTAGAGGGCGCAAGACAACAACGGAGGCAGGTCGGCAAGGAGCCACCACTCTCCCAGATACGGCAAACTGCAGCTGCAGGTCCCTGGGAGAGTCTGGGCTTTCTTGCCCTGCCTCTCCCCTTGGCCCCTAACTACCTAGAGGTGAAGATCCTGCAAAGGCAGCTCTGGAGGAAGGGCTTGGGTTTCTCAGGATGAAGCCAATCCGGGGATGAAGGAGGGCCAGCAGGCTAGAGTAGACGGAGCCCAGACCTCTAGCCAGGAAGCATGGGTGCTTCTCTTAGTCCCAGGATCCCCAGGTGGGAAATGAGACAGTTGCCTGGATATATCCAAAGTATGGTTTTGGGAAGGGCCTTGAGGACTGGCTTTTCCCATACCCTCCTGGGGCTCCTGGGCTCTGAGGACGTGCCCTGGGAATGGCCAGGGCACAGGTGGCGTTTCTTCCCGTCCCACTCTTAGATCTATGCTCCCAAGACCAGGGGGGCAGCCACCTTGAGGAGTCCTGCCCACGTGTACCTCCCGGCTCCACCCAGCTGCCAACAGGACAACGGGCCTCTGGGTGGCCTGACCCGGAGGGCCCTGACCCTGTGGGGACAGATGTCAAGAACAACAAATTTGGGCTCCACGGGCTTCCTCTAACCCCCCCTCACCATTGTCCCGGGCCTCCTCATGGCCCCTCTGCCCGGCCTCACCTCCCTCCAGCCACAAGTGCTGACCCTGAGACATGGGACCAGTTCCCCGTCCCTGTCCTGCCTTTACTCTCCCCACCATGCCACTGCCTCACCATGGCAAGGCCCAGACCATGAAGCAGATCACCTGGGAAGTGTGTGAATCTCAGGGGCGAAGGGGATGGGGAGGCAGACTGGAGTGTGGCTGAATGGGCAACACTTTACTCTTTTATAAGATAAATGTATCTATTAGTTTATTACTCATATAATTAAAAATTGATAAAAACAAAGAATAAAAAACATGGCCAGGGCCAGGGATCTGCATGATAAGAAGCACCCCAGCATCTCCAGCGTGGATGGCTCTGGACAGGCTGCAGCTGGCCAGATGCTCTGGCTGCTGTGCTGCTCCCCACACCGTGGTGTGACTGGGCAGCCTCTGGGCCAGGCCCTTCATCCCACCAGTGAGAACACCTCTGCCCATCCTTTGTGCTCTGGCACTGCCACGCCCCAAGCCGGGCGGGTGTCTGCCTGCCCACTACTCTCCAAGGACCTGGATGGTCAGCCCATCTTCAGCGTCTCTCACTCTGACCCTCCAAGGGCCCACAGCACCCATCACCCTGCCCCTGCTGTCCAAGGGCCCCAGGGCCACTTCCACTTCTCAGCCCGGAGAGTCCTCTGAGGGGATGTGGCCACTTCCCTCACAGGTCCCTGGAGAGCCTCCAAGGCAGGGCGTGAGCAGGGCAGAGCAGGCACAACAGGCCACTTCAGTGCCCAGACTGCTTCTAGTTGTGCATCTGCCACGAGATGGTGATGGAGGGTCCTGGAGGCCCAACTTCCAGCCCTGGCACTGTCAGTTATTCTCCAAGAGAGGGTGACACCTGCCAAGGTGGAGGCAACCAACAGTGCCATGGAGCAGAGGTGGAGATGCAGCCCACCTACCTGCGATTGGCTTGGCCTGGGGCACCCTTCTCTTCTTCAGGTCCTCATCCTCTGGGACATAGTTCCGCAGCCTGAGTTCCCTAAAGGGCAGAGAGAACAAGCAGAGAGGAAGTAAGGTATAACACAGTCTCATTCACCTTACACACTTGCAGGTTGGCATGTGATGAAGCCATAGGAGCTGGCTACTTCCTGACTTTCCTCTGGTCTCTCTGGAGATGACCTGGTGAAGGGGGACAGCACAGGAACAGAAGCTTCATTGTGAGAGGCTCCCTTCTCTGAGCCTCAGCCTCCTCATCTTCCAGTTAGCAGCTGGGCTGGGTGCTCTCCCAAAGCCCCACCTGCACCGTAGGTTCTCATCAAGAGCTGGGGTCAGGGGTGCACAGAGAGCACTCACTGGATGTCTCTCCAGCATTATCTCCATTTGGCAGTCACGGGAACCGGGGGTCAGAGAGACTGCACCATTTTTATAGGGTCATACAGCAGTGGTCGCAGCATCTGAGACAAGGCAAGCTGTGACTCCAAGCCAGGGCCAGAGCTACTCCTAAAAGAGGAAGCCAGTGGTCACCCACTGGTTCCCCAAGCCCCGCCTGCTCCTCAGAGCCTTCGTGCCCTGGAGCCTCAGCTACTGGTGGCAAGGGTCTGGTAGTGGCTAGGAGTGGCCAGCAAGGGCTGAGGGAACAGGCATGACAGTGTGCAAGGCTGGGAAAGCCACAATGCACCTGGACAGCCATGAGAAGTTCACATACCTCGTCCCTGCAAGGGGTTTTTTAAATCTACCAGAGCAGATCCCACGACCTCGTCTTTGAAAGGGGAGCGGCCACAAGGAGTCAGAACGGCACACTGGGATTGACCAGCGACCGTGGTGTTGTTTTCCTCTTATCGCAGTCTCCTTGGGCAGGGCTGGCTGTACCAAGTGCTCACTGGGGGCCTCCCTGGCTCAGCAGCTCATCAAACCCCGACTCCCACACACAGCAGCCTGCCCGCAGGACGGGCCCTTGGCTAACTCCACAGGGTAGCAAAGAGAGAGTTCCTGGGGGCTGCTGCTTAATAAAGGCAAGACAGAGACACTGGGACAGACCATCTAGGCCCTGGGGGAGGCAGAAGTGGCCTCCCCAACTGGTTAGACAGATGGGACTGGGATGTGGGTCCTCTTTCTTCCCCACTACCTCTTCTGAGCCCTCTCAGGACTGCTGGCGCCTCAGAAGTCCTGGGAACATTTTCCCAACAGGAGGCCTCCTGTGGTCTGTCATCTACGGAACCCTCTGTCTGTGCCAGGGAAATGTGTGGCTGATTTCTCCAGCCCCTGGGCAAACAAGCTTTTCCAGAAGTGAGGCAGGAGGTGTCTGTGGCTACACAGTTAGCAAGTGACAGTGGTCTGAACTTGGGGGTTTCCTGACACCAAATCAGTCCCCTATTCACCAGCTTCACCTGCCCCCCTGCCCTCTGCCAGGCCCCCCAGGGCCTGCAGTCCTGGGGCTTGGCTAAACCTGTGTGCCTGGGAGTAGTACCAGCATGGCCTGTGTGGAGGAAGCCTGCTGCCTACTCCCAGGGTCTACCTCCTCTAAGGAGCAGGGACACCACCCTGTCCCCCATCCCCTAATGCCTGGAGGTAAATGCCAAGTCACTAAGGCACTGGGAGAGAAAGTGGGGCATGATCGGTACACTGACTTTCGTTTATAACAGGGTGGGGAGAAAAGCGGAAGAGAAACTGGCTGTGGGAAGAAAACTGTGGGGATTAGTGAGAATAAAAAAAAAACTGTCACTCTCAGAAACTGGCTCCAGGGCCTTGTAAGAGATCAGAGAGAGGAGAGTCTGGTGGCAGCTGTACCCAGAGCTCACAGCAGTAACCACAAGCACCCACACCTCCAGCACCCCCTGCTGCCCAGGCTTCAGAAGACTAGCCGGAATGAGGGAGGACCCAGCAGGAGACAGGGAGGGGCCAGAAGCAACAGGAAAGAGCAGCAGCATCTGGTGGGCTGGCTGCACAGCAACCACCCCCAGCACCCCCGGCAGCCCCGCCGGCCACTGTCCCCTGTTCTCCCCTAGAGCTGAGCACTGGTCAAGCACTCAAGAACATCTGGGTCCCAGTCACTGTGGAACTGCCCCATTCTGGGCTCCGATTTTCACAGCTGTAAACAAGAAGGCTATGCTGTGTGTGTCGAGCTCTGCCAAGCTAGGTTCAAGTCCTTCCCTGGTTCAGTCTGTTGAGAGAGAGTGAAGAGACTGACCCTCACTAATGTCCAAATTAACTGTTCCTCCCACCCCACCCCCATTACCACCAAATGGCAAACGTCTCTGGAGAGGTCATGGGGCACTGGGTTCTGCTCTGGGGCCTGGCCTTTCTAACAAAGGAACAAGGTTTAATTCCCTCCTTCTGCAAACTTAAAAAAATCTGTGTGTTGGTGAATTACCACGGCAACAAGGACCTGAGGGGCTGCAATCACAGAAAGAAGGGAAGTGCAACAAGGTGAGCCTGGCTTTGGGCATTTCTTTCCCCTTAAAGCATTTGTCTTTTTACAAGCAGAAACTGAAAAGCCGAGAGACCAAGCAGAGCTTCCTGCAATCTCATGAGGCTGAAGAGACAAAAATTTGTGTTCAGTGAGAGGAAGCCTCTTCATCAGTCCTGAAAGGGTAGGTCAGGGTATCCATGCCTGCCAAAAGCTAGAATAAACTCCTTCTGGGGGAAAATAAACTATTCAAAATCCCAAATTACCTCTGGAACTTTTCATATGCAATATCCAGAATTCAATCAAAGTCAAGAGAAAAAAATAAAGATAACAGAAATACACTCACAGGAGATCTAGATATTGGAATATAATATCAGAAATGAAATGTAAGTTAATTGAAATTATTAAAAGTTCAGGAAGGTATACCACAAGATCAAGAATTTTAGCAGAGATATCTGAATTTTGGAAACTGTAACAATCAATCAAATGGAAATTCTACAAGTGAAAATAGAATCAAAATTAATAAGTCTATAAATGGGTTCAACAGCAGTGTGGATACTGCTAAAGAAAGGATTAGTGAACTGTAAGATAAGCCAGAAAATATCCAGGCTGAGGGACAGAAGTAAAAGAGTTGAAAAATACAGAAAATAACTTAAGAAACATATGGAACATGGTGAAAAGATCTAACATACATGTAATTAGAGCCCCAAAAACAATATTTAAAGAGATAATGAGTGAAAATTTTACAGAATTAATTAAAAACATCAAGCCATAGATTAAAGAAACTCTATGAACTCTAAAGAAAAGCGTAACTAGGCAAATCACTGTCAAACTACTTAACACCAAAGACAAATTCTTAAATTAGACAAAGACACCCAAACTTCAAAGGAGAAACTGAAAATGACAGCTGATTTTTTAACAGAAGCCATGAAAATCATATGGCAATGGAGAGATACATGGGAAGGGCCGAAAGTAAATAAAATGTCACACCAGAATGATAAAGCTAGGTTAAACAGCCTTCAAAGAAAGACTTTTCCGGATAAAGAAAAATTGGGAAAATTAGTCATCAGAGGATCTGTTCTTTAAGAAACACTAAAGGGAATGCTTTAGACTGAAGGAAAATGATCTCACATGGAAGCATGGAACTCAGGAAGGAATGAAATGCATTCCTTGAGAAGCATGAAAGAGTAAATATGTGGGTAAATTTAAATGAATATTGACTGTATAAACAGTAATAATGACTTGTGGGATTTCAAATATAGCAACAACGGTACAGAAGACAGGAAGAGAGGTAAATGGCCTTAAAGTGTTCTGAGGTCGTGGCACTGTATGGGAAATGGTAAAATGTGACTTGTTATTAGACTTTGATAAGTTAAGGATGTATGTTGTACCGCTGTGGAAACTACTAAAAGGGAAAAGAGTATATTATTACCAAGATAACAGCAAGGAAATGGAAAGATTCAAAACAAAAAATCCAAAAGAAGACCGGACTTGAGACACAACAGGAAAGCCAAGAAACAAACGGTAAGACAAGAGGGTCACGAGGTGGGCCCAGGCTGCCGTCCTGGGGGCTTCCCCCTGCAGTGACTGGAACTGCCACAGCTCTTGGAGACTGGGTGGGATGTGACTACACTCATCAGGCAGGCACTGGCATCTGGAATTCACCCTGCTGGAGGCCACTAGAGCCAAACGCTGGTTCTGCTATCCCCATTTTAGAACGAGGAAGCTGCTCGGGGGAGAGGGTACAAGAGCCTTGGCCTTCCGACAGTGTGACCTGGGTTCAAATCCAGCTTTGAAGCTTTTGAGACAGGATGGAAAGGGTCATGCTTTCACTGGCTTCCATATGGAAATCAAAGGTATCATTTCTCATGAGGCTGTAGGTGACACAGAATGTGGACATCAACACTGCACAGAGTGGTGTCCTGCAGAGCAAAGGTCAAATCGCCCAGGAGTGCTACCTTCCCACTCCACACTGCTGCCCCAGAAGCCCCTTCCCAAACTCTGAGAGCTCTCTAACTGCTAGGAGGGGAATACGGCAGACTGTCCCAAAATGGGACGGTCAACCCTCCAAAGCCCAGAGAGTAAGTTGAGTGCAGGTGGGAACGAGCAGCCCAGCAGCCCATGGCTGGGCCATGCCCAGCCCGCACGGCCTACCAAGCCTTCTCAAAATACTGCCCAAGCAGATCGAAAGTGGTCCTCGTGTGGCCCACAGGGTGGCAGGGATGCGCCTGTTTCTGTACATGTACATCAAGTGGCAGGGCTGGCCAGGACATACCCCAGCAGTTGAGGCCCAGCCAAAGAACAGCCTACTACCTGCCTCTCCAGTATGTTTGATCTCCATGAACTTGGCATTGTTACTAGTAAGTCCAGGAGCCTGGCTTCTTATCTTACTGCTTATCTCTACAGCCCTTTCTGCTCAGCACTGGGTGTGAAATGGACCTGGACTGAAATCTTCTGGATAAGGCAAGAAGACAGATTCCAACAGCATGGGCTCTTCCTATGCCTGAGGCAATGCCCAAACACTGAGGAAATGTGAGCCGATCCCCAACTCTGCAGGAGCCAAAGGCAGAGATGGTGGAGAGAGCCAGGCCAGAGGAGAACCAGGAGCCTTTCAGACTCCCCCGGTCTAAGGCTGCAAAACAGGAGAGTCCTGTGCTAAGGTGCTCTGGAGGACACAGACATTAAGAGCCCCCTCCTGGAGCTAACCCTCTCCTAGCGGGGAGAGTGCATCATGCAAACCCTGGTTGTGTGCCCTTTGGCCCATATGAACAATAGAACGCCACATGACCAAAGGGACAAGGAAGATGTTTTTCACGCACTTTTGTGTAATGAATGTCAAGATGTACTACTGTCAAATTGACATGAGCGAGGTGAGGAACAGCGATATGGCAGTATAGTGTGCTATCACGTGTGTAAAAATAAGCATGTGTATGTGGGGGGTTGGGGGGATATATATCAGCATATTTGAATATCTGTGCACAGGCCACCTCTGAAAGGAGCCAAGCAGCTGGCCCTCAAGGTGGTCTTGCAACTAGGAGGTTGGGAGTGAAGGAAGATTGTTTTCCCCTGTGTGTCCTTTAACACCTTTTGCATTATGAATCATGAATCCTTTACATACTCAAAAAATAAAAAATATATAAAATACATAAAGACACACCCGGACATTACATGGATCATTATATATAACCACTGAAAATAATGTATGCAAAGGATTGTTCTGAACATATAACAGAAATTTAACAGATAGAAAACAACAACCAAACGTTGACAATGAGGGACTTCCCTGGTGGCACAGCGGTTAAGAATCCACCTGCCAATGCAGGGGACACGGGTATGAGCCCTGGTCTGGGAAGATCCCACATGCCGTGGAGCAACTAAGCCCGTGCGCCACAACTACTAAGCCTGCGCTCTAGAGCCCGTGAGCCACAACTACTGAGCCCATGTGCCACAACTACTGAAGCTCGCACGCCTAGAGCCTGTGCTCCGCAATGAAGAGAAGCCACCGCGATGAGAAGCCCACACACCACAACGAGGAGTAGCCCCGGCTTGCCGCAACTAGAGAAAGCCCGCACGCAGCAACAAAGACCCAATGCAGCCAAAAATAAAATTAATTAATTAATTAATTATTTTAAAAGTTGACAATGATTATCTAAGAATGATTTTTCACTTGGTTATTTTGAATGTGTCAAGCGCTAGTTAAGTCAGGCCCCTGCCCAGCTGGAGCTGCCATTGCATCTGAGCCACATGGTCTGAACCTACTCCCACCCAAGACTCTACAGAGCCCAGCCCAGCTTCTCTAAATTTACAGGCTGAGGGGCTTCCCTGGTGGCACAGTGGTTGGGAATCCGCCTGCCAATGCAGGGGACACGGGTTCAAGCCCTGGTCCCGGAAGATCCCACATGCTGTGGAGCAACTAAGCCCGTGCACCACAACTACTGAGCCTGCACTCTAGAGCCCATGAGCCACAACTACTGAGCCCGTGCGCCTAGAGCCTGTGCTCTGCAACAAGAGAAGCCACCACAATCAGAAGCCCGCGTACCGCAACGAAGAGTAGCCCCCGCTCACCACAATCAGAGAAAAGCCCATACGCCGCAACGAAGACCCAACGCAGCCAAAACCAATAAATAAATAAAAGAAAATAAATTTTAAAGTAAATAAATAAACTTACAGGCTGAGCTTTGCCCCCAATCCACCTGAAAATGCATAGCTGATGGGCACTTAAAGAAGTAGAAACAGCTGATATGCCAAAACTCAAGGACTGAAAAATTATTTATGGCACTCTCAAAGAAATACTAAGCAGCCATTGAGAATTTTATGGAAGCATATTTATCAAAAGATGATCAAGATACGGTATGTGAAAAAGGTTACAAAACAGAAGGATATTCACAGATACAGGCTAATAGGATTTACTAAATTTCCGACAATTGAAAAAATCTTTAAGTACTTTCAATATCAATTTAAATTTAAAAAGAGGAGTGGAGTAAAGGTTTATGGCAGCTAAGCTAAATCCCAAAGGGCCCACAAGATGAGAACTGAAGTGGCCACACTGGCTGTCGGGGCCCAGGCGGTGGCGGGGCCCGGAGCCTGCACAGTTCACTGCTCCCCACTCTCCTGGGGCCCAGTCTATCCCTCAGACCACTCTGGGGGCCGCCCTGGGCTGCAGAATGCCAGCTGCAGGCTGCCCAAGAGAAACACTCTCTCTCCACCGCACAGCTGTCGGCAGCCCTGATGCCCACCCCTCCAGCCCCAGCCAAGAGGAGACACGGGACAAAGGCCACAGCACTAAGAGTGAAGGCGGTGCGACGGAACCAGGCCTGCCTGGCCTGCCGGGGAGCTCGCACGCAGAGGACAGGAAGGGCTCCGTTTCCCCATCCGTGACATGACAGCTGGATGAGCTCAGTGTTCTCCACCCTGCCTGCACACCAGACAGGGATGGGGCAGGGGTCCCAGTGCCGCTCCCCTCCCTCTCAGCTGGGAGATCTTAGATGAGTCACTTCACTTGTGTGAACTGTGGTTTCCTCACCTCACGGTGGACCACAACCTTCCCCCAGAACAGGTTTAATGAGAAAGGCTTTCGAGGCACTGGAGATCACAACATACAAGATGAAGACTGTCTTCCATGTAGAAAGGCCCCAGCCGTGCTCCCACTCTCCCCCTACACGAAGGGAAGCACCCGGCCCGGTCACACATCGAGTCGGCTTCCCACGACACCACATCCCTTATACCAGTTCTCTCTTGGTTCACTCTTCCACATTCCTGCGCCTAGTCCCGAGCAACAGGATCAGGAAACACGGGGCGGCCGCGGGTCTCTGTGCTGCTGCCTTAGCACGAGTCATGGAGCCACAGTCCAGCCCCTCTATCCAGGGCCGGGACATTCCGGCCTGGAGCGGGAGTGAGGTAACTCAGCAAGTGGGGGCAGGGGCCGCTCTGAGCATCACCGTGAGAGCACAGCAATGTCCGCCGGATCAAGCTGATGTCACGGGTCTGCAAGCACGCCCTGGTGCAAAGCCACCATCCTGGGGACCCAACCGGCAGATGAGAGAAGGCCTGGCATTTGCCAGCCTACAGGGCTTGGGCACTGGGACAAGGCTGGGCCGGGCCTCAGCTGGGGTCGGACCTTTCTCCACATGGAGTTGGAGAACCGGTTTTCCATCCCCGAGGAAGGAAGGTTCGTGGCCTAGTTCCTTCTCCGCTACGTGACACTCACCCAGGGTGTCCCTGAATGCTGACGGCTCTGGCTGGGTGCAGACCTCAATCCTAAGCCAAGGGGAGGTGACGGCTGTGGGAGCTGAGGGTTTGGGGCTTGCTTGTTCAAGCACTTAAGACACGCTCCCCCGCTCCATGCCCAACCGAGTGTGCAACGCCGGCCCTCTCCTCCCACCTGGTAGGGTGGCCACGACTGTTGGCCACAAACCCTACCCTAGACATACCTCCACGGCATACACCAGACAACTTGCCATCAGGAGAAAGTGACTGAGGGCTTACAAAAAACAACAGCAATTGACATTAATGCCCCTTTTTGTGGCCAGGTTTCCAGGGCTGCCATATCACCTCTTACCTAGGCAGCAAGCAGGGGGCTGTGTTAGAGATGAGTCATGGGCGCCCCTGCAGTTAACCACGAGGGGAGGTTGGCTGGGAGAGGGCAGATCCAGCCCACAGGAGAAGCTGGGGTCCTTCTGGGGGTGGGAACTCGTCTTTCCTTCCCACAGAACCTGGCCTATGCTAGTCGACCTTCGGGGGACTGACTCCCACTCAATGGGGATTTGGTTGTAGGGGAATGCGGTACGATTTATCCTGAAGAGAGTAATAAAAAAATGTTTAAAGGTATTCTGACCTATAGATTCCATGCAATACCAATCAAAACTCTAGCAAACTTTTTATTTATTTTTATTTTATTCTTTTTTGTATTAGTTTATTTTTAATAAGTAGGCAACAATACAAACACGTACACTTGAATGATGCCTACGTTCTGAAATTTTAAGAGGAACTGACATGAGATAGTCCATCCCTTCCACACTCCTTGAAATATCCATGCACAGGGCCACTAAGGAATGGGTTAGGATGAAGGGAGGGGCACCGTCTCCAGAAAGCCACCCCCCCTTCCTCTCCTGGTTTCCACAACACATCATTGTCCTCCTCTGTCACTCTTTACTCTCAGTCACCTTTAGCAAGCTTTAAAAATAGATATTAACAAGCTGATTCTAAAATTTATAAGGAAAGCCAAAGGAACTAAAACAGCCACGATTCTAAAAAGGTCTCCTTGGACAGATGGGTAGGAGCATGGGCAGAGAGGGAGGTGGGTGATTCTCCAGCAGGGCTGGTGAGGGGTGAGGTCCTGGGGTGCCTGCCTCCAATCCTGCTGGATTTTCTCATTTCCTCAGCCACAACCCCTGGCCCCACACTGTATCTGGTTAGACAACTGAATCTGCAAAATGACTCAAGGCTCCAGCCAGTAATCAAAAACCTAAGAAAAAACCAGAAGAAAACCAAAGGGTCTCTCAGCAGTTACCACAGAATGGGGGAAATTGTGCAGGCACCCACCCCCAAGCCCCCAAGTCTGAAGTCACTTGGCAAAAGAGCAATGACTTGGCCTTCGTCTCTGTCACCAGAGAGGGCCGCATGCTGTGCTGGGGGGGCTAAGGTCCAACAAGACACCAGAGAGCCCAGTGCTAGGGTGACAAGGGTCCCTGCACCACCACTGAGCATCACCAGCCTCTCAGCACAGAGCTGTCACCTTCTGTGATAATAAGGGAGATGGCAAGGACCCTGCAGGGCTGCTGTGAGGAAGGGGTGAACACACTTTGTAAAGTGTTAAGTCACACATGCACAGACACACACGTGCCCCTGTGGACTTGAAAAAGCCCCATCTCGTCTGAGATCAGCTCCTGAATAAGAAGGCAGGAATGAGGGGCCTGCACCTGGGGAAGGTTCCACTCACACTGGTGAAGGAAACAGCAGGCTGTGGCATCAGGAAGGCCTGCTTCCGAGTGCTGGTCCAGCTTCCTCTGGGGAGCACCCCTCCCCACCTGCTGCACCCCCTCAAAGCACAGCCCACCGAGATAAGCTTTCTCAGGGCATCAAGATCTACTCCCCCAAGTGAGCAGGCGCCCAGGCTGCTGGTTCAGACAGAGCTTCACACACCAGGGAGAGTCTGGAGCTGATTCTGCAGGTGCTGTAGAACCATGTCACCCAAAGTGTTTTAGGAGAAGAGTGAGGGGACATAATATGAGGGTCTGGAATAAAAGGCTGGTGGCTAAGAGTCAGAGAGCCAGTGGGGGAAAGGGTGCAGAGAAGGTTCCAACTGTAAGACTGTCCTGTCTGAACAAGGCAGCCATGGGGTGGAGAGGAAGCAACGGGGTAGAGACTGAATGCAGAGTTGGAAGGATGTGGAAGCCAAGAGGTACTGGAGGAGAGCGCAGGGCAGAGAGCTGCGTGTGGGGCATTACCTGTGCTTCTCGCCTTCCTCCTCCCCTTCTCTGAGCTGCTTGGTCTTTGGCTCCCCATCTTCCTTGTCCTGCAAAGGAAGGGAGAAAACCAGCTGCTCAAATGAACACTCCTCCTTCCAGGAGCTAGACAGCCTGGCCAGGACCAGCTTGGCATTCCAGCCTCCAAGCGGGGCACATGCCTGCTGCAACCGACGGGGCACAACGCTGGAGCCACAATTCCCAGTCCTCAGCTCCCTCAGCAGAATTTAAAACCCATGACCCTGGGCTTCCCCAGTGGCGCAGTGGTTGAGAATCTGCCTGCCAATGCAGCGGACAGGGGTTTGAGCCCTGGTCCGGGAAGATCCCACATGCCACGGAGCAACTAAGCCTGTGCGCCACAACTACTGAGCCCACGAGCCACAACTGCTGAAGCCCACGCGCCACAACTACTGAGCCCACGCGCCTAGAGCCCGTGCTCTGCAACAAGAGAAGCCACCGCAATGAGAAGCCCGCACACCACAACGAAGAGTAGCCCCCACTTGCTGCAACTAGAGAAAGCCCAGGCACAGCAACGAAGACCCAATGCAGCCAAAAATAAATAAACTAAATAAATTTAAAAAACAAAACAAAACAAAACAAAACCCATGATCCCAGCCCAGGCCCAGACCAGGGTGGCCCTCAGAGAACACTAGCAGGAAGAGCTGGAAGGTCTTAGGTGGTGAGAGATGATGCTGGTCAGTGCCGCCAAGGGCCCACGCTGACAGGCCACCAGCCACCCTCATGCGTCGGGAGAGATGGGGCAAAGAGCAGTCACCAGCAACCAGAGCAGCACAAAAGCTCAGGTCTCCTGACCGCCACCCCCTGCCTTCCAGGCCAGAGGCCTCTCCAGAAACACCTGTTTGGTTCCCTTTAGGAGTAGCGTAACTCGAATTAGGACCAGGCTTGTAACAGGTTCACTCCTGCAATGTATTCAGGGGGATAGAGGGAAGGGGAATTAGTTTGAAGTTTCCATGGGAAAAATTTCTAAATCTCGTTATCTTCCTCTTCCCCGCTTCCCCACCTCTTTGTAAGTCTAGAGAAGTCATGTTCATCTCAACCCTGACAGAGTATGCTTGCTCTCAGGTGCGCCGAGGGCCCGGCAGAAGGACACCCCCATGCTGCTTCCACCTGCAGCAGGAAACACCTTCCTGGGCTTTCTTCCTTACCATGTGACCACTGCAGTTGGATCAGACCTGCCTGCAGACAAACGAACATGGAGGGCGTGCAATGGGTGTGCTCTCACATGCGCCCACGCCCCCAGTGTCTGTCCTGAGAAGATCTGGGACAGAGCCCTGCCCGGGGTCTCCCTGTGTGCCAGGGCTGGCCCTCCAGAGGGGATCAATGTGCCCCTGATAACTGGCCATGACCTGCCTTTGACTTGCTGGAGCATGTTCCGAGGAGACATTTGGAAGCCCCTGTCATGAGGGACCTGCTGCAATGGAGAAAAGAACATATAAATTATAAGTAAAATAGCTGCTTGTACCACCTCTCCTAGAGATTTGTTTATGGCACTGACAACGGCCTCCTCGAGAGTGGCATTCGCATTATGAGTCACTTCCTGCCAGTGTTCGTCGTGGAGACCCTGGAAACCACCAGACTGCGCCATTCGTTGGCCACACACCTATGGGCAAGGAGACCACCCAAACCAGGCTCGGAGTCCTGGACCAGAGAAAGGTTTCTGTGATGTGAACAGAGCAAGATGTTCCCCTGGGCGGCTCAGTCTCCTGGGGATGAGGCGGCAGGAACGAGTGACAACAGCTACATGAGGGAGGTCAGCACGGGTCTGCGGGGTGGGCAGGGGGCTTCCTACTTTCCTACTAAGGGGTGGGCAGAATTTGGGTGTTACAGGATGCGGAGACAGGAGCAGGAAGGGCACTCCCAGAGGGGAGCAAGCTTGAGCAAAGGCGGGGTGCGGTCTGAAGAACACACAGGTGGTTGGAGCAGCAGTCAGGGCGCAGGTGAATGCAGGTAAGGCTGTCAAGGGGTGGGGCCGATCACAGAGGGCTCTGGCCAGCGTTCTAGGGCAACGGGAGCACAGCTGCTGGAGGAAGGACCAGAGGCCTCTCCCAAGAGCCTGCTGACAGGCTGGGCAGGGAGGCCCTGGGGCAGAAGCATTTGCTTGGTGATGGCCAAAGAGGAAAGGGGAGCAGGCGTACAAACTCTCAACTGAGAAACCAGTTAAGGCTCCCCACGTGGCTCCCAGGCTGCATGCACCCCTCCCTGACAAACGCTAGTGATTACGTTAATTAACGCCAGAAGCCAGGACATTGGAACTAAAAGCTCCTTCCTAATTGCCAGCCAGTGGACTCCCTGATGGCCAGAGGTCCTGCAGCAGGGGAGGAAGGTGGCAGACACCTCCCCTTGGTGAGAAAGGACAGGGGTGGAAGAGCAGCAAAGGCTCAGCTTTCCCCCGAAGTGGGCTGATGCGCAAGCCCACAGGAAGGCTTCTTTCCACGAGGGCCCTGTTAACCTGGGCCAGCTGGAGGCAGAGGTTGGGGACTGTGGAAACAGCCTTTGGGAGCGACTCCTTTGCAAACACCATGCACGTTCACGGCCCCCGAGCAAGGGCAAACTCAGCGGCACAGCTGCCACCACCCTCCTGGGGTCCCGGAGACACTCAAGTGTCTCGGCAAAGGCCAAGTTATTTATTAATAAATGAGAAAACACCCAACGATCTAAATGACATTTTAAAAACATCCCCCGCTGTCTGGTGGGCCGTGCAGACTGCTGAGGTTAAGGAAGACCCCAGCCTGGGATGCTGTGCAAGAGCAGGGGCTCAAGAATGGAACCCATATGTGCGTGGAGCCAGAGCCAGTGAACAAATGAACAGGCCACATAAGTGCAGGGACGAGGCGCGCTCCAGTCGGCCCACGCAAAGGCAACTCAGGTAGCACGGTGAGCGTCTCTGAGCAGGGAAATGGCCTTGGGGCAACCCTGGCCTAGGTCACAAGGCAGGACTTGCACTGCTCGGGATAGTGGTAGGAGGCACTGACCAGTTTCATGGCCCACCCAGCCTGAGAAACTCGAAGGCCCTCAGAACTGGAGGGCTCACAGGACCACCGCCTTCCGAGTCCTCAAATCAACCCATGGGGGAAGCTGGCAAATGACCGCCACGGAAAGGAAAGATTGTCCCAAGGTCACAGAATCTGTCAGTGGTAGCTGGGGTTCTGGATCAAGGTCCTCCTGAGCTCTTGCATTTTTGCCAAGGAGACGGGAGAGGCACGTAGTTTCTAAAACCAGCTCTGAACCCAGTCACCTCTCCCATGCTCCCCTCACAGTTCAGATTTGGCCACGTGCATTCAGACCAGTCACAGCCAGCCTGGGCCTAGGTCTAAGCCCCGGGGGACACCCATGGGAGTGCAGGCAGGGCCCGAGTTACACAGCATCCCAGGGAATCTAGAGACATCTTACCCACCCCCAGACCCTTAAATGGAACTCGCTGCCTAGCCCCGCCTACACACACCCTTCCCCAATCTCCCGCCTTTCTCCCTCCTTCCAGCCCCATGTTCTGTCCCACCCCCATAGGTCCCCACCACAGCCAAGCCCACAGCTATTCCCCCCACCCTTGCCTGCCGCCAGCTACCCCCTACACTCTGGAGACCACAGCAGCCTGCTGCACCCTCCTCCTCCTCTTTCTAATCCATCTCCCCTACATCTCTCTCCACCTTATCCATCCACATGGAAGGAGGGTGTCCTCTGCTCAAAGCTCTCATTGGTCCCCATACCCTCAGGAACAGCATTCTCCTCAAGGTGCAGCCTCCCAAGGCCTCAGCTGTAGCCCATCCATACTGGCCTTGTCCAGAATACCCTGACACCGGACCCTCTGTCCCAAATCCTGATCTGTCCATTCTGACTACCCCGAACAAAGCCCACCCTCTGGCCAGTTCTGGACTCCAGCTCAAAGGCTACCTCCTCAAGGCAACCTTCTGAGGTTCCCAGGCAACAGGTTCTGTCACTCGTCTGGGCCCAAGACACAGGCCTGTCGTCATTCCTACTCATAATCAGACCTCTGTGTCCCTTCCAAGTCCCTCTCAGTGTGGGGACATCTCCTAGAGCTCTTGCAGGTGTAGCCATGAGCCTGGACTACATCACCTTCATTAACTCTGTGCTAACTTAACTACTCTCTCCACCAACTCCAGAAGAGCCAAATTATTAGAACACTGGTGGCTGGAGGGCAGGAAAGCCAAGGCCTGGACTGGGGTCCTCCCCACAGCCCGCTTGCCTGTTACTGGAGGTACCCCACATTTCTGACCCCGGCCCAGGTTTCCACACCTAGGCCCTGCCCCTGCTCTCACCTCCCTCAGAGCCCACAGGAGGAAGGGGCCTCTGAGGCAGGACTTCAGGGGCTCTCAAAAACAGTCCTGCCCCAAACCTGACCGACCTGTTTCATAATGTTTGAAATCCTTTTGCCAGGAACACTTTTACAAATAAAATTAGCATTGTGCAAGATTGGTGTTATTTCTTCTTTAAATATATGACAAGACTTCATCTTGGCCTAAAGTTTTCTTTGTGAGGTTTTAGGTATGGGGCTCATCAGATTTTCTATTTCCTCCTGAGTCAGTCTTATATTGTGTCTTTCAAGGAATATCTATTCATACTGAATTTACCGGCATAAAGTCGCTTATAATATTCCCTTATTATCCTTTTATAAAAAAATTTATTTTATTTATTTATTTATTTTTGGCTGCGTTGGGTCTTCGTTGCCGCACGCGGGCTTTCTCTAGCTGCGGTGAGCAGGGGCTACTCTTCGTTGCAGTGTGCGGACTTCTCATTGTGGTGGCTTCTCTTGTTGTGGAGCACGGGCTCTAGGCACGCAGGCTCAGTAGTTGTGGCACAGGCTTAGTTGCTCCGCCGCATGTGGGATCTTCCCGGACCAGGGCTCGAACCTGTGTCCCCTGCATTGGCAGGTGGATTCTTAACCACTGTGCCACCAGGGAAGCCCCCCTTATTATCCTTTTAATGTCTGTAGGATCCATGGTGATACCCACTGATATTGATAATTTGTGTTTTTTCTCTTTCCTTATTAGACCAGCTGAAGATTTATCAATTTTGGGACATGTCCCGACTTGGTGGTTTTTTTTGTTTTTGTTTTTTAAATTTTTTGGCCACGCCACGCGGCATGCAGGATCTTAGTTCCCCGACCAGGGATCGAATCCATGCCCCCAGCAGTGGAAGTGCGGAGTCTTAACCACTGAAAGTCCCGAGACTTGGTGTTTTAACTCCGTGTTTGCTCCTCAGTCCCCTCTCAGAAGGAGCCCTCACTAGCTGAATGCACCTGCCTCTGGATGGTATACAAAATGGGGGGCGGGGAGATCAATCCATACTTGCTGCCTGAATGTAGGGCGACTACCAGAAGTAGCTCAATTAACCACCAGAAATGTAGAAAAGCAGGGGGAGAAGGGAGGCTGCTGCACCTCCTCCTGCTGACCTCCACACCCAGGCAAAGACAAGGGTCCCTCTTCCCTTGTACCCCCGGACCCCTTTGTGTGCTGGGCCTGCCTTAGGCACAAGGATAAAGGAAATAAGAACCCTGCCCACAAGGAGCTCAAGGAGCAGGTTTAGACAATGGTAACTGTGCCAAGAGTGGGGAGGAAAGCTTCATTCAATGTTTTGTGTACTTGGAGAATCGGCAAGGAATAGGTGTTGTCAGGGAAGGAGGTTACCCTTCAACTCAGCCCTAAATGTCGAATGGGGACTTGCCAAGTGGCTAAAGAAGGCAGAACGTTCCTGGGAATGGTAATTGCCTGGCAGACATGAGAGCAGAGCAAGGGCACTGATAAGACCTGCAGGGCAGACCCAGGTGGCTGGCCCACCCAAGACCGAGGGGGTCAGGAGTGGAGGGGGGCTGACAGGGTCTTCCTCCAGTGCTCTGGGTGGGCCGAGGCTGATGCTCGGAAAAGCACTTTGGCAGCCTGGAGAGTGAGTGGTGGGAGGAGACGGAGACTAGAAACTAGGTGAGATGCTCCACTCCCAGCCTGGACCTGTCCCTACCTGTTCTTTGTGAGTATGCGCTGGGGAGGGTGGTTAAGAGTAGCTGAGGGCCGGGTGGGTGCCATCAGGGGCAGATGTGCTGAGGCAGGGGCGCTTGCTCTGAGGGGACAAGGAACAAGCCCCTCCCTCATCTGAGGAGGAGCTGCTGCCTGGGGCTCTCCCTTCCAGAAGAAAAAGAGGGAGGCAGGAAAGGGTTAACAGAGGGACACTTCAACTTCTGGTCTAGGTTCCTCCCACCGTGAGACCATTACTGAAGCAGCTGGAGAGCCAACAGAAACTCACAGGTACAAAAACACTTTCCAGTGCCCAGGCAAACATGCCTCATTAGCTCTGAGTATGCCTGGGGTACTGTCCATGGAAACAGCCCTTCTGTTCAACAATCAAGAGAACAGGCTCCAAACCCTCGTTTCCGAAGAAGAGGGGAAACTGGCCCCGGTTTGAGCCTTTCCAGTTCCAACTTGGCCCAGGGTGGGGAAAAGTCAAAGAGACATGGGCACAGATGCCAGGAAGAGGGGAGCAGGAAGGCACTGACAATGCTGAGGGCAAACCTGGCAGGTTTCACAGTATCACCCTGCTGCCCATCCTCAGAGCCAGGGCAGCCCCATGTGGGGCAAAGGGACTTCCTGTCGGGTGCAGCTGCAGCCGGAGCTGTGCTCCAAGGGCACTTAGGGGGCAGGGCAGTCAGCCAGAGTCTGACTCACCCTGAAGATGCAATGATAAGCCCTGGGCCGAACACCACCACGCCTGGGCACAGAAACCGCATGGCTCTCTACTGCCCAGAGACCAGGGAAGGGGGTGGGGAGGGGAGGTTCCAACAGGCAGCTTGGGCGGCAGGGCCCCTGACTCTGGGCCCTGGCACTCAGTCTGCTGCTAGGATGACCTGGCCAGTGTACCCACTGCCTGCTCAGTAGGCGGAGAGATCCTTGAAGGCAGATGCTTGTCTTACCCACCTGTACCCGTGGGCCTGACACCGCCTACAGCAGGCACAGCACAGTGGTTGAGCTCATGGGCTCTGGGTGGGAACGTGTCTGGCAAGCCCGGCTCAATTTCACCTTGCTGTGTGACCCTGGGCAAGCCATGCAACCTGTCTGGCCTGGGTGTCCCCATGTATGAAAACCAGGACTATCATACCAACATCATGGCAATATTACAAGAAAGAAGTGACCAGGGAGGAAGGAGGAAGGCCTGCGGCTTGGGTAACAGGACAGCAGACCCTGAGGGGCAGGGAGAATTGGGCCAGGGCAAGAAGGGAAGGGCCGCAGAGAAGCCACGAGGCCACAGGCCCAGACTGCTGGCACCTGCAGAGGTCACGGTAAGTTTTCACTTTCATTGTTTTCACCAGGCTTTCTCTGCAATCCCGAGATGGGCAGTATGATAACATCTGCTCCAGGAAGACCATGTCAGAAGACATGTCAGACAATCTGTACAGGGGGAGCAGGTCTTCTGATTCCCCGTTCAGTGCTTCACCAAGGATCAGAGAGTTCAGAAGGGGAGGGTGGGCCCAGAGCTGAGAGCCACTGCTCTCCTGTGGGTGTGGACATTCCCTAAAGGCTTGTGAACGGAGAGAACAAAGCGAGTTGAGGGCTGGGAGAACAGAAAGGGAGCGGGAGATAAGGACTGCAGATAAGAGCCGGAACTAGGTCAGTGGCAATGGGATAGAACAAGGGGGTGCCTGAATGCCGTGAGGGGACAGGGAGAAGTCAGGGACGACTGAGGTCCTGACCGGGACTCGCTGGGAGAATGAAGGCGCCTTTAACAAAAAAGGTGGCAGTGCTTAGGCGACAAAGAGAGAGTGTGCGGCAGCTTCCAGGATGACCAGGGTTGAGGCCTAATGCCTAGGGTCTGGCGATGGCCGGTGCGGACCATGGCTGAAGTTCCAGTGCCTGTCAAGGTGTCCTCAGCAGCAGAAAATGGGCCCACTCCTCAGCAGAGGCAGGGCTGGCCCCACCACTGATACCCCATCCCGAGGCCCAGGCAACGGCATGCAGGTCAACACATGGCCTCGCCCCAGATGACTGCTGACGTCCTGCGTGTGGCAGACTAGTGTGGGGAGGTGGCCCCAAGCCAAGTCGGGTCCTATTCTTGCCACAAGTGCAACTGGGGAACCAGTCGTGCTCAAAGGGGGTGGCAGATAACCCCTCCAGCAGTCTATTAGTCAACAAATATTGACTGGCTCCCTCCTGCTAAGTACTCCACACTGGCTGAGGAGAAAAAAAGAACAAGTAAGCACCTAGTGTCCACAGACCAGGGTGGGGACTCAGCCTGGGTCCATGGACAGGATTCCAGAGGTCCATGATCAGACACACACACAGGCCAGGTGTGCAAAGGCTCATTTTTCTGGAGTAAGAATCCACAGCTCTTCAGATTCTCAAGGGGATGATGACCCAGAGGAGGAAAGGGAAGGTGACGACAGCATGGTGGGGAAGGAGGTTCTTTGGGTGGCACTTGAGGTATCTGGGGAGGCTCTCCAAAGAAAGTACAGTACCACCTGTCTTGCATTTCATTTTTTAATTTTTATCTTTTACAATTAATTAATTAATTAATTTTTGGCTGCGTTGGGTCTTTGTTGCTGCACGCAGGCTTTCTCTAGCTGCGGCAAGCGGGGGCTACTCTTTATTGTGGCGCGGGGGCTTCTCATTGAGGTGGATTCTCTTGTTGCGGAGCATGGGCTCTAGGTGCACGGGTTTCAGTAGCTGTGGCACATGGGCTTCAGCAGTTGTGGCTCGCGGGCTCTAGAGCACAGGCTCAGTAGTTGTGGCACACAGGCTTAGTTGCTCCACAGCATGTGGGATCTTCCCGGACCAGGGCCTGAACCCGTGTCCCCTGCATTGGCAGGTGGATTCTTAAACCACTGTGCCACCAGGGAAGCCCTATGTCTTGCATTTTAAAGGCTGAGTGGGAAGAGGGGCTGGGAGATGGGAAGCAGAGGGAACAACTATCACTGTGAGTGTGTAGAGGCTTGCTAGGGCCCTTCCACTGCTCCCACATCCCCTGCAGGAAACCTTTTGGAAGGTCACACTGAGGGCAGAGCAAAGACCAGTCCCCTCCTTTCCTTCATACACAGTCAGCCTGGACCAGTTCCTTTGGGCATCCAGGCAAGACTCCCAACTCCCGCCCAGACACCTGTAGGGGGCACTGTGGCTTGCAGGAAGCCAGGGAGCAGGACTGGACAGGCCGGACGGTAGGAGAATCACTCTCCACTGCTTACCAATGGTGAGACCGTGGGCACCTGCAGGACCTCTCCAAGGCTCTTGCTCCCTCCCCTGTTAAAGTGGGGCTGGTGCTATGTCACAGGGTGTTTGAGGATTAAACAAGCTAACTTGGGGTCCACCATCTGGTGCAGGACGCCCCATGACACCCATTATGGGAAACAACCTGCTGGCAACCTGGGGTGTTCCGAGTCCTGTCATCCATCAGCAGTGAGCCTGACTCTTGCTGCATCCTCCTGGGGAACCAGATGTTCCCTCTCCTTCCCCCGCCACCACCTGCTTGCCTGACCCCTCAATATCCTTTTCTGATAGTGCTTCTTTATTTTCTGCCAAGTTTCTGTAAATGACAAAATTTAATTTTTAAAATTGAGACTCAAATTAAGAACGACCTGTCTGATTCCTTCAGGGGCCCCAGGCTGGAAGAGCAGACACGACATCTGTGAGGCTTCCCTACAGAAACCCTGTTCTGCATGCACCACAAAACTCCACGGCAGCTGAAAGATGGTTGGTGGGTTACAGCACTTTCCCCTGGCTGTGCGGGCTGAAAGTTACACCCCTTTTTAGCAGAGGGAATTCTTCCCAGGCAGGCCCTCTAATGATAATTGTCCCAGACATTCTATTTTACCTGGATTTGCCTACAAGAGATTTTATTTGTCACCTGTCTTCCCACCTAGATTCAAGCTTCAAGAGGCCCGTCCATCACTGTTCCCCAGCACCTGGCACATGACAGCAGGGAAACAATAGCCAATGAATGAATTGACAAGTCGGGGGGGAGGCAGGATGCACATGTTAATTCCCCCGCTTACAGATGAGGTTCTCCTCCCCAAGTTGGTTGTCTGAGCCTCCAAACAGCGCCCGTGCCTCAGGCATCACTAGGCTTGTGATGTCGGACCCTACACTCTTTCCGTCAGTTTGAGGAGACAGACAACTGGAAGCCCACTTCCCTGCCTCTACACACACAGTTCCTTTTACCAACACATCCGCTTGTTCACCCCTAAGCTGTCTGTTCTATCCTCCCCTCTGACAATTACCCACGCCTCTGCTTCTTTCCCGGAGAATGAGGGCAAAAATCTCAACCGTGCCCATGCCCTAAGAGAGTGGTAAGAATCAAATCTGACTAGGTTCCATAAAATTAGACGACTTCCCCATAAAAGGTGAGCTCTGGGGAGGGCTGGACCCAATTGTTATTCAACTCTGTTCTACTGTATTTCCTACAACAGCAGTTATCACAGTATGCCAGGCAACTGACTATTCAATTAATTGAAATAACAGTTTAATTAATCAGCATAAAAATTTAATACGGTCAATACCGCTTTCTCCTCTCACAGATAAAACTGGAGGCCCAATGCTATTTGCATTAAGTAACCCACCCAGAGTCACACTGCTTGGGGTTGCCAGCGCCCAAAGGGTAGCGTGGGCCCCATGCCTAGGTGGCTCCCCCACAAACCCCAGCCCTCTGCTCTGATCCTACTCCCACCCACCTCGAATACACAGGTGGTCTCACTGGCATCTAATGGCACTCAGCATCACATCACAGGGCTGATATCTCTTCCCGGTGACATTTCAGAGAGACATGACCAAACCATCAGGAGCCCCACATACAGACATTTCTGGGCCAGGAACTCCAATCCCAGGAAAGCACCAAAGGAGACAAAAGAGCAATGTATGTAGAGGTATTCATAGCTGTGTTTCTCATAACAGGCAGAAGTGGAGCCAGGAGGTAGGTGTGACCTGCCGGACGCAGTGAGGCAGGCCAGCTGCTCGCTGAAGTAGCAACCTGATGGGCATCACCGTGAGACAGAATAGGACCATGAGGGGTGTGGAGCCCACACACGTAACCATGAGTGAGACCACGGCAACACCTGACGCAGAATGGTCACAGACTTCACAGGCTCACACAGCAGGACTGTGGGCAGTGCTTCTTCCGTTTCCTTTAATTCTGTTGTCAAAATGACTTAATAACAAAATGATTTAAAAATAAGAGTGACACAAGGAACCCAGCTGCCTGTGGCTCACTGCTTGACTGTACTCACACCATAAACAGACTCTCCCGACCTTCACCTGGCTCAACAGGAAAGCAGGAAACCATGGGTGGCCCTCAGGCCCAACACAGCCCAATGTTTAATGACCTTTCTCAAGCTTAAAAAAAAAAAAAAAAAAAAAAAGCAAAAACTAAAAACCCAGCATTGCTGGGGAAAGAGGAGGACAGACAAGAGGCCTGCACACACCAGCATCCCTGTGCGCCCAGGGACAGGCCCCGCAGTCACACTACAGGCCGAGGGGCCTCCAATCAGGCCAAACATCTCCTGCTGAATAATCAGCGTGAAAATTTCAGTTAAGAAATTAACTGATGGCGAACGATGAGGTTACCTCCCCTACCCTCACCCTGCCCCACCATTTCCCTTTTGTGGAGGGAGGGGGAAAACGTCTCCCCTGCCACAAAGCAGAACTCACAACCACCAGGACTGCCTCACCATGCTAGACTCACAGCTGAAACAAGAGCAAGCGAATCCCAATGGCAAATGATAAGGTCCCTGAAGCTCCCCTGCCCTGGTATGGGACAGCCTCACGAGGCACTGCAGGGGGAGTTGGCCTGGAGCCCCCTCCCTATCGCCTCACAGGGGACAGCCAGAGTCACCAGGCACGGGGAATGGGGGGCCCAGATGATCAGTTGCAGGGAATGGAAGAGCGACCCGGAAGCTCAGGTCCTGAGGACACGCCGCTGGTGTCTGACCCTCTTCAGATCTGCAGGGCTGAAGAGCAAACAGGCCTCCCCCTTGCACCTGAACTCTGGCTGGTGGGCGGGATTCTGAGGCGGAGTCCCGAAGGGAGGTCCCAGGGAGCCTATCTCCTGTGTGTTCACCAGCCCTGGATCCAATGGAAGCAGCAAGCAAGGGCCTGAAAACCCCAGTGAATGGCCCCTGAAATGACACCCTTCCACACACCCCCACACACACCTAAGCACATGTGCCTGTTCACACCGATGCTGGGTGCTCCCAAGCGGTTCCCCAACAGCCACCAACAGGACAACATCAGGGCTCCTGCTACCAACATCACACGCTGGCTTATTAAAAGCCTGTGATCGACTAACATGAGCAGCTCTTCTCCACGTGGACAGGTGTGAAAGCAACCCCAGTCCATGCCTGAACAACAGATTTTGGAAACTTAACTGTCTTAGTAGACTTCACACACAGTGAAGTTGATCTTGCTGACATGGCTGCTGCCTGCAGATGTTTAAATAAGCCCCTGAACTCCTCCCAAAGGGCAGGTCTGCTTTTCCTTCAGAAAAATCTCAGCCCAGCCAACTCCCAAGTCCATGTGCCTGCCACATTGCTTCATTTCTTCATTCGAATGTTTACAGAGTGCCTCTGGGTCTTGTCATCTGGCAGACAAAAAGGTGACTAAGATGTGGCCTCAGGGACTTGAGAGGCAGGTGAAAGGGGAAGCAGACAGGTGAAAGGAGAGTCCCCACACAGCAAGGCCGTGAATTCCTGGGTGCTAGGGGAACGCAGAGTGACTGACAGCTGAGGGGAAGATAAAAACCTCAGCTCACCTGGAGGAACAATCAAGGCAGAGCGGGCATGGCAGGGAGCGCCGGAGTTACTGGAAGGAGTGGGTGTACTGAGGCTGGGCCTTGTGTCCATGGAGAGGGCAGAGACCCCCAAGGTGCACCTGGAGGAGGGACCCAGTATGGGAAGGCCTGCCCCATATGGGCTACAGACTTTATCCCATGAGCACTGAGAAGCCAGCGAAAGGACAGGCAAGGAGGTGGCAAAAATGTGCTGAGAGTGTTATTTATAAAGAACATTCAGAAAGGGCCAGAAAGGAAAGTGCAGGGCTCACTGGTTGAGGCCACTGGAAAAACAAGCCACATATGGGTTCAAAAAGCCACCTCCTTACCCCAAGGATGGCAGATGGCAGCTGCCTCTGAGTCTGTCTGGAGGGATAGACTCTTCCAGCTGCACGGTACCATGCTGTGCTCGCAAAGCTGCCCACACTTCACTCAGGCACACAGGGCCTCTCGTCCCCACAACTACCCTGGGATCCGGCGTTATCATCTCGCCCAAACAACGAGGTTCGGAACAACTAAGGAACTTACTCAACAGTTCACAGCTAATGAAAGACAGGTCAGCATTTAAACTGAAGTTTCTGGGCTTCCCTGGTGGCGCAGTGGTTGAGAGTCCGCCTGCCGATGCAGGGGACACGGGTTCGTGCTCCGGTCCGGGAAGATCCCGCATGCCGCGGAGCGGTTGGCCCCGTGAGCCATGGTCGCTGAGCCTGCGCGTCCAGAGCCTGTGCTCCGCGGCTCCGGGAGAGGCCACAACAGTGAGAGGCACGCGTACCGCAAAATAAATAAATAAAAATAAATAAATAAATAAATAAATAAATAATAAACTGAAGTTTCTGACTGCATCATGCTTCCAAAATTCAAATAAATAGCCTCAAGGCTTGGGTGTGCTTTCTGCACAGTAGCCAGAGAAGTATGACCATGTCCATTACCAAGTGAGAAAAGTAACAAACCCATAAACTGTTAGGGCTGCAAAGACCTCAGATATCATCCGGTACAACATGAACTAGATCCAGTGGCCCAGGGAGGGTGTTAGAAATCAAACTGACCAAATCAGAATCTTCCAGGGTAAGACCCAGGAATCTGAATGTTTCAAGAGCCTGCCCACTCCCAGGTCATGATTCTACCACATGGCCCGATTGAGGAGCTTCTGAGTCAGACCACATCCCTCCTCTCAAAGAGGCTGACCCACGGGAGGAAGTGACCTGTATGATGCCACCCCAAGCTGCCTGAGTGCCTACTGTGGTCACCAGGGTGGGTGGGCTCTGGATCAGAGCAGGCAGGATGAGAAGAAACACAGAAATCTCTCATACAACATAGACATCCTGAGGGCCACAAGAGACCCAAGTAAAGTACAGGACAAGAAGGGCAAGAGCTAGGGCTAAACTAGACCTCAGGTCTCTGGACTTCAATTTGACTGGTATGTTGTCTATTTTACCATGTTGCCTGGAGCCATGGAGGAAGGTGACTGGAACTTCAATTCCCAAGTCATTCTATGGGCTGCCCAATGCCCATGCCCCTCCCTTACTTGGGAAGGCTCCACGTGGAGCCTCGAGGGAGGAAGAGCCAGCTGCCGGCTATAAAGTGCCCCCCACTCACTGTCCCAGCTGTGGGGAGGCGCCAGCAGCACAGACTTCTCTCTGGCGGCATCGGTAGCAGAGCAAGCTGCAGTGTCTAGTACTTGAGAGCAAGCCATGTTCCTGTGAAATGCTGGGCTTCTTTCTGACTGCGAACTTCCAAGGTAGGCTCTCTCTTTTTTCAAAAATGAACAAACAAACCAGTCAGAATAGATTTCTGTTGCGTGCAACTAAGTACCCTAGCTTCATGTGACCAGTTACAGCAATAGCCTAACAATAATTATGGGCATCACTTTAAGCATTCCAAGTTTCTTAAATTCCCTGACTCATCTGATCCACAGGGAGACCCTGGATGCAAGCAAGGCAAAGGTTCTGATGCCTAGCTTGCAAATGGAGAAGCTGGGCTCAGGATGTAAAGTGTTCTGTGGACTGGGTCCCAGCATTCCCCCAAGTCCAACACAAAGGCCAATGGGTGATGCAGGCAAGCCAAGGCGCTCACCTGGCCTGGGGTTCCTCTCACCATCCTTCCATCCCAAGCTGGAGCTGAGCTTGAAATGTGCAGGGTCCTAACACTGGCACCCCAGTTCAAAAAGCAAATTCTTTACAAGTCAATTCCCAGGCAAGTCAGCAGTTTACAGAGCAACAAAGTGCGCTGAAGCTCCTAGGAGACTAGAAGCTATTTTAACCTCTGATCAGCTGCTTCTCAGAGTGTCACAGTCTGAGAAGTAAAGGTAAGACAGCTGTCTCCTCGCTGGTGTGATCTCCAAGTGATAAAATCCTAATTAAACCAAATTTAAACTACAAGCCAGAACTGACACATTTATTTGTTGCGGAAAATATCGCTTAAACAAGGTCTTTTGGTCTTCACCTACACATATATCCTCTGGAAGCAAAGCCTTTTTTTCTTTTTAACCACATGCTGGGCTGAAAGGTTGAGAAGGCAGAACCACACAAGGAAGCTGTGCCGTGGGACTATGCTGAGTTCTTGAGCTTCTCAGCGCTGCACTCTCCAAAACTGCAGAGGGGCGTTAAATGAGGGAGCGTATGTGATGTGTGCAGCTCTGTGCTGTGGCTGCACGGAGAAGTCCTCGATCAGTAGGCGCCAAAACGGTGATGACTGACAGTGGGGCTGGACGCTCTCACCTGCACCCTCCGTGTGAGGCCCCGAAATTCTACTGCCCAAGTGAGGCCTGCTCCCCCACCCCATCCCTAAAAGGGGTCATATGACAGATCCCCACATGCACGCCTCTCCCCTCCCCTCACTTCATCTAGAGGAGGACCGAACCCTTGCCCTTGAGCTGACCTCAGTTTAGAAGGGCAGATGCATCACGTGTGCAGAGGACATGAGTCCAGGTCAGAAAAGCTAGCCACAGTGGGTGGGTGAACTGGGGCAGGAGCTTCTCCCCGAAGTCAGACACCTCCACACGTGCCTGTTCTGCTTCGGCCCCTTGCCTTCTCCCAGCCCTCCAGACTGCCTTCCACTCAATCCCTCCTCAAGTGTTTTCTCAGCACCTCCGCTGGGTCAGTTATGCTGCCTGGGGCACAAAGCCAACCAATAAGACACAGCGGGGAAAGCAATTCACACTGGGCTCAGGACTCCCTCCTCCACGCAGCCCACGCCCTGCTGCAAGCCCTCCCTCCAGGAGGCTCACAGCTCTCTCAGACACCCCTCCCGTCCCTCCTCAATGCACAGCAGTATGCAGTATTATAACTGGTGTGCGTGGGTCTGTCGCCCCACTGGGCCCAGACTCACTGACATCGGTCCCCAAGCTCTTCACAAGCCCAGCACACAGCCGGCGCTCCTCAGTAGGAGTAAGAACAGGGGTTGCAAAGAAGGGCTTAGAAACTTATGCCTCGCCCCAAAGAGCCCAGGCCTCAAGCCCCACTCTCTAAGGAGTCATGGACTCCTGGACCCGGGTTAGGAACGTCCTGCTCTCACCAAAGGACTGCCTCTCCCAGAAATCAAACATACAGGTGCTTCTTCTTTAGGATTCAAACTGCCCTGCCAGAACTGGAGTGTGGCCCTGCCCTGAACACAGGGTGTAGGGGGAGAGGGAGTGCCATCCTTGAAAGGACAAATGTTTTCTGCTCCAGCCACTCATATTTTCTCTAGACAGAGCAGCTCTTGAGAGCCCTGAATCAAAACAGCTCTGGAGCGTGGATTTTACTGGCCACGGGGCCTCATTACCACAGCAACTGTTTTTCCTCTTGGAATTCTTTCAAGAGTACAAGCTGTTGCTTCCCTCAAAAACAAAACCGGGGAGAAGCCAGGGCACCGAGGAGTAAGGGAAGGCCCTGAAAGAAGGAGGGCCAGACGTGACCAAGCCACAGCAAGCTCTGCCTTGGGGTCTCCCAGGTCTCTGCAATGGCTTAGCAACTAGAAATGGCGAGTCCCTCCCAGCTGTTTAGGGTTGTATGTATTGGGGGGGAGCCAGGCTCAGCAGTGTTGAGGGTGTGGGGTGTGGTCCATGTGTGTGTTTTGGGGAGTTATGGGATGTGCAGAGGTGTGGGATGGAGGTACTAAGGGTTGAGAATGCAGGGGACTGGGTGTAGTCTGGCGGGTTGCTGTGTGGGGTACGTGGGGAGGGGCTGGGGAAGTGTGAGGAGGTGTGGGATACGATGATGTAAGGGAGTGAGCGGGGGTTGGAGGATGTGGGGGGGATACTGGTGTGTGTGTGTGTGTGTGTGTCTGTACGTGCTGGAGGTGGGTTGGGGGTATGTGAGGGGGGTGTGGGGAAGTATGTGAGTGTGGGTTGGGGGGAGGTGTTCTTCAGTATCCCAAGATGAAACACGGGACATATCTTCCCCTGAAACAAGAACACAGGGCTGCGGGGGGTGGGGGTGCTTCCCTGGTGGCACCGTGGTTAAGAATCTGCCTGCTGATGCAGGGGACATGGGTTCAGGCCCTGGTCCTTGAAGATCCCACATGCCACGGAGCAACTAAGCCCGTGAGCCACAACTACTGAAGCCCGCGCGCCTAGAGCCCGTGCTCCACAACAAGAGAAGCCACCACAATGAGAAGCCCGCACACCGCAACGAAGAGTAGCCCCCGCTCGCCACAACCAGAGAAAGACAGCGCACAGCAATGAAGATCCAATGCAGCTAAAAATAAATAAGTTAAAAAAAAAAAGGGGGGGGCTTCCCTGGTGGCGCAGTGGTTGAGAGTCCGCCTGCCGATGCAGGGGACGCGGGTTTGTGCCCTGGTCTGGGAAGATCCCACATGCTGCGGAGCGGCTGGGCCCGTAAGCCATGGCCGCTGAGCCTGCGCGTCCGGAGCCTGTGCTCCGCAACGGGAGAGGCCACAACAGTGAGAGGCCCGCGTACCGCAAAAAAAAAAAAAAAAACGAACACGGAGGAAAGTCGGGGAGGGATAAATGGGGAGATTGGGATTGACAAATACACATTAATATATATAAAATAGGTAACTAAGAACCTACTGTATAGCACAGGGAACTCTACTCAATACTCTGTAATGGCCTACCTGGGAAAAGAATCTAAAAAAGAGTGGACACATGTATATGTATAACTGATTCACTTTGCTGTACACATGAAAGTAACACATCATTATAAATCAATTATACTCCAATAAAAAATTTAAAACTAATAACAAAGAACACAAATTGCATTTCAATCCTGTATTACAATACTTAGTACTATGGAGCAACCACATCCTGGTCCAAGTGTTAGCAGGAGTGAATTTAAAACATACAGCCCGAGTTTGAAACAGCTGACCTAGAAGCAATTGTTCGAGGCAACTCATACTTCTAGTCAGAACACCCCAGTCAGTTGGTCCAGAACATGGAGAGAGTAGATGGCAAGTCCAAGCAGCTTTGGGGAGCCAGGCTCAGCAGGTCTCGGCCCTCTGTGTGAGTCCGTGGTCTGGTGCACAAAGCCAAGGGGCTCAGAGTCATGGGACAAAGAACACCCAGGACAACTGCCAATGCCATGAAATATCCAAATGCTTAGTTAAAATAAGTTTGAGTTGTCCCTGCCCCAAGGAGCTGCCTGTCTACTGAGGGGCTGGCATGAACTGGGACTCAGTAACATTCAAAACAAAAAAATTGGTTACTACTATTATTATTATAGTAACTACAACTATTATCAAGATGTGGGAAGTTAGCAGTATGGCTTATCAAGGACGCTGCATGCCAACCATTCACAAGGAAACAGTCTTCTTTCTAAAAAAACAAATGTCAAATAATAAGTAGTGCTGAGTCACTGATATCCATATGGGGGAAAAATCTTGACCTCTACCTCACACCATGTAAAAATAAATAAATTCCAGATGGACTGGCAATCTGAAGGTGAAAGGTAAAACAGTAAAACTTCTAGAATATAACATAAGAGAATATCATCATGACCCAGAGTATGCAACAATTTCCTTAAATAGGCCATAGAAGGTATTCGGGGGAAAAATTGATAAACTGGTCTACTTTAAATGAAGAACTTCTGTTCATCAAAGAATGCAATTAAAAGCAAGAAAAGTGAAGGCCCAGAGGCGGTAGAAGAGACAGTTGCAGCACACATACAGAACAAAGGACTCACCCAGGACTGGAATAAAGAACTCCTAAAAATCGACAGGAAAAAGTATCAGGCAATCCAATAAAAGGCCTGAACAGGTACTTCATATAAACAGATGAAAAGATACAGAACTCTATTAGTTAGGAAGAAAATGCAAATTTAAACCACAAAGGTGCCAGAGAGAACTCTCACATACACCGCTGGTGGGAGTGTAAAATGGTACAGGCGTTTTGGAAAACTGCTAGGCAGTATCTACCCTATATATGCCCTATGACCTAGCAATTCTACTCACAGGCATACACCCAGCAGACATATGTACATAGATTCACCAAGACATGCACAAGATTGGGTACAGCAGCATAATCCATAATAGCCCCACCCTGAAAATCTAGAGTGGAATGGATAAAATGCGGTGTATTCAAACAATGGAATACTGTACAGCAATAAGAATGAAGTAATGGCACACTCAATAAAATAGCCCACACAGATAATGATGAATGAAAGAAGCCAGATACAAGAGTATGTGCTGTATGATTCCATTTACATAAGGTTCAAAAGTAAGAAAAGCCAAACTCTGGTGTTAAAAGTCCCAAGGGGTAGATTACTCTTGAGATGTAAGCACCTGGGTGGGGGCAGGAAGGGGATTCTGGAATTCTGCCACGTTTCTTGATCTGAGTTACTGATTACATGGGTGTATTCACTTAGTGAAAATAACGGAGCTGATCTGTGTACTTTTCTTTCTGTATAATATACTTCAATTAAGAGGTTTTTTTAAAAAAAAATTTTAGCGCCATTTCATTGTTGTTAAAACAGAAAAACTGACATCCATTTAGAAACCAAAAATAAATCATGAAAACCTAAAGCGGGGGCTAATTCTGTCTAGATGACAGTAAGAAGTAAGTTCTCCAAAGAGAAGAATATCTCGGGGCCCCAAGCACACCAAGAAGACAGCTACCTGGACACCAAGAGGGAAGCACACTCCCTCACACCCTCCTGACTCTAGGAGACAAGCGAATACAACTGAGGGATTCACCATCAAGGTCACACAAATTCTTCTGTTGCAAAAGCTAACAGAAAGATTACACACCAGCTTGAATTTCAAGATTCCTTTGCTTTCCAATTCCTGTCCCCCATCAGTGGGGCCTTGAGAACACCTGGTTACATCTTGTAATGCCACAGAAGTCACCCGAAAGGGAAACTGAGGCCTGAATAACTGTGTCAGTGCAGTGGAGGAGCAAGAAAGAGGGATCTTGTCTTCTGGCTTCCTGTCTAGGGTCCCTTCTGCTACATGAGGCTGCCTCAGCCACCGCAGGTGAGCTAAACCGTAAAGGAGCCAGAACAGCTGTGCATCTACCTCGGGAAGCCCTACCCGCCCAGGGAAACTTATAAAGAGGTTCACCCTTTGCCCAGTTCAGTAGCTTCTCCCCACGATAGCAGAGCAAGCTGAGGGAAGGTCTCGTTCTATTCCCTGCAGCCCATGGCAAAGCCCCTCCCTGCACAGCTCCAAGGGGGAGGCTGCACCAGTTCCACCCCATCGGGAGGGCTCCACGGGACTCAGCCATGAGGTGGTGGGCTCCTCTGTGCCCATCTCCAGGAGGGCAGTCCTGTGTGACGTTGTACAGCCCCTGACCCTCTCTGGGTCTCCAGTGTCACATCTGTAAAGTAAAGGGGTCCTCACTGGGGGTAGAACAAGAGTACAGCAGAAAGAATAAACACACATACACACTTCTCATTTCTCAACACCTTTCTGCACCCACCACCCCACTTCATCCTCATCCTGGGGGGCCGGGGTTACCGTGGCCGGCTGAAGAAATGTAAGCTCAGGAACACGAGGAGATTTTCCTATCGGTCTCAGAGTTAGCAGAGTAGCAGGCAAGGTGGCAAATGCAATCTGCCTAGGCAACCCTGGTGCAGGGAACCTCAGAGAAGCCACCAGCCTGACTCAGAGGCAGCACTCAGTTCAAATGGGAGCAGCCCTCGGGGCCCGCCCGCCCACAGGGATGGGTAAGGGCAAAAGAGAAGGAAGCAGGAAGGCCGCCCGCTCCACAGCACTGGGCCAGCCCAGAGAGCCAAGCCACAGGGGCACTGGCTCAGCCTGTGCTACCTCTCCTGAGAGACCGGTGAGTCTTACCGCTGGGGTCCGGTGAGGCCTTGCTACAGTGGAAAGGAGGCCCAATTCACAGCGAGGCTGTGGTTGCCATGCTGCACCCCTATCCAGCCGGCCTGGACCCCACTGGCACCCTCCCCTCCCACACACACTTCCCTGAAACAGCTGGACCAAGCTTGCCTGCCACCTTGTCCTGCCCAAAGCCATCCCAGTCCTCACCTGGCTTCCCTCGGCCCCACTGCCCCCTCCCTCTAAGTTTCCTCTGCCAACTCCTCCGAAACGCCCGCAGGGCAAGCCTCAGGGCACTGATGGTGCCCCCAGTTCTCCCCCTTTGCTGTCTAAGCTCTGAACCCAGGGGCCCTCATCTAGCCCCACAGCTTCAAATCCTACTACACAAGCACCTCTCAACAGTCCAGATGCCCGCCTGCCAGCCTCTCTGCACTTAGATGTCTAATAGTCGTCTCAGGCCTAAAGTGACCTAAACTGGACTCCTGATTTCCCCTTCAAGACCACTGTTCCCTGGACTTATCTCAGGAACAGGCCCCACCATCCACTCAGCTCATTCACCTCACAGCCCATCTGTCAGGACGTCCCGGAACCCTGTCCGAGGGCCACTGCCTCACACCTGGGCTAATGCAGCAGCCTCCTACCGCCACACACTGTCAGGGCAAGGCACTGGTGCTCGCTCAGGCCTCCAGTGGCTCCCCATCAGAGGGAGGTCCAGCCCCTGCGGGCCCAGCCTCCCAGGGCCTCTCTACTCTCAGGCCCACCCTACGCCCCCAACCTTTGACTCTACTCCTGCCACACAGGGATTCTTTCTGCCCCTGAAACCAGCCAAGCTCCACCTAGCTCAGAATGCTCTTCCCTAGATCTTGGCATCCCACCCCTCCCACCCCCACCCCTCACTCCTACCCACTCTATCTCAAATCTCCCACTCATCGAGAGATCTTCCCAACCGAAGGCGGCTGTGCAGCACGCATGCGCACGCACACACACACACACACACACACACACACACACACAAACACACACACACCCCCAACACCCCCATCCTAGCCCTCACAAGTTATCTTCCCTGTTTACGTGTACTTTACTAACCACCTACTCCTCCCATGGAAGCCCCTGGAGTCAGGGAGGCAGTCTTATTCACAGGCTGGATCCCCAGGGCCTGGCACACAGCTGGTGCTCAATAATACTTGTTTGGTGGCTGGCTGCAGAGTTCCTGCAGTCAGAAAGGGCAGCTAATGCTCCAGGGAAAGGAGATGTTCTACTTCCCTTTGTCAAGGGAGAATGTCAGGGGAGTGATCAGAGATTTCCAGAAAAATAATGTATCAGAATCATCTGAGGAACTATAAAAATGCTTTGATTCTAAGATCCTGACAGGAGGTTTGGGATGGAGCCAGAGAACAGATTGCAAATTGTCTCCCCACATGATCCTGATGCACTGGTAGGTCTGAGGACCTCTGACTGAACCAACATCTTTATTTTGCAAATGAACAAGTCAGGGCCCTCCAAGCCGATGACTGAATCCAAAGTTTCAACACTGGTTCATCAACAGGTGTCTGTGCTGGGAGCCCAAACCTCCCACCCACAAGGTTCTCTCTCTCACTGGCTCTAAGACCTTAGGGTCTGAGCAGAGGTGGGGAAGAGGTCAGTCCTTAAGATGAATGGGAACTGCAAACCTCGTCAAGGTTGCAGCTCTGCAAATCCACTTTGATAATCTAACATTTTGCACTAAAAATGAATTCCACCTTCAAGGAATTAGGGCTAGGCTGAGTAAAGGCAGGGTACCAGGAGGATGTCCTCTTTGCTTCCATCGGAAACAGAGCGGGCTCCACCCACTGTCACTCAGCAGAGAGGGCTGGAGGACCACTTGACTTCCCTGCTTCCAAGAGGGCAGAGGATAAAGGACAGACACCCATGTTTATAAAAGGCCCATGGGCAAGATCTTGAGCTGGACACTTCTTGGACCTCTTTCTCTGGGCTCTTAGCTACTGAAGAGGTCAAAAGCCATGTCTAGGATAGGGAGGCTCAGAGTTTTGAAGATCTGCTTCTATCCCAAAGATGTGATGAATGGAACTGAGATTTGAACCACATTACCTGGCTCCAAAGCAGATGCTCTCCGCTAAGCCAGGCAGCTCCCACCAGGCAGCCTGATGGCAATTTCTGTGTGTGATGGGAAGGAGACCCCTTCCTGGGGGCCACTTGTTCCCAAGCACCTGGGGTTGAGGAGTAGAGAGGGATACAGGGCCAGGGACTAAGGGACCATCCAGGATTGGCAAGACGGCAAAGCACAGGCACAAGAGGTCCCTTCAGCCTCAGGTTTCCTTGTCTATTAAATAGGGAGAAACCAACACCTACCTCAAAGGGCTGCTTTGGGGACTGAACAAGTCACGAGATCCTGTCACAAACGGCCGTGTAAATGTTGTACTGCCAACCTGCAAAAGGCTGTCAACCCAAGAGGCAGTCACCTCCTCAAGTGACTTAGCAATTAGGCTGTTGGGCATGGGGTGTGGCCACATGGGGTGGGGACAGAGACAACTTCCTGAGAGGTGATCAGGACATGGACAAGTCAGACTCCCCCCAGCTCACTGGGCTCTCCTCCACCGCCCCCCTCACTGCCCTACTCTGCCCGCCCCCCACTTGCTAGCCCTTCCCTCCAGCTCCCTCTTCTGCCCCCAGCTGGCCAGGACCTTCCCCGGTGCACCAAAGTCAGAAAGTTTCAACGTGCTCCGCTTTGCCTGGGCACTGCTCCCACTCTCCACACGCACATTCCTTGAGTGGGAAGATCACAACTGTACCGCTGAATGGCCAGCATTTAACTGCACTGGGTGCACACACAGAAGGTCAGGGATATGCAGGTGCTGAAGACACCAGCCACGAAGACTGGCAACTTCAAAGCCCTCTGCCCCAACTCTAGGCCCCCCAAGACCTGGCTCTGTGGTGCAATGGGTAGCACATTGGACTTTTAGGCCCCCCAGGCTGATCTGATGGTCCCCTGGGTTTCCACCTGCCCACTCCCTCTCAGCTCTCAATAAATGGGAGTTAGGTAGAGACATGGTCTCTTATGAGATGGACTAGAGGAAGCAAGTCCTCCAGAGATGCACTATCCTATAAGACAGCCATAAGTCAAGTGTAGCTGTTCAAATGTAAACTAATTAAAATGGAATAAAATTAATGTCCTGTTAGCCACATTTCAAGGGCTCAAGAGCCACATGTGGCTTGTGGCTATGGCACTGGACAGCACAGATTATATGTAGAACACTGAACAGTCCTGCTCTGATCTCTAGAGCCAGGTAAAAAACAGGAACTGCTGTTGAACCTGAAAGCTGACAGCCAGACCTTGGCCCTGAGATCACACCCAACCCCTGAGGGGCTGGCCAGGCCGACAACCAGTCTCCCTGTCTCAGGGCAGAAAGAGACAGCCCAATCCAGGCCAAATGTAGGTAGAGCCAACAGCCAAGGGGCAAGTGTTTGTGCCAAGTGAATCACCTTCAGAAGCCACCATTTGGCTGCTGAGGAAGAGGTCAGAAAAGAAAGTGGCCTCACAGTGCCCTGCTGGATGGCATGGTAGAGAGAGATGCCACAGAACTTCACCTACAGCCTTGAACTATTCACCTACTCACCCAGCTTGGAACTTCTGGATGAGCATCAAGAAATGAGGTTCAAATACTGCAATACAGAAATATGTGCCCGGGCAAGCTGGCTGCCCTTGCAGCTGCAAGCCCTGGCTCCTGCAGAACTTGGCCACCAAAGCACCCAGCAGCACTTTCAGACCTCATCTGTGCCCCAATCCCTGCCAACTGCTTGCTGTCAAACCCTCTGGAGTATCCCCCACTCTCCCTTCTGTGCCCCTGAATGTTCCCATCTCTGAACTGCTCCCCTGGAACATTCCTCTCCAGCTATTTTAATACTCCCTTCCCAGTCCCATCCACCACAACTCAGCCCATGTTCCACTCTGCCTTCCCATGAAGCCTCCCTGGACCCAGCTTGGCTTTCCCAGGAAATGAACCCCAGGAGCACAGTCGAACATCGTATGTGGTCTTTCCACCTGTCAACCTGGGTTGGCTGACCTACAGGATGCTGCTACAAGCAGGGCTGTCCCTGCATAAAAGCCCCCTCTAGCAGGGGGTCTTGCTTGAGCTGGAATCCAGGAGAGTCACTTATGTTCCATAACCTCGGGCACCTGAACCTCTTCTTGTCTTGCCCCCTCTCAAATCAGTTGCATCAGATGGGCTAGCAAGGAAGCACTTTGTAAAACTGCTAAGCTGCACAACCATGATGGAGCTTTACTGCTGAATAATACACAGAAACTTCATGACTATAATTTTGAGTCCATCTGTCACAATCTCAGCACTGATTCCTCCACACTACACTAAATTATGTTTATAGTCTTGTGGGGGAGGAAAGGAAGATAACACCATGAGGAAAATCAACCTCATGCCCGAAACCCTGACGCCTCCTGCAAAACCATGTGCACAGAAGGTATCAATGAAGGCCCTGCACAGAGTCTAGGGGGCCAGCAGGGAGCCACCCCATGGGGCAGACAGGCACTCTCCATCAACAGGGGCAGGCTGAGGCAGCGCTCGACCCTGGAGTCTGTCCCACAGAGGCCTCGTCCTAACATCAGAAGACTGAACTAAAAGTGGGGCACCACTTCCTCCCTGAGGGAGGAGACCACTTGCTTCCTATCTGCCAGCAGTAGGTAGGCCATACTTCCTCCCCACTTACAGGTCCCACAAGAAATGACTGTGGACTGAAAAATTAACTCAGACTTTAGACCCTTGACTCTCTTTTCCCCAGGCATCCACCCCAAAAGTAACGTCACTCAAGAACTGTGGAGATTACATATGACACTAAAAACACAGGTAACAAAAGGTAAGAAAAGATAATTTGGACTTTATCAAGATTTTTAAAACTTTTGTGCATCAAAAGACACTACCAAGAGACAGAAAAGACAACTCACAGAATGGGAGAAAATATTTGCAAGTCCCATTCCTGATAATGGTTTAATATCCAGCGTATATAAAAAAATCAACAACTCAACAACAGAAAGACAAGCCACCCAATTAAAAAATGGGCAAAGGACATGAGTAGATATTTCTCCAGAGAACATATACAAATGGCAAATAAGCTCATAAAAAGATGCTCAACAGCAATAATCATTAGGGAAATGCAAATCAAAACCACAACAGTGGACTTCCCTGGTGGCGCAGTGGTTAAGAATCTGCCTGCCAATGTAGGGGACTGAGCCCACGTGCCACAACTACTGAGCCCGCGTGCCACAACTACCGAAGCCTTCACGCCTTAGAGCCTATGCTCCGCAACAAGAAAAGCCACCACAATGAGAAGCCCGTGCACCACAACGAAGAGTAGCCCCTGCTCGCTGCAACTAGAGAAAGCCCGCACACAGCAATGAAGACCCAAAGCAGACAATAAATAAATAAATAAATAAAATAATAATTTAAAAAACCACGATAGTGACATACCACTTCACACCTACTAGGAGAGCTATAATTATTTTTTTTTAAAGGAAAATCACAAGTGTTGGCAAGTATGTAGAGAAATTGGAACCCTCATGCATTGCAGGTAGTAGTGGAAAATGGTACAGCTGCTCTGGCAAACAGTTTGGCAGTTTCTCAAAAAGTTAAACACAGAATGATAAGCCATTCCACTCCTTAGGTATATACCCCAAAGAACTGAAAACAGGAACTGAAACAAATACTTATACACCAAAACGTACACCACTACACCAGTGACAGCATTAGTCACAACTGCCAAAAGGTGTCCATCAACAGATGACTGGATAAGCAAAATGTGGCACGTACATATAATGGAATATTATTCAGCCTTAAAAAGGAATGAAACTCTGTTACATACTAGAATGGATGAACCTTGAAAACTCTGGCTAAGTGAAATAAGCCAAACACAAAAGAACAAATACTGCAAGATTCCATTTATATGAGGCATTTACATCAGGCAAATTCAGAGAGACAGAAAGTAGGTTAGAGGCTACAAGGCGCCGGGGTAAGAGAGGAATAGGGAGTTCTTGCTTAATGAGTGCAGAGTTTCTGTTTAGAGTGATGAAACGTTTTAGAAATAGTGGTGACGGTTGCACAACATTGTGAATTATAGTTAATGCCAATGAAAAATGGTTAAATGGCAAATTTTATGTCATATAGATTTTACCATAATAAAAAAATACCAAAAAAACTGTGGCAAATAAGGCTACACCCATTCTTGTCAGTGGGAAGAAGGGCCAGAATCAGGACTAACTGGGATCTTAATCAGTAGGGATTAAGGCATGTAGATACGGGCAGCTTGGACTTAGGACCTATACTCTTTTTTTTTTTAAACTTTATTTATTTGTTTGTTTGTTTGTTTGTTTGTTTATTTTTGGCCACACCATGCGTCATACAGAATCTTAGTTCCCCAGCCAGGCATCAAACCTGTGCCCCCTGCAGTGGAAGCACGGATTCTTAACCACTGGATTACTAGGGAAGTCCTGGGCCTATACTCTTTTTCCACTATTGTTTTTTGGGGATGTAATTCATAAAACCTCAAGGAATCAGAAATTATATAGGAAAGCTTCTCAACTTGCCCCCACCCTGCCTCTGAGAAACCAGCCCAAGTCAGTGCATAAAGAGAGTCACCACCTGTTCTCATGGTCCCTCCTAACCCCAGCACTCTCCTGGGATACCGCCTCCTTATGTGACAAATAAAACCGCCTCCCATTTATTGGCCTTAGTGCTGCCACCTATAAATTAGCCCTCCTTCTTCCTTCTTCTCAAGGCTGTCATCAAGACCAGATAAGATAAGCCAGGCAGGCGGTATCATTAGCCATGTTAAATCTGAAAACACCGTTGCCTTTAATAAAGAAATTAAACTGCTAGAGCTACAGAGTAAAATAGGAGCACCATGTACTCCCCATCTCTCTTTCCTTCTTTCCTTTTCTTCATAACACCATCTCCGTCTAACACCAGATATACTTTGCTTGACCATCTGTGCCCCCAGCTAAATGGAAGCTGCTTGGGGCACAGACTTCTGTGTGCTTTGTTCACTGTGGTACCTCCAGTGCCTGAATCACTGGTGCACAGTAGGTGCTCAGTACACCTCTGTTGAAGGAACGGACTACTAGCTCTAATAACCCATTTTGAAACAAACCAAACAATATTTCATCACCTACTGCTAATGCACCATTGACACCACTGCATGGAAATCAAAGAGTCAACTACAAATTCTAACTTCGCTTTCTAAGCAGGAAAAGGACTATACGAGTGGAAAAATCAGCAGCTCCTAGATAACGCATGCCAAGAAAGGAAAAAGCTTCCAACGGAATCAAAATTGTGGCTTCACAGTAACTCTTGTTTCTTAAAATGAATGCAAGCGAACTCCAAAGGCCAGTGAGCTCTCAATTCCAAGAGGAAAGTCATGTGATTTCCAAATGTACATTTTTTAGAAATGAGTTCACAGCCATGAGCTTTCTGAAGTCAGAACTGTGAAGATTAAACCAATTAAAGTAGCAATCAGTATGCCAACAAACTGGATAACCTAGATGAAATGGACAAATTCCTAGAAACACACGATGTAACCAAACTGACTCATGAAGAAATAAAAAATTTGAATAGACCTATAATTAAAAAGACGACTGAATAAGTAACCAAAAACCTCCCGGCAAAGAAAAGCCCAGGGCCAGATGGCTTTACTGGTGAATTCCACCAAACACTTAAAGAGTTAACACCAAACCTTCTAAAACTCTTCGAAAAAAATGAAGAGAAGGAAATACTTCCTAAATCATTCTATAAGATCAGCACTACCCTTATAGCAAAGCCAGACAAGCTACAGATCAATATCCCTTATGAATACTGTTGCAAAAATCTTTAACAAAATACTAGCAAACTGAATTTAGCAGCATATTAAAAGGTTTATACTCCATGGCTAAGTGGAATTTACTTGTGAAATGCAAGGATGGTTCAACTTACAGAATTAATCAACATAATACCATAATAAAATGTAGGAAAAAAAACACACGATCATCTCAATTGATTAAGAAAAAGCATTTGATGAAATCCAATTCCCCTTCATGATAAAAACACTCAACACTAGAAATAGAAGGAAACTTCCTCAACATGATAAAGACCATATATGAAAAACCCATAGTGAACATCACACTCAATGGTCAAAGACTGAATACTCTTTCCCTAAGGTCAGGAACAAAACGAGATGCCTTCTTTCAACAATTCTATTCAATATGGTACTGAAAGTTCCAGCCAGAGCAATTAGGCAAGAAAACAAATAAAAGGCATCCAAATTGAAAGAGAAGTAAAATTATCTCTCTTCAATGATGACATGATCTTATATGCAGAAAACCCTAGAGTCCACCAAAAAAACAAAACAAAAACAAAAACAAAAAAACCCTGTTAGAATAAATAATAAATTCAGCAAAGTTCCAGGATACAAAATCAATGAACAAAAATCAGCAGCATTTCTATATGCTGGCAATGAACAATCTGAAAAGGAAATTAAGAAAACAGTCCGATTTACAACAACACTAAAAAGAACGAAATACTTTGGAATACATTTACCAAGGAGGCTAAAGACTTGTACAATGTAAATTAAAGAGTATTGTTGAGAGAAATTAAAGACTTAAATAAACATAAAGACATCCCATGCTCATGAATTGGAAGACTTAATATTGTTAGGATGACAATACTACCCAAAATGATCTACAGATTCAGTGCAATCCCTATCAAAATCTCAATGGTGTTCTTTGCACAAATAGAAAAATCTATCCTCAAATTCATATGGAATCTCAAGGAATCCCAAACAGCCAAAACAATCTTGAAAGAGAACTAAGTTGGAGGACTCACTCTTCCTGATTTCAAAACTTACTACAAAGCTACAGTAATCAAAACAATGTGATACTGGCATAAGGACAGACATACAGACCAATGGGACAGAATAGAAAGTCTAGAAACAAACCCTTGCATATATGGTTAAATGATTTTCAAGAGGGGTACAAAGAACATTCAATAGAGAAAGGACAGTCTTTTCAACAAACGGTACCGGGAAAGCTGGATCTTCACATGCAAAAGAATATACCGGATCCTTATGTTATATCATATACAAATATTAACTTAGAACGGATCAAAGACCTAAATGTAGGAGCTAAAACTATAAAACTCTTAGAAGAAAACACAGGGGAAAAGCTTCATGAACTTGGATTTGATGATGGTTTATTAGGTATGATACCAAAAGCAGGATCAACAATAGAAAAAGATAAACTGAACTTCATTAAAATTTAAAACTTTGTGCATCAAAGGACATTATCAGGAAAGTAAAAAGACAACCTTGGGAATGGGAGAAAATATTTGCAAATCACCCATCTGATAAGGGGTTAATATCCAGAATACATTAAGAACTCCTACAATTCAACAACTACCACCAAAAGCCAATTTAAAAATGGGCAAAGGATCGAATAGACATTTCTCCAAAGAAGATACACAAATGGCCATAGGCACATGAGAAGATGCTCAATATCACTACCCATCAAGGAAATGCAAATCAAAACTACAACCACAATTAGGATGTGTATAACCAACAAAACATAAAGAAAAAAAAAAGTGTTGGCAAGGGTGTGGAGAAACTGGAACCCTTGTGCATTGCTGGTGGGAATGTAAAATGATGTGGCAGCTATGGAAAACACGGCGGTTCCTCAAAAAGTTAAACACAGAATTACTGTATGATCCCAAAATTCCACTTCTGGATATATACACAAAAGAACTGAAAACAGGGACACAAACAGATATTTGTATACCCACTACTTACAACAGCCAAAAGCTAGAAGCAACTCAAATGCCCACTAACAGATAAATGGATAAACAAAATGTGGTATATACAAACAATGGAATATTATTCAGCCTTAAAAAGGAATGAAATTCTGACACATGCTGCAACATGGCTGAACCCTGACAACATTATGCTGAATGAATAAGCCAGTCACAGAGAGACAAGTAGTATATGATTCTCTTATACGAGATACTTAGAGTAGTCAAATTCCATGAGACAGAAAGAATGGTGGCTGCCAGGAACTGGGGAGAGAAGGGGAAGGGGAGTTATTGTTTAATGGGTACAGAGTTTCCATTTGGGATGATGAAAAGTTCTAGAAATAGTGGTTTAATTATATAACATTGTGAATATCCTTAATGTCACTGATTTGTACACTTAAAATGGTAAATTTTATGTTATGTATATTCTACTAAAATTTTTTAAAAAGTAAAGGAAAAAAATAGGTACATATTTTCAGCGCATTGAGAGAATCCCTCTTAAAAGGCCAGTTTTCCTAATAGCCTGGGGCATCCTTCCCATTGTAAGGGGGCCTGAGGATGCCATTTTGTCCTTTGTATTCTGCCCTCAAACCCAATTCCATAATCTGGACCCTAAAACCAAGGAAACAGCTCGGGTTGACTAGCTATTGTTTGAAAGGCTGAGGTCCTGAGCATCCCTAGGCCAAGCAGTTTGCAGGGATAACTGACAGAGCCGACAAATTGCCAACAAAAACAGAAGCCAATCCCGCTGGCCTTCACTTTCTATTACTTCCCCTTACACTTTCTCACAGGACACCAGGGAGCCATGCAGAAAGGAAACGGGCCAAACCAACCTGCCTGATTTTTTTTAGTTGGAAAATGGAGTCCCTGTTTCCCCCCATCCATTGCAGGTCTAGATATTTAGTATCCTTTGTATTTTGTACAGCTGAGGACAACGTTTTTGCCCACCCCAAAACAGCAGAACGAACAACGTCCATCCTCTGTACTCTATATACTCTTCAGGGCTCTTGCATACAGACAATCTAACAGATTATCCTGTTAGATCTCAAAATAACCCAGTGAGAATGAATGTTTAGGGATTGTTATCCTCCACTGGAGACATGAAGAAACCGGAGCTCATGAGATGAAGCAATTAGTCCCAAATCATACAACCCCAAGTGACAGGACCAGGGTTCGCACAGAAGTAGTGAACTTCAGAGTTCTCCTTCCTCTCGATTACTTCGGAAAGAACAACGAAGTAGAAATGGAATCAGACCATTCTGGTGTCAAACAAGACCAAGGAAAAATGTTTCCAAGTTTGGCAACTAATAGGACTAAATCCCCAAAGAAGAGCCTGGTAAAGAACTAAGCGCCCGCTTCTTTCCCTTAGGTCTACCCTAACCCAGACATGGATCTTTCCTTCTGGTTTTTTGTACTCAACGATCCAGCCGGGCGCCCAAGAGCAGTCTCGTACTGCCCTGCCCAAGGCGCTCTGGCACACAGCGGAGAGTCTGCCAGACTCGCGGTATTTCACCAGGGATGGGAGGCCGGCTGGTCATGGGAAAACGGAAGGTTCAGCGTGCTCAGACACGAACAAATCACGCCCAAACCAACGAGCATATGAAACTAAAACTGGCCCTGGAAATCCACACGGGAAACACCGGCCAGGAGCCAAAGGGCCTGCGACGCGTCGACCACTGCCCTACCATACCAACGCACGCGCGACAACACTAGCGCAAGCATAATACCGCTCTCGCAGACCCAGACTTGGGCGGGCGCCGACGCCGTGCGCATGCTCCAGCAGCGCGCATGCGCGTCCTCGGCAGTTGCCTTTTCCCAGTAGTCCCCTGCCCTCTCGCCCTGATCCCGAATCCAAACTCTGGGTACCTCAGCCACGGCTCTCACTCTGCATTCCTCACCTTGCGTCCGGTTTTCTCCCGTAGGGCCTTCAGCCGTTCCTTTCGCCGCAACGCCTCTTCCTCCAACCGGCCCACACCGGCCGCAGTAGCCGCCATCTTGCCCGCAGACATCCCCCCTCCCCCACTGTTCTCTTGTCCCGCAGCGCGCAGGCCCAAGGTGTTAGACGAACCCCTCACGGCCAATCCAGGGACGAGAATGGGAGAGCAGGAAGTCCTGAAAGCCAACCAATGCTGAGTTGCTACAGGAGGACCCGCCCTCTTCCTCCCCCACAAAACGTCTAACTCGTCGGGGGTCGGCAAAGAAGGCTCTAAGGCTCGATTCGTCCAATGCCAATCAGGGAAAAAGCGGCAAGAGGAACCAGACCTGAGTGAAGGAGGATAGAGCGCGTCAATCGCTCTGGTTTTACCTAAGCGCCAACCATGCTGGCCACTTGGACTGCGCTGGCCCATCTTTGTCCACTTGCCCTGATTCTTAAAGGCTCGAATGCCTTCATGAAGCCTTCCCTGACTCTCTACTCTGATCCCAGCCTGAGAGGTCTGCCTCTCCTTTCCTCTTAAGCTATCTGTGGCTTCCTGGACGCACTTGTTCATGGGCCTCTGGGCCCTTCTCTGTCCACTCTCAGCTCAGACAAAACCTAAGCAGAGCAGGGCTTGGCTGAATGGCCATTTTCCTCTGGGTTCATGGATGATCCCCTCCCACCTCCAACCCCCCGCCCGCCCCCCCCCCGGGGTGGCAAAGTACCCAGGGTCAGACTACCTAACCTGGAGAAGAGCAAACCCCAACTTGGGCCCAGTGGGCCCTAAGGGACCACCCTGAGCTTAGTTCCTGAGAACTAAGCTGAGAGTTGGTTTGGCCTCCGCCAATAGGTGCACTGCTTCCCAGCAGGAGCTGCCAGGGTATCCTTTCCCAAGTCAATTAGCATGCCCTGACAACCGAGAGACCACTTTGGCTGAAGTCAGTATCTTCTGACAGCCTATCCAGGTCCCCAGAGCCACACCTCCTCCCACCTGGGGAGAGTGACTTGTCTCTCAGCAAAGCTGTTCCCTGCTTGTGACCTCCCTTCCCAGGCTGACAGCAGGTGGACACCCACTCCTTGCTTCCCACTTCCCTTCAGAGACCCCCAGTGCCACAGACCCCTGTCCAACTGGCCCCCACAAACGACCCTCTTGACCTCTGTAACTTGGGCCTTTTGGTGCCCTCTCCCCTGCGTCAGGTGGGGTGCTCTGCCAGGGCCTGGTATGCAGGTAGTACCCAATACGCATGTAATAAGTGTTCAGGAAATGTCAGAAGTAGGATGGGTGGGGCAGAAGAAAAGGCCAGAGTGGAGGAGATGCCCAAGAAGCCAGGAGGACAGAACAGGATGGGTATGGGGACAGAGTCTGTCTTTTCTTGGCCACCCAAGGTCTAGGAGGCTCCAGCCCGGTCAGTTCCTCCAATTGATGGTAACTCTCTGGGTCCCACAGACTTTCCCCCCACCCCCAACAAAGGGCCTCACCCCTGCCCAACACCATGGGCCCTCCTCACCTCCCAGGGGGTGTAGGGGGAGGTGGGGGAAGAGGCCCAGGGGTGATGGTGGCAGTGGGTCTGGAAAGTCAGGCCTCTGTCCCTGTCCATGCTGCCCAGATGGTCCTCATTTGGCCCATCTGGGCCCCAGTTTCTCTGCCTGTTAAACAGAAGCATGAGGTACCCTTTAGCCTTTAACCTCTTGAAGTTAAAGAAAAAAAATGTGAATCAAGTGCTGAGCCCTGGAATGAAGGGTGCCTCCATTTGGAGTATCTAGGAAGGCTTCCCGGAGGAGGGGATCCAGGCGAGGTGAGGAGTACCTAAATCTTCCAGGGATCTGCCCAACAGATGGAGGGAACTGCTCCCCCGGAGTTATTTCAGGCTTGTCTTGCTGTTTTCTGATCCCCCCTCTCGCCCCCGCCCCGCACTCCTGCCACACAATCCTGCTCCACTAACAACAGGATTAAAAAAGTGACACTTCGGTCTCCCCATAAGAGCTTATACCAACGCCTGGCACGTGGTAAACTCTACAAGTGGTTGTCACGGTTGTTGTCCTCGTTAGTTATTGAAGGACCCTGCCCATCTGCACGCGGCTCACAGCCCCTTCCCCCAATCCCTCGAGCCTGTCCCTTCCACGAATGGTGGCCATTCCAGCCAGGCGGGCTGCGTCCCGGTTAGATCTAGACGTAAGACAAATCTGGAATCCCTGACCCCGACCCTAGTCCGGGAGGCTCAGGTTGGCCTTTCCGGAGGGCGCGGATTGCGGGGGGCGGGGCTGCTGGGCGCCCTCCCGGGCCGCCCTGACCTCAGGCTCCTCCTTCTGTCGGGCTCCCCGCCCTTTGCACGGTCCCGGGATAGGCGGGGCGGCGGTAGCGGCTGCAGAAGCGCAGGAAGCCGGGCGGTGGCCGACCGGGAGGAGGAGGAGCGCGACGGCGGCCAGTACTACTTCCCTCAGTAGTACCGCGCCGCTCCGCCCTGGAGTGACGCCCTCCGCCCATGGGCCTGGCCGAGGGCAACCGGCGGGCGGCGCGGAGGAGGCGGCGGCGGCGGCAGGTGGCGTGCAGCAGGGTTGGAGCCTGGTCGGGCCATGGCCGCCTCGGAGCGGCTCTACGAGTTGTGGCTACTCTACTACGCGCAGGTGAGCCCGCGCCCGCCGTGCCCACAGCTCCGCGCGCCCGGCGTCTGCTGCACCTGCGCCCGCCGCCACCTGGGCCATGTATACGCACGCGCTGGGCGTGCTCGGGCTCCGCACGCACGTGTGCGCCCCCGGCCGGCTGGTGCCTCTGGCACTTATACCTGGGGGTCGGCCCTCGCGGGCGCGCACCTTACAGGAACCTCTTGGGTGGGGACAGTGCAGCCTCGGTTATCCCTGAGGAGAGGGGCCTGGACCAAGACAGGGCACTTACCCCTTTTACAGATGGGGAAACTGAGGCCCGGGGAAAAAAAAAAAGGCCGGCCGGGTCGGAAGGGGCGGGAGGCTTACTTTGAATTTGGGCGTGCCACTCCTGTGGGCGCAGCCCAGTTGGGTGGTCATGGCCAACGGGTCTGAGTGGGCTGGGGGGTCTCCAGGCATGCAAGGGGGGCGTCCCTACTTCGGTCTGACTTGAGTCAAGTCCTCAGATACCCTGCAACGAACTGCCGGTGGTGAGCTCCTCCTTGACCCCAGGTGGCCCCACCCCAACCCCCGGGGGCCAGGGTGTGCATTACGGGAGAGGGGGGGTCCAGCCCAAAGAAAAGATTCGCCTTGGATGCTGGGGGTGAAAATGGGGAATGCGGGTGAGGTGGGAGGGATGTTTGAAAGGGATGGGGGGAGGCCATTTTCTCCTGAGCTCCCCGTCCTTCCTCAGAGACTACCTCAAGTGGCCTCAGAAGGTGAAAGAAGCAACTCTGACCCAGGTGTACCCCAAACTGTGTCTCGCACACATAGGCCCCCACTTTCCTTCTGTATTCACAGCAAGGAGAGAACCCAGGGTAAGGCCCCCCTCCCCTTCACCCAGCACCAGCCTTCCTCCCTGCACCTGCCTGGCATCATACTCCTGGCTCAGGTGTGCCTTGGGCACAATGCACTATTGTGTGCCCCTGATCTCGTCACTAGGGGGAAGTTCATGCTCAAATCAGCCGGCCCTCTGAAGAGGCTAGCCAACTGTCTCCCAGGACTGCAGGCCAGGACTTGGGCCCCAGGGATCAGGAGTCCAGGCCATAAGGGCCATAGCTTCTTGAGCCCGCTTAGGTGGTGAGAAGTCCAGGCACCCGGCAAGAGGCAGTGCATGGAGTAGAGTGTGTCTTTGGTGTGACCCAGGGCACGCTCTTTACACCCCTGAGCCTCTGCTTCCATATCTGTAAATTTGGCACAGTCCTGGCCTCCGGTGGCCTGGACTGTGCAGAGGGATAGCCAGTATGGCTGGTCCAGGGCAGAGAAGTTTCCTGTTTCCCTGCCCCATTGGATCCCCTCACCCCAGCTTCTCTGTCTCCATCTCCAAAGGTTGGTCCTTGTGAAGGAGCAAAAGATTTGGGAGGAAACCTGCCCTTGGCCCTCATGCTTCTGATTGCCCCCGTGGTCATGGGCAGGTTCTTGGTTTTCAGTTTCTTCAGCTGTGACAGGGCAAAGGGGGGCTTGAACAAGGTGATGAGTCTGAGGGATGTTAATCAAGCTTCTGATTGCCTCCGTGGTTGTGGGCAGGTTCTTGGTCTTCAGTTTCTTCACCTGTGATCAGGCGACGGGGGGCTTGAACGAGGTGACGAGACAGGGTTGTTAATGGTGGGTCTTCAGGCTGGGTGGCATGCTGCTGGGGAAGGGTATCTTGGCAGTTTCCCAGGATTGTACCTCCGACGTGGTTACCTCCTGCTGCCCCTTCTAGCTGAGCTCTGCAAGTGGTCAGTCCCTCACAGGTGTTTAGCATTCATCTGTGCTGAGTCCCTTCTCCCCCTCCAGCTCCTCACCTCACAGGGCAGGTGTGGGGCACAGGCTAGCTGGTTGTAGCCTTAGAAGCCTGGGCAGGCAGGGTACGGCCTGGGGCCAGGCAAACAAATCCAGGATATGAGTGTGAACCCAGGAGCCGGGAGGGGCCAGGTTTCCTGGGGAGAGGAAGCTTCAGCCAGCCTCCCAGCACTGCCTTCCTGCCGGCTTGGTCCTGCTTCTGCTCCCGGAACATGGTCTCCACCCTCTGTACTGAGCTCCTAGGGAGTGGTGGCTGTGCTACTTTGAGCCCTGCCAGGGACCTATTGTGTGTGTGCTTGGGGGAGAGGGGAAGATAAGGTAAGGGGTCGAACAGAAAGGGTATTAAGAGACCCCTGAAATGGCCAGCTACCCAGCCAGTAGGCTCCCCCAATACTTTCGCCCCTCCCTTCAACAGTGAGAGCTGACATCAGCTGGCAAACCTGTTTCCCCAGTTGTGGGTCTAGGCCTGCCCTGGGAGCACCCCTGTTTCTGCCCTTCCTTTCCCCTCACAGACCCCAGGTTCAGGCCTGCTCACCCCTACCTCTTGGGGCCACGAGTGGGCGAGGGGGCTGTGGGTGGCTACTGAAGGAGGACGGAGGGCCAGAGTGCCCCCTGGATATCACTCAGTCTGAGCCCCTCAGAGCCTTAGTGGGGAGACCAAGGCAGGGTCGTACCAAGGTCGTTGGACAGGTTTGGGGCAGAGTCTGGCAGAGCTCTGGCCCAGCCTCCATTCTGTGTTCCTTTACCCAGGAAAGGTCTAGTCCTGTGCGCGGGAAGACTCAGGTGGGCCTGCACCCTGGGACGGCACAGGCCGTTTCCTCTGCCTGGAGCCTTCTCCCTCCTGTCTGAGGAGGCCTTCCCCGCCTGTTCCCGCAGCCCAAGCTGGACCTCAGCCCAGGCGTCTCCCCACTTGAACCTTCATTGCGCTTGCCACTCTCCGGTTTCCCCACGCCTCACATTTAGTAGGTGCTCCTTGGGTATTAGCTGAATGTCCGGGTGACTGATCAGGGATGTCTTACCAGAGGACTGAGTTTGGGCCTGGAGGGGCTGAGCGCACAGGAGCAGGAGGAGCAAGCACAGGGCAGTGGGAACTGTGAGCGGCAAGTTCGTTGGGCGGGTGGGGGCACATCCAGAGGACTCAACCCGGCAGGGCTTCCCCAGTGAGGGCTTAGGAAGTGGGGGAGAGGATAAGGGGACTGGAGCAGCACCCAGTAGGCTAGCAGTTGGGTGGCATGTAAAGGTTATGCAAAATATGCAGATGCGTGGCCCTCTTTCAGGCTGGAGCAGTAGTGCTGCTCTATAGCCCTCTAGTGCAAGGGAGCATTGGGGAGCATGAAAGCTGAGGGGTACTTAGGGTCCCAAAAGTCAGGACAGGACAAACATTCAGGGTTCTGGTGGGGAGCGTAGGCTGAGCTCTCTGCTTATGCCACTGAGGACTCAGGGTTCTAGGAAGGTCAGGTCAGAGCCCGAGCTGACGTCGCTCTGCCCGCCCCTCCCTGGTCCCTCACCCCTGACTGCTGAGCTCTACTGCCTCATGGAAACCTAGTCAGGCCCCCTGCTCCCTCCGAGACCTCAGCTGGGTCATATTTCTTCCTTTGCCTCAGTTTACCATCTTGAAATGGGAAAAAGGACCTCCTTGGTGCTTGACCACCCCCCCCCAACCCTCTTCCGTACCTTAAAGGGGCAACCAGGGTTTCCTCCTACCTGCCTTTATTACTGAGGCAACTGAAGACAGAGCGACTGAGGTGATGGGGAGAGTAGCACAGAGTCCAGGGTTGTGGGAGGGGCTGGTAATCCCTGGAGTTTTTATGGCAACTGGGGGAGCTGATGTGGAAGTGTGGGGTCACCGTGGAAGCAGGTTGGTTACTATGGGGACCCTGAAAGGAAATTCCTGTTTTCCAAAGTGATAGGACAAGGGGAAGGTTAAACCCTGAGGGGTGTTATGGAGACCAGAAGGTCCATGCCTTTCAAGACCCCCTCCCCAGGTAAGGGGGAGAGACTGGCCCAGCCACGTAGGCACTTGGACCACTAGCCTCAGTTGTCCTTGCCCCTGGCAAAGTCCCCATCTTCCTGCTTCGTTCCTTGGCCCGAGGCCCTCCAAGTCTGACCTCCAGTCGTCCTGGTGTAGCCAAAAGCCACCTTCAGCTTGACGTTGCCATCCCCCTCATGCTGAGTGGGGAGACCCCCCACACATGAAGGAGGTCATCCTGGTCAGGCCCCACCCCACCCTATCCCATTTCTGCTTGCCTGTTCCAGGAGATGGGGTGCTCACTACCACCTAGGCAGCTCTGACTGGGAAGAGTCACCACTATGGAGCTTCAGTCTTCTCTCCCTACCCTGCTTCTAGCGCTAACCTAGGGTCCATGAAGATCCTCCCATTCCACCTGCCTGGGACAGCCAGCTGGGGAGTGGCCCATGGGACCTGGGCTCTGCCAGTGAACCAAGGTCTGCCACTCATCTGTCACTCATGGAGGTGGGTGGGGAGAAGATGAGTGTTGCCCTGGAATGCCAAGGGCTTGGGAAGGCAGAGCCCCTGAATTTGGGAGTGGAGCTCTCACTCACCTTACCACATGCTGGTGGGTGTGGTTGGAGAGCCTTTACCTGTTAAGCAAAGAGATGGTTTTAAAGAGGCAGCTGAAACAGAGATTAATCGTTTGTTTTGTTTTTTTCATTTTTATTTTATATCAGAATGTAGTTGATTTACAATTTGTGTTAGTTCCAGTTGTACAGCAGTGATTTAGTTATACATATATCTATTCTTTTTCAGATTCTTTTCTCATATAGATTATTACAGAGTATTGAGTAGAATTCCCTGTGCTATACAGTAGGTCCTTGTTGATTATCTGTTTTACATATAGTAACGTGTATATGTTAATCCCAATGTCCTAATTTATCCCTCCCCCCCACCTTTCCCCTTTGGTAACCATAAGTTTGTTTTCTAAATCTGTGAGTCTGTTTCTGTTTTGTAAATAAGTTCATTTGTATCATTTTTTAGATTCCACATATAAGTGATAACATATGACATTTGTTGTTCTGTGACTTAGTATGATCATCTCTAGGTCCATCCATGTTGCTGCAAATGGCATTATTTCATTCTTTTTATGGCTGAGTAATATTCCACTGTGTATATGTACCACATCTTTATGCATTCATCTGTTGATGGACATTTAGGTTGCTTCCATGTCTTGGCTATTGTAAACCGTGCTGTTCATGATACATGAACATTGGGGTGCATGTATCTTTTCAAAGTATGGTTTTCTCCGGATATATGTCCAGGAATGGGATTGCTGGACCACACGGTAGCTCTATTTTTAGTTTTTTAAGGAACCTCCATACTCTTCTCCATAGTGGGCGTACCAATTTACATTCCCACCAACAGTGTAGGAGAGTTCCCTTTTGAGAGATTAATATTTAGTAAGCTACCAAGTGTAAGAATCAGGTCTGGACTCCAGAACCCATGCCCTCAACCACATTCAATTTGGCACCCCTGGCCTCTGAAGTACCAGACAGGGCTGCATCTTGGGGAAGGTGCTGGCTCTGATGGGGATACATTTAAGCAGAGGAAACATGGAGAGCAAAGCACATGCAGACTTGTGGCAGTGGGGACAGTGAGTAATATCCAGTGGGCCAGCCAGTGAATATGGCATGTGAGGCTGGAGATGAGGTGGGCACCACCAGTGGGGGGCTTCGGATGTCTGGGGGAGGCTGTGGACGTGCCCTGGGCCTGTGGTAGGGTAGCTGACTGGCTGCTCAGACAGTAGTGGTAATTGATGGGTCCTGGGGGCGCTGGGTACTGTTTAAGGAACTTTGGGGATGGGGGATTTGGGGCAAGATCTGGTCCCTGAGACACAGGGCAAGCCAGGCCTTATGTCAGGCTCGGGGTAAGGCACGCAGGTCTCAGGCAGCACGGTGTCAGGAGCTCAGTGGTCCCTGTCCCTCTGAAAGACAGCCCCACCCACCCATCCACTCCTCAGCTGCCTGACCTCAGCCCTCCCGGGTTACCTCAGAGTTCTGAGGAAGTGGCAGTTCCATGCTCACCCAGGACCTAAGCAACCTGTGGGAGCTCCCCTCCTCCTGCACTGAGTGTCCTCAGGGCTGGTTGGGCATAGACTGGGGTCCCTACAGGGGTGACTCTGAGACCCCCATACCCACAGCTTTCTCCCCTGCTGCAAGGCCCTGGGAGGAGTGTGACTGCTCCTGACCTGCCTTCATGGGAGGGGCAGGGTTGGGACCCTTGCCCAGTCAGGTTGGGGTGGGGACTGGGCTGGCCCACCGACTTTCCTGTTCAGAGCTGTAAAAGGAAGGAGGAGCCAGCGAGGCAGAGCTTTGAGAGGAGTGTGGGCACCCTGAGCAGCACAGCCACCTCTTGCCGGCTCTGGAGCCTTTGGCATGCAGCCCTGCCTCCACGCTCAAGGCCCCTGCTCTGCCCTGCCTCCCAGCCCCGGTGCCTGCAGGGACTCCCTCACCCCCCAGCACTGCAGCCTCAAGCCATGGGGCCCAGGTCAGAGCCAGGCCGAGGATTCCCGGGGAGAAGGGGTGAGATCCCCAGAGTAAAGACCGGCAGTTACCCCTACCCCTGCCTACTACTGTGCTTTAGAGTCCCCTCTGGCCCCTCCAGAACCCACAAAGACTGCTGCCTTGATTGCCTCAGACCTGAACCCAGCCCAGCCTGGACCTGCTGGAAGTTTGCAGGACTGGACAGGCTGAGGGTGTGGTTCTAGGGACAGAAAGCAGGGGTGTGCAGAGTTTGAGGGGCCCGTCAGGTCTGGGAGGGCCGATCCAGGTGATGGCCATGAGGAGGGTGGGAGTTTCCTGCTTAAGTACCAAAAGCCCAAGTCACAGATGGCAGTGGGGCATGGGAGATCAGAGGCCTACACAGGAGAATGTGAATCACGGATGTGGAAGGGCAGAGAGGCTGGAGAAGCAGTCCCTGGTTGGACTAGGGACCCAGAATGCCTGGCTTAGCAATTAAGCCTTTTATCTTTGGGTCAGGGAGGGAGGACATGGTCAAGTGTGGGCTTACAGGTGCTCAGCAGAGCTGCAGTGGGCAAGAAGGACTCAGGTTTTGGGTGGGAGAGACTGTGGCTTGACCGGGGGTGGTTTGGGGCTAGAAGAAGGGAGGATGGTGTTGGGACAATTTTGAAGGTAGGGAGGGATGTGTGGAGTCACTGAGGCAGGGTCGTGGGTCATGTGGTCAGCTTGGGCTGACTGGCTCTAGCCACCATGAGTGATCCTGGCCTAGAACAAAGGTTGAGCTGCAACTGTGCTAATGGACGAGGCATCCCCTCTGGGGCCCACTGTTTTCCCATTTGCAGTGGGAAGTGTTCAAAAGAAATGGTCTAAGAGCCCTGGCCTGCTCTGGTGTTTTCAGGGTTGGGCATGTTGGTGTCCTTGCTGGTTTGTGGAGAGGAGAGGTGTAGACAGAGGTAGGTGAGCAGGGAGGCTGCCAGCGGCAGAGGGTGGAGAGGTCACCAAAGGTAACTGACAGGCAAAAAGTCACAGTGGTGTGGGCCTGCACCTTGGTGGCCCCAGCCCCTCTCTGAATTTCCTGGGCCTTGGCTTTGTGACAAAATGTACAAGGAAGGTGTCCAACCACAGGGTGGAGGGCTGCTCTGTCTAGGTTTTTTTGGGGCCTGGCCCAGTCTGCTGGGGTCAGGCCCCTTCCCTGGGGCCCGTTCAGCCCTGGCCCTGTGGTCTGGGGCCCACAAGTGGCAAAAAATTAGCCGTCCATGCAAAGGTAGTTCTGGAGGTCCTTGATTTGAGGTCCGTGGCACCTGGAGAGCAGTCTCAGGGTGTTGTCTGTGATGTGTCCCTTGCCCCTACATGTTCAGTATAGTCCCTGTCCTTCCCCCCTGCCCCTGGGAAAGAAAGTTGCCTTCTGGGCCCTGCTGGTTAGGGTGGGTGCTCCAGATGGGGCTAGTGTGGAAGGAGGGAAGGGGGAGGGATGGAAGGAGGAGCTCAGATCCAGGCCACCACCCACTCCATGCCTTGGGAGGGGCTTAGAGGTTAGAACAGATTAGGGCTAGTCCAGGGCTTACCTGTGTCCCTGGAGCAAAGAGACCAGCAGGGCCAGATGGGGAGCCTGAACGCGGGAGGAGGGTGGGGCAGAGGTATGGATGAGTCCTTCAACATCATTGCCTGGGCCTGAGGCCTTAGACCCAGGCAGGGAGCTGTGGGTGCCTTGAATGAAGGGCACTATAGTAGCAGGGACCACAACCTGTCCCTGGATAGGCTTGCCCTGGCTCCTATCCTGGAGTTCTCCTGGACGTCATGCCTGTAGAACTAGTTTCTGTCCACAAGCTCCACCCAGGGCAATGTGACCCCCGCCCCTCTGTGCTGCAGGCCCCACCCCCGGTGCTAGGCTGGGTCCTTCACAGCTTCTCTTGCTGGGCCCTGGGTGCCCCAGGCCCTCCCACATCCCTGCGGTCTGCCGGGAGGAAGCGGCCCCCTTCCCCCACCGTGACTTTGCGCTTCCTGCCCCGGGGGCCAGGGTGAGAGGGGACATTTCCCGTTCACACCAAAGTTTCCCTGGCTGGTGGCGCCCAAACTCGGGCTCAGCCCGCTGTCCCTCTTACCCATGGAACCAGCTCTGGGGCCTGGGGTCCAGGTAACCAGCCAGGGTGTGGGCGGAGGTTCCCAGGGTGAGGCAGGGCATTTTGCGTGTACAGGTGGGGGATGTGTGTGTGCGTGGGTGTGCCTGGCCGATAGTGCACATACAGCCTGGGCTATACAGTCAAGGAAGGTTTCCTGGAGGTGGTGGATGCTGAGTTGGGAGAAGGTGGCAGGTGAGAGCCCATCCCATAGCTTTGGGTTCAGGGAGGCTGGTGAGTGGGAGACCTTTAGCCCCAGCACCCCTGTGGGCCACAACCATGCCCTAGGAATGTATACACTTAAGTCCCTCCCCTGCCTGTGTCAGGCTTGCCTGGGTCCCCAAGGGTTCAGGAAGTGAGAGAGGAGACTGGGAGGCTGAGAAAAGCAGATGGGGGCCCTGAGAGAGCGGTCAGTATGTAAGGCAGTCCTCTGATGCTGACCTTCCACTTCCTGTCCTCCTCCCCCACCCATCCCTCCCTTTCTCCCCCCCCACTGCTCCGCCTCCAATCTCTGTGCACCCCCGTTCACTTTCCACCTCTGTCCACATCCCCTTGTCCCTCCCCTGTCCACTGTGCCCCTTCTGCCCCCACCACTGTTCCCCTGAACTCCTTTGCCTGCAGAAGGACCTGGGCTATCTGCAGCAGTGGCTGAAGGCCTTTGTGAGTACCTTCGAGAAGAGCATCTCACTATCCTCTCTGGAGCCACGCAGGTGAGGCTGGAGCTACATGGAGGGCGGGAGGCTGAGGGATGCTCGGCACCTAGTGACCCCGCTCCCTGCAGGCCGGAGGAAGCAGGTGCGGAGGTGCCGCTGCTACCTCGGGATGCGCTGCACGTGCTGGCCGAGCAGCTGGACGAGGGGGACCTGGAGCAAGCCCTGCTGCTGCTCAAGCTCTTCGTCATCCTCTGCAGGTGGGTCCCTGTTGTCTTCTCCACGGTGAGAAAATGTGCAATTGTGGGCTGGGGTGAGGGCTGGCTTGTCACCGGGACCTGTCCCATCATTCACTTCCCAGGAACCCGGAGAATGTAGAGGCAGGCTGGGGCCAGGTGCTGGTGCCCCGGGTGCTGGCATTGCTGACCCGCTTGGTGGCCAAGGTGAGGTGGCCTCTACCCTGGGGGTTGGCAGGTGGTAGCCACAGCCCAGCTAACCCCCCTTCACCCTCTCCGCATGCCTACAGCTGAAAGGACCCCCACCACTGGAGGAGGGCCATGGGTCCCAGCTGGAAAACGTAGCCCTGCATGCCCTGCTCCTCTGTGAGGGCCTCTTCGACCCCTACCAGACCTGGCGGCGCCAGCACAGCGGGTGAGAGGCGGCCCGCAGGCGGAGGACCCAGAGGAGACCCGGGACAGGATGGGGGTGGCCACACTGGCCAAGGTGCAGAGGTGGGCGGGGCCGGTGTGCAGGCTGCTGAGGGGAGGATGACGCAGGAGGAGTGAAGTACTGGCCTCACCTCGGTCCCTACCCACCCTGTCCCCACCTGCCAGGGAAGTCATCAGCTCGAAGGAGAAGAGCAAGTACAAGTTCCCTCCTGCGGCTTTGCCCTGTGGATTCAGCACCTTCTTCCGAGGTCAGACCCCACCCCCGGCCCGCCTGGCCCCGCCCCCAAACATGAGCCCCCTCCTTTGGTTCCCCATTGCATATGCAGGATAGGACCCACTTGTGGCTGTACTCAGGGCTGGGAGAACCATGGGAATTTGAGTGGGCTTCCAAAGGCAAGTAGGAGTTCAGGGGCAGAGAGGAGAGGAAGGGCATGTCTGCACAAAATGAGTCATTTCTTTTTGCCGGGGAGTCGATTTCCCTTCCCCCGTCTCTCCTGTCTCTTGGGACCCCCCCATTGCTTGTACCCCACTCTGATCTGGACCATCTTAAAACTCCCTGGTCCAATCTCTTTGTCCCTGTAGCTCCACCCAGTCTCCTCTCTTCCACAAGACAGTGTCTACATTAGGTGTCTCCCCTTCCTGTTCCCATACTCCCGGGGAAGCTGACCCCCCAGAACATCTCTGGCCACCTATTCTCCCTGGGTACCTTTTGCTCCTGAGTGTCCTCTCTCCTCTCATTGGAAGACACTGGCCAGGATTTCAGATGGGCTCCTGGCAGGATGCTGTCTGGACAGGGACAGGCCAGGTTTGGGAAGGTGGTGGCCTAGTAAATATCTCAGTGTTTCTGGGATGCACCAGGGAGCTGCGGGCCTGGGTTTGGAACGGGCGCAACAGCTCCAAGAGGGGAGATGCCCCTGGGAAGCTCCCTGCCTCTGTTCTCCCACAGCCTGAGTACTCTTCTTAAAACACACTGGATTTTGTTTCCCCTACTGTAAATTCCTCAGTGGGGACCTGACGCCCTCAGAATCCAATCATCTCCACAGCCTTCCTTTCCAGCCCCGCTTGCTCTCCGCTCTCCAGCCATGGTCCTGTCCTCTCATTCCTAGTATCCAACTAGTTATCCCACCTTTGGTCTTTGCCCATACTGTTTCCTTTCCCTTTCCTGGCCAACTGCATTATCAGGCCTCACCTTGAAAGCCCTGTCCCCCGGGAGGCCCCCCACCCCATCCCACTGGTATCAAGGCAGCTCTGCATTCCCCCCCTCCAACGCCCACACACTCATGTGACCCAGGGCTGGTCCTTTCTGCTCTCTGGGTTTCGGTTCGTGTCCTGGCATCCTGTCCAGCTTTACTGGAGCAGGGCCAGGTGGGCCTCCCAGATATGACGCTGTGAAAGCCCCTAGAAGTCCCCAGTGCGGGTGTAGGGGGATGGTGTGCGGAGCATCTGTATGATACGTACGGCAGGGTCCCCAGAGCCGGTCACGGGATGCTCCAACCATCACAGGGCAGAGGGACCAGGAGACTTGTATCTAAGAAACTAAACCCTGGGTTGCCATGGGGAAGTGCATGGGGGGTGCTCACCCTGGGGTCCTCATTTTGGGGCTTAAGTTTCCAGGGAGCTGGCTAGGCTCTCAGGGCAGGGCCATGCCCCCTACAAGCTCCCCAACGAAGGGCTGTGTCCTCCTCAGACCTCCTAGCATAGAGTCATGACATTTTAGACTCCCTGCACAGAACCCGGTCTTCTCCCTCAGATTGGGCCTCCCAGCCCTGTTCCTTGACCCAGCCCCCCACTCCCACCCCAGGGCACCCACCTCTTGTGTGGTCCCCTGGACCCACAGCCCTGCAAGCTTTGTGACACCGTCTTGCTCCCCACCCCCATCAGAGAGCCTGCAGGATGCAGATCACTTGCCTCCTGTGCTCCTGCTGCGTCTCATCCATCTCTTTGGTGCTGTCCTTGCAGGAGGGAAGGTAGGCTGGGAGGAGCCTGGGGGCCCGAGGGTGGCTGTCTCAGGGTCTCTCTGCTGGGTGAGCCCTTTGCCCATTGCCCGTCTCTGCCCGCACCTGCAGGAGAACGGGCAGAAGGCTGTGAGCGCTGGCACTGTTCAGGGCCTGCTGGATGTGGTGCAGGGCCGGGGCCACAGGCCAGCCCAGGACCCCCGCCTAGTGCCGCTGGCACTGGAGGCACTGGTGGGTGTGGTACATGTCCTGCACGCCAGCCACACACACCCCCGGGGACCAGAACTCCGAGCCCTGCTTGAGGGCTACTTCCGTATCCTTAATGCCGACTGGCCGGCCGGGCCAAGCCTGGACCCCGAAGAGGCCCTCATCACCCTACGGGTCAGCATGCTCGGTGGGTATAGTCTCTTGGGCTCTTGGGGAGGTGGCACTAGCAGGGGAAGGCCCAGGTGATGATGGAAAGGCTGGCCTGGGCAGCATGGGAAGAAGGTTTAAGGCTGACCAGAGGCTCTGCTGAGACCGGCTTGGGCAGGGCTGACCCTTGACCTCTCCACAGACGCCATCCCCATGATGCTGGCATGTGAGGACCGGCCAGTGCTGCAGGCCACCTTCCTCAGCAACAATTGCTTTGAACACCTTATTCGCCTCATCCAGAACAGCAAGGTGGGCGGGGCCCAGGCTGGGGTGGGGGGCCTGGACCCCAGAGGCTGGGGGCACCGCGTGTGGATGCCGAGCTGCTGATGAGCAAACTTGGGCTGGTGGGATGGCTTGCACTTCAGTGGGAGGGCCTGGGGCTCAGGATGGCTCTGGACCCCACGTGAAGAGTGTGTTATAGAAGGATGGGAGCTGCCCTGGCCCCTTGTTTCCCTTTTCCCCAACCCCAAACGTAGGGGCAGGAGGAAGGCTCAGCTGTTTCGGATGCAGTGCCTACCCCTGCCCACTTATCTGCCCCCGGCTCCGTCGCTCCGGGCAGGGTATGGGTGGCTCAGCTCCCCTACTCTTCCCTAGTGCCTGGTGGGGCGCTCGGCCTGGGGCTCAGGGCGCATCCTTCCCTATGGGGCGGAGCCCTGGCAACTGCCCCAGGTTCTGCTCTAATCCCACCCTTCCTCCATCTTCTCTCTCCTCTGCCTCCTCCACCTTGTGCCTCCCCCGCAACAGCTGTACCTGCAGGCCCGGGCGCCCCCTGAGGGGGACAGTGACCTGGCTACCTGGTTACTGACCGAGCCCGATGTCCAGAAGGTACCACCCTGGGGCTGACCAACTCAGGCACCCACGTCCCTGGGCACCCACCCCCCAGGGTTCCCTCTTTGAGCCTTTCTGCACTATGCAGGGGGAACGAGCAGATACATGCCAGTCCTGGTATAGCCTAGTGATGGGGCTGGGTCCCCCATGCTGTCTCACCTACCTTTCAAATCCCAGTCCTAGGAAATGGCACAGTTGTGATCTGTTCCCTGACTTATATTAGTCTTGGGAGCTGGGGTTTGGCTATGCCAACCTGGAAGGAACCTTCGATACTCAACCACCCCACCCCCATTGCACAGAAGGGGAAACAAGAGGCCAGATACTCAGGGATTTGGCTGTGGTCACTCACAGAGAAGGAGGTCCCCCACATGGGGCCACTTCTTTGCTTGGATCCTTGCACCTGCCCTAAGCAGGTCACTGGGAGTTCCCTATCCCCTCATGCCCTCATGACGTGCTCCCTGCCTCATCTTGCATGGGGGCTGTAGGAGGCTGCGGGGTTTCAGGGGCTCTGCATGGGGCACCCTCTCTCTGGTGGCTCAACACCTGTGCCCCCACCTTCAGAGCCCTGCCCTGGCTTTGTCCTCATGAAGCAGCCCTGTGTGACTATTGCACTAGGCTGTTTTCTGAGAACCTGCATGTCCATTCATCTACAAAGTAGGCAAGGCCAGTGAGACCCCTGCTTTTTACAGATGAGGAAACTGAGGCCTGGGGGAGGGAAAAGATTGCCTGAGGTCCCTTGGGGAGTCAGGCAGAGCTGGGATCAAGGGCCCCATGGAGCCAAAATACAGCCTGGCACCTGCTGACAAACTCTCCAAGCCCTTCTGACTTCTCAGCCCCTCAGTAGGGCAGGGTGAAGGAGTAGCATGCCTCTGGCTGTTGGGTTCAGCAAGGGTGAGCCTCAGTATCCCCACCTGGATCTAGGGGAAAGGGGCAGGGTCGGACTTAAAGGTTTCGAAGGTTCTTCTGGTTCTAACATCCTGTGATTGATTGTCCCTAAATTCCCCAACCCCCTGTCAATCATTATGGGTGATGGGGCACTTGCCAGCCTGCCTGCACGTGTGTTTAGCTTGGGTGGGGATGGGTGGAGACCGGGGCCCATAAACCCACTGCACAGTGGAGGGCAGAGGGCTGCGGCCGAAGGGTTCACTGGTGATCTGTCCCAGTATCCCAGTGAGGCCCTTCCCAGCCTTGGTTTCTTCCCTGGCTACTCTGTCAGAGTGGGCCTTGCCCAGCTGCTCAGAGAGGGCCCCAAGGTCAGGGTGAGGGTCGCGGCAGTTTGGGCAAGGGTAGAGGGCCTGGTGGCTTCTGTTCTAGCACTGTATGGCCCAGACAGGGTTGCCACACTCCCAGGGCCCCAAGCCAGCTCAGCTGCTTGCCTTGGGGCATCTGCTCCTGTCCCTGTACCCCTTTTACTGCAGGGTGCTGCCAGCTGCGATGTCCTGGCACCTGCCTCTCCTGACTGCCCCTCCCCACCCCAAGGTACTGGACCAGGACACAGACGCCATTGCAGTCCACGTAGTCAGAGTGTTGACCTGCATCATGAGCGGCTCCCCCTCCGCCAAGGTGAGGATGCTGCGGTCCTGCTGTAGTAGGGGTGCGGGATGGGAGTTAAATCGACCAGCTGTCTCGAGAACAGGCCTGGCTGATGGCTGTCAGAGCAGGTGAGCTGGGGAGGTGACCATCCTGCCCTCTGGGGTACGGCTCAGCCCCCTGGGCGAGCATGGTCATTAGTCCTGGGAGCTGGCTATCCTGGCTCAGAGCTGGAGGGCGGAAGGATGCTTGTGGCTGACCACCATCTGCAGCCTTCCGAGGTAGACCTATTCCCCTGCTAGCACTGTGACCCAGAGGCAGAGCCAGGCAAGGGGGCCCTGAAAGGTGATGCCTCCGCCAGGGTTCTCGTAGGGTGTGAGTGCGCCCTGGGGCCCACATACACACTCACTCCTTTCCCACGCATCCCTGCACAGGAGGTGTTTAAGGAGCGCATCGGCTACCCTCACCTGCAAGAGGTTCTGCAGAGTCACGGTCCCCCCACCCATCGACTGTTGCAAGAGCTGCTCAACATGGTGAGGGCAAGGGCTTGGGGGCAGGGTCCCAAGGGCAGCCAGGACTGAGTCAGGGCTACCACAGAAGGTGAGCTCTCCACCTTAGGGGACCATGTTGACTATGTGTGACCTGGGGCCTGACCCTGTGTGTCAGGGTCACTGGGGTGAGGATTCTGAGCTGCATGGGGCCCAGAAGCTGCTGCATGTTAGCAAGCCCCAGGATGATCCTAGGAATAGGCAGTTGGGGTTTAGGCCAACCCAGACCGAAAGCCAAGGGTTGTTGTTGGTAACGGTGGTTGTCTGAGCACCTCTGGCTTTCCTGAGCCTCAAACACAACCTGTGAGCTGGATGGGGTAGCACACGTTGTGTTCCCATGCTGTAGGCAAGTAAACTGAGACAGGAAGTCCCACTGTTGGTAGGGTGGCCTGTTCCATGCCAGTTGCCCGGGAACTATCATTCTCTCCTCCCACAGGCTGTGGAGGGCAACCACAGCACGTGTCCGCCACCACCAATCCGCAATGAGCAGCCGGTGCTGGTGCTAATGCGGTGGCTTCCAGCACTGCCCACAGCTGAACTGCGGCTCTTCCTAGCACAGCGCCTCTGGTGGCTCTGTGACAGCTGCCCTGCCAGCCGTGCCACGTGTGTCCAGGCCGGTCTGGTGGGCTGCCTGTTGGAGACACTCAGCAAGGGCGTAGCCCTGGGGGCTCGCTGCCAGGAGCAGCTGCTGGCGCTGCTGCAAGCATTGGGCCACGTGTCACTAAGGCCCTTGGAGCTGCGTCGCTTGCTTCGTCCCCCACCAGGTCTGGACTCAGGGCCGGGTGGAGCTGAGGCCGGGGATGCCCGACACGCAGGTGCCATCATCCGCGCGCTCTCAGGCATGGCCCGGCACCGGGGCCCGGCACGAGCCCTGTGCTACTTTGACCTCACGCCCAGCATGGCGGGTATCATGGTACCCACTGTGCAGCGATGGCCAGGACCTGGCTTCACCTTCCATGCCTGGCTGTGTCTGCACCCCACGGCTGTAACACCTGCCCCGGCCCCCACCCGGCTGCTCCAGCGAAAGCAACTGTACAGGTGGGTGACTGCTAGGGACCAGGGTGCGGTGCCAGGGTGAGCAGGAGGACCAGCGGGCATAACTGGCTTGGCCTGCCCCCAGCTTCTTCACCAGCAGCGGCTCAGGGTTTGAAGCCTTCTTCACGGCGGCTGGGACCCTGGTGGTGGCCGTGTGCACCCGGAAGGAGTACTTGACCATGAGCTTGCCTGAAGTGTCCTTTGCCGACTCTGCCTGGGTGAGCCTCTGTCCTCATGTGGCCCAGGGAGGTGGAGGGGACACCACGTCCCAACCTGTGACCTGATGTTGTGGCTTCTGTTCTAGCACTGTGTGGCCATTGTCCATGTGCCAGGGCGCCGACCCTTCAGCCAGAACCTGGTGCATGTCTACAAAGACGGCTATCTGGTGAAGACGGCACCCCTTCGCTGCCCCTCCCTTAGTGAGGTGTGCCAGGCAGGGTTTGGGGAGGCTTGGGCAGCTGGGGGCACTTGGACAGGGTGGGGCCTGGAGCCCTGTGTTCCCCCTCCCCCACCCCACAGGCCTCAGCCTCTGGGGCCTGTGCAGCCTTGGGGGTCACCGAGGAACTGGATGCAGGTGGAACCCCAGGCTCTGCTGTGACCTGACCACTCCCCCAACCCTGGCCCCACAGCCTTTCTCCTCCTGCTGTATCGGCTCTGCTGGGCACCGCACAACGACCACCACCACGGGCCTGCCTGCGCCACCTGTCCCCGCTGCCCTGGCTCACGCTCACCCCTCCCTCACCCGCTCCAAGTCAGTCCCGACCACCACAGGGCTTGGCTGGGGGTCCGGGCTGGTGGCCCCCTTGCAGGAGGGCAGCATCAGCTCCACCCTCGCAGGCACACAGGACACTCGGTGGGGCAGCCCCACATCCCTGGAGGGCGAGCTGGGGGCTGTGGCCATCTTCCATGAAGCCCTGCAGGCGGCAGCCCTGCGGGTCCTGTGCACCCTGGGTATGCAGCGCCGTCCCCGTGCCCTGCCCCAGCCCCTACCGCTTTGCCCCAGGACCCAACTGGTTGGGTCTCAACAAGTGCCCAGGCCAGAAACGAGGCGTCTGGCGGGGGGAAGGTGTCCCTGGGGGGGGTCTGTCCTCTGATCAGGCAGAGAAGAGGCAGGCTGTGGGTGGGGTTTGGCCAGAAGCCCAGCCAGGTCTGAAGCCCCCCTGCCCACCCCCCAGGGCCCAATGAGACAGCACCCTTCAAGCCTGAGGGTGAACTGCATGAACTTGGCACCAAGCTGCTCCTCCATTACTCACCTCAGGTATTGGGGGGGGGCAGTTGGCTTAATCCCACTCCCCCTGCCTCCCACCTCTGTCTCCTGCCACCTCCTCCACTGAGCCTTGCTGCCTGCTCACCCCCTGTCCCCAGGCCTGTAAGAACAACATCTGCCTGGACCTGTCCCCTGGTCACGGGCTGGATGGCCGCCTGACAGGCCACAGGGTGGAGACCTGGGACGTGAAGGTGTGTGCTCACGTGAGCAGTGTGTGCAGGAAGCATGAGCATGGGCACATGTGTACAGGGTGGGCTGGGGAGTGGCACTGCGCCCTGGGAGGTCTTGAGGAGACCTAGATTTCCAGGCTGGAGGGTCTGCTGGGATAGAGTGGGGCAGGAGATGGCTGGGTGCTGCCCTCTCACGGTGGCCCCCACCCACAGGATGTGGTGAATTGCGTGGGAGGCATGGGTGCCCTGCTGCCCCTGCTGGAACGAGTGGCTGCACAGCCCCAAGAAGCCGAGGCAGGTCCAGCAGAAACACATGACCTGGTGGGGCCCGAACTGACCTCTGGCCACAACGCCACCCAGGGACTGCTTCTCCCACTGGGCAAGTCCTCAGGTAAGTGTCCCTGGTGCCTGAACTGGGGGGAGGAGATCTTGGCATGGTTGTGGGGCTGGGCTGCTTGAGGTCTCTGTGGCCACCGGCAGGCCTTTGACGTTCATCTGTTCCCTTCCTGGTGGCGGTAGAGGAGCGAATGGAGAGGAATGCAGTGGCTGCCTTTCTGCTGATGCTGCGGAACTTCCTACAGGGCCATGCTGTGAACCAGGAGAGCCTGGTGCAGTGCCAGGGGCCTGCCATCATTGGGGCCCTCCTGCGCAAGGTGGGGCCTGCTGGGGCAGGCGGGGAGGGGACTGCCCTGTCTGACTAAGGGGACTGATTGGAGGGACCGAGAAGGGGAGCCTGATGCCATCGGTCAGGGAGGGCCTCCTGGGAGAGATGGCATTTGAGGAGGGCCTTGAGAGGCTGGGCAGGGTTTGGCTAAAGAGGGTCTGGGGGAAGTAGCAGCACAGCAGGGCACCTGCACAGCAGGCTGGGAGCTTGCACTTCAGAGACGGTAGGGAGCCACTGAAGCGTTTTGAGCAGGCAGGATGCTTGTGTCCGTCTGCCTGTGCAGGGCAGGGTGGAAACTGGGAGGCCTGAGAGGGGGCGGGCAGGGCCTGATACCTCACCCCAGCTCCTCTGTCCTCCCCCAGGTCCCCAGCTGGGCCATGGACATGAATGTGCTCATGTCTGCCCAGCTTCTGATGGAGCAGGTGGCAGCCGAGGGTGGTGGGCCCCTCCTGTACCTGCTCTACCAGCATTTGCTCTTCAACTTTCACCTCTGGACCCTTAGCGACTTCGCTGTGCGCCTGGGTAGGTGTGGGGACTTGGGTGAGGGGATGCCGCCAGGCAGGATGTTGGTGGAGGTTCTGAGAAGCTATAGCCCTGTGGGTGATCTGAGGGGACATATCTGCCCTGAGGCATCTGAGGGGACCATGACCCTCTCCTGGTGGGGGGTGGAGGTGGGCAGGGAGGTCTGGCGGGGCCATGGCCCCTGTCTTGGAGGATGGAAGGGACCCGGCTCAGCCAGGTAGCCTGAGCCCTCTGCCGATTCCCACGTAGGCCACATCCAGTATGTGTCTAGCATAGTCCGTGAGCATAGACAGAAGCTGCGGAAGAAGTACGGGGTCCAGTTCATCCTCGACGCTCTGCGCGCTCACTACAGGTGAGGCTGGTGGGGGCAGATGGGGTGGGGTGCTGACACTGCAGCTTCTGGCGTTGGGGGCAGGTCTGTTCAGTCCCCCAGCTCACCTGCCCACTTGCCCTGTTCTCCCCTCCATGCCCCTGTGTTCTGGCCCTGGGTGCATGTTTCTGCTGGGACCTGCCCAGCCTACAGCGGGAGCGCCCCCTAGCGGCCGATGACCTGCGCACAGTGCAGACTTCACTCCTGGGCCTGGCGCGGGAGTTTCTGGTGCGGAGCTCTTCCGCTGATGACCTGCAGGTGGTGCTGAACTTTCTGGCGGCCGCGGGTGACGATGGCCACGTAAGCTGGGGGTTGGCGAGGGTGAGACTAGGGGGAGGGGTGGAGTGTGGACCACGTTCAGGGTTGGGGGGTGGTCGGCTCAGCGTGAGACTTTGTACCCCAGGTGCTGGGCGCGCTGGACCTGCTGCTGGCACTGCTGCAGGGCTCCCCGGCGCAGGAGCCTTTGGCTGTCTTCCTGCTGGAGCCAGGGAACCTCGAGGTGCTACTGGCACTGCTGGCGCGGCCAAGGCCCGCGCCCTCGCTGCCCGACCGAGTCTGCAAGGTACACTCAGCTCACTCCTGACCCTGGCATCCTAATTCACGGGGGCCCCCGCCTGAGTCCAGAGAGGTGCAGAAGGCCTTAGGCTGGTGGGTGAAGCTGCCTTTGCAGGCCTCTCTTGGATCCACACACCTGCGTGGTGACTCACCCTCCTACAGTAATTCTTTCCCCACGATGACGACCCCTACCCCCTACGACCCCTACACAGATCCTGCGCAGACTGCAGCAGAATGAGCGCTTACCTGAGCGCAGCCGCCAGCGGCTCCGGCTGCGAGAGTGTGGCCTCCAGGGTCTCGTTGCCTGCCTGCCGGAGGGGGCCGTTTCCCCCCAGCTCTGCCAGGGCCTCTTCAAGCTGTTCCTGGGGGCAGGTACAACCTGGCTGGGGCCAAGAGGCAGGCCAAGTAGAGGGGTGATGTGGATCCAGGAACCAGGGCAGGTGGGAATAGGGAAGGCGTTGGTACCAAGAGACCAAGGCTGAGCCAGCAGAGGAGCACAGTCCCTCTCTGGGGTCAATCCCTCAGGCCTTTTCTGGCCGTTTTCCCAGATTGCCTGAACCTCTCAGATCTATTGGCTGTGGTGCAGCTGTCCCTCCAGGCTGACCTCAGCATCCGCCTAGACATCTGTCGTCAGGTGAGTGGGAAGTGAAAACTTTGTTGGGGGTTGGGGGGCGGCTTCTACCCTGCAGACTTTGCCTGTGACGAGGGGTCTCTGGAGGCCTCCCATGCAAAGGCCCCAGGAGGAGGGGCTGAGGCAGGCTGTCGGATGAGTCCCTCATTTGCTGTGCCCTGGCCTGGCAGCTCTTCCACCTCATCTACGGACAGCCAGACGTAGTGCGGCTGCTGGCCCGACAGGCCGGCTGGCAGGATGTGCTGACCCGGCTGTTTGTCCTGGAAGCCGTCACAGCTGGCAGTCCCCTGCCCTTTACCCCCGAGCCACCCACCTCCCCGGAGCCAGCCTTACACAAGCCGCCCACTGAGTCACCTGAGCCTTCGGACGTCTTCCTGCCCGAAGAGGTCCCCTGCCCTGACCCTGACGCCTTTTACCAGGCTCTTTCCCCATTCTCCGCACCCTTTGAGCTGGGCCTGGAACGGGCCAGTGTGAGTTCAGGCAATACTGCTGGTGGTGGCGGTGGCGGTGGCAGTGGGACTCTCACTCCAGCCAGCCAGCCTGGCACACCTTCCCCGCTGGATGGGCCCCGGTCCTTCCCTATTGCCCAGGGCCGCCACAGCTCCAGTCTCTCCAATGTGCTGGAGGATGGCAGCCTGCCAGAGCCCACCATCAGTGGGGATGACGCCTCTAATACAAGCAACCCTCAGGTGAGGCGGGCCCACCCTCTACCACTGTACGGCACCAAGGGAGGGCACCTCTGGGACACAGGGCAGGCAGCGTAGCTTTTCCAAAGGTGTTGCCCTATTTGACATCAGGGCTACAACTGCCATTCGGGTCTGGCGCTGCCGCCTCGTAGCTTTTATCTGCAGTGTGTTCCCTGGGGGGTGGGAGGTGTTCTGGAACAGGGCAAGTCATGCTGAGACAGAGTTGGGGGCACTAACTAGGCTTCAGAAGGCCCTGGAGAGCCTGTGAGGCAGGAACTTTACAGGGCTCATGGGCAGCATTGCTCTAAGGGTCCTGCTTTGTGCTTCTGGATCTGGGGATGGGCGTCTGCTTATTCTATGGCATCCTTCCAGAGAATTCTAGGACAGTCCTTGAGGCCTGTGAGGACTGTGAGGTAACCGTGTGAACTGCCTCTCCTCTTAGGAGTCCTGGAATCCCAGGATCCTCCCTGGAACTCGGGCAGTGGCTGAGGCCCACACCATCTGTTTAGGCCTTTAGCACCAGACTGGCTCAGCTGTTGGCCAAAGGATCGGCTTCCTGCTGTCCCTACTAGTGGGTGGGCGGACGTGCTGAACAGGGATGGTAGTGGGGCAGTGATTGCCTCCCTCCCCAGCCTGCACCCCACACACCCACTGTGTCCGCAGCAATCCTGTGAGGAGGAGCTTTGTAACCTGCTCACCAACGTGCTGTTCTCGGTGACTTGGCGGGGAGTGGATGGCAGTGACGAGGCTGCCTGGCGGGAGCGCGGCCAGGTCTTCTCCGTGCTCACCCAGCTGGGGGCCTCGGCCACGCTTGTGCGCCCACCAGACTGCATCAAGCGCAGGTGAGGGGGTGACTCAGGAGGGGGAAGAGCCTCGGGGAAACCTGGGGCCAAGAAGGCGGTCAGGTAGACACCTGAGTTCCTCGCCCCCCCGCAGCCTCCTGGAGATGATGCTGGAGTCAGCCCTGACCGACATCAAAGAGGCCCCCCTTGGGGTCCCAGCCAGCCTCACCCAGCAGGCGCTCTGGCTGCTGCGCCTGCTGCAGGACTTCCTGTGTGCTGAGGGCCACGGTAACCAGGAGCTGTGGAGTGAGAAGGTATGACAGCTCAGAGGGGCACGTGCTCAACGTTCTCGTGCACCTGAGGGCATCTGGTCTGGGAGGTGGATGAGTACACGTGTGCCATCATGGGTGCATCAGCTCCGGTATCTGTGAGCGTAGGTTTATCTGTACGTACAAACCATTCCTGGCCTCCAGCCCAAACCTTACCTTGCTCTTGCCCCATGGGCTTTTGGCCTCCTCTGGTGATGGCCGCCTGGAATATATGGTGTGTGGCAGCTCTTTGAAGGTGTGTGCAGCCTGCTTGATCACCTGGGGGCCTGGCTGCACCTGGCCAATGGCACAGCAGATCTCCGAGAGATGGCACAGATCGGCCTGCGCCTCGTGCTTGGCTATATTCTGCTGGAGGACCCACAGGTGAGCACAGGGTGGGTGTGAGGGGAGGGTGTGTGGTGGGTGTAGGGAACTCCGGGAGTAGCTGGTGACACCTCCACCCCTTCGGTCCACAGCTGCACGCCCAGGCCTATGTGAAGCTGCACGCACTGCTGCAGACGGCAGTGCCCATGCGCCGGGAGGAGGCTTGCTATGTGCTCTCCAAGCTGGAGGCGGTGCTGGCGCGGGCGCTGAACACCCCACCCTCAGAGACCCCCACCGGGGACGGGGAGCCCCCAGCTTCAGGCGCTGCTGCAGAGCGCTGCTCATGGCTGGTACCGCTGGTGCGCACACTGCTGAACCGTGCCTACAGGCCACTGGGGCTGCAGTGGGGGCTGCCTTCCCTGCCTCCCACCAACGGCAGCCCCACCTTCTTCGAGGACTTCCAGGCCTTTTGTGCCACCCCCGAATGGCGTCACTTCATCGACAAGCAGGTGCCTGGAGTTGGGGGCATGGGCAGAGAAGTGGGAGCTGGGGACCCACACCGAGCACCGGCCTCCTGTCCCTGTCCCGTCCTCCAGGTGCAGCCCACCATGTCGCAGTTCGAAATGGACACCTACGCTAAGAGCCACGACCTCATGTCAGGCTTCTGGAATGCCTGCTACGACATGCTCATGAGCAGTGGGCAGCGGCGCCAGCGGGAGCGGGCACGCGGTCGTCGGGCCTTCCAGGTGTGCGACCCGAGGCGGGGGGCGGGGAGCTGCTCCACACGTGGGCCCAGAGGACGGCTGATGGGACAGAGTGGAGAAACAGGGACAGCACATGAAGCAGCCAGCGGGACTCACCCGTTTCTCCACCCTACCCACCCCCGCACTCCTCAGGAGCTGGTGCTGGAACCTGCACAGCGGCGGGCGCGCTTGGAGGGGCTGCGGTACACAGCGGCCCTGAAGCAGCAGGCAGCGCAGCACTCGACCGCCTTGCTGCACTGGGGGGCGCTGTGGCGTCAGCTCTCTAGCCCCTGTGGGGCCTGGGCCCTGAGGTGGGCGGGGTTCGGGGTGGAGTCCGGGCGGGGTGGGGCTTGGGAGGGAGGAGCTGGGAGGGTGCCTTTGGGGGTGAAACCTGGCAGGAACCCAGAGATCTACAGCCTTCTGCCCGCCTGCCCGTGACCATCACTGGGGACATATCTGTAGGGACCCGCCCACCCCCCGGTGGAAGCTCTCCAGTGCCGAGACATACTCGCGCATGCGTCTGAAGCTGGTGCCCAACCATCACTTCAACCCTCATCTGGAAGCCAGTGCCCTCCGCGACAACCTGGGTGAGAGGGTGTGCTGAGCTGGGTCCACCCAACCTCGTACACCCTGTCTTGTTTCTCTCTGGCTGAGCACCCTTGGACCCATTGCAGGTGAGGCCCCCCTGACAGCCACAGAGGAGGCCTCCCTGCCTCTAGCAGTGACCAAAGAGGCCAAAGTCAGCAGCCTACCCGAGGAGCTGCAGGAAGACCAGCTGGGTGAGGATGAGCTGGCTGCGCTGGAGACCGCGTGAGTGGGGCTGGGAAAGAGCTGATTGATGGGGGCAACGGGTCTGCTCCAGTGTGTGCTGGCCGGTGGTGGGATTGACTTCGGAGTCTGTTTCCCCTCCTGCTGAAAGGAATGGTCCAAAATCAGGTGGGAGTATTGGGCACAGCTATAACAGGATGGATAGTTGCTCTTTCATGGCTCGGCACCCCAGAGCAGGACTGAGAAACACAAACCAGACTAGGATGGGGGCCCATGGGAGCAGGCAGGGGCTGAGTGAGGGAAGCTGGGGACGGGGGTTGGTGTCCTGGCAAGACATTCAGAGGCCCAGGTTTCGGGGTGGGGACTGTGGTCAGTCTGGACCCTGGGCAGGTCCTCCTCTGGGAGTCATGAGCTGTGTACCTCATGACTTGGTGGCACTCCGAGAGTGTGGTCCTTGGGCTTGTCAGAAAGGGGATCCCAGAGTCTGGTGCCTAAAGTGGGTGCTGGCCCCCAGGTTGGAGGCCGCAGAACTGGATGAGCAGCACGAGAAGCTGGTGCTGTCAGCTGAGTGCCAGCTGGTCACAGTGGTGGCTGTGGTCCCAGGGCTGCTGGAGGTCACCACACAGCACGTGTATTTCTACGATGGCAGCGCTGAGCGTGTGGAAACCGAGGAGGGTGTGTTCTGATGGAATGGGACGGAGGGACGGCAGGGACGGCTGGGGTACTGTGGGGCCGGGGCGAGTGACTCCTGCACTTGCTCTCCGTCCCCACAGGCATCGGCCATGACTTCCGGCGCCCACTGGCCCAGCTCCGCGAGGTCCACCTGCGGCGTTTCAACCTGCGCCGTTCGGCGCTTGAGCTCTTCTTCATTGATCAGGCCAACTACTTCCTCAACTTCCCCTGCAAGATGGGTGGGGCCACGGCCTCATCTCCGTGCCAGGCCCCCAGGCCCCAACCCTGCCCTATTCCACCCCACACCCAGGTACGGAACCAGGTGTACTCGTGGCTCCTGCGCCTGCGACCCCCTACCCAAGGCTACCTGAGCAGCCGCTCCCCACAGGAGATGCTGCGCGCCTCAGGCCTTACCCAGGTGAGAGCCCTGGAGTGTGAGGATTGGGTGAGGTCAGGGCCCTGCGGTTGGGAAGAGGGCTGGCAGCCCAGCTGGCTCACCTCTTGCCCCTGCTCCCCAGAAATGGGTACAGCGTGAGATCTCCAACTTCGAGTACCTGATGCAACTCAACACCATTGCGGGGCGGACCTACAATGACTTGTCTCAGTACCCTGTGGTGAGGGCCTGCTCGCCACCTCCCCCACTCCTCTGGCCTGCCAGCCCTGGTTCACCCAACTGTGGGTACTGATGGTGGACCGAGCCTTGAGCTAGGTCCTGGGCGGGTGCTGTCTGAGGCCTGGCCTCTGTTCTCCCCAAAGGGAATCCTGTCCCAGACAGTCCCTCCTGCTCCCCTGCAGCCCCTCCACGTGGTGCATCCCCACCTGTGGGCTCCGCCCATCTTCTTGAGGGTGAGGGTGAGGGCAGGGCAGGTGGCCATCAGAATCCTCATGCAGCTCCTGCCCGGGTGGGTGGCCAGTTCCCCTGGGTCCTACAGGACTATGTGTCCCCAACGTTGGACCTCAGCAACCCAGTCGTCTTCCGGGACCTGTCCAAGCCCATCGGTGTGGTGAATCCCAAGCATGCCCAGCTTGTGAGAGAGAAGTGAGTGCCTGAGTGAGGTTGGGATGGACAAGAGGAGGGCTTCTGCTGACTTCCCCCAACTGTGGCTCTAGGTACGAGAGCTTCGAGGACCCAGCGGGCACCATTGACAAATTCCACTATGGCACCCACTATTCCAATGCAGCAGGTGTGATGCACTACCTTATCCGCGTGGAACCCTTCACCTCCCTGCACGTCCAGCTGCAGAGTGGCCGGTGCGGAGGGGCAGGCAGATGGTGCAGGGCAGGGCAGGGTGGATGAAGGGAAGAGGCGGGTCTTCCAGACATCCTGGACCCTCTGGCTCCCTGCTTTCCTGCGGCCACACCTTCTCCCCCGCTGTCTCCCTTCTCTCCACCTCATTTTGGCCCGTGCCCCTCCCCAGCTTTGACTGCTCTGACCGGCAGTTCCACTCGGTGGCAGCAGCCTGGCAGGCCCGCCTGGAGAGCCCAGCCGACGTGAAGGAGCTCATCCCAGAGTTCTTCTACTTCCCTGATTTCCTGGAGAACCAGAACGGTAGGAGCTGGCGTGGGGGCGGGAGGTGTGGGGATGGAGAGCTCTGGTTGGGGGCGGTGGCCAGGGAGCAGATGAAGATGGTGCAGAGAGACAGCTGACCCAGTCTTCTGTGCCAGGCTTTGACCTGGGCTGCCTGCAGCTGACCAACGAGAAGGTAGGCGATGTGGTGCTGCCCCCGTGGGCCAGCTCTCCTGAGGACTTCATCCAGCAGCACCGCCGGGCTCTGGTGAGATGAGCACACGCAGACAGGCGGGCAGGCAGGGTTGGTGGGGGGGGGGGGTCAGCCATTCCTGGACTGACTGCCTCCTCCCTGCCCCCAGGAGTCAGAATATGTGTCCGCCCACCTGCACGAGTGGATCGACCTCATCTTTGGCTACAAGCAGCGGGGGCCAGCCGCAGAGGAGGCCCTCAATGTCTTCTATTACTGCACCTATGAGGGTGAGCAGTGTCCTGGACTCAAGTGGGAGCCGGGGCACAGAGGAGGGGTGAATGCGGTGGGCACAGAGGGAGTCCTGACTGCCCTGCCCTTTCTGTCTGATGCTCAGGGGCTGTGGACCTGGACCAAGTGGCAGATGAGCGGGAACGGAAGGCTCTGGAGGGCATTATCAGCAACTTCGGGCAGACTCCCTGTCAGCTGCTGAAGGTAAGGCCAGCTTGGAAGACAGTGGTCAGGGATGCCCTCGCCACAGTGCTGATCGGCCACTTGTCCACAGGAGCCACATCCAGCTCGGCTTTCAGCTGAGGAAGCAGCCCAACGCCTTGCACGTCTGGACACTAACTCACCTAGCATCTTCCAGCACCTGGACCAGCTCAAGGCCTTCTTCGCAGAGGTGAGAGGAGGCAGGGTCTCGACTTGCTACTTTGTGAAATTCGTTTAATCCCACTGTCCTTACCAACCTCTTGGGGCAGATGGAAAACCTAAATCAAGGTCACTGATGCTAAGACATCTTAGAAAAAGAGGTAAACATCAGAGGAGATGGGAGTGCGGGTGGGATGCCTTCTTTGTGAGGAAGAGTCAGGAAAAGGTGTTGACTCACCTGACCATCCTTAGGGAGACCAGAAGGAGGGAGTCCGGCCTTAGATACTCTACCTCACCTTCCTGTCTGCATCCCAGAATGCCCCCAAGTCTGACGTGTTTAGGCTCTTCTCTCCTCCTGCTAGCAGGCTCAGAGCCGTGGAGTAATGGGTTGGGATGACCACAGCTGAAACCAAGCTTGACACCCTGGAAGGATCTTCCTTGTCCATCTGGTTTCTCACTCACTTTCTGAGACGCCCTGAAGGCACACTGGTCTCTGATGCCTATTTCTCTGAGGGACCTCTGTCTGTATGATTCCTAGCCTATGACCCCTGGGGGCTGAGGGCCAGGGACTGAGCCGTGTTCCAGGGAGCAGGTAGTGTAGTGAGGGCCCTAGCTGGCTGCTCAGGCACAGCTAGCCTTGCTCCGCGCCCTGCAGGTCATCAGCGATGGCGTGCCCCTAGTGCTGGCCCTGGTTCCCCACCGGCAGCCCCACTCCTTCATCACCCAGGGCTCCGCAGACCTTTTGGTAAGTGCGCTGGGCTGGGCCCCATCTCAGCTCTAACCCCTTTCTGACTCTGCCCCAAACCCACCTCTGTCCCCTCTTGCCCGCAGGTGACTGTGAGTGCCAGTGGGCTGCTGGGCACCCACAGCTGGTTGCCCTATGACCGTAATATAAGCAATTACTTCAGCTTCAGCAAAGACCCTACCGTGGGCAACCCCAAGTAAGACAGAGGGCTGTGGGCAGGAGTGGGCTCTAAATACCCTGCACCCCAAGTCATCTCCCCACCCAAACAGAATGCGGGCCAGCTGCAGGCTCTGGCCAAGATTTCTGAGGGCCTGGGTTCTCCTGTGTGGCCTGGCCTCACCTGTGGTCCTCCTCACTGGGTCAGGATGCAGCGACTGCTGAGTGGCCCTTGGGTGCCAGGCGGTGGCGTGAGTGGGCAGGCCCTGGCAGCAGCCCCAGACGGAAAGCTGGTGTTCAGTGGTGGCCATTGGGATGGCAGCCTGCGTGTGACTGCACTACCCCGGGGCAAGCTGTTGAAGCAGCTCAGCTGCCACCTCGGTATGTGCAGTCTTGGAGCTCGGGGTGTGCAGGTGGGAGTAGGGTTCCAAGGCTGGCCAGGGAGGGGGTAACCACTCTGTCTTGCTGATACCCTCCCCTCCCCTCTCCATTCAGATGTAGTAACCTGCCTTGCACTGGACACTTGTGGCATCTACCTCATCTCAGGCTCCCGGGACACCACATGCATGGTGTGGCGGCTCCTGCAGCAGGTATGCTGGGTGGCAGCCCTCCGGGGCCCCCATAGTCCAGATCTGCAGTCCATCTGCCCCTCAGTGGGCCTCTGCAGTCCTGCCCTGCTCTCTTCTCCTTCCCTCTGCTACCACGAGCAAGTCTGGGGCTCCACAGCCCTCCAGCTCTCCGGCTTTGGACAAGACCTTCACTTTTCTGAGCTTTAGCCTTCTCACTCAGGGGCCAAGGTAGTGGGAGCCCCCAGTCCTGAGCCAGCTCTGGTGTTCCCCACAGGGTGGTCTCTCGGTGGGGCTGGCATCAAAGCCTGTGCAGGTCCTATACGGGCATGAGGCTGCAGTGAGCTGTGTGGCCATCAGCACTGAACTTGACATGGCGGTGTCTGGATCCGAGGTGTGTGTATACCTGTGTCCAGGGGAGGCTGTTTGCTGGGCACTGCCCCTGGAGCTCACACACCCCTGCCTAGCACCCTAAGCTGCCTTCCTGCAGGATGGAACTGTGATCATCCACACTGTACGCCGTGGCCAGTTTGTGGCCGCACTAAGGCCCCCAGGAGACACGTTACCTGGACCTGTGTCCCACCTGGCGCTGGGGTCTGAGGGCCAGATCCTGGTGCAGAGCTCAGCGCGGGAGCGTCTGGGGGCCCAGGTACGGGAAAGGGGCGCCCAGCCATGATAGGGGTGGTTGGGATTCTGTCCTTGCTGACACCTCCTGCTTCCTCCAGGTCACCTACTCCTTGCACCTGTACTCGGTGAATGGGAGGTTGCGGGCTTCACTGCCCTTGGTAGAGCAGCCCACAGCCCTCGCGGTGACGGAGGACTTTGTTCTGCTGGGCACAGCCCAGTGTGCCCTGCACATCCTCCATTTGAACAAGTGAGCCCCATTGTTTATGGCTTTGTGATACTTCAGGGTGGTGGTCATTGGCAGAGGACACTAGGAGGTGCCCCCGTGGACCCACATCCCCTTTACATGTCTGTGGACACGTTCTTCAAGGCCTGTCACCTGTCCTCCCATCCCCCAATGGGGACATCTTGCCCTGGGCCTCCCTTAGCCACACACTTGTGGGAGGTCCCTTTCTGTGTCAGGATTTTAATCAAGTCATCCTACAAATGAGGACTGGGAGGTAGATGGGAGAATGGAGAGACATCTATCTGCTGGATCAAAGCTTCCTTGTAGTTGCGAGGTCGTATATATATATATATCCCTTCCCTCCCTCCAGACTGCTGCCGGCCGCGCCTCCCCTGCTCATGAAGGTGCCCATCCGCAGCGTGGCTGTGACCAAGGAGCGCAGCCACGTGCTCGTGGGCCTGGAAGACGGCAAGCTTATCGTGGTGGGCGCAGGGCAGCCCTCTGAGGTGAGGATGAGGGCCGGGAGGGCCTCGAACTGGGTGGGGAAGCGACGGTCCTGGCTGACCCCAGCCTGCTCCTGCTCCTACCAGGTGCGCAGCAGCCAGTTTGCGCGGAAGCTGTGGCGGTCCTCCCGGCGCATCTCCCAGGTGTCCTCTGGGGAGACAGAGTACAACCCTGGAGAGGCGCGCTGACAGCCTGCCCTGCCCCGCCCCGCCGCGCAGCTCCGCCCCAGCGGGCTTCGCCCCCGGGAGGGCCCCGCCCAGGAGTCGAAGGAGAGGGCGACATCCAGCCCACACTCTGGCAGGGGGTGGGCGGGGCCCCACCTCTGCCCAGCTCAGGGATTGGTGGGCGATGTCACTCCAGGAAGTCCCGCCCCTCGCCGGCAGAGGGGCCTCAGCAGCCGCACAGCACTTTTTGCACAGGCTGGGGTGGGGAGCCCAGGTTCCCAAGCCCCCGTCCCGGCAGAGCACAGGGGCCGGGCCGTGGCCTTAATCCTAAGGGCGGCCCCCCGCTCTCGCATCTCAGCAATAAACCTGGACTAGTTTTGTAGCTGTTCCGCCTCCAAGCATGTGTGCACGCGCGGCGTCTCAACCCGCCCTGGCCACAGTCCCGGGCTAGCGTCCCCCTGGTCCATGAGCACCTGCGGCGACCCGTCCCCTCCCCAACCACACCGCCCTTGTCCCTAGGGGCCCCGGCCGCAGTTTCTCCGGCACGCTCAGTCCCCCTTCGGGCTCCCCTCCACGCATGTGTGCGTTCCGGGGGGCCGGGCGGGGCAAGACCGTGGGCGACCCCGCCCACTCGGTGTCCAGTCCTCCTGTCTGCGCCGCGGCTTTAGTCTCGGGCGGGTAAGAACCTGGTATCCCCAGGGACTCCACTCTGTCTTCCCGGCCGGCCCAAGGCCCGGAGGCCCCGTCCCGCCCGGCTGAGCAGATCCTGGGACCCGCGGAGGGTCGGCCCCCACAGGTCAGGAGCGGGCTGGGGACAGAGCTTCGGGGCTTTCTGGACAGAGGGAGCCAAGGCTGCCTCTCTGCCCCCCACTTCCAGACCCGAAATCCTGTGCGGTTGTGGTGCTGGCTACTGGGTTGGACTGCCTGTGGGAAGTCGGGTAGTGTGGGCGTGTAGGGTGTTGCTGTGTGTGCATGTGTGCATATTCTGTGGGCCTCGAGATGGGTGTGGGTGGGAGTTGGTAGAGGCCCCAGTCCCACAGCTCGGGGTGGGTTGGGCACAGGGCTTGGCTGTCTTTGCGAGCGTTAGTCACAAGCTCACCCGCCAACCCGGATCCAGAAATGGCCCCTTATGTGGTAAGTGACACAAATGTACATACACATCCTTCAGGTGGCAAGGGTCACCACAGCCTCAGTGCCAGACCTACTTGCCGACTGTGTGCTTTGCCATACACATGGGCCTCTGGCCTTGTGGAGGGAAGTGAGTTTGGAGTGCCTGGGTTGGACCAGGTCGGATGTGCCTGTGGGGGAATTGGAGGACCTTCCCCCAGGTCTCATCTCTGTCCCTTTTCCAGGGAAAATCCCCTCCTCTGCCCAGACCAGGGTCTCTTCCCCAGGCCTCAGGAGGTAGGTCCCAGCAGGATGAGCCTTGTAAGTACAGATGGGTCCTGGATTGAGTGTTCTTCAGGTTTCTGGCCTCCAGGCCCTCTCCAAATTCCCAGGTGAGAAAGGACCAGGGGGGCCTCTGGGCCCACATGCCATCTGCCCTTGCTGAACCCACCAAGGAACCCTCTTGTCCAGCCCCTGAGCAGGTGGTGAGGGCTGGACACTGACCCTAGAGGCAGGAGTGGGAGCTTAGTCACTCCAGGGACTATGCTCTTGCTGAGAACTCTGGAAAGCCTCCTACCCGCCAGTAAGTCTCTACCTGCCTCTGGCTTAGATGGGGATGGGAGTCTTCCTGTGCCATCCCTGGACTCAGACCAGGGGTTTGCCATGGTCTTTGAGACAGGGTGGTTTCCAGTGTGCCCTTTTCCATCCAGAGCTGCAATATGGTCTCCTCCAGCTTTGGCCAGCTGGAGCCAGCAATATCACTTCCACCCCATTTGACACTGGAGGAAACTGGTCCAGATTGGTGACTGGGGAGATTGGGGGGTAGGTACAGCCCTGCAATGAATCAGGATGAAGTGAGCCAGGAAAGCGGGACAGACTACCTCAAGGGACTCCTGACTTCAGGCTTGAGGAATTTCCCCCATGTCCCTGTACACAGCCCCTTCTGGACTCGGCTCAGAAGTCTCCCAGCTCCTTTTTCTGAGTGCTGCCCATGACATTCCAACCCCTTCTCTAAGAGATGCAGCCACTGGGAGCACTGCTAGCTGGCAGAACCATGCTTCACAACTCCAGCCACAGGGAAGGCATGGTGCATGTGGGTAAGTACTTCTTGATCCAGATTTGGGGCACCGAGAGGGTAGGATGAGAGGTATCCATGGGCCCCTGACCTTGCAGGCCACACACAAGTCCAGTCACAGGCTTTGGAGTACCTGTTTCTTGTGCCCTGCCTGCACTGGATTGTGGGGACAACTGGCCTGCAGGCAGAAGTTAGCAGCAGCATTTACTTGCCTTCCGGGTCAGTTTTATTTCTCAAAAATCTACAAGGTCTCCTCTGCACAGAGGCTCCCGCAGGGACCAAAATGAATCAGTATGCTCTCACAGTCCAGAGTTGGTGGGGGAGACAGGACACAGTTTAGTGCCATAGCAGGCAGAGGAGATGCACCAGGAGCCAGAAAAGGGAGCCTGGGAGAGATCAGGAAAGACTTCCCAGAGTAGGAGATTTCCTGCCAGTTTGTCAGATGGCAAAGGTAGACCAGCAAGAGCAGACGTCTGGAAGCCCGGAGAAGGTACATCCGGGAAGGGCTAGGTGTCCAAGCGTGGCGAGCCAAGGGGAGGCTGTGGGAGATGAGGGTGGGGAACGAACCAGTCAGCTTTTGACGCCATGGTATGAACTTTTGATTCTACACAGTAGGGACTATGATTTCCAGTCTTTCTAGCAGCAAAGTCTATGTCGGCTGCCTCCTTGCCCCTGACCTTGTCTGTCCTTTCCTCCACAGATAAGTCCCGGAGGGAGCGGGACAGGGACAGGGAAGGGGTGTGGGCAGGGGCAGGGGGAGCCCTGGCCCCCGGTACCTCCTCCCCATTCCCCCCTGAGCCTCCAGGGGCCTCGGGCAGCAATATCCCTGTCTACTGTGCCCTCCTGGCCTCTGTGGTCCTCGGTCTGCTTGCCTATGTGGCCTTCAAGTGGCAGGTGGTCTGGGCATTGCCCTCTGGTAACCTCCCTCCCCATCTGGGCTCCCAACCAGCTCCCTGTCTCAGTGAAGGCTGGAGCAGGCTGGCAGGTTCCCCCTGCTCCCCACAGCTGGTGCTCACGTAAACAAAGACAGCAGCTGGCCAAAGCTTGGACTGCAGAGCTGGGGGCCTTCAACAGGGACCAGATGCATGGAGAGAGCAGTGTCTTCCAGGACTCTCCTAGCAGCCTGGAGCCCTGTGTCCCCAGCCAGGGTGAGCCCCTTTCCCCAAACTGTAGTCCTTCAGACCTACGTAGCTCTGCCCCACCACAAAGCCTGCCTAACCCTCACGTGTCCCTCACGTCTCCCATCCCAGGGCCACATTCTGAACTTGGCTGCCGGCTTTACCTCCATCTCCCTCGGCAGCAGCAGGAGGAAGTGGAACAGCTCCTGGAGGCATCGGGTGAACCTGACAAAGGCTGGCGGGCCACCTGGGCTACCAGGCTGAGGCAGTGGAGACCATGGCTCAGAGCCAGGTGCCAGCCTACACCCTGCTGAAGTACTGGGCTGTTCAAGAAGGCAGCGGTGCCACCCTCAGGGTGCTAGCAGATGCGCTGGCTGTCCTGGGCCGTGAAGATGTGGTCCGGGCCCTGGGCCCACTGGCTGAGGACTGCTCCGTGGTGTGATGCTCCACAGCCTGGCCTCTCAGGGAACCTGCTCTGGTGCTCCCACCACCCGCAGCTCATACACCTTCCCTTTCATGGGCTTCCTGGCATTGGTGACCTTGGCCTGCTGTTCTGGGGGGACACGGAAGATCCAGGCACCACTCACCTCCCCTTGCCCTACATTCTTCCAGGACAGGGACCAGGATACCGGGGGGAGGGGTTGATAGTGAGGAGCAGTCCTGTCCTCCTGATCCCCACTCCACCTCTCCTTACTTAGCCTCAACTTTTTTCTACTTTTGTCTCCCATATTAAAGGCAACTTTGGACTACTGTCCTCGCTCTGTCTGGTTCCGTAGGCCTGTGAGACAGTTGGGAACCAGGGAAGCCCGAAACACTTTCTTTTAATGTGCTCAAGCACAGTACTTAAAACATTTTCTTTACTGTTAAAGGTGGAGGGGAGGACTTCCCTGGTGGCACAGTGGTTGAGAGTCCGCCTGCCAATGCAGGGGACATGGGTTCGTGCCCCGGTCCGGGAAGATCCCACATGCTGTGGAGCGGCTGGGCCCGTGAGCCATGGCCACTGAGCCTGCGCGTCCGGAGCCTGTGCTCCGCAACGGGAGAGGCCACAACAGTGAGAGGCCCACGTACTGCAAAAAAAAAGAAAAAACAAAAAAAAACAAGAAGCTGCCTGCCAATGCAGGGGGCACAGGTTCGAGCCCTGGTCCGGGAAGATGCCACATGCCGCAGAGCAACTAAACCCGTGCACCACAACTCCTGGGCCTGTGCTCTAGAGCCTGCGAGCCACAACTACTGAGCCTGCACGTCTAGAGCCTGTGCTCTGCAACAAGAGAAGCCACCACAGTGAGAGGCCCATGCACTGTAACAAATAGTCCCTGCTCGCCACTAGAGAAAGCCCGTGCGCAGCAACAAAGACCCAACACAGCCTAAAAATTAAAATTAAAATATGTGCTATCAACATTTCAAATGTTTAAAAATAAATAAAATGTTAAGGGGATTAAATTAGGGTCCCTCCATTTGATATAATAATGTGCTTGAGTTAAACAGTTTAAGGCTGCAGTACCATGGGAAAATACTTTGGCTACGTTGTTAAATAGCATGTCTAATGATATGTCTTTAAAATAGGTGTTTTTCTCCTCTTTTCACAATTTCCTTAATACAAGGATATGAGATGAGTTACTGAGCCTTTCTGAACCTTAGTCTCCTTATCCAAACAGTGCCAATTCCTGTGCCTCCAGGTTGTGAGGATCCAAGGAGCACAACCTGAGCTCTAAGTGCCCAGCAGGCAGTGACTGTTCCAACTGCTGCCCACCCCACCCAATATCTGGCAGGCCACAGCCTCTTCCCCAAGGGCATTGCTGCAATGAGCAAAATCACCCCGGTGAGGAAGAGATGGTACCAGTCTCTGCAAAGATGGGCTGGGCCTCAGGCTGGCCTGAAACCTTTGGCCCTTCTCACTGCCCAGACAACTGGTCCATCAAGGATGGGGTGTGTCTCCACTGAGCTGTGTCCTCCAGAAGATGTCTGCTCTCACTACCTGAGCACTGTACACCTTTATCGGGGTACTCCCTCTAGGATCCAAGCCCAGTGTCAGGAAGCATGGTGGGGAGTCAGGGAACCCAAACATCAAATAAGCATTCCTGTGGGCTCTGGGAACTCAAGTCTCTGGATGGAAGAGGTTCATTCCCTTTCACCAGCCAAAAGGTACGAAGGGGAAGACAAGTGCCTTTCTCTTGACTGGCTTATTAACCAAAGTAAAGAAGCCCAGCGCCAGAGAGGTCGCAGGTCCACTTCCTTTGCTCGGGAAGGCATGTGTAAGATGCCTATCTCAGTCACAGTGGGACCTGTGGGGAAGAGCTGGGATAAACTCCACTCTCAAGGATTAACTTTGGACTCCACACACCTATGGCCATCACCTCTTTTCTCTCTCAGTGCCAACACTATATACCAACATGCTTGACTAGCTTTTAGGGAACACGTGCCAAGTTCTTTAATTGATTTTATTTTTTACATAAAAAGTTCAGTAAAAATTGGATAAAGTAAAGTGATTTTAAGCAGTAAATCAATCTTATCAACATAGCACAAGGCTGGCCGAAACCACAAGGCAGCCTGCTCTGGAATATTTACATGATAACAAATTAAACCTTGCAGGAGAACTTAAACCATCCTTACAAAGTCTTCTGTAATCCTAGCACGTAGAGGCTTAAAAGCAAAACAAAAACCAAAAACCAGGAAAAAACAAATTATTTTCAATATATTCACATATACATTAAAATATAATACAGATCGTCAGGGTAAGGGGTCGTGGGTGGGGGATGCGCATGAGTCTGTGCGCTGACAGCACCGCCAAGGAGGAGACCCAGGCTTGAGAGTGGGGTCAGGCCTGGCCAGGGTCTCAGAAGGGAAGGTCTCAAGGGCCTAAACCCTTGCCTCAGATGGCCTCTACCAACAGCTCACAACCAGGGACCGCTTGTTGTAGATGGAGCTCAGTTTTGTGGCTTTCAGTTGAAATCTGCAGGTTTGAATTCCCCAGGGTGATGTGTCATCAGTAGCACAGCCCTGACAGTGGGGTGGGGAGAGAGGGCCCACAGGATTTCTACTCCCCAGAGTCTCTCCCACCAGCTTGCCCGTCCTCCCACCCTGGCCCTGAAGGTCACTCTAATTCAGTGTCCTCTTTGGGTTTGTAAACAGCCCCAAACTTCTGCATGTACTTCTTAATGTACTCCTTGGTTTTGTGTTTCACATTCTCATTGCACTCCAGGTCCTCGGGGTTCTTACAGTACTTCAGCTCCTTATTCATAACGCCGTGAGTCAGCTGTCCAGGACACAGGAAGAGAGATCACAGCCACCCATCAGAGTGGAAATGATTTGAGGGGGGAAGGCCAGTCTGCTGCCTCGGGCCCCTTCTCACAAAGACTGGGAGGTGAACTGGAGGGGGAGGTTGGGGCAGGCTGGTGCTGGGATCACCAGAAAGGGGAAGCTCAGCTCTCAGAGAACCACTACCATCAAGTAGGGTACCCTCTCTTCCCAAACCTTCCCCCTCTGTTCCTGGGTCTCCAGCCTGGGCATATGTCAAGGAAAACCCACTTTTTATGATGAAAAGGGCCTTCTAGGAAGGTATAGTTTGCCCAGAACATTGTCAGACCACAAGCAGGAGGGAATACCTTGCGAGCTAGGTGTTTGAAATCTTCAGTTGTGGTAATTCTTCCCACTTTGCAGTCAGGTTTCCGGTAAGGGTTCAGGCACTGGACGATGAACTGGGACATCTACAGGTATGGGGAGAAGAGCACACTGCTCGACAGTCCAGAGAAGGCAAGAACGTTGTACTGAGGAAACACTTAGAATAGGCAGTAAGCAGAGCCAGCCAATCCTTCCCTTCCCCTCACTCATGCTAGCTGGTGTGGACAGAAGAATGCTCGTATGCCAGTGCGATATAAGAGAAAAGAATCCTGGGTCAGCCTCCAGAGGGAAAGGGCTCCCTTGGATGGACTTAGCAAGCCTCACTTGCAGATGGAGGGACAGAGCAGCAGGACTCTACGCTGAATCTCATGGCAGCCCCAGATTTCAGCTAACAAATCTCATGTTCTTGGCATAAAGAGACTGTAGCTAAATTCTCTGGCCCCTGGAGGCAGGGCAGAGAGGGCCTTTCTGTGCTACCAGGAGGCTCAGTGACTCCAGGAAATGCAGGCATTTTGTTACTGAAGGCTACTTAGATTCTGTAAGTGTTGTACTTCATTTGATTCATACTACATCAATGTGAAGCAGAGGGACACATGATATGACAGCTGGTTGGAGAACATCTGGGGCAAGACCCTTTTCAATACACAAATTCCCATGTCCTCCTGAGCTATCTCTGTAGTGTCTGTCCTACCCAGTGGCTCTCAAAAGAGATCCAGGCACAGGATTTCTGGAAGTATTTGTGGCACTAAGCCACAAAGTTGACCCCAGGGGAAAAAGGGAGCGAGGAGGTCAGTGACAGCCACTTCACCAGGGAGCTCCATGAACAGGGTCTACCCATCCCTGAAAGTCAGTGAGTTTTCAGACATTCAAAGAACAAGGCTATATGACAAGGTAGGCACTAAATAAACAGCTGCTAGTTGGCTGGGCTGAAATGCCAATAATCACAAAGGGACAGTGAGAAACTTAAGTTTTAACTCTAGAGAAGGCTTTTACTCAAAATTTTTCTGTGGTCTCCTGCTTCCATACTCTCTCCCTTCAATCCATTTCCCCAAATAAGATAGGGGATTTCATTACTCCCAGCTTAAAATCCTGCAATACTCCCTGCAACTCACAGTACAAAGCAGCACAATACTGTGCAGCCTCATCTTCCGACACCCCTCACATACGGGGTGCTACAGCCCACAGATTCCCTGAAAGGGATGACGCCTTCTTCTGCCTCTGTACACTCTACTGCCTGAATTACATCCCTCCTGATCCTATCTGGCTAATTCCTACCCGATTCAAGAGCCTTTCCTGACACCCTGAACAGAGACCTCCAAGCCCTATCGTGGCACATTCCTCACACAGCTGCCATTACTTTTTTTTTTTTTTTTAATGCCATTACTTATCTACAGGTCTACTTCCTCCAACAGACTATAAACCCCTTCGGTGAACAAAGACTGGAGTTTAGAATCTGGATGCCCTGAGGCAGAAAAGGTTAGTGTCCTGAGAGCTGTACTGCACTTCCAGCAGCATAGAGAGGAGCTGCTTTCTCCCAATCACTTGAGGATTAGGCAGCCACGGAATGAGGCATCACAGAAAGAGAAACGGACTTTGAGCCAGAGGCCCGTTCAAGTCTTCTGTCCAGAGCTTGCCTTCTCTGAACCTCAAGAGCTCCTCCACCAGCGTAAGAGGAATGACAATTCCGGCCTTGCCTACCTCATGCACTGTTGTGGGGATAAAATGATATAATGGATATGAAAGTGCTTATTATCCCGCTGTAAAGGACCATACCAATATGTCATCACATAACAACTACACAGTCCAATCACAGAAGCAAAGGAACACCCAAAGGCAGGGCCACCTAGTACTACGAACAGCTGTGCACACTTAGGATGAGAAAGAAAGGGTCTCAGTTTAAGCCTTCAGAACGTAGTGTCCACATCCCACCAAACCTTACCTCTTTTCTGAATACTTCTTTGCTTTTCTTAGCCAGCTCACTGGAGGTGTCTGCTTCTGCTGTCTTAGGCTTTTTTGAGGTCTAGAAATGGAAAACACCACAGTGTGGGAATGAGAGGTTGGGTCGGTGATGCCCTGCTCTTCCAGAACCTCCCTTCTTTCCCGCAGTTGGGATGCCTGACTCTTGGTATTAGAATCTTAAAGGGACATGGCCTGGAGTCAACTTAGCTGCTGTTACCACTCTCACTTCATGTTTAAATCTTGTCATCTGGCACTGGCCTCGCTCCTATAAACCAAGTTCTAATTCTCTACCCTAAGTGAAAGCTACATCCTTGATGTAGCTAAACATTTGTTTCAGGGTCACCTCCTCTGCAGAGAAATGTGCTGTGTGATTTGGACCACTGAGGTCCCTGTTCTGAGCTGCAGTATCCCACACTGTCAAGAGAGGCCCAGACTCAACGGGCTCCACCTCTCCTGTCTCTGACATTCTAGGACTCCTGGACAAAGGCAAAATGCTTTAGCCACACAACCATGGTCCAAATACCATGCTCCTCATCCAAGTCCCCTAGACTGCAGGAGACAGTCTCAGTATGCAAGAGAGGCTCCTTAAAGGCTGGTATCCTCGGATCAGGAATGGAAAGACTAAAGAGGTATCAAGGTGTTGCGGGGGAGGAGATGAGGGTCATGCAAGTCAGTGAACAGATGAGGAGATCCTAAGACAGAAGATACTCTGTCCCAAGATGCTAGGATGATGACAAACCTAGGAATGCTCCCTTCCAGCACTGCAAGGGGGAGGCTGCCAGTCCCCCTGCCCCCCGCCTGATTAGGCACTGCTGAGAGGTGAGAGGCCAGCAGCCCTGGCATTCAGAGCACCTACCATGCAAGGCCATCTCCCCATACCTTTGCTCACCACCAGTCATCAAGCCCCTTCCTAGTAAATGTACTTCTCCATGGAAAAGATTATGAGCATTCCCCTTTGAATGCAACTCACTTCAGATGGATGTAGAAGCAGTTGGCATTACAGGTACTTCATTTTTTTGCTAGCTGCTTAGAGCACAAAATTTTTTCAACCTACCCCCACTTCTGATTCCTCTCTTTCCAGAAACAGTAAGAAAGTGCTGGTGATGAAGGGACTGTTCAACTCCCTCTGCCCTGGACTGGCTCCAGAGAAAGGTGGCACTCCCCTGGCTTTTGGGCTTCTATACATCAGCTTTCCCTGACTTGTTATAAAAGCTTTGCATATTTTCTACTTTTCTACTTTCTTTCTGTGGCTGTGGGAGCAGGAAAGGGAGGGCAGGGTAGAAAGAACATACAGATTCTACCTCTGGTTTTAGGAAACAAAACGCAAATAACTCTGTTTTCAAATGTTTTGCTTTGAGATTTTGTGGTTATTTTTTCTAGCAGTAGAGAGTGTGGGTGTGCTTCACAATAAGATCTCATGTAGCAAGGGATCAAGAATTGCCTGAATAAGCCAAGGTAATTTCAACACACCCTCAGCTGCTGTCTTGTGGATCTCAGAAATGAGTAGCAGCAGCAATGAGTACAGAAAGCCCCTTAAGGTATAACAATGATCTCAAGGCTCTGGCTCCTATAGAAGAGGCCAGGCTCTCAGTGTGGGCACTGTGTAAACAGGAATGTTCTGCTTCCCTCTGAATGGGGTATGTGTTCAGAAAGCTAAATAATTCCAGTGCATTTCTAATTTAATCTCTGACTTGGTGAGGTTGTTGGGCTTTAAAAACACACAATCCCCTGAGCTCTCTCTAGGAGCTTTCCTGGTCCAGAAGAAGTTGAGGTATCAGAAACACTACACATGATTCAACCTAAATTCTGCAACACATGAACCTGTACACACCAATTAAAAGGTTAAGAAAGAAAGATCCTTGAAAATAATAAAAACTCAGTATATTCTGCTTTGAAGTTGCTGCCACCTTTGGTAACAAAAAGAGTAAAATAATTTCAGTTTGGTTCTAGATCAGGCACTATATACCACACCTTAGTTTGTCAAATGAGGCATGGGAGAGGGGGTGCAGGAAGTGAGAGGACAGGAACAAATAATCTCTACGACACTTTCAAGAAACTGGCAGGCCATTCCTTGCCTCTTCCATATCCACTTGTTTGCTTAGCCCCAAATGATGCCTCTCAGATGCCATTGCATGCATCTTCAACATCTCCATTCTTAGTTCCTCACTTTGCCTAAACTATTAAAATACTCTTCAATCTGATCTCCAATGCTACCAATCTCACCTTTTCAAATGGGCCTGTTTCACTCAAGGAACACATATTTGATTGCCTGTCTTGCTGCTTTAAAAGCATTCACTGGCTTTTAAGCATACAATAATCACATTGGTAGGATACCAAGATCTTAGACAATTTAAATCTGACCTACTTTTCCATATTTTTGTCTTGCTCACTACCTACCCCATATGTATCTAAATTCTCACCATAACCAAATTATTTTTATTGTTCCCTATATAGGCTCTGTCTTGTACTGACTTTATACCTTTGCAAAAACGGCTTTATTTGCCCAGAATCCTCTTTCCTGCTCACCTTAGCTATAGGTAAAGTCATGTTTTCTGTGACATATCACTAGTGCATTTTCTTAGACTAATCACTGTGCTCCCATAGCATTCTGTACATACTTCTACTACAGCAATTATCCCGTTGTGTTCTTGGTTTATAGATGTGGTTATTTCCTTAGATTGAACTTCATGAAGATTAGTACTCAGATTTATTTCTCTTTCTATCTGTAATACCTTACACAAGCCCTGTGTATTAATGAAAATTTACAATGTTACAGTCTTAATCTCCAAGGGCTTTAAAATCTAAATGAAGGCCCTAAAGATGGGAAAAAAAAAAAAAAGTTGGAGCAGAAGGAATAAACACATAACCCACAGGCATCCTTCTCCTGTCTGAGATGCTAGCTAGGTGAATACAGTAGTAAACTGGTTAGGAAGGTTAGAACCAAATAAGTCCCTGGCTATCCAAGTCAGACTAGGTCCTAATGATAGAGACAACAGTCTAGAAAGAAATCCAAAGACTGACACCTCAAGCCTTTGACTTGTGCATCATGGCAAGGTTGGTTGGAATATCAAAACTCATTTGTTCCTTCATAAACTATCAAAGGGTTAATAACAAAATAGATGACTTCATTTATATTTTCTCATTAGAAATACAAGAAAAGGTAAAGCTGACAAGTCAGAGACAAAAGCCTAAGAAGCTAAGAGAGAGAGTGAATGAACATCCAGATAGTTTTTTACTGGAAGCACATGACAGTTACGGGGTTTTTTCCCCTTAGGTACCTGTCTCTATAAAAACTCTCCCACAGAAACTTCATACACTGCCGGCAGAAATGTACAATGATATAGCAACTTTAGAAAACAGTTTGACAGTTTCTTAAAAAGTTAGATATAGACTGTCTAACTTTGATCCAGCAATTCCACTCCTAGGTATCTACCCAAGAGAACTGAAAATGTTATGTCCAAAGATTTGTACACAATTGTTCATATACCATTATTCATAATAGCCAAAGAGTGGAAAGAACCCAAATGTCCATCAACTGGTGAATGGATAAATAAAATGTGGCACATCTAATACAATGGGATATTATTCAATGCTAAAAAGAAACGAGCTACCAAGCCATGAAAAGGCATGGAAGAACCTTAAATGTATATTGCTAAGTGAATGAAGCAAATCTGAAAAGGCTACAAGTCCAAATATGTGACGTTCTATAAAAGGCAAAACTGGAGACAGTAAAAAGATCAGAGGTTGTCAGGGATAGGGATGGGGATGGGGGGAGGCGGGGAGAGAGGATGAGATGAATAGGGGGAGCACAGAGATTTTCAGCGCAGTGAAACTATTCTGCAGATGATAATGGTGGATACATGCCATTATACATTTGTCAAAACCCACAGAATGTACAATACCAAGAACACTAATGTGACCTACAGATTTTGAGTGATAATAATGTAGATTCACTGATTGCAATAAATGTACCATACTCCAGCAGGCTGTTGATAGTGGAGGACGCTATGCATGTGTGGTGACAGGGGGTGTATGGAAACTCTGTACTTTCTGCTCAAATTTAAAGGGAACCTAAAATTGTCTGAAAATAAAATATATTAAGAAAAAGAGGTATATAAGGACCTTTTCAGACAAACAAAAATGAGAGAGCTCATCACAATTAGGCCTGAAATATTCGAAGTATTAAAGGAAATTCTTCAGACTGGGACTTCCCTGGTGGTCCAGTGGTTAAGAATCCGCCTTCCAATGAAGGAGACACAAGTTTGATCCCTGGTCAGGGAACTAAGATCCCACATGCCATGGGGCAACTAAGCCCACAAACCGCAACTACTGAGCCCACGTGCCATAACTAGAGAGAAGCCCGTGCACTGCAATGAAGAGCCCGCATGCCTCAATGGGAAGATTCCCACATGCCGCAACTAAGACCTGACACAGCCAAATAAATTTTTTTTAAAGTGGATAGAATTTATATATATAAAAAAAGGAGATTGTTCAGACTAAAGGAATGCTAAATATAATGCTGAAGAAAGAAAAACATTTCCCCCAAAGTGAATTAAATATAAAAGGAGGTATGGATTTGTTTCCACTTTCCTTCTTACTCCCATTCCTTCCTTCCCTCTTCCACCTCTTTCCACTGACTTAACTAGTTAAGTGTCTCTTATTTTCAAAATTAAATACTATTCAAATCTTAGAGCATAGATATATTGTCTTTGATTTCATTCAAGACACCACATCCTTGGAGACAGTGAGTCCTGTTCCAAGTGGAAAAGGATAAAAATTTTTAATTCAAGCATTGAGAGTCACACTGATTTACATGACCTCTAATCCCGATTACTCTCTTGTGAGAAGGAGAGCGAGGAACAAGCTCTCTTTCGCTTTACTCTAGAATAGTATTTCCAGAGTAAAATATCTCAGTTTCAAATCTTAAAAAAAGGGGGGGCCCAGTTATACTTTTTTGGTGAGTTTTTTTTTTTTTTTTTTTTGCAGTACGCGGGCCTCTCACTGTTGTGGCCTCTCCTGTTGCAGAGCACAGGCTCCGGACGCGCAGGCTCAGCGGCCATGGCTCACGGGACCAGCCGGTCCGTGGCATGTGGGATCTTCCCGGACCAGGGCACGAACCTGTGTCCCCTGCATCGGCAGGCAGACTCTCAACCACTGCACCACCAGGGAAGCCCCTTTGGTGAGGTTTTAATGCAACCAGTTTAACTTCTTTCCAAACCCACCAATCCCAAAATGGCAGGACATTAAAGCAAACTAAGAAGGACTGCAGTTAAACAGAAAAATCACATTTAAAAGAAACATAACATTAAGAAGAATGCTGGGCTTCCCTGGTGGCGCAGTGGTTGGGAGTCCGCCTGCCGGTGCAGGGGACGCGGGTTCGTGCCCGGGTCCGGGAGGATCCCACGTGCCGCGGAGCAGCTGGGCCCGTGAGCCATGGCCGCTGAGCCTGCGCGTCCGGAGTCTGTGCTCCGCAACAGGAGTGGCCGGGACAGTGAGAGGCCCGTGTACCGCAAAAAAAAAAAAAAAAAAGGGAAGAAGAATGCTGTAATCTACAGGGAAAGAGCTAAGATATATTAAAGGAAGTTATAATGGAATAAGAATACTATGATTCTATTTGTATGTTTAAAATGAAAGAAAAACAACTGTGTGTGTTTTCCATAAAGGTCTGGAAGAACACACAACAAAACAATGTTTTGCAACTTTGGCACTACCGACATTTGGGCCAGTTCTTTGTTGTGGGGGATTATCCTGTGCACTCTAAGATGTTTAGTGGCTTCTCTGGCCTCTGTACACACTAGAAGCTAGTAGCATCTCCACAGCTGTAACAACCAAAAATGTCTCTAAATATTATCAAAAGTCTCCTGAGGAGCAAAACTGCTCTTGGTTGAGAACCTGTGCACTAAAAAGTTAGCAGTATTTATCTCCAGAGAGGGAAGTATGATGAAAGGGGAGAAACTAAATAGAAACTAAGGGCTTTTATTTTTTGTTCTATATACTGTACTTCGGTATTGTTTGGACGTCCTACCACCACCAAGCATTTTTTATATGCATAATTCTCCAGAACAATAAGAAAAATAGAATTCCAAGATAACGTGGGTACTGACTCTACAAAATGACAAGGCAAAGAATCCCAAATGATCAGGAAACATATCTGTAAGCCACACTCACCTTCATGGGATTTTCATCATATGTTGGGGTTCCCAGGTCCATCTCAGCTTCATGCTCAAGGCTGGCATCATCTCCTGGGCTTTCCCAAGTAGGAGGATCCCACTGAGTCTGCCTAGAAGAAGGTAAGAACAGCCATGCTGTCATGGCCAGAAAACAGAGAACTCTGGCATAGGTATCTCTACTCATATATACATAATATACAACATGCAATGAAACAGAACAAGTCAGCTTCATAAGACAGAGACATTCTTCCCAGCAGCAGTGATTCTATCCCAAAGACATACACTGTTTTTAGCCCACTGTATTTCTGTAGCCAATGCTGTGGCAACATTTGCTGGGTATCAAAGACAACAGTAAAACCAAACATCTTTGTCTCTCACCTGATTATTAATGTCCTGAAATCAGGATTCAGCAAAGTCTAAGGAAAGTACATGGAGTAGGTGCCTGCCTATGCCACCCCTCTGCAGGTGATCATGACTGTACCTAGCATGTACCCGGAGCAAAATAAAATAGATCACAACATCCTCCTCACAATCCTTGATCATGTGAGAAAACTGTTCCTTGCCTTAGGAGCCTTCTTGTTTGTAGTTTTGCCCCTCTGGCTTGATGACTTACAGCATGGAAAAGATGTACAGGTTAAAAACTTGTGCCCTCTGTTAAAAATATTTTCAGCTGGCTACAAAAAAAGAGTTCAACCACGTTAACTCTTTGCATGCTTTTTTTTTTTTTGGCCACGCCGCATAGCTCTTGGGGATCTTAGTTCCCGACCAGGGAATTCCCTCATTGCATGTTTACGGCTGTTTTGAAAGTTAGCAGGCAAAGATGTTTTTTGTTTTTTTGTTTTTTTTTTTAAAGCTAGATCTGTGAATTAACATGTGGAAGTAAGGAAATTCTATTCAGGAGTCAGAAGTCAGCTGTTACAGGAAATGCTCTAAGGGGAATCACTTAAAACGTCAAAAGCCTCCAAGAAGCTAGCGACATATCTGACAGGTCTATCCTGCCATTACAGTCTTGTGCTTTCCTACCACAGCAATCTTTAGTTAGCAACATTAAAGGCATTTGATGTAAATCAGGTTTGCAGATGATTATGAAAATAGGTTTATCTCTGACCAACAGAACTAATTATAAAATGGGCTCAAGATTTCTATTGTAATCAAAGAACCACAAGCAGCTGTGGGTTTTATTATGGGAATTAAACAGGAGGTATTATGCTCTTAGGTGCTAGCTAAGGAAAACCTAGAAAAAAAGATGGAAAAATTACACACATAAATAAGAAATACAATTTTTTTTTTGAAAAGTGATAGTCCATTAAAAAGCTTGCTTTGGTATTGAAAAAACAAAGTTCTGGGAAAATTTGAAGACACTGGTTTTTAAAGTCACAACACTTTCAGTCAGCAGCATAACAAGGGCTTGTTTTCTTGGGTTTTGGCTGCATTGGGTCTTCATTGCTGCACGCGGGCTTTCTCTAGTTGCGGCAAGTGGGCTTCTCACTGCGGTGGCTTCTCTTGTGGAGCACAGGCTCTAGGCACGTGGGATTCAGTAGTTGCAGCACGTGGGCTCAGTAGTTGTGGCATGTGGGCCCTAGAGCGCACGGGCCTCAGTAGTTGTGGCGTGTGGGCTCATTAGTTGTGGCATGCGGGCTCTAGAGTGCAGGCTCAGTAGTTGTGGCACACGGGCTTAGTTGCTCCATGGCATGTGGGATCTTCCCAGACCAGGGATCAAACCTGTGTCCCCTGTACTGGCAGGGGGATTCTTAACCACTGTGCCACCAGGGAAGTCCCAAGGGCTTGTTTTATAAAGGTATTTTTATGGGAATAATGAAGACCTTTCTAAGTAGAATACATAAAGGGAAAATATTTGACTGCATGAAATTTTTAACTTCTTCACGACACAAGACATTACAAACAAAAACATTTGCAATATTCTTTTTTTTTTTTTTTTTTTTTTTTGCGGTACGCGGGCCTCTCACTGCTGTGGGCTCTCCCATTGCGGAGCACAGGCTCCGGATGCGCAGGCTCAGCGGCCATGGCTCACGGGACCAGCCGCTCCGCGGCATGTGGGATCCTCCTGGACCAGGGCACGAACCCGCGTCCCCTGCATCGGCAGGCGGACTCTCAACCACTGCACCACCAGGGAAGCCCTGCAATATTCTTGATAAAGAGATTAACAATGCTGACAGAAAATGGGTAGATGCCCCAAACAAGCAATTCACAAAAGATACAAATAGCCAATAATCTAATGAAGACGTTCCATCTCAAAAATAAAAGAACTGAAAATAAAAATAAGATTTCTCATCTACTATTTTACATGAGTTAAAGAAACTACATGAAGAAAAAGGCACTTTTGTGTACCTTTTGTGGGAGTCTAAATTGGTACCATTTTTTTTTAATGGTAAGCTGACAATACTTACCAATTTAAAATGTGTATCTCTTTTGATCAAATATTTTGCCTCTAAGAATCTGCCTGAAGAAGGCAGTAAGATTAGTATTAGTGTCTGTAAGGATGTCCAGGTTTAGAGTTATATATAAAATAGTGAAAATCCATCAATCAGGGTGGGTTAAACAAAATTTGGTATAGCCATACAGAAGAGCAGGGGCTAGGCAAACTTCTTCCATAAAGGATCAGACAGTAAATACCCTTGACCTTGTGGACCAAACGATCTCTGTCACAACTAGTCTACTGTCATTGGAGTATGAAAGTAGCCATCAACAATTCCTAAATAAGTGGGTGTGGCTGTGTTCCAAAAAAACTTTATTTACCAAAACAAGTAGCCCATTGACATAGTTTGCTGAGCCCTGCAACAAATAAGCAAGTATTAAAAATAATGTAGTTTTTCATTAATTGATACAGAAAGTTCTATAAATAGACTGGTAAACAAAGCAGATGACAAAACATGCACCCCAATAACTCACATTATATACCAATGAATACATACATACACACACAGAAAACACATATATTCACATAAAGCTATCTGCCTAAAATATATTTGTTTAATTCTAAGAAAAAGATAAATCAGGTTTTTTATATAAATTGCAGGAGTCATCAAACTATGGCTCACGAACCAAATAAAGTTTTATTGGAACAGAGACATACCCATTCATTTATGTATTGTCTATGGCTGCTTACACAACAACAGAAGAACTGAACAGTTGTGACAAAGAATGTTTGGCAAGCAAAGCCTAAAATATTTATTATCTGGTCTTTTACAGAAAAGGTTTGCCCATGACCCCTGATTATCTACAATGTTAGATGAAGTCATTACCATTTTCTAAAAAAATTCCTTAGTTTGGGACTTCCCTGGTGGCACAGTGGTTGGGATTCCACGCTCCCAACGCAGGGGGCCCCAGTTCAATCCCTGGTTAGGGAACCAGATCCCACATGCTGCAACTAAGAGTTCACATGCCTCAACTAAGGAGCCCGCCTGCTGCAACTAAGACCTGGCGCAACCAAATAAATAAATAAAATAAAATAAATTCCTTAGTTTTCTCCAAGAGTCTTGCAGATTAAAAACACCAGAACATACCTAAAAAGGACCAAAGTCTAACGTATGTCATAACATTTATGATGGGATTCTGGAAAACCAGCAGCCCTCAGGCACAGTTAACAGCTAATAACAAGTCTATAACCATAAAACTCCCCTTACAGTGGCAGCTTCTTTGACCAACTGAAAGCTGATTTGGGGATACTCAGACAGCGCTTCTTACCTTGTGATCACATGGTAGTAGTAGATCTTCCCTTCTGGGTCTCGGGCTGTCTTCCAGTTGGGAGGTAAGACAATGGTTTTTGGTTTGGGAGGAGATGGGGGTGGTAAATCCAGGAGATTATTTGTCACAACCATTTCAGGCTAAAAAGACACACAAGTTCTTGATCAGTGACATTTCTTTTAATCTGGCTGAGAAGGACAAAAATAGTCTACTTAAGCAGTATGTAAAAACATACATCTACTTCTTCTTTTAAAAAAAGATAAAAAGTAAAGGTACAATCTGGGAAATGATTAGAGACAGTGTATATGAAGAGCTTTAGGGATCTATCAGAAAATTCACAGCAGGCTCCGAGTTCACCATCCAATACACCATATTTAAAAATATTCAGCAGCTCATTATCTAGAACAATATTTTTCAACATTAAAAAAACCAATGCTAAATGGCATATAACCAACTCCAAGATACCAATTAGCTGAATGGGCTTTAGATAGAAGCAAATATGATAAAATGTTAACATTTATCCATTATATATTTTTTGTATGTTTGAAACCTCATATTTATATTTAAAAAATATAGAAGTGGGTGGACAGCTTTTTGTTTTTTAGTTTAATTGAAGAAAATTTTTCTAAATAAATAGCTTTTAAAAATTCAATGCCACATTTTGAAAAACATAAAAACTTCATAATCACTGTTATAAACTGAATTGTGCTTCCCTCAAATTCATATGAAGCCCTAACCCCCAATGTGATTGTATTTGAAGACAGCACCTTTAAATAGGCAATTAAGGTTAAATGAGGTCACGAGAGTGCGGCCCTAACGCAACAGGACTGGTGTCCTTAAAAGAAGTGGAAGAGGCATCAGGGAATGTGCGCAGAGAAAAGACCAGGTGAGGGCACAGTGAGAAAGCAGCCATTTGCAAAACAGGAGCAGCCTCAGGAGACAGCAAACCTGCTGACACCTTGATTTTAGACCTGCAGGCTCCGAGACTATGAGAAAATAAATTTCTGTTAGTTAAGCTACGTAGTCTGGTATTTTGTTAAAGCAGCTCTAGTAAACTGATAATATAATCATGATAAGGATATATACCCTTAATTGTTCATTCTATGTAATCCAGTTAATAAAGAAAAAAATTTCCAACTTTACCTTTGCTTGAGCAGTTAAAGAGGAACCTGAGATCCCAGGCTCAGATAAAACATGGCCACTTTTAAGCAAACTTAAGTCTCCGAGCATGACTGCTTTGTGCATACCCCCCCAAGCCTTACTTCACAGAGCTGCTTTTTGTTGGCTCCACTTAAGTTCCACTTCCTCCATTCCTGTAGTCCTCTATCTAGCCTATAAGGTGATCTCTTTCCCCTATTTCGTGTCACTTAAGAATATTCCAAATTATTCAATATCTACTAGATTACCAATCCTTCTCCAATTTGGGAATAATTTTTTCCCCTTCTCAAATTCTATCTGCATATTTCATGACACTAAACGCTGACTACTTTTAGTATTATTCATTGTGATCCTCATCTCTCTTACTGGAATGTCAGCTTTTAAGCACAGGAATGGCATCTTACATTCATTTTCAAAATGCCTAGAAGGACCCAATTCATAGCAAGCCCTCAAATACCTGCCATACACACTGTCTTATTTCTAAGTGTTTCACATGTAGTCTTTTTACTCCATCTCCACCAACTGCCCTACTTATCGAAAGCCACCAGAATGCAACAAGAGCCTTCTCTGGAATTGTTAGTATTCTAACCTGCTAATTTGTTCATGTTTAGTTTCTCAACTGCTTCTAGTGCCAGCTCCTATTTCCCATTTCATCTAAAAACAGCATTTCATCAAGATTTCATCATATCCTTCTACATATGTTGCAGAATACTAAAAGCTTCTTTCAATATATATTGTACAACATGTAAAGTGAACTATATCATTCAATTTTATATCTCTAGTCCTCAGTACAGTATCATAGTCTAGTTCTCCATAAATAATGATGGAGCTAGTCTAGAAAACTATTACTTCAGAAATTCATAGCAAAGTATAAGAATACAAGATCAGTCAGTTTAAATTACAAATAAAAAGGATCCTAAGGCCAAAGTACATATAAATTAACATAGCTGTAAGTTCCACAGAATTTTTTTTAATTGACAAAACTGTCGAGTAGTGCTCCCTCAGGGTACACAGGCACTTGAGTGAAACTGGCGACTACAAAACTTTTTATAAAAAACAAACAAACATAAAAGGAGTAAAAACCCCCCTAACTAAACCAAACAAAAAGTAATCTTTCTAAAGATAAGGTAGGTAGCCAAGGAGAGTTTTAGCAACCAAAATATTTCTTACTGGCTGTAAGGGCTGAGGCTGCCCTGGTGCAACTATCGTAGTCACGGCTGTGGCTGGCTGTACCACCACTCCTTGTGGGTGAGCTGTGAAAATCTGTTGTCCCTGGATGTACTGAAGGCTTGGCTGGGCATAACTCTAAAAGATAAAATGAAGAAATTCACAATTTATAGTTTTCTAGCTCTTAATAAGCAGTATCTGACTTCCAAGTTGACAAATCTTATTGGAAGATACATCCATTAATTTTTTAACTTTCAATATGAACATTTTACTACAAATGTGTAAAACAATCTTTTACTTCAAATTCTTTTTTTCTTTTTTGAATAATTCCCTATTCATTTACTTACTTTGATTTTACTTTATCATAAAAAGTTAGAAAACTTTTTTGAGGTGGAGGCGGGGATGGGGGTGGGGTGGAGTACTCATGAAACCTATCCAATTGTTTGGCTTCAATGAGACTTGAGTAACAACTGAAGTGCTACTCCTAGGATATCTGAGAGAGCTCCACACAATGCTCTTTACAGAGAGTGTTTTAACTACCAATTCCTAATAACTAACAGCTTGTTTTTGTTTTTGTTTCTTTGCGGTACGCGGGCCTCTGACTGCTGTGGCCTCTCCCGCTGCGGAGCACAGGCTCCAGACGCGCAGGCCCAGCGGCCATGGCCCACGGGTCCAGCCGCTCCGTGTCATGTGGGATCCTCCCGGACCGGGGCACGAACCCGCGTTCCCTGCATCGGCAGGCAGACTCCCAACCACTGCACCACCAGGGAAGCCCTAACAGCTTGTTTTGACCGGAAAAGGTCAAAAGGAGTGATCCACGGTAGAGGAAGCTGAAGGTGATCAAATTTTAAACTAGTTTTCTAGCTTTTTGTAGGCTTCTATAAGACAGTGGAATTCAATGTATCTAAAATCCTTATGACACACTGATTTATATATATAGTGCTTTATCAAGCAGAAAAGCCCTTTTGCATATATTATCTCACTCAATCCTGACTACCACCAGAGGTAGGTGTATCTCCCACACCTGGAGTTATATAACGAATAAGTACCATGGCTAGCTAGGACTTAAACCTACTCTGAAATTACGATAGAAAAACTGTCTAAAGAAGTGACAAGAAGCCCTGAAAACAATCTTGTTTTGTTAAAAGGTCATGACTACCAAGGAGCTGAACAGATACGTACTTAAGGACAGATTTTGACCCTATAAACTGAGATTCTATCAGGTAAAATGATTCAGAAGTATTAATTGATAAGTACTCAAAATACAAAATATAATCAAAATATAATTATTCCAAATGATACCAGTAAAGACCCAAGGAGTCTGAATAGGTAAATGTAGCTGCCCAGCAGGTTTCTGGATGAATAATTATTGAGAAGACACACACAAAGAGGAAGAATACAATACTTGATCCAGTATTGCAAACAGCTTAATCTATACATATCATAAACCAGATTCAATGCTAACTGTCAAAGCAGAATTGTCAGAATAGTATCATGAAGCTGAGAGAAAAATGTATACCTTAGAAATACTTTCATCTTTAGGTATTTGGATACAAGATGGGAAATATGTGCAACATCAAAAATTTTGTAGAAATTTATCTCCTCACCTAACTCCTGCCCCAAAGCCTGAAATTTGACTAAATCCAAAACACTTTTCAACACTGACATATAACCAGACAATACTGAATCAGAAGTCAGTACCAAAGAAGTATTAGCAACAAAGATGACCAAATACTGCTTAAAAAATTAAAAAGCATACTCTAAAGATAAAATATAAATAATTCTTAAAGTTCTACTTTAACTTTGATAAAATAAACCATAAAATAAAACATATCTAACTGGGCTCTATTCTATGATCACCAATTTATCTGGAAAGTTAAGTTTCCAAGGAAGTTTCTAAGGGCCGACGCCCAGAAGGAAGCATCCTAAGAGGCAAGTTACTCTGCATGTAGGAGGTTAACACATATGTACTGGTAACCCTGATTCTGAGTAGAAACAGTTTCTGGGAGGCTGAAGAGGACAGATGGATAAACTGGAATTTTCCCAACCCACTAAGCCAAACACCAGATACTGTAACGAATCCCAAATTTAATTTCTTCCGGACCCACTCTCCTAATCTAATCGATTGGCAAATTCTGTTGGCTCTGCATTTTTTATATATGTATGTACATGTGTACGTGTATCTGTACATATGAGTTTATATATGTGTGTGTATGTATATATATATATAAATACATAAAAATAAAATCTGATTTCTTCCATCTCTCCTTCTACTATTCCCATGTAAGTGGCCATATTCTCTTGCCTAGATCACTCAACAGTCTTTTAACTGATCTCCCTACTTCTGCCCTTGATTCCCACAATCTCTTCACCCAGAGCAACCAGAGCGATTCTCTTAAAATACGTCAAATCATGCCAGTCCACTGTAACTGCTCCAGTGGATTTTCACATTATTCAGACTAACAGCCCAAATCCTCACAAAGCCCTGACCATCTTGTTCCTCCCCAAGGCCTTGACCTCATTTCCTACTACAGGTGTACCTCAGAGATATTGTGGGTTCAGTTTCAGAACATGCAATAAAGTGAATATTCCAATAAAAAGTGAATCACATGAATATTTTGGTTTCCCAGCACATATAAAAGTTATGCTTCACTATACTGTACTCTATTAAGTGTGCAGTAACATTAGGTCTAAAAACAATGTACATACCTTAATTTAAAAATGCTTTACTGGGCTTCCCTGGTGGCGCAGTGGTTGAGAGTCCACCTGCCGATGCAGGGGACACGGGTTCGTGCCCGGTCCGGGAAGATCCCACATGCCGCGGAGCGGCTAGGCCCGTGAGCCATGGCCACTGAGCCTGTGCTCCACAATGGGAGAGGCCACAACAGTGAGAGGCCCGCGTACCGCAAAAAAAAAAAAAAAAAAAAAAAAGCTTTACTGCTTAAAAATGCTGACCCTCCTCTGAGCCTTCAGAGAGTCAGGATCTGTCTGCTGGTGGAGGGTCTGGCCTCGATGTTGATGGATGCTGACTGGGTGGCTGTGGCAATTTCTTAAAATAAGACAATGAAGCTTTTGCCACATTGACTGACTCTTCCTTTCACCATTTCTCTAGAGTATGTGATGCTATTTGATAGCATTTTACCCACAGTAGAACTGCTTTCAAAATTGGAGTCAATCTTCTTAAACTTGCCTCTGGTTTATCAACTAAATATATGTAATATTCTAAATCCTCTGATATCATTTCAACAATCTTCACAGCCTCTTTACCAGGAGTAGATTCCATCTCAAGAAACTACTTTCTTTTTTGCTCATCCATAAGAAGTAACTCCTCATCCATTCAAGTTTTATCATGAGACTGTAGCAGTTCAGTCACATCTTCAGGCTCTGCTTCTAATTTTAGTTCACTTGCTATTTCTACCACATCTGCAATTACTTCCACCACTGAAGTCTTCAACCCCTCCAAATTATCAATTAGAGTTGGAATCAACTATATCTTCTGGATAACTTGCTGCAGTTTCTACATGAGCACTTGTTGCTTCACCTTGCACTTTAATGTTGCAGAGATGGCTTCTTTCCTCCAACCTCATGAACCAACCTCTGCTAAGCTTCAAACTTTTCTTCTGCAGCTTCCTCCCCCACCTCAGCCTTCATAGAACTGAAGAGAGTTAGGGACCTGGTTCTGGATTAGGCTCTGGCTTAAGGGAATGTTGTGGCTGGTATGATCTTCTATCCAGACCACTAAAACTTTCTTCATATGTATCAGCAATAAGGCTGATAAGACTATTTTGCTTTCTTATCAATTTCCTTCAAGAACTTTTCCTTTGCATTCACAATTTGGCTAACTGACACAAGAGGCCTAGCTTTTGGCCTATCTCAGCTTTCAACTTGCTTTCCTCATTAAACGTCATCATTTCTAGGTTTTGATTTAAAGTGAGAGATGTATGACTCTTCCTTTCACTTGATATTTAGAGGCCATCGTAGGGTTATTAATTGGCCTAATTTTAATATTATTTTGTCTCAGGGAGTAGGGAGGCCCAAGGAGAGGGAGAGAGATCGGAAAATGGCCAGTCGGCGGAACAGGCAGAACACAACACTTACCGATTAAGCTCGCTGGCTTATATGGGCTCACTTCATGGCACCCCAAAACGATTACAATAGTAATGTCAAAGAGCACTGATCACAGCTCACCATAACAAATATAATAAAAATGAAAAAGTCTGAAATAGTGCAAAAATTATCAATTTGTGACAGAGACATGAAGTAAGCAAATGCTGTTGAAAAATGGCGCCAACAGACTTAATTTGACACAGGGTTGCCACAAACCTTCAATGTGGAAAAAATGCAGTATCTGCAAAGCACAATAAAATGAGGTGTGCATGTACTGTCACCTTAACTCATTTGGAAAAGGAAGGGCTTCACAATTATACCACACATTTTGAATGACAAACATTTCATATCCTGATTTTGAAAAAAAAATTTTTTTAAGCTAGATCAAAATACTGATTTTGAGAACTGTCAATAGGATGAAACATGTTATCTTCAGAGTGATCAAGAGGTTAAACACCCAAATCTACAACAGAAAAATGTTAATATTTTGGAGGGTAAAATTTCTTTGACCATCAGTGAAACTACGTTCATGAAGAGTTTATCTGACAAGATCACAGTTGTGTAAGGCTTATCATGGAGACACTCTAAAGGATTCAATTAATGTGTAGTAAAGTTGTGGTTTCTTTAGCATGAAAAGTCTGGCTACAAATGTTGGTTGGGAGATAACTTCTAAACTGAAATGGCATTACCCAGCTTGATCATTCCCTGTATTTACTAGATATGGCTCCAGACAAATTTTACCTGTTTCTAAAGTGCAAAGATATATTAAAGCATAACAATTTATCAACAGGAAGGAATGTTACACATACTGAAAATAATTCCCAAAGGAAATGCCAAAAACATCTTAACAATATCACTGCAAAACAAACAAAAAAAAACCCCACAAAAAACAAAACCTAAACAAACAAAACCCAAAAACACCCAAAACTGCAACATTCATTTGCAGATATAGTGTTTGAAATTCAAACTGTCAAAAAGCAGAGGGAAAATAAACATTTTCTAGGGTTCTGTAGTACCTACCCAAACTAGCTGACAATCATACGCCAAAGCCAAAACAATTAACAGCAATAAAAAGGGGAAACTGGTTTGCAGTCCCACTGAAATAATACAAAAGATGTACACATTTGTGAGATATATCCAAATAGCATGTGCCTGTGAAATTTATCCATTTGCTGGATGAAAGTCTATTGGAGATTGGCTCTACCTACAAGAGACTTGAAATTATACAAAAGCTAATTTCTCAAACATAAATCCAGTCTAGAAATATCTTTAAAATGTGACTTTTTTTTTTTTTTCTTTTTTTTTTTTTCTTTTTGCGGTATGCGGGCCTCTCACTGTTGTGGCCTCTCCCGTTGCGGAGCACAGGCTCCGGATGCGCAGGCCCAGCGGCCATGGCTCACGGGCCCAGCCGCTCCGCGGCATATGGGATCCTCCCAGACCGGGGCACGAACCCGTATCCCCTGCATCGGCAGGCGGACTCTCAACCACTGCGCCACCAGGGAGGCCCTAAAATGTGACTTTTAATGGGAATTTTAAGAGAGGGTCCAATATGTTATAGAGGGGAAAACATAATTGTTCTGCTCCCACTTCTAAAGGGAAAAAAACAGCTATTACTTTATATCTGAGTCACTTCACTTATGTGAACAATTTATAGTCTAAGCACTCAATTTTTTGAGATGTAATTTAGTGTAACTTTTTAAGAATAGGTCACTCTAATGTCACAAGACCACTATAAAGCACATGGCCTCAGTTAAAATGGAGCTTTTATGTCTAATAAGCAGCTGTGGCAAAAAATTAAAGTCACCTTCTGATAACACATCTGCTCCAAATTTCAAAGATACTGCATATGTACACACACTCACAAATTTATATTATACCATATCACATACGACTTCACTGTCAAGGTTATTATACCTTATTATAGGTTATTATACCTCAGCTCATGATGGTATGGTTGATATTTGATTTGAACAACACAGGCCTCAACACAGACCAGATATTATGAGCCGGACACCAGACAGATGACCTTGATCAGCTGTAATTCACAGCCCACTAATGTCAATACTCTCAGTATTAACGTAACTAAGTAAGAACTATAATTAAACCTTCAAGGTATATGGTGCTTTAAATTTATCATTACTAATATCCATTATCTCATACAAACCTCAACCACTCTGAGGCATTCTGCCCATTTAATAAATGAGAAAACTAAAACTGAAGAATCTAAATGCCTCTCTCCAGGACACACAGTAAGTGACAGACTAGGACTTAAAATACACACGCTAACAACATGCTCTATGCTTCTCATTACCCAGAGTCGAACATCATCTCTCATCAACTAATCTCATAAAGAAGGGAAGGATAGTCTGAACCATCTTAGTCCATTTATCAACTACTCTAGCACACGAAAAGCAGATTAGGGAGTCAATAAATGACTCCTTGGTAGGAACAGACTGAAAACTGGAAATAAAATTGTAATACTTGGGCTTCCCTGGTGGCGCAGTGGTTGAGAGTCCGCCTGCTGATGCAGGGGACACGGGTTCGTGCCCCAGGCCGGGAGGATCCCGTGGAGCAGCTGGGCCCGTGAGCCATAGCCGCTGAGCCTGTGCGTCCAGAGCCTGTGCTCCGCAACGGGAGAGGTCACAACAGTGAGAGGCCCGTGTACCGCAAAAAAAAAAAAAAAAAAAGTGTATGTGTATGTATGCATATACATATACATATATATATATATACACACACACAAAAATACAGAGTAATTTGGAAAAATGGTTAAGAATCATGTTACACAGAAAAACATGGGATAAAAAAACTTCCAAGTCTTCAAAATTACAAATTCATAAAATATATAAACATGTGGTTAAAGAGATCATAAAAAATGAAGGGAGGGGCTTCCCTGGTGGTACAGTGGTTGGGAATCTACCTGACAATGCAGGGGACACGGGTTCGAGCCCTGGTCTGGGAAGATCCCACATGCCACGGAGCAACTAGGCCCGTGAGCCACAACTACTGAGCCTGCACGTCTGGAGCTTGTGCTACACAAAAAGAGAGGCCACGACAGTGAGAGGCCTGCACACCACCATGAACAGTGGTCCCCGCTCGCCGCAACTAGAGAAAGCCCACCATGGAAACGAAGACCGAACACAGCCATAAACAAACAAACAAACAAACAAAATGAAGGCAGTTAATACAGTTAAGGTTTTCAGAATGAAAGCAGGACACTTTGTCACGGCCTTTTGGACAAAATTTTGATACAGCTTCATAACAAAAATACAAACAGAAGAAAAATTACTTCTGTTACTTCAATACTAAGTAATGTGTACAGGAAACACTCTGGGAGTCTCTGCCATCCACAATAATTCACCTTTAAGGAGTGACAAGGAATGATGGGAGAGACATAGGAATGTGGTGAAGACGATGACTTAAAAGAGTCTTTTTTTTTTTTTTAATGTATTGGTTTTATAAAAAAGAAAAGAAATTTGATTTAAAACCACAAAAATACACTTCAAAAGTTATTCACTCTCTCTCGCTGATCACTTGCTTTTGGGGAAGCCAGCTGGCATGTTGTAAGCAGCTCTATTGAGAGTGGTAAGGAACCAAGGACAGCTAACAACCATGTGAGTGAGCTTGAAAGTAAACCTTCCATCCCCTGTCTAGTCTTCAGATGACTACAACCCTGCTTAACAGCCTGACTGTAATTTCATGACTCTGAGCCAGAACCACCCAGCCAAACTGCTTCTGAATTCCTGACCCACAGAAACTATGAGATAATAATTACTTACTGTTTTAAACTGCTAAGTAATTTGTGACACAATCGATAACTAGTATATATAAAATTAGCCAATATGTAAAAGTGATCAATGGCAGGACTTCCCCCTCACATCAGATTTAACATCCCATAAACAGACAGTAAAACAGACAAGAGAATTTCCAAAATTAGTTACCTGTACAATTGGTGGAGTTGTCTGTGAATAGGGTGATGTCACACCATAGACAGTTGGACAAGCCTGTCCTTGATAATATATGGTTGCTTGAGACTGTGCAGGAGAGTACTGCTGCTGTACACTCACGGACTGTTGGTTGGAATCCCAAACACCATAATTCTGTCCCTGGACTGGGCCTGGGGCTGGCACTGGCAAGACGGTGACACTGGAGTCTTGGTGTACCACACCATCACTTTGGGCCACATACTGTGAACTGGAAACTTCCACAGGGGCTGCCACATGTGGCACCACTGGCACAGGTGGAGGGGCAGCAAGGGGTTCTGTAGAATGTCCCACCAAGGGCTGAGAATGATCATAAGGAGCAGGAGAACACACAGGATCCATGCTGGGTGTGGGGAGGAGCACCTTTCCAGCATTAGGATTGCTGGGATCCACATAGGCCTGCATGGGATAACCTGGTGGGTAGCCAGCAAAGGGGTGATGAGGGGCATTGTAGCCAAGAGAGTCATAGGGCAGTGGAGACGTCATTCCCAGGTTCTGCATCTGCTGCTGTTGTTTTTGAGCCTCCCGCTGAGCTACCTCCTGCTCAAACAACTTTCGACGCTCCTCTGTAGAAAGTTTATTGCGATCTTTAATTCGTACTTTCTTTTTAGAAGTTGGTGTATCATATCTAGAAAGAAAACAATAAGAGCACCACAAAAAGTTTTCCCCTAAATCAGAGACATAACCAAAGCACTAATAAATGTTATGCCACTAGATACTAAACCATTAACCACACCAACTCCAATTTGGCACTGGCTGAAAATCATACTCAAAATTACTTAAGGAGTTTTGCAGATAGGAGAGAACCTCAAGGAAATAGACACTTAGATGAAAATAATAACTTTATCCTTATCCTCAGCTTCTAGAACTTCAAATTAAAGATACATGTAGTATCCTAAATAGATTCCTCTTTATAGTTAAGTTCTGTAGTTCTGTAACTACAAATTCTGAAATTAAAACAAAACCCCAAATACACTAATAAAAGCTACAGAATTTGATGTACACCCATTAATATCAACACAGGTTAGTTAAGTGAAAGATAAGCATGTACACATAAAAGTATGGGGAGTTATATTCACATATTCTTCTTTGTGCAGTGCCAAGTATAATATCATATTGCTAAACCTAATACCCTGTGATAGTTTTGACAAGTATCCCCAGTAAGCCCCCAAGAAACCATCAGCTCTAACATTCACAAGAGAACCAAGGACTTAAAAGATTCTTTTGTGGGGCCTCCCTGGTGGCGCAGTGGTTGGGAGTCCGCCTGCCGATGCAGGGGATACGGGTTCGTGCCCCGGTCTGGGAGGATCCCATGTGCCGCGGAGCGGCTGGGCCCGTGAGCCATGGCCGCTGGGCCTGCGCATCCGGAGCCTGTGCTCCGCAGCGGGAGAGGCCACAACAGTGAGAGGCCCGCATACCGCAAAAAAAAAAAAAAAAAAAAAAAAAAAAAGATTCTTTTGTGAAGTTCTATGGACTGAATCGAAATTTTGAGAAAGGCTCTTGGCAAAAATGAAAAAGACAACTAATTTCAAGATGTTTCATTGCAAACAAACATCTAATAACAGATTCATGGATAAGGGTACAACATTTATCCAAACAACAAAAAATATATGGTCTAAAAACCTCTTAGTTGAAAACTTCCTTTAAAGTGTTAGTGGGGTGGTAGTACCCTTAGCTGCCTGGCAGAAACAAATGCAAACAGTCTATAGAAGAGAGCACCTTAAATCCAGGCCTCAATGAATTCCTACAGATTAAGCTCTAAGGAACAGGAGTTCATTAGAAAATAAAATTAATCTTGCCACTTGTAACAACATGGATGGACCTAGAGGGTATTATGCTGAGAAAAATAAGTAGGACAAAGAAAGATAAATACTGTATGATTTCAACTTGTATGTGGAATCTAAAAAACAAAACAAATGAACAAACAAAACAAACAGAGTTACAGATACAGAGAACAAACAGCTGGTTGCCAGAGGGGAGAGGGGAAGAAAGAAACAGGTAAGGGAGATTAAGAGGCACAAAAATTCAGTTGCAAAATAAATGAATCACATGGTATGAAATGTATAGTGTGGGGAATATAGTAAAAAACTATGTAATATCTTTGTAAGGTGACATACCGTAACTAGACTTATTGTGCTGATCATTTTGGTATAGAAATATGAAATTACTATGCTGGGTAACAGGAACTAACAGTGCTGTAGGTCAATTATACCTCAAAAAAACTCACAGAAACAAACTCATAGAAGATAAACATGTACTAGGAATATAATGTACCACGTGATACATATATAATGAACACTGCTGTATGTTCTATATGAAAGTTATGAGAGTAAACCCTAAGAGCTTTCATCACAAGGAAAGGTATTTTCCCCTATTTCTATAATTTTGTATTTACATGAGATGATGGATGTTCACTAAACTTATTGTGATGATCATTTCATGATGTATGTAAGTTAAATCATATGCTTAACATCTTATACTGTGCTGTATGTCAATTATATCTCACTGAAAGCAAAAAAAAGGTATATAATTATAAAATTATAAAATACCCACACACATACACACACACACACAAGTGAGAGGAAGAGACATACTAAGACTGCTGATACTGGAATTATCACACACAAAATATTAGAGATGTTTAATATGTTTAATAAGATAAAAGAGGCTATTAAAAATATGCCTAAGGAACAGGACCATAAAATACTATCAGGCAGATTTGAATAAGAACCCCATGAAGCATCTAGAAAGGAAAAAGAATGAAAATTAAAACTCAATTATCATATAAAATTGAAATTGCACATACCTGGCAAAATTCTACTTAAATATCCAAGAGAAACTTTTGCATATGTACACCAAAATAAGATAACAGCACTATACATAATAGAAAAAGCTTTATAACAAAACATTATACAGTAATAAAAATGAATAAACTGACACTATTATGAATAAATCTTAATAAATAAATATCAAGTCAAAACAAAGTACCGTCTAATTAAATGCAAAATAATAGCCTTTTCATACAGTTAAAACTAACATATTTTTAATAAATATATACTAGATGACATAAAACTATATTTTAAAAAAGGCAGGCCAGGGTACAATGAACACAGAATCCAACAGATACTACTTGTTATCACAAGTAGTAAAGACAGGGGATGGTGCAGAAATAAGTGACATAGCAAGATTTATATAATTGTTAAGATCCTGACTCTTGTGCTGGGACTTCCAGGGCTCATTACATTATAATAAATGTATGGAGAAAAGGTCCATGGATAGAAATAAGTGTCATGAACCAAGAAATAACCTAATATTCAATTCAATTCAGTGCCCATACGAGCCATGGTATGGTTAAGCAAGAGATTAGATCTGAAGAGAATTAGTAACTTGGAAGATGATCTTCAAATTTAAAAAGTTCGATGAATTTCAACCAGGTTGAAAAAAAAAAAGAAATCCTCATATAAACGCAGGGTAGTGATAATGCGGAACACCAAATACAAAGAGAACTTCTTAAAAGCAGGCCAAGAGAAAAGCCAGGTTACTTAACAAAGAATAGCAACCAACAAGTTTCGTAAAATCAATAAGGAAAGTCAGAAGAATGAAGAATAACAGCTTCAAAGTGTTCAGAAAAACTGTCAACCCAAAAGAACTTCCTTTCAAAAATGAGAATAAATGTTCACATAAAGACTTGTTCATAGCCAGTAATATTCACAATAGTCATCTTGAAACAATCCAAACGCCTATCAACTAATGAATTTATAAACAAACTATAGTATATCTATACAATGGACTACTATTAAGCACCAAAAAAGAACTGAGATGCATAATAACATGGATGAATATCTCAAAAATAATATGCTAAGTGAAAGAAGACAGAATGTATCTTATAGTATATGATACCATATATATGACATTGTGGAAAAGACAAAACCAAGTCAGAAAGGAGATCAGTCGTGGCCAGGGACTAGGAGTAGAAGAAGGGGACACACTACAAAGGGGTAAGAGATAATTTTATGAGGTGATGAAATGTTCTATTGGGTTGGCCCAAAAGTTCGTTTGGATTTTTCTGTAAGATGTTATGGAAAACCCGAATGAACTTTTTGGCCAACCCAATATATAACCTCTGTGGTTGTAGTTATATAACTGTATGCATTTGACAAAACTCAATGAACAATACACTTAAAATCATGAATTTTACTGTAAGCAATTTATACTTGCTGGTTAAATATAGCTGATTTTTAAAATTGAGGGTGAGCAATGCAAACAAAATATGAAAAAGACTTTTTAGACAAAAACTGAAATATTATGAAGAGAAACTCACTAAAAGAAACCATTCAGGGACTTCCCTGGTGGCGCAGTGGTTAAGAATCTGCCTGCCAATGCAGGGGACACGGGTTCGATCCCTGGTCTGGGAAGATCCCACGTGCCAGGGAGCAACTAAGCCCGAGCACCACAACTACTGAGCCTGAGCTCTAGAGCCTGCGAGCCACAACTACTGAAGCCCACGCACCTAGAGCTGGTACTCCGCAACAAGACAAGCCACCTCAATGAGAAGCCCGCGCACCGCAACGAAGAGTAGCCCCCTCTTGCCGCAACTAGAGAAAGCACGCACGCAGCAACAAAGACCCAACACAGCCAAAAATAAATAAATAAACAATAATTTTAAAAAAAGAAACCATTTAAAGGGGTCTGAAATAAGAAAGAAAAGAAACTAGTAAATGTAAACAAACTAAAAAAATCATTTGGTCTACATAAAAAAATTAACAATAACTGATGGGAGGAGGGAGAAGGAATTATAATACTGGACAATAATACCATGTAAATTGGGAAGGCTGAATAGTCAAAGTTAAAGTATCTTAAAGTACTTATGTTGTTCAGGATATCGATTAGCTTTAAATTTTATTAAATTGAAACAACCAGTTAAAGAACTGCCATAAAATATTAAAAAAAACAAAAACAAAAACACCCAATCAGCTATAAGCTATTTACTAGACACAGAAAAGTTGAAAGTAAATGGAAGGAAGAGCCTTCCTGGGACAGGGCTTGCCCTGTATCCTCTGCTTTAGCTCCTCTCTGAAGTACCTAGACAACAGTATTTGATGCACATTTCCTGAATTGTTTTACAGATGTGAAAACCCCCACCAAATGGAAGATGTTAACTACTTAAAGACCAGGAGCACATAGCCCCAGGCCTCCTTAAGCCTAAGGACTGATAATATTAACCCCTGTGACACCACCCTGTTACCTCACCATCAGCCAATCACAGAATGGTGCACAAGTCGATCACTTACCCTGTGACCCCCCTCCCTCACCTGGCTTTTAAAAATGCTTTGCGGAAACCCTTCAGGGAGCTTGGGGGTTTTTTTAGAGCATGAGCCACCCATCTTCTTGCATGGCCCTGTGATAAACCTTTCCCTGCTCCAAAAAATAAAAAATAAAATAAAATGAAATAAAAGGAAGAAAGATATACCAGTTAAATCCTACTAAAAGGAAGATAAGCATATTTCTATGAATATCAAACAAAAGAGACTATAAAGCAAGCTTCAATAAAATTCTAAGAACTGTTATCATACAGATCAATTGATGACCAACTGAAAATTTAACAAAAAGAAATTTAAACACATTGTATATCCTAATAGTATTTAAAACTAGATTATGAAGCTGCATTAACAAGAGTAGTTCAAGCAGTCTTACAGTTCTTAAACACTTCTATTAGAAGAGAAAAATTAATGAGCTAAGAATCCCAATTGTTCCAGTTAAGAAATTTAAAAAACAATATAACAAGCCTAAAAAAGTGGAAGGAAACAAAATGAGCAGAAATCAATTACCAAGATAAAAAATGCTATCATTCTGTGATTTGCATTGGAGGTATTGCTAGCAAAGTAACATGAACAAGGCCTAAGAATTAGAAAGGAAAACCAAAACAAATTCATATGATATGGGCTGTTGACAATGACCAAAAAAGGAGACAGTGGGGCAAAAAAAAAATCCTATACTCTTGAAATTAATACAAGTTTTGTATGGTTAACAAACATAGGATAAATATACAAGGGTGAATTGCATATCAAAACACCAAAACCAAACTGAATATGTAATAGAAGTTAGGGTTCTCAGAAATAAATACACCAAAAGATAAGTTATTCTGGAGAAAACTATAAACAAAGACATTAATGAAAAACTTTATCTTCATTAGAAATATTAAAGAAGACCTAACTAGACAGAGAACATTCAAATATTCAAAGCAGATTCTAAGGAAGAATAAATCTGAGAAAAGACAGGGCATCCCAGAAGATCAAGTAGGGATTTGCCCTACTTGCTATCAAGACTTAAATATAAGATAGTCATAGGAACCCAGAAACAGATCCTCCCATATGTGAAAACCTGTTGGAAAGAGGCAGCACTGCAGATCAGTGGGGAAAGAAGGAGCTTTCAAGCAGTAAATAATGCTGGGACAACTGGGTGTTCACCTAGAAAAAAATGAAACCAGATTCCTAACTTAAAATGTATACAAAAATTAATTCCCAATGGATTAAGGACTTAAATATTGCTAAAAAAAATGCATACACACACACAAAGTCATCTCAAGAGTTGGGAAGAATTTCTTAAAACACTGTAAACACTAACCATAAAGGAAACATACAATATATATGATATATTCAATTACACCATAATTAATAAATTCTGTGTATTGAAAGACACAGAAAGAGTCAAAACACAAGTCATAAACTGGGAAAAAATACTTGCAGAATTATATTTGGAATATAAAAAAAGAATCCCTAGAGCTTAAAAAGACAAAATTTAATAAATGAACACCACATATAAAAAGACAGTAAACAGGAATGGTCAATAAACATATGGCAAAATGTTCAATCTATTTAGTAATTAGAGGAATGTAAATTAAAATCATGATGAATTACTATTACATACCCAGAGAACCCAAAATTAAAAATTCTGACAACTGCATTACATGACTGCTATATCTCAATTTTTTTTAAAGTATATTTAATTTAAAAAGAACTTCTCGAGAACAAATGTTTTCTAGTACCCAGCAGGTGATTATGTGGCCTGTTTTTCTACCAGCATCACAAGACAGCCTCTGACACAGGGATCAAACATTTTGGACTGGTATGGTATAAGATTCACTAGAAAACATAGGGTTATCTCCCAGCAACCCCCATTCCCCTTTAAAGAACAAATCTCTGGCTCCTCAAATAGCATTTAAACGTTATGAAGTAGAAGCCATTCGAGTACCAAAAATCTATTAGTCTTCACAGCTATTATTACTGTCAAAAGAGACTCTCAATAGTTATGAGTAGAGTTTCCTTTTATACTCACTCACAAGAGAATACATTTATTACAAAAGCACTTGTTGCCCCAAATCAGAAGTGTATCACTTGGGTACTTTTTGACTTGCTCAGAAAAGAGAGTAACTCACATAGGCCACTTACCTGTCATCTGGCCTTTTTGTTCCCCGCTCATAGGCAGAAGAAGGTGGTGAGAGGGAGCCCCTTCGTTTCCTTTTCTCTTTACTTTGAGTTTGTTTGTCTGGGTCTCTCTCTCTTGATCTGTTAGGAGTCTTTGGGGCAACTGTTTGATCTCTGAAGCCGACAGCATCCCTTCCTCGTTCGGTTACTAAGGGAAAAGCGTTTTTAAAAAAATTTACTTGGTAGACTTTTCTCCATCATGATAGTATACCAACTGTATAATAAAATTTCTATCCAACAAACAGATCTATGGACTCCTCCTTCATATACCCAGTCCCGAATTTGGACGAGACATAAGGTCTTATATGCTTGTGTGCTCTACTTCCTAAAAGTCTCTTCCATGAATGCCCTTTTCTACCTTTTCCCCAAAGTCTCAATCCAAGCTTTCATCATTTCTAACAAGTTCTGTGGAACACATGCATGCAAGATGTTCCTGATACCTTTAAAAGTAAGGCAGTCTGCTTGTCAGTTCAAAATGTAAAAGCCTTCCCCTGCCCTTATAACTCTGCATATTTACAATTGGTAGAAAAACAGCCTGGCATGCTAAACATAAAAACCTCAATAGAAACATCTCTTTAATTAAAAAAAAAATTAGACAACTTTTTATGAACTACAATTTCAAAAGAAGAATATTTCAAACACAGGTGAAACAGGTGGTAACTCAGTAAGTTATCAAAACCAGAGAGCTACATCTTCAAAAAAAGAACGCCAGCTTCTGATTCAAAGATGGAAGCTGGGGGCTTCCCTGATGGCGCAGTGGTTAAGACTCCACCTGCCAATGCAGGGGACACGGGTTTGAGCCCTGGTCTGGGAGGATCCCACATGCCGCAGAGCAACTAAGCCCATGCACCACAACTACTGAGCCTGCACTCTAGAACGCACAAGCCACAACTACTGAAGCCTGAGTACCTACAGCCCGTGCTCCGCAACAAGAGAAGCCACCGCAGTGAGAAGCCCCATGCACCGCAACGAAGAGTAGCCACTGCTCAGCACAACTAGAGAAAACCCATGCACAGCAACAAAGACCCAACGCAGCCAAAAATAAAATAAATTAAAAAAAAAAAGATGGACGCTAACCTTCTTCACTCAGTCTCTTTACCTAGAATGGTTCTCACCCAGTTCCATTGCCACTGCTCCCAAAAGCTGCCCTAAGTGCTACTTTTCACTGATCATACCACCTAGTCTTTCATTTTCCTAAGTAGTCTAGATCACACCAATGAACATTTCAATATAAACTGACTGGTATTATATGCTGTTGCTTTTTGTATGTTAGTACTGCTACCTACTAATCATATTGCTCTCTTCATAAGGAGAAAATCTCTCATAAAATCTCTCTCAGAGCGCAAAGTGGATTCTCAATAAACATTGTTTTTTCTTTTCTCATCTCAGAAAAATGTGCTATCAGTTGTTTTTTCCCCAGCAGTAGGATCAGGTTTACATATACCATTCTCACAGTTCTTTTAGCTGGCCCAAAACTCCATTTATTTACAAAAAAGTTACTAATCTACAGCCATGTATGTCAGGGAGAAGCTAACAGAACTAACTCATCTAATACCACATGCTGGCAGAAAATACTATACAATTAAAACAACTGTTCAGCTCAGAAGGTATTAGCACAACATCCTTTTGTGAAGTATTATTATCTAGTTTCATCTGGATCTGCCCATGACTCTCTATTTCCTCCTTCAAACCCAGGTTCCTTACCCTGGTGTTAATTTCCTTAAAATGTGGCTATTTCTTCACTATATACTGGTAAAACAAGAAAAGGAATCATACCAACAGTATATTCTGACTCTGAATCTTAGAATATGTGAGGCAGAGAAATCATCTTATATATTCAGGCTGATTTTCTCATATTTTAAAACGAGGTTAAAGCTAGGCTGCATATTTCCCAAATTATTTCACAATCCTTATGAATTTTAAAAGTTCTAAGCTTTTTAATCGCTTGACATTGAGAAGTATCATAGCAAGTCAGGTTTGCATTATAAGCATTTCTCTAATCTAAAAGCCTGATACTGAGATGGAGGCGGGGGTTCCCCACATGTGAGGATGAGACTGAAGTTGGCACACAAAAGGCTGCTCCCTGAAACGATTATAATTGTCCACTACAGACCATGTCCTGCTTCTTTCAGAGGGCCATACCAGACTAGATATTTACAAAATAATGGTGGCAGGGTGGGGTGGGAGGACCTTTATAGGTATTGAAACTTTGCCTGTCTTGCTAATGTTTTCAACTCAGTGGGCCCAGAGAAGCTAGCCTCTGATGATCAACTGTATAGTGGTGCTGCTGATACTGCCAACCAGTACTACTCAACCCAGCTTTCTTTCTTATGGGAAGAATTCTTTGCAGCCCTAAGTAGGATGTCTGGCTATGAAGAGACTAAACCAGTAGAACTAAAAATATCCAAAAGATACAAACGTGATGTAAAGGATACTTTAAAGGGCTTTAACCAATAAGATTATTTAACCAATAAGATTTAAGATTACAAAAAGTTCTTCATGCCAAAAATAAAGAAAAAGACCAAAAACATGATCACACTGGCTCCTTTACTCTATTTATATTGGGTCACTGCTGGAGGGGCACAAGAGACTAACAAGAGCCACCATAATTTATACCATTGCTTTAATCTCTAAAGTATGTTGGAAACATAGCTAAGTGGTAAAGCCCAGAAACCATACTGCAATGGTCTCCCTATTATCTGTTCTGTAATAATGATTCTTAACCTTGTGAGGGGTCACTGATTCCTTGAGAATCTGAAGAAAGTTTTGAATTTTCCCCAGTAAAATGAATGTATACCAAGAATTTTGCATATAAACATCTACAGGTAAAAACTTACACACACCTAAGGAGTACAGGTTTAAGAATGTCTGCTCTAGGGCTTCCCTGGTGGCACAGTGGTTGAGAGTACGCCTGCCGATGCAGGGGACACGGGTTCATGCCCCGGTCCGGGAAGATCCCACATGCTGCAGAGCGGCTAGGCCCGTGAGCCATGGCCGCTGAGCCTGCACGTCCGGAGCCTGTGCTCCGCAACGGGAGAGGCCACAACAGTGAGAAGCCCGCGTACTGGAAAAAAAAAAAAAAAAAAAAAAAAAGAATGTCTGCTCTAGATGAAAAAATGAACGGAAGAAAAGCTACTAAAAGGCCATGACTTCAAGGAAAGAAACAACACAGGGAGTATAAAGGGACATCTGCTTTGACAAAAATTCACTAAGAATAAAAATGCACAGATCCACCTACTAGAGCAATGAAAATAAAAATAAAAATTAACAAATGGGACCTAATTCAACTTAAAAGCTTTTGCACAGCAAAGGAAACTACAAACAAGACGAAAAGACAACCCTCAGAATGGGAGAAAATATTTGCAAACGAAGTGATAGACAAGGGATTAATCTCCAAAATATACAAACAGCTTGTGCAGTCAGTACCAAAAAAACAAACAACCCAAACAAAACATGGGTGGAAAATCTAAATAGACATTTCTCCAAAGAAGACATACAGATGGCCAAAAAGCACATGAAAACATGCTCAACATCACTAATTATGAGAAAAATGCAAATCAAAACTACAATGAGGTATCACCTTACACTGGTCAGAATGGCCATCATCAAAAAATCTACAAACAATAAATGCTGCAGAGGGTGTGGAGAAAAGGGAACCCTGCTACACTGTTGGTGGAAATGTAAACTGGTATAGCCCCCATGGAGAACAGTACTATGGAGGTTCCTTAAAAAACTAAAAATAGAGCTACCATATGATCCAGCAATCCCACTCATGGGCATATATCCGGAGACAACCATAATTTGAAAAGATAACATGCACCCCAATGTTCACTGCAGTACTATTTACAAGAGCCAGGACAGAGAAGCAACCTAAATGTCCACTGACAGAGGAATGGATAAAGATATGGTACATATATACAATGGAATTACTCAGCCATAAAAAAGAATGAAATAATGCCATTTGCAGTAACATGATGGACCTAGAGATTGTCATACTGAGTGAAGTCAGACAGAGAAAGACAAATATCATATGATATCACTTATGTGTGGAATCTAAAAAAATGGTACAAATGAACTTATTTACAAAACAGAGAGAGAGTCACGTATGTAGAAAATAAACTTATGGTTACCGGGGGGAAAGGAGGGAAGGATAAATTGAGAAATTGGGATTGACATATACACGCTACTATACGTAGAACAGATAGCTAATAAGGACCTACTGTATAGCACAGGGAACTCTACTCAATACTCTGTAATGGCCTATATGCAAAAAGAATCTAAAAAAGAGTGGATATAGGTATATGTATAACTGATTCACTGTGCAGTACACCTGAAACTAACACAACATTGTAAATCAACTATACTCCAAGAAAATTTTTTTAAAAACGCATGTTTTCAAACTTGTACCAAATATTTCATTTACCTAATGACATATTATCTGGTTTCAAAAACAAAATAAAGTTCTTATCAGTTACATCTGCATATTTCTAAAAGAATATTTGTAAAGCCATATGCACAAAGTATCTCTGAATACCTACTTGTGCTCTCCTTTTCAGTTTGACTTTTCTTTGGAATTCGATATACCTCCTGCAAAAAATAAACCAAAAGAAGAGTTATCAGTGTGGAATGGAAGTGGTGATTGCTTTGAAGCTGAGTGATTTCACATGGCAACAAAGAAATGGGTAGGAACAATCTGGTATTTAATTATTCTCCAAAATTTTACTTATGTTTGGCTTTAAATAAAAATAGATCCTGGTCCCTTAAAAAACAAGTAAAAACATATAGCACAAATACATGTTTATTTCTAAACGTCTACCAGGCTTGTATGACCCCATTAGCCAAGTAGCAGACTAAGTAACTAAGACATTTTATTTCTGGCAGGAATACACCTCCTGATAATCTTAATTTCTATATGCCTTCTGCACATAAAATGAAGTCATCTATAGTTCCTTTACTGAGAGTATTCATATGAACAAGTCAAACATCTCACTTGCCATCCCTACTTAAGGGAAGAAAAGGTTAGTAATAACTCAGCTATATAAACACACTTCAGAAAAATTACATGTGTAAAGACAATTCCTGCTATTCAGCGTATTTTTCTATAAATACAGAATCAACTTGGCTAATGGCCAAATGTAATCTACTTTTATACTGCTGTTATTTTAAAAAAGGAAAGTTTTAGATCACTGTTGCTCTTCAAATACTACCTAATACTTTATCAAAATTGTTCTTGAGAAATATAAACTGTTTTTAAGCCTTGAGGTACCTTTTCTTGCTGTATGAATCTAAAGCCTAGAAACAATTCTGTTCCCTGACAATCTCTCACTGTTCTAAGTCCATCAAGTAGCTCTTGGGCACATACTTCCTTATCCAGTCACCTTGTTAAGTGGGCAAATGGCAAACCCACACATTCTCATTGGTGCATCATATAAAACCCTTCTTCAGAGTAATCTCATAATATCGACCACACCTATATGACCTGGTAATCCCATTTTTTAGGAATTGTACTCCAAGAAAAATCTTTCCACATGATTTTTGGTTCTAGCAGCATTTGTGGAAAACGAAATAACCCACATGTCACACAACTGAGGGAAGTTCAAGATGTAGTATTCACCTGCCATTAAAAATGCCAGTGTGGACTTTACAGACGCAGGGCAATCTGTATGAATGCATTATCTTATTTGAATTTCAAAACAACCCTATGAGGTTGTTATCTCCATTTTACAAATGGGAAAACTTACTTAAAGTTTAGCAACCTGCCCAAGGTTACAATGCCTTTTATCATCTGTACCAGATGACACAGTGGCAGTATTCTGGGAAGGAGTACCATTTTGGGGATTTATCCACAAATGTAGGTTAACATCCACCATCCCCCTAGCCTTTTCTAAGTAGAACTTCCACTACAGCTGGGATTCTCAATTCTGGCTGCAGAATTAAACCACTCCAGGCAACTTTCATAGATACACTATCCAAAACAAATTGAATCTAAAATTCTGGGAATGGGTCCCAGGCATCTGTATTTTTTTTTTTTTTTTTTTTTCGGTACGCAGGCCTCTCACTGTTGTGGCCTCTCCCATTGCGGAGCACAGGCTCCGGACGCGCAGGCTCAGCGGCCATGGCTCACGGGCCCAGCCGCTCCGCGGCACATGGGATCTTCCCAGACCGGGGCACGAACCCGTGTCCCCTGCATCGGCAGGCGGACTCTCAACCACTGCGCCACCCGGGAAGCCCCATCTGTATTTCTTAGAAGTTCCCCCAGATGATTCTGCTGTCCAGAGAAGGTGGACATCACTGAACTACTGGCTTCTCTTAACAGCCCTCACTCGTTCCTTCCTCACAAGGGAGAATTTGAGAGACAGAACTATGTATATCTGTCCTCAGCTCAGAGCCATCTGGGCTCTTTCTCCTCTTGGGCTGCTTCTGTCTGTAGAGAGGATACATTCCAATCTATTCCTCTGAGGGATGCCTGGAGTCGTCTAATTCAATGTCTACCTGTGGGTATGAATCAGGGATAAAGAGAGGAAGGACTTAACACTTTTAGCTCTGACTTCTCTATCCACCTCTTGGAGGGGTTAACAAACTCAGGAAAAAGAACGCCACTTATCAGCATCTACCCACATTATAGGGAAAAACAGGTATTCTGCTAATTTTAAAAGTTTGAAAATGACTGTTGCATTAGGTACTCTGTAAACCTAGGCACTCCAAAAGAGTTCATTCATGAAGGGTGCTCAGAACAGATGTTATCGAGGGATATCTGAGTCAACTAAGAATTACACAATTTTAACTTATTTAGTTTCTTTTGCAGAAGGTCTCAGCATTACAAGTATTCACTACAAACATTTATAGCAATTTATTACAGACCTCAAGTTTGGGACCCATTCTATGGTGGTGGTTAATATACCGAGAAAATGCTTCTCAAAGATACATTCTTAATCCCATTCAAAAGTTTAGAGCAACTGCTAACTAGAAAATGTATTCTGATCACTAAGTTGTACACATGAAACTAATATTGTATGTCAAACATACTTCAATTTAAAAAAAGGATTCAGGGACTTCCCTGGTGGTCCAATGGGTAAGACTCTGTGCTCCCAACGCAGGGGGCCCGGGTTCAATCCCTGGTTGGGGAACTAGAGCCTGCATGCATGCATGCCACAACTAAGAAGTTCGCACGCCGCAAGGAAGATCCAGTGCAGCCAAAATAAATAAGTAAATAAATAAATAATTTTTAAAAATTTTAGGTATGCTGATGTTCACAAAATGGCTGATTACTACTGATTAGTGACCAAGAGCTACTGACTATTAGAGTATGCCTAACACTATGGGGAAGTTCTATCAACATGCACCCAAGCACTTGGAATTACTAACATCCTCCTCTTCATATTGTCAAAGCTGTATACAAAATTTAAGCTGGAAACTAAGATTATATACTTTGAGGCCCTGAAATGCAACAGAATTTTTCCAAAGTCCCACAACAACAAAAAGTAAGAAGGAAGCAGCCCTATAAAGATTACTGTAACATTTCTTAGGATCATTCTGTCTTGTGAATAAATAGCAATAGTGTTAGCCTACATGATATGAAAATCTGTTTGGAATAATGTCACACCCGCATGGCACAGAATCCATTGCTGAAAATGCTATCTGAGTTGCCTTCATTCACACTAATCCTTTATCTAAATGGGAGATTAAAAAAATAAAATTAGAGGATAAGAGTTAGAAGTCCTACATCTCCTAACAGGTAGCCAGAAAGCAGGGAGAGAGAAAACTGAGGGTAAGAAAGTATATATTAAAAAAAAAGAAAAGTAAAGAAAATTTTTTAGAACTGAAAGACATATTAAGTCACCAGATAGAGAGGGCTCAGAGCACCTCCCACCACAAAGGAGTCGAAATGGTATCAAAATGGTATCAAAATAGCAACACTGTAAGCTGGAAAATGATGCAATGACATATTGAACATTTTGAAGGAAAATTTTGAAGGAAAATTTATTTCCAAATGGTAATTATATGATTTGCCAAACAAGAATAGAATAAAGGTATTTTTCAGAGTTATAAGGTCTCAAAATTTTGTCTACTAGAAGAGAATGTTAAAGACACTCCAATGTGGAGGGCCTAAAATTCAATATTCTAGATTGTGTGAAATACATCTCAAATTGTCTACAGTGTACATTGTACCATACTAGGTACAATAATTTATAAGACCTAACAATAATTCCTGACAGAGTGATGGAAAATCTTTCGAAAGTTACTGTAGATGAATTATCCAGCATTTAAATTATATAGACATAGATTAATAAATATATATATATAAATTCAACAACGGGGCATTCAAAATAGATCAAGTGTCCAAGCTCTACTTCTGTGCAAATAACTAAGCAGTGGTGGCTATTTAAAATAACACCTGCAAAAGATCTGAAGATGTCATTCTAACCTGTCATAATTTCAAAAAAAGTTATCTTCCAACAATACTGTCCCTAACTAAAAAGTTTAGTTATCTAGAAAGTGTTTTTAAAGCAACTGTTATAATTAGCAATAGAAATTTTTTAAATCACAAAAGGGGTACATGTTTTGACTATGGGTTACTTGAAAAATGATGAAGATGTTAACAGAAATGTACACCAAAGACAAAGAATCAGCTTATAAAACAAGATTATTAGCTTGAGTCTGAAGGGCAAGTGGAGGAGAGAGCCAAGAGAAGCCTGAAGGGACTTCCCTGGTGGTACAGTGGTTAAAGAGTCCGCCTGCCAATTCAGGGGACACAGGTTCAAGCCCTGTCCGGCAAGACCCCACATGACGCAGAGCAACTAAGCCCGTGTGCCACAACTACTGAGCCTGCACTCTAGAGCCCACAAGCCACAAGTACTGAGCCCACGTGTCACAACTAGTGAAGCCCGTGCACCTAGAGCCCATGCTCTGCAACAAGAGAAGCCGCCGCAATGGGAAGCCCGCGCCCTGTAACAAAGAGTAGTCCCTGCTCACCACAACTAGACAAAGCCCATGCACAGCAACGAAGACCCAATGCAGCCAAAAATAAATAAGTAAATAAATTTATTTTAAAAAAAGAGAGAGAGAAAGCCGAAAATATAGACCTAAAATTCAGGAAATAGGCTAAAGCAAGAGATCCACAATCTGGGAAAACCATAAGAAAACAATCGATATATTGTGTTACTGTCAGAGATTGCAAGAGAGAAGGTACATAGAGAAAAACAGGCTGACTTGAAGGAAAATGAAACTAAAAGGTGGAAAATCTTTAAACCTGATTCATACTGTAAGTTTTCCATTTCTTAATAAACACCTGCCAGCAATCTCACTTCTGGGTATGTATCCAAACAAAATGAAAAGCAGATCTCAAAAGAGATGCCTGACTCCCATGTTCACTGAAGCATTATTCACAATAGCCAAAATACAGAAACCACCTAAGTGTCCATCAAGAGATGAATGGATAGAGAAGCTATGGTATATGTATACAATGGTTATCATTCAATCAGGAGAAAGAAGGGCACCTTGCCATTTGTGACATGGATAGACCCTGAGGGTATCATGCTAAATGAAATAAGACAGAGAAAGACAAACACTGTACAATATCACTTATTATATGTAATCCAAAATAGCTGAACTCATAGAAACAGAGACTAAAACAGGGGTGAAGGGAGGTAGAGTTACAAACTTGGTCAAAGAGTTACCAACTTCCAATTATAAGATGAGTAATTTCCGGGGATCTAATGTACAGCATAGTGACACAGTTAATAATACTGTATTATATATTTGAAAGTTGCCAAGAGAATAGATCTTTAATATTCTCCCCGAAAAAAAGAAATGGTAATAATGCAGGTGTTAGCTAACACTATGATGGTAACCAGTTTGCAATATACATGTGTATCAAATCAACAGGTGTACACGTTAAACTTACACAATGTTAAATAAATGTCAGTTATATCACAATAAAGCTGGGGAGAAAAGAAAGGAATGTAGATACTAAAACAAAGGACCATTTTAACTCAAGAAATATTATATAGCTATGAGTTCGATGTTTTTGTCTTTACGGTATGTGAATCACTATTCCCCAAAAGCAGTTAGATTATATTTAAAGTACAGTAAATAGATTCTGAGTAAACAGATTCCCTTATGGGAAAAAGAAGTTCACTTTTAATTATACGGTTTTTATACTACCCATTTTTAGTTAAAAAAAAAACAACACTTGAAAAAGTTACCTACTGCTAATAGGTCACACTAAATGGGTCTAAACTGGGATGTTTTCTTCCAACAGTCTCAAAAAGTACTCTTTGGAAGTTTGTTGGCAAAGTACTCCAGCATATTTTTAACACATCTCAAATGATATAGACTCAAATAGAATAGACTGTAGTAAAAAACAGGATTAAAACAAAATTACAAACCAATACTTTTTCTGGAAAGTGTAAAAATTTAACACTGATATAGACTGTTCTTTAGCTAAACAAGACTTTGAGAACAAAGTAATTTACAATGAGAGTATAATTTTTTACCTTTTATTATATACAGATCAGATTATATATTCTGTAATAACAGATTTACTTTTTACAACTAAGACTACTTTTCCTTGTTATTAGCAAGTACAGATAAAATTGTGTAGTGTATGTGTCAAACAAATCTTTATTCCTAAATGACAGCAATACTAAGAACAAAAAAGAGAAAGAGACTCTGAGCAAGGTGCCATTTTTACAGCTGGAAGAGGAGATAAAAAGCAGCAGGAAGGGGGGTTACCCTGGTGGCGCAGTGGTTGAGAGTCCGCCTACGGATGCAGGGGGCAGGGGTTCGTGCCCCGGTCTGGGAAGATCCCACATGCCACAGAGCGGCTGGGCCTGTGAGTCATGGCCGCTGAGCCTGCGCGTCCGGAGCCTATGCTCCACAACAGTGAGAGGCCCGTGTACCGCAAAAAAAAAAAAAAAAAAGGCAGCAGGAAGGGACAGAAAGAAATGTGAAAGCAAAGTTATGCGATATGGAGGCTAGAAGTTAAAGTGCCAACTCCAGGTAAAAGGAATTCTAGGAGAGAAGGAACTTTTTTAGAAATAATGAAGATGAGTTTTCCAGAATTAAAGAAACATAAAATACCTTTGATTAAAAAGGCAAAGAGCATCAAATAAGAAACAAAGACTATGATCTAGCAATTCTGCATCTGTGTTTATCCATCCGTCCCCCACCCAATTTCATACTGGCTCATATAACGATATGTAGAAAATGATATCCATACAATGGAGTATTATTCAGCTATAAAGTGTAATTAACAACTGACACATACCACAACATGGATAAAGCCTGAAAACACTATGCTAAGTAAAAGCAGCCAGACACAAAAAGCCACAGATTTCATGATTCCATTTATCCTCATTATTCAGAGGTTCTGTATCTGCAAATTCACCAACTCACTAATTTGTAATCCCAAAATCAATACATGAGACAAAACTTCACCAACTCTTCCCCCCAAAAGATGAGTCAATTGTTGATATTTTTTGGTATACTTTTTCCAAATAATTAACTGATAACATGATGCAACATTCTTTTCCCAAGAGTATCTCAGAATCTTTTCATTACTTTTTCTGAAAATGCTTCTAGTACACTAGTGGTCTTATATATTTCCTTTACAACTTCAATATTATTTTACTGACTTTATGAAATCAGTGCATTTTAATTTCATAATAGGCCTGCCAACTTTTATAACAGTGAGACTGGCTGAAAAAGAAAATAACCCATTGGACAACGATACATGCTGATGTTAACTGAGAAGGGACCTTTGAATAAGAATTTTTTTAAGTGTTCAGTTCACTAATGTTTTTTGTCATAATTTTTGTTTCTCTAAGCAATTTTGAAACTGTGAAGATACTGAGAATACCATATACGTGTGTATATGTATATATGTATATATGAATGTTTATTTAGTTACATGTGAGAGATAAGCTTCTCCAAGATAACTGAATGTATTAGAAGATTTTTTTAAAACCCCATTTTAAACTCCATTTAAAAAAATCCTTTTTCCTAGGATTTTCAGGTATTTGTGAAGTTTCAGGGTTAGAAGCAAAGAAACCAAATATTTACATGAATTTACTGAACACTGAAAATCTAGAAAAAGAGGTAAGAACTCAGAGAAATAAAATGATAATAAATAAATAAACTCGGGAATTCCCTGGCAGTCCAGTGGTTAAGACTTGGCACTTTCACTGCCATGCCTTGGGTTCAATCCCTGGTGGGGGAACTAAGATCTTGCAAGCTGTGCGGTGCAGCCAAAAAATGACAACAGAAAAAACTAAGCTCATTTGGTTCCCATTGAAACCGTATGGCTTACAGACAAATCATCTTGGAAAATACATGGTTAAATCAATTCTGTTAGTCATTTAGGCTAAGGATATTAAAACACTTATATCTGGGTAATATCAGACTGTAAAGAAACCTGATTCACAATTCCACACACCAGTGCAGGGGTCAGCAAACTACACCCTAAAGTCTGACCTGCAGCCTGGTTCTTTAAGCGCCTCTTCAACCCCAGCTAAGAACGGTTTTTTACATTTTTAAGGAGAGGGAGAAAAGGGGAGGGAAGAAGAAAAAGGAAGGGGAAGAAAAAGGCAGAAAGAAGGGAAGAAGAAGGGAGGAGGAAACTGAGGCCTCACAGTCACATTTTAAATTTAAGTATTTTAATATTTACTATCTGACCTTTTACAGAAAAAAATTGCCAACCCTTGATCTAGAGAAATAGAAGCACATCTTTGGGTAATATATGACTGTCTTGGAACCTGATTCATAATTCTATATACTAGCATAAAGATTTTTAAAATCCATTTTCTTGATTAACAACAACAAAATTTAAAAAATGAACATACAACATATAACTTCAATGTCTATGGCCCTATACTACTCTAAGGTTAAAAAGAAAAAAAAGAAAAAGGAAGGAAGGAAGGAAGGAAGGAAGGAGGGAGGGAGGGAGGGAGGGAAGGAAGGAAGGAAGGAAGGAAGGAAGGAAGGAGGGAGGGAGGGAGGGAGGGAGGGAAGGAAGGAAGGAAGGAAGGAAAGGAAGGAAGGAAGGAATTAATTAATTACTGGGCAAATACTGATATGTAAATACCCTAGGCTCCTTTTCCCTCAGCATAATTCTGTGAAATGCTTTCAGTGGTAATGGTTCTATAACCCGGATTTAGCTTCCTTTAACAGAAGGAAGAACTGTACCTCGATCATCATACCCCTGTGAAGTGTTAAGAGTCTATGATTTTATCTCATAAATTGTATTACAAAAAGTGGGAGTAGGGGTATCTCCATTAGGTCACAGAGGTCCTGAGATTTGACTGGAAAAATAACTTAGAAGATAATACACATGTCTGGAAGTTTTATAAAATCACACACATGAGAGGGGCGGAGGAAGGGAGAGTAAGGGGAAAAGGGAGTAGAATAATTTTATTTATTCTTTTAAACCCCTGAAGAAACACTCTTAACTTCAGACAGCTGGGCTCCCAACAAACAAAAGATAATAAGATCCAATTTCAGTTTTCAGCCACTCAGAAAAATGGGCAAAGGATATGGACATAGTTCTTACAATAGGAAATATAAACGTAAATATATTCAATACTTCATGCATAAGAGAAATGCAAATTAAAACTATAACAATATTCCATTTTTGCCTATCAGTCTGACCAACATAAAGTTAGACAACACCTGTGTTGGCCAGGATGTAGTGAAACAGGCACTCTTACACATAAACATTGCTGATGAGAGTTAAACTGGTACAACTATGAAGAGAGATTTGGCAGTACCTATCAAAATTACAAATAACACAGACTATGACTCAGATACACAACTTTTAGTAATTTATCCAACATATATATCCCACATATGTGAACATGTTCAAAAAGTTACTTGCTGCTAAGCTAAAGAAAATAATCAACCTAAATGGCCGAAATAGAGGACTGATTAATATATGATTATGATAAACTGACTATGGTATATTTATACAATAAAATACTATGCAGTTATGAAAGATAAATTCTTCATAAACTGGTATGAAATAATCTTTACAATATATTAAGTAAAAAGGAGCTAAACAGTGGTGCCAGCTTTGTAAAAAAGGCAAAATATATACACATAATATGCACAAATTATCTCTAGAATGCTAACAACAAACTAGTTGTATTGGTTGCCTCCAGGGAACAGGACACGGGGCAGGGTTAGGAGTGAAATGTTGCCTTTTGCAGTATGCCTTTTGAATTTTGTCGTGTGCAGGAATGGTCTATTTTAAAAATTAAAAGAAAAGGTAACATGCCTCAGAAGCAGCCCTAGACACAGTACCAAAAGACTTCTGTGCATTGTGACTGCATTCAAGGTAAAGAATGAGGGGCTGTAAAGTCTCAGGCAAAGGCCTAAGGAACATGGGGATTCCCAAGGCAACTTCTAAATACTATTTAGCAAGTACCATACCTTAAAAAGCTTTCCTAGTTCACTGACATTCAGTTTATTTTTTATTTTTAAAGGAAGGCATCCGGGGTGCTGGTAATATTCCATTTCTCTCTCTTTTTAAAAAAATAATAAATTTATTTATTTATTTTTGGCCACACTGGGCCTTCATTGCTGTGCCCAGGCTTTCTCTTGTTGCAGCAAGTGGGGGCTACTTTTCGTCGTGGTGCGCAGGCTTCTCATTGCGGTGGCTTCCCTTGTTGCGGAGCACGGGCTCCAGGCGTGTGGGCTTCAGAAGTTGTGGCACGCAGGCTCAGTAGTTGTGGCTTGAGGGCTCCAGAGTGCAGGCTCAGTAGTTGTGGCGCACAGGCTTCGTTGTTCCGCAGCAAGTGGGATCTTCCCAGACCAGGGCTCGAACCCATCTCCCCTGCATTTGTGGGTAGATTCTTAACCACTGCGCTACCAGGGAAGTCCCTGCCATTCAGTTTAAACTTGTCCCCCCAAATTCCTCCTTCTCTAGCCTTACCCACCTTGAGTCTAATTCAAAAACTCTACCTTAACAACACTCGGTTTTATTCAACACGCATCTAAAATGTGCCAGGCTTCCACTAGTACTGAAGCACAAGGTGAACACCTGACACATGTGCCTGCTTTCAAGGCCTCCCCAGCCCAGTAGTAAAATATGTGTGTAGAAAAATTAAAGTTTTATTCTGGTAAGTAATCACTGAAGAATAATCAAGGTCATGATGATTAAATGTTTCTCAAATTTCAGATTTCTGTTTTCTAGGCAAGTTAATTCCAAATCTAAGATTTTCTTTTACACTTTCAAATTTACCTCCCTATAATTTTTCTAATTAAAACATAAAAATCACCACAGCCCTCCAAGAGACTTCACTGAAGTTATATGTTGCACTAGTCAATACAACGCTGCAGCTAAGACCATCCAGAAAACACTTTTTGGACCACAATTCGTTCTTTTCCCAACCCACATATATACACACCCCTGTTTGAGAAACTGCTCATATTTGTGGACCCTTGCCCCAGAAAACCCCACAGTTTTACATATGATTTCAAGCGTTCTGAAAATCCCTTGAAATTCAATCATAGATCACAGGTTGATCTCTGCAGCATTAAGGAAAAAAGATACTTGAACAAAACACTAAAATGATAATTTCTATGATTTAAGAATGAATTTGAACTTATTACAGTTATTAAAACAGAAACAGATTGAGAGAAGTCTGAAAAGTATTCAGCAAAGATACATAATTGCATGAACTGTCTAGCAAGGACGTAGCAATCACTATTTGCTGGATCAGAAAAAGGAATGGAAAGAACATAGGATTAAATCAGAAGATAATTTTCAGCTGTGTCATTTAAAGTTAAGTTACAAACTCATGGGCCTGTTTGTTTCCCTTTTACAGTTGATAAAAACACCACCACTTACTTTACAGGGTTGTAAAGATTACATGACACTCATTCAAGTATTTTCTGACCACCTATCAAATAAAATATACACATTATGGATTCAAGAAGAATCAGGACTTCCCTGGTGGTCCAGTGGTTAAGACTCCGTGCTTACGGAGGGGCGTGGGTTCGGTCCCTGTTCAGCGAAGATGCCACATGCCATGGTGTGCGGCCAAAAAATTAAAATTTAAATTAAAAAAAAATAGCAGCAGTGTGGTACCATGGAAAAAGAAGGACCTTCTTCACTTCATCATTCAAATATTTATGAAGTACCAAACTACATAGTACTCTCTCACAGTGCCCTGAGGAGACTCAAGTGACCAAGACAGACACAGTCTCTGCCTCTGCACAATGTACAATTACGAAATGTTATCTCCTATGATTGGAAAGGATGTTATGGGAGCATAAAGAAAAGGCAGAATACTCTGTCTTGGAGGAACAGGAATGGTTTTCAGGGGAAAGGATGAAACTTAAATGAGAGGAGACATCTAAACAAAAGCAAGTCTTCTCAGAAACAAGTCAATGAGAGAGTGTGTGTGTGTGTGTGAACATTAATAGCACTGTCCCTCTGGTAGGCCAGAAACTCTTGAGGTGAAAATGCATACATAAATAAGGTCATGGCATGGTATGCAAGCCTTGTTAAGAAAAATGGGTTTAACTTAACAATGTAATGAGGAACCATTTAAAACTTTTAAATAGGACTTTGACATGAACAGATGTACATTTCCAAAAAGATCACTCTGGATACTGAATGTAGCACAGATTGTAGGGGGCACAGAGTAGTCATTCACTATTATTAAGTGGTAACTTATTACAACCATTACTAAAAAGATACCATGATAAAAGTAACTCTTACTACCAACGATTAAGGAATGGTCTCTGCCCTTGAAGATCTCATGGTCCTGTGAGGAGAAACAAGCATCTAAGCAAGTAATTTTAATAACCTGTTAAGACTGCTACCACTGTATAGAAATACAGAAAAAGGAATGATGGATTAGAAAATCACCATTTGTTAACAATCAGAGTTGTACAAGATTCAGGCAAATTCACAGGATGGATAAATTACACAAAAGAGTATTTATTATTTCCAAAGGTGCTCCTATATTATACTCTTTAATTATAAAGGGGAAAATAGTGACTTTACATTGGAGAAACCTGGCAGACACCAACTCAACCAAGTGACTGAAGTTGACAATGCCAGTAATGGGATAAACGAACATTCCAAACAGAACTTCAGACAAACCCAAATTGAGGAATATTCTAAAAAATTTAAAAATATTCAAAAATGTGAAGTTTATAAAAGCCAAAGACTGAGGAACTAACTATTGCAGATTAAAGGATACTAAAGAGATACAACTCAATGTAAATAATGCTTGATCTCAGGTTAGATTCTGGATCAGAAATTTTCTTTTTTCTATAGAGGACATTATGTGCACAACTGGCAAAATCTGAATGAGGTCTGTTTAACAGATTAATAGTATTGTGTCACTGTAATTTGCTGATTTTGATAAGTACACTGAAGTCATAAAGAAGAATGTCCTTGTTTTTAGGAAATACACACTAAAAATATCTAGGCGCAGTGGGCATGATATCTGTAACTTATTCTTTAAAAGTTAAAAAGAAATTAAGAGAAAATGTTAAGGTAAATTTGGTAAAATGTTAACACTGGGGAATCTGGATGAAGGGTTTAGAGGAATTTTTAATGTTTTTAACATACATCTGTCACTGGATGTGTATTACATGAAGAATACATAAAGAACAGTATTCTTGCAGTTTTCCTGTAAGTCTGAAATTACATCAAAATCAAAAGTTAAGAACATTAAGAAGGAAAATTTATATATTTTCATTATGGTTATATATAAAACTAGATTATACCAACTTATCTGTACTCGAAAAGTCTCTTAAGTTTCCGACTAACTTGATCATGGTCCTGAGGGAAGAACGACATTCCTTACAGGTGTCTTCTAGCCCAGTAACTCTATAATGTATATACTCTCCCACTTCTCAGATAGTCCTATATCCAAATCACTTAAAGTAACTTTTCCTAAACAGAGTCAAGACTTTTTTTTAAAAAAAAGTAACTTCATGAGGTATGGAAACATGGTCATTATGTCTTTAGGGAAACAGAATTAAGAGCTCACCCAAAAGAATAAAGTGTCACAATGACTTCATTCAAAATCAGAATGTTTAGAGCAGCCAGATTCTGTACTTTATCATTTAGATTAGGTGTTGGCAAACTTTTTCTGTAAAGGACAAAGCAGTAAGTATTTTAGGCTTTGTTGGCCATCCAGTCTGATGCAACTACTCAACTCTACCAGTGCAGTGCAAAAGCAGCCACAGACGTATGTAAATGAACGAACTTGGCTGGGCTCCCCCCAAAACTTCATTTACGAAAAAAGGCAGCGGGGCAGATTAGGCCACCCCATAATTTAGATGAAAGTATTATCTGATAATAAAGAAACCAGGCTACTAATAAGTTTTAGACCATGGTTGCCTTTTATCAAATGAGATTCTTATAACAAAAATTCAATGTAGTGGTACCTAAAATAGTGCTCTTTGGGGGCAATTCTGTATTTTACACAAAAGGATAAGTAATACTGATCCTTTTGGATACAGAATAATGTCTACTAAGGATTTTGAAATTTATTACAGAAATTCAGGGCACATCATTTCATTTTGAAATGTTGCATAGCAGATTTCACATATTACTTAGGAACCAAAATTTCAAGCAGTGACTCAAAACTTGTTTTATTTTTTTTGACCACGTGGCTTTTGGGATCTTAGTGCCCCGACCAGGGATTGAACCCAGGCCCCCAGCAGTGGAAGCCCAGAGTCCTAACCACTGGACCACCAGGGAGTTCCCCAGACTCAAAACTTTTCAGTTGGGTAACTCTCTGAATTATTTAAAACTTCTGTAGAGAGTTCAATGCTTAACTTTCTAGGAAAATAATATGTTTAATTAAAGATAATGTCTCGAGATAAAGATGAAAAAGATAATAAGGATGGTTCTTAAGAAAAGTCCAACTTATCACATGTACAAAATGTCCCTAAATCATCTAATCCAGGTGTAACTGTAACTACTCAGACTTCACTATAAGGAGACACACATCCTGTAACCTAAGTGTTTATAAGAGAGGCTCTGGAATCACTAGCCATCACAATCTCTCAGCTGTTTAATTGCAACTGAAACTGCCAAATTCATGGGAACCTTACCTCTTCTTCTCATGATCCAAATGAAGATTTTCCAGTCAAGTTTATAATTAATCATCACTTATAACCAGCTGTTTTGCCCTGTGAAGTGTCGGGTATATTTTCAGCAAGAGGGGTGATGTACAGTAATTCCTTTTACAAACAGAAATATATGCACATGTCCCTGCTGAAAATGTAGCCTAGTTAATTTGCATGTGAAAATGAATACATGCTCATGTGTAGCAATGTGCTAAGTGATGTTTCTTGTTGAGGTCTACTTTAGGAGTAAAAAATGTGTAAGCCTTGTGGAACCAAGGCAGTGGTCCTGTGTATAGAGGTATAGAAAAAGTAGCTCACTTAATCCTTTCTCGCCAGGAGTCGGGATTTTCCCAGAACGACATCCATTGTCGGCAATGGACGCACCAAAATAACGCCGGTGCCAGTGAGTTAACCACCTCTGTCCTCTTTTCACCTATTATATTTTTCATGCATCATCCAACTTCCCAACCATCTTCCTGTTTTCTTCACAGAATGCACGCTAGGTTCTTGTTTTTCTTCAGCACGAAGTTGAAAATGGAGTTGAGAAAAGGAGACACATGGTCAGCTGGTGATGTTAACAAGCTCCTTGCTGCCCTGAGAAGCTAGATGGAAATGGTTCAAGTTACAAGGGGGATCATCATCAGATCTGGGAGGACAAAGAGTAATTCATGAAGCTTCATTCCCTTCCCTCCCACCCTCTTTCATTTACTGATGATCCCTATAGTCTGCCTTCACAGCAAAATCAAGATTAAGAAATCTGAAGCAACCTCTTTCAGTTCTTCACTCCATCCAGTATGTAGAAAGGACAAGTGGAACACATGTCCAGCAATGTTACAGTGGCCCAGGAAGGTCAGGGAAGCTTGGAGTGGCTAACATAACCACAATCTTAGATAAATGCTTTTTAGTATAATCTTGAAATTAACATCAGCAACTAACACATGCTTGGCAACAGGTGCTTAATAAAGGTTGGTTGAATAACACATTTTCTTTTCTGCCAACATCTACTTGAACACACAGGTGGAAGTCAGACAGAAGTAGTTAACTCTTTCAATGCCGGGAATAGGATGGATATATAGTAATCACATCAAGTCAAGGTGTTTCTCTAAAACATGTTCAAATTATGGGTTCCCTAGCTGAAGTATATTTTTTAAGGACAACTATAACCGGTTTTGAAATTAGAACCATGGTGAATGTTAATTAGAATGATAGATGAATTAAGAACCCCAGCATCAATGCGTAACAAAACATCACAGTTCAGGAAAGCAAAAACATTTCTCAGTAATGCAATTCTAGATGGGTAATGATTCCAGAGCAAACTATAAAGTTTGAGGAAGGAGAATTTTATTTAATAACTTCCTTGATGCTAAGAATTGGGATAAATCCAAAGTATGAACGTTAAGAATATATTTTAGGTACAAATAAAATTTTAAACCTCAAGTCAAGAGGATCATCAGTCTACATAGTACTGTGCAACCACTTTGATCTTTCAGATAGGAGTGAAGAGGACAAGCAAGGGAAGAAATAATTTTGTAGGACTCAGAAACATTTATGTCTGGAGTGTGAGTTTAAAGTACCAGTTATATCTAATTGAGTTAAGGATATTCCAGAGAATAATTTATATCATTACAATTATAATTTAAAAAACTATCATACAGAGAAACAAAAACATTTACTTATTTCAGATTTTAAGAAGAGACAGGTTTTTAAGAAATTAAGATGATTATGTCTTTTTTTTTTTTAATTACGTCAACCAGAGCCTTCTCAGGCAAAAGTGAACTACTAGGTCTACAACCCCCCTCTCTATAAAACTATGTCTGTAAGGTCTTTTCTACCTTCACCTGAGTGTCTGTCTCCATTTCCACCTTCCTTACTGAGCCAATCATAGCACAGGCTCTACTAGCAGTCTCCAAACACAAGAGGGACTTCGTCCAGGGACTCCTGTGCCATCACAAAGCAGGCCTTAAATAAAGGTTCACACAAAGGACTGTCCCAGCAGGTCTTTCAATTAATTGCAACTCCAGTTCCTGCGTTCACATGTTGTATCATAAACAGATTTACTCTGAATCTTTCCTTTTATATTTATAAAAAGGTCAGATTTCAAATAATAAGGCTGAGTTTATGCTGAACTGTAGGTGATCAAAGAGTAGCATGAGTAAGAGCTCAAATGGGTAAATGAGAGCTGAAACCACACCATACTTAAAGAAGGGTCTCAACACAGTAAATTACAAATGCAAAAATAAGCACAGTGCACAACCAACCAACTACTCATTCTGCTCAGTATAAGGATAGTTCCCTATGGGTCAAATGGTAGGATATAATGGGTGAACTTTGTAGTCATAATTGGGAACAGAGAAGACTCAGGTGTCCATTTTGCTGCAAATCTGTATTCTTGGTTTATCTGGTTGCTTCACCTCTGGCGCAAGAAAGAAGGAACAGAAAAACAGAGGCTAGGTAGTAACCTGTTCCCACAGAGTCCTCAAGACCTGGATCCCAGGATCCCACTTACAATCAGAATTTGCCACATCTCTCCTAGGCTCATCCTGTTATTCACTTCTGTGTTTATCCAAGACCCAGACTGGGTTCTCTGCAAAGAAAACCCTGCATATCATGCTATATACTTTAACAAGTGATTATGCAAGTATTAGATGTAAGGGTTCCAGAACTCTGTATTTTTCTTCTCGATAACATCTTCTGGCCAGAAAAATAGGCATTTAAAAGTAGGCCTATTTCAGAAACAATAATAAAACTGAATATGAACTAGCTCCATATAATGTTGTTTTACTGGAACAGGTATTTACGTTCAATAGTTTTTGTTTGTTTTTGTCATGAGACATTCCACCAAGCTAACAAGCATGATTCTATAGCTTTATATGTTCAATCATTTTTGATGAAAAGTTGCAAAATTACCTTGGCTTCCAATTAATTTTATTTTTAATTAATTTCTAGTTAATCCAATAAATTAATTTCCAATTATTTTAAACATTCATTTTTTTCTTACATAGGCTCAAATGTAGAATCCATATTGGTTACTAAAAGGATTTTTGTTTTTAATGTAAAGACCACTTGAATGACTGAATTTACTGTTGTGATATACCTTTGTAAACAAGGAAAAGGGGGATGTTTGTATATTAGTTTGGCTGGTATTTCTGGCCAAGGTTTAAAAGACATTATTTATTTATAAAGACATTTATAATTAGCTGACAGAGAGATAGTATTCCATTTTTCAAAAATACACATAGCTAGAAAAGTAGGTAATTCGACTGAAGGTTTATAGAACTCTAAACCTGGGTAATTCAGGTTAAAATGAACAGAAATGTTTTCTTACCTTTAGGTCTTTCCAACTGTCCAGGAGCTTGGTGGCCAAATCACTTATATCTACTGTTTTATCTGGCTGTTCCTGGCTCCTCTCACTCTCCACATCAGATACACCCTCCTCTTCATCTTGGGATGGTGTTTCCTCAGCAATAGGTTCATCTAGTTTTGTGCCATTGCTCTCTTTAGGCTCTATTTCAGTGTCAGCCTCTGGTTCAGATGTGGGTAGCTTAATGGCCTCCACAGCAATTTCACTATCAACTTTAGATTCAGACAGCTGTTGTGTGAGTAGCTGTTGTGACTGTAACTCTTCCTCTTCTTCTACAGGGACGTTTTCTAACTGGTCAAGGTCCTCTTTGCCATCCTTGCCTTCTAGCTCGCTGGTAGCATCAGAGATTGCACTGTCCATGCTATTTTCACTTATAATTTTAAGTCTGCGAAACATTAGCTTCTTGGGGGTGTCTGTATCAGCTTCTATGCTCAGTTTGGTGGAAGGATCAGGTGTGTTGAGCGGTGTGTGAGCACGTGATGTATTCTCGCTAGAATACCCATCTCCTTCACTCAGCTGAGGGACAGCAGTCTTGGTTTGAGACCAACGTTGAATAATAGGAAGTACTTTGCTTTCCTCCAACATATTTTTAGTAGGAATGGGTAAATGTTCCAAAGTCTTTATAATCTGATTAAACATAATTTAAAAAAAAAACAAACATCACTTTGTACAGTTGACTTTCCAAGCCTCTCCATGGGACTCAGATCAATTCTGCAGAAGCAGTGCTTTTTTTACTGTCTTATTAAATTAAGACCTAAATCTTGTAACCACGGACGGATTTAAATGTCATAATATTACTTTCCTCTAGTATGGAAGGAAAAGTGTTTGATTTTTTATTTTTTTGGCTGCACCACGAGGCATGTGGGATCTTAGTTCCCCAACCAGGGATCAAACCCGTGCCCTTTGCAGTGGAAGCTGAGAGTCTCAACCACTGGACCGCCAGCGAAGTCCCAGAAAAGTGTTTTAATAAGCCTGACCAGCAAGAATAAAAAGTGAAGCAGGTGACTGCTCACACATCAAAATAGGACTAGTGTAATTAATATTCTCCACCAGTAGTTCTCAAACCCAGGTAGATTTTTTAAAAATATAAACACTACTGGACCTCATCCTGGGTATGTTTTTCTAAAAAGTTTCCCAAGTGACTGTGATAAAGGCTTGGGAACTAAGCAACAATATATATTTAAATGTCTTGCATACAAACAAAAAATGCATATATTACTTAACCTCCTTAGCCGTTGACAAACAGCTGTCTAGCAAAGAGAAACACTCTCTTCATTCTGAGATAACCACCCCCATCCCACACTCTGAAATCCAAGAATTTCCTCCAAAGTACTCCCTCAGTGTAGTCCTACAGAAACCCCAAGGCTCCCCCAACTCCTACTTATTGCTGAATCTCCTGGGAGAAGGATGGAGGCAAGACAATCACTCATTTGCCCACTCACGTTTTTGTTTTTAAAAGTATATTATTAAATGACTTGGGGATTATATTAGCACTTATGATTAAAAAGAACTACATTTAAACCAAATTAGAAAATATTGTGTATTTCATGGGACGGTATAAATATAACAATTCCACTAACGACATGGTCAATGAACATCTATTTAGATCTTTTAAAACAATTTACTCCTCAAAATGTTCTTACTCTTGTCATCCAGAATTCAGCTCCTTCATAATTTTTTAGAACCCCAGAATTTAAGTTCCATATGGTTTCCTATCTTTTTAAAATTATGGTTTTAGCAACACACTGGATCTTTCACTTAACTATGATACTAGTATATCTTGCTCTTGCAGTTCCCAACTATGTAGTACTAAGCTTTAAAAGATACCATAGGGAAAACCACTGGGCAAATTCACTTCCAGCAAGGTGTATGTAAAGTTACAGTTATAGGAATGATATTGGGATGATAAAATGATGTAATTATTTAATATGAGTGGTAAATATAGTGCTAAATTCATTATCACTGATATTATCACAATACCCTCAACCTAAATAATAAATACGGTGGTTTTAAGAAACAAACAGGTCAGCTGAATGTGAACTGACCTCTTCCTGAAGCTTCCGGTTACTTTCCCGGCCATCACCTAGTTCTGCCATCCAGATCCACAACAAAGACAGCCCATGACGTTCCAGAAAGGACTTCAGGCAAGACTGTGAATGTGTATTCTTCCATGGGGGAAGCAAAGCAGGATGCAGTGTATTGGGGGATGGGAGGAGGGAGACACATAATACCAGAGAGAGCATTAAAGAGGGCCCACAGAGAGGACTAAAGAGTTCATTTATATTCAAAAAGAAACCTAGAAATTTTATTTTGACTAATCTACTAGAACTGTGCAATTAATAAATGCTTTAAAGTCAGAGATTATAATCTTTTTTGATACTTAAAATGTCAACCTGGACGTTACTAAAGTTCAAATTTTGAAGGACTAAGAAAAAAAATTATATTCACCATTTTTACTGAAAAAGCTAAAACTATAAAAAAATCTAAAAATCTTTTCTTATTATCCAACTTCTTGTGGAATATTTAATAAACTGGAGTAAGTATGATTACTGTTAAAATTCCTTGCTTTGAGATCCTGTGGTAAAAATGGCCTTGCCATGCTAATAATCAAGTGGCGGTGGGGAGAGACCCTCTATCAAGTGTCATGAATTCTTACACATACAAAAAAAATTCCACCATGTTCTTTGACTAGAGAGAAAACACACAATATCTACTAATAGATTAAATGATGCTGTACTCTTAAGACATTTTTAAGAGTACAAGTTTTCAAAGTCATATAGAACTCACATATCCATTTTAAAAACGAGTAACTCTTCTCGTATCAGAATTATTCCTTTTCCATTCATCATTCTGGATTGTAGTTTAAATGTCCCACCTCAAATTCAGAAATAAAAAATAAATTAATATCAAAGTGTTCACCTGGATGAGCTTGAGACAGGTAAGTTTCTGTTCCAAAGTTTCAATTCTAACCATTAGCCGGGATAAGCTGAGCACCTGGTTTTTATCAGAGAGACCCTCACCATTCTCCATCAGAGCTTCTAGCTCTCCATCCACCTGCCACAGCAAGGAAAAATATATGGTTATAGATGACAACAAAAACAACAACAAAACCCCCAATAATCTAAGAATCAAACAATCTGAAAAGATGCTCGACCTCACCAATAATAAGGAAAACTAAGACCACAGTAAGAAACCATGTTACACTCACTATAAGAAGTCTGATAAAATCAAGTCTAGGCAAAGATGTGGGTCAAAACAAACTTTTGTACACTGCTAATGAAAATATAAATTGGTATGATCAATTTGAAAAGCATTTCATTCAATCATCAAATATTTACCAAGAACTTATACATCAAGTATAGTTCTAGGTGCTGAAGACATTGCAATGAAGCAAAACAAAAAAATCTGCCTTTGTAGGAGGAAGAAAAATTATATTAGGTGAGAAGTATGTCAGAAAAAAAAAGTATGTCAGGGCTTCCCTGGTGGCGCAGTGGTTGAGAGTCCGCCTGCCGATGCAGGGGACACGGGTTCGTGCCCCGATCCCGGAAGATCCCACGTGCCGCGGAGCGGCTGGGCCCGCGAGCCATGGCCGCGGAGCCTGTGTGTCCGGAGCCTGTGCTCCGCAACGGGAGAGGCCACAGCAGTGAGAGGCCCGCGTACAGCAAAAAAAAAAAAAAAAAAAAAAAGTATGTCAGAAAAAATAAAGCATTGAAATAAAGCTTGAAAAATAAAATATTTGTATCCCCTATGCCTAGCCACTGTACACCTAAGAATAAACCCTAGAGAAACTTCTGCACACGTGTACTCTGAGAATCAGAAGAATGTTCATTGAACAGACATTCATAAGAGCAAAAAACTGCCAACAACCCAAATGCCTGTGGCCAGGCTGGATAAACCGGCATGTTCACATAATGGCATATACCACAATGAAAGAAATCAAGTGCAGCCAAATGCAACAAAAATTATCAATCTTAGCAAACATAATGCTATGTAAAAAAATAAAGTTACAGAATATTGTATGAATCCGTTTCTCTGCACCTCAAACAAAAATTTTTTATAGATACATCTGAAAAGTCTACTTTAAAATGGCAAGGGGGACTTCCCAGATGATGCAGTGGTTAAGAATCCACATGCCAATGCAGGGGACACAGGTTCAATCTCTCATCCAGGAAGATCCCACATGCCGCAGAGCAACTAAGCCCGTGGCCCCAACTACTGAGCCTGTGCTCCAGAGCCCAAGAGCCACAACTACTGAGCCCACATGCCACAACTACTGAAGTCTGCACACCTAGAGCCCATGCTCCGCAACAAGAGAAGCCACCACAATGAGAAGCCCACATACCACAATGAAGATTAGACTCCGCTCGCCGCAACTAGAGAAAGCCCATGCGCAGTAACAAAGACCCAACGCAACCATAAATAAATGAATGAATGAATGAATGAATGATTTTTTGTTTGTTTGTTTTTAAAAAGGGGCAAGGGAGGTAAGCCACAAAATTCAAAATGGTGGTATCCTCCAGGAGCTATAAGCAGAGAGAAGGAAGCAGAGAAGTGCTCAAAAGCACATATAAAGTATAATTATAGGCTTTATAACTTACATAAATTCTTTGTTCCAAAGATATTAAATAATAGAGAACAACAGCAACAAAAATCAAGGTTCCAAAGCTTGTTTTCTAGCTGTGTTGCAGTAGTTATAAAAGATATAAAGACACCCTCACAGGGCTTCCCTGGTGGCGCAGTGGTTGAGAGTCCGCCTGCCGAGGCAGCGGACACAGGTTCGTGCCCCGGTCCGGGAAGATACCATATGGAGCAGAGCGGCTGGGCCCGTGAGCCATGGCCGCTGAGGCTGCGCGTCTGGAGCCTGTGCTCCGCAACGGGAGAGGCCACACAGTGAGAGGCCCGCGTACCGCAAGAAAAAAAAAAAAAAAGACACCCTCACAGAACTTACTATCGCGGAGATAAAATTAACTCATATGAAAACGAACAATGATATAAATGTTAATGGTAAATGTTAATGTTAAAAAACCTAAGAGGTCCAAGATGAAGGGAGTGCTTAAAATGAGAGTCACCAGAGGGCTTCCCTGGTGGCGCAGTGGTTGAGAGTCCGCCTGCCAATGCAGGGGACGCAGGTTCGTGCCCTGGTCCGGGAAGATCCCACATGCCACAGAGCGGCTGGGCCCGTGAGCCATGGCTGCTGAGCCTGCGCGTCCGGAGACTGTGCTCCGCAATGGGAGAGGCCACAACAGTGAGAGGCCCGTGTACCGCAAAAAAAAAAAAAAAAAAGAGAGAGAGTCACCAGAAATGAATTCACCGAAGCGGGGTTAGAAATAGGTAAGATAAATACAAGAGGAGGGAGGAGGGAGGAGGGAGGAAGCAGAAGGAAAAGTCTGAACAACCTGAAATGGAAAATTATGACAGTGCATACTATGCTCAGCCTGGCTGGAGTGGATAAGGTGCGGTGAGGAATTGAGAAAAATCTTATCAAAAAGAGGACTGGTGTTAGAAGATGTAATATAAAAGAATCTGGATTTGATGACACTAAGTAAGAGAGCTCTATTACTGAATCCCAAAAAGGGAATAATATGATCAAAATGGAATTTGAGAATAATTAGTCTGACAATAACAGGATGAAATCTAGACAAAATAGAGATTGAAGGAGAAGAGATATAAACGATAGCATTAAATCAGCTTGACATGAAATGATAAAAGTACAGAATGAGCTGATAACAAATTAGAGAAAAGCAAATCTAAAAGAAAAAATCTTGAAATTTTCTGTTACTTAACTGGTAAATTTTGTTACTCACTTAATATAATTTTAGGCAAGGCATTGAAACACTTCTATTTCATATTATACCCCAAAACTCTTATTATGGTATATAGAACAAAAATAAATGAGAAAATATAAAATGCTGCCTGCAAGAAGTTGAAGATATATAAACTCATTTTTTCCTTCTAAAAAGTACATTTGAGGCTCATCCTTTTTCGTTTCCAGTATTATTTCTTAGGTTTTGAATAGATTAAATACATGAACAGAAAAGCCAATTTACAGTTAAATCTTAATGTAAGACAATTTCCTTAAAGATGTTTTTTTCCTTGCATATCCTAAATGTAAGAATTTCCTGTGTCCCAAATTCCAGAGGATTAGCATAGGAAAGACCAAGGGCTTTAAAATACTACTTTCCCTCTCAAATACAAGAATCTTGCTTTTGAAGGTTTTGAGATGCAAATATTCACTAAGCTTATATTTCCTTTTGGGGTTATTTCCTTTTCATAATTAGGCATGTAATCTGAAAAGTTAAAATTGAGTTGTTACTTTCATTCATCAATAAATTGAGTAGATATTACTGTATAAGAGGCACTACTGGGATATAAAAAAGTAGCATTCTTAAGGAAATAAACAGTAAAAATGTAGAAGTATAAATAACAACATTTTGCAAACAAAATACAGAGGGTGAACAACCTTTGAACATTCCTACTATAATGATAAGCTTAATGGTTGTATTACATAAAAGTAAGCATGCCAATCCTAGTGGTGATATGATACAGCTTCCATAATTTGGGGTACTCAAGTGAACAATCAATTGTGGAATTAATAACTTTTAGGACACCTACAGGGGAGGAAGCCAGGAGATGACTGACATTGATTGCTTTCATTAAATTTACTAAAAGTATTTATTTTTCATTTATGGGTCACCACCTTCCAAAAAGGATTTATGGTAAGTATAAGGAGGATTAGGATGTATTTTAATAAATTACTGATAAATGAAAATTTATATGTATATACACAATTCTACAGCACTTAAAAATTTATTCTGGGGCTTCCCTGGTGGCGCAGTGGTTGGGAGTCTGCCTGCCGATGCAGGGGACACGGGTTCGTGCCCCGGTCTGGGAGGATCCCGCGTGCCGCGGAGCGGCTGGGCCCGTGAGCCAAAATTACTGAGCCTGCGCGTCTGTAGCCTGTGCTCCGCAACGGGAGAGGCCGCGATAGTGAGAGGCCCGCGCACCGCGATGAAGAGTGGCCCCCGCTCTCCACAACTAGAGAAAGCCCTCGCACAGAAACGAAGACCCAACACAGCCAAAAATAAATAAATAAATAAAGCAAACTGTCAACAAGTAAAAATAAACACTATTATATTAAAAAAAAAAAATTTATTCTGTTAATTACCTAATCAGTTCAAGAAAAATGTTTATTCTTTATTTTGGGGTATGAACTGTCTTTAATGGGTCTAAAGCACCACTGTTAATACATTCTGATAAATATACGTATAGAGGGCTTCCCTGGTGGCACAGTGGTTGAGAGTCCACCCGCCGATGCAGGGGACACGGGTTCATGCCCCGGTCCAGGAAGATCCCACATGCCGCGGAGCAACTAAGCCTGCGAGCCACAATTACTGAGCCTGCGCTCTAGAGCCTACAAGCCACAACTACTGAAGCCCACACGCCTAGAGCCCATGCTCCGCAACAAGAGAAGCCACTGCAATGAGAAGCCCCGCGCACTGCAACGAAGAGTAGCCCCCGCTCACCGCAACTAGAGAAAGCCCACGTGCAGCAACGAAAACCCAACACAGCCAAAAAATAAATAAAATAAAATTTTTTTTAAAAATTGTAGAAATATATATATATATATGTCATTTCTAAAACTCTACACAAAGGAACTCAATACGGTTAAAAGCAAAGAAAAGAGTTAGACTAGCTCTTTCCCGTCGCTTATTGGGTGACCTTGTAACCTCTGTGCTTTAGTGTTCTCATCTGTAAAAGAGGGAAAATCCTTGTACCTAACTTAAAGGGCTTATTGTGAGAATTAAATGATTTAATGTGTCAGGCGCTTAGAAGAGTGCTTAGCACACAGTTACAATATATATGCTCTCTAAAAAAGAGCTGAAGCAACAATACTCTGAAGAGCATTTGTTCATCTTGGGTGGTAGAAGCATGGGTGTTTCTTGTAAACTTTCCCTTTTTGCATTTTTTAAATGACTCTTTTTTGATCCTTTTTTTTTTTAATTTTTAAATGGCCCTTTCTAATGCTTCCTGCTATCTAAGTCTTCTTATAGAATTCAGGTTCTCAGTAACTAATTCTCTCCAATTAATTTGGGTTTACTGACATCACCTTTTAACTATTATATTTTTATCCCTTTCCTGACTTATGTATTCTATCTGCTCAACTAAATAGTAAGACTGCTGACATTTATAATTCTTAACATAAGTATGGGTTCCTGAAAAGCCTAGGAATGAGCTCACTGCAAAAGACTCACAGGTGGATTTGCTGGCTAACACCTCTGGCCCCCTGGCTCCTTCTGGCCCTCCACTAAGATTCATAGGTCTGGGGATAGGCCCAAAAATGTGCATTTTTACAATGGACCCTGCCAAGTGGTTCTGAGGCGGAGAAACACTGCTCTGACAAAGGGATCCTCAGAAAAAGGGGGGTGGAATTTTTAAAAACGACACAAAATTCTTGTCCCAGTTAAGAGCTCCTGTAGTAGCAAGATACCACTCACCTCCAGTTGCGACTCAGGTGAACTGGAGTAGAAAAAAGGCTATCAACCACTGTTCTAACGGATTAAATACAAAGACCATCTGAGACTATCCCTTTCTCACTCTTGGGTTGCCTGTTACCTCTCAAAACTCACCTTACGCTCCAAGGAGGATTTTTAGAGATTTTAAGAACACATGCAAACAAAAGACAAAACAATATTAAAAGATTAGGAATGTAGATCAGACTTATGTGAGTCAACAGATAAACATGTTACTTATACATAAGATTAGGAGTTTTACAGGCTCTCAAAAACTATTAGCCTGTCTCTTTTCAAGATGACTTCAGTAGTTCTCAGTATCCACGTCTAATCTCCATGAAACAAAAATAGCAATCGTACTTCTTTTCCATGATTATCTCATCTGACCCTGAATTTCTCTGGTTGTAGTTTGACTTTTCAAAGTTCAATCAGGAAAGCTACCTCCCTTCTTAAAATGCACATTGTGACAGTTGAAAGAAGAATGGAACACTTACCGAATCCTTCTTCCGAGATCGTTCTTTCTTCATTTTCCCTCCTGCTGCTCTGATGCTGACTCTGTTCTCTCCTCCCAGGTAACCCCGGCAATTAGCCGACCCACAGAAACACTTCTGCGCTTCTTTCCTGTTCAAGGAGCATAAGAAAGATGTCAATTATGTGAAAGTAAACCATAAAAAATGTTGATAGTATAGCAACTACATACAGGAGAAGAGTCAATCCAGCTTAAAGGAAAAAAACAGTTTTTCTAAGAGACACCAACAAACCTGATACTAGCTAATGGAAATGCCTGAAAATTGCTCTTAAAAGTCATTCTTTATTAGCTAGACAAAACTAGCCAAGAAATTAATAAGTAATTTCTCCACTTATGAGAGTTTCTACTAATGTATGCAAATAAGAGATCATATATACCTGTTGGGGCTAAGAACAAAATTGCTTAAACAGATCAACACCTATAACTTATATGTAAATATTTAACTGACATACAGAACAAAATGTATTATTATGAACAGATATACACATATAAAATGCATAATTAGTAAAGGACACTTAGACACGTGGTTATTAAAAGTTATTATTACATAAGGATGAGACACTACTAATAAATATAGTAATAAATAAATGTAACCATGGAGTCAAGGTAAAGTGGAGGAAAGAATACAGGCCTAAGTCTACAGCCCTGGGTATAAACCACCTCTGCCATTTATTTACTCTGCAACCAGAGCTGCCCAAGGAAAACACGAAGGACTATTCCAAAAGTAAACTGATAGATTTAGTATATAACAGTAGCAATCAAAGGCACAAAAATATTTGATAAATACAGCAGGGAATCACAAACAGCACTTAATTTCCAGTTGCCTTTCTTTCAAAGAGGACAGTACAAATACAAGAGGAAAAAAAAAATAATGGAGCCCTACATGGAACCTGGTCAACCCCAGAATACTTGACCGTTGCCCAGATCCATTAGTTCATGAGGTGTTGCAAAATGGTGATACCATTACTGCTTCATTTATTAGCTAAAATAACCTCTATAAAGAATTTCCTCTCACCAACTGTTTGGTTTAATCAAAAATTCACTGGGAAAGGATGGATAAATGCTTGATTTTTTTCTTCTTTTAATTTTTAAACTAGTGGTTACTCGTAGGGAGAGGGGAAGGGGCAAAAGAGGGATAGGGGATTAAGAGATATAACTATTATGCATAAAATAAATAAGCTACTAGGATGTACTGTACAATAGAGGGAATATAGCCAGTGTTTTGTAGTAACTATGGATGGAATATAACCTTTAAAAATTGTGATTCACTATGTTGCATACCTGTACCTTATGGAATATTGCACATCAACTATACTTCAATTAAAAAAAAAAAAACTAGTTTCCAAAATCATGAATTGGTTCCTTTCAATTATGACTAATGCGCTTTTATTTTTAAAATGTCATTAAAACTCATGGATTTTACATAGTGTGTTTCAAACCACTTGCCATTAGTATTCTTAATGATGCTTAAGTGTTAATAAGAACTCTCCCACTTTTGGTGAGATTCTATTCAAGCTATCTCCGAAGTCCCTTTGACATGACCCTCCTCATCTTTTATAACTGGTTTTCTGGCAGGAGGAGATAAACCAGAGTCATCTTGTTCAATACCTGTCCCAAAGTTGACACCAGATATTTCTCCGAGGAACCCTGTTCCTTTTAGTCTGGTTTTATTAAAGCCACAATATAAATGCTAAGGGTATTCAGTGCTATTGCATCAGTTACTGGTTTTGGTAGAACTAGGTAACAAGTTATTTTTCAGAGTACAATATGGTATAGATGAGACATGATAAAGTCATGAACTGATAACTGACAGATGAATTATGGCCACACAGGGATTCATTATATTGTTCTCTTTATACTATGTCAACACCCTGTTGACATTTCTGTAATAAAAAGTTTTAAAATTACATTAGAAACATAATTATATAAATAAGGCAGCATGAAGTTCAGAGGAGGAACATGTAGTTCCTGTACAATATCCCTTAATGGCCTGAAGTGTCATACAGAAGGAAAATACACAGAACTAAAAGAGAACACTATAGATAAGAACTGACAGTACATATAACTTCTTAGTAATTCACATCTAAGTTTTAGATTCCTATATCTGAACAGTCTATTTCTCCATCAGAAGCAGCAAAACAGAACGGAATCAATACTCACCCATATCTTTGGAACTGATAGTCAAATGTTAACTCTGAGCCTGAAGGAACCAGTTTGGTGGTAAAAAACCCAACTCTAAGTTGTCCGTTCACAGTCCACTGAGATGTTGTTTTTAAAAGAAAAGAAATTAGTAACTGGTTAATCTGTGTGTGTGTGTGTGTTTTTAAAAAAAAGATCATCATCATCTGCCTTAATTATGCATGTGCCTCTTTAGATAATAAAGGCTTTTCCAAATAGCTAACAGGGAAATTAAAAACAAAAACAAAAACAAAAAACTTAGGTATCACTCTTATTTAATGAGCTACCAGATGAATATCATCTATAATTTAACTCTAATAAAAGTAACTGCTACTTTAACTTATCTTAATACACATTTCCACACAGTAAAGATTCACTTGTAGTAAAAATAGGCAAATATGGAATGCTTGGTATCACTGAGTACCAGGCGAATTTGTATTATGTTACGTTAAAAGTAACTGTAAGATAAGATGGGGCATGGAAAAAGGGAAACAACAATGCCGGAAGTTTAATTTCATGAAACAGTGGTCATAATGCTGAGTGTAGAGAAAGGGAAGGGAAGCATCACAGCAGATACATAAAACTCAAAAATTAAAATGGGGGTAAATACACAGGGATTGGACCTTGCAGTTCCAGAATATGTAAGATGTAAGTTGACTGGAAAGCTCCTGTCCAGACCATCTGAACCCGCTACTGATGAAAAACCCAGACTTAAAGAGGTGAAGGGAAACAGTACAGTTGGAGTCTCACAGCTAGACATGTGGCCACCAGCTGCAGGCAAAACTAGAATCAGAACTTAATTAGGTTAAATAATTTCACACTGGGCTCTCCTATTCGTTATATGTTTTGGCTCTTGGAAGAGCTGTATCTAAGATCTATTAGTACAGAGATCAAAGGACAAAAAATATCCAAGAGTCAAAACTATTCAATATGAGAGGAAATCACTGATGTATTTTTCTAGGGTGTGGGTCCACAGCTTTCTTAACCTAAAAAAGAACCAATATTCTAACGTGCATATATATATATCTATATGCTCTTTTTTTAAACTCTAAGCTTAAAACACAAATTAGAGGGTACCGAGATCATTACTTCAAAATGTTACATCGAATTCGGTAAATGGATTTATCAAGTGTCAACTATGTGCAGGCACAGGGACATAAAGATAACCAAGACCCAAAGTCTGGCCTTGTTGAGGAGGAGCAGTATAACCACATGCATACCATATATCGGCTCTCTCATCTGTGGCCATTCAGCCCCTTATAAATGTTATTAAAACCACCAAATTTGGCACCTGGATAAGAGTGATATAAAATCTGAATATAATAGTACACACTGGACTTCATCAAAATTAAAATTTAGTTTTTCATTTCGGCACCTTAAACAATATCTAAAATTTATGGCCAGAGATGTGACAATTAAATGCAACTGGAGTTCCTGGACTGGATCCTAGACTAGAAAAATGACATATGGCAAAACTTGAATAAGGTCTTTAGACTAGTTAGTAGTTAATATTATTTCCTGGATTGGGTAATTATATTATGGTTACATTCAATGTAGACATTTGCAGAAGCTAGTGAAGGATAATATATGGGAACTCTGTACTATTTCAGCACTATTTATTATTTTATACATCTAAACTTATTTCAAAATAAATTTTAACAGAGTAAGAAAAAAATCATGAAAAAATAATATCCATGGGTACCTTTGGTATAGAATCTAAAATTGTCAGAATAGCAGTCTTGAACAAATAACCCAAACTCTAAATCTACCTCAACTTACTTTTTGAGTCTCACAGTTTGGTTCACAGCTGTGATTCATGAACCGGGAGCAATTTCCTTTCTGAGTGGCATCTATTATCTAGGGAAAAGGATAATTTAACAGTTAAAAATGAGACCTTAGGGGCTTCCCTGGTGGCACAGTGGTTGAGAGTCTGCCTGCCGATGCAGGGGACACGGGTTCGTGCCCCGGTCCGGGAAGATCCCACATGCCGCGGAGCAGCTAGGCCCGTGAGCCGTGGCCGCTGAGCCTGCGCGTCCAGAGCCTGTGCTCCACAATGGGAGAGGCCACAACAGTGAGAGGCCCGCATACGGCAAAAAAAAAAAAGAGAGACCTTAAAACATATGTGCATTTTGCAAAGGCAAGGCATCCGGCAAATTTAAGACCCTTATCCCTAATCCCCCGTTCCTTTAGAGAACTCTCTCATATTACTTTACCCATCAAAGTGACAAATATCCAACTTCTTCCTCAGAAAGATCTCTAACTATCAACATTTTACCTGCGGGGCAAAATTATCTCCATATCTATCAATGTCTCATTTTCTTTTAGCTATTTCTTACATCCTATTATATTCCAATCTTACTTCATGTGTTTAAAACTTCATTTTCAAATGCATGCAATACCACAGTGGACTTGAGTATGTATCTGAAACCACTGGAGAGCTTGTTAAAACTCTTGCTGAGCCCACCCTCAGAGTGAGATTCAACAGGTCCTAGGATGGGTCCCTACAACTTGCATTTCCAGATTGAATGTAGAAGCAGACATGAGAATCTAGCTAAATTCTAGTAAGCTAGACATTAAAGAGATTTGTAAATGGTACTCCTCACTAAAAAAACAACTTTTTGGAAAATACTTAATTTTCACAAAAGCATATGCTATTTGTGTCAACGTAATAGGCTTATTGTCACTTTTAAATGGTTTAATAAAAAATAAGTATTTTCAACTTCTCAGCTTTCGTCTTTAATATAAATATTGATAAATATAATCCACATAAACAAAAGCTTTTTGGGGGTCATCAATAATTTTTAAGAATTATAGTATGAAGCATGTATGTTTACATTTACATATACATGTAAATACCCCCCCTCCCTCATCCTTTTTGTAAGCAAACAGAAAAAAACTATCCACACTGTTCAGCTCCTTATTTTGGTCACTTAATATATTTTAGAGATCAGTCCGTATCAATGACCCCTTTCAAACTCAAGAATTTCCAGACCTGTTTCAAAACAAACACATTCATGCCACTTACCTCATCATTCTTCAGGGCCATGAAATAGTAGTGGATGTTTTTGTTTCGTGCATACTCCTTTACCCGGGCTTTAAACTCTTTATGATCAAGTACCTCTCCACAATATTCCAGGACAAAGGTGTTCCTGGCAAAAGAAAAACAGTATTTCCTGCCTATGAGATATATGGAAAACACATACATCCATGCAAAAATAATAAATTTAAAAAACTATTGTAAAGTGGACAGATTTGCTACTACACAAGATGTAATTAAAATATATGTAAAAGTGCCTAGCAACTAATCGAGGTTAATTTTCTCCTTCCTAATACTTTTCAAAGAATGTTGACTCTAAGAAGCTTTTATAATTTACACTTATACCAAAATGCATATCCTTGCTCTCACTAGATATTAAAACAAACTTTCAAGTCTGGTTTACATTATCATGAAAACAATGATTCACAACTGAGAAACGGTTGTGAAGAAATCAGAAGCAGTGAAAAAAGAGGCTTTATGTCCTAAGAAAAAAGAAGGCAACTTAAATACAGCAGCCCTTCTACTACCTTTACTCTCAAAGGTCTCTAATGATGTTAAAGGTCAAATATACCTTTTCTCTGACTGCATTCTCTCTGAGTTTTCTCTAGCATTTATCAACAATCATGATTAAGCTCTCTCCTTGGCTTCTTTCAGTTACCTTCTACCTTTGATTGTTCTTTCATGGTTATTTACACCTATTTCTTCTCATTGAAGATATTCTCAGTCTCTTCCCTCTCCCTTTATTTTATAAAAGCTCATTCTCACCAATGACTTCAAGTATTACCTCCATGTAAACAAATGCTTCTCTACGGTTTACTCTCAAGTTCTGACCTAAAATGACCTACCTGGAAGTCTTGTCTTACCCTTTCAAAATAAACATGCCCTGGAATTCCCTGGCTATCCAGTGGTTAGGACTCGGTGCTTTCATTGCTGGGGCCTGGGTTCATTCCTTGGTCGGGGAACTAAGACCCCACAAGATGCACAGAGAGAAAATAAACAAACGTGCCCTAACACTAACCGAAGAGATTTTTAAAATGTAAAAATGTAAATCATTCGTATTTGTTATGATATACTGACATAATCAGTATACTTCTCCTTTTTTTCTTTTTTTTGGCCACGCTAAAAAAACGCTGTGTTTAACAGCTTTCTTTAAGAAGCCAGAAACAAAAAGCCACATTTATATTTCATATAAATATCTAGAATAGGTAAATCCATAGAGATGGCAGATTTAGAGGTTGCCAAGGGCTGGGAAGAGGGGGCAATAGGGAGAATTTGCTTAATGGGTAAGGGGTTTCCTTTTGGGGTGATAAAAATTTTTGGAACTAGACAGAGGTGACAGCTGCCCAATATTATGAATGTACTAAATGCCACTAAATTGTGCACTTTAAAAAGGCTAATAATACATTTGTGTGAATTTTACTCCATCCCCAAAAAACGAAGTCCCATTTGGTATCCAGTAACATTAAGTCAACCTAGACAGCACTGCCTTCCATTCCTACAGCCTAAAACTTGAGGGTTTTGGTAGGAATTTGCTTATTTTTTTGGTTGAGTCTGTCATGGTATGTTAACAGTAACTAGCAGCTTTGCTCCAAATACCTCCTCCTCATACTGTGCACATCTGACAGTATGCCCTTCTTAAGTGGGAATACTCTACCAGTGAACGCCTAAATAGCTTAGAGTTAAAAATTTATAAAATTGGTATTACCATCAGCACATGGAAGTACATGAGTGAAGATGTGGGAATCATGGAAACATTAAGTCCTAGTATATTTTACCAAAGCAGGGTTCTTTGTGAGTAGATGAGGAAAGCTAAAGAGCTTTCAGAAATTTTAACCTGCTATGTGAAACAGTCACACATTCTCTCCCCTCTTCTCCCATCTCCTTCCCCATAACAGACAAGGACTCCTGAGTCATCAAATAGTCTCTGTTGAATACAACAAGAATTTACGTTAAAGTTGAAGCTATGTTAGTGCAGACTCTGCCAAGAGGCAGTGTCCATTACTACCCCTGTAAGAGAGGGTTATGTCCAAACTGGAGTTCCTTTAAACAATTTTTTAAAAGACTCTCCAAAAGAAAAGCCTGGCTGGCTTGAGTAGAATAAAAGAAAGCATACCTGAAAACCTGCATCTAGACCAGAGTTAGTGATTTTAGAAATGCACCAGACTGCCTTGGGAAGTACTGAGTTCAGTGTTGTTAACAGTGTTCAAGGGAAATTTAGTCTATTATTTATTTAAAATATTATAAAGGATCCAATGAATTTGGATATTAAATATATTGAGATGATTCTGAGATATTTGTTTCAAAGAAACAATTTAAAAATGGTTATAAACCAAAATACTTTGATAATACTTTGCAGAAAAGGGAAATATATGAGGTTCCTTTTTTATATAATAAAACATGGGTTTTTTCTGGTTGGTTCTCAAAAGGATAAAGTGACATGAATATCATTTCCTATTTTCACAATAAAAACCAAATGATTTGGCTTTCAAAAGATATATGAGGTTCCTGTCAGAAAACTAAATTACCTGGTGGTGGTGGTGGTGGTAATTATTATTAGGTTATTTGCTACCTGGTTGCTTTGAATCCCCACAATAAAAAGACTAAAACCCCTCACCCCATCCCAATTCCCATTCAAGTGTGGCCATATGCTTAGGATTCTGAAAGAACAGTTGTGCCTGAGTCACTAGAATCAGCAACTGTTTTATTTTCTTCCTTTATTCCTTTGATGTATTTTAAAAAATTCTTCAATCATAAACACATGTAATCTGTATATACTTAACTTTAAAGAAAAAGGTACTCAACTTTCATAATAATACTTAAATATGCTATATGTAAGAAAATTAGTGGTTAAAGGAAATACCGAATATGGTAGAAAATAAAACTGAACCTTTTACTGCATTACATATAAAAGTTACATGACTTTAGAAGGCAACATTTATTCATTCAAAAATGTTTAATGAGTGTCTATCAAGTATGCTTTAATTCTCTATCTCAATATCCTCAGACACTCTCCACTACTCTTATCCCAACTAAACTTTATATAGATTCAACTTTATAGATTCTGTCCTAACTCCTTTTTATAGAGTTTCATAGGGATTCTGGGGATCTACAGCAAACACTTGGTAATTACTTGGAATTAAGGTAACATAACTATCAGACAAAGAAGGACCGGCCTAGTCCAAATATCACAAGGGACAAACTGCTCTCTCATATACAGACAGAAGAGATTTCTATTTAATTTCCTAAAAGAAGTGAATTTAAAATGAACAAACTAGCCACCAAGTGGTCATTCTGCACAATAATCATTATTAAACTTCAGTGTAATGGGCAAATTATTTTCCTAAAAAGTATCTAACCAACTTCAACAACACAAATGAAGTGAAAGGCGATTAAAACATAACTTACGAAGGAAGGTCTTTAGCAGCTCTCAAGCCCCAGCCTTTCTTTTCTGTGAGTATGACTTCCACATCTGCATGCTGTTTTCTTTGAAACCGTCTATTGGAACAATAATCCCCATTTGGACACCGAGAAGAACTGAAATGAGAAAAGGAGAAAATTAATTCTTCAAGTAGCAAAAGAACCAAAAACACATTCACTAGAATGTTATGTAAATATATCCATATCTTTATGGCATAATCAGCATATGTGTGGTAAACCTCCAAGTGAGCCTTCCTCAATAATTCTATCATGAAGGGATTCCTTAAAATTGAGTGTCTACATTGTTAAACAGATGATGCCCAAAATACAGTCTTGTCAACTGGTCATTACCCCTCCCTGAGTGTCTAAGATACATTTCCAGGCTGCATGTAAGTTTGCAGTACTCTGACAACTATGCAGAGCTAACTTATTTTCAATCAGTGCAGCTTCTCTTATATTCCACTCCAATCATCACTAATTTCATCTTTTGAATGTAGCTAACTACTTGAGCTACATTTAAGAGAAAGCAAAGTCGTCATTAAACGTATCTTTGTTCACAGTAAGCACAATATAAACTGGCAAGGCTCTTCCCTCATGGATCCTAGAATAAAAATAAAATCAAAAATTTACTGAATTCTTAATATTCCAAAGCTTACAGATACAAAGGCTTTTAATACTGAGTAAGGCTACAATAAAAATTACCAATTATTTCGAACATATTATTATTTATTGCCAAACCAGTAGTAGTAAGCAACATTTTTACAGATGTCCAAAGGATAAGGGATTCACTCTGGAGAGAAGCAGTGAAGGAAAGCTTTCCGGAAGGAGTAGGATTAAAGCAGAATCTCTAATGACACAGAGGATATGGACAGATAAGGAAAACAAGAGGTACAATGACAGGGCCCACCTGTGTGCAGAAATAGAAAACAAGGCCTATTTGAGAAAAGGGGAATAAAATAGCTAAGGATAACTGATAAGAAAGGTGGGTTGCTGGAAGATGAAAAGGCAGGTTGTTGATGTACTAGGAAGGGCTCTCAATACCAAGGTTACATTTGAACCTAATCTTGAGAACCACTAAGTTTTGAGCGTGGGAATAACAAGAAAAAAGAATTTCTGTACTTCATATCCGTTCAACAAGGTTGGCAGGAAAAAACAGAAGAATGCAGAGACTAGGGCAACAATGTCAAATTAGAAGAATACTGTTCTTATGTCTTCTCTTCTTTTTTAATTAATTAATTAATTTGGCTGCGTTGGGTCTTCGTTGCTGTGCGTGGGCTTTCTCTGGTTGTGGCGAGTGGCGGCTACTCTTACTTGCAGTGTGCAGGCTTCTCATTGTGGTGGCTTCTCGTAGCAGAGCACAGGCTCTAGGCTCACAGGCTTCAGTAGTTGTGGCACACGGGCTCAGTAGTTGTGGCTTGCGGGCTCTAGAGCGCAGGCTCAGTAGTTGTGGCGCACAGGCTTAGTTGCTCCGCGGCATGTGGGGTCTTCCCAGACCAGGGCTCGAACCCGTGTCCCCTGCATTGGCAGGCGGACTCTTAACCACTGTGCCACCAGGGAAATCCCTCTTCTCTTCTTATATGTTTACTGTCATCTTTACTTTTAGTTTACATTTAAAAATACCAAAAATGCTTTCTCTTTTTTATTTTTTGAGGTATATGTTTTATTTTTGTAACGCTATTACATAAGCAAAACCAAAAACTGAGTTTTGAAAAAAAACACTTCATTAACACTAAAAATAAGGTACCTATACTATAAATCACCTTAATATTCTTTCCATGTTAAAAATGATACAATTTTCAATCCGACTGATTTTTTTTAAATCACATTTTTTAATGTAAAGATATTTACTGTTTATATGAAAAATATGGAAGCAAATGTCTATCAATAGAAGATTAATAAATATGGGTTAACTATGAATAGAATACATAATGTAGTCAAGAGAAAGATTTAGATAGGTCTAAATATATAGCTCTGAATAGGTCTCCAAAACATATTTAATTAAAAGTGTGGGGACTTCCCTGGTGGCACAGTGGTTAAGAATCCGCCAGCCAATGCAGGGGACACGCGTTCGAGCCCTGGTCCGGGAGGATCCCACATGTCGCAGAGCAACTTGGCCCGTGTGCCACAACTACTGAGCCTGCACTCAAGAGCCCACGAGCCACACCTACTGAGGCCCGCGTGCCTAGAGCCCATGCTCCGCAACAAGAGCAGCTACCACGATGAGGGGCCCATGCACCACAGCAGGTAGTGGCCCCCACTCGCCGCAACTAGGGAAAGCCCGCGCACAGCAACGAAGTCCCAACGCAGCCAAAATTACATTAAAAAAAATTATTAAAAAAAAGAAAAGTGTGTGTGGCAGGTGAGGGGGAAAAAGTACATATAGTAAGGATTTCACTTCTACACATAAAAAGAGGAAACGTCTACCCATGCTGGTATAGGCATAAAAATTATCTGGAAAGACTACAAATAGAGGGATTGAGGCTTGGGGGAACAAGACATTTTACTTTAAGCACTTTTGAAATGTTAGGGTTTTGGCTTATTTTATAGTAAAAGCTAAAAAATACCAACATTTACCTCTCAGGACGTGAACCTTACAAGAGATAAAAGGAGACTGGGTAAAAATTAGTATTACTATGTTAGCATTAGGGCTACTTTACAGAGCACTTACAATATGTACTATAATCTAACGCACAATGCAAGGGAAATTTGCCTCCTTATAAACACTATTACACATTGGACATTTCATTGCTCAGAAATACTCAACAATAGGTAGAAGAAGAAAAGTTAAATTTTACTCCTAATAATTCTTCTTAAAATTTAGAGACATTTAATAGAATAGTTGAGCAAAAGCAGAGCATTCTAATTTACTTACCATTCAATCATGAGGAGACGATTAAGACAATCTTCCCCACATGCTATTTCACCTTGAGCTCTTTCATCTTTAGAAAGAGGTGTACACTCACACTGCATTCGCTTAATATCCCGATGGGATTTATTCTTCTTTCTATTGGGTAAAATTTTATTAAAATTGGTTAAAAAAATGTCCTGGCAATGATACAACATACACAATCAAAAATGTGCTAAATCTCACTAGTTTCCCATTTAATGATCCTGGTTAAGTCAATCATTCAAAAAGAAGAAAACTTCTAACCACTAAGCATTTATGAGACTGAAAACACTAAGAATTGTATTGCAAAACAGGTGAGAGAGACAACCTCAGCATTGGCAAATGGGAAGCTGGGGTAAGTTCAAGTCTATCATTTTGGACTCAGTCCTTATTTCCTAGTCCTTGTCATCTAAACCTTGAATTCTGAGCAGTTTCAAATGTTAATAGTCGTATTTGGCTCCACAGAAAAACAGGAAAACTCATGAATATCAAATAACATAGCTGATTAATTAAAGTTAGGTTTAAGAATCAGTCCTCATGGACTTCCCTGCAGTCCAGTGGTTAAGACTCCGCGATTCCACTGCAGGGGGCAAGGGATCAATCCCTGGTCGGGGAACTAGGATCCTGCGTGCAGTGGAGCAGCCCCCCCAAAAAAAAAAAGAATCAGTCCTCTTGGATATACAAATAATAGTTGAGATACAAGGCTAAGGAAGAAAAGGAGTTGCTTTAGAAAGAAAAAGGAGTTTTTAATTAAGAATTTAACTCAATCAAATCCTTTAGAGAATCCTGCAGCAACATCACTTTTGTACAAATCCTGTTTAAAAGAAGACTGAATGATTTAAAAAAAAAAAGAATGACGTATATATTATTATAGAATAGCATTACTACAGAGGACTAAACTTTCTCAGTGTAGATTTGGGGGGAGAAGATAAACTGTTCGAAATTGACTGGGTTCATAAAAACCTAAGCCAGAGTTCGCAAAGCAAAAGTGAAAATGGGATTATTTACTGGCCTTTTTGTTGAACTCTATTTTTTGATCTTTGTCAAAAAGGAAAAAAAAATCAAGGACAGACGAATAAGATCCCTTTCCTAAGATTAGGGAACTATGACTTACTCTTCAGCTATTAGACAAGTGAAGAGCACAGCTGCTCTAAGTGACTGTCTTAATCTCCTAACTAATCTGCTTTCACCTCCAACATATGTTCTACTACAGTCTCAGTTTTATAAAGTACCTAGTGTCACGATAGTTTCCACTAAGTTTGAGTAACAAGAATGATTCATCTGGATCAATTAAAGATATAATTCATTAATGAGCATAAGAATATGCTTAGCCTGAAGAAAGATGACTAAAGATAAACAAATTATCTTTTTACAAGTACTTAAGAGCTATGTATAAAAACAGTAGCTTTATTTTGTATTGCTCCAAAAGGCCAGATGAGGACTAACGGGCACAGATTTCGTTCAGGTAAGCCTATTTTCACTAGACATAAGAATGCACATACTATTTTACAACAATTTGTCTTCTTAGTGGCTTCTATAAATGCCCAGCTTATATCAAGCACTTTAAAATGCCTCTCACCAACCAATTATGTATATGAAACTCACTGAATAAAATCCAGAGGGTTGGGTTGATTAATTTTATTTCTATTCTTTCACAAAGATCATGTAAGTTGAATCACTCTACTCACAAAATTCTTGAGTACCACTTAAAATATTCAATATTTTGAAGTTAAACCTAATTTACAACTAGTTATAAATGAACGTAATTGTAAGAGGCCCACTTTATCCTTAAAAAAAAAAAAAGTGTTTTTGTTTTTGCTTTTTAAATAGGAAAAACTTCTGATGGGTCTAACTTTAAGATGAAGTCTTTTACCTTATCCACAGTGGAAAATGTCTTCATTTTAAAAAATTCTGAATGCTTAAAGGGATGATGGCTAAGTTGATTCTCAACTAGAGGAGAAATTTCCAAAAGGAGGTAGGTGGTTAGGAGACTATAAATTTTTTTAAAGGCATATTCAACATATATTTACATTGGGAAAACAAGTATCGAAGAGAGGTGAAAGAAAGTCGACTGAGAATCTGTGCTCTAGAGGAATTTGTTTTTATTATCCTAGTCTTATTATACCTTGTTTCATGTTAGGGATTTCACCATTTAAAACTTAAAAACTTGTTATGCTATTGCCAAGTTTAATCTACTAGCAACAGATTTTGAAACATGACAAAAGAAAACTATATTCTAATCTAGTTCCAGCTTGTAAAGTACCTAAAGATATTTTTCAAAAATGTTCAGAATGGTGCTCGCTTCCGTAGCATATATACTAAAATTGGAACGATACAGAGAAAATTAGCACGGCCCCTGCGCAAGGATGACATGCAAATTCGTGAAGGGTTCCATATTTTTAAAAAGAAATGAAGTTGAGTTATTTCTAGTGACGTGGATGGACCTAGAGAGACTGTCATACAGAGTGAAGTAAGTCAGAAAGAGAAAAACAAATACCGTATGCTAACACATATATATGGAATCTAAAAAAAAAAAAAAAAGGTTCTGAAGAGCCTATGGGCAGGACAGGAATAAAAACACAGACGTAGAGATTGGACTTGAGGACATGGGGAGGGGGAAGGGTAAACTGGGACGAAGTGAGAGAGTGGCATGGACATATATACACTACCAAATGTACAATAGATATCTAGTGGGAAGCAGCCGCATAGCACAGGGAGGTCAGCTCGGTGCTTTGTGTCCACCTAGAGGGGTGGGATAGTATCGGGAGAGTGGGAGAGAGACGCAAGAGGGAGGAGATATGGGGATATATGTATCTGTATAGCTGATTCACTTTGTTATACAGCAGAAACTAACACACCATTGTAAAGCAATTATACTCCAATAAAGATGTTAAAAAAAATGTTCAGAATGAAGGAAAAAAAAATCCAACGTAACTTTTTTCTTCTCTAAAAGCAGACAATTTTGCTGGAGTTTTGTTTCACTTTCTGCCACAGTTTCACATGTAAAAGAAATTTAAGAAAAACTGGGCTGGTCTATATACTTTTTTAAATGTACTTCTAGAACCAAAGAAGTAATGGGACCAAAAAAAAAAAAAATTTAGACATCCCCTTCCTGTTGAGGGGGGGAGGGGAATTGGGGGACTATACACCATCAAATCTAAATAGGTAAATACACTTTTCAAATTTTTAAGTTACATTTTATCACACAACCATATTTTATACAATTGAGCTCATATGTTCTGAACGTTTGAAAGTTAATTTTTTTTCCCACAAAAGGAGGTTAATACTTGTCCAACAAGTATTAATTTGGCTTACCTTTCTGTTAAATAAACATTTTCTTCAATCAGATCAAAGTAACAAGGCATCTTCCCTTGTTTGGCACATTCCTTCCACCGCTGTGGGTCCCTGAAGTCTTCCATGACACACGAAGGCCCAACCAATGCTGAGCCTAGAGGCACTGCTGTCTCTCCCTGCTCTACCTCCACTCTAACTTTCTTTCTGTCCTGAAGCTCACCATCACTTTCAGAATCACTCTCCAATTCCTGTCTCCTTTTTTTAAGAGGCCCTCTATCTTTCATATCATTTTTTTCTAAGTTTTTCGAAAGATCTTTCTTCTCATTCACAGCTAAAGAGTCCTTAATGGAATTGCTGCTTATTTCAGGTGCTTGCACTGACCCCTTGTCCTTCTGAAGGGCCAGAAAAAATTTATTGGACTGGCTTGAAAAGTGAGATCCTCCACGTTGATCCCAATTCTCCTCCTCTTCACGGTCATCTGTTAAGGAATCTGGTACCTGACCTTGAATTCGATCATACACAACCCCAGTTCCAGGTGGTCTACCTGCTGATCTTGGATCCCAGTAGCCATTGCCTTGCCAGTAATTACGTGTCCCACTATACTGTTCTGCACTTTGCTGATACTTGTGTCCACCACAGGCTCCATAGCTGCTGTCAGGTTGCTGATATGTGGTAGTAGGCTTTTCTTGTTGAGAGAAGTCCCACCCTAGATTTCTGAGCTCTTCTGATGAACGGAAACCATCCACTCGGGAGATCTCACAAGAAGAAAAATTTGACTCTGTTTTTCCCAGTCTACTATCTGGCCTGTTAGGGAAAGTGGTCTGTTGCCGAGACTTACTTGAGACATCTTCAAAATCATCAGAAGAATAAATTGGCAGCTCTTCTTGCTGCCTAGAAGTTATTTTGGCTTTCACTGCTTCCTCAGAATTTGGATGACCTAGAGGGTCAGATTTTATGTCTGTATGACTTGTACTATCAACCCCATCACTCTGAGGATGAGCAATTTCAGACAGGTGATTATCTATCTGTTTTCGACTGGGCTGTATAAAAGAAATTTCTGAATTCTTCTCTGTTGCTTTATGAAAGAAGAACTTCTCAGTTTGAGGACAGGCTTTACTTGCTATACTCTCAAATTTTTCCTCATATGAATGCCTCCTTGGCTCCAATCGCTCATCTTCCCAGTGGTCAGAATAGTGTCTGTAACTTTGACTGCTCCGAGAAGAACAAGGACTTGTTTCTTCCATGGGCAAAGTAGAATTCTTTGGCACAACCACAACAGACTGAAGACGGTTTCTTGGAATACTGCTATCATCAGAATCTGTATCTTCTGAATCACTTTCATCACTTGAACTTTCAGAAGAACCAGAATAATCTTCATGGACAGTAGATACAATCTCTGAGGCATGACCACTACTGTCACATTTTAAGGTATATGTTACACCATCACTGTCCTCCATGATTAAATTCAAATCACAAGAAGAAAATACAACTTCTGAATCATCAGAAGTATGTGCATGTCCTCTTCCACCTTCTTCATCTAAAGAGATTTCTGGTCTTCCTCTTCTATCAGGCAGTATGGAATTCCCTTCTTCTTGAGCCTCTTGCACACATTTCCCAGATAGTCCATTATTATGCCTATTTTCCCAGGAAGCAAATCCTCTTCCTGAATCAGGAAGGCCACTACCTACTTCTACTATTTCTTTCTCTGCATGCTTTAAAAACTCTGAGCTTTTACTCTTCAGCACAGCATCCAAAACTGGAGATGTATTCTCTCCACATTGCAAGAGAGTTAAACTGTCTACTTTTATTCCTGGTGGAAGACTCTGAAGAGATGAAGCAATACATGAACTCCCTGTAGGTTGATATAAATCATCAAAATGATTAACAGAAGCTGAACTAGTACTACCAACACTCTGCTTATATTCTCCACATGCAAATTTTGAGTGCTGATCTGTCAGACTTCCATTATCACATATAACTGTTTTTGATTTCAAATGCACATTCATAAAGCTATTTGAAGAAATCTTCGTTACTAAAGGCTCAGTATTTTCAGCTCCGGAATGACACAAAGAAGGGCAGTTGTTGTTTGAAGTACAGTATATATCTGAATCTTTGGTTTTACAGCAAGAAACTCTCACATCAACTGGCTCTTTAACTATTGTTTTGGAATAATCTATAGTCATAACTGGCAAAGATATGAGTTGATCCTGGTGTGGCGACACTGGAGGTTCTGTTTCTCTAAATGGGCTTTCTGACCTACTATGCTGCATGCGAGTATCATCCAAGTCTTTTTCTTTACATCTATTAATATTTTGAAATCCATTTGATGAAAGCATGCACGTTTTGACCAAAGGGGATACCTCTGATCCAGTCACACTATCATCAGAAGACATCAAAACAGTGTCACGTTTAGAAGTGCAAAATGTTGCCAAATCAGATTCTGCCCCAGGTGATCCGTTTATATTAAATTCTGTGGGACAATAACTTCTTAATTGATCATTCTTCACTTTACATAAAGAGTCTAATTCCTTAATACTATCATGGCTATCATGTCCTATAAATTCAGACTTAAAAACAGGTGATTCATCTAGCTTTTTAAAAGTAGGTGAATCATTTAATCGATTTAATGGAGATGGAGACCCAATCTTCTCTCTTTCAGGAACTTTATTAATCGTTCTTAATTCACTACCTTTTGAACAAGGAGTCTGTAAGCTAAAAGAATGAGACTGTTTGATTTCCTCATTCAATTCTGTACAACAGAAAGAATTTTTAAATTTATCAGACTTGGGTGCAGGTTTTGAAGGGGCAGATTTATAACGGGAAGCACTGTTACCATGCTTGGAATATGATGACCCCCGTCGGAATCCCAGTTCATTAGTGGGAGAACAACATCTTTTCATTGCTTCATTTTCTGAAGTCCTTTTGGATTCTCTTTCTAATTTTGAAGAATACTTTCCTCTCTTCTCCATCTCTAAGTAAGAGGACTCAATTTTACAATCTCGATCAGATTTAGAATAGGAGGATGATGTCCTTAGGTCTTTGTAAGAGGAAGAATGAGATGAGGTGCGCCTTGAGTATGTCTTCTTATACTCATCTTCTGAATCAGAACTTTCTCTTGCCCTGTTATCTGTATATGGCCGAGAATAGCGTGCCCTCTCTCTATAAGGGGAACTCCTATGGTAGCGACGATCAGAGTCATAATAATGGGATCGTTCTGACCGAGAATAGGATGAACTAGTTCTAGAACCTCTGTCAGATCTAGAACGAGACCTGCTCCGCCTTCGCTCTCTCTCTGATCTACAGCGAGAAGATATATAACGAGTATCTCTTTCAAGTTTTGAGTAGCTAAAATATTTATCATCTCTCTCTGTTTTAGATCGTGAAGATTTCCCTAAATCCTCACTTTTTAAAGTTGCTAAGCTCTTTTTTGAATCTCTTTCTTTTTCAACGTTGGCTGAAAATTTTAAATCATGTGATCTTTGACTTGAGGAAGTCCGTACAGAATCTTCATCAGATTCTGAACCAAGAAAGGTGCCTTCAGATTGTGAGGATTTCTTCTTAGAACCTGTTTTCTTAGAGCCCAAACTACTCTTAGAACTATCTGGAATTTCTTCTTCCTTCCCAATATGGGAATCTTCTTTTTGTGAAGGAATATCTGCTTGCTCATTCAAATTGTGAGTTATGTGTTCTTCTGAACTATTAGATACAGGGTCCTGCTTAGTGTCCACTTCTGATGATTCTGGTACAATTGTAACTGGTGGTTCCTTCAACGCTCTAGCAGCTACATCTACTGGTGCTGTCATCAGAACTGTCACTGGTGTGTGTGGCAAGGCCACTGGCTCTGTTACTGGTGCTGGTAATGAGGGTGTTGTGGCTTGGGGAGGTGGAGGTGGTGGAGGCGGAGATGAGGGTGGCGAGTCTACAGTTGTTGATTCTGCTATGACTGCTGGTAATGGTACTATGGGAGGAGATGGAGATGCCACTGCTGTGGTAGAAGTCAGCAGTGGCCTGGATGTTACATGAAGCAGATGTTTCTTAAAATGGATTTTGCCCAATTCTACCCTTGATTTTGGTGGGGAAGATTCTTCTGTAGTAGATAATGTATCTCCAATGTCCATTTTAATTTTAGGGGTCGAGTCTACTTGAAGAGGTACAACTGGGGAATTTGGAGTATCATTTTGCTTTTCACTGCCAAGTGCCGTCAGAAACCTGTTCTGCAAAGTTTTCTTTGTAAGGCTGAAGCTGAATGACACCTTCTGTCGTCCCTGTTCCTCCAAATTAACTTTTGTCTTGGTGCCTTTGGGCAAAAACCGACTAGAAGCAACACCTTTAAACATTGGTCCTTTGATGAAACCTGCTTTCTGCACATTTTCAATCTTTGCCTATAAATGAACAAAAAAAGCAGTTACTACTACAATAAAGTTACTTTCAAATGGCTAGCATCACAGTTTAAAAATGTCAGGGTAGTGCTCGCTTCGGCAGCACATATACTAAAAATGTCAGGGTAATGAAAAGTCCTTTTTAATGACAAACAGCATGAATTTCATTAAGCTATATATGCATTTTTTAAAACTCTTTATTACGGAAATTTTCAACCATACCCAAAAGTACAGAGAATGGTTTAATAAACCTCTAAGTACACATCCTCAGTTTCAACAATTATCCATATTTTTCCATTCTTATCTTAAAGAATTTTATCCAGTTTTATAACTATTTTCCAGGCAGAATTTTTAATGAGAATTTAAAAAATAATCTGATGTGTATTTCAAGATACACTACAAGAGCAACAGCTAACACCTCAGTAATGAAAATACTTTTTTCTTGTGTCCTATCTGAGAAGAAATATCAGAAGTCATTATAACCAGTGGTCTTCTGGTATCACATAGAATCACTTGGGTACTTGGTAGAAATACAGATCTGTGACAAAACTCCAGGAAATAACAATTCAATAGCTCTAAGGTGAATAAGAAAGTTTATTTTGTTTTGTTTTTTGAAAACAACCATCTCAGGCAATTCTGAGGGATTTCCTAGATTTGGGAAACCACTGGTATAGAGCAGTCTCCCATCTCACTCATTTCACAGATGAGGTAACCAAATGGGGACCAGGCCTTTCTGCCTTCCTGGAAATTACTCTGTCCTGGCATACTACTACTGCATCTGCCTGGGCCCCACACACCCAGGCCATGCTGATTTATAGTCTGATCCTACCGTGAATGACAACTACAAAGTGTACATCTAAGAAGACTTCACCCTTCATTATTTGCCAAACCACCAAAGGAACTGATGGGTGTTAGAAGTTAAAGGCATAACCTCGGTTGTAGACAGAACAGCAGAAAAGTCTATAGCAACAAACTCAAGCCTAAATTAAAGATAGTACACTTGCCATCTACCACATTTTTCTAACTGACATTCTTTAATCAACCCTGGCTATTTAAGAGAACAGTTTTCCACTTTAACATGGTAAAATCTGAGATCAGTTTTCAAAATTATACAGTTACCATTCAAGTGGGAAAGTAAATGTTTTCACATGCATTATCACAGAGCAGTGGTCTTCAAATACTTTTTAAGAGAGAAAATTCACTTTTCAAATTGAATTTTACATGGAAGCTCAACGTGTAAAAAACAGGTAAAAAGCTGTCTCCCAAGTTGCCAGCTTCCTTTACCTTGACTAAAGCTCTTGAAACTCCGAAGTCTAAAAACCACTTTCTTGAGATATACAACATCCCTCACTGGAATGAATTACTATAGATCCAAAAACAAAACTAAGCAAAAACTATTACTTCGTTTCACATTCAAAATGATAGCTAAATTTTGAATGTTTTCAAGCTCATAATTGCTGAATATCTAATTAAATTATACTTACCTCATTTTCTTCTTCTCTATTGTCATCCAGCCAAGAAAGCATGCAAAAGAATAAAAAGAAATCATAAATACTTAAAACCGATTGAAATGTAAGTTGTTTTTTATTAAAACTTAGGATACCTACAACCTCCAGGTATATTCTATATAGGCTGTCCGTTCCTTCATAGCCTTAGTTACATTTAGCATAGCAAATGTTTAATGAAGATAGTGTCATGCACTGTGCTAGGTGACGGAGAGAAAAGGTGAATAAAGCAGAGTCCCTGCCCTCAAGAAGCTCTTACAGTTTCCTGTAAATACAAAATATAATTTTGTTATAAAAGTAATTCCAACATAATGGAGTAAATACAAGGATAGAAATATGCACAAATGTAACAGCAATGAGGAAGATAAACAACTCAGTTTAGTCGAAGGATAGGAATGCAAAGAATCCTTCCTAAAAGAAAAATTAGTTTTTGAAGAATGTATTTGAAGGGAGATCTTTAACGAAGGAAGATCCCAGGCAAAGATATAGAGATTAAAACATAGAACAATATGAGCAAGGAAACTATAAAATAATGTTATCTGAGTATAAAGCATAAGGCAGAAAGAAGCCAATAATTAGCCAAAGTAGGGAGCAGTGGCCAGGTCCAGAGGCCAGGTCTCTTACGATGAGAAACATTTTATCTTATGAATTAGTGGTTCTCAACCTGTCTGGTATCCATTCAGCAGTCCCTTTGCTTAATGCAAGGTTTACACTCTACATGAGAGAATGTGGCTTTCTGAGCTCACAGTTATATTCTAACAAAGATAACCACACTATGTCCTGACTGAGGAATCAAAAGCTAAAAGTCTGGTGTATACCAGTGCACTGAAGCACACTGGGGGAAGAGAAGATACAAAAGGGTTTTAGGCTATAACAGCCAGATTTGGTTTTTTTTGTTTTTTGGGTTTTTTTTTTTTTTGCGGTATGCGGGCTTCTCACTGTTGCAGCCTCTCCCGCTGCGGAGCGCTCCGGACGCGCAAGCTCAGCGGCCATGGCTCACGGGCCCAGCCGCTCTGCGGCATGTGGGATCTTCCCGGACCGGGGCACGAACCCGCGTCCCCTGCATCGGCAGGCGGACTCTCAACCACTGCGCCACCAGGGAAGCCCCCAGATTTGTATTTTAAGCCGGTGTCTCTGTAGGCTATGTGCCAAGACTGGAGTACAATAATCTGTCTTAAATGCCCCTTAAAAGAAATGTACTAAAAATCCTTTCCCTAAATGTAGGCTTTACTCCACTGTAATTCAGTCCATTCACCAGAGTCCATGGTAGCCATACAAAACAAAGTAATGAAGGGGAAACAAAGTTGGCAATACATGGATGAGATCTAAAGCAGTGCCAGGGTTAAACACTTTTTTCTACTCTAAAACCATAAAGACTACAGAGATGTGACCTTAGAACTGCTGTATTTCATCAATTCTATGATATACATTTTTCCCATATATAACACCTCTACACAATGCATCATACTATCAATAACATCACAATCTAATTGGCAAGAGATTTTTCCTTTCTTAGTGATTAAAAAAAATAATTGTGTCTCACAATATGGCATACTAGATTCGATTTAAATTAGTACTATGTGAAATTTTTTTTAAAGAACAGAAAAGGAACTTGGAGATGTCCAAGCATTTGGAATGTCATTCATATTTGTACTCCTCTTTTCAGCGGATGTTTTAGAAAAAGCATTCATGGTTGTCTTCACGGTATCCATACACACAAAGTGCTGGAAATACTGAGGTTACCAGAATCCTTTCCTAAGTCTCAGCACTTATACTTTGGATAAACAAGTGAAAAGAATTCTGACAAGCTGTAATCAAAGTGATCACATGATCAAAGGGCTAAAGAAACATTATAAATGTGGGACCTGAGTGGGCATGTGAGGGGAGGAAATAAAGTTTCAATTCAGAAATCAGAAAACTGCTTGACAAAGATAGCAAGGCATTTCCCATAACTTGATAATATTTTTTAAATTTATAATAAAAAGGGGACTTCCCTGGTGGTCCAGTGGTTAAGACTCCGCACTCCCAATGCAGGGGGCCCGGGTTTGATCCCTGGTCAGGGAACTAGATCCTGCATGACGCAACGAAGACCCTGAATGCCACAACAAAGACCCTGCATGCCGCAACAAAGACCCAGTGCAGCCAAATAAATAAATAAATATTTTAAAAAATAAATTTATAATAAAAACAATATAAGCACATACAGAAAATTTGGGGGAAAATATCAAATTTTTCTCATCTTAAAATCATTTCATGTTAACAGAAATCAAATTACACACAAACAAAAAGAAAAGTCCACAATCCAACCCATCCAGAGACAACTGCTGCAAACACCTTGGTATACAGAGCCTTCTAACACTTCTTTTGTGTGTGGAGAGGGCATTAAAACAGAGGTTTTTGTTTTTCTTTTTGAGTATAGTAATCATACCATACAAGTCATTCTGTACCTTGCTTCCCCCCCATCATCATAAATACACCAGGTGAGCAAACGAGGTGTTTAGATCAAAGGAAAAAAATTGAATCACTGCAACAGATGGAGGAGGGAATGATCTTGAGAAGGGGATACAGATGAGTAAAGACATAGTTAAGTTTCAAAATAAAGCAAGAATATTCCTTTTGGCCTGTATTTCTCTCTGACATCATTAGTTGAAAGTTAGGGGCAGGGACAAGGTAAGAGACTTGAAAAAATTCAAGTGTGGGGAACAAAAATAGAAGCAAACTATAATCTTCAATGTTGCTGCCCCAAGTTGGACATTACTAATTTATAATCAGTCATTGGCACACTTATGTTACTTCCCCTTGCAGCATTAGGCTATCTAGAATCAATGAGGAGAAACAACTGATGAGTTACTCTATCAAGTTGGGTGGGACAAGAGAGGTAAAAGGCGGCAAGGGGCTGAGAGAATTGAAGGCATTCCCAAGAATGATCCACAGATAATAGAATAGGGAGTAAAATCTGAAGGAAGCTGATAAACTGAAGGAACAGGGTAGGGACAAGATAGCAGCAGCTTCAAAGAGTAGATTTGGTGGAAACCAGAAAAAGAAGTAGAAGGGTACTGTGAAGGAATTGGATATTATGGTCAGACTAATATTTCAGAGTTGGAGTACCCATCAGGAGATAATACCTAGGTGTGGCCAGGTGAATAGACTGCCACAGCAATAAGAGGACAAGCCCTTTTTAAAGATATTAATGAAATTGTGAGGCCATAATTAATAGCAAGAACCAGCCACAAATGTTTCTAATAAAAGAACACCTGCGGGGACTTCCCTGGTGGTGCAGTGGTTAAAGAATCTGCCTGCCAATGCAGGGGACACGGGTTCAACCCCAGGTTGAGGAAGATCCCACATGCAATGGAGCAACTATGCCCATGTGCCACAACTACTAAGCCTGCACTCTAGAGCCCACGAGCCACAACTACTGAAGCCCGCGTGCCTAGAGACTGTGCTCCGCAACAAAGGAAGCCACCACAATGAGAAGCCCACACACCGTAACGAAGAGTAGCACCTGCTCGCCGCAACTAGAGAAAGCCCGCGTGCAGCAACAAAGACCCAACGCAGCCAAAAATAAAAAATAAATAAATAAAAAAAATTTTTTTGAAGAACACTTGCTTTGGTAAATAATATAATGTCAAGAACAAAGAATAGGGTTTTTGAAGGAAAGTTGCTGGAACAAGGGTATGGAAGCCACAGGTAAGAGTACTGAGGCAACTGTGCCCTGCCATAAAAAATGAGGCATGCAAAAACAGGCATTTAAGTCTCCAGCGTGGGATTGTGCTAGAGTGCCTTATTTCTTCTTTTGAAAAGCTACTACAGAAGAAAAACCAGAGGATGCCGCAGCCAGTTTTCTGTCAAAAACGTACAGTATGCAGATCTGCAGTTTACTGAAGAACTATAAAGAATTCTGACTAATCCATGTCAACGCAGAGACAAATCTCTATTAGGTCACAGGACACATGTGGGAAAAGACTTAATTAAGAGTTTTAGTCATAGCAATCTCAAAGAACCAAAGAAAGACATGATTATTCAAATCAACAACCAACCAACTTCTCAGGCTAGAACATAAGAAGTAAAGTTTCCAAAGGGAGGCCTGGTATAATGAGAGATATTTGGCCATATCAACAATATTCATAAACGTAAACAAGTTGGATAGTAAGAGAATCTATTCTAGATACCATGTTACACAGGAAATGTTTATAGTTAAAACGGAAGTATTTTTATCTACTGTGGAAAAAAGACAATTTATAGCAGTGGTTGCCAACCTTTTGGGTACCAGGGACCAGTTTCATGGAAGACAATTTTTCCACAGACTGGGGTGCGGGTGGGGGGGCGGTTCATGCAGTAATGCGAGCGATGGGGAGCGGCAGATGAAGCCTTACTCGCTGGCCCACCGCTCACCTCCTGCTGTGCAGCCCGGTTCCTAACAGGCTGTGGACCGCTACTGGTCCTTGGCCTAAGCGCTGGGGACCCCTGACTTACAGAATCTTAGTGATTTATTTCAAAATATCAGAAAACTTCCAAGATAAAATAGTCTTATTTTGTTCAATTCCAAAACTTGGACCTATGACCAACAGAAGTATAGAATGACAGATTTTACCTCATTTTAATTTAGAACATTTTAAATTAGTTTTCTTTCTCTATTTGAAAAAGTAACACATGTACACAGGGGAAAACTTTATAATACAAAAAGATATACAACTAAAATTAGATCTCTCTACGTACTGGCAACTATTGTTAAGTTTCGTACATCCTTCTAAAAACTGTGTGCATATATGAGCAAATACATTACTTTTGACTCTGGGAGGGCTCACGCCACAGAATACTTTCCAGAACTTCTGCTGCCAGTGTCCTTGTCCTCATGGTGAGCCACAGCCACCCACTGCCTCTGAAGGAGAGCTTCCAACACTAGCAGATACATCAGCAATACATCTACACGTGGAACAGCTCCTACAGAACACCTACTGAACGCTGGCAGAAGACCTCAGACCTCCCAAAAGGCAAAAAACTCCCCACGTACCTGGGTAGGCAAAAGAAAAAAGAATAAACAGAGACAAAAGAACAGGGACGGGACCTGCGCCAGTGGGAGGGAGCTGTGAAGGAGGAAAGGTTTCCACACACTAGGAAGCCCCTTCACAGGCGGAGACTGCGGGTGACGGAGGGGGGAACCTTCGGAGCCGCGGAGGAGAGCACAGCAACAGGGCTGTGGAGGGCAAAGCGGAGAGATTCCCGTACACAGGATTGGTGCCAACCGGCACTCACTAGCCCAAGAGGCTTATCTGCTCACCCGCCGGGGCAGGCGGGGCTGGGAGCTGAGGTTCAGCTTCGGTAGGAGTGCAGGGAGAGGACTGGTGGCGTGAACACAGCCTGAAGGGGTTACTGCACCGGGAGGGAGTCCGGGGTGGAAAAGTCTGGACCTGCCGAAGAGGCAAGAGACTTTTTCTTCCCTCTTTGTTTCCTGGTGCACGAGGAGAGGGGATTAAGAGCGCTTCTTAAAGGAGCTCCAGAGATGGGCGCGAGCCGCGGCCAACAGCGCGGACCCCAGAGACGGGCGTGAGACGCTAAGGCTGCTGCCGCCGCCACCAACAGGCCTGTGTGCGAGCACAGGTCACTATCCACACCTCCCTTCCGGGGAGCCTGTGCAGCCTGCCACTGCCAGGGTCCCGGGATCCAGGGACAACTTCCCTGGGAGAACGCACGGCGCGCCTCATGCTGGTGCAACGTCACGCCGACCTCTGCCGCCGCAGGCTCGCCCCGCATCGTGCCCCTCCCTCCCCCCCCCAGCCGGAGTGAGCCAGAGCCCCCGAATCAGCGGCTCCTTTAACCCCGTCCTGTCTGAGCGAAGAACAGGCGCCCTCCAGCGACCTACATGCAGAGGCGGGGCCAAATCCAAAACTGAACTCCAGGAGCTGTGCGAACAAACAAGAGAAAGGGAAATCTGTCCCAGCAGTCTCAGGAGCAGCGGATTAAATCTCCACAATCAACTTGATGTACCCTGCATCTGTGGAATACCTGAATAGACAACGAATCATCCCAAATTGAGGAGCAAGATTTATTATATTTTTCCCTTTTCCTCTTTTTGTGAGTGTGTATGTGTATGCTTCTGTGTGAGATCTTGTTTTGTATAGCTTTGCTTTCACCATTTGTCCTAGGGTTCTATCCGTTTTTTTTGTTTTTCTGTGTTTTTTTACTTAAAAAATTTTTTTTCTTTATTACTCTTTATTTTAATAATTTTATTTTATTTTATCTTACTTTATTTTCTTTTATCCTCTTTCTCTTTCTTTCTTTCTTTTTCTTTCTTTCTACTTTTTCTCCCTTTTATTCTGAGCCGTGTGGATGAAAGGCTCTTGGTGCTGCAACCAGGAGTCACTGCTGTGCCTCTGAGGTGGGAAAGCCAACTTCAGGACACTGGTCCACAAGAGACCTCCCAGCTCCACGTAATATCAAAAGGCGAAAATCTCCCAGAGATCTCCATCTCAACACCAACACCCAGCTTCACTCAACGACCAGCAAGCTACAGTGCTGGACACCCTATGCCAAACAACTAGCAAGACAGGAACACAACACCACCCATTAGCAGAGAGGCTGCCTAAAGTAATAAGTCCACAGACACCCCAAAACACACCACCAGACGTGGACCTGCCCACCAGAAAGACAAGATCCAGCCTCATCCACCAGAACACAGCACTAGTCCCCTCCCCCAGGAAGCCTACACAACCCACTGAACCAACTTTAGCCACTGGGGACAGACACCAAAAACAACGGGAACTACGAACCTGCAGCCTGCAAAAAGGAGACCCCAACACAGTAAGATAAGCAAAATGAGAAGACAGAAACACACAGCAGATGAAGGAGAAAGATAAAAACCCACCAGACCTAACAAATGAAGAGGAAATAGGCAGTCTACCTGAAAAACAATTCAGAATAATGATAGTAAAAATGATCCAAAATCTTGGAAATAGAACAGAGAAAATGCAAGAAACATTTAACAAGGACCTAGAAGAACCAAAGATGAAACAAGCAACGATGAACACAATAAATGAAATTAAAAATATTCTAGAAGGGATCAATAGCAGAATAACTGAGGCAGAAGAATGGATGAGTGACCTGGAAGATAAAATAATGGAAATAACTACTGCAGAGAAGAATAACGATAAAAGAATGAAAAGAACTGAGGACAGTCTCAGAGACATCTGGGACAACATTAAATGCACCAATATTCGAATTACAGGGGTTCCAGAAGAAGAGAAAAAGGGACTGAGAAAATATTTGAAGAGATTATAGTTGAAAACTTCCCTAATATGGGAAAGGAAATAGTTAATCAAGTCCAGGAAGCACAGAGAGTCCCATACAGGATAAATCCAAGGAAAAACACACCAAGACACATATTAATCAAACTGTCAAAAATTAAATACAAAGAAAACATATTAAAAGCAGCAAGGGAAAAACAACAAATAACACACAAGGGAATCCCCATAAGGTTAACAGCTGATCTTTCAGCAGAAACTCTGCAAGCCAGAAGGGACTGGCAGGACATATTTAAAGTGATGAAGGAGAAAAACCTACAACCAAGATTACTCTACTCAGCAAGGATCTCATTCAGATTTGATGCAGAAATTAAAACCTTTACAGACAAGCAAAAGATGAGAGAGTTCAGCACCACCAAACCAGCTTTACAACAAATGCTAAAGGATCTTCTCTAGGCAAGAAACACAAGAGAAGGAAAAGACCTACAATAATGAACCCAAAACAATTAAGAAAATGGGAATAGGAACATACATATCGATAATTACCTTAAATGTACCTGGATTAAATGCTCCCACCAAAAGACACAGACTGGCTGAAAGGATACAAAAACAAGACCCATCTATATGCTGTCTACAAGAGACCCACTTCAGACCTAGAGACACATACAGACTGAAAGTGAGTGGATGGAAAAAGATATTCCATGCAAATGGAAACCAAAGGAAAGCTGGAGTAGCAATTCTCATATCAGACAAAATAGACTTTAAAACAAAGACTATTACAAGAGACAAAGGACACTACATAATGATCAAGGGATCGATCCAAGAAGAAGATATAACAATTGTAAATATTTATGCACCCAACATAGGAGCACCTCAATACATAAGGCAAATACTAACAGCCATAAAAGGGGAAATCGACAGTAACACATTCATAGTAGGGGATGTTAACACCCCACTTTCACCAATGGACCGATCATCCAAAATGAACATAAATAAGGAAACACAAGCTTTAAATGATACATTAAACAAGATGGACTTGATTTTTATAGGACATTCCATCCAAAAACAACAGAATACACATTCTTCTCAAGTGCTCATGGAACATTCTCCAGGATAGATCATATCTTGGGTCACAATTCAAGCCTTGGTAAATTTAAGAAAACTGAAATTGTATCAAGTATCTTTTCCGACCACAATGCTATGAGATTAGATATCAATTACAGGAAAAGATCTGTAAAAAATACAAACACATGGAGGCTAAGCAATACACTACTTAATAACGAAGTGATCACTGAAGAAATCAAAGAGGAAATTAAAAAATACCTAGAAACAAATGACAATGGAGACACAATGACCCAAAACCTATGGGATGCAGCAAAAGCAGTTCTAAGAGGGAAGTTTATAGCAATACAATCCTACCTTAAGAAACAGGAAACATCTCGAATAAACAGCCTAACCTTGCACCTAAAGCAATTAATTAGAGAAAGAAGAACAAAAAAACCCCAAAGTTAGCAGAAGGAAAGAAATCATAAAGATCAGATCAGAAATAAATGAAAAAGAAATGAAGGAAATGAAAGCAAAGATCAATAAAACTAAAAGCTGGTTCTTTGAGAAGATAAACAAAATTGATAAACGATTAGCCAGATTCATCAAGAAAAAAAGGGAGAAGACTCAAATCAATAGAATTAGAAATGAAAAAGGAGAAGTAACAACTGACACTGCACAAATACAAAGGATCATGAGAGATTACTGCAAGCAACTCTATGCCAATAAAATGGACAACCTGGAAGAAATGGACAAATTCTTAGAAATGCACAACCTGCCAAGACTGAATCAGGAAGAAATAGAAAATATGAACAGACCAATCACAGGCACTGAAATTGAAAATGTGATTAAAAATCTTCCAACAAACAAAAGCCCAGGACCAGATGGCTTCACAGGAGAATTCTATCAAACATTTAGAGAAAAGCTAACACCTATCCTTCTCAAACTCTTCCAAAATATAGCAGAGGGAGGAACACTCCCAAACTCATTCTACGAGGCCACCATCACCCTGATACCAAAACCAGACAAGGATGTCACAAAGAAAGAAAACTACAGGTCAGTATCACTGATGAACATAGATGCAAAAATCCTCAGCAAAATACTAGCAAACAGAATCCAACAGCACATTAAGAGGATCATACACCATGATCAACTGGGGTTTATTCCAGGAATGCAAGAATTCTTCAATATACGCAAATCAATCAATGTGATACACCATATTAACAAATTGAAGGAGAAAAACCATATGGTCATCTCAATAGATGCAGGAAATGCTTAAGACAAAATTCAACCCCCATTTATGATAAAAACCCTCCAGAAAGTAGGCATAGAGGAAACTTTCCTGAACATAATAAAGGCCATATATGACAAACCCAGAGCCAACATCGTCCTCAATGGTGAAAAACTGAAAGCATTTCCACTAAGATCAGGAACAAGACAAGGTTGCCCACTCTCATCACTCTTATTCAACATAGTTTTGGAAGTTTTAGCCACAGCAATCAGAGAAGAAAAAGAAATAAAAGGAATCCAAATCAGAAAAGAAGAAGTAAAGCTGTCACTGTTTGCAGATGACATGATACTATACATAGAGAATCCTAAAGATGTTACCAGAAAACTATTAAGCTAATCAATGAATTTGGTAAAGTAGCAGGATACAAAATTAATGCACAGAAATCTCTTGCACTCCTATACACTAATGATGAAAAATCTGAAAGTGAAATCAAGAAAACACTTCCATTTACCACTGCAACAAAAAGAATAAAATATCTAGGAATAAACCTACCTAGGGAGACAAAAGACCTGTATGCAGAAAATTATAAGACGCTGATGAAAGAAATTAAAGATGATACAAATAGATGGAGAGATATACCATGTTCTTGGATTGGAAGAATCAACATTGTGAAAATGACTCTACTACCCAAAGCAATCTACAGATTCAATGCAATCCCTATCAAACTACCACTGGCATTTTTCACAGAACTAGAACAAAAAATTTCACAAGTTGTATGGAAACACAAAAGACCCCGAATAGCCAAAGCAATCTTGAGAAAGAAAAACGGAGCTGGAGGAATCAGGCTCCCAGACTTCAGACTATACTACAAAGCTACAGTAATGAAGACAGTATGGTACTGGCACAAAAACAGAAATATAGATAAATGGAACAGGATAGAAAGCCCAGAGATAAACCCACACACATATCGTCACCTTATCTTTGATAAAGGAGGCAGGAATGTACAGTGGAGAAAAGACAGCCTCTTCAATAAGTGGTGCTGGGAAAACTGGACAGGTACATGTAAAAGTATGAGATTAGAACACTCCCTAACACCATACATAAAAATAAGCTGAAAATGGATTAAAGACCTAAATGTAAGGCCAGAAACTATCAAACTCTTAGAGGAAAACATAGGCAGAACACTCTATGACATAAATCACAGCAAGATCCTTTTTGACCCAGCTACTAGAGAAATGGAAATAAAAACAAAAATAAGCAAATGGGATCTAATGAAACTTCAAAGCTTTTGCACAGCAAAGGAAACCATAAACAAGACCAAAAGACAACCCTCAGAATGGGAGAAAATATTTGCAAATGAAGCAACTGACAAAGGATCAATCTCCAAAATTTACAAGCAGCTCATGTAGCTCAATAACAAAAAAACAACCCAATCCAAAAATGGGCAGAAGACCTAAATAGATATTTCTGCAAAGAAGATATACAGATTGCCAACAAACACATGAAAGAATGCTCAACATCATTAATCATTAGAGAAATGCAAATCAAAACTACAATGAGATATCATCTCACACCAGTCAGAATGGCCATCATCAAAAAATCTAGAAATAATAAATGCTGGAGAGGGTGTGGAGAAAAGGGAACACTCTTGCACTGCTGGTGGGAATGTGAATTGGTAAAGCCACTATGGAGAACAGTATGGAGGTCCCTTAAAAAACTACAAATAGAACTACTATATGACCCAGTAATCCCACTACTGGGCATATACCCTGAGAAAACCATAATTCAAAGAGTCATGTACCAAAATGTTCATTGCAGCTCTATTTACAATAGCCAGGAGATGGAAACAACCTAAGTGTCCATCATCGAATGAATGGATAAAGAAGATGTGGCACATATATACAATGGAATATTCCTCAGCCATAAAAAGAAATGAAATTGAGTTATTTGTAGTGAGGTGGATGGACCTATAGTCTGTCATACAGAGTGAAGTAAGTCAGAAAGAGGAAGACAAATACCATAGCATGGACATATACACACTACCAAATGTAAAATAGATAGCTAGTGGGAAGCAGCCGCATAGCACAGGGAGATCAACTTGGTGCTTTGTGACCACCTAGAGAGGTGGGATAGGGAGGGTGGGAGGGAGGGAGACGCAAAAGGGAAGATATATGGGAACATATGTATATGTATAACTGATTCACTTTGTTATAAAGCAGAAACTAACACACCATTGGAAAGCAATTATACTCCAATAAAGATGTAAAAAAAAATACATTACTTTTAAAGGAGAAAAGACATACACAAATGGAAACATACCTTTCTCTACCTTTTCTCCACTTAAAGCCCTGGATATAATTACATATCAACATATTTAGATACAGCTTCAGTTGTAGTTCTACTGGCATAATAGCCTTTCATAAGTCATTGATTGGTGTTTTCTTTTTTCTGGGAAGTGCTTTTTCAGGTCCTTTGTCAATCGATTACCTATTGAGTTGTTAGTCTTTCCTACTGCTTTATAAAAACAAAATGTGAGGAAGCTGCAACTGGAATGTGTCACTGTAAAGGGTACTTAAGTTTCCTTGTCCTCAGAAATGTTTTAAGAAGAATCTGGATGAGAACTTACCTAAGATCAGACAGAATTCCTAACTCAGATATAAGGCTACAAAAGTGAGGCCCTAGAAGGTATCAATCAGGGCCTTCAGTTTATTGAATTTCCTGAACCACAAATCAGAAACAGCATTTTATCTTGATTTTAATAAGTAAAGACTTTAAAGAGTCACTCCTACTTAATCTTTAAAGATTTCTTACTAAAATTCAAATATTCCTCAAATATAATACTTAAAGCCAGTGTTTCTCACATCTGGGTGATGTAGGGGTCTTTTTTTTCCCTAGTAAGTTTGAATGTGTATGAATTTTTAATTCAGAGCAGTAGATTTTTACAAAATACTGTCTTTTAAATTCTGTATTGAACATTCACCCTGAGGACTTTGGTCTACTGCATGAAAGCTTTAGTCCCTCTAATAGAATTACGATGCATACGCCAAATAAAAAACATTCAGGGAAAATCTCAGAAGTCCATACTTTTTTTTTTGTTTTCATATACATATAACTATTCTTTTTCAGATTCTTTTCCCATATAGGTATTACGGAGTACTGAGTAGAGTTTCCTGTGCTATACAGGTCCTTGTTGATTATCTATTGTATATATGTGTTAATCCCAACCTCCCTTATCCCTCCCCCCGACCTTTTCCCTTTGGTAACCATATGTTTGTTTTCTAAGTCTAAATTTATTTTACATTTGACCCTTGAACAACATGGAACCCCTGCACAGTTGAAAATCTGCATATAATTCTAGTTTATATGTTTATGAACATAAACTGTATGCTTATGTTTACTTTATAATCCTCCATATCTATGGCTCTGTACCTGCGGATTCAATCAACTGTAGATTGTGTAGTTCCAATTTACTGATAAAAATCTGTGTGTAAGTGGACTTGCGCACTTCAAACCCATGTTGTTTAGGGTCAACTGTACTTGAAAATTACCACTGAAAGGTAATGGTAGTTTTCAAGTGAAATAAATTTTAAAACTTAAAAATAATTGTTAAGGTCTGTAGGTTAGAAAATAGTATTAATGTTACTTTCTTGAAATTGAGTTGTATAGTGATTATATGAGAATGGCCTTGTTTTTAGGAAATACACATTGGAAGACACAGGGATAAAAAGGCATCATGTCTGCAACTTTCAAACATTTCAGAAAAAAAGAAGTAATTGTGTGTGTGTGTGTGTGTGTGTGTGTGTAAAAAGAGAAAGGTAAGTGGGAAAATGTTCACATTTGGGGGATCTAGATGAAGAGTATATAAGAAATCCTTATTGTTTTTGAAACCATTCTATAAGTCTGAAATTATTTCAAAAATTAAAAATTAGTTTTTTGGGACTTCCCTGGTGGCGCAGTGGTTAAGAATCCACCTGCCAATGCAAGGGACATGGGCTCGATCCCCGATCCAGGAAGATCCCACATGCCACGGAGCAACTAAGCCCATGTGCCACAACTACTGAGCCTGCGCTCTAGAGTCCACGAGCCACAACTACTGAGCCCGTGTGCCACAACTACTGAAGCCCACGTGCCTAGAGCCCACGCTCCGCGACAAGAGAAGGCACTGCAGTGAGAGGCCCGCGCACCGCAAGGAAGAGCTGCCCCCGCTCGACTCAACTAGAGAAAGCTCGCGCACAGCAACGAAGACCCAACGCAACCAAAAAAAATAAATAATGGATTTTTAAAAAAGTATTTTTTCAACCTAAGATAAAATATAAAAAACTATTAAATATCCTCACAGACTCCTTCACCCCTTAAGAATGTGTTAAGAAAAAAAAATACTAATGGACTCTTGGAGATCCTAGAGCCTCAGCTGGAGAAACACTACTTGAAGAAACACTACTTGAAATCTTTCTAAATTCATACTCTGGTAGGCACTGATTAGAATAAGCTACATAAAAACTAGACCTTATAATAAATAGAGTATAAAATTGCAGAGATGGTATTGTGAAGAGGTGAAAACTCAAGAGATAAGACGAGAACTGGTTGATAACAAAAGGAAGGATGCCAACAATGACAAAACCGAAAGCTAGTATTTCATAACATTGCTTGTAACACATCCTAGCCCAGAGGTTCACTTCGAGTAGTACTCTGAGCTCTCTAGAAGAAAACTGGTTTGCTGTATATACCCAGGCCCAAGTAAGAGCCACGCAGAAATACTGGCAAGGATCCCTACTCAAGCACCAAGTGATTCCCAACATTAAAAAAGAAATGGAATTTCACAGCTCCAGCCACCCACCTCCTGCCCCTCAATTTGTTTCCCTTTTAAGATTTCTAAATCTTTGACCTGCTCCCCAACAGGTACAAATGAAAATATCTGTCATGGAAAAAAAAAGTCGGAATGAATGCACTGAAGTCATGCATGTTTTGACACTTATGCATTAAGGCACTTACAGTGTCATACATTCAAGACTTAAAATGCCTCAGATCTTCAATGATATGAAAAAGTATATAAGGGATAAAGTCTTCATAAGTAAAACTTTTACCAAAAAAGATCACATCTACCTAGTTCACTGCTTGGCCTATGGTCATACACGTTTGCAAACCTCTTCCAAACAAAATGAGTTCTGTAGACTAAAGTTTTGGTACAGAGTAGGTGTCCTAGCTAACTACCATGAGTTAGCTAGGCATAAGGGAAATGTGGAAACTGCATCAGAACATATCTTTCCATAGCACACAACCACACTGATGGATTGGCCAATGACTTATTTTAGAAAAGCAACAATGTTAATTGTAAGTATCAGTACACATCTCAATCACAAGGCTATTTGTTCAACAATTATTTAAGGATCTACCCCACTGAAGGAGGCAATATTAGTTCTATAAAGGCAAGATGTCAAGTTCACAATCCTTACCCCATCAGGATTTTCACACTCTACTGAAGTAATATGGCACAGAGGTATACCAAATAACCATGATACAAGGTAATAAATAATTATTGCCATAAATGAAACAGCTAATAAGGGGCTTTCTTATTAATTTTTCTTTTTTCGGTTCAAATTAGGCACAGTTTCTGATTCTCCTTCTTTAGTATTTATTACTTTGCTTATAAGGATGGCAGTGCAACAGAGCAAAAAGATCAAACTTTGATACCTACGTTGGAATCCTTTCTCTATATTTACTAACTCTATGATTTGCGCCATTCAATTCCCTTTCTCACCCTCCTAGATGACTACTTCACACATCCCCCTACCCCAAATCTCAGTCACCACCATCTCCCTGACCACTCTCAACTGATACCACCACTTTGCTCAGTGTCCTATTTCTTGCCTTCTCAAGGACTTTCATTTCCTAATTAATTTCCTCTCCTCTACCATCAGTCTGTCTTTGTCTCTCTCCATTCTCATTAGTCAAACAGATTTTTATATGCCTTACCTTAAAAAAAGAGGGGGGGCAGGGGCGGGGGTACATCACTAGTGACCAACATCTTAAGGCCAATGGCAATTTCTTTCCTAGGCTTTCACAGACCACATTCTCCTGTTTTTCCACCTACCCTCACTGGCTACTCCTATTAATCTTATCTATTGACGTCTTCCTATTCAGATGTCCTCACGTTGCGAGTGTCCCAAAACCTGATCCCTACTTGGCCTTCCTTCTCCATCTACTTTTTTCCCTCCTACCTCATCTCATCCAAATTCATGGCTTTAAGTGTCATCTATAGACTGCTGACTTCCACATCTCCAAACCAAACCCTTTGCACTTACTTACCTAAATGCTCACTGGACATTTCTCCTTGGATGTCTCATTTATCCCAAATGTAACATGGTCAAAATGGAACTAATGATGATAACCCCATACCAATTAAGATGATTGTTATAGACACATATTATGAATTTTATATAACAGCCAGGTGGTCTTTCAAAAACATAAATCATATGGCACATACCTGCTCACTCTCTCTGACCTGAGCTCTTTTCAGTCCCTCCTCCTCATTCCCTAGCTTCTAGCCACATTAGCCTTCTTTCCATTCCTCAAACATTCCTGAAGGTTCTCTTATAGAATACAGTTCACCCTAAATCTCTGACAGACTACTTCTCAATCGTAAGATGACATCCCAAATGTTATCCCCTGTGAGATTCCCCCATGATTCTATCTTATAGTGCCTTACTTTATTCCTGGCCTTTATCAATATGAGGTTTTTTCCATTTGTTTGGTTTTAATGTAGTGCCCGTTTCCTCCCACTAGAATACAAGCTGCTTTAGGGCAGGGATTGGGTTTATCTTGTTCACAGGTGCATTTAAGTGCCAAAAACTCCGAACATAGAAAGTACTCAGTAAATATTTGGCTGACATCATACTCACTTTCCTATCTAGCTAGGTTTGCTTTACACTACTCCCCACTAACAATTTCAATAGTTAAGATGGTCTCCCCTAAGTTCAAACATAGATCAGTCTTGACTTCAATAATTTTGCAAACTGCTCTTCATTCAACCACCTTCCCTCTCTCTCAGCGTCCACACACACATTATCAGCTCCCATACTCATCTTAGTCCTCTCAGTCACTTTCATTCACTTGACAATTATCTGAGTGCCTACTATGTGCTCGGCACTGTACTGCCTTTTCCTATGCCTTTCCTTAACATTCCAGACGCTAATAATAAACGCGACTCCTACATCATGTACTTTGCAGAATGACAATCACATACATAGCCTTGACTTGCATTTATTGTTCCTGCCTTCCCAAATAGAGTTTAAGTTACAAAGAGACAAAGGCAAAATTTGTCCTTACTGTATAATCTCCCCTGGGTTTACCAGTCCCATTCTTAGCATAAATTCTCATTACTTTTTTTTTTTTTTTTTTTTTTTTTGAGGTACGCGGGCCTCTCACTGTTGTGGCCTCTCCCGTTGCGGAGCACAGGCTCCGGACGCGCAGGCTCAGCGGCCATGGCTCATGGGCCCAGCCGCTTCACGGAATGTGGGATCTTCCCAGACTGGGGCACAAACCCGTGGTCCCCTGCATCGGCAGGCAGACTCTCAACCACTGCGCCACCAGGGAAGCCCAAATTCCCATTACTTTTTGAATCAAAGAAATTCCTTAACAATAATACCAGGTTTTAGCTTTCTCATTTCAAGCAATTCTCAAAGGAAAAGAGGGAAATACCTCAAAGCTGATCTGTGGAAAAAACAAGCCATACAGGCCATAAATTAATTTATAACATTTGCCATACTCTCATCCAAGAAATAGGACACATGAGGACAAGTGAATTAAAACACTGATGAGAAATATATGTGATTTATGTGGACAAAAAAGTCATGAATACCACTGCTTTTTATCAAAGGCCTGGAAACTTTAGGCAAAGCACTTTGGAATGAATATGCTAACCTGAACTGGTGCCAATGGACTTGATAAACACAAGCACTATTTCTCACTTGCCCTAAAGTCCACATCTTCAACTAGCATAGTGTCTCAAACATAGAGTTTCGACTGACAGAGGTTCATGTACACAGATTACATCTAGAAAAAAATTAATAAAAACTAATGTTATTAAAATTACAGCATTTACACAGCAGGAATATTCTCACAGTATGTCATCTAATCAAAGCTATCTCTGAGGGCTTCCCTGGTGGCGCAGTGGTTGAGAGTCTGCTTGCCGATGCAGGAGACACGGGTTCATGCCCCGGTCCAGGAAGATCCCACATGCCATGGAGCGGCTAGGCCCGTGAGCCATGGCCGCTGAGCCTGCGTGTCCGGAGCCTGTGCTCCGCAATGGGAGAGGCCACAACAGTGAGAGGCCCGCGTACTGCAAAAAAAAAAAAAAAAAAAATCTATCTCTGATATAGGTCAAAACGGCACTTCTCTCCCCCATGTCATACTCATCAGCTACTCTTATACCCCCAAATAGTTGCAACTTTAATGCAGAGTGTCTATACAGATAGTAAGTAAAGCTATTTTCTTTAAACAAGAAATCACTTTGTAAACAAACACAGCTGATCTCGAATGTACACTGTACAGTTCCTAGTCAGTGAGGAAAGGCAAGAATATGATCCCAAATGTTAACAATTGTATATACCTGAAATCTGTTTCTAAATTTGTCTTCCAAATCAGCTTGCAGGAATACTTGAATGAAGTGAATTATGTTCTCCTGTTCAAGCAATTTGTTCTCCAAAACCCATAATTAGGCTGCATGGGGATCTAATTTGAACATTTTAGGGCCTGTTACATACAAATGAGTTTCACTACCTTTATTCATTACTTTGAATTAAATCTCTTAAATTATCTGTTTTATTTTCCTCATTAGCAAATTGTAGGAGAGGGGATATCCATTACCAAATAACCTTCAAAACACAGAATGCATAAATGCTGAAATTCATTTTTACTACTAGTCAATAAATCACAACAGAAAGAGCTGAAGGTAGTTCTCAGTAACCTCATTACATTATGTATACTACCGTCTTATAGCCCCATTATTAGACCACCATCACCATTATAAGTAGCTAATAGAGTATTTTCCATTTTTCAGGTACTTCGTTAAATGCTTTACATACAACTAGCTCATGTGATCCTCAAACCTAAGAAGGGTATACTACGTATTTGTATTCCCACTTTTACAAATGAAGAAACCTACAGTTATAGCTGGCAAAGTGGCAGAGCCAATTATCCAGGCTGTTTGACTGCAGAGCCCTTGCTCTTTAAGTCAAATATTTATTAGCTATTACACAAAACTGGGAGAAAAAGGGTAAAAAGTTTCAGAGAAATGTATTTTGATTCAGTGTAATAGTCAATGTATCTGCCTAACAACCGAAGGGGCTGTATCATGAAATAAAGAGTAACAGAAGTGTTCAAACTAGAGTCCTGATGATCATGTGTCTGTGTTTCAGGGCAATCAAACAGATGGTGAGTAATAGCTGTACTTTATAGCAGAATTCTAGCTAATAAATGCAACAATCATCAATGGTAGCAAAACCCAGTAGATGAAAGTTTGATGAGGAACTTTGTAATGAATGGATCAGAGTGACTATACCAGAATCCACTGATTAATTCTGACATCACTAAAAGTAAGACAACAGGGTATGCGCCCCCCACATATGATGCAATAGGTAACTGATAAACTACTGGCAGTCATGGGGGTGAGGGGTCTGATGTAACTACCAGTCTCAAAAAATTATATAGCAAACATATAAGGAGACTATCACAGATTAAGAGAGATTTGAAATCTAGTAGTCACATAATGGAACTTCCCTGGTGGTCCAGTGGTTAAGAATCCACCTTCCAAAGCAGGGACGTTCAATCCCTGGCCAGGGAACCCGATCGGACCCCACATGCCGCAGGGCAACTGGGCCCTTGCACCACAACTACTGAGCCAGCGCTCTATGGAGCCCATGCGCCACAACTAGAGAGAAGGCTGTGTGCCACAATGAAAGATCCTGCATGCAGCAACGAAGATGCCGTGTGCCACAACTAAGACCTAATGCAGCCAAATAAATAAATATTTTTTAAAATTCTTTTAAAAAGTTACATAACTATGTTTTTTAAAAAAAATGAACAGGGATGGTGTACTAAATAACATTAAATATTTCCTGCCAATTGCATTAGATATGATAATGGCATTGTGGTTATTTTTAAAGCCTCTCACTTCTATATAGTAAAGTATGAAATGAGAGACTATCTGGCATGCTTTAAAATATTCCAGTAACAACAACAAAAAAGTAGGGGACAGATGAAACTAGAATGGCAAAACGTTAATAACTGTTGAAGCTGGATGAGTACACTGGGCAGGGGCAAGGGGTATTCATTATACCATTCTCTCTTGTATGAATGTTTGAAGTTTTCCATAATAAAAAATTTTTAATTTTTAATTGCAATATGAAAGAGGATAACAAATCTCCAAACAAGTAAACAACAGGAGACCACGTGTGCACATGCAGCAAGCAGAGAAGTGTGCTGGCAAAAGATATGTATTCCTGTTACCATCCAATCACCCACTTACCCACAATTAAGGCCCATTTACCAGGTTGTGGCTAAGCATTAATCCCCTGACCCAAGCAAAAGTAATCACCAGGATTCACCCATCTGATTCAGCATTCATCTCTATGGTTGTAAGAATTTAACTCCCCAACAATAATCCTCCCCCACAAAAAAATCATAAATATGTAACCACAGTAAACATTATGCTATGATGGAAAGTATTTTCCATAAATTAACTTTTGCCAAATAACATCAATACACAGTTCTACTTTAGAATCATTTAAAAAATATATTTATTTATTTACTTGGCTGCTCCAGGTCCTAGTTGCAGCATGTAGGATCTGTAGTTGCAGCCTGCGAACTCTTAGATGTGGCAGGTGGGACCTAGTTCCCTGACCAGGGATCGAACCTGGGCCCCCTGCATTGGGAGCGTGGGACCTTAGCCACTGGACCACCAGGGAAGTCCCTACTTTAGAGTCATTTTATTTGAAAAGATTCAAAGTGAGAAACTTTAAAAAAAACTCAGCAATGGTAAATATAAAACTGTTCTGTGTTTGGGAAGGAGAATATTAATATTCTGAATATTTGAATCCATTTTCCACCCATTTGCCAATCTCTCTGGATAAGGCACCACTGTGCTAAATTTTCATTTCGTGCGAAAATTATCTTTTGAGTTCTCAAGGTAAACCTAAGAACAATAAAGGATTTTGTACATCATTTTGCAAATGAGAAGTCTGGATGCAATTTCCACTTCCAGATACCAAATTCCAGATAAATACTATATTATAATAATAATGTATAATGATAATAAAGCTAGCTATTCCATAAAATAGAATTTTATCAGAACTTATATACCATGGGTTTTTTGTTTTGTTTTGTATCTCAAATGTCAAGTTATACTATATTACAATTTAGAAAATGCAGCTCATCTACAGCCCTAGCCGTCAAGTCCCTACCCACTCTAAAATATTCCCGCCATCACAGAGGGGCAGTAAGTGACATAAACAACTCACTGTAAGAGGTCAAATCCTATGCTCTATGACAAAGAAATACTGCAAGTTGACAAGGCAGATGCACACCTCACAGAGAAACAACAAAGGGTAAAATAAAATGATAAAAGGACTATGACAGGACTATGACTTAGAATTAACAACAGTAACTAATACCATATCCAGAAGTTGAACTAGGCAGCTGGTTTTCATGCCTACCATCTACACCGATGAGAGCACTGAAAATCAAAGCTGACACTATGTAAACACTAACCAGTACACAGTTCAGCCAAACTTTTCTGTTCTAGGGCCTTCTGTCCAGAAGGCATGCTCCATCCAATTCCTCTTCTCCCCCATTATATGTTTTCAAAACACCTGATGAGGAGGCATAACAGAGTACTATGTAAGAGCAAAAGCTTGAAAAGTCAGAAAACTGGATTTGAAAACCAACTCCAATACTTTTTAACACTTTTTAACCTAAGATGCTAAGAGAAACGGTGGCCAAACAGATTATCTATAAAACTGAGATAGTAGTACTGTAATTACTTCAAAGATGATGAGCAGAGAATATCTATTTAAAATCCTCTATACAGAAAATATCTGCAAACAATGCAACGGACAAGGGGCTAATATTCAAAACATACAAACAGCTTACACAACTCAGTATCAGAAAGAACAACCCAATCAAAATATGGGCAGAAGACCTAAATATAGACATTTCCCCCCCAAAAAAGACATACAGATGGCTAACAGGTACATGAAAAGATGTTCAACATTGCTAATTATTAGAGAAATGCAAATCAAAAGCACAATAAGGTATCACTTCAAACGGGGCAGAATGCCCATCATCAAAAAGTCTACAAATAATGCTAGAGAGGATGTAGATAAAAGGGAACCCTTGTACACTGTTGGTGGGAATGTAACTTGGTGCAGCCACTATGGAAAACAGTATGGAGGTTCCTTAAAAAACTAAAAATAGAACTACAGTACGATCCAGCGATTCCACTCCTGGGAATATATCCGGAAAAAATGAAAACTCTAATTCGAAAAGATACATATACACCAACGTTCACAGCAGCACTATTTACAATAGCTAAGACATGGAAGCAACCCAAGTGCCCATCAACAGAAGACTGGCTTAAGACGATGGGATATATACATACAGTGGAGTATTACTCAGCCATAAAAAAGAATGAAATATTGCCACTTGTAGCAATGCGGATGGACCTAAAGAATATTATGCTTAGTGAAATAAACCAAAGACAAATACTATATGATATCACTTATATGTACAATCTAAAAAATAATACAAATGAATCTTTATACAAAACAGAAAAAGACACAGAAAACAGATTTATGGTTACCAAGGTGGGGAGGGGACAAATGAGGAGTATAGGATTAACAGATACAAACTACTATACATAAAATAGATAAGCAACAGGGATTTACTGTAGAGCACAGAGAATTATACCCAGTATCTTGTAATATAACCTATAATGGAATATAATCTGCAAAAAAACCAAATCACTATGCTGTACACCTGAAACTAACACAATACTGTAAATCAACTACACTTCGGTTAAAAAAATAAATAGTGAAACCCTCCATAGAGCACCTGCCACATAGTGCTCAACAAATAAGAACTGTGAGCTATCTGAATTACGTATTTGAAATATTCTCTAACAATAGTCTTCACTACTAGAAAATAAGCATGGGGCTTGCCTGGTGGTGCAGTGGTTACGAATCCACCTACCAATGCAGGGGACACAGGTTCGGGCCCTGGTCCAGGAAGATCCCAGATGCTGCGGAGCAACTAAGCCCGTGCGCCACAACTACTGAGCCTGCGCTCCAGAGCGCACAAGCCACAACTACAGAAGCCCGCGTACCTAGAGCCCATGCCCCGCAACAAGAAAAGCCACTGCAATGAGAAGCCCGCGCACGGCAACGAAGATAGCCCCTGCTCACCACAACTAGAGAAAGCCCGCGCGCAGCAATGAAGACCCAACGCAGCCAAAAATAAATTAATTAATTAAAAAAAAAAAAAACCCTGGTCTTTCACCACAGATAGTTTGAGAAACACTAACTAAACCAGAACATGCACGAATTGTCTTTATTCTATTTGGAACCCCTTACTTTCTAAATAATTGATAACTGAGTGCCTAGAGCCCGTGCTCCAAACAAGAGAAGCCACCGCAATGAGAAAGTAAGTATTTATTTTTCTACTTTGGGTTAGTAGACAATGCTAAGTTGAAGCATATACAGAAAGTGTCCACTTTCTGTATGTTAGGGTTTAACTGCTAATAAAGTTCTATTCTTCACTCCTTTCACCCCTATCGTACCCAACAGACCAAGGAAAACAGAAAGCCAGGCTTTCACTTTAAAACAATGCCTCCAGAAGAGTGCAATGTGTGGGGATTAAACAGACCTTAAAAAACAAAACCAAACAAAAAGGTTCCCAGAAGCTTCACAGTGCTCATCCAAAAATCTTCTTTTGGATTTCTTTTTTCCTTCCCAGATTCCTGAAAATACACTACAATCACTTTTTACCTGGGGCTTTGAGAAATTTTCAATATGTTTAGACCACATGCCATTTATTAAGACATTTTCTTCCAGCTTCTAGCCCACACTTTCCACACTCTAGTTTGTTAAAGTATGATTAGGACCCTATAAACTATATTTCTCCTTTGATAGTAATAGCATGTGCTACAGGAAGAATCAAAGTCTGGAAAAATAAGAGGGAATATATATGCTCCTTCTTATTGGTCACAGTTCCTATGTGTATGGACCCATTCATGCATTTCATCCTGGCATTGATTCCAGTTTCTACCTTTTTTCCAAAATCCCAGACCAGTCTGATTGCAATTCCTCACACACAAGCACCAGCTGCCCAATACCCCTCCTTTGGAAATTTCAGCTCCAAGAGGGGCCCTACTCCAAGCTTCTGGGTTCTGGTAACCACACCCTCTTCCCTTTTTTCTCCCAGCCCTAGGGCAAGTAGCTACTTCTGCCTTTCTGTTACCTCAGTGTCCCCTTTTCATTTTCTTAGTTCTCCAAAAACGCTTTTAACCAATTCCTCACATTAAATTCTGTTCTCCTGACTAGTATGAAAAGAACAACATGAAAGTTTAAAACTCTTTCCTTGAAAGCTTATCATAAAAGAGAAACATAAAATACAAGTAATTATTCCAACCTGTGATATCATCACTCTAATGCCAAGTTGGGGCTTCTTACCAAGCCACTCTAAAAGCATGAAACTGGGGACTTCCCTGGTGGCACAGTGGTTAAAAATCCGCCTGCCAATGCAGGGAACACAGGTTCGAGCCCTGGTCCAGGAAGATCCCACATGCCACGGAGCAACGAAGCCTGGGCGCCACAACCACTGAGCCTGAGCTCTAGAGCCCATGAGCCACAACTACTGAGCCCACGTGTCACAACTACTGAAGCCCGCACGCCTAGAGCCCATGCTCCGCAACAAGAGAAGCCACAGCAATGAGAAGCCCACACACCACAACAAAGAGTAGCCCCTGCTCGCCGCAACTAGAGAGCTCCCGCGTGCACAAAGACCCAATGCAGCCAAAAATAAATGAACAAGTAAATTTTTTAAAATAAATAAATAATAAAATAAAAGCATGAAACTGGGATGGGTCATGCTTTCTGGAAAACGTAACACATTTAAAAACTGTACATAAGCAGTCTTGAAAATGAGACACTTGCTATATGATTGTTCATTAGTGCTCTGGAGCAAGTGTATGCAAATTTTTTATAAAGAGACAGAAAGCAAGTATTTTAGGCTTTGCAGGCCCTGCAGTCTCTGTCACAACTACTCAACTCCCAACATTTTTTTGTGAAAACAGCCATAGACAGGGACTTCACTGGTGGTCCAGTAGTTAAGACTTCGCCTTCCAATGCAGGGGGTGCGGGTTTGATCCCCGGTTGAGGAGCTAAGATCGCACATGCCTCCCTGGCCAAAAACCAAAACATAAAACAGAAGCAATATTGTAACAAATTCAATAAAGCCAAGAAAGAGAGGAAGGAAGGAAGGGAGAGATGGAGGGAGGACTGGAGGGAGGGGCCACAGACTGCTGTGAATGAGCGAGCATAACTGTGTTCCAATAACACTTTATTTATGGACATAAAATGATATGAAGTTGAAATTTCTAACATGTCACAAAATATTATTCTTTTGATTTTTTTAACCATCTAAAAATATAAAATCATTCTTAGTTCACAGGCTGTACAAAAACATGCAGGCAGGCTGGATTTGGCCCAGTGGCCTGTTTGCCAACCCCGTTCTAGATTGTGCCTCTTACAAAATCAAAGTATTATGTTCATTGATGGACTAAAAAAAAAAAAAGAAAAAAAAATTACTCTAGCAAACCTAGGTTTAAACTATAATGTAACTAACCTGAAACGTTAATGTTACTTACATTACAAAACAATGTTACTTACCCTCCTCAAACTTTCTTTTAATGAAGACTAAAGATAAGAAAATTTACTAACAGGGAAATTTCAAAGTATGATGCGGGTTCAATTTAAATATTTGCCAAACTTGCGTACCTTCTTTCTACCTCTACAGCACCATAAAATAAGCACTGGTTTTAAAATTAACCTTGAATAATGTAAATTTCTAAATCAGAGATTAATTGAATTGGGGTCTTAATGATGTTCAACTGAGAACTTAGGTTAAAGTAATAATGGTCCCCATTTCCCAAACAATTCTTCAAGTAGAAAAAACATCTACAGACATTAGCAAGTTACACTCAAGTTTCTTATTTCAAAGTAACCATGATTGTATAGCCTCTCCTGTTAATCCGCAACTACTTTGATTCCTTAGTATCAGCAATGAGGAACGTCTCTTTGGCATCTTATGCTCCCACAAATATGTTCATTATTGCTACTTATGAACTGTGTCCATCTGTCCAAAAACTATGAGTTAAAGTCCTAAGAGCACCCTTGAACTAGGACTACCTCAAGGCCTGGATGCAGTATGCACTGGTAAGACGAAAAAAAAAAAAAAAAGCACAAGCAGCAGTGCAGTAGTATGCATGACACGTGAAAGGCATAAAAACAAACATCACGCCTCTCAACAAAAGGCAAGTTCTCTACATGTGCACCTCTCATAGTTTTCCTTAGTTTATGGAAAGACAACAAACCAAGGCTTGAGTTTCATATGGGATTAAGAGTTCCTAGAAGCTCATTTCCAATGCAAATTTCAGATTAAAGGCACTTGGCCAAAGGGGCAGACCTGGATGAGCCACATATCCAGTGTACCTTTTGCTGAAATGATGTCCAGGCCTCTAATCCTCTAGAATACATATCTGCAAAGTCAGACGAAAGAACCAACACAACTAGGGAATCCCCTGCACCTTCCAAATTGAACTATTATAAGCACCTCAAAACTAATCCAGAAGACCTCTAGGAAAACAACTCAGAATATAGAAATCCAGCTGATTATGAATGGCAGCTATTCCAAATATTATTTCTTAATACCGTTAAAAAGATAGTCTTTGACAAATTGGTAAATGAAGAGACTTTTGCTCAAGTTGTGGTACTACCATTAAACTAGCTAGTGAGCATAGCTTTAACTTCTTTGGGCCTTCTTTTCCTTTCTTATTCTGTAAAATAAGAGGCACTAGCTCCCATGCCCTTTAAAATCACAGCCATGGAGAATAAAGACTTAAATATAAGACACGACACCATAAAATTCCAAGAAGAGAAGGTAAGCAAAACATTCTGACATAAATCCTAGCAATGTTTTCTTAGGTCAGTCTCCCAAAGCAATAGAAATAAAAGCAAAAGTAAACAAATGGGACCTAATCAAACTTTTAAGCTTTTGCACAGCAAAGGAAACCATAAACAAAAAAACCTACAGACTGGGAGAAAATATTTGCAAATGATGTGATGGAAAAGTGCTTAATTTCCAAATTATACAAACAGGTCATACAACTCAATAACAAAAAAACAAACAACCCAATCAAAAAATGGGCAGAAGACCTAACTAGACTTTTCTCCAAAGAAGACATACTGATGGCCAATAACCACACGAAAAAATGCTTAACACTGCTAATTATTAGAGAAATGCAAATCAAAACTACAATGAAGTACCACCTCACACCAGTCAAAATGGCCATCATTAAAAAGTCCACAAATAAGGGCTTCCCTGGTGGCACAGTGGTTAAGAATCTGCCTGCCAATGGAGGGAACACAGGTTGGAGCCCTGGTCCAGGAAGATCCCACATGCCGCAGAGCAACTAAGCCCATGTGCTACAACTACTGAGCCTGTGCTCTGGAGCCTGTGCGCCTAGAGCCTGTGCTCTGCAACAAGAGAAGCCACTGCAACGAGAAACCCGCGCACCGCAATAAAGAGTAGCCCCTGCCCGCCACCAACTAGAGAAAGCCCACACGTAGCAAGGAAGACCCAACGCAGCAAAAAATTAATTAATTAATTAATTAAAACTTTAAAAGTCTACAATCCACAAACGCTGGAGAGGGTGTGGAGAAAAGGGAACCCTCCTACACTGTTGGTGGGAATGTAAATTGGTGCAGCCACTGTGGAAAACAGTACGGAGGTTCCTCAAAAAGCTAAAAATAGAGTTGCCATATGATCCGGCAATCCCAATCCTTGGCATATATCCAGACAAAACTATAATTCAAAAAGATATATGCACCCCTATGTTCATAGCAGCACTATTCACAGTGGCCAAGACACAGAAACCACCTAAATGTCCATCGACAGAGAAATGAATAAAGAAGATATGATATATATGTACAATGGAATACTACTCAGCCATAAAAAAGAACGAACTAATGCCATTCGTAATAACATGGATGGACCTAGAGACTATCATACTAAGTGAAGTCAGAAAGACAAAGGCAAATACCATATAATATCACTTATATGTGGAATCTAAAATATGGCACAAATGAACTTATCTACAAAACAGAAACAGACTCACAGACATAAAGATCAGATTTGTGGTTGCCAAGGGGAAGTGGGGAAGGGAGGGGGTGGACTGGGAGTTTGGGGTTGGTAGATGCAAACTATTACATTTAGAATGGATAAATAACAAGGTCCTAGGCACAGGGAACTATATCCAATCTCCTGGGATAAACCATAATGGAAAACAATATAAAAGAGAGAACATCTATATGTGTATAACTGAGTCACTTTGCTGTACAGCAGAGATTGGCACAACATTGTAAATCAACTATACTTCAATAAAAAATTTTAAAAAAAGAAAATTATAGAGCTAAGCAATTACACTTAAAAAAAGCGCATCAACTATCCTACAGAACAACAAAAGCCTCAATTTTTAGAGTACCAAGTTTTCTACCATTTTCAATGTCACAGCTTTATGGTATATCCAAAAACACCCCTTGATTTATCACTGCATTTGTAGCTTCCTCACTTCCTTTTGGCCCCTAATATTCATAAAGAGATAAATGAAACTATTGAGCTGAAGGATTTGAATAAAAGACAAACAAGAGTAAAGCACACGGGCCTAACTTAAATAGGTTATCCATTCCGGAAAACACACAAGTATAAAACAACTAAAAAGACTGGGGCGGGGAGGGGGGGGGTGCGGGGGATGTAACAAAGCACACTACACTGTCCCACCAAAGGCAGCTGTCATAATTTCTCTCAGACCACCACCATGAGATCTCTAATTTTCATTAGTTTGTCTCCACCAGGATCAACAGAAGAAGACTAAAAAGTGTCTTGAGCACCAATCACTCTCATCAGCTCAACACGTACCACTCAGTACCCTGACCTCCTCTCTCCTAATCTAATAGTTATTTAAGATGGTCTTTCAATGTCAGTTATTATTAATGCTGCTATTCACTCTATGAGGAAAATAGAATAATGATAGTTATGAAGAATCAGGTCAACTCAAACATTTATCAATACTAAGCACATACTACTATGTTCCCAGCTGCTAGTCACTGGGATTCCTCCATTTAAAAGAATAAGTCTCTAAAACATATTCATCACGGTCCTTGGATTTTCTGATACATAGGACTACAAAATCCCTTAGGTCCTAGCAACAGAACCAACAAGTCTAGATCATGCAAGAGAATGGATGAATGCTAAGACAGACAGGCTCCAATGAAATGTTAGTCTTTCTTGATGCTGTGTATTAGTAACCACCCAAAGTACCTTAAAAGTTGGAGAATTATAAAAATACACATGTGGGCCTCCCTGGTGGCGCAGTGGTTGGGGGTCCGCCTGCCGATGCAGGGGATACGGGTTCGTGCCCCGGTCTGGGAGGATCCCATATGCCGCGGAGCGGCTGGGCCCGTGGGCCATGGCCGCTGAGCCTGTGCGTCCGGAGCCTGTGCTCCGCGGCGGGAGAGGCCACAGCAGTGAGAGGCCCGCGTACAGCAAAAAAAAAAAAAAAAAAAAAAAATACACATGTATACAAATACATCTTTTAAAATACTTATATGGAAAAAAAATTAAAATACTTAAGCAATGAGTACATTTCACAAAAGCACATAGCTAACAAATTTTGCAGCTAGCATATGCACAGCTGAAAAACATGTCCTATCATAGGTTCCAACTCCTGCTCCAATTTCATATCCTCTGACACTATCATTATCTTCTCTAGTAATAAAGAAAAGGAGTCAAAGAAAGGTGAGCACCAAGTATTTTTTGGTAGTCTCACTGTCTCTCTATAATACACGTGAGCATTCTATAACTGGGGAAATACTTGTTTTATACTCAACTACCACTGTTTCAATTTGTTACTATTTAGTTATTAACATTAATTCATCAAACTGCTGTTAATCTGCCAAGAAAACTCCATACTATATTTATCATAATTTATACAACTGGTTTCCTAAATAATAATACACCCATAACAGATTTAATTTTTTAATGGATACAGTAAACTTAAGCTTAAATAAGATACCTATGATGGTGACCTTGAGGAAAACTTTAGTAGTACATTTTCACATATTTCTAACAAAATGTTTTATTGTACCTCAACAAAATTCAACTGTTTACTATAGATAATCCTTAACTAAATTTTCAGCACAGAAGCAGTACCATAAAATGTGTAGCTTATGTTTTAGAGTTGATATAGATACTAGAATTGAGAAATTAATGGAAGAGTTATATATTTAACCAGGCAATTTTAGAAAGTCTGTGTGTGTGCTCAGGTTCAGAAAAATGGACTTCCAAAAAAAGGTTTTTGCATCCATCTATACAATTTATGAAAAATGTTAGCTCTAATTTACATTCATACAAAATTCATAAAAATCTTAAACATGGCACCCTCCGCCTACTAAAGTAGAGCCTATGTAATTAACAACTATCCACCAAGAAGCAAAATATCACACAAAAGACTCAAAATACAAGTTAGTCCATGAGTCTCCAAAGAGCTAATCATGAAGCAAATGTTGGTGATTACTATACAGCCCTCCCCAAAGAAAGTCTAACTGTACTTGGCAAAAAGCGGGCAGCAGGAAGAGCTACAGTCAGAAACCACCACTTGCTCCAGGTTCTTAACAAGCTCACAGCTGTGCTCCCAGTAAGCAGACCTGGTAGGAGCCTGCCAGCACAATCAAATTCCTATCAATACCCACACCATTTTAAGGATATTTTCACTTGTGAGATGTTAGCACCGGACAGAAAAGGCATTCTAAAATAAAAAGCATCTTTAGGAATTCACACCAACTTTAAACCTCCATCTAAATGACCAAAGTATTTTGCTCAGTTGGAAAAGATATTGAAGCAACCATTGAGCTTGATTAAGAAAAAAAAAAACTACCAAATTAAACATAAAGGACATTATACATTAATTCTAAAGCTAAGGGACTCAAATACAACACCTGATTAGTGTATGGTAACCAAGAATGACAAAAATTGCCTCTCATTTGAATCCATGAAAGTACACTTCCAAATATAATTCCCATTATGAAAAAAAAAATAAACCTATTGAATTTTCATTTGGCTAGTTTGTTGGCTAGCTTCAAATCAACCATTTTCAATAGACTATACTTCAATACCTTGAGTTTTTAAAATAAGCAACCAACTAATCAAAGGGCAGGAATAAAAGCTATTTAATCCATCAGCACCAGACAGGACAAACAGAAATAAGCATGGACAAAAAAATAAAATTTTAAAAAAGAAAAGAGAGAAATATAGGAATCAAACTCTAGAGAGAATCGCAAAACACCATCATAAACTACCAGATATACTTGGAAGGAGACACTTTCCACACAGCACATATCCTAAGGCCCTTTAAAACTCCTCAACATAGTAAGAAAACAAAGCAACTTAACATAGTACATCCACAGTATAGAATATTCCCTGTTAAAAAAAGATAAGCACATCTTACACGTAAATGCAAGTATGTAGATGATATAATATGTGTAGTAGACAAAAACAAAAGGTCTGGAAAGGTATACACTAAATTGCCAGTAGTGGTTACCTCTTGGATGTGGGATTTGAAGAGATGGAGCCAGAAAGATATGCTAAAGGTGGATTTTTACTTTTTCCTCTATAAACATCTGTATTATCTTACCCTTGCACAATAAGCATTTATTGTTTTGGTAATTAAAAAAAGAAACCATTTCAGGGCTTCCCTGGTGGTCCAGTGGTTAAGACTCTGCGCTTCCATGCAGGGGGCACAGGTTCGAACCCTGGTCAGGGAAATAAGATCCAGCATGCCGTTCAGCATGGCCAAAAAAATAAATAAATAAAAATAAAAAAAGAAACCATTTCAAAACTATTACCAGACATTGTTATTGTTTTCAAAATATCACACTGATGGTTAGTACAAAGAGAGAATAGTAGTAAAGTACCTTCAAACCTTGAATTTAAAGCTCTATCCTCAAAATAAAGAAGACTAAGAGACATGACAATTAAATCCAATGTGTGATCCCAGACTGAAAAAAGAGGACACTATTGGGATAACAGGCACACTTTAAATATGAACATATATCAGGTGTAATATTATAAATGTTAAATTGCCTGAATTTAATCACTGCATGTTGGGTATCTAAGAGAATGCTTATTCTTAGGTAATACTATGAACTATTCAGCGGTGAAGGGTGATGGTGCCTACACCTTACTCTCAAATGGTTCAGCCAAAAATAAACAAACACAGGTATATGTGTTTTTATATAGAAAGATAAAGCAAATGTGGTGAAATTTCAACTACTGGTCAATCTAGGTGAAAATACGGGAGTTCACTATACTATTCTTAAAACTTCCCTGCAAGTTTGAATTTTTTTTCAAAATAAAAGATTCCTTCCCCCTAGAGAGTGGATCTCTCTCAGAAAGGGAAAGGAAGAATTCTAAACCTGACTTTCAGTTACACTAGGTGTAAATGTTTCAGTTTCTAATATGAAATGTCTCTCAGGGTCTTACAATAATAGCCCTTAATGCATTACAAAATAAGGTGCTCTATAGTATCCTGGAAAAATTAACAGAAATGATGAAGCTAGTCAACTTTTGATTCTAGCATATGACTATTATAGCTTCTCTGAAAAAACTGACAATGCTCATAGAACACTAAATATCAGGGTTAAGAAAAATTATTATAAATATCTGTTAAAGAGTAAATCATAATGCATTTCAATTTAAAGGGGAATAGATTAAATCAATTAATCACTATAGTGAAAAGTGGCAGAGAAGATTTGAAACACAAAAGTCCCACTAACACTAGAAAAGTATGATTGATAGTTATGTCTTGGCAGTTTGAACATTTCTTAGGAAAACACAACTGTATCAACAGTTGCTTGATACCCTTCTAAAGACATAGTGTGTCAGTAGAAGAATGGTGGGCCTGAAATCTAGATAAGGCTAGAGCAAATAGGGACATGAATTTTGGAGAGGTATACTCTATCCTAAGTACTAAGATAGTTCCACCTGGCTTTCTGTGATCACCAGGAAAGCCTCCAAGTAATATTTTGGCCTCCCATGTACCTACCAAAGACTGTACCCTGGCCTGTAGAACATACCTCAATCACTACAAAGCTATTTCTCTCTTATAAAATAACAAGAACTGAATTATGTACTGGCTGCAAAGCTACTAAAGGTCCAGACCATATGTGGAATCTGGTGACCACGTTATTCTTTCAGTTGGCTTCCTATGGCATCTCTATCCCCATTGTAACTTAGATGAGTTATGAGAATTTTATGAGAACGCGACTATCCTCACTGCTTTATATTTTATTTGACATGCTGAAGTATTTTTTCCCAGTTAATAAACTTTTATTTTTGCCAAATTCACCATGCTTTTCATATCATGGTGCCTTGTAAAGTACTGTTCTTTCTAGCTGCATCTTTCCATCCAATACTAATAATAAAAGAGTTAACACTGTCCTAATTCTTAAATCCTCATAAAACCCTTTGTAGAAAATACTGTTATGATCCTGACTTTACATATAAGGACACTAAGGCACAGAGTCATTACAAAATTTGCCCAGGTTCATAATGCTATTAAGTAAAAGAGGTGAGATTCTAAACCAGGAATTAGGATCCAGAGCTCAAGGGTTTAACATTTTTTGTGCCTTGGACCATTCTGCAATCTGATGAAGCCTGCAAATTCCTTCTCAGCTTTTTAAATATATGAAATAAACAAAGGAGACCAATTACCTTGGGGACAAAAAACTCAAATGTATGATATAGTAGTATATATATGCTTCTCAACAATCTAGTGGTGGATCTCCTATTTACTGTAATTTCTATGTAACGATGAACATAAATAATATCTTGAGATATCTACAATAATCACAATATAATATCTGTGATTTGTACTAGTAGTAAAATCACAGGTACTGTTAATAGTACTGTAGTTTGCTGTTTACATTAATAATTAAAAGGAATGCTAACTTCTAGTTAGAGGTTAGTGAAGAGGTAATTTTCCCCCTAAGTTTATGGATGCCATCCATGTTAACACTGCCCACTATATCAATCTTCTTAACACTGCAGTTTAAAAAAGGACCAATCCTGGGTCCTTCTCTCTTTCTACATTGGATCTCTTGGTGATCTCATCCAGTCTTGTGGCTCTGAATACTACTTAAGTTGATGACTACAAAGTTTATCTCTAGTCCAGACCCTTCCCCTAAATTCCAGACTTGGATATCAATTCAACCAGAATGTGTAACAGGCATCTCAAACTTACCACGTCTAAAACTGAACTCCTAATCTATTCCCCAAACCTGTTCTTCTCACGGTCATCCCTATCTTAGTTGATGGCAACCCCATCTTTCTCACTTCTCAGACCAAAACTCTTGGAATCATCCTTGACTCCTCTCTTACATGCCACATCTGATCTATCAACAAATCGTACTGGTTTGATCTTCAAAATATATCCAGAATTCAAGCATTTCTATCTCCTGTTACCGCCCTGATACAAGTCACCAGCATCTCCTTCCTAGATTCCTAGCTTCCTTACAATTATAAGTCTCCCTGCCTCTACTGTTGTTCCCCCCCTACAAACTGAGTGATCCTTTAGAAGCTGAAAGCATATCATGTCACTCCTTGGTTGAAAACTCCAGGCAAAGTCCTTATAAAGCCTCTACCAAGCCCTGTGAAATCTGTACCCCACCCCAACATAATGTACTATTACTTTTTTGTTCATTCCATTCTAGCCATACTGAGCAGAACTCACTAGGTCGGCCTCAGCACCTTGGAACAAACTATTCCCTCTACTTGGAAAGCTTTTTCCCCAAATGTTAACGAGGCTAACTTCCTCCCTTTTAAGTCTTTGCCTAAATATCACTCTCAAGAAGGCTCAGTTCACCTCATTTTAAATTTCAACATCTACCCCAGAAATTCTGAACCCCCTTACCGTGCTCCATTTTCCAAAGCACTTAACTTTGAACATTCCATTATTATTTATTGTTTATCACCCCGCACTAGGAGGGGTGCCCACACAAGCAAAATTGTTTCGTACACCACTCACCTCTAGTATGCCTATGTTTGGCACAAAGTAAACATGCACCTATTAAAAAAACAGCACTTCTATCATTGTAAAGTACTTGCCTGTGTCTCTCATTAGAAGAATACCTTGAAGACTCTGACTGGATCTAATTTGTAGTGCCCTCAACACCTGGCCTGGGGCCTGCCCAACAGCAGACACCTAACACAGATACTCAGGTGATTACAGCCACTTTCACCTGAAACACAACCCTATATGCCACAGGAAAAGCCAGGTCTTACAGCTGTGTCTGATTAAATACTTGGTAGAAGGCAAACACAGAACATCAGGTTCCAACTGTTACTTCAATCAAACTGAGTTTAAGTTTCATGCTTCATTTCTTCATGTGTCTAAGAAGCATTTCAAACTATCTTAAGTCTAAAGAGGTCACTTGGTCATTCCTCCCCCCCAGCCATGGCACCACCTCTCTAGCCCACCTAATCTTTTCATGCTTGACTTAAAATCCTCTTAAGTGTTCCTTGATGACCCCAGCTAGAAGCACTTACCCGTGCCATGCTCTGGGCCAACTGCTTTCCATGTTATTCTCATTTGATTCTCCCAAAAGCCCTATGAAGTTGCTTCCATTATGACACCTATTTCAAAGATGAGAAAACTCAAACTTGGAGAGATCAAATCACTTATTCAAGGTTCAACGAGTGTTCAAACACAGGTCTGCCTGACTCTGAAATCCAAGTTCTTTAACCCTCCACTATACCGCTTTTCTCTCTCCAATATTACAAACCCTAACTAGTTTATACATACTACCTCATAGGATTTGCTGTCACTTCACTTATCTAGGCTTCAATTCCGGCATCTGTAAAACAGGGGATATCGTTTAGGATGCCTCCTATCAAGACCCCTTTCAATTCTTAGAGTATTATGAAATAAAACATTTTATAATTCTTTACATACTCCAAGTAGGTTAATACACACACATACACACGTGTATTTTAGCACTTAGCCACTGCTAGAAATTAGTAATCTGCACTGCCAAAAAGCAGTGAAAATAAAAACTCCAAGACCTTATATAAAAAAAATAAAACATTCTTGATTCCTCCCCACATTCACATCTATCAGAGATGCACTTCTGAGTCCATTTTCCCACGTAGTATGAAAAATTATGTTTTCCCCCAAGAACTGTAAGAATGTGATACTTAAAGCTTCTGGACTTCACCAAACAACCTGGTAAAAGGAACTGAAAGCAGCCACTTAGCCCATTTAGGAGCTAGCATGTTATTTTAGACAGGACAAGTGCTCAATAAGCGTTTATCGGATCATGATACAGAATTTTTTTTTTGAGGTTTTCCAAGTCTCAAACCAAAAGCCTATAAAGAGCCACACCAAAACTAAGGTAAAATGTGTCAAAAGAACGTTATCTCTTGGAATCATTCTGGTCATAAAAGTGAATTTCCTTTGAAATCCCTATCAACTGTTAAGTTTGAAATGAGTCATATTCGTAGGTCTAGACTTCAACCAACACCAGCAAATGGAGTTTAAGGATAGCTTTTTAAAACAACAGTCTTGTGAGGATGCAGAGAAAGAAGTGAATCCAGGCTCTGGAGTGGAAGCTCTCTTGAGATATCAGATACAGCAGCAGACACAACCCACAACAGAAAAGTAAAAATGTCCTAGGCTGAAAACATACCGTTGGGCAAAACGATATTTCGGTTTTCTAGAATACTGTCTGTTTAGAGAATCCTCAAACGATTCTTGCTTTTTAACAAAGTCTTCAAAAGGAGTAGAAAGTCATCCGTTCAGGGTAAGAGGTTGCTGCTACCAAGGAAGTAGAGTGTCCGAAAGTGTGCAAATCTCATAATCTAGTAGAGAACGTATGCCCCTGCGGATGCTTTCACCTTCGGGCGGAAAAACCAACCCGGTGTCACCTCAACATTGGGGCCACTCAAACCTCGCCACCATTACAAAACCGAAATGCCAAAGGTGCAGAATATGAAGCCGGAAGCACTACCAGGCCAGGATCGAGTTCCAGGAGAAAAAAAATCAAAACCGAGAGCGCAGCGCGGGGCCCTCGGCCGCCTTGGGCCGAGAGACGCACGCTAGGCCCTTCCGGTCGGAGCCGCCGTCGCCGGTAGGCCAGGCGACGGGCCAGGCTTTCACCCGAGCCCGGGGATTCGCGGCCTACCCTCGCCGGTGCCCTCTCGCCGAGTATGGCACCGGCTGTTCCTCCGACTCGGCCCCTTCGTCTGTAGCGCGGTCCGCGCAGGCCGCGAGGAGCCGGAGGAGACCGCCGAGCCTCGGGCCGGCCGGGTCGGTGCAGACGCGGCGGTGGCGGCAGAGGCCGCGCCGCCCCTCCCCCACCGGCCCGGCCCAACCGCCGCTGCGACGCGAGTAGCGGCGCCAACGCCGGGCCCAACTGCCGGTCCCCGGCGGCCCGGACAAGGGGCCGGTGGCGGCGGCGCTGGCCTGCTCCCCACGCCGCCTGCGCGAGTCCACCGCAGGCCCGTTACTCCCCGCGCCACAACCCGTCAGGACGCGCCGCCCTCGGCTTGCGCTGAGGCGGCCGAGGGCAGCGGGAAGGCGCTGAGCTGATACTTACTCAGGAGTCGGGTGCTCGGGGTCGTAGAAATCCCCCATCTTCGGAGGCGGCTGCGGCGGCAGCTGCTTCATCGGGAGCGGCTAGAGACGGCGACGCGAGCCCCCTCCCCGCGGCAGGGCGACGGGAGGGAGGGGAGGGGAGGAGGCCGCTGGTCCGACCGCGGCGGCGGCGGCGGCGGCAGGGGCGGCCCGCGTCGCTTGCTCGCTCGCTCGCTCCCTCCCTCCGGCGCCCGCCCGCCGCTCTCTCCCCCACACACTCACACCGGGAGCGACGCTAACCCCGCCCTCCCCTCTGCAGCACAGGCCCGGCCCCTTAAAGAGACACGCACCCGCCGCGAGTCCGCCGCCAGTCGGCGCGCGGGCAGCTGCCGGTTGTACTCAGGCCGGAGCGGGAGGAGCGGGAGGAGCGGGAGGGGCTGCGCGCAGCCCGCGGACCCGGCCCGACTTCGCCAGCGACTTCCTGGAACAATAAACTCCAGGCCTGAGCGCCGTTGGCCCGCCCCGGGCCGAGAGCCGCTGCGCCGCGAACCCTCCCTCGGGCCCGCTGTGGCGGCGGCGCGCTGAGGCGTGACCCGGCGCGCCCCGGGGTTGTTTGCCGGCGACGACGGGGAAACAGCCCGAGCCCGCCGGGACACTAGCCTGCCTGCTCCGCCGCTCTCGAAGACCTGCCCTCCCGGAGCGCCGGAGTCCGCAGCGGCGCCGAGGGCCCCTCCCCCGGGCCTGCGGGCTCTGAGGTAAGGCGGTCGCCGCTTCTCCCGTGCCTCTCCCCCCTCTCTCCTTTATTTTTCCTTGCTTTTTCTCCCTGTTGCCTCTTCATCTCGTCCCCTCAGCAAGTACGGAAGCGGAGCTAGGCTGGGGATTCGCCCTAAAGCCGAGCTCTGGGGACGCCCCTTCCTACCTCCCGCACCCGCTGGGTCGGCTGGGCGCCGTCGGCTGGTCCCCGTCCGCCTGTCGCCGGGCTGCGTTCCACCACCCACACCTCCACCTGGAGCTGTACGTATTCTGCCCCCACCCCAGCATCTGGGAGCTGCGGATCCCGTCTTCTGCGTGGTTCTTAAAGGCCTTGGAGGAAATGTCTTTTAAGAAAAGGTTATTAATCACTTTCCTGCAAAAATGACATGGTACGATGAAGTAGGATAACTTGAAATGGCTGTGTGTCTGTTATTTTTGGAAGGAGAAACAAGAATACATAAAGCCATTAGCTAAACTCTAAGGGAGGGTCATAAGATCAGATTTTTTGTAGTTTTTTTTTTCCACTGTAATTTTGAATCGGATTTTACCAGCAAACAATTGGATGGAGGTATGTGTTATGGACTGAATGTGTACTCCACCCCACAAATTTATGTGTGAAATTCTGTCCCCCAAGATAATAGTATTAGAAGGTGGGACGTTTGGGAGGTGATTAGGTCATGAGAGTGGAGCCTGCATGAATAATGGAATTAGTGCCCTTATAAAAGTCCGTTGAGTTCTCTCCTTGTCTGCCCTGAGGATACAAGGAGAAAGCAGTGTGCAACCCAGAAGAAGGTCCTCACCAGAACTCAGCCGTTCTGGCACCCTGATCTCCAACTTTCAGCCTCCAAAACTGTGAGAAATAAATTTCTGTAGTTTATAGCCACCCAGTCTATGGCATTCCGTTTTAGCAACCGACAGTATAAGAGACTAGACATCCTTTACTAACTCTTTTATATCGTGTGTGTGTGTGTGTGTGTGTGTAAACACACATATATGTATGTTGTCACTGTCTGTTAGTACTTTATCATCATTGTTTCTCACGTGGGGATTATTTTGGCTTTTTTGTTGTTTTTTAGGCATGTCATGCAGGTCCAGAGCCTGTCTCACTCCCTTGGTTCAAGTCTCCCATGGCCACTTCTTTACAAACTATGAATATTACCTAATTTATCTGCTTTTTCTCATTGTAAGATGAGAATATTAATGTGGACAGGACCTCACTGTTGTAAGGATCCAATGGGATAATATTTGTAAAGCCTTAAACCTTCAATAAATATCAAGCACTCACTCAGAAGTTATAGTACAGTGGTTAAGCGCTACGAGGCATTGTATACCAGCCCACCACTTTCTAACTTTGTGACATTAGGCATGGTTACTTTTCATGCTTCCAGTGCCTCATCTGTAAAATAGAGGTATTATCCATTGCACAGAGTGTTGTGATTATTGAACTAAATTGTATAAAACATCCTTGCACAATACCTGTCATTGAGTAAGTGTTATGTTTTAGGCTTTGAAAGAATAGATTGGAGCCCTGTGCCTTAGATGCCACATAGGCCATTGGGAGCCACTTGACATTGGACAGACAGGAAAGGGCTGCTTTAATTATAGCTGGAGGTGGCTAAAATAATTTAAGTATGAGGTGATAAGGACCTAAACTGAGGTGAATGAGAAAAAAGCAGTCAGTTACAAGTTTCCTGTTTCCTAAATAACAAAGTAAATAGTTCTCTTGCAGGAGGTGCAGCTGGTCTTCATAATACCTGGTCTTAAGATAGCATTAGTCTGGTTAGAACCCAATGCAATAAGCATGCCAAACTATGGGATTCAGTGGGAAATACTAAGCCCCAAACATAAATAAATGAACCGAGTTTTTACAGGCAAGATTGTTGGAAGATTGAGTACTATTTAATGGCCTCATCTATCTCTGTACTAGGAGTTCTCTGTACACGTATTTTAAATTCAAAGAGAAAGCATCCTTGGAACACATACTTGGGCCTGGCCTCTTGATCAAAGCTGTGGGATAATTTGGTCTTTAGCCTATAATTTACTATCTCCTACTTTCTTACATAAAACCTTTTACAAATATGTTTGAAGGAAAAATGTCAGAAGTCTTAAAGTAAAACATATTATAAAAGGCATTCTATTCTCAGAGTGCTAAAACCATAGAAATTTTCATAATTGCTCCTGCCATTACTACTGCTGTAGGCCCAGAGCACCCCCATCTCAGGGGGACCCAAACATAGCCAGTAGCCATAACCCTGAAACAAAGTTGACTAGGGCATCTCTTGCCTTAGGGGAAATGGAAGGCCAAACATCAGATATTGCCCACAGTTATGCTCCTGTTACCTGGATGGGAAAAGAAAAAATATAATTGAGGTGGAGGAGAGAGCACCAGTTGATTACTTGAGCACATTCTTCAAAAATACTATGTGTAAACAAAATTTTTCAGGTCATATGTTGACAAGACAGTTCTTAGGACTGATAAAACACAGAAGCAATAAAATCAAGACACCGAGGTAGTCTGAGGTACCACTGGGTGGTGCCTCTTTTCAGTGTGCCCAAGTCAGAGCTCTGCTGGCTTCAAATGGGAACCTGGCTAAGGCTTTAGGAGAGAGAGAGAGAAAAGGTTGTTACCCCTCGAAACCTACAGCTGGGGCTGAGTGGGGAAGCTGCCCCTACCTACTTACCCTTGCCTCTTCCTGTCCCATTCTTCCCTCACCAAATCCTTCGCTGACCTAAGGGTTGTCAGAAGACTGTATTCCTCAAGAAATGCCAACGTGGGAAGGGCATGCACGCCCCAGGCCTTCAGTCCTACAACTCCCCAAGGTTCCTGGCTTTGCCAAGAGGGGACAGGGTTGACAGTGGCAACAAAGTCAATGTGGGCAGCGTGAGCAGGACAATGTGAGCAGGGCAATGTGGGAAACCGTATCTCTACCCATGTGCTCCCACAAACACCCTCACGTTGGCAGAATTAGGCCCATTCTTAATGGCCATAGCCTATGGTTAATAATGGTCTGCCCATGTATAAAAGGTTGAATTTAATATCAGAGAGGCAGTTTGGGAGTATACATGAATGATATACAGAAGGCTGGGTTATATCAAGATCAAATGTTTGAAAGTTGAAGCTTGCCAGTACAAGGTTTATGAAGATCACAACAGTTTGTGAGACACCTAATTAATTTCCTTGATTATTTAAATATTATCTTGAATCTATTCCCTGATGTTAATGTTCCTGTCATCAGTTTGTTATTTTCTAGTCCAGTGTTCTTTTGAATAGAGGAATTGTGTTACATATTCCAAAAATGTATTTTTCTTTATTTGGTCTCTAGGAAACCCAAATTGGCTGTTACTGTAGTTGCACATTAACCATTATGTCATGATTACAAAAAGGTACATCCTAGCATTAGAATAGAAATGTGATGTGGGTGTCTATAAGCTGTTATATACAGTTTTTTAATGCTGATTTACTGCTTAGTTTTAATAGATCAATATGTCATTCTGTTGTAACTGAAACTAATTCTTTTCCATTAATTAAAAATATAATGAGCAAGGTGGTTTTCAAAATATAAAGTATGTTACTCTACAAATGAAAGACTTGGATCAAGTGGTTTAAATGTGTATTTACTCTTCTGTAGGACAGAAATATATATAACCAACATCTCAGCATTTGGGGACCATGAAATGGGATAATGTCTGAGAAAGTACCTAGCACATGTAAACTAATAGCTATACAGTAAAAAATTAGTTACCTTATAAATTTATGTAGCTACATGAGACTCAACAGAATTGAAAGTTATTTTAGATTTAATCAGTATACCAAAAAAAGCATCATTTAAAATAATGGTTATTTTAACTGTTCTACACAAATCTTTCACACTCTTTGGCTCTGGAATACCTTCCTTGGGGAGGTGTAATTACAGTTGATTTTTATTCATGTTTAATTAGCACATTTCAACACAAGTTAAGAATATAGAAAACAATACAAGACCTACATTGAGCCCTATTACATGTATTATTTGTATCAAGCCAAGAACCTTCCTATATATATAGTATTATACTCTATAGTTATCTTTTCTGTTCCATACTGCTTTGTTAACTGACTTGCATTACATAAGTCTATCTTCCCCACTCTTTAAGTTTGTTTTATTACTTTGCTACTTTTTTTACTTTTTTTTTTTCTTTTAGAAGCTCTTAAAATGTTCACTTTGAATTTTTCTATTGGGACTAGATTGTTGTGCAGTTAATAGGCTTCTATAAGTCTCCTTCATAAGTTCCTACAAGCCAACCATGTCTCTGGGCTTGAAAGTGCTGACGTAAAAGAACCACAGGGACTACCCTGGTGGTGCAGTGGTTAAGAATCCGCCTGCCAATGCAGGAGACACGGGTTTGATCCCTGCTTCGGGAAGATCCCCCATGCCATGGAGCAACTAAGCCCGTGCGCCTGTGCTCTAGAGCCTGCGAGCCACAACTACTGAAGCCCGTGTGCCTAGACCCTGTGCTTCGCAACAAGAGAAGCCACTGCAATGAGTCTTGCCTGTGCACTGCAAGAAGAGTAGCCCCCGCTCGCCGCAAATAGAGAAGCCCATGTGCAGCAGCAAAGACCCCACACAGCCTAAATAAATAAATTAATTAAATTAATAAATTAAATTAATTAATTTTAAAAAAAAGAACCACAAACTTTAGCCCTCAAGTATACAGGAATATCGTTATTAGGTAATTTTTTTTGCAATATGTGTTAATTTTGTCTTCCCTACAAGATTATCAAGCACTCAGGGAAATGATTATAGTGTTTGTTTGTTTTTGTCCTGTTTTGTTTTGAATCTTGGCACCCTTTCAGAGAACTCATCTCCTGAGCTTCCTCTCTTGCAGCAGTGGATCAAACTGCTCAAGATTATCTCTGCTTTAAAAAATAAACCAAAAATCCCAAAGGTTAAGTCACATGACTAAGAAGTGGTAAAGCCAGGATTTGAACTTGGTTATCCGATTCAAGACATCTTCAGGCAGAAAATCTGGAGTTTGTCACCAATAGAACATAATCCCTGATATAAGAAAGAATCGTGAGCAAAGAAATTGGTAAATAAGTGGTTAAAACTAAAAAATATTTACCATAGAAAGTAATAATAATACATAATTTGTGTGGTTAATAAAGTAAAGCAAGATAGAACTAATATCCTGGATAACAAAGTCATAATTTGGAAGTGGGATGGGTGGGGTGGTGATTGGATATGAAGTTTTCCAAGGTCCTTGTACTGTTTGGGAAGAGGGTAAACATACTGATTAACTTTAAGCTTTACTCTTTTAAGTGTACAAGTTAAAATGTCTTAGGTAACTACTAAAAGAGTGTATCATTTCCAAATTAATGGAGAGAGAAAATCAATTTTTTTTAAAAAAGCAAGATATGTAGAAAAAAGAAAGAAATAGTGAAACATAAAACCAAAAACAAAACACAGAAAGATGTAAATAGAAAAAGATGTCAGGCTAGGGCTTCCCTGGTGGCGCAGTGGTTAAGAATCCGCCTGCCAATGCAGGGAACGCGGGTTTGAGTCCTGGTCTGGGAAGATCCCACATGCCGTGGAGCAACTAAGTCCATGTGCCACAACTGCTGAGCCTGCACTCTAGAGCCCACAAGTCACAACTACTGAAGCCCAAGTGCCTAAAGCCCGTGCACTGCAACAAGAGAAGCCACAACAATGAGAAGACCGCGCAGAACAACAGGAAAATCTGTTTCCTCCTCCTCTGGATTGTTGGCAGAATTCAGTTCCTTAAGTTGTAGGACCATAGTCCCACTTTCTTGCTGGCTATAAAATGAGTAAGGGTCATTCCCATCTTGTAGAGGCTGCCACATTCCTTCGCTTATGGCCCCTTTCTTCCATTTTCAAAGCTAGCAACAGGCATATTAAATCCTTGTCCTTGTCTCTGTGTTCAACTCTTTTTGTCTTCTTCCATTTTTAAGAATTTGTGATTAGATTGAGCCCAGGTAATCCAGGATAATCTCCCCACTACAAGGTCTGTAATTCAATCACGTGGAAGTCCCTGCCACTTAAGGTAATATATTCACAGGTTCCAGGGAATAGGAAGTGGACATCTTTGGGGAGCTATTATTCTGCCTACCACACCATCATAACTTGTTAATATGGTGAATTACATGAACTACACTTGCAATATTCAACCCAAACTTTCATTCCTGAAACAAACTCAACTTGGTCATGATTTTTACCTTGTAAACAAATTGCTGGATTTGCTTTAATGGTGTTTTGTTCGGGATCATTGCATCTTTATTTAAGAATGAGAATAGCTTATAATTTTTCTTTCTCATCCTATCCTTGCCTGTCTGGGTCTGTATGTTCATCCGTCTGTCTATCCTTTCCTCCCTGCCTTTCTTTTTTGAAGGAAAATTGACCGATAATTCATTTTTTAATGGTTCTAGGACCAAATAGGTTTTCTATTTCTCATTAGTCAGTTTGCTAATTTATATTATCTTAGAAAGTTGTCCAAGTTGAACGAAGTTTTCAAATTTATTGGCATCAACTTGTTCACTTTTTCAGTTAATTTTATAGTCTCTGCAATTTCCACAGTTTTGTCCCACTTCTCATTATTTGTATATTTTTTCCCCAATTTGCCAGAAATTGGTCAACAGTCTTTTAGAAGAACCAATTCTTGGCTTTGTGCACCTTCTCTACTGTATATCTTTTATTTCTTTAATTAATTTTGTATTTTCATCTTTACTATTTTACTTCTTTAGTTCTTAAGTTTGACATAATTTGTTAATTTTGTCTTTTTCCCCCTGTAACATAAGCATTTAAATTTCTTAATTTCCCTGTTATTACTTTAGCTGTATTATACAATTTTGTTATTTAGTTATTTCATTGATCTTTAGTTCTAATTAGTTATTAGAACTAAATAACCAATGTTATTAGAACTAAATAACCACGGAGTTATTTACAAGTCTCCTTTTGAAACTTCAGAAGTGTTTTTCCCCCCTAGTTAGTAATTTCTTCTAACTTAATTGCATAGTGCTCATAGAATGTGGCCTATATAACATCAATCATTTGAAATTTGTTGAGAATTACTACCTGAACTTATACGTGGTCAATTTTCATAAATATTCCACATGTGCATTAGAAGGATATGAATGCTCTAATTGTATAGTGCAACACAAAATGTGTGTTAATTCAATCTTAATTATGTTGCTCGTATCTTCTGATTCTTGTCTGTAAGATCTATCCATTATTTTGAGGTGTTTTAAAATCTCCACTATAGTGGTAAATATATCCATTTTTCCTTGTAATTTGTCAAATTTTGCTTTTCTTATTTTAAGGATTGGTAATTAGGTGCATATATGTTTAGAATTCCAAAGTTCTAGGGCCCTGAACTTTTTATCATTATTTAGTGAGCTTTGTTTATTTCTGTTTTGTCTGATGTTAACATAGCTACACCTATCAAAATGGTTAAGACTCAGGAACATAACAAGCAGGATAAAAAGGAATAAATGGGGCTTCCCTGGTGGCACAGTGGTTGAGAGTCCGCCTGCTGATGCAGGGGACACTGGTTTGTGCCCCAGTCTGGGAAGATCCCACATTCCGCAGAGCGGCTGGGCCTGTGAGCCATGGCTGCTGAGCCTGCATGTCCGAAGCCTGCGCGTCCGGAGCCTGTGCTCCACAACGGGAGAGGCCACAACAGCAAGAGGCCCGCGTACCGCAAAAAAAAAAAAGGAATAAATGAATATATTTTTCCCTTTATATGAAGTTTTACAAGTCAAAATTAAACAACAGATTGTACAGGGAATTAAACATGGCAGAACTTGGGGCCGGGCTGCTCATGAGAGCTGGGCTCTCCCACTTCTGCCAGGATTCATCCACTCCAGGATTTGAGGGCCACAGAGCTCAAGCGGGCAGGCTGGCAAGGGGGATCACCCACTGGAATCAGAGATCTGGGGTCCTTGCACAGGACCTGACCCATAGGGGAAAAAAAAGGAAGAAAAAAGGCAGAATTCAAGAAGGAAAGGGAAAAGTAAAGAATTCAGGATAATTTTTTTTCTAAAGGGGTAAAAGGATCACATGGAGGCACCCAGAAGGTTCAGAGAAAAGGTAAAGTTCTATTTCTTAAACTAGGTGGTAAGTACATAGATATTTTATTGTTTTGTCTACCCTATGCATGATTAATATTTGTATCTATTTACTATTTAATAAAAACTTTGTGTGCATCCTTTGACACAGCAAATTCTATTTCTGAACTTCTACTTCATAGAATATCCATACCAAGGAATATTATATTGTCATTGAAAAGAATTTTCACCATGCTTGGTGTTCTAGAGGAATTTTCATGAGGTTTGTGGGTTTGTTGAATAGGAAAAGCAAGATTTTTAGGCATAATAAAAATGTGTATATATACATGAATATATTTATTTGATTTTGTGAGTGTGATAAAAGATATGAGCTTATCTTTAACTATATGTCATTTAGTCAAGTTATATTGAGTTGGGAGTTGAAGGGGAGGAAGTGAGAGAAAAAAATAAGGAAAAATTACTACCACCACACCCCAGTAAATAAATATTGATCTACAGATGTTTGTATATATTTAGAGCTCCATTAAGAAATTAGAAGAACAAAGTATGTATCTACTGAATTATAGGGATGTCAATTTAAAAAAGTATTTGGAGTCTTATTTCTTTAAACCAAGACATGCATATTAATGTAAATGCTTGTGTAAGTATATCCAAACAATGAGAAAGGTGCAAAAAAGTACAGACTAGTCTGATACTATTGCTGATGTTTTGGATGTGGGGTATGAGAGAAAGAAATCAAAGATGAATCCTAAATTTTTTACCTCAACAACTGGATGACTGGTGGACACAAGACTGGGAGAAATAGCTTAGGGGTTACAGAATTAATAATTATGCTTTGAACATATTAAGGCAGAGAATGCTGATAAATTTCAAATGGAGATGTCAAGTGAGTAGTTCAAAATGCCAGTCATGAATTTAGAGGATTTCTCATAAGGAAATACAAATTTTGGAGTCCTCAATGTACAACTGATATTTAAAGCTATAGGACTGCATAAGATTTCCTAGGGAAAAAGTACAGCTAGAGAAAAAAGCAGATAAAAGGACAGTGCTCAGGATTGAGCATTGAGAACTTAGTGCTTACAGGTCAAAGAATGATAAGCCAGCCAAGGGACAGAGGTGAAGTTAACAACAAACAGAAGAGTGTGGTCTCATGGAGCCCATGAAAAGAAAGCGTTTAAATGAATGAACAAAGAAATTCAAAAGCAATATTGCTTCCCACTCTCAGTTACTTTTCAGATTTATCCTTGTACCAGTTATCAGTTGTCCGGCATAGTGGGAGGCCAGAAATCTGCACTTCCATCCAACAGGAACAAGGCACCACTCCCCTCTGGGGTATGAAAGAAGGAGAAATGGGAAACCTGAAATTTCACCCCCACCTGGCAGTCAGGAGGTGGCACTCCATTCCATCTGGCCTAGTGTCAGAGTGATCCTTCTAAAATAGAAGGTTTACACAAGATCCAGAGTCTTATAGTGCTCTAAGTGTCCAGGATACCATTTTAAAAAAATCATTCATTGGGACTTTCCTGGTAGCACAGTGGTTAAGAATCCACCTGCCAGTGCAGGGGACGTGGGTTCGATCCAGGGTCCGGGAAGACCCTACATGCTGAGGAGCAACGAGGCCCGTGCGCCACAACTACTGAACCTGTGCTCTAAAGCCTGTGAGCCACAACTACTGAGCCCATGGGCCACAACTACTGAAGCCCTCGTTCCTAGAGCCCACGCTCCACAACAAGAGAAGCCACCGCAATGAGAAGCCCATGCACCACAATGAAGAGTAGCCCCTGATCGCCGCAATTAGAGAAAGCCGGGCACAGCAACAAAGACCCAGCGCAGCCAAAATAATTTTTTTTAAAGCCTAGAATATTGAAAAAATTAAAAATAAAAGCATTGATCATACACCAAGAACCAGGAAAATTTCTAATTGAATGACAAAATACAATTTTAAAAGATGCTGACACCAGAAAGAGAAAGACAAATATTGTATATCACTTACATGTGGAATCTAATATATGACACAAATGAACCTACCTATGAAACAAAGACTCACAGACATAGAGAACAGACTTGTGGTTGCCAAGGGGGACAGGGGTGGGGGAAGGGATGGACTGGGAGTTTGGAGTTAGCAGATGCAAACTATTACATATAGAGTGGATAAACAACAAGGTCCTACTGTATAGCACAAGGAACTATATTCAGTATCCTGAGAGAAACCAAAATGGAAAGAATATAATAAAGAATGTATATATGTATAACTAAATCACTTTGCTGTACAGCAGAAATCAACATTATAAATCAACTATACCTCAATTAAAAGATGCTGACACCAAGATAAATCAGATGTCAGAACTATCTGACAGAGATTCTAAAGCAATTGTCATAAAAATGCTTCAACAAGCAATTATGAACACACTTGAAAGAAATAAATAGAAAGTCTCAGCAAAAATATAGAAGATATAAAGAAGAACCAAATGGAAATTTTAAACTAAATGGATGAGCTCAACAGCAGAATGGAGAAGATAGAGGAAATAACCAGTGAACTGGAAGATAGGACCAAAAAAACAAAAACAAAAACAACAACAAAAACTATTCAGTCTGAACCACAAAGAGATAGCAGACTGACGAAAAAAAAAAAATGAACTGGTCCTCAGGGACCAGTGGAACTATAACAGAAGATCTACATTTGTGTAATCAGAGTCTCAGAAAAACTGAGAAAGAGAGTAGAGCTGAAAAGTATTCAAAGATATGATGGCTGAAAATTTCCAAATTTGTCAAAATCGTAAACCTACAGATTCAAGAAGTTGAATAGACAGAATAGACCCAAAGAAATCTATACCAAGGTACATCATATTTAAACTTCTGAAAGCAATGAAAGAGGAATACCATCTATAGGGAACATTTTTTGGATGGCAGATTTCTCATCAAAACCATGGTGGTCAGAGGGAAGTGGCACAATATTTTTCAATTGCCGAAAGAAAAGAACTGTCAATTCCATTCTACATATGGTGAAATTATCCTTCAGGAATGAAAGGAAACTACAGAAAACTTAGAAAAACTAAGAATTGTCACCACTAAATCTGCTATAATAATTGCTAAAGAATATTCTTCAAATATAAAGGAAATGATGAAAGATGGAAACAGACTATCAGGAAGAATGAAAGCACAATAGAAAGAGCAAAAATATTAGTAAATACAACAGACTTCCTGCACTCAAGTTTTCTAAATTATGTTTGACAGTTGAAACAAATTATATATATATATATATATATATATATATATATATATGTATATAACATTGTCTGATTTGGTTTGCACTGTATATAGAAGAAATATTTAAGACAATTATAAATAGGGGAGGGTAAAGGGACTTAAAGAGAGGTTAGTTTTCTATACTTTATTTGAACTGGTAGAATATTAAAAACAGTAGACTGTGATAAGTAATGTATGTATAACGTAATACTTAGAGTACCCCCAAAAAAGTCTATACAAAGGGATACACTCGAAACATTATAGATAAATCAAAATGCGATTCTAAAAATATATATATATATATTCAGTTAACACAGGAAGACAAAAGGAAACACCAGGAGGAACAAACAAAATGAAATAAAATGGCAGACTTAAGTCAGAACACATCGATACATTAAATGTAAATGATATAAATACAGTAATTGAAAGACAGAGAGGGACTTCCCTGGTGGTCCAGTGGTTAAGACTCTGTGCTTCCAATGCAGGGGGATCGGATTCAATCCCTGGTCGGGCAACTGAGATCCCACATGGCATGGCCAAAAACAAAAAACCAGAGATTAGGAGAGTAAATTTTTTTAATGTTTATTTATTTATTTATTTTTTCTTATTAGTCATCCATTTTATACACATCAGTGTATACATGTTAATCCCAATCTCCCAATTCATCACACCTCAAGCCCCACCCCCCGCCGCTTTCCTCCATCGATGTCCATACATTTGTTCTCTACTTCTGTGTCTCAATTTCTGCTCTGCAAACCGGTTCATCTTCCGTATTCTAGGTTCCACATATATGCGTTAATATACGATATTTGTTTTTCTCTTTCTGACTTACTTCACTCTGTATGACAGTCTCTAGATGCATCCAGGTCTCTACAAATGACCCAGTTTTGTTCCTTTTTATGGCTGAGTAATATCCCATTGTATATATATACCACATCTTCTTTATCCATTCGCCTGTCGATGGGCATTTAGGTTGCTTCCATGTCCTGGCTATTGTAAATAGTGCTGCAGTGAACATTGGGGTGCATGTGTCTTTTTGAATTATGGTTTTCTCTGGGTATATGCCCAGTAGTGGGAATGCTGGGTCATATGGTAATTCTATTTTTAGTTCTTTAAGGAACCTCCATACTGTTCTCTGTAGTGGCTGTATCGATTTACATTCCCACCAACAGTGCAAGAGGGTTCCCTTTTCTCCACACCCTCTCCAGCATTTGTTCTTTGTAGATTTTCTGATGATGCCTGTTCTAATTGGTGTGAGGTGATACCACATTGTAGTTTTGATTTGCATTTCTCTAATAATTAGTGATGTTGAGCAGCTTTTCATGTGCTTCTTGGCCATCTGTATGTCTTCTTTGGAGAAATGTCTATTTAGGTCTTCTGCCCATTTTTGGATTGGGTTGTTTGTTTTTTTAATATTGAGCTGCATGAGCTGTTTATATATTTTGGAGATTAATCCTTTTGATGATGATTCATTTGCAAATATTTTCTCCCATTCTGAGGGCTGTCTTTTCATCTTGTTTATGGTTTCCTTTGCTGTGCAAAAGCTTTTAAGTTTCATTAGGTCCCATTTGTTTATTTTTGTTTTTATCTCCATTACTCTAGGAGGTGGGTCAAAAAGATCTTGCTGTGATTTATGTCAAAAAGTGTTCTTCCTATGTTTTCCTCTAAGAGTTTTATAGTGCCCTGTCTTACATTTAGGTCTCTAATCCATTTTGAGTTTATTTTTGTGTATGGTGTTAGGGAGTGTTCTAATTTCATTCTTTTACATGTAGCTGTCCAGTTTTCCCAGCACCACTTATTGAAGAGGCTGGTTTTTTCTCCATTGTATATCCTTGCCTCCTTTGTCATAGATTAGTTGACCGTAGGTGCATGGGTTTATCTCTCGGCTTTCTATCCTGTTCCATTGATCTGTATTTCTGTTTTTGTGCCAGTGCCGTATTGTCTTGATTACTGTAGCTTTGTAGTATAGTGTGAAGTCAGGGAGTCTGATTTCTCCAGCTCCGTTTTTTTCCCTCAAGACTGCTTTGGCTATTCAGGGTCTTTTGTGTCTCCATACAAATTTTAAGATTTTTTATTCTAGTTCTGTATAAAATGCCATTTGTAATTTGATAGGGATTGCATTGAATCTGTAGATTGCTTTGGGTAGTATAGTTATTTTCATAATATTGATTCTTCCAATCCAAGAACATGGTATATCTCTCCATCTGTTGGTATCATCTTTAATTTCTTTCATCAGTGTCTTATAGTTTTCTGCATACAGGTCTTTTGTCTCCCTAGGTAGGTTTATTCCTAGGTATTTTATTCTTTTTGTTGCAATGGCAAATGGGAGTGTTTCCTTAATTTCTCTTTCAGATTTTTCATCATTAGTGTATAGGAGTGCAGGAGATTTCTGTGCATTAATTTTGTATCCTGCAACTTTACCAAATTCATTGATTAGCTCTAGTAGTTTTCTGGTGGCATCTTTAGGATTCTCTATGTATAGTATCATGTGATCTGCGAACAGTGACAGTTTTATTGAGAAGTTCTTTTAGCATTTGTTGTAGAGCCGGTTTGGTGGTGCTGAATTCTCTTAGCTTTTGCCTGTGTGTAAAGCTTTTGATTTCTCCATTGAATCTGAATGAGATCCTTGCCAGGTAGAGTAATTTTGGTGGTAGGTTCTTCCCTCTCATCACTTTAAGTATATCATGCCACTCCCTTGTGGCTTGTAGGTTTTCTGCTGAGAAATCAGCTGTTAACCTTATGGGAGTTCCCTTTTATGTTATTTGTCGTTTTTCCCTTGCTGCTTTCAGTAATTTTTCTTTGTCTTTAATTTTTGCCAATTTGATTACTGTGTGTCTTGGCATGTTTCTCCTTGGGTTTATCCTGTATGGGATTCTCTGCTCTTCCTGGACTCGGGTGGCTCTTTCCTTTCCCATGTTAGGGAAGTTTTAGACTATAATCTCTTCAAATATTTTCTCGGGACCTTTCCCTCTCTCTTCTCCTTCTGGGACCCCTATAATGCGAATGTTGTTGCATTTAATGTTGTCCCAGAGGTCTCCTAGGCTGTCTTCATTTCTCTTCATTCTTTTTTCTTTATTCTGTTCCGCAGCAGTGAACTCCACCATTCTGTCTTCCAGGTCACTTATCCGTTCTTCTGCCTCAGTTATTCTGCTATTGATTCCTTCTAGTGTATTTTTCATTTCAGTTATTGTATTGTTCATCTCTGTTTGTTTGTTGTTTAATTCTTCTAGATCTTTGTTAAACATTTCTTGCATCTTCTTGATCTTGCCTCCATTCTTTTTCCGAGGTCCTGGATCATCTTCACTATCATTATTCTGAATTCTTTTTCTGGAAGATTGCCTATCTCCATTTCATTTAGTTGTTTTTCTAGGGTTTTATCTTGTTCCGTCATCTGGTACATAGCCTTCTGCCTTTTCATCTTGCCTATCTTTCTGTAAATGTGGTTTTTGTTCCACAGGCTGCAGGATTTTAGTTCTTCTTGCTTCTGCTGTCTGCCCTCTGGTGGATGAGGTATCTAAGAGGCTTGTGCAAGTTTCCTGATGGGAGGGACTGGTGTTGGGTAGAGCTGGCTGTTGCTCTGGTGGGCAGAGCTCAGTAAAACTTTAATCCTCTTGTCTGCTGATGGGTGGGGCTGGGTTCCCTCCCTGTTGGTTGTTTGGCCTGAGATGACCCAACACTGGAGCCTACCTGGGCTGTTTGGTGGGGCTAATGGTGGACTCTGGGAGGGCTTACACCAAGGAGTACTTCCCAGACCTTCTGCTGCCAGTGTCCTTGTCCCTTGGTGAGCCACAGCCACGCCCTGCCTCTGCAGGAGACCCTCCAACACTAGCAGGTAGGTCTGGTTCAGTTACCTGTGGGGTCACTGCTCCTTCCCTTGGGTCCCGATGAGCACACTACTTTGTGTATGCCCTCCAAGAGCGGAGTCCCTGTTTCCTCCAGTCCTGACGAAGTCCTACAATCAAATCCCGCTAGCCTTCAAAGTCTGATTCTCTAGGAAATCCTCCTCCCGTTGCCAGACACCCAGGTTGGGAAGCCTGATGTGTGGCTCAGAACCTTCACTCCAGTGGGTGGACTTCTAGGGTATAAGTGTTCTCCAGTTTGTGAGTCACCCACCCAGCAGTTATGGGATTTGATTTTATTGTGATAGCGCCCCTCCTACTGTCTCACTGCGGCTTCTCCTTTGTCTTTGCGTGTGGGGTAGCTTTTTTGGTGAGTTTCAGTGTCTTCCTGTCAATGATTGTTCAGCACTTAGTTGGGATTCTGGTGTTCTCAAAAGAGGGAGTGAGAGCATAGGAGAGTAAATTTTTGAAAATCATGACTCAACTCTATGAAAAGGCAAAGGAAGTACAATAGAATAGCCAAAATACTTTTGACTTCATAAAATTTAAAACTCTTGTGCTCCAATCCAAAGATGGGCAGAAGACCTAAATAGACATTTCTCCAAAGAAGACATACAGATTGCCAACAAACACATGTAAAGATGCTCAGCATCACTAATCATTAGAGAAATGCAAATCAAAACCACAATGAAGTATCACCTCACACTGGTCAGAATGGCCATCATCAAAAAATCTACAAACAGTAAATACTGGAGAGGGTGTGGAGAAAAGGGAACCCTCCTGCACTATTGGTGGGAATGTAAATTGATACAGCCACTATGGAGAACAGTATGGAGGTTCCTTAAAAAACTAAAAATAGAACTATCATGTGACCCAGCAATCGCACTACTGGGCATATACCCTGAGAAAAGCATAATTCAAAAAGATACATGTACCCCAATGTTCATTGCAGCACTATTTACAATAGCCAGGACATGGAAGCAACCTAAAAGTCCACTGACAGACGAATGGATGAAGATGTGGTACATGTGTACAATGGAATACTATTCAGCCATACAAAGGAATGAGTTTAAGTTATTTGTAATGAGGTGGAGGAAACTAGAGTCTGTCATACAGAGTGAAGTAAGTCAGAAGGAGAAAAACAATTACCGTATGCTAACGCACATATATAGTATCTAAAAAAATGGCACAGATGAACCAGTGGCAGGGCAGGAATAAAGACGTAGATGTAGAGAATGGACTTGCGGACACAGCAGGGGAAGGGGAAGCTGGGACGAAGTGAGAGTAGCACTGACATATATACACTACCAAATGTAAAATGGATGGCTAGTTGGAAGCTGTTACATAGCACAGGGAGATCAGCTCGATGCTTTGTTACAACCTAGAGGGGTGGGATAGGGAGGGTGGGAGGGAGGCTCACGAGGGAGGGGATATGGGGATATATGTATACTCATAGCTGAATCACTTTGTTGTACAACAGAGAGTAACAACATTGTAAAGCAGTTATACTCCAATAAAGATATTTTAAAAATTAAAACAATAAAATAAAACTTGTGCTACAAATGATATTATAAAGTAAAAAAATGACCCACTGAATGGGAGAAAAAAAACTGCAAGTCCTATATCTGGTAAGGGGTTTATATCCAGAATATATAAGAACTCTTACAAGTTAATAAGAAAAAGATCAATAAAGTAATTTTTAAATGGGCAAAGGATTTGAACAGACATTTCTCCAAAGAAAATATGCAAATTGCTAAAACTCATATGAAAAGAATGCTCAACATCAGTAGTCATTAGGGAAATGCAAATCAAAACCACAATGAAATACTACTTTATATGCACTAAGATGGCTAGAATAAAAAAGACAACACTAAGTGTTGACAGGATGTGGAGAACTTGGAACTCTCATACATTGCTGGCAGGAATGTAAAATTATGAATCCACTTTGGAAAACAGTCTGGAAGTTCTTCAGAATAGTGAATATAGAGTTAATATATGAACCAACAATTCCACTGTTGAGTAATAAAAAAATACATTCCTACAAAACTTGTACATGAATGTTCACAGGAGCATTATTCATAATAAGCAAAAGTGGAACCAACCCAAAAACTTAATTCATGAATGGATAAACAAAATGTGGTGTATCCATACAATGGAATATTATTCAGCAGTAAAAAGGAAGTCTGATATATGCTACTACATAGATGAGCTGTAAAAACATTGTTCTATGTGAGGGAAGCCAACCACAAAAAAGCACGTACTGTATGATCCTATTCATGTGAAATGTAAGAATAGGCAAATCCATAGCAACAGAAGGTAGAGTAGTGGTTGCTGATGGCTGATGGAGGTGGGGTGGAGAAATGGGAAGTGACTGGTAACAGATACAAGGGATTTTTTTTGTGGGTGGACAAATGTTGTCAAATTAGACTGTGGTGATGGTCTATTGATATACTAAAATCCATTGAATTATTTTCTTAAATGGGTGAATTTTATTGTGTGTGGATTATATCTCAATAAAGCTGTTAAAAGAAGACACCACTGATAAGAGTCAATTGTATTTCTACATGCTACCAATGGACAATTGGAAATTGAAATTTAAAAAGCATTGTCAGGGGCTTCCCTGGTGGCGCAGTTGTTGAGAGTTCGCCTGCCGATGCAGGGGACGTGGGTTCATGCCCCAGTCCGGGAAGATGCCACATGCCGCGGAGCGGCTAGGCCCATGAGCCATGGCTACTGGGCCTACGTGTCCGGAGCCTGTGCTCTGCAATGGGAGAGACCACAGCAGTGAGAGGCCCGCATACCGCAAAAAAAAAAAAAAAAAAAAAGCATTGTCAGAGAGGAGCTTCAATTTGGTGGAAGAGTAAGACGTGGAGATCACCTTCCTCCCCACAAATACATCAGATATACATCTACATGTGGAACAACTCCTACAGAACACCTACTGAACGCTGGCAGAAGACCTCAGACCTCCCAAAAGGCAAGAAACTCCCCACGTACCTCGGTAGGGCAAAAGAAAAAAATAAAAACAGACAAAAGAATAGGGACAGGACCTGCACCAGTGGGAGGGAGCTGTGAAGGAGGAAAGGTTTCCACACACTAGGAAGCCCCTTCGTGGGCGGAGACTGCGTGTGGTGGAGGGGGGAGCTTCGGAGCCACAGAGGAGAGCACAGCAACAGGGCTGTGGAGGGCAAAGCGGAGAGATTCCCTCACAGAGGATCGGTGCTGACCAACAGCCACCAGCCTGAGAGGCTTGTCTGCTCACCTGGGATGGATGGGGGATGGGAGCTGAGGCTCCGGCTTCGGTCAGATCCCAGGGAGAGGCCTGGGGTTGGCTGCGTGAACACAGCCTGAAGGGCGCTAGTGCGCCACGGCTAGCCAGGAGGGAGTCCGAGAAAAGGTCTGGAACTGCTGAAGAGGCAAGACACTTTTTCTCGCTTCTTTGTTTCCTGGTGCACGAGGAGAGATTAAGAGTGCTGCTTAAAGGAGCTCCAGAGAAGGGCGTGAGCCGCGGCTACTAGCGCGGACCCCAGAGACGGGCATGAGATGCTAAGGCTGCTCCTGCAGCCACCAAGAAGCCTGTGTACAAGCACAGGTCACTATCCACACCTCCCCTCCCGGGAGCCTGTGCAGCCTGCCACTGCCAGGGTCCCATGATCCAGGGACAACTTCCCCAGGAGAACACATGGCATGCCTCAGGCTGGTGTAATGTCACGCTGCCCTCTGCTGCGGCAGGCTCGCCCCACATTCCGTACCCCTCCCTCCCCCCACCTGAGGGAGCCAGAGCACCCTAATCAGCAGCTCCTTTAACCCCGTCCTGTCTGAGCGAAGAACAGATGCCCTCAGGTGACTTACACATAGAGGCGGGGCCAAATCCAAAGCTGAACCCCAGGAGCTGTGCGAACAAACAAGAGGAAGGGAAATCTCTCCCAGCAGCCTCAGGAGCAGCCGATTAAATCTCCAAAGTCAACTGGATGTACCCTGCATCTGTGGAATATCTGAATAGACAACGAATCATCCCAAATTGAGGAGGTGGACTTTGGGAGCAATGATATATTTTTTTTTCCCTTTTTCTCTTTTTGTGAGTGTGTATGCGTATGCTTCTGTGTGTGATTTTGTCTGTATAGCTTTGCTTTTACCATTTGTCCTAGGGTTCTGTCTGTCCGGTTTTGTTTTTTTACTATAATTTTCAGCGCTTCTTATCATTGGTGGATTTGTTTTTCGGTTTGGCTGTTCTTTCTTTCCTTCTTCTTTTTTTTGTCTTTTTTGCGGTACGCAGGCCTCACTGTTGTGGCCTCTCCTGTTGTGGAGCACAGGCCCCGGACGTACAGGCTCAGCGGCCATGGCTCATGGGCTAAGCCGCTCTGCGGCATGTGGGATCTTCCCGGATTGGTTCACAAACTCATGTCCCCTGCATCAGCAGGCGTCCTCTCAACCACTGCGCCACCAGGGAAGCCATCCTTTTTTTTTAATTACTTAAAAAAATTTTTAAATAATTATTGTTTGGTTTTTATTTTAATAACTTTTTTCTTTTCTTCTTTTTCTTTCTTTCTTTCTTTCTTTCCTTTTATTCTGAGCCATGGGATGACAGGTTCTTGGTGTCCATCCAGGCATCAGTGCTGTGCCTCTGAGGTGGGAGAGCCAAGTTCAGGACACTGGTCCACTACAGACCTCCCAGCTCCATGTAACATCAAATGAGGAAAATCTCCCAGAGATCTCCATCTCAATGCAAAGACCCAGCTCCACTCAACGACCAGCAAGCTACAGTGCTGGACACCCTATGCCAAACAACTAGCAAGACAGGAACACAACCCCACCCATTAGCAGAGAGGCTGCCTAAAATCATAATAAGGTCACAGACACCCCAGAACACACCACCAGACATGGACCTGCCCACCAGAAAGACAAGATCCAGCCTCATCCACCAGAACACAGACACTAGTCCCCTCCACCGGGAAGCCTACACAACCCACTGAACCCACCTTAGCTACTGGGGGCAGACACGAAAAACAACGGGAGCTATGAACCTGCCGCCTGTGAAAAGGAGACCCCAAACACAGTAAGTTAAGCAAAATGAGAAGACAAAGAAACACACAGCGGATGAAGGAGCAAGGTAAAAACCCACCAGACCTAACACATGAAGAGGAAATAGGCAGTCTACCTGAAAAAGAATTCAGAATAATGATAGTAAAGATGATCCAAAATCTTGGAAATGGAATGGAGAAAATACAAGAAATGTTTAACAAGGAACTAGAAGAACTAAAAGAGCAAACAATCATGAACAACACAATAAATGAAATTAAGAATTCTCTAGAAGGAATCAACAGCAGAATAACTGAGGCAGAAGAACGGATAAGTGACCTGGAAGATAAAATAGTGGAAATAACTACAGCAGAGCAGAATAAAGAAAAAAGAGTGGAAAGAGTTGAGGACAGTCTCAGAGACCTCTGGGACAATATTAAACGCACCAACACTTGAATTATAGGGGTCCCAGAAGAAGAAGAGAAAAAGAAATGGACTGAGAAAATATTTGAACAGCTTCTACTTGAAAACTTCCCTAATATCGGAAAGGATATACTTAATCAAGTCCAGGAAGCACAGAGAGTCCCATACAGGATAAATCCAAGGAGAAACACACCAAGACACATACTAATCAAACTATCAAAAATTAAATACAGGGGCTTCCCTTGTGGCACAGTGGTTGAGAGTCCGCCTGCCAATGCAGGGGATGCGGGTTCGTGCCCGGTTCCGGGAAGATCCCACATGCCGTGGAGCAGCTAGGCCCATGAGCCATGACCGCTGAGCCTGCGCATCCAGAGCCTGTTCTCTGCAATGGGAGAGGCCACAACAGTGAGAGGCCCGCATACGGGAAAAAAAAAAAAAATTAAAAACAGCAAGGGAACAACAACAAATAACATACAAGGGAATCCCCATAAGGTTAACAGCTGATCTTTCAGCAGAAACTCTGCAAGCCAGAAGGTAGTGGCTGCACATATTCAAAGTGATGAAAGGGAAAAACCTACAACCAAGATTACTTGACTCAGCAAGGATCTCATTCAGATTTAATGGAGATATTAAAACCTTTACAGACAAGCAAAAGCTAAGAGAATTCACCACAACCAAACCAGCTTTACAACAAATGCTAAAGGAACTTCTCTAGGCAGGAAACAGAAGAGAAGGAAAAGACCTACAATAACAAACCCAAAACAATTCCTATGGTAATAAGAACATACCTATGGATAATTACCTTAAATGTAAAAGGATTAAATGCTCCAACCAAAAGATATAGACTGGCTGAATGTATACAAAAACAAGACCCGTCTATATGCTGTCTACAAGAGACCCACTTCAGACCTAGAGACACATACAGACTGAAAGTGAGTGGATGGAAAAAGATATTCCATGCAAATGGAAATCAAAAGAAAGCTGGAGTAGCAATTCTCATATCAGAGAAAATAGACTTTAAAACAAAGACTATTACAAGAGACAAAGAAGGACACTACATAATGATCAAGGGATCAATCCAAGAAGAAGATATAGCAATTGTAAGCATTTATGCACCCAACATAGGAGCACCTCAATACATAAGGTAAGTTCTAACAGCCATAAAATGGGAAATCAACAATAACACAATAATAGTGGGGGACTTTAACACCCCACTTTCACCAATGGACAGATCATCCAAAATGAAAATAAATAAGGAAACACAAGCTTTAAATGATACATAAAACAAGATGGACTTGATATTTATAGGACATTCCATCCAAAAACAACAGAATACACTTTCTTCTCAAGTGCTCATGGAACATTCTCCAGAATAGATCACATCCTGGGTCACAACTCAAGCCTTGGTAAATTTAAGAAAATCTAAATCATATCAAATATCTTTTCTGACCACAATGCTATGAGACTAGATATCAATTACAGGAAAAAATCTGTAAAAAATACAAACACCTGAAGGCTAAACAATACACTACTTAATAACCAAGAGATCACTGAAGAAATCAAAGAGGAAATCAAGAAATACCTAGAAACAAATGACAATGAAAACTCAACGACCCAAAACCTATGGGATACAGCAAAAGCAGTTCTAAGAGGGAAGTTTATAGCAATACAATCCTACCTTAAGAAACAAGAAGCATCTCAAATAAACAATCTAACCTTACACCTAAAGCAATTAGAGAAAGAAGAGCAAAACAACCCCAAAGTTAGCAGAAGGAAAGAAATCATAAAGATCAGATCAGAAATAAAAGGAAATGAAGGAAACAATTGTAAAGGTCAATAGAACTAAAAGCAGGTTCTTTGAGAAGATAAACAAAATTGATAAACCATTAGCCAGACTCATCAAGAAAAAAAGGGAGAAGACAAATCAATAGAATTAGAAATGAAAAAGGAGAAGTAACAAGTAACACTGCAGAAATACAAAGGATTATGAGAGATTACTTCAAGCAACTGTATACCAATAAAATGGACAACCTCAAAGAAATGGACAAATTCTTAGAAAAGCACAATCTTCCGAGACTGAACCAGGAAGAAATAGAAAATATGAACGGACCAATCACAAGTAATGGAATTGAAACTGATTAAAAATCTTCCAACAAACAAAAGTCCAGGATCAGATGGCTTCACATGTGAATTCTATCAAACATTTAGAGAAGAGCTAACACCTATCCTTCTCAAACCCTTCCAAAATATAGCAGCGGGAGGAACACTCCCAAACTCATTCTATGAGGCCACCATCACCCTGATACCAAAACCAGACAAAGATCTCGCAAAAAAAGAAAACTACAGGCCAATATCACTGAAGAACATAGATGCAAAAATCTTCAACAAAATACTAGCAAACAGAATCCAACAGCACATTAAAAGGATCATACACCATGATCAAGTGGGGTTTTTCCCAGGAATGCAAGGATTCTTCAGTATACACAAATCAGTCAATGTGATACACCATATGAACAAATTGAAGGAGAAAAACCATATGGTCATCTCAATAGATGCAGAGAAAGCTTTTGAAAAAATTCAACCCCCATTTATGATAAAAACCGTCCAGAAAGTAGGCTTAGAGGGAACTTACCTCAACATAATAAAGGCCATATATGACAAACCCACAGCCAACATCGTCCTCAATGGTGAAAAACTGAAAGCATTTCCACTAAGATCAGGAACAAGACAAGTTTGCCCACTCTCACCAGTATTATTCAACATAGTTTTGGAAGTTTTAGCTGCAGCAATCAGAGAATAAAAAGAAATAAAAGGAATCCAAATCAGAAAAGAAGTAAAGCTGTCACTGTTTGCAGGTGACATGATACTATAAATAGAGAATCCTTAAGATGCTACCAGAAAACTACTAAAGCTAATCAATGGATTTGATTAGCTTTACAATACAAAACAAATGTATTACAAAACTAATGCACAGAAATCTCTTTCATTCCTATACACTAATGATGAAAAATCTGAAAGTGAAATTTAAAAAACACTCCCATTTACCACTGCAACAAAAAGAATAAGATACCTAGGAATAGACCTACCTAAGGAGACAAAAGACCTGTATGCAGAAAATTATAAGACACTGATGAAAGAAATTAGAGATGATACCAACAGATGGAGAGATATACCATGTTCTTGGATTGGAAGAATCAACATTGTGAAAATGACTATACTACCCAAAAGACTATACTACCCAAAGCAATCTACAGGTTCAATGCAATCCCTATCAAACTATCATGGGCATTTTTCTCAGAACTCGAACAAAATTTTCACAATTTCTGTGGAAACACAAAAGACCCTGAATAGCCAAATCAATCTTGAGAAAGAAAAACAGAGCTGGAGGAATCAGGCTCCCAGACCTCAGACAATACTACAAAGCTACAGTAATCAAGACAGTGTGGTACTGGAACAAAAACAGAAATATAGATCAATGGAACAGGATAGAAAGCCCAGAGATAAACCCACACACGTATCGTCAACTTATCTTTGATAAAGGAGGCAAGAATATACAGTGGAGAAGAGACATCCTCTTCAAAAAGTGGTGCTGGGAAAACTGGACAGGTACATGTAAAAGTATGAGATTAGATCACTCCCTAACACCATACACAAAAATAAACTCAAAATGGATTAAAGTCCTAAATGTAAGGCCAGACACTATCAAACTCTTAGAGGAAAACATAGGCAGAACACTCTATGACATAAATCACAGCAAGATCCTTTTTGACCCAGCTCCTAGAGAAATGGAAATAAAAACAAAAATAAATGGGACCTAATGAAACTTAAAAACTTTTGCACAGCAAAGGAATCCATAAACAAGATGAAAAGACAGCCCTCAGAATGGGGGAAAAAATTTGCAAATGAAGCAACTGACAAAGGATTAATCTCCAAAATTTACAAGCAGCTCATGCAGCTCAATAACAAAAAAACAAACAACCCAATCCAAAAATGAGCAGAAGACCTAAATAGACATTTCTGCAAAGAAGATATACAGATTGCCAACAAACACATGAAAGAATGCTCAACATCATTAATCATTAGAGAAATGCAAATCAAAACTACAATGCAAGGGTTTCCCTGGTGGCGCAGTGGTTGAGAGTCCACCTGCTGATGCAGGGGACATGGGTTTGTGCCCTGGTCCGGGAGGATCCCATGTGCTGTGGAGCAGCTGGGCCCATGGGCCATGGCTGCTGAGCCTGCATGTCCGGAGCCTGTGCTCCTCAACGGGAGAGGCCACAACAGTGAGAGGCCTGCATACTGCAAAAAAAACAAAAAAAACAAAAAAAAACAATGCGATATCATCTCACACAGATCAGAATGGCTATCATCAAAAAATCTACAAATAATAAATGCTGGAGAGGGTGTGGAGAAAAGGGAACACTCTTGCACTGTTGGTGGGAATGTAAATTGATACAGCCACTATGGAGAACAGTATGGAGGCTCCTTAGAAACTAAAAATAGAGCTACCATACGACCCAGCAATCCCACTACTGGGCATATACCCTGAGAAAACCGTCATTCAAAAAGAGTCATGTACCACAATGTTCATTGCAGCACTATTTACAATAGCCAGGACATGGAAGCAACCTAAGTGTCCATCAACAGATGAGTGGATAAAGAAGTTGTGGCACATATATACAATGGAATATTACTCAGCCATAAAAAGAAACAAATTTGAGTTATTTGTAGTGAGGTGGATGGAACTAGAGTCTATCATGCAGAGTGAAGTAAGTCAGAAAGAGAAAAATACCGTATGCTAACACATATTAATGGAATTTAAAAAAATAAAAAAGGTCATGAAGAACCTAGGGGCAAGATGGGAATAAAGACACAGACCTACTAGAGAATGTGCCTGAGCAAATGGGGAGGGGGAAGGGTAAGCTGGGACAAAGTGACAGAGTGGTAGTGTATATATGGAGAAATATACACTACCAAATGTAAAATAGATAGATAGTGGGAAGCAGTAGCATAGCACAGGTAGATCAGCTCGGTGCTTTGTGACCAGCTAGAAGGGTGGGATAGGGAGGGTGGGAGGGAGATGAAAGGGGGAGCAGATATGGGGATATATGTATATGTATAAGTGATTCACTTTGTTATACAACAGAAACTAACACACCATTGTAAAGCAATTATACTCCAATAAAAATTTAAAAAAAAGTGTCATTAGCAATAATATAAAAATATGGATAAATTTTCAAAGGATATGAAAGACTTGTACACTGAAAACTATAAAATACTGCTGAGAAAAAGAAGATATGTAAATGGAGAGATATACCTTCTTTATGATTGAAAGACTCAATATTATTGTGTCAATTCTCCCCAAATTTAACTACAGATTAGGTGCAGTACTAATCAAAATCCCAGCAAGCTTTTTTGAAAACATTGTCTTACTGATTCTAAAATTCACACAGAAATTCAAAGAACTAGAACAGTCAAAACAACTCTGAAGGGCCTCCCTGGTGGCGCAGTGGTTGAGAGTCCGCCTGCCGATGCAGGGGATACGGGTTCGTGCCCCGGTCTGGGAGGATCCCATATGCCGCGGAGCGGCTGGGCCCGTGAGCCATGGCCGCTGGGCCTGCGCATCTGGAGCCTGTGCTCCGCAACGGGAGAGGCCACAACAGTGAGAGGCCCGCATACCGCAAAAAAAAAAAAAAAAAAAAAAAAACAACTCTGAAAAAGAAGAACAAATTTGGAAGGCTAATACTACCTAATCTTAAGAGTTATTATAAAGCTACAGTAAATGAAAACAGTTTTTTTGTTGTTTTGTTTTTGGTCACACCTCATGACCTGTGGGATCTTAGTTCCCCAACCGAGGATCGAAGCCAGGCCATGGCAGTGAAACCACTGAGTCCTAACCGCTGGACCGCCAGGGAATTCCCAAAACAGTTTGGGTTTTTTTTAATAAATTTATTTAATTTTTTTGGGGGGGGGCTACGTTGGTTCTTCGTTGCTGCGTGTGGGCTTTCTCTACTTGCGGCGAGCGGGGGCTTCTCTTCATTGTGGTGCGTGGGCTTCTTGTGACTTCTCTTGTTGTGGAGCACCAGCTCTAGGTGCGTGGGCTCTGGAACTCAGACTCAGTAGTTGTAGTGCCAGGGCTTAGTTGTTCTGTGGCACGTGGGATCTTCCCGGACCAGGAATCAAACCCGTGGCCCCTGCATTGGCAGGCAGATTCTTAACCACTGAGCCACCAGGGAAAACCCAACAGTTTGGTTTTGACATAGAGATAGGCACCTATATCAAAGGAACAGAATAGAGTCCCAAAAAACCCCACACATTTATAGACAATTGATTTTTAACAGAGGCATAAAGGCAATTTAGTGGAGAAAGGATACCATTCCAACATTGGTGCTTAGACAGTTGGACATCCATATGCAAAAATAAACAAACTTGGATCCATATCTCACACCATACAAAAACTAACTCTAGATTAATCATAGACCTAAATGTCAAACCTCAAATTATAAAATTTCTAAAAGAAAACAGAAGAAACCCTTTGTGACCTTGACTTAGACAATAAAAGCACAGAACAAACTGATAAATTGGACTTCATCAAAATTAAAAACTCCTGCTCCTCAAATGACACTGTTAGGAAAATGAAAAAACAAAGCATAATGTAGGAGAAAACCATTGCAACGCATATATCTGATAAAGAACTTGAATCGAGAATATGTAAAGAACTCTCAAAAATCAATAAGAAAACAGCACAATTTTTTAAATGAGTAAAGGATTTGAACAGGCACATTATCAAGAAGATATCCGCATGGCAAATAAGAACATGAAAAGGTGCTCAACATCATTGGTCATTGAGGAAATGCAAATATAAAATGGAACAAGATTCCACTACACTATCAGAATAGCTAAAGTTAGAAAGACTGACCATATCAAATATTGACAAGGATGCATTTTGCTTTCTTCTTGGTGGTGGGAGGTGCAAAATGCAATAATTTGTCTTCTATTTTGGAGGTGATGACTACTGGACCCCTAAAAGTTTTACTGATGTGGTGGCCCCCAAATCTTCATAGGATTTTTCTCCCAACCATTGTAGCACATGACAAAGACTCCATCATGCTAGACATTTATTGCTTATTTGGTCCAATTAATATGATGTCATCAATATAGTGGACCAATGTGATATTCTGAAGAATGTCCAGATTATTTGGATCTCTTTATTTTATAGTTTGACCGAAGTCATGAGAGTTAAGATAGCTTTGGACAAAACTGTGAATGTGTACTGTTGTCCATTTCAAATGAATGTGAACTGTTTTTGAGATTACGGATTGTCTAATATTTACAAACTCTTTTAACCCTATTGTAATATGCAAAGCGTCTGTTCATTTAGTTCACACTATTTAACCCTAGCATATGACCGAACATAATTCAGCATATCCAAGTACCCCAAGTGGTAGAGACAATTTTTGGTCATTTTATCCCTAATACAATCTAATTTCTGCCTCACCAGACAGCACTCACAGCTATGTACATCTCAGAGAGAAAACTTGTATGTATACTCCATCGAAGTACAATAATTTTCCATGCTTTTTTTTTTTTTTTTTTTTTCGGTACGCAGGCCTCTCACCGTTGTGGCCTCTCCCGTTGTGGAGCACAGGCTCTGGACACGCAGGCTCAGCAGCCATGGCTCACGGGCCCAACCGCTCCGTGGCATGTGGGATCTTCCCAGACCGGGGCACGAACCCGCATCCCCTGCATCAGCAGGCAGACTGCCAACCACTGCGCCACCAGGGAAGCCCTTCCATGCTTTTTTTAAATTGAGAAAATGGCTTGTATCTAGAGAACTGGTGTTCAGATCAAAGTGCTCTCTCAATAGCAATTTATTGAATCCTCTCTATATGCCAAAACCTGTGGGTAGAAATAGAGGGTACAAAAATAAATGAGATAATGTCTGCCTTTGGGAGGCTCTCAAAGTAACTGGAGAAACACTTCAAACAGTTAAGGGGTAGTACTGTATTGAACATACTGTAAAGAGGGGACCAGAGTGCTAAGGGAAAAGGAAGTAACTCCTCATGCCTGGAGGAGTTTAGGAAGGACATGGTACATAAGTTGAGCACTAAATAGTAACTATTTATCTGACCAAAAAGGGGGCAGGTGAGGGCATTTCCAGGCAGTGAACATTAGCCCTATTAGCGAGTTTGTTAGTAACTTTGGAGCATACTTGAAGCCAAGAGGGTTGTTCCCTCCTTTCCTACAGAGAACCAAAGCAAGTGGTTAGACAGCTTTATGTGCTAGGTTATGAGAATCTGAATCTAGGTTATAGGCTTTCAACAATGGAGCAGCTGCTAGCCAAGGCAGGGGCTAAGGCGAAAGACTGCCTGAAATCATTCTTAAATACATGCTCATGTGAGAATGTCTGACTTCCTAGGGTTTGTACTATCTAGGGTGGTGTAATAACACAGCCATCAGAAATGAGCCTCCCATTCCCTTGGAATACATTTTCACAGCTTTAAATTTTTTTTAGTCCTTTACAAATTCATGAAGAATGAGGAACCCAATGACGAATTAGAGTTGGGCTCCTTGCAGTGAGGGCTGCTTTTTTTCTCAAAGGATGCTTAACAACCCTTGATAGTTTGGGGCATCACGGTTGAATGCTGGCAAAGTATAATTTTTTTTAATGTTGAAAACATGATTCATACAAACACAGAATGAACGTATGTCAGGATTTATTAACTTAATAATAAGGGAGCCAGTAAGTTAAAGCTGGTTATAAGAGCATGTTGAGGAACTGGGTATTCATAGACATTTATAAAAGAAAACTAGGAGTAAAAAAGGAATGTTAGAATTAAAACGTTAGATTAGATATAAAACTGGTTCATATCCAGGAGGGCATTCAAACTGTACCCTTTGAGGTTATCTTTTCTACTGGATAATATCTAGCATATAACTTCAGAGTCTAAGCATATAGTTGATAGTAATAACAATGCTACATTCCCTTAGGCTAGGTAATGAATTAACTCTTAGATGAGACCACCATCCATCCCCAGTAATGCATTGAAAGTACGGGCCACCTACCTTCTTGCCTTTTTTCCAAGTAATTTTTCTTAACAACATTTCATATTTCTTCAGCCAGGCATTTGAGTTCTCTTCCCCCACCCAGCCCACATCTGTCCCAGCATGGCTTTTTAAGTCCAGCTGCCCTCTACACCTTACCGTCCATGTATACCACACTCCTCTACTTCAGAACTATTGCCCACCCTCTCCCATCAACCAAAGACCCTGCCGTTCATTGCCAGAGGTCAGAGTACAACTTATCCTTCAAGGGCAAGTGCACTTGGCACTCTCTCCTCAGAATTAGTGCTGTAATAAATTGAATCACCCTTGACACCCTTCCAAATTACTTAGTACCAATCTTTCTTGGCTGGTCTAAAAAAAAATGGTTTCTTGGGATTTTACTATTTTATATGCTTAGAACCTCTCTAGAGACAGCCTGCTGAAAAACTAAGTCTTCAGCTATTAAGGCATTTGGTCCTGTTTAATTGGATTTGATGGCTTGGGCACACCTGCACTAAAGCTTTCAAATGAAATGCACGTTCTGTTGCATGAACCTAATTTAAAACTGGCCCAAGGGGACATTTTGTACAATTGGTGGAAAATTTGTGATATCATGTTGAGACTTAAAATGACTAAATTCAGCTTTGACAGATTTTTTTTTTCTTTTTGGCTGCATTGGGTCTTCGTTGCTACACGTGGGCTTCTCTCTAGTTGCGGAGAGCAGGGGCTACTCTTCATTGTGGTGCGCAGGCTTCTCATTGCGGTGGCTTCTCTTGTTGCAGAGCACGGGCTCTAGGTACACCAGCTTCAGTGGTTGTTGCTCACAGGCTCTAGAGCGCAGGCTCAGTAGTTGTGGCACACAGGCTTAGTTGCTCTGCAGCATGTGGGATCTTCCCGGACAAGGGCTTGAGCCCATGTCCCCTGCATTGGCAGGCAGATTCTTAACCACTGCGCCACTGGGGAAGCCATTGACTGAATTTTTGATGCAAAAAAAATCAAGGAACTTTGGAAATAGGGCCACAAAAAGGATGATAGACCATTAATTCTGGCAGTTAATAATGGGACAACTGCATATCCACATGCAAAAGAATGAATTTGTTATACTAAGTGAAATAAGCCAGACAAAGACATATATCATATAATATCACTTATACATGGAATCTAAAAAAAAATGATACAAATGAACTTATTTACAAAATAGAAATAGACTCACAGACATAGAAAACAAACACAGTTACCAAAGGGAAAAGAGAGGTGAGGGATAAATGAGTTTCAGATTAAAATGTATAAACTACTATATATAAAATAGATAACCAACAAAGACCTACTGTATAGCACAGGGAACTATACTCAATTTCTTGTAATAACCTATAATGGAAAAAAACGTAAAAAAAGAATATATATATTTATATATATGTATAAGTGAATCACTTTGCTATACATCTGAAACTTAACACAATATTATAAATCAACTCTATTTCAGTAAGGAAAAATTTTAATGCAAAAAAAAAAAAAGAATGAATTTGGACTACTATCTCACAAAATTAACTCAGAATGAACCAAAGACCTACATAAAACTGTGAAACTCTTAGATGAAAACATAGGTGTAAATCTTCATGACCATGAATTTGTCAATGTTTTCTTAGATATGGTACCAAAAGTACAAGTAAAAGAAAAAAAAACTAGACTTCATCAAAATTTATAACTTTTGTGCTTCAAAGGACACCACCAAGAAACTGAACCCACATATAGGAGAAAATATTTGCAAATCATATATCTGATAATGGACATGTATCTAGACTATATAAACTCTTACAACTTAAAAATGAAAGATAACCCATTAAAAATGGACAAAGGACTTGAATAGACATTTCTACAAAGAAGATATTAAAATGGCCAATAAGCACATGAAAAGACAGCATCATTAGTCATTATGGAAATTGAAGTCAAAACCAAATGAGATACTACTTCATACCCCCTGGGGCGGCTGTAATAAAAAAAAAGACATAATAACTTGTTTAGAATGTGGAGAAATTGAAACCCTTATACACTGCCGAGGGAAGATAAAATGGTAGAGCTACTTTGGAAAACAGTCTGGCAACTACTCAAAAGGTTAAACGTAGAGTTACTATTTGACCCAGCAATTCCACTCCTAGGTATATACCAAGAGGAATGTACACGTATGTCTACACAAAAACTTGTATTTGGGTCATAACAACACTATTCATAATAGCCAAAAAGTGGAAATAATCCAAATTTCCATCAGCTGAATAATGGATGAACAATTGTGGTATACCCATCATTTAAATATTATTCCTCTATAAAAAGGAATGCAATACTGATACATGGTACGATATAGATTAACCTTGAAAACATGCTAAATGAAAGAAGTCAGTCACCAAACACCACATATTGTGTGATTTCATTTATGTGAAGTGGCCAGAATAGGCAAACCTCTAGAGACAGAAAGTAGAGTGGTGGTTGCCTGTGGCTGGGGGAGATAGAATGAGGAAATGGGGAGCAACTGCTAATAAGTTCAAAGTTTTTAAGAGGGTAACAAAATGGCCTAATATTAGATTCTGGTGATGATTGCACCACACTATGAATATACTAAAAAGAGTTGAATAGTTGTGATAGAGACCATATGGTCCACAAAGCCTAATATTTTTACTATTGAGCTCTTTACAGGAAAGTTTGCCAATTTCTCCCTTATGGTAAGTTTTAAATTGAAATGTGTGACTCCTCCAACTCTGTTCTTCTTTTTAAAAATAGTTTTGGCTATCCTTTGGGGTCCTTTGCATTTCCATATAAATTTTAAGATCAGCTTGTCAGTTTTTCCAGAAAGGTCTGCTGGATTTTGATAGTGATTGTGTTAAATTTATAAGTCAAATTGAGGAGATCATTTTTTAATTAATCTCAAATTGTCTGATATTTTACTAGTGAAAACCTCTTCAACTGTTTTATGTGTCCTTTTGATAAGAACTATATCATTTTTGACCACTCCCTTGCTTTCTGGCATAAATTATTTCAAGATCATTTCATAATTTTTCTTGTCACAGCCAAGGAGTTCTGGTTCTTTCAGTGGAGTCAAAATTTTGGTACTTGGTACTAGATCTTGGTACATTGCTATTGGGGATGTTACTGCTCCAAAACCCTCTCAGTGCACAGAGCTAGGGTATATTTGAATATAAATAAATAAATAGATAAATAGATACATACATAAGTAAATCCCCTATATACACACACATACACATTTATATCTATTATTTATGTCATTGTATGTGTATATTTGTATATTATATATGTATATACCTATATTAACATTCATGAGTAGCTCACACTGAATCCACTAGTTCTAATCTAATACCGCCGAGTTCTTCCAGTTTTCTTCATTTCCATATTTGTTACTCCCTTCTTTGCAATGAGAAACCTGGCTTACATATTCCTTAATATACTTATATGTTTATATATTTTATATAAATAGATAGTTATAGCTGTGTCTATATCTATACACTATATACTATATTAGTCTATATATATTTATGTATGGTAGGATTGGACTTTCCACCATCTCTGTGACTATCAGAGACAGTCTTCTTTCCTCATGTTCTAACTGGGAACCCAAGAGGTCAAGGAACATTCCCAAGATCATTCTATTAGTGATGGACACAGGCCTTGCTGAACACAGGCCTCCCCACCCCCTGATGGGTTTGATTGTTTCCTGTGATTCCACAGCAAGCATAGACCTGACTCCCAGTAGGAGGATGTCTTAGATTGGCTGCCCTTGAAACAGACTCTGAGCTGCAGAGAGTTTGTTCCACAAACTTGTACAGCAAGTCTGTTAGAGAACATGCTCAGTAGGCACAACTGTAAGGGGCAAAGGAGGCAGAACTGGGCAGAAGGAGAAACCAACCAAGGTTGGAAATGAGACCTCAGATCACCCTACAGGCAGATCTGGAGCTGGGGTAGCCCCCAAAGTTGACTCAAGTTGTGAGATGAGGAGCTGGCTTTTTTATCTCCACATCAGCCCACCATTGGCTATGGGCTGGCCCCTGGAATGGGGCATAGCCTGCATGGCCAGTTCCCTGTAGCTGAGGGCAGTTTCCAGTGAGAAGTGCAGCTATGAACTGTAAACAGTTAATACTTACAGCAGCTGAGGGATGGGTGCATCAGCTCTGAAGAGGGGATAGGATAGAGCCCCACAGAATCCACTAGAGAGAAAGAAGTCTAGCCTGCAGGCAGTGGTGTCAGACAAGTATTCAGCATCGCACAGGAGGTGGAGCTCAAGGAGCAGAATTAGAACAGGCAAGGGCAGCTGGCATTTTGGCGTTAGAAACAGGTCCTGGGAACAGCTTACTGGGCATGAAGAGACCACATGGTGTGAGAAGGTTCTGAGCTGGACCTTTTACTTCTGGCCTGTGTGTTTAGGGGCTGAATGGTCCAAGTAAAAAGAAATCGCAGGATCTCTCAGAGTTGCTTCCTTTCAGTTCATCAACTTCAAGTGGCAGTTGTGATTTAGTTATGTGTTGCTTTCCTCCTTGAGTATTGAACTTAAGACAGTTGATAAATTGACCTCATAAAAAATATAAGCTCAAGGGGAATTCCCTGGCTGTCCAGTGGTTAAGACTTGGGCTTGGGACTTCCCTGGTGTTGCAGTGGTTAAGAATCCGTCTGCCAATGCAGGGGACACAGGTTTGATCCCTGGTCCGGGAAGATCCCACATGCCACATAGTAATTAAGCCCATGCACCACAACTACTGAGCCTGCGCTCTGCAGCCAGTGAGCCACAACTACTGAAGGCCACGCGCCTAGAGCCTGTGCTCCACAACAAGAGAAGCCACTGCAATGAGAAGCCCGTACACCACAACGAAGAGTAGCCCCCGCTCGCTGCAACTAGAGAAAGCCCCTGCACAGCAACAAAGACCCAATGCAGCCAAAAATAAATAAATTAATAAATAAATAAAGTGATAAAGGTCTAATATAATTAAGTTATCCATTTTATAATTTTATTAAAAATAAGATAATACATCAATATATTGTTTCTTACTAATTTCTAATAATGCAGTGTAATGTGTAGCTAAAATTATACATTACTTGTGAAACAAGGAGTATGATAAATGCATGGTTTCCCTGAGTAAAGAGTACATATGGATGTGGATGTGATTCAAATTCTAGTGTTTAGCTTTTTTAAAAAAATAAATAAAAATCAAGTATAAAAACAGTAAATAACTTCGTTATAGGAAATCTTTTCCTATTTAATGAAATAGAAATGTATTTACTGCTAAACACTAATTAAACTAGCCTGTACTTTCATTTTTTTTTTTTTTTTTGGTCAATAGAAGGTAGACAATATTTAACAGTTTTTAGAGAGTTCCCTTGCTGTCCAGTGGTAGTACTCGGTGCTTTCACTGCCGTGGCCAGGGTTCAGTCCCTGGTCAGGGAAATAAGATCCTGCAAGCTACATGACGCAGCCAGAACAAAACCAATTTTTAAAACAATAAGGATTTACCATTATAACAAATACTTCATGATATGATTTTTTTTTTTTTTGGCTGCGTTTTGGGTCTTCATTGCTGCGCAGGGTCTTTCTCTAGTTGCGGCGAGAGGGGGCTACTTTCGCCGCGGTGCTCGGGCTTCTCATTGCGGTGGCTTCTCTTGTTGCAGAGCACGGGATCTAGGCGAACGGGCTTCAGTAGTTGTGGCTCGCGGGCTCAGTAGTTGTGGCTCGCGGGCTCCAGAGTGCAGGCTCAGTAGTTGTGGCACACGGGTTTAGTTGCTCCGCAGCATATGGGATCTTCCCAGACCAGAGCTCAAACCCGTGTGCCCTGCATTGGCAGGTGGATTCTCAACCACTGTGCCACCAGGGAAGCCCATCATGATATGATTTGATAAAAATGATTTTAACTACCTAATCAAGCAATGCATAACAAATCTAAAATAAATCAGATAAAAGTTTTATCCAAGATATCTGGAAAGATTTAGTAGTCCCGTGAAAACGTTCCAGGTATATTTAAAAGAATCACTGTTAACAGTCCGTACGTTTTTTTCTTTCCAAGAATGATCATTTAAAGACCTGCTTACATTATATACATATAGAAAGACATTTTTGGCATTCAGGATAGAATTTCTTATCGTGCTTTTTTAAAATTGAAGTATAGTTGATTTACAAAATCGTGTTAACTTCAGGTGTACAACACAGTGATCCAGTTTTACATATACATATTCCTTTTCAGATTCTTTTCCCTTACAGGTTATTACAAAATATTGAGTATAGTTCCCTGTGCTGTGCAGAAGGTCCTTGTTGGTTATTTTATATATAGTAGTGTGTATATGTCAATCCCAATCTCCCATTTTATACCTCCGTCACCCCCCTTTCCCCTTTGGTAACCATAAGTTGGTTTTCTATGTCTGTGAGTCTCTTTCTGTTTTGTAAATAAGTTCACTTGTATCTTTTTATTTTGGCCAAGCCATGCGGCATGTGTGATCCTAGTTCTCCGATCAGGGATTGAACCTGTGCCCCCTGCATTGGAAACTTGGAGTCTTAACCACTGGACCACGAGGGAAGTCCCTGTATCATATTTTAGATTTCACATGTAAGTGATGTTATATGATATTTGTCTTTCTCTTTCTGACTTACTTCTCTTAGTATGATAATCTCTAGGTCCATCCATGTTTCTGCAAATGGCATTATTTCATCCTTTTTTATGGCTGATACTCTTGCCTTTTTTGTTCTGCTCTCAAGTGATTATCTAACAAGAGCTAGGCATTCTTGGGCAATAGTCAGGGGATAGAAGAGGCAAAATTATTGAATAAAAATTGTCAATACTCCCACTGCCTCTATCATTTATCCGAATTCAAAACTTGGGGCAGAATGCCCTGGTCTTAATTTAACTTTACTCTTAACAGAAATGAGCCCAAGACAGGGAGAGACAGGAAGCCCTCTCCAAGAGTAAAGAAGGGTAATGCCTTTTTCTTATAAAGGGACAGAGGGCTATTGGTGATCCAGGCCTAGACTTGGGCCAACCAATGTTAGAAAATTTATGGGCAATGAAGAACTGGAAACATGTATCAAAGCCCTAAGAAGGCCTTCTCATGCCCCAGTGGAATCAGATCCTGGTTTGAAGACCACATATCTTGGTCATAGTGGAGCTGGTGAAGTGATATTGCCTCTTCACTCTACCAGATCCAGAAGGAATTGGAGGTAAATCCCTCGGCCAGAAAAGGGAGGGACTATGACCTTTTAATGAGTAATTAATAATAATAATAATAATACCTTTTCTTAATTTATTCATAGGTTTTCATGAATAAACTATATTCTATTACTTTTTATTATTTATGCCTAGTGCTCAAACACACTGGTTTTCATGTTTACTTGACATTAAAATTGACAAGAGAGGTCTTTTAATTCTTTTAATAGTTAGCCAAAATTTGATTTTCTCTTCAGAACTTTTTTGTTTGAAGATCTGTAATCATTTTGTGACTTTAAGTTCCTATATTGAGATCACCCCAGAACACTTTTTAAAGGGGACTCTCAACCACTGCACCACCAGGGAAGCCCACCCCAGAACACTTTTTTTTTTTTTTTTTTTTTTTTTTTTTGCGGTACGCGGGCCTCCCACCGCTGTGGCCTCTCCCGTTGCGGAGCACAGGCTCCGGACGCGCAGGCTCAGCGGCCATGGCTCACGGGCCCAGCTGCTCCGCGGCATGTGGGATCCTCCCGGACCGGGGCACGAACCCGTGTCCCCTGCATCGGCAGGCGGACTCCTAACCACTGCGCCACCAGGGAAGCCCCAGAACACTTTTTAAAGGAGCAATCTACCTAAACTGTTACACTTGGGAAATGGCTCAAGAGATGCTAATTTATCAACATAATGAAATACCATGCAGTCAACAGAAACGGCAATGTTGAAGGCAAATGATGTGGTTGTGTACAATAGCATTTTAAAAAATTTTATTGGAGTATAATAGATTTACAATGTTGTATTAGTTTTAGGTGTACCACATAGTGATTCAGTTACACATATACATATATTCATTCTTTTTCAGATTTTTTTCCCATATAAGTTATTACAGAATATTGAGTATAGTTCCCTGTGCTATACAGTAAGTCCTTATTAGTTATCTATTTTATATATAGTAGTGTGTGTATGTTAATCCCAAGCTTACAAAGCATCTTAAATGCAGAAACTAGAACACTGATATCAGTGAGTCAGGTTATGTTGGTTCAGAGCTGAATTGGAGAAATTTAACATATTAAGTGGGAGATATATGAGGAATTTTTTCTCTTAAATCATTTTCTTAATGTGGTCAAAATATGTGTTGTACAATAAAAATATGCAGTGAATGTTGAGAGCAATGATCACTGTTAATGAGTAAACAAAAGTGTTCCTTGCAAATTAATTAGTAAGTAAAAGGACTTTCAAAGGGCAACGAGCTTAAGTTATAAAAGGGAGAGGTGGTTATAGAAAAACCTATTTGGCAAAAGGCTGCCAAAGAGACCCTAAAACATCTCTCCAGGGGGTAAATTCAAGAAAGGCCGAAGTAATAGGCTTATGGGGTAATGAACAAATCTGCAGAATGAAGGTCCAAGGACCTGTTGCTATTGATAAGCTTGAATATTTTGACATCCCCTCTCAAAGCAAGAAAACTAGCCAAGACAAAGGCAAATGTAGTGTGTATAAACTCAACAACCACATATCAAATATGTGTAAACCTCTGCCTCTGTGTTTCAGCATTTGCCCCCCTCTCAAGGGTTCTCCTCTTTCCTCTTTCCCTCCTTCCTGGGATCCTGGGTAAGGAAGCTTGAATAGGGGGAGTGGTTGGTCCTTGCTCATTAACCTATTTATCCCACTTGGATTCTGCCTCTGCTCTGGCACCTCACTGGGATGTGCTGGCCAGTAAAGCTTACCTCAAGCTCCACTGCCTGGGAGTCTTCCTCAGCCACAGTTACTCTACAGCTCAGTTGCCTTGTTGGTTCTGATGTCATGTTGAATGTAGCACCATGTTGAATAGAGTACCACTATGTGGTAGGGCCCTTCGGATGCAGCACTATGTTGGTGGTGGCAGCATGTTAGAGGAATTCCATGTTGGATCGAATGCCACATTGGCAACAGTGCCATGTTGGATGTAGCACCATGTTGGCAGTGGCACCAAGTAGATGGGGGCATGTTGGTGGGCCATCTGTGATTACTGAGTGCTGCACGGGCTCTCTAAATGACTGCTCTAGGGAATCCAAGACAAGCTGTCTACTCTGGGATTTCTCATCCCACCCCAAAACTGTGGGTCCTTAATACACATACTGTCCTTGGAAGTTCAACCCTGAGAGAAGTGTGGAACTAGAGCCCCATCTCTGACTTCTTCCTCTCTTCCAAAAAATCGTAAGAAAGTAAAAATCACCCATCATTCCACCCTACATAGATAGCTACTGTTGATATTTGCATAATAATATTTTTATTTGTGTGTACATTTGAATGAAATGGTACATGTTATACATAATGTTTTATAATATTTTTATTTAGTAATATATTTGTCAGTCTTTGTGTATGTGTGTGAGATCTTGTTTTTTAATTTTTCTTGAAATATAATTGATTTACAATGTGTTAGTTTCAGGTGTACAGCAAAGTGATTCAGATATATATGTGTGTATATATATATATATATATATATATATTCTTTTTTAGATTCTTTTTCATTATAGGTTATTACAAGATATTGAGTATGGTTCCCTGTGCCATACAGTCCTTGTTTTTTATCTATTTTACATATAGTGGTGTGTATATTTTATACTCTTTTTTCTTTTTTTGCGGTACGCGGTCCTCTTGCTGTTGTGGCCTCTCCCGTTGCAGAGCACAGGCTCCGGACGCGCAGGCTCAGCAGTCATGGTTCACGGGACCAGCCACTCCGCGGCCTGTAGGATCTTCCCGGACCGGGGCACGAACCCGTGTCCCCTGCATTGGCAGGCAGACTCTCAACCACTGCGCCACCAGGGAAGCCCTGGTGTGTATATTTTAATCCCAAACTCCAAATTTATCTCTCCCCTGCCTTTCTCCTTTGGTAACCATAAGTTTGTTTTCTATGTTTGTGAGTCTATTTCTGTTTTGTAAATTATCTTTATTTTTAATGGGTGTATACGCTTCCATAGTATAAATGTACAACTCATTTAATCAATTCCCTCTTCATTTTGGGTGCTAACAATTGTTCACTCTTATATAAACAGTGGTGTATATCCTTGCAGAGAAATCTCTGTTCATCACCACGATGTTTTCATTAGTAAATTTCCTAGAATTAGAATTTCTGGGTCAAGGGATAAACTAAAGTGATGCATGCTCACTGTAAAAATTCAAACAATACAGAAGTTTATGTTGCTAATAGGTGTATACACTTCCAGCCTTTTTTCTCTGCATGTCCACACACATATGTGTGCACACACACAGACACACATTTATAAAAGGTAAAATGGTATCATACTATGCATATTATTCCACAGCTTGCTCTTTTATAAAAACTAGAGTAGATCATGAACATCCTCCTAGTCTATAAGTTTACCTCATTTTAAGTTGCAGAGTATTCCAGAATAAAGGTATATTTTGTAAGCCATTCCCCAGTGGACAGACATTTAAGTTGCTTCCAGTATTTCTCTCTTATAAATTGTGTGGCAGTAAATATTCTTGTTTGTATAACTTTGCACACTTGTGTGAGTAATTCTTTAGGATAAATTTCTAGAAGTGGATTTCTGGGTCAAAATGTGTTAGGAACATACTGAAGTTCAGTCTCAGCCTTGGTATTCTACCAAAATTTGATATTTGCGTTTGGTTTTAGCCAAAGAGCAAAATGCCTGTCTTGTGATCACTTCTGACTTTCCTGACCTCGTCATCAGTGATCACATGGTAGCCCTGGACATCAACCAAGCTCCTGCTTCACTTATTGACTCTGGTAGGTAGAATAATGCCCCTCCCCCAAAGATGTCCATTTCTCTCTCTTTTTAAAAAATTTTATTTATTTATTTATTTATTTATTTTTGACTGCATTGGGTCTTCGTTGCTGCGTGTGGGCTTTCTCTAGTTGCAGCGAGCGGGGGCTACTCTTCATTGCGGTGCGAGGACTTCTCATTGCAGTGGCTTCTCTTGTTGCAGAGCATGGGCTCTAGGTGCACGGGCTTCAGTAGTTGTGGCTCGCGGGCTCTATAGCACAGGCTCATTAGTTGTGGCTCACGAACTTAGTTGCTCCGCGGCATGTGGGATCTTCCCGGACCAGGGCTCAAACCCCTGTCCCCTGCATTGGCAGGCAGATTCTTAACCACTGTGCCACCAGGGAAGCCCAAGATGTCCATTTCTAATACCTGAAACAGTGAATATGTTAGGTTACATGGCAAAGGGGGATCAAAGGTGCAGACAGAATCAAGTTTACTAATCAACTGATTCTAAAATAGATTATCCTGGATTATCCAGATGGGTACAAGATAATCACGAAGATCCTTAAAAGTGAAAGAAGGAAGCTGAAAAGAAGGGTCAGAGGGAGACAAGACTATGGAAGAACAGTCAGAGAGATGGCTGTGTAGATGGAGGAAAGGGACCATGAGCCAAGGAATGTAGGCAGCTTCTAGAAACTGGAAAAGACAAGGAAATGGATTCTTCCCTATTGTCACCTTGATTTTAGCCCAACATCAGACTTCAAACTATAAAATAATAAATTTGTATTGTTTCAAGCTACTAAATTCGTGGTAATTTGTTACAGCAGCAATAGAAAACTAGTACCGTGATCAAGAGATTTCTGGTCTAACAGAGCTAATCTGATTAAGTAAGTATTTATAGGATGGAAAATCAATCAAGAAAATGTTTCATGAGTGTCCTTGACAATGGAACGCACATGGTAAAGCTTGTGAGTGGTTTTGGAATCAGAGACATACAGTGCTCTGTCTATACCTTTCAGATGTTTCTTCAGACAATCCCTTTAGTGCAGCAGGATGTGTTGGTCAAAGGCAGAGAATGGGCTGCTTTCATCATTTTTCTTCAGGCAAAGACATTACCTGACCTGTCAGAGATTTGGGAACTGTCTTGTCATACATATACAAGTTGAAATGGCAGCCATTAGGTGTTTAAGTACAACTATAACAAGAAGACTTTTCACTATTTTTCAATAATAATACCAACACAGTAGGACTTACTAACAACCAGTTGTTGCTTACGATAAAAATAGTTTGCAGGAACCTGATAAAGAGAACTGAAACCAATTTAATTTCCTCTCTCTGGATTAAAAAAAGTACTGGGTCCAGGCATACTTTCCTGTCATTATACACGGAGAACAAGCAAAAATAACAGCTATTTGTTCCAACAAATACTTGCTCCTAGAAAACTATGAACTAACAAAAAGAGCTTACTTATCAAAACTAGCATTTTACTCATTGACGCTTGCTTAAAGACTGTTGCCTCACTGTGCCTACCAATCCAAAATTATTGTTATAAATTCTGCCTAATCTCGATCAGTTTCCTACTTTGCAAGACCCTCCTTTAAACTACCCAGTTTGGACCCTAAAGCCCTGTAAACATCCTTCCCTGACTTTCCCCCTCTGAGAAATTTTTATGACTTTGTCAATTTGGCATTCTCTTTAATGCTGTAAGTTTATTAAATTTAACTTAACTTGAACAGGTTTTCAGGGGGTCTTTTGGAGAGTCTTTTCCCGATAGAGGTAACCTTGAGGGTGCTAGTATACTTTCCATGAACCCTACTCTAAAGATTCTCCTATATTCTCACTCCAGGGAAGATACTGAAGTTGGTGTGTATGCAGTGGAAGCTGAGTATCACATGGATATTCATATACAGTTTTATTTCCTTAAACACAAGTCACCTTGCTCCACAGCAACAGTTCTAGGTCCAAAGTCAAAGGAATCTATTTATTAGAAATAAAAATATGTAAGTGAAAGTAGCAATGTTACATCTACTATTTAGTAGGTGTTTTCTTCAAGTAAAGCAAAACTCTTCAGTTTGTGTGTTTGCTTCAGTGAAATTGTATCATCAACTTAGCCTCAAGTCCAGGAATTGAAGAGGAGATAAATCTTTACCCAGTCAGCTCGCTATTAGAGAGGAAGGAAACTTTAATAACTTGATGACAACATCACTGTCAGTTGAACACTTTACTGCAGAACCTACAGAAATAAATCTGGCTCCTCCACTCACCTTTGCTGACTATACTGAAAATGAATGACTGTTTAGTATCACAAAAGTACACGTAACAATCGAGCAGCCCATGTTACTTGGAAATTATGGTGCCCATAAGTATTAAAATGTAAAACTTAAAAAATTTGGCTACTAAAATAAAATAATTATAATTATTTATAAAAATAATTACTATATAATAATAATTTTGAAATAATTTTAATTAAAATTTGTATTTGAACAAAATGTGTTTATGGTATCCCTCTGTTAACACAATTAAAATTGTTAAAGGTATCACCAAATTTTTATCCAAAAAGTTTGTACTAATGTAAAAAGTATGTACCAATATACATTTTTTTTTTTTTTTTTTTTTTTTTTGCTGTACGCGGGTCTCTCACTGCTGTGGCCTCTCCCGCTGCGGAGCACAGGCTCCGGACACACAGGCTCCGCGGCCATGGCTCGTGGGCCCAGCCGCTGCGCGGCATGTGGGATCCTCCGGGATAGGGGCACGAACCCGTGTCCCCTGCATCGGCAGGCGGACTCTCAACCACTGCGCCACCAGGGAAGCCCACCAATATACATTTTTAAGGCTCTGGAGATAGACTACCTAACTGTCCTCCAGAAAACATGAGCCATTTGATTCTGCAACACTGAAGAAGAATGTCCATTTATGTGTTGTTAAAGGATAATTTTTCAAAAAAGTTATAATCGTGAACAGGAATAAATAATGGGCATTTATGAATTGCAAAGTCTTCATAGACATTAACTTGCCTGGTCCTTTTAGCATCCATGTAGTAGGGAGGGCAGTAACAGCTGCTGCCTCCATTTTACAAATGCAGAGATTGAGCCTCAGAGAAGTGGCACCTAAGGTCACAGACTCTGAGTGGTAGCATGTGGACTTGGCATAGGGTTCTCAGACCCTGTGTTCCTTTTTCATGTACCTGGCCACTTATGTGACCACATTCTCTATGCTCTCAGTGTCTTTGGGAGCCTTCCAGTTCCTCCTTCAGCCCGTCTCACCTTCTGCAGGAGAAGGCCAGGCACAGCCCTATAGCAAAGACAGTTTCTTCCACCCTTGCCATCTCTGCCCTTACCATCATTCCCAAATTTAAGAACAATACTTGTCCACTTGGGACTACCCTGGTGGTCCAGTGGGTAAGACTCCATGCTCCCAGTGCAGAGGGCCTGGGTTCAATCCCTGGTCATGGAACTAGATCCTGCATGCATGCCGCAACTAAGAAGTCCACATGCTGCAACTAAAAGATCCCTCATGCTGCAACGAAGATCCCGCATGCCTCAACTAAGACCCAGTGCAGCCAAAATAAATAAATAAATAATAATAATAAAAGAACAATACTTGTCCATTCCACACACACTCAACTCTAGCATCCTAATGCTTTTTGCAGCTTTTCTGGACAGAGCAGATTCTCCTTCAAGGGGTGTATAATAGGAAAATCCCACTTGTTTCTTAAAAGCCATTTAGTTATCAAATCACACAATCATGGCTGGCCTTTGAGGTAAGCCCCTTCCCTGCATGCAATACTCCCTCTTTTTTCTTCCAGCCGTTGCTGATACATTTCTGCAAATAGCGTGCCTCTCCCTTTATTGTTGGAAAGCTGAGCTGGTAAAAATGTTTTTCATCTGCTCATATAAAAATATCTTTCTAAATTAAATGTTATTTTTGTTAAGAAAAGCAAATTATATTTAACAGAAAAATTTAAAAATATTTTAAAATTTAAGGGGAAAAATCACTTCCAGTTTCATCCAGAAATAACCACTTTTGACATTTTCGTCTTTTTTATTCATATATATGTGTGAATATCTCTGTATATGATATAATTTTCAACTGATATGTTAAGTAACTTTTCCACAACTGCTTTTATAGAATCACAGAATCTAGATTTAGAAGAAAACTCGAGGCCTTCAAGATATTTCTTCCTGGTTTGAGGGCTTTGATTGGGTCTGCCTAGACACTGCTTGTATCCTCCAGGGACTGGGAGCCCAGTTTGTACCAAGAGAATCCATTCCTGGTTTGGAAAATTCTCATTCCGTTTTTGTCTCCTGAAATGACAGAAGATGAATATGAATATGTCCTATTTGGATTTCTCAGATTGAATATCCCTGGTTTCCATGATTATTCCTTGCTTGACAGAATTTTCAGAGCCACTCATGATGCTGGTCACCCTCCCAGGGGAGTCTGTTCACTTATAACACTGCCTCCAGTCCCTGACATGAAGTCCCAAGTGCAGCCTGGCAGATGTGGTGTGTAGTGGGGCTGCTGCTTCCCTAACCCCAGACACTTGACCTCCAGTAACACGGCCCAGGATGGCACTATATTTTTAGCAGCTACTTTTACTGTAAACTTTTGGGTTGGTCTTAAAAAGCCATCAGTCAGGATTAATTGGAGAAAGATAATGCCAGTCTGAATGCCAGCCTTCTCAAATCCAAAATCTATTTTGGGGAGTGGAAAGGGAGCCTAACATTGGTTGGTGTGTGTGTGTGTGTGTGTGTGCACATGTGTGTGTTTGTTCACCATCTATCAGATGTAATGCTGAGCACGTTCATATCTTTATTATTATTATAGTTATTGTTACTGTCATGGCAGTTTCAGTTGGTTGAGGTCCTACTGTGCACTAGGCATAAATTAATTTCATTTCACAGAGCCCCAGGATAATTAATTGTTGTTTTACACATGAGGAAAGGAAGGCAGGGAAATTGGACAACTTGTTCCAAGGTCCCACACCAGTAAGATGTTTACGCCCGTATTCTACCCCTATATCATATTGCCTCAGAAAAGTGCAACCACTGATCAACAGTCAAGTTCAGAGTGAGATTCCCGGGAATTCCCTGGCAGTGCAGTGGCTAAAGACTATGCGCTTTCACTGTGGAGATCCTGCAAGCTGATAAATGATCAGATTTTTAATATAGTTCAAAGGTTAATGTCCACGGAATTTCTTGACAGATTCAATGTGGGGTGTAAGAGGAGTGAAATACAAAACTAAGGATTTTAGCCTGAGCAATAGGGCTGAGATAAAGAAGGCTGTGGGTGGAGCATGTTTTGGAGTGGCATTTGAGCATTTAGGGTTTTTTTTTGTTTTTTTAAAAATAAATAAATTTATTTATTTATTTTTGGCTGTGTTGGGTCGTAGCCGCCTGTGGGCTTTTCTCCAGCTGGAGCAAACGGGGGCTACTCTTCGTTGCAGTGTGCAGGCTTCTCATTGCAGTGGCTTCTCTTGTTGCAGAGCATGGGCTCTAGGTGCACGGGCTTCAGTAGTTGTGGCACATGGGCTCAGTAGTTGTAGCTTGTGGGCTCTAGAGCGCAGGCTCAGTAGTTGTGGCTCATGGGCTTAGTTGCTCCACAGCATGTGGAATCTTCCCGGACCAGGGCTTGAACCTGCGTCCCCTGCATTGGCAGGTGGATTCTTAACCACTGTGCCACCAGGGGAGTCCGAGCATTTAGTTTTAAACATGCTGATTTGTAGATATCTTAATAGACACTCAAGTGGAGATGCCAAGTTAGCAGTTAGCTATACAGGTATACCTTGTTTTATTACATTTTGCTTTTTGCACTTTGCAGATACTGAGCTTTTTACAAATTAAAGATTTATGGCAACACTGCATTGAGCAAATCTATTGGTGTAATTTTTCTAACAGCATTTGCTCAACTTGCATCTCTGTCACATTTTGGTAATTCTCACAATATTTAAAAATTTTTCATTATTATTATACTTGTTATGGTGATCTATGATCAGTGATCTTTGATGTTACTATTGCGAAAGATTACAACTCACTGAAGGCTCAGATGATGGTTTGCATTTTTTAGTAATAAAGTATTTTTTAATTAAGGTATGTACATTTTTTAGACATAATGCTATTATACACTTATTAGACTACAGTGTAAACATAACTTTTATATGCACTGGGAAACTAAAAAATTCATATGACTTGCTTTATTGAGATATTCACTTTATTGCAGTGGTCTGGAATCAAACCCACAGTATCTCCAAGGTATGCCTGTACAGTTTTGGAGATCAGGAGAGCAGCCTAAGCTAGATATATAAAATTGAGACTTGGCACATGGATGATGCTTAAAGCCACAAGGCTGGATGAGATCACCAAGAGAGTGATCTCCCTATTATCTCCTCTGGATCTGTGATTAGATGTTTCCTAAATCTTCTCATTCTCTCCACCATGACTCTTATCCGTGCTTTCAATTTTCTTTCTCTTCCTCCCACTACGCTACAAGTCCCAGCAGTTTCTTCAGATCCAACATCTAGGTCATTAATTCTCTCTTTCACTGTTTATAGTCTGTCATTTTAACTTTTAGAACTACATTTTCTTCATTCCTAGAAATTCTTTTTAAAAAAGTATGCACTCTATTTTAATAGCCTTTATCATATGTTTGACACATACTTTGTCTTTATTTAAAACATAACATATATATTGTATAATCTTTATCCAGTAATTTGTTATCTGAAGTTCTTAACTCTGAAACTCTGATTCTGTTTACACTGTGCCTCCATCATGATACATTGTTTCCATGTATGCCACATGTGCACACATGCATGCATATGCATGTGTGTGTCTCTGTGTGTTAATCTTTGGAGCTCATGTTTACTAGGGCTTTGTGGGAATGCTGTGTAGCTGGATAAAGGGCCTGAACACTAGATTTTAAAATTTGATTCTACTAGGTGTTTCAACCTTGGGAAAATATTTTTTTTCTGTCTAAAAACAAACCTTTAGATCTCCAGTTTTATTGAAGCCTTGGGCTAATTTTTATGCTAATTCTTCAGCCTGGTGGCTCCTGGACCACACAGTGTAAATTTGAATCCCAAACCTGTGCATGGTTGCAAATTCTCACAGGACCTGTTCTCCCTCATCCCTGGGGAAATGTTATTTCTCCATGTCAGTGGGGAAATTTTTTTAGCTCACCTCTTCATCGGGTGCTACCTTTATGCAAGGGGTCCCATTTCCATCTTCCTATGAGGCATGGGCCATAGTCTTATTTCTCACACTTATGTGGGCATTAACACTCAAGAGCAACCGTCCACTCACACACCTTCTACCAGCCACAGCCGGTTCACACACTGACCACTCTGGTTTTCAATTCTCCAGCTCCTGGCAGTTCCCTTTCTTTCCTGCAAATTTAGCTTTGCATTTAAAAGAATGTTATACTTTAGACAGTATCTGTTTGTAGCCAGAGTGTTTTCAGGTTACCTGATCTGTCACATTGATGGAATTGGAAGTCCCTTTAGGGGTGAATGTGATGGTCAGATTAGCTCAGCAGGAACTATTTTCTAGAACAACAGGCATGTTTGAGTGGATATCATGCCCCCTAGCTCCCTGTCATGTTGGAAGCATCTGCTTCTGTGAGGAGTTTGCATGGAGGGTGATCTACAGAGCACCGTTTGGCTTATTCCTGTGGCTCTGCCCACGCTGATGATTTCTTGTTTGTTTGTGCCAGAACTGACCGAGGCGTATGTGGTGATGAATGAGCTAGAGACACATGGGACCAACTGCCATGACAGAGGCCCAGCCTGCCCTGGCCTGCAGGCCCCAGGACTGGCTGTCCAGGAATTCTGTGCAGGGACGTCCAGCATGCCATTCTAGCCAGTGACAGGGAATGAAGGGAAGGGGGACTGGTTATACCACAAATGGCTGCTTCCTGTGGCTCCAGCAGGATGATGTACCCCTGTTTACTATGTTCTATTTCCTGAGCTGCTCCAAAGATGCGGGAACCCCAAACAAGTCCTGGTAAGGGCAAGGGCAGCCAAGAAGGGAAAGAATCTGAAATCTCTAAGGCCTCCAACTCATCAGCTGGGATGATGAGCAGAGCCTGGACATATCTGCCTGTTTGGCCACATTTAAAGGAAACATGAGGACTGACATTCCCCGTGTGTCATCCAGGGGAATGAAGTCAGGGGACTTCAAAGCTGCTCCGGGAAGCCTTGGCATAGAAGGAGTCTCTGAAAGCTGTTTCAGGACCATTGTGTATCTGCCAGTCAGTGAAAGAGAAAGGGGGTGGATAGGAGAGAGGGCAGAGACCTTAAGGAAAGTCTTCAGCTTTCTCTCTTCAACAAAACCCCCATCTGGCTGCTCACTGATGGGCTGAAGAACAGAACCACAGTGTCTTTGATTGGAAAGATGCCATTTAGTTCAACCTTCCAGCTAGTGTAGGTTCTGCAATCTCCTTGCCAGACAGCCTCCCACCATGGGGTTCTCACTGCTAACTTCATGGTAGGAATGATCTCATTTGAAGCCTCTTCTTATTTTGAGGTAAAAATCTGCCTTTCAGTCATTTCCACCTACACCCCATCCTCTCCTGGTTGCTGAGGAAGAAGCACCTCCTGCCTTTACTGGCTCAGGAACACAAAGAGGATTCCCTGCGAGAACCTACAGTCTCACCCATGAGAACCAGGGCTCCTCGGACCCAGCTCATCCCCAGGATGGCCATCCAGGAAAGGAAAGAGGCTGACCAGTGGGACAAAGGCCTGCCAAAGGGAGACTGGCTGAGCTACTTTTTCACTTTCTTACTGGAGACTCAGTTAGGACCCCACCTGTACATAGGGAAGACATCCTCCCAGATAGGAAATAAAATAAAGTTCTTGGATGAGCAACGAAAGCCAAACTAGGAAGTTATTTTATCCTGTCCCTGCATATAAGATAGTGAATCGAAACCAAAAGTGTTCTGTGAAGATATTCGAAGGTGTCCTTTGAAGGCTGTTCCTCCTGGCAGGCAGGCCATTGTGTGTTCTCTGGGCTGCACCCAGCCTTGGAGCAGAGGGATTGGAGTCTGGGCAGGTGCTTTGGCAGTGCCTCTAGAGCAGGCAGGAGTAGCTGGTGGTTTCGTCCTTCAACGCAGTGGCAGTGACTCCCTATTTTCTATGTGTCTGCTGGAGGCCCATCATGGTTTTCAAATAATTGTGCTAGACACAGAAAAGGGGAGAAAACAAGTTAATTAGGACATGCGGACCTAACAAGGACTCAGAAGCCACACCACTTATATCCACCCCATCATTCTTCCTGCAAATATCACTGTTTGAGGACAAGGATTCCCTTTGACTAGCCCGTTCTGTGAGAAATAATGTTCCATTCAATCCCTCTCATTCTTTCATGCTAAAGAAAGTGTGTAAACCTGTTTTTAAATGTTTAAAAGGAGACAGGCGTGTTTCAAGGGCCCACTTGAAAGCTTCTGACAAGAAGTAGGTTCAAAAAAAGAAAAGGGCTCTCTCTCCAGAGGGGTGGGGCCCATGTATTCTGAAGGGCCTTCCCTCTGCAAATCAACTAGATGTTCGTGAATCCTACCCTTTTAATGAACTGCTAGGCTCTTGGTAAGCATGTGGAAAAAGTAAGCTGAAACAGAATCAGTGGGAAGGGCAGTGAGCAAGCAAATGCTAAAACGAACATGGAATTTGGAGGTGAATCCTAGATTCCCCACATGGTGAATCTGAACTGAAACTGAAGCTCCCACATGAAGCTGGAATTATTTTACCCCAATTTTTTATTGTGGTAAAATACACAAAACATACAAATTTCCATCTTAACTGTGTTTAAGTGTACAGTTTAGTGGTATTAAATACATTGATAATGTTGTGCAGCCATCACTACCATCTATCTCCATAACTCTTTTCATCATCCCAAACTGAAATTCCATATGCTTTGAACAATAACTCACTGTTCCCCTCTCCCCCCAGACCCTGAAAATCACCACTATACTTTCAATCTTTATGACTTTTTTAAGTCAATCATTTAATTTTTAAATTATTTTTTAAGTGTTATTGGAGTGTAGTTGATTTACAATGTTGTGTTAGTTTCAGGTGTACAGCATAGTGATTCAATTATACATATACATATATTCATTCTTTTTTAGATTCTTTTCACATATAGGTTATCCCAGAATATAGGTTGTCCCAGAATATTGAGTAGAGTTCCCTGTGCCATATAGTAGGTCTCTGTTGGTTATCTATCTTATATATTGTAGTGTGTTGTCTGTTAATCCCAAGTTCCTGATTTATCCCTCCCTGCCACATTTCCCCTTGGGTAACCATAAGTTTGTTTTCAATATCTGTAAGTCTGTTTCTATTTTGTAAATAAGTTCATTTGTATCATTTAAAAAAATTAGATTCCACATATGAGTGACATCATATGATATTGGTCTTTCTCTGTCTGACTTACTTCACTTAGTATGATAATCTCTAGGTCACACCACGTTGCTGCAAATGGCATTATTTCATTCTTTTTTATGGCTGAGTAGTATTCCATTGTATATATGTACCACATCTTTATCCATTCCTCTGTCGATGTACATTTAGGTTGCTTCCATATCTTGGCTATTGTAAATAGTGCTGCAATGAACATTGGGGTGCATTTTGGTTTTCTCTGGGTTTATGCCCAGGAGTGGGATTGCTGGGTCATATAGTAGTTCTATTTTTAGTTTTTTTAAGGAACCGCCATACTGTTCTGTATAGTGGTTGTACCAATTTACATTCCCACCAACAGTGTAGGAGGGTTCCGTTTTCTCCACACCCTCTCCAGCATTTATTTATTTATTCATTTTTATTTATTTATATTTTTTTGGTGTGTTAGTTTCTGCTTTATAACAAAGTGAATCAGCTATACATATACACATACCCCATATCTCCTCCCTCTTGCGTTTCCCTCCCATTCCCTATCCCACCCCTCTAGGTGGTCACAAAGCACCGAGCTGATCTCCCTGTGCTATGCAGCTGCTTCCCACTAGCTATCTGTTTTACATTTGGTAGTATGTATATGTCCACCAGCATTTATTTTTTGTGGACTTTTTCCCCCCCAGATTTATTGAGATGTAATTGCCATATAATATAATATTGCATAAGTTTAAGGTGTACAGTGTGTTGATTTGACACACATATATTGTAAAGTGACTGCAACCATAGCATTAGCTAACACCTCCATCATATCATATAAGTACTATTTCTTTTTTGTGGTGAGAACATTTAAGATCTACTCTCTTAGCAACTTTCAAGTATATACTACAGCATTATTAACTATAATTACCATGCTATACATTAGATCCCCAGAACTTATTCATCTTATAACTGGAAGTTTGTGTCCTTTGACCAACATCTCCCCATTCCCCACCCCCACCCCCAGCCCCTGGTAACCACCATTCTAATCTCTGTTTCTATGAGTTCAGCATTTTGTTTGTGGACTTTCTGATCATCGCCATTCTCACCAGTGTGAGGGGATACCTCATTGTATTGATAGTTTTTGTTTGTTTGTTTGTTTGTTTTAGTTAGTTATTTTGCCCAAGCAGTGCAGCATGTGGGATCTTAGTTCCCCGACCAAGGATCGAACCTGCATCCCCTGTGTTGGAAGCAGGGAGTCTTAACCAGCGCCAGGGGAGTCCCCACATTGAGGTTTTGATTTGCATTTCTCTAATAATTAGTTATGCTGAGCATCTTTTCATGTGCTTTTTGGCCATCTGTATGTCTTCTTTGGAGAAACGTCTATTTAGATCTTCTGCCCATTTTTTTGATTGGGTTGTCTGTTTTCTTGATATTGAGCTGCATGAGCTGGTTGTGTACTTTGGAGATTAATCCCTTGTTGGTTGCTTGACTTGCAAATATTTTCTCCCATTCTGAGGGTTGTCTTTTTGCTTTGTTTATGGTTTCCGTTTCTGTGCAAAAGCTTTTAAGTTTAACTAGATTCTATTTGTTTATTTTATTTTATTTTTTTTCGGTACACGGGCCTCTCACTGTTGTGGCCTCTCCCGTTGCGGAGCACAGGCTCCGGACGCACAGGCTCAGCGGCCATGGCTCACGGGCCCAGCCGCTCCGCGGCATGTGGGATCTTCCCAGACCGGGGCATGAACCTGTGTCTCCTGCATCGGCAGGCAGACCCTCAACCACTGCGCCACCAGGGAAGCCCTATTTGTTTATTTTTGTGTTTATTTTCATTACTCTAGGAGGTGGATCAAAAAAGACCTTGCTGCAATTTATGTCAAAGACTGTTCTTCCTATGTTTTCCTCTAAGAGTTTTATAGTGTCCAGCCTTACATTTAGGTCTCCAATCCATTTTGAGTTTATTTTTGTGTGTGGTGTTAGGGAGTGTTCTAATTTCATACTTTTGCATGTACCTGTCCAGTTTTCCCAGCACCACTTATTGAAGAGGCTGTCTATTCTCCACTGTATATTCTTGCCTCCTTTATCAAAGATAAGGTGACCATATTGCGTGGGTTTCTCTCTGGGCTTTCTATCCTGTTCCATTGATCTATATTTCTGTTTTTGTGCCAGTACCATACTGTCTTTGATTACTGTAGCTTTGTAGTATAGTCTGAAGTCAGGAAGCCTGATTCCTCCAGCTCCGTTTTTCTTTCTCAGGATTGCTTTGGCTATTCGAGGTCTTTTGTGTTTCCATACAAATTGTAAAATTTTTTGTTCTAATTCTGTGAAAAATGCCATTGGTAATTCGATAAGGATTGCACTGAATCTGTAGAATGCTTTGGGTAGTATAGTCATTTTCACAATATTGACTCTTCCAATCCAAGAACATGGTATATCCCTCCATCTGTTTGTGTCATGTTTGATTTCTTTCATCAGTATCTTATCATTTTCTGAGTACAGGTCTTTTGCCTCCTTAGGTAGGTTTATTCCTAGGTATTTTATTCTTTTTGTTGCAATGGTAAATGGGATTGTTTCCTTAATTACTCTTTCTGATCCTTTGTTGTTACTGTATAGAAATGCAACAGATTTCTGTGTATTAATTTTGTATCCTGCAACTTTACCAGATTCATTGATGAACTCTAGTAGTTTTCTGGTAGCATCTTTAGGATTTTCTATGTATAGTCTATCTTTATGATTTCTGACTACTCTAAGTACCTCATGTAAGTGGAACCATACAGTTATTTGTCTTTCTATGACTGGTTTATTTCACACAGTGGCTGTACCATTTTACATTCCCACCAACAGCTCACAAGGGTTCCAATTACTCCACATCCTTGCCAACACTTGTTCTTTTCTTTTTTTTTTTTTATTACTAGCCATCCTAATGTGTGTAAGGTGGTATCTCATTGTAGTTTTGATTTGCATTTCTCTAATGATTAGTAATGTTGAGCATCGTTTCATGTGTTTACTGTCCATCTGTATATCTTCTTTGGAGAAATGTCTATTCAAATCCTTTGCCCATTTTTGAATTGGATTTTGTTTTCTGGTTGTTGAGTTTTAGGAATTCTCTGTATATTCTGGATATTAATCCCTTATCAGGCTGGAATTCTTGAAGGAGTTTAAAATGGTCCTGTGTTGGTAATGCCACATGGCAAAAGCAGGTGCAAACTCTTTCAGGAGGAAAGTAATTTCAGCTTGTACATTCAGGACTCTTAGAGCTTAAGTTCAATCACATTTATGGTCAACTGAATTTCAACAAGGGTACCAGACAATTCAACGGAGAAAGGATGACTTTTTCAACAATTGGCACTGGGAAAACTGGATATCCACAAGGAAAAGAATAAAGTTGGACCCCTGCCTCACATCATATGCCCCCTCCTCTGAGCCCAGAAGGGGTAGGCCTCTCTGTGGTCAGACAAGGAAGCTCCTGCATAGTGGTCACAGTCAAACAATGTCCGAGGCTGGGCTGCCTATGCCTACTTGACCCCACTCCATTCTCTCCCATAGAGCCCTGCCCTCCTACAGGTCTGGGCTTCCTTGATCCAGGACTGATCTGGGCTTCCCTTCAGGGGCCAGAGTTAATAAAGCTTGATGCTCACAGCATAAGGCTAAATGGCTGCCTGGATAAAGCCATCCTCTCTCCTGCTGAAGGAGTGGGCCCAGGCAACTAGGATGGGCAGGTGACCCTGCCCCAAGCCACAGCTGACTGAACCAAGAATGCACACTTAACCCAAGAAGAGTCAGTTAGGCTTCTCCCTCCAGAGAGACACAAAGTAAGTAGTCAGGTGATACTGGGCACTGGGGCTGTGAAGTCTTGGAAAATAAGGGCATGCCAGGGCCAAGGCTGGAGCTAGAAATTGAGAGGTGGGGAGGGGAGAACAGATAGATGAAGGATCAAACCTCAGGGAGAAGCTAAGGTCAGATCTGGAAGGAGAAAGGCCTGGAGGGAGAGGAGCCTGGGCCCTGCTTCCTACAGATGAGTTCTGTGGCCTGCTAATCAAAGTATGGTCTTGGACTAGCTGCATGGGCACCATCTGGGTACTTATTAAAAGTGCAGACTCTCAGATTCACCCTGGACCTGCTGCATCAGAATCTGCATTCTAACAAGACTCCTGGTGATATATGTACACAGCACAGGGTGAGAGGTGCTACTATGGAACCTTCAAAATCTGTGTTAACAAACCCCTTCACTCAAGCTTCTTTGAGTGGGCTTTAGCTCCTCACAGCCATCAAAGGTCAGTGAAGGTATCAGTTTAACTATAAATGTAAAGAATGAACTCAGTCAGGAGAAGGGCTTTCTAACTATAACACAAAATCCAGAAGCCAAGAAAGACAAGACTGATAAACTTGATTTCATAAAAATCAGCAAAATAACTACAAAAAAAACGTAAGTAAAGCCAAAAGACAAATAAGGGGAAATATTTGCAACTCATATCATAAAGAGCTAATCTCCCCAATATATCAAGAGTTCCTATAAATTAATAAGAAAAATACCAACAACCAATAGAAAAATGGGCAAAAATATCAACAGGCAGTTTATAGGAAAAGAAATTAAAATGGCCCTTAAACATATGAAAAGAAGCTTGACTTTACTGATAATAAGAGAAATACAAATCAAGGCTAGACTGAGAGACCATTTTCACCTTTCAGATTGGAAAAACCCAAAAAGCAGGATTCTGCATCTTGCGGAGAGGCTGTGGGGAACTAGCATCCTGTATATGCTGCTGGGGGGTGGGGTGTGGGTGATGGGTTCAGCTCTAGGCAGGCAATTCGGCACCATCTATCAAAAGTACAAATGTCCTTTTGGCCAAGAAATTCACTCCTACAAACTTGCCTTTCACTCCTGTGTGAATTCACATTTGTACAAGGTTAATTATCACAGCAATGTTTGTCATAGTAAAGAAATGGAACCTCCTAAAATCCCTCAATATGAGATGCATTAAATGAATTCTGATAGATCCTTGCAACGGAGTACTACCATGCAGCTGTGAAAAAGAACACAGCAGCACCAACAGGTTGAAGGGGGATGATCTTCAGAATAGACTGTTAAGTGGAAAAAGCGAGATGCAGAACAATGTTCAGGAGGAACACTAGAAATAAGTGACAGCGGTTCCTTGTCAGAGGGGACTGGTGGGAGCTGGACTGATGGGGGACTGGGTATTAGTATTTTCGTGCTTTTTAGTGCTTCAGTTGTATCATCCTATTGAAAATGTAAATGAATACCACAAAAATATTTTTAAAACAATGAGCTCACTTGGGCAGTCACCCCATGTGCCGCTGCCACCTGCCGTATAAGAACTGCCTCTGGGCACAGAAAAGCACACAGCATACAGGCCTCCTGTGTTCTGGCTCCAGGCTGAGCCTCAGCAGAGCGGAGACCCTTTGTTCCAGCCCGCTCAGTGAGGAGAGTACCAGGCCATGTCTAGCTTTGCCTTGGCTGCCTGTGGTCCTCTGGTCCCCTGCCACCTGTGCACAGTCGCCTCCACTGGAGAGGTTCTCCCCAACAGGAAGTGGCCTCAGGGGAGCCCCAGGCCCTGTCCTGGCATGTTATTCACACATGGGCTGTCTTAGCACTCACCAGCCATGTCCAGGCCTGGCCAAAGTCTGTGGGACCCCTATTGGTTCCAGCCCAGCCCCAGGACTCTGGAGTTGGCAGAAGATACACACTGACTCTGGGTGACTCTGGATTTCCCTGGACTGGCTTATTCCTCCTCTGCCTCTCTACAGTGGGGAGTGTAATCCTGGGTGTCCTAGTAATGATGTCCCTGAGGCCTTGCCTTCCTGGAGACATGACTCTCCCGAGTTACCTTCTGTTCTGTCTTGACTTTGGCATTGTAGAAGGAGACAGAATCAGGGCCCTCTGGCAGCATCGTCTGCTGCAGCCGGCTGAACCTGTCCTGGTCATCTTCTCCCTACAAGAGTCCCAACACAGCACAGTTCCTTCAGCCTGGCATTGTCAGGATTCACTCTGACAGGGCCTGTGGTGGGCATTAGGGCAGCCTCTCGCTGGGTCTGCAGACCTCCACCCAGGATAGCTCACAATCCCCCAGCGTCATGTTTTCCAGTGTCATCACGGACACCCTGTAACCGCCACCAGGGCAAGATGAGCCACTCAGGAAGGGGTGCAGCAGCATGTGGTGTTTTCTGTGTCCTCATCCTTGATAACAGGGGAGAGACCTGTACCTGCCCACCTGCCTGGGCCAGCTGTAGGAGAGGCTGGGAGCCGCCGGTACACTGCCAAGCTTGTGGAGAGAACAGAGGACAAGGGGCACTGCCCACTGCCCTGTGCTTGTCCACCATCCCCACCCCTGCCCTGTGCCACTCACCAGAGACACAATCCTGCTGAGAGGCATCATGCCTGGACGGATACTGCCACCTGGCTTCAGTGCCGCCTGCAGGTCCTCAGGGACAAAGAAGGACTCATTGTACCAGATGTCAAATTCTGCAGGGAGACAGGGAGATGGCACTGTGAGGGTGGGGAGTCCCTGAGGAAGCAGGTCAAGGCTGTGTGTGTCTGTCTGTCTTGTACTTGTCACAGCTCACCCTCTCTTCACTTCCTGCTCCAGGGCCTCACCCTTTCCCATCTCCATCTCCTGCCCTCAGAATCCTGGAAACACATATCTAAAGCCCTGTCCAGGGACTTCCCTGGCAGTCCAGTGGTTAAGACCCCAATGCAGGCTTTGATCCCTGCAACGGGAACTAGGGGAACTAGGATCCCGCATGTCCCAGGGCACAGCCAAAAAAATAAGTCCTGTCCAGCCCCTGCCTCTGCCAGAGAAAAGTTCTGAAGCCACTTCTAGAACCCAGATGGTAGCCCTGCCCTGTGCCTCCTGGAACCCCAGGTGGCCAGCCAACCTTCCCAAACGGCACACCCATGAGCAGGCGATGTCGACACTGATCCACCAGGTGCTGGCAGTACTCGATCTCAGCCCTGAGGTCCTGTAGGTCCTGATACTCTGTCCGGTACTGCTTCTTGAGGTCTTTAAGCTTCAAGATCAGCAGGAATTCCTCCTCATCAATGATCATCAGCCCCTTGTTCTCATACTCGCCTGCAAGGGGAAGGAGGAGGTTAGGGAATGAGGTGCCCACCTGAGGTGGTCAGAAAGAGGGGAGAGTGCTGGCAAAGCATGAAGACAGGACCTGGGAAGGGCTGGGGTGCAGCATGGAGGTGGACAAGGCATGAGAAGGCCAGGCTACTAGGATATGTCTCACAGGGAGAGGGAGCTCAGGTCAGAGGACCACACTGGCATTTTTAGGACAAACAGGAGGGGTGGGCAGAGGAAAGGGTAGAGATGGCCCACGTTCCACGATTATTTTGACCTTAAACCCCACTAGCCAAAGATATCCGGTAAATACCTCTATTATACAGGTGTTTACTTTTATAAATTATGTAAACAAGCTGCCCCCACCGGCTAGTACCACAAGGCAGTTGGGCAGGGTTCCTTATTAATAACAGATGTAAACCCACATTTCAAATTGTCTTCTTGACGATTTCAGCATTCGCCGGCTACCTTCTTGTCAGAGGCCATCAGACATCTTGTCGAATGGCTGTCAGAGGGCTCCAGGAGGAGAGGGGTCAGTTGTGCTATTAGTCATCTCCTCCGCTCACTGTCTCTTTGTATGGACCTTTTAAGGTCTGTCAGTGTGATGAAGGTTGTTAGGTTAAGACAAAATAACGATATCTGTGGAGCCACTCACCTGGCTGTCTACTGCTCATAGCACCTTGAAAGTTCAGCAAAGGCGTCATGTCAACACCGAGACCAAGGACCCCTGGAGAGTGAGTCCTGTGTGTGACCGAGGTGTGTGGCCAGGGTGCACGAGGCAGTCCCCAGGTACCGGAGGAAAGCATTAGCACTTCCGCTGATGTTTACAGGGAAGAAGTGAGGCACATTAAGTGTCACTGACACCATTCATGGAGAGGCAAGGGTTCCAATTCAAGGTGTTTGCAGTGGCGGGGGGAGTGGTGTCCAGGGTAGCCCTCACCTTCAGTGCAGAGCAACCTGGTTTGCATGCCGTGGGCCTGATGTGGTCACTTTGATACAGACAAATCCGTCAATCACAGAGTAGAGTCTTTAGAGTACTCTGTTGACATGGGGAGTGACAACATCTTTTGTACTACCCAGAGGTTCTCTGATTATCTCCACAGAAAACACTTATGAGAGCTGAACTTAAGATGATTTTTCTTTTTCTTTTTTTTTTTCACAAAAGACTAATTAATGTCTCAAATTCAGTGACTGTTCTGGGCTGATAAGTGGCTGTCAGTCAAGGTACCTAGAAAATATTTTTAAAAATGAATTTACTCGATCTGTTCCCTTAAGATAAAGGTATTTTACTTGCTATTTTAACAACCAATGGGAAAACAACTGCTTTCGGGGGGAAAGAGCAAAAATGTTTTTTGATACTGATAAAAGTTTAAATATTTTAAAATATTGTTTATTTCTTCTTCATCCCATCCTTTAAAAATGTCCATTTTCAGGTATATTGAGGAGTAAGTGATATATCAGCATAGCATACATATATATTATTTAAAATATGTAAATATATAATAAGGGGTTGCATATTCAAAGGAGGTGTGGGGGGCACACCCCTGGTGGCACAGTGGTTAAGACTCCACGCTCCCAATGCAGGGGGCCCGGGTTCCATCCCTGGTCAGGGAACTAGATCCCAAATGCGTGCCACAACTAAGAGTTCGCATGCCACAACTAAGGAGCCCACGTGCCACAACTAAGGAGCCCTGGAGCTGCAATCAAGGAGCCCACCTGCCACAGCTAAAAACTGGCGTGACCAAATAAATACATATATAAATATGTGGAAGAAAAAAAAGGTGTAGGCAGAAGGCACAGAGAAGTGCTTGTTGGTCCTGCAAGGCCTTCACTCTAGAGGTTCTGGGTGGGGGCATGTCTGGAGCCATCATCACCCACCTTCCCCTACTTCCCAAACCCATGGAGGGCTTTGCCCTCTAGAACAGTGTGTTACGCTTGGTCTGTAGGGTATGAGCAAAGTAGCCCCAAGAATTTGGAAATAAAGTTGCCCTCTGAGAAATAAGTGAGTAAAATGCAACCTCTGTGAGTGAGATGATCCCCCTGACCTGCAGAAAACCAAGTGCCACCTGGAGATGACCAGGTGATCAGTGAGATCATTCAAGAAGGCTGGCCTAGCATAGGGTTGCGATTTAGCAAGGGAAAGCCCAGTAACTGGTTGTGTGCCCTGCCTGTGAACAAGAGTGTGGCCTCTGAACCACCAGCCTCAGTGTTGGGATGGTTACTCATTAAAATGCAGGTTCTGGGCCCTGCTCCAGATTTCCTGAGTCAGAGCCACTGATTGCAGCCTAGGAATCTGCACTTGACCAGCCCTCCCAAATGAGTCCTCTGCTTACTCGAGCTTGAGGGTTCTTGGTGCACATTGAAGGTATGGGCAGTGTCTGCCACTGGGACAAGGGCACCAGGTCAGGGTAACCAGGTGAGCACTCTCCCCACTCCCCACACAGAGGTCCCTGCTCGTTGAGCCTGAGGGCTTCCCGCACCACCTGCCTTAAGAGACGAGACTTTGCTAGGCCAGTTTGTTGCGGGGTTGGCATGAGGAATGGTCTTAGTGACAGTGAATCACTTGGCCCTTGGTATCCACATTCTCATTCCCTCCTCAGTTTCTCATGTCTTGACTAGCACCCCTACCCCAATCAGACCACTGTGGTCAGTGAGGAGACAACACCAGGACCCATGGACCTTGTGGTGGTCGCCAGCCACCCATCTCCCTGGGGAAGTATCTACAAGACCAACATTCTGTCCCTCCATGGGCAGAAGCACATATCAGATGGAAGGTCCAGCACTTAGATCTGAAATAATGCAAGAAAGGGGACTTGCAGGCAGAAGCTAGCTGACAGGGAAGGACTCTGTAGTTCCCCAGGGCTGACTAGAGCCAAGTGATGACCTAGGGATGAAGCCTGCACCCCAACATCCCCTGCTGGCCCCCTACCAACTCAGTCCTCCAGTGCCCAAGTCTGCCCCATCCCGAGCAGGATGACTCAGATGCCACTGTCCCCCAACTATCTTCCCATCACCTTTACCTTGCTTCTCTCGTAGTGACTTGTGGAAATTTAGTGCCTCCTTGGTCATGTCGATCTCCCGCTTGATGGCATTGATGCGCTGTGTGGTCTCGCTGGCCCTTTTCCTCCGCTCGTTCAAAATGGATTTGTTTTCTTTGAAGATGCGGTTGATCTCACTACCCCGTTCGTTCTTAAAGTCCTCAAAGGCCACAGGCTTGGCGGGTGGGGTGCTGGGCCTGAAGATGGAGGGGAAGGAGGAGGGAGAAATGGGGCAGCTGTCTTGGAGCCACCGGGCACTTCACCTTTCTTCCCTGGGGCTTCTGTAAGCAGGAGGTCAGAATTCCTGGGCACCACCTACCCCAGATGGGAGCTAAACTGTGTAGGAATCATTCTCTCGTCTCGTTTTACTGAGCACACAAGGGCACGTGACTGTTGCAGAAAATGAGGAAAGTAAGGAAAAGTTACCCAAACCCCCCCCCAAAATACCACTCATTACCTATTGGCAACCACACTTAGGCGTATCTCCTTCATTTCTTTGATAACTGTTCTAATATTTGGAGTCATGCAATATATATAATTTTACATCTTACTTTTTTCACAGAAGCATTCTTTCATGCTATTAAAAACTCTGAGAACTCTAGTTAATAAGATGTAAGATGAAGTGCTGGGCAGGGGAAAGTAGATTGTCTGCAACGTACTTTGAAATCCATTTTTAAAAAAAAGATGGATGGAAGGATGGAGAGAAAGACACATGATGAAATACTATAGTAACATTAACGGTAGAATCAAGAGGGTGTTCACTATACAATTCTTCCAACTTCTCTGAATGTTTGGAATTTTTTCCCCAGGGTGGGGAAAAATTCTTCATGTACATCTTTGTACATTTCAAGGGCAGAGAAAATAATTCACTTAGTGCCCTTTCCCTAATGTCAACTATTGAAGGTGTTACCAAAAATTTTTTATTTTGCTTTTTAAATTAATGACACAATCTTTTTGTATAAATCTTTGTCTACATCTCTAAATATTTCCTCAGGATAGATTCCTAAAAACTCAATCACTGACTCACCACAGAGAGGAACTGGGTGGCTGGAGGAAGGGTCTCATACCTGAGAATTTTGTATCTTTTGAATATATTACTTATTCAAAATAGGCAAATTTAATTATTTAAATAATTGCTATTTGGAGGGTCTAAAATGATTCCATGTATAATTGTGTATCTTGGATGACTCCTGAGGTTGAACCATTTTGCACGTGTATAAGCCATCATATTTCTTCTTTTTTGGACTGTGCTCCTAGTCTTTGCCTATTACCCCCATTTTATTTCTCTTCTATCTGCAGGCGCTCTTTCCTTGTCATACTCTTGATTTTGTATGATCTGGTGCAGGAGTTACTGTTAGATGGTCACCTGGGTGGGCGTAATTCCTCCTTTGGGGATTCCGAGGCAAGGGGCTCAATACTGGAGGTCTCCCGGTCCTGCAGAAGCATGTCTTTGACATCTCCATCCTTGGAGGATGGGGTCAACTGGGTCTTGGAGGTGGAAGCATCCAAGTCCTTGCCACTCACAGGGCTGCTGGCACCCTCCTTTCTTGTCAAGGAGCTGGAAGGAGAAGGCAGGGAGACCCCAGGCTCAGTGTCTCTGATGCTGAGGGGAGTAATCTTGCTCAGCACTTATACACCAGAAGCCCCAGCCTGCTCAGCTCCTATCTTGAACATAAACCCAGGCCAAAGGGCAAAGAGTACAACCCTAAGCCATGCAGATGGGGAGGAAGAGGAGAGAATTTCTCTTCCTTTTATCAGAACAAGAAGTCCTCCTTCCAGCAGTCTCAGCAGGAGACACCTGGGAAGAATGGGCAGTCTCCAGTTTGGAAGCATAAGGACCTTTGGGGTGGGCCACAGGCTTTAAGGAGCATCATGGCTGCTGAGGTATTAGTCACACAGGCATCCCTGGGAAGGAGTAGCAGATCCCCCACCCAGGGTGCGTCTGTCTGCGGACCAACAGTAAAGAGAGACACGTCTGCCCCGCTGCTCTGATCAGTCCACGACTTGCTCTCCCACCTCTGTCAGTGCCCACACCAGCTCCCCAGAAAGTAGCCATCCTCCCTCTCCAACTGATGGCACCTGGGGTCTTCCCTCCCAGAGAGGTACATGTGAGCAGGACTGAACTAAAGGGAGGATATACATGGCTCCTTCCACTGTTTCCTTCTCTTTTCTTCTTCTTGCAACAGGTGTGGCTTGGGGGAACCAAGCCTTGATCCATTTGTTACTGCACTAATTACCCAACGGCAGAACAGAGAGGGTGGGGGTGTGACCTCCCTTCCTGAAGAGGCAGGAGGAGGCCAGGGCATCCTCCTACCCAACTCCAGTACTGCATGTGACAGTTTTCTACAATCAGCTCTGGCCCGTGTCCTTTTACAAGTGATAATAATGGTAACAACATATTTGTATTGAGGTCTTCCAGGGACAGGGATTGCATTTACTCACTTATCCTCAAAACCACCCCAGTGACTAATGCTATTATTATTATTATTCCCATTTTAGGGATGAGGGAACAGAGGCAGAGAGGCTCTTATACCTCACAGAGGTGACCCCCTTGGGTGAAAGAACTACTGAGCAGAGAGGTGAGCCCAGGAGTTACCTCCAGAGCATGTGCTTTGTCCACCATGACACAGCACTTCCCAGCGAGGCTGGTTCATTAAGGGAACCTTGACACCCTCCATCTACAAACGAGTCTTGCCTGAAAGGTGAGCTGGAGTTTTTAGGTGATGTGGGTGCCAATTAGCCGGGTCACAGAAGGAACCTGGTGGTGGGGGCTGGGTTTCCACATGAAGTACCGGAGGGTGAGTGCCAGCCTGGCTTCTCACTTCCACTCTACCGCACCTTAGCAATGTGACCTTGGAATGAATTCCCCTCTCTGAGCCTTGGTTTTCTCAGTTAAAATGGAGACATGAACTCCCACCTCGTGGAACTGCTGTGAGGATGACAGGTGACCAGCCCCAGCCTGGGCCCCACAGATGCTGCTAGTATTGGCAGGAGAGGTATCCATTGTGACCACCCCATAACTAAGATACCAGGGGAAGGGAGGGACAGCTTATGTCCTCCCTTTCACCAGCCAAGGAGGGCCAGGTGCTGATCAGCTGGAGCAGCAGGAAGGTCATTCACCTGAGCTGCTCTTTGAACATCTTCTTGGACCTGGATTTCTTCCCGGGTCTGGTAGAGAAAGGGGCGACTCCGAGTCCGAAGCCTTGTCCGTCAGGCTCGCCCACTAGGTGGCCGTCAACGTCCGTGAGCCCTGCCTGGACAGAGGCCAGTTGCAGGTCTGTGGTTAGATTAAGGGTTCAGGCTCCCTGGGGAACCAGGCGTATATGGACCAAAGGTAGACATGTTCATCCCACACACCGAGATGTGGCTCCTGCTGATGTCACTTCAGGCTGTCCCCAGCAGAGCTGTCTCTGACCACCCTACCCAATGTCCACTTCCTACATCAACTCCTCTCATGGTCTGGTGTCTCATTCCATACGCTGAGGCTTTTGGGGCCCGTTTCCAACCTAACTCTGGGAATTGGTCTTGTTTACTACTAGCCACACCTCCATTTTATGGAGAACATTTTGAACTCATATGTGGTTTACTCCTGCCTGGATCACCCCATGCTCATGCTGGTGTTACCTTTATCTGTCGCAACCCTAGATCTGCCTTAATGCAAGACACTCACTGTCTCTGGAAAGATCTGGGGATGGAAAAATCTGATGTGAGTCTTGTCGGCAAGAGGCAATTGTGCTTACCTTCTGGACAGCAGAGATGGCTGCAAAGTCATTCTTGTCTATGAGGGTGTACTTCCTGCGCAAAGTGGACTCCACTTCCTGTTCCTGTTGGCTTGGGAGAGAGAGTGAAAGAACCCCTCACAGCTGGGGCCATGCTGAACCCACTGGGGCGAGCACCAAGTACTGGAGTTAGAAGTCGTTTGTGTGTGGCCCCTGCGACAGAGCCACATCCTCATCATGAACCAGACCAGACCAAAAACGCTCATTCCCCTGCTCCCCACTCCCCAGTGCGTGTACCCATTGTCCAGCCCCCAAATCTGCAGGGGCCACCTTATGTGCCAAGCACAACTGCTCTAAGATGACCTTTAACAAGGACCATAAGCCTGCCTCGGCACCATGCTTTCCCACCTGTCTGTCTCTAACAGGCCCTTCAAAATCACATACCCATCTTCTGTGATACCATCCAGCATCAGCCAGTCAGGCTACAGGTATGTCTGTACCCAAATAAACCACAAATCCCTCCTGAGGTGGGGAGGGGGGTGTGGGGAGTATCAAAGTGTCCTGCTCCGGCCATCTTCAGGGCTGGCACTCCATAAGGACCTCCTGTCCAATTAATAAACTCAGGAAACCGGGGACCACCTCGTTTCTGAGTAGCCCTTGAATGGAGGGCTGTCCTCCCCACTTCCCCCAGGGGAAGGGAAGGGCAGGAGGATATAAGAGCTCAGGGGCAGAGGCTGTCGGGGACACCCAGGGCCTGCCATACCCAGAGGCCTCTGATCTGGCTCCTCACACACCAGAGAGAAGGCAGTGCACTTGGAGACCGGCATCCATACCATGGGAAATGAAAATGGCAGCCTGACGTAGCAATGGGGTGGATGGGGTGGGACCCTTACCTCAGAACCACCCGGAACTGGTTGAACACCTCCTGGATCTGTCTGAGGTTGATTATCTGGAGGGAAGAGAACAAGGCAGAGGTTAGACCAAGCGCACCATGGGACCAAGGCTGTGTCTGTGTTAGTAGAGAAACCAGGACCCCTTGGCTAACCCGTGGACCATCTGTCTCAAGAATGAGACATCTGGGACTTCCCTGGTAGCACAGCAGTTAAGAATCCACCTGCCAATGCAGGGGACATGGGTTTGATCCCTGGTCCGGGAAGATCCCACATGCCGCAGAGCAAGTAGGCCTGTGCGCCACAACTACTGAGCCTGCACTCTAGAGCCCGTGAGCCACAACTGCTGAAGCCTGCACGCCTAGAGCCCGTGCTCCTCAACAAGAGAAGCCACAGCAATGAGAAGCCCGCACACCATGATGAAGAGTAGCCCCCGCTCACTGCAACTAGAGAAAGCCTGTGCACAGCAACAAAGACCCAATGCAGCCAAAAATAAATAAATAAATATATATTTTAAAAGAGGGCTTCTCTGGTGGCGCAGTGGTTGAGAGTCCACCTGCCGATGCAGGGGACACGGGTTCATGCCCCGGTCCGGGAAGATCCCACATGCTGCGGAGCGGCTGGGCCCGTGAGCCATGGCCACTGAGCCTGCGCGTCTGGAGCCTGTGCTCCGCGATGGGAGAGGCCCGCGTACCGGAAAAAAAAAAAAAACAAAAAAATGAATTGGACATCTGCCAACACCCTCTCAGGAAAGTGGCGGTCCAGCCCTCCTCAAGAACAGAGAAACACCTGATTAGTAGTTGTAAAACTATTTACTGCGACTATAAAAATCACCTTTTCTGAGTGAAGACCTCTATAAAATTAAAATGACTCTAGTTCTTGAGAATACTAAGAAAACATTTAAATAAAATTTATTGTCCTCAGCTCTCTCCTGCTTCCAAAAGGTTCCATTACGAACTTTTCTGTGTGGGCACAGACACACTCACCTGTGGCTGGAGGAAGGCCATCAGCCTCCCTCTTGGGCCTATAGCCCACCAGCATTACCCTCGATGCCTTGGTCAGTCTGGGGCTGCCCTTATTAGGAAGACCAGAGCAGCCTGCCCCTCAGTTGTCCCAGGCTTGCCTCTGGCAGCTGCTCACAGTAACAGGTCAGGCGAGGTTCTGCCCATGAGCTCCCTGATAAGAGGTCTGCCAGCTTGTGCTATAAAAACAATGCATCTTTCCCTGTGTGGCTGCTGTCTCCTCCTCCTTGGCCCACTCCAGCATGGGCCCTGGGGGGTCTGCCTTGTAGACAACCAGCATGACTGTCATCCTTTAATGCCCTCACTCTGTCTGGCACAGTCAAGCCCCTGAGGTGCTGCATCTCAGTTCATCCCAGCTCGGTTTCCCTCCCCACCACACCGTACAGGTGAGGCCACCAGAGTACACAAGCTTGAGCATTTTCCTGAGGTCACTCAGCAAGGAGATAGCTGAGCTGAGATTCGATCCAGGGCAGCCTAGCTCCAGGGTCCACACTTGTGCCCCCAGTGATGGACCACCTCCTGTGTATTCAAGGCTGTTTAAGGCTGTCAGCCACTCTGTGGGTCACCCACAGCCCTGCAACCCTAAACAGGGATGCCGAGACCCTGAGGTGGGCTAAAGGGCCCTGAGGCCAGGAGTCCAGCACCACCTACCCTACACCCCCTGTACCCTCTCAGTGTGAGGTTACAAGGCTAGCACAGCACGCATCGGGGTGTGGCCAGGAGATGGAGGCCCGGGCCAGCTGGACGCGGTGGTCCTGAGGGGCTCCTTACGTCAATCTCGTCCAGCGTTCCCTCCAGGTACCTCCGCACCTGGGAGTTGATCTCGGCAATTTGAATTTCATCCATGGGGTCATAGTTAACGAGGGTACGGTTGGCCTTGGAGGAGAAAAAGGAACATATTGTTAAGCTCCAAGCACCCGAGCCCAAGTGGGGTGGCAGGGACCATTCTGAGAACCAAAGTGGGGAAGTTGGGCACAGACCCTGGCCGCCCAAGCCAGCTCCATTCCCTTCATCACCACGTCCTGGCAAGGAGGGCCTGACTCACAGGCCAGGTGTTCATGTCAGCAAGGGACAACCAGGTAGGGCGGGGAAGGAAAGGGTGCCCAACAGGGGGCCTGCTACTCCAAACAAGGGGGTTCTGCTGACTGAGTCTCAGCAGACTCTGTAGGATGAGGGCCACAGGATGGAGGGGGCAGCCTCTGCCTTGAGGCTCCTCTGAACCATGAGCATTAGCTCAGACAGGCTACTGGAGGACTCCTGCCCCCACCCCCTACCTTCATGGCTCCCTGCTGCTGTTCCCACCCGACCATCCAGCCTTGGTCAGGGGCCACCTCTCCTGACCTTGACCCATCATGCTGTCTGCCCCTGTACCCCTGCCAGGCCTCTGGCCCCTGCCCCTCATCCCCCCTGCCTACTGCCTGACCATCTGACACCCCTGTCCACATCTTCTTGTTTGTCCAGTGTCCCTGCCTACCAGATATTCCTGGTCCCCCAGCACTTCTGCCCCACCCCCGAGTCTCTCTACTCGGCCCCTGACCCATATGGCCCCCTGTCCACCCAGTCCCTCTGCCCACCCAACCAGCTTTGCTCATCCAGCATCCCTGCCCTGACCCTTTGCCCCCTCCCAACCTAGCCCTTCTGCCCACCTGGTACCCTGACCCTAGTCCCTCTAGCATTCTGGCAACCACGCCCCACCACCACCTCTAGCCCCTTACCAGGCTGTCATGGATGGCTAGTTCCTGCTTGAGCAGTGCCAGCTCCTTCTCCAGGTTCTTGACCATTCGCTGCCAGGGAAACATATTGTGGGGTCGGGGGGTGAGGGGGAAAGCAGGGAGGACAGTCAGAGAAGCCACCCTGCCTCTTCCATATTAAGCCTATAATTCCCCACCCGTGCCTGGACATCCTGGCTCTTCCGGGTAATCCATGGGGTGTGATCTCAGCATCTGGATGATTCCCTCCCCACTGGTGACTTTTCCCCAACTGGGTGACTTTAGGGTTTGAGGGGGTCTCAGCAGTCCTCTGGCCTCTGCCTCTTACTGCAGAGGAGACTGAGAACAGAGTGAGCACAGGCACCCCTAGGGCCACCTCAAACCCTGACTCCCAGGAGCTCCAGGATACTCCAGTCCAACAGGGTAATGGCCCTCTCAGTGCAGCCCATGCCTCCAGGATGCATTGACCCTCATCCTTCCCAACCACTACGCAAAGCATTACCATTCCCCACTGATAATCAGGTATGCCACCTCCAATTTATTGCTGCTACAAAAAATGCTGCAAAACATCTTTGCACTTACATCTTTGTGTACGAGAACACAGTGATGTATGAGCTCTATGTGATCTGCCCCATTACTTCTTTCCTACTCTTTTCTCCCTGCTCACTCCATTCCCACCAAATGGGCACATTCCTGCCTCTGCATTGTCTGTCCCCTCTGCCTGGGACACTGTTCTCCCAGGTATTTCCATGGCTCACCTCCCTCAAGTCTTTGTTCAAAAGCTTCTAAATTAGGCGCATCTCTATCACCCCATGTAAAACTGCAATCCCCTCCCCACCCTCACACCACTCTTTTAAAAAATCTTGCTCTACTTTTCTTTCATAGAACATACCCTAGAGCAGTCTTGTCTAATAGAACTTGCTGTAATGATGAAAATGTTCTGTGTTTGTGCTGCAAGCCACATAAAGCTATTGAACACTTAAAATGTGACTGGTGGGACCAAGTAAGTGAATTTTTAATTTTATTTAATTTTAGTGATTTCAGGGGACTTCCCTGGTGGTCCAGTGGTTAAGACTCCGCACTTCCACTGCAGTGGGCACGAGTTCGATCCCCGGTTGGGGAATTAGGATCCCGCATGCCGTGTAGCACAGCCGAAAAAAAAATTTTTTTTTACTGATTTCAGTAGCCACATGTGAGTAGTGGCTACTGTATTGGACAGTGAAGCTCTACAACTTAACTATTTTGGTTTTAAGAAAAATTATATATATTTAATATTTAAGGTGTACAACATGATGTGGTGTTTGTTTGTTTGTTTGTTTTGCAGTACGCGGGCCCCTCACTGTTGTGGCCTCTCCCATTGCAGAGCACAGGCTCCGGACGCGCAGGCTCAGCGGCCATGGCTTACGGGCCCAGCCGCTCCGCGGCATGTGGGATTTTCCCGGACCAGGGCATGAACCCGTGTACCCTGCGTCGGCAGGCGGACTCTCAACCACTTCGCCACCATGGAAGCCCTACAACATGATGTTTTGATATACATGTACACAGTGAAATGATTACTACAGTCAAGCTATTAACATATCCACTAGTTACCATTTTTTGTGTGTGTGGTATGAGCATCTGAGATCTGCTTTCCTAGCAAATTTTCAGTATACAATACACTACTATTAATTATAGTCACCATGCTATATATTAGGTCCCCAGAACTAATTCATCTTAGAACTAAAAATATGTACACTTTGACCAACATCTCCCCATTTCTCAGCCTGCCCCCACCCCACTCTTGGTAATCACTGCTCTATGTCTGCTTCTATGAATTTGACTTTGTTAGGTTCCACATATAAATGAGCTCATGCAGTATTTTTCTTTCTGTGTCTGGCTTATTTCACTTAGCATAATGTCCTCTAGGTTCATCCATGTTGTCGTAAATAGCAAATCTAGAAATGACTGATTTCTTATGTTTATTATATCTATCTCTCCCACCCCCAGCAGACTGTCAGCTCTTCAAAGACAGAGATTTGTGTTTCTGTTGGTACACTGATACATCCCAAGTGCTTCAAAAAGTGCCTGGCACATAGTAAGTACTCCAGAAATTTTAGCTGAATGAATAAATGATACATTTCTAGAAGCAGAATTGCTAAGTCATTTTACATTTGATAGATACTGTCCTAGTGTTTTTCATATAAGCAGCACAAGGGACTTCATGCTGAGAACCTTCACTGTGAACAACAGGGCTTCCTTTAGTTGTCAAAAAATGGCCACTGGAGGGAGCCCCTGACAGCTGGTTCTCAGGACTGGTGACCAAAGCTGTGACCAGTCTGTAGCAAGGGGTCCTGGTGTCCTGGTGGCTCAGTGGCAAATCAGGGCACAAAGCCTGAACTCAAGACACATGACCAGGGTCCAGATTCTGACTCTGCCCCTCTGGGCATCCTCAAGACGGTCCTTCAGGTGGACTCCCTGTGAGGTGAATGGGAGAGCACTGGTGGCCGGCCCCTACTCATCTCCATCCCTTCATCTCAGCTGAGGGATCTCAGCTCTAGAAAGTGCACTATTCCCAGCTAGGAAAAGTCTGGCTGAGCTGCTGGGGACCTCCAGCTGGATGACTCTGTCCAGTGTGGCATGAGGAGCCAGGTTAGACCTCTGGGCCAATCAGGTGATGGTGGAAATGAGCCATCTGCTCCCATGGGTCACCAGCCTCTATGCTGCACCCTGACAGTATGGAAGCCATTTCTCCTACTACCTGGCAGGCTTAGTGGCCTCTAACTTGCCCTCTTCTACTGACTGGAAAGAAGCTGCTTGGAAATAGGGCTGAAGCAGAAGACCACACAGAATAGGGTCTGGCAGCACCTCCTGGCTGACCAACTCCCTTATAAGAAACAGGGGCATTTTCTGGATGGAAAAAAAATGCCTCAGAGACAGTACAGACCCATGTAAGATCCTTGATGGTTAGGTGTTTCCATCATAAATGTAATGAGGATAATTCAGAGAGTTCTGCTTAAGTCCACGCCAGGTTGTGAGCAGCTATCAGCCTAAGAAGTTTCCTTATTTTGACCCCACGGCAGCGTGCAGGTGTGCTTCCTCTTGGCAGAGTAGGGTACCCCAAGTCTCTCTGCTGTCTGTTTATGCCCGTGGCTCACAACCCTTACACCACCTCACAGAATCACAGAATGACACAGTGGGAGGGTTGCTGGAAGTCATCAGTCCAACCTCCTAGTTCACAGATGAATATCCTGAGGCTCAGAGCCTGAGCAACTCACCACAGAGAGCTGGTAGCAGAGGTGGATCAGGAACTCAGTCTACCACCTTCCAGCCAGCCCCACCAACCAAGGAAACTCTACAGAAGCTATTCCACCCCCTTGAAAACAGGTGTCAGTACTGAAAATGGTGCTGGAAACAACCTGGGAATACTGGCTACAGTCTAGGAAAGGCAACAACCAAAATAATTTTCCAGGTCTCTCTCGAGAACTCATACATATAAAGGAAAATGCTTATCATAAAGATTATAAACACATTTGCATTTGGTGACATGGCAACTTGGCTGTCCAGGAACAACAGTGCAGATTTCAGAACAGGAATTACATTAAAATGAAAGTCCTCACTGCCAGGTGCAACGCCCACTCAGCCAGGTTCACAGGTGGTAATGTGGTAGTCCTAAGCTAAGAGAGCACCAAATAAGAAAATAAGAAAAATAAATAAGAAAAGCTCCAAGCTACAGAAAAGCATAGAAAATAATGCCATGAAACCTTGGGAAGACCACCTTAAAATCTGACTTTAACAGCGTGCCACCATATTGGCTTCCGGTGTTTTTGTTTTTTTAAGAAATAAAACATTTCAGATAAATGTGAAGCCCCTGGCTACCCCACTCCAAATTCATTGCCCACCCTGACATCCAGAAGGAACCTCTGCTCAGTTTGGTCTTTTCACTCCCATACATTTTTTCTTTGTACACACATCTATTCACTAATGATGATCAGCATTGCTTTGTATGTTCTTATACTCGGTATAAACGAGAGATGCCACCATTCAATCCCCAGGTTGTTTTCTCACTAGAGATTATCCATGCTTGCAGCTCACTGACTCTCTCCCTCTGCAACCTACTTAGCTACTTTTCTGTTAAAGGCTATTAATCACGTTCCTAACTTCTCACCATTACAACAAGCAGTGCAGCACCAGCTTCTATAGGTCTCTTTATGTGCATATGTGAGAATGCTGCTAGACTATATACCTAGAAGTGATACTGCTGGTCTGCAGAAGTGACTATAGTGCTAGCTAACATTTCCTGAGCATTTACTCCATGACAGCACTGTGCTAAAAGATCCCTACCCGTTATCTTGTTCTTCACATCTCTTTGAGAGTGAACTCTGTTACTCCTGCCTGAGAAAGAATAAGTATCTCGCTGAGGTTATACAGCTGACGAAGGAAAGAGCAGGCTGCTGAACCAGGATAGCCCAACGCAGGGGCCAGCGCTCTTAACTACTGTGCCCCTCATTCTCCAAGTGTGGCCCCAGAACAGCAGCAGCACTGGGGACACTCATGAGAAATTTGAATCCTCAGCCCCCACCCCAGACCGATGGAATCAGGAACTCTGGGAACGGGTGCAGTGACCTGTGGTTCAATGAGCCCGCAGGGTGATTCTGACACCCATTCAAGTTTGAGAACCACTGCTCTAAGCTCTACTTCCTCCTCAACCTCCAAACCATGGGTTAGATCCACAGAGCCCCCGGACTGTTATTTTCCTTCAGGATTTAGAATCTAGAAAGTTTAGCTGGTTTGTCATGGGTTTAGGGCATGTATATGCTCCTGTCTCCAGTAACTACGATTGCATAAGCATCTTAAAGGAAAACCAAATTATTGGTAAATGTGTTTTTACTTTACTAGATGTTGCCAAAATGCTCTCCAAAGTGGTTGTCAATTACACTTTGACCAGAAATAAATAAGCATTGCTGTTTCTGCACATACTCACCATTGTTTCTACATTGTCAGGAAATTTCTAATTTTTGCTAGTCTGAGGGTGGAATTCCACTAAGGTTTTAACTTGCATTTCCCTGGCTAATGGTGAGGCTGATCATTCTTCTGATTGGTCAGCTGTTTGCTGAGAGGCATCGCTCAGGCTGGGAAGAAAGAGGCTCTGTAGTGACCTAACCAGATGAGTCTGAGAGATGGTCCACACTGATTTAACTCAGAAACAATTAGCTCTAAGGACTCTCATGCAGAAGCCCAGGGGCACTCAGAGGACTTGAAGCCCCACATATGAATTGGGTGGGGGCCTGACCTAGCCCTTTCACCTTTGTGGCAGCCCCCAAGGGACTCTAAACACTGGCCTATCCCAGAGCAGAAAGGGACTGACCCAGGATCACATGCGTATCTTTGGTCAAGGCAGGAAGGGAAGCCAGGCTCTTGTGACCCAGCCTGCAAACCCATACACCTTCCCCACAGCGAGATACCTGCCTACAAGCCCCTTAGTACCTCAGCGTCATACTTTTCGTTGATGGCAGGCTCAGTGGTGACCAGCTTCATCCTGCTGGCAAACCGCAGTGAAGACAGCTGAAAAACACATCAGACAGACCTCTATGTTCTTGGTCAATTACTTGTGAGTAGAGATATGTGCAAAACAGGTTAAAGGATTCCACTAGAAAACAAGTCTCCCTGCAGAGAGGAATGCTCCATGGGCCCATGGAGTGACATCTGGGGGTCCTGCCTGAGTCCCTCTGGGGGCACAGCCAGCCAGGGGTAATTATGGCTGGGGGGCCCATGAGGTGGCCACAGAAGCGGGCACTTGGGAAACAGCCCCACTGTGTTGATGTTCCATGAGGAGTGGAGGGCTGCTCCCTGGCGGTGAGGAGCAGCCAGTGGCACATGAGCTGCCAGTGAGCCCTGACATCCCAGCCTCATACTGTGCTGGGCTGACTTGGAGCCTTGAAACAGGGAAGCCGACTTGGAGGGGGGATGGGTAACCCAGAAGTAGCCTGAGGAAGGCCTGAAAGGGCTCTTCCATTGGACAGTCTTGCCTAGTAGTTAAGAGCTCTGCCACCAACCAACTGACTGCACAACCTCAGACAGGTCTTGTAACTTCTCTGTAAAGTTGGGAAGACCTGCCTCACAGGGTCACTGGGAGACTTAGTGCTGAGGTGTGTAATGTGCTCTGGACAGAACTGGCCCACAGAGAGCCCTCAGGAAGAGACCCCTGTCATTTTAGTTGGAGTTGCTTCTGTGAGGGTGAAATCAGACTCTCCTGCTGTAAGCACAGCAGCAAGTGTGGCCACGACTCCCTCATACACGCATGCATGTTCACTGCATAAAACAACACGAATCATGACAGGAACAGTTTTAAAGTTTTAAAGCATTTGGAGAAGAGAATCATGAGCTTCTGCACCCCCAATATGCCTTTGTCCCAACCCCCGAAACTCTTCCAGCAGCTCCTTAGGTCTCCTGTGGGCTCAGTCCTAATCAGAGATCCCAGGTGGTGTGGGCACAAGCCTCAGGGGAAAGCAGGTACCAGGAGAGCTGCTTCCTATGTGACCATCTCAGGGGTGGGGATAAGGGGAGAAAGGGTCTTCCACGATCTTGGAGGACGTATTTCTTAACCAGGCAGCCAGGAGGCCCAATATTCATATGACTCCTCTTGGGGTTCACTCATGCTTTGTTATGCTGTGAGACCAGTAGGTGCCTGAAGCCTTCCTCTGGGGATGCTGTCTGCACGTCAGCTGGAGCTCCCCTCCCTGGCCTCCCAAGTTCCAGGGCACTGGGTATGTGGCGGGAGAACTCCCCCTGGAAGCTGGGATGGTCCTTAATGCACCAAGTTGGGAGGCCCTGTAGGAACATCTTGCCCTGCAATGTCCCTGGAAATGACCTGTTTCACCTAGTGGATTCTCCAGATGACTGAAGCTTGCCCCAAACATCCACATTTGACCAAAATGTCTAGGGAGAGATTTACAAACCTATCTTATTTAGGATGGGTAGGGAGGAGAGGCGGGGAGCTCCAGCCTGGGTGCCTAGCTATGTGGACTCACCTGTGTCACTGGCTCACTTCGTATTCCTGCCTCTGGTTCTCATAAGCTTCTCACCTCCCCAGATCACCTGTTTACTGCTGCTGGATTAATCTCCCTGAGTCACAACTCTGGCCACAGCCCTCTCCTACTAAAACCCTGTGACAGCCCCAGCCACCTGCAGCAGAATAGCCAAGGCCTCAGCATGGCCGCCAGGGCCCATCCAGCCGCTGCACCTTCTTCTTCTTCCTCTCCTTCCTGAGCTCCTCGCTGCAGTGGCAAAATACTCCTGGCATGGGCCAGAAAACACAGTCCTTGCCCCACAAAGCTGGCTCTCAGCCTTCTCTTCTCACATAGGCCCCCACACTGAGCTTGCCACCTGCCTTGCCTCTTCCTTGACATGGCTTCTGCCCCTTGGTGCTTGGTATTTGGATCCTGGCTGGGCCCCCTTCAGCAATTTTGGCTCAGACTCATCCCTGGATCCCTCCACCCTTGACCGTGTCTATAGCTACTGTGTCAGTTTACCCAGCCCTGGCATGCATGAGGAGGGATTCCATCCCGGTTGCACTGGCTGTCTTTACATACCGTCTCTTCTAACTGGGCGGCTTCTCCATAGATGTTTGTCACAAGGACCATATTGCAATTTCCCCCTGCAGAAAGCAGGACACAGAAGGGACATGAACCATGTGGGTTTTCTGCCAAGAGATTCCTTTGAGGCTGGTGGGTGGTGGGGGCGGGAGGGCTCTGAACATTTGTGTCCCTTCAAAATTCATATATTGAAGTCCTAACCCTCAATGTGATGGTATTTGGAGGTGGCACCTGCAGGAAGTAATTAAGTACAAGAGGTCATGAAGGTGGAGCCCCATGATGGGATTAGTGCCCTTGTAAGAAAAGAAAAAGAGACCAGAGCCCTGTCTCCCTTTCTGACCTCTTTCTTTTCTTTCTCTCTCTCTCTCTCTTTGCCATGTGAAGACACAATGAGAAAGTGGCCATCTACAGGCCAGGAAGAGAGTTTTCACCAGGAGCCATTCCTGCCAGATCTTGACCTGGGACTTCCAGGTTCCAGGACTGTGAGAAATAGGTGTCTGTTGTTTAAGCCACCCAGTCCGTGATATTTTGTTCTAGCAGCCTGAGCTGAGACAGGGTCAGAGAGGACACACGCAAGCATGCATGAGGCTGGGAGGCAAGGGGAAGAAGAAGAAAAGCAGGAGAGGCTGTCAAATGTACCTAAAAGAGGAGCTGGGGGAAAAGCAGAGGAGAGAAGGCCTGGGGTAGGGCAGAGGCCTCTAGGCCAGGGCTTTGCTTATGGGGGTTGGGGAGAGCACTCAGTTAATAATCACACACCAACCACTGTGCCATTGGGCCCAATGCGAAAGCATGGGAACACAAGGATGACAAGACACAGCCCCAGCTCCTCAGTCAGGGAAGGGAGGATGTCACAGGAGAAGCCCTCCACCTTGGTCTTCAAGGTGATGAAGGATTCTGCCAGCTGGTTCAGGGATGAGGGGAAATGAGAAGGTACTTCCGGTAGAGGCAAAAGCTTAAGCAAAGGTTCTGAGGAGTGAAGAGAATGGCATGGGGGACATGAGAGGGCACTGTGCTTGATTCTGCCTTTCCAGGTGTGCCTGAGGTCACTGTGAAAAGGCTGCAGGTAAGTCCATGCCACCAGGAGGGAGCAAATCCATTATCACCAGTAACAGACATGCCAGGCCTGTCCGTCCCCTGCTGTGCACCAACCACACCCTCACCTAAGGAATCCTTCAGGGCGTGGGTGAGCTTGCACTGCCGGAAGGGGATGTGGTCTCGCTTCTGGTCCCCGAGGGCAATGATGGCCTGCTCCAGGAATGACAGCGACTTGTTGATGTAGGTGGCTTCCTTCAGGACTCGGCCCTCAGACTATAAACCAAAGGTCAGTTCCTCATCAGACCAAGTGGAGAGGCTGCCCCACAAAGAACACTGCAGGTCTGTGGCCAGGCCAGAGCCTCCTTCCCAGAACCAGGTCTTCTCTCCCTGTCATGGGATTGTATTGTATCCATCTTGGGCTAATGGGAACACTCACAGGAACACTCGTGCAAATATTCTTATGAATGAATGCTCATGTGAATATGAATACTTATGTGAATATGTATATGAATACTCTCAAGAGTCACACTATTATGAATACACATGGGAATATTTGTGCAGATACTTGAGCAAATAATCCTGGGAATATACATTCATTCAATACACAAATACAAACATTCATAAGAACGCACATAGGAATGCTCATCTGAATGCTCTTGTGAATACTTATGTTAATACGCTCACATGAATATTTATGCGAGATGAAAAATTCATGCAAATATTCATTGTGTGAACACTCACACTGATAAATAGAGAAACGCTAATACGAGCATGGAGCATTGACTGAGCACTGACTGAGTGCCAGGTACTTTGCTAAGAATTTAGGAGCCATTATCTCATTTAATGTTTACAAAAATCCTGCCAGGTAGGAACTGCCTCTCTGTTTCACCTCTGCTAGTTCTGTCCCTCCAGCTCCACTGCTCCTAGCTCGGGACGGTGCTCACGAATGCCCTATGAGGGACGGCCCAGGTGCACAGAAACTAAGCCGGAAACAGAGCTGTGGCTTCTTGAGGAAGAACTTCCTGCTCCCCCACTTACCGCAGACTTCCCCAGCCTCTCGGAGCCTGCTAGATCCACCAAGTTAATTTTGGAAGTGATGTACTTTTCGTCTGATAAGGTCCGTGAATGGGCCTACGAAACACCCAAAAAGAGGTTAAACTGTCACAGGGAGAAGGTTCTTATTGAGCAGGCCCCATGGGAATCGACCACCCCTCTCGGCTCTTCAGAGAGCTTGCACTTACCTCCATGTAGATTGTGAAAATGCAGTGTGACCTAGATGAGTTCTTGTTCATTGTGTGGGAGGCTATAATCCTGTTGGTCTCTCCCTGAAGAGGACGGAAAACACAGACATTTTGAAATATTAAAATAACATGGCATTTGGATAATTTTTCAATTATGCAGAAATGATATTTATATCACTGCAATCAGCCAGGCCTTCCAGGGAAATCTCACTTATAAACTAGTAGAATAGAAGACAAATTGGAGTCCAGACCTATACTTTCACTCACTGCTAGAGATGTGTGAATTTGTATGATAGTTTTCTTTCCTTCTTTTTTTTTTGGCCACGCCATGCAGCTTGCGGGATCTTAGTTCCCCGACCAGGGACTGAACCTGTGCCCTTGTGAGTGAAAGCTCCAAGTCCTCACCACTGGACCACCAGGGAATTCCCTGTATAATATCTTTCTGAAAAGCAAAGCAGCAATAAGAATTAAGAGCCTTAAAATTGTTCATGAATATTGAATCATAACCAACGTATATATCCAACAATTAGGGAATGGTCTAGTTGTACAATGAAATGTTATGCAGCCAGGAGAATGCTGACAAATAGTTTGTTTTTTTAAAAAATACATTTATTTATTTATTTTCAGCTGTGTCGGGTCTTCGTTGCTGCAGGCGGGCTTTCTCTAGTTGCAGCAAGCGGGGGCTACTCTTTGTTGCAGCGCGCGGGCTTCTCACTGCAGTGGCTTCTCTTGTTGTGGAGCACGGGCTCTATGTGCACGGGCTTCAGTAGTTGTGGCTCAAGGGCTCTAGAGTGCAGGCTCAGTAGTGTGGCACACGGGCTTAGTTGTTCCACGGAATGTGGGATCTTCCAGGACCAGGGCTCGAACCCATGTCCCCTGCATTGGCAGGCAGATTCTTAACCACTGAGCTACCTGGGAAGTCCCGACAAATAGATTTTAATAACAGAAAAATGCAGAATCCAAAATCATAGCAAACTGACTTCCACAGCACAATAAAAGGACTATACACCACAACCATATCCTTGCATACCCCGGGATGCAAGGATGGTTTGACATACACAAATCAATCAATGTAATACACTTCATTAACAAAATGAAGGACAAAATCATATGATGGTACAATCTAAGGAATGCAAAAGCATTCACAGAAGAAAGAATAGACAGATGGTGCTACCAAGATGTTAATAATGGTCACTTCTGGGTTGGAGTTTATAGGTGAATTTTTATATATGAGGGCTTGTGCTTTCATTTTTTTTTTTTTTACAGTGAACATGTATTACTTTTATTTATTTATTTATTTATTTATTTATTTTTATTATTATTTTTTTTTTGCTGTACGCGGGCCTCTCACTGCTGTGGCCTCTCCCGTTGCGGAGCACAGGCTCCGGATGCACAGGCTCCGCGGCCATGGCTCGCGGGCACAGCCGCTCCGCGGCATGTGGGATCTTCCAGGATCGGGGCACGAACCCGTGTCCCCTGCATCGGCAGGCGGACTCTCAACCACTGTGCCATCAGGGAAGCCCCTTACTTTTTAAAAGTTAGGAAAAGTCAATGATTTGTTTCTTTAAAGGGACAGCAGGCCCTTGCCTCTAAGTCAAAGGATTGGGCACTATGACCAGAATACACTTAAAAGGAAATGTGGTGGAAATGGCTGTTCTTAGAGAAAGAGATCCTTGCAGGAGGGACTCCGTCTCCTTAAAGGCCCCTTAGAGGTGCTATGAACAAGCCTCAAATCAGTGATGCCACGTTCCCCTGGGGAGAGTGGAGCACCCGAAGAGGAGGGGAGGCCCTGGGCTGTGGAGGAGGCCTAGCTGGCCTCCAGGCTATACCCTCATTGCCTCATACTGTCCACCTCTCCTGCAAATTCAGTGACGTTCACCAAGAGTACAAGGGGTCACTTCACCTTTATCCTTCAGTCTCCTCTTTCTGAAGTGCCCTCTTTGCTTGTCTTCCTGCCTTCTAATTAAGCAACCTCTGAAGGCCAGAGAAGTGTCGTTTCCTCCATGAAGAGTCCTTTGCTGACTGCCCTCACCCTGGCCACATCCATCCAGGTGTCTGTCACTCCTGGAGCACAGTTCAGATTGTGCCGTGGTTGTCACGGGTTTCTTCCTCATCCTTCTCCACCCCACAGCGAGCCTCTTTAGGCCTCACATTTATCCTTCCACCATCATTGCCTAGCAAGGACATGGCCCTTGAGGAACTACTGCTGCAAACAAAATGCCTGGTTCAATTCTACATATGAGTGCTCAGGCACTGCCAATCATGCTTCTGAACAGCATCCACTGAGCACTTATTGTGTGCAAGGCTCTGTAGTCAGTGCTCAAAATGCTTGATCCCATCTGGTGCCTCTGTTATGGGAAACAATGCGGAGGCTCTTCAAAAAAATTTTTTTTAATTTATTTTATTTATTTTTGGATGCGTTGGGTCTTCGTTGCTGCGCACAGGCTTTCTCTAGTTGTGGTGAGTGGGGGCTACTCTTCGTTGCAGCGTGTGGACTTCTCATTGCGGTGGCTTCTCTTGTTGTGGAACATGGGCCCTAGGGCACGTGGGCTTCAGTAGTTGTGGCTCGCAGGCTCTAGAGCGCAGGCTTAGTAGTTGTGGCGCACAGGCTTAGTTGCTCCGTGGCATGTGGGATCTTCCCAGACCAGGGATCAAACCCGTGTCCCCTGCCTTCACAGGCGGATTCTTAACCACTGCGCCACCAGAGGAGCCCTCTTCAAAAATTTAAAAATAGAACTACCATATGATCCAGCAATCCCACTTCAGAGTATTTATAAAATAAATCACAGGGATGTAATTTACAGCATGGTGACTATTAATAATACTGTATTGCATATTTGAAAGTTTTAAAGTTGCAAAAAGAGTAGATCTTAGAAGTTCTCAGCACACAGAAAAAATGTGTAACTATATACGGTGACGGATGTTAACTAGAGTTATTATCGTGATCATTTGGCAATATATACAAATATTGAATTATTATGTTGTACACCTGAAACTAATATAATGTTACAAGCCAGTTATACCTCAATTTAAAAAAATATCTGATCCCATCTGATTCTTATGACAATGTTTTAGGGTAGGTTTAAAAACAGTGTCTCCACTTTTATAGATTAGCAAACTGAAGCTTGAAGAGATTAATGATTTGCTCGACATTAAGGCTTCATAGATTGAAAGAAACCTGAATTTGAGCCCAAGTCCCCAATTCTAAGTTCTATACCTTTTGCACTGTATCACAGCCCAAAACATCAAGGGGGCCTTCCAGGAATACAATGGACTAAATATTCAGAAAACTTCCCACTGCAAAACACCTAAAGATGATAGAGAGAATATTTAAAAACTCCTTTTGAATGCATGGCTGAGACTGCAAGAAAGTAAGGCCAGTACCCAGGGCCAGACACAAAGCAGGAGCAGGAATCCAGGAACTGCAAGCCAGAACCAGTGCTCTTACTGCCCTGAGGGCACCTGCAGACGGAGGTGCTGTAAGATAGCCCTTGCTGGATTTCTTGGTGATTCTCTGAGTAATGAAATTGACATGTTATAAAGATAGAGAATATCTCCTTTTGCTCCCAGAGCCATTTGCTCTTCACATTCTGAGGGTGGTAGACCTAGAGCCACTTTTGTCTTCCCTCACCTCCCTCCACTCCCATCCCCCCACCCAAGCCATCTGTTACATTCAAAGGGTGATAAGATCTTTCTCCTTCAGAAACAAAAGCTTAACTTCCAGGTAGAGACCTTGCCCTCCTTTCCTAAGAGAGGATTTACTTACATTTCAAAATAAAAGCACATGCTCTCTCTCATCCTCCCTTTCTGTCTCTAGCTTTACCACCCGCCACCTCCGCCCCACCCCACGCTGCAATCTCTCTCTATCCTAACAGAGGGGAAGAGGAGTAAATGTACCAGCTCCTATATAAGCTCTGAGATTTGTAACTTTGGAATTCCTCTCCAATAGTACAGACACCCTCTCCCCTCTGTAGGGCTTCCCTGGTGGTGCAGTGGTTAGGAATCTGCCTGCCAATGCAGAGAACACGGGTTCGAGCCCTGGTCCAGGAAGATCCCACATGCTGCCGAGCAACTAAGCCCGTGTGCCACAACTACTGAGCCTGCGTGCCACAACTACTGAAGCCTGCGTGCCTACAACCTATTCTCCACAACAAGAGAAGCCACCGCAATGAGAAGCCTGCACACCGCAACGAAAAGTAGCCCCCGCTTGCTGCAACTGGAGAAAGCCCGCGCGCAGCAACGAAGACCCAACGCAGCCAAAAATAAATAAATTAAATAAATTTAAAAAATTTTTTTAAATCTGATTTAAAGAGGCCCTGGATTGGTAATGTTCCCTAGGCTCCTGAAAGAAAAAACTATACTCTAAAGTAATATAGTCTCAACCCAAGCCTCAAAAAAGACCCACTGATAAAGGGCCAAGGGAGTACAGCTTATAATCAAATTACAAAACATACTTGTTATGATAAGGTAACATTTTATTTTGATTCATAGAACGTTTGGAAGAAATATACAGGGAGGTCCTCTCTACCTTCTACTCAGCCTCTCCTATGATTAACATCTTGTAAAATGGTAGTACAATGTCAAAACCAAGAAATTGACATTGGTATAATCCACAGAGCTTATTCAGATTTCACCAGTTATACAACTTATTTGTGTATGTATGTCTGTATGTGTGTGCATTAACTAACTATGCAAGTTGTTATTTCTAGGAAAAACGAGAGAGAAAATATAAATATGAATGAATATATAACTTCCAAACTAGTAAAGAGGGAAACAAATATAATAAAAAATAAAAATATATAATAAAAAAATCCAATGAAAAAGAAGACAAAACAGGTAAGAAAAATAAATGGGACAAAGAACACACAGTCAAATGACAGATTTAAACCCAAGTATTTCAGAAACTACGTTAAGTGCAAATGGAATGAAATGCTTCAGTTAAAAGATAAAGACTGTCAGAGTAAATTTTTAAAAATCCTCTCATATGCTCTTTACACAAAAAGCCAAAACAAGAAATTTATACACATTCAACTAACCTAAATTTAAGAATTTTTGTTCATCAAATAACACATCAAGAGAAAAAAAAGTCACAGGAAATAGAAAACATTGTAATACACACAACTGAAAAAAGAACTAGTTTTCAGAATATATAAAGAATTTATACAAACAAGTAAGAGAGAAAAAAAAGACATCTGTAAAGAAAATAAACAAATGACATGAACAGGGAAATCCAAATGGTCAAAAAATACATAGTAAGGTCCTTAATCTCACTGGTAATCAGGGAAATATAAACCAATGAGTGGGACCACAGTGGGAAACACTACACATCAGCCAGATTGGTCAAGATTTTAGGGTCAGAATAATGGGAATTCTGATAACGTGTTGTGGGAGTATACCATTATGGAAAATAGTTGGTATCATTTAAGAAAGTTTAAGACACACACACTGTATGACTCAGCAATTACAGTTCTTGATTTTACCTAGAGAAATTCATGCTTATGTGCCCCAGATATACATACAAGAATGTTGCTAGTTCTCATTCCTAATGGCCGTGTCTGAAATACACCCAATCTAGGAAAACCCAACTGTCCATCAGAAGTAGAATGGATAACTAAATTGTAGTATATTCACACAATGTAATATGATGAAAGTGAAAAATATACAGCAACATCAGATGAATTACACATAAAAAGTAGTTAAAAGGTAAAAGAAATAAGACAGAATTCATCCTACGTGATTCCTTGTATATAAACTTCCAAAAAAGTAACTTATGCTGCTTGAGAAAACATAGGTGGGATGCTCCAGGTGGTAAAGCTATAAAGAAGACCAAGGAAATGATTACCATACAAGTCAGGAGAGTGCTTACTTCTAAGGGTATGAATAAATAATTATTCATGATTTAAAAAACTCTTGGGCTTCCCTGGTGGCGCAGTGGTTGAGAGTCCACCTGCCGATGCAGGGGACGCGGGTTTGTGTCCTGGTCCAGGGGGATCCCACATGCCGCGGAGCGGCTGGGCCCGTGAGCCATGGCCGCTGAGCCTGCACGTCTGGAGCCTGTGCTCCGCAGCGGGAGAGGCCACAGCAGTGAGAGGCCCATGTACCACAAAAAAAAAGGAACCTCTTCACAAACTTGGACCTTCTTTAAACTTAATTTAAGCCACCAAAAACCTACGGCAAACATTCTTCATGGTGAAATGTCAGAAGCAACAATAAGACGAGAATGCCTCATTGCTGCCACCTGGGAGACTCTTTCTTCTGTGTACATGCAAGGGATCCAGGTTTATATCACCCCTGAGGACACCTAAATGACATTTAAAAAAAAAGTTTTATTTGACATATATATATATATATATATATATATATATATATATTTAGGCTGTACCGCGTGGCATGTGGGATCTTAGTTCCCCAACCAGGGATTGAATCCATGCCCCTTGCATTGGGAGTGTGGAGTCTTAGCCACTGGACCACCAGGGAAGTCCCCTACATGTATTTTAAATACCATAAGGCTCACTGTTTAAAAAAAAAAAAAAAGACTCATTGTTTTAAGTATACAATTCAATGATTTTTAAAATCAGTAAAATTACAGGGTTGTGCAACCATCACCACAATTCTATTTTTAAAATGTTGTATCACTCCAAAAAGTTCTCTCAGGCCCATTTGCAGTCACTTCCTGTCCCCTCCCCCAGGCAACTACTAATCTGCTTTCTGTCTCTATAGATGGGGTTATCTGGACATTTCAAATGAATGGAATCATACAACAGGTAACTTTTTTATTTCTTTTACTTAGCATTTTTTTGAGATTCATCCAAGCTGTAGCATGTCTCAGTGCTCCATTTCTTTTTATTGCTAAACAGTTTTCCGTTGTATGGATGTACCACATTTTGTTCATCCATTCTCCATTGAGGAATATTTTGGTTATTTCCGGTCTTTGGCTATTATGAATAGTCTTAATATGAATTTGTGTACAAGTCTTTGTGTGCACATTTCATTTCTCTTGGGTAGATTTCTAGGAGTAGAAGTGCTAGGTCCTATGATAAAATTAATGTCTAACTTTTTAGGAAACTGCCAAAATGGTTGCACCATTTTACATTTCACCAGCAATGCACAGAGTTTTAATCTACATGATTTTTAAAAGAATAACATATCCCGGGGAATTTTTTTATTGATTTGTAAGAGTTTTTATATACCAAGGACATTAATTCTTATTTTTTTTCTATACCACAAATGCTTGTGATTTAATGATAACTAAAAAAAAGGACAATTTCAACTAAGTAAAGAAAAAACTTCACAAGAAAAAAGACTAGAAGGAAATAAGCCAAAATACATATTATTGTTGCCATATGTAGAAAACAGATGAGTGAATTCTTTTTTTGCTTCTGTATTTTTCATTACTATCTGAACTTGCTAAACAAGCATATATTAATTTTCATTCTGGTTATCAAAGTAAGTAAAAAACTAAGGAGGGAGGAAAAGAAAAAAAAAGTAAAGGAGGGAGGAAAGGTAAGGAGGAAGGAACCGGTAGACTTGATCATCTCACCTCAAAAAGGAGGCTGAATGCATCCTCCTCCTGACTTGTGAGGTGGACCGACAAGCCCTTAATGAAGACCCCCTGAGGACTTTCCACGATGGTCATAGGTGTGACCGAGGGTCCAACGTAAGGCAGAGTGGACAGGAGATCAAACAGGCTCTCATTATAGATTTCCAGGTAGGAAACACGAACAGTGATGGCCTGTGTGGGGCGTTCTTCGATCATCTTAAAAACCTAGATGGGAGATTGGACAGCAGTCACTGAGAGCAGAACTCCAACGGCCAGCCAGTGCTAGGGGAGTTCTTACCTTAGGAAGGAATCCTTGCCCTAGAAGAATTTACAGTCTAGTTGGTGTGATGGTCATCAGCAACAACAATTATTAGTAGTTGCAGTTTATCAGGCAGTATTTATTATCATCTTGTAGTTTTTTGAGGCCTGACTTACAGATTGGCTAATACTTGTACAGTCTCAAGAAGTAGAGGCATGATGAACAGAAGGGACTCTGGAGTGAAGATCTCTTGTTTTGTGGGGTTTCACCACATATAAGCTTCTTTCACATCCATTTTTTAATTCTACCCTCATGATGCCACTGCGACTGAAGCAGGGCAGGGGCAATACCCATCTGTGGTGGCTCAGCTACTAAGGGAAGAAGTCAAGCCAGAACTCAGCCTTCTCGACTCCTAATACCCTCCCCAGTGCTTATCAGCAGGTGACTTTGGGCTGGTCTTTTCCCCTCTCTAGACCTTAACTTTCTTATCCGTTAAATGAGGAGTTGGGTTGGATGATCCCTGAAGTCCCCGCCTTGCTCTTACAGGCTAGATTTGTGCTGTCCAATATGCTAGACACTAGCCACAGGGGGCTGCTGAGCGCTTGAAATCTGGCTTGTGCAAATGAGGAACTGGATTTTAAATTTTATTTAATTTTCACTAAAAATTTAAAACTGATCCTAAATTCAGTTATTGGTAAACTTTTAAGTATGTTTGGAACAGTTTGGGTTTATAAATCTACCTTTTCAACTGTAAATTTCATGAACTGTAAATACACAGCAGCTCTTTCTGATGAATATTTAGTGTCTTAAATAGAAATGGGCTGTAAATGTAAAATACATACCAGATTTCAAAGACTCAGTATAAAGAAAAAGAATGTAAAATATCTCAATAATTTTCATATTGATTACATGTGGAAATGCTATTTTGGCTATATTGAGTTAAATAAAATATATTATTACATATTATTTAAAAATAATTTCACTTGTTTTACTTTTTTAAATGTGGCTATTGGAAAACCTAAAATTGCATATGTGACTTACATTATATTTCTATTGGGCAGTGCTGGGCTAGACTATAAAGTCTAAGATGCTGAGATACTGAAGCATTGACAGTGGGATGTTAAGGATATTGCTTCAAGAAGTTATCGCATGGATGGTCATACACTAGAGGGACATCTACACTTCTCACAGCACAGGGCTATAAAACCTCAAGATGCTTTTTAGGGAAAAGTCCTTTGCCTCCCACCTTCAAAAAGAGGGTCCTCACAGAACGCAGGCTAGCAGACTCTGAAGGAAGGCCCATCTGTCCTGTCTTCAGTCACACTTCCCAGACCAAGGCTGACTCGGTCCTGAAAGCTCATGTCGTGCCCTGCTTCTTCCCTTTGCTCTTTCTGGGGCTGTGGTGGTGCAAGAAACCAGAGCAGGCCAGTAAGGAAGCTCTGCAAGGGTTCATACCTCCCTCATTAAAACCAGGAAGGAACAGGATTAGGACCTCTGAATCCTCAATTACAGGGTCACAGACCATCAGAGCAGCAAGAAGCCAGTCAGCACATCTGACTGCCTCTTTAACAAATGAGGAAACAGGCTCAGCATGGGCGTAGGTCAGAGCCTGGAACCTAAACTCTTGGTTTACACACACACACACACACACCCCACCTTGGGTAACCTGTCTCCCCTACAGGCTGCAACTCCTTTGAGGCTGGACCCCACTGTCTCCAGGAGCTCGCCTGGGACGGGCAGCATGTATGGTAGAAAGAGGGGACCTATGTGGCATCCCACCACGGGCCCACTCTCTACCTGTTGTAGGGCACGAGGGAGTATCCCCCGGTGCTTGTAATTCTCAGTTGCCCCCGTCATGGTGTATGTCTTGCCAGCTCCCGTCTGCCCATAACACATGATGGTGCCTGCAAACATTTCAAAACACGTCTTGGTGACATCCAGAAAAACAGCTCCAAGGATAGCTCTCCCATCCCCCAGCATGCCCAGTGCCAGCCAGAACCCTAGTGTGAAGGTGGCCATCAGGAGCAGCCAAGGACAGCAGGAATTCCTGCCATGGAGGGTGGGTGAGCAGGGAAACAGGGATATAAATGGTCAAAACACAGACAGCTGCTCCGAATCTGTGGTCCATGTAGTTCTCTACTGCTTCCTCTCCAAAGAGGGGATCTGATCCTAGGGCTTCTGAGGAGAGCAGGGAATTCCAGGGAACACTGGAATTTTCCTAGAAAGATGAGGGAGATAAGAGCATTGAACTCAGCCCTTCTTTAGCAAGATCATGAACACCCAGGCTCTCAGGGCTTGGCCTCCCTGCAGGGCAGCCCAGGCAGGAGGAAAGAAGGGCTTTCAAAATCCCCAGGAAGAGATGGGAGTCAGAAGGGCATTTTCTGTTAGTGATGGGAATTCTTTGTAGACTGCAAGTTCCCACTGGACTGAAGGGCTGCTAGTTGGTCCCAGGCCACTTTCAGAAATGGAACACCATGACCAAGCCCTGATCTGTCACATTGCCCTCTCTGGGAAGACTTTCACTTGCACCTCTCTCATGCTTTAGGTCTACCATCACCAGGCTCTGGGACACAAACCAGTCACGGGCTCCGGTTCCCATCTGCTCTTCTTCCTGGCTTGAGCAGCCTGAGCCAGACCCAACCCAAAGGCTGCTTCTGGGCATTTACAAAACAGATCTGCCCGGGCAATGCTGGGCCGTAGAAATCAGTGTTTGCCTTTGCCACGTGAAGTTCCTGGGATTGGTAGGTTTTACACAAGGGGTCTTAATTCAGCATCTGAGCTGGAGTCAGAAGCAGTGTCTATTAATCCTGCAGAAATGTGCAGGAAGGAGTCAGTTCAGCTGGGACTCAGAGCCCACGACTCTTAGCCTCCCCGGGCCTTAGCTCCTTTGTCTCTGCTTCCTCAGGGCCACATCCCCTCAGGACCAATGGAGACCATAGCTATATATCACACACAGGATACGTTACAACATTTAGGCATCTACACTCAACGGACTTTTAAGCAGAAGACCTAAAACTTGCAAACAGGGAACATTCTAGTCTGGAGCCACCAGACGGGCAAAGTCTACAGACTGTGATATATTTTTTTCTATGTATTTTTTCTTTCTTTTTTTGGTCACGCTGCGTGGCATACGGGATCTTAGTTCCCCGACCAAGGATCAAACCCGCTGTCTCTACAGTGGAAGCACAGTCTTAACCACTGGACCGCCAGGGAAGTCCCTCTATGGATTTTTAAATCTTTTTAAGATTTTAAGGGACTTTCCTGGTGGTCCAGCGGCTAAGACTCTGTGCTCCCAATACAGGGGAGGCAGGTTTGATCCCTGGTCAGGGAACTAGATCCCACATGCTGCAACTAAGACCTGGTGCAGCCAAATAAATAAATAAATAAATATTTTTAAAAAAAGATTTTGAAACAGTCTTAGAGTGAACTAGTTTGTAAAAATTTCCCAATAAATTTTAATTTGTTAAAAAAGCTTTTTAGTTAAGCTTTTAAGAAACTCAAACTGTACTCAAGTCTTTAGTGATATATGTAAATAATACTATAATACAATGGAATAGATTGATTGTGCTGGTAGAATGAATGGAAATATCCCCTAGCAGGTAGCCAAGAGAAAAATATTTTGACTCCATCAAATTTATCATAAAGACTTTATGTTCAAAACTAATATTCAGGGATTTGAAACAGGATAATAGTTGAATCCCCATGACCTACAGAGAGTCAGGGTCATATAATCTTCCTATGAAGGTAGGATCCCAGGACCATGGATCAAGCCATGCCCACAGTATCACCAAGCAAATAAGTTTTCCACCATAAGAACATGGAGACAGACAAATAATCAAACAAAAGTTAGTAAGTGAAGTTGTATTTTATTCACCATAAAATACTTGTACCTCTTCCTGGGTGGGCAGGGGTTCCACAGGTTCTTATGTAAAACAACAATTAATTAACTAAATTACCATTATAGCCATTGAGGGCTTGAGAAACCACATCCTTGGCGACTGTCTCATAAACCAAGTCCTGGGAGGCATCATGGAGAACTCCATCCAGCTTGAATGACCAGTCTGTCTGCTGGTTATTGACAACTCCTCTCCGAGTATCTTTTTTTAAGTGAATATCAATGGTCTAGGAAGAGAGAGAGGTAGTTGTTAAGAAACTGGTATAAAAAAGTCACTGATAGCCAAGGCCTGACCTGGAGGAAACAGAGAAGGTGAACTTTAGGAAGAACAGGGACTTGCACGTATTCTGGACGACCTTTGGGAGGTGGGAAGGAAGGCACTGCAGGGAGGCCACACACCCTCAAGGTGGAAGGATCAGGAGACTGGAGCACTTGCTGGTTTCAGCACATCTCACCCTAGTGTTCAGGGTGCTGTCTGTCTTGGTTCCCCCATTTCTGATATGGGGTCAAGCATATTTATCACATATCAATATTTATCACATTAAACAAGCTTTAGATAAATTCAATAAGCACAGGGAGGCCTTGAATTAGGCCAGAGAGAATAGCAGGCTTGGTGATAGAGGCCTGGGCTTGAGCCCCATCTCCCTCGTGACTGGCGGTGAGGCCTCCCTCAGCACCGTGGTGAGCACTTACTTCCACACACACGCTATGGGCTAATGTGAGCAATGATGAAATGATAGCCACAGGAAAGGCTCTGGACTCCTCAGACACAGTTACTCACTGGTATTAAATTGAGGGTGACTACCTACTTGTAATCAGCAGATTTTTAGATGCAAAGATTTCTAAAAAATTTTTTTAGAGTTTTAGATCCCTCCATAGCAAGCCACTGTGGCAGCAGCTAGTTTAGAAACATATTGGGTTAGGTCAATGGTAGATTCCAATCTTCGAAATGGGGACTTCTAAAGTAAACAGACTCTCACTGGAATCTTATACTGGCTGCCCTAGTCCAGAAGCCAAGACACAGCTACACGCAGAAAAACTAAGATCAACAGAGAAAGGCTTGGTCTATTCATACATTAAATGCTCTGTGCTTCAATCATCACTGAATCCATGTCCAGCAGGGTGCACTTCACAGCGCTGCATGTGAGTTTCTTTCTGACTGCTAGGACTTTCGAACCTTGAGAAGTTGGCCTTTGAATTCCTCTCTTAATGTCTCCATGCTGCCCATAGTAGATCCGCAGATGTTTGCTGAATGAAAACATCCCATAGTCTCGAGGTGTCCTAAGCCTGTCACAGCCTTCAGAAGAGTTGTCAGGACAGTGGTGGGGACAGGGGGATGGATAGATCTTTCCAGTTCTCTCCATAAGAGTTTCTCCCTCCCTTTGGTAAGTTTAATAATAATCATCTGAAGACATTCCTGTTGAACTTCCTGGGAGATCTGATCACCAGGAAGTTTTATGAGTGTGCACAAACGTCAGCTTCCTGTGTCAGATATAAGGATAAAGGTAAACTTTTTTTTAACTTTTTATTTTACATTGGAGTATAGTTGATTAACAATGTTGTGTTAGTTTCAGGTGTACAGCAAAGTGATTCAGTTATACATCTAACTATTCTTTTTCAAATTCTTTTCCCATTTTGAGATTGACATGTACACACTGCTGTATCTAAAATGGATAACCAACAAGGACCTACTCCCATTAAAAATGAGAGTTTCATGAGTTTCCTCATCAACAACATTGTGGGGGAGTGCTTTGGCCTTGAATGACTCTAGATTCCATCTGAACTTTTACCAATTCTGTCTTGGTCCTTAAAAGGTTGCTTGGAAACCTTAGAGGTTGTAGTGAGGAGGGACAGAGAGATGCCCAGGCAGGTGAAGGCAAACACACTGTACTTACTTTGTTGTCATCTCCATATTTGATCATTTCATGAGCAAAGTCATCAGTAGGTTTGACACGGACAAATGCATGAACTTTTTTCCTAGTACCCATTCTAGCTAAAAAGAAGAAAATAGAAAAATTTTCAATAGTCATCCTCCAACAACCATTAGAACGGAGGTGTCATTCATCAAGAAGATCAGAAAACATGATGTGCAGTCCATGTTTTCCTCTCCCACTGAGAGCCAGTCTTCCTTTTGCCCCCCAGCATTTCAGTGATCTGTCCACAGGATGCTGTTCAACAAGTCCGTGTACTTCCTACTTTACAGGGTGCCTCACCACTCTCCACCAACAACCCCCTAAGAGACCAAAATACAAAGCAAAAAGAATGCTTCCTTTAGTGGCCTAATTTTAGATGTGGTTTCTAGAAATGTTCCGTATCAGCGTTTACCTACACTTTGACTTATTCACTATATTTTCCTCTAAAATACTGACTATGAAATGCATTAGAACTAATTTTCTTTTTTTCATTAATATACCTTACTTCAGATGTAGCACCTCCTTCTCTACCTCCATTAGACTAACTTAGCTCAGAAAAAGATTCCCTGGAAGTACATTTAATCTAGCCCATAGTCTAATATTCTTTCTTCTCTGCCACTCCATTGAGAGAAAAATCTCAGTCCCCTACCTCCTCTGCCTCTCCTAAAACGTAATTATGTATATTCTCATCATTTTCTTTCAGGCAGACACACATATATTTGTATTCCTTCATTTATACTATCACAAGTAATTACCATGTATAATAAAATGTTAAAATAAACATTGAATGTAGCTTCATCGAATAGGTTGAAAGCTTATAGTTATAAATGACAGGGAGGGAGACTTAGGTAAATTAACTTCTTATTATGTGGAGTTTTCGTATAGTGGGAAAGACTTTCTCAAAGTAAGGACCATAAACACTATAAACAGTCAAGCAAGATGCCAACTAGCAGAGATGCTACAAAAGGGATTGTTTGTATTACAGGGAGAGTTAATTGATCTCTAATATCCTGTCCAACTAAAGTATTTCATAAACATTTAAAAAAATTGAATTGTACAGGAATTCCCTGGTGGTGCAGTGGTTAAGAATCCACCTGCCAATGCAGGGGACATGGGTTCAATCCCTGGTCCGGGAAGATCCCACATGCCCCAGAGCAACTAAGCAGTGCGCCACAACTACTGAGCCTGCGCTCTAGAGCCCACAAGCCACAACTACTGAGCCTGCGTACCACAACTACTGAAGTCCGTGCGCCTAGAGCCCGTGCTCCACAACAAGAGAAGCCACTGCAATGAGAAGCCCGCACACTGCAACAAAAGAGTAGCCCTGCTAGAGAAAGCCCGCGCGCAGCAATGAAGACCCAACGCAGCCAAAAATAATAAATAAATAAATTTATTTTAAAAAAAACAAAACTGGGCTTCCCTGGTGGCGCAGTGGTTGAGAGTCCGCCTGCCGCTGCAGGCGATACGGGTTCGTGCCCTGGTCCGGGAAGATCCCACATGCCGCGGAGCAGCTGGGCCCGTGAGCCATGGCCGCTGAGCCTGCGCGTCCGGAGCCTGTGCTCCGCAACGGGAGAGGCCACAACAGTGAGAGGCCCGCATACCGCAAAAAAACAAACAAACAAAAACCCCAGAACTCATTTAGAGTTAATGCTCCACAAAGTACAAAACAGACTTTGAACAGAGACAATGCCTGAGGGTCAGGATGTGTGCTGCATCATGCACTTCTCTTTTGATGTCCCTGACAGCGTTGGGCCAGTTCCATAAGAAATGAGGCATTTGCCCCTAAAATAACCTGTACTTTCATGGGGCAGGGCAGAGGAGTTGAGGCTAAAGAAAACTCCTGGATACTTCTGAAAAAGAACCAGCAAAGGAATTGCTGAATTTATGAAGAGGTAGGGAAACATGAGGGATGGGGAGCTGACTCAATTTCATCTTCAAATTGGTAAATAGCAATACCATCACAGTTGTTCAGAAAGAAATAGCTTGTTTGTGCTACTGCAAAGTGTTCTAACAAATAAACTGATCAGATGGCCAATATTTTTAAAAAGCTAATTTGCAAGACCTTGACTGTTAAAAAATTAATGTCCCTTCACATTTCTAGACACAACTTGTGGTGACCACTTAATTTCCTCATACAATTATCTTAGCTATCATCAAGTGGCATTAAGTATCTCTACAGAAGCAAATTAAATAGAGAAAGGCCCTGCCCATTCAGTTTACAGTTTCAATGAAGTGGGCAAAATAAAACTCTAACCCCTATTACAAACCCTTCAGATGTCACATTAAATAAGCAAACTACTTTCACACCTGCCTACTGTAGAGTGTGAGTCCACTTCCCACAGTCCTCAAGTAATTATTTCATGGAAGTCTTTTCCTGGTCACTGTGGGATCACTCAGATCTTTTAATTTTTAGAAAATGAATCTGTAAGGTATTCAGGTGAGTAAGGATAATGGCTTGTCCAATTTCAGGTCTAAGATTTTTGTTTGCAAAATTGAGCTCTAGAAATAAAAAGCCACAAATAGCTCTAACAGGACTCCCAAACTGAGGAAACTTAAGAGATGATCTCATCTCCAAGTTCACTTTGATCTAGACTTTTGGGAAGTGAAGAGTGGAGAGAGGTGTGCTGACTCAAGCAAACACTAACACTCAATTTCTAAAGTTCTGGGAACCATTCCCCATACCAGTCCGATGGCCCATCCTCCTGCCCAGGGAAGTTAAGATGCTGCCCAGGCTGCCCTCTGAAAGGGACCATGAAGAAGTAGGGTGGTTGCTCAAGCCTCCCTCCTGGCAGCCCCTACCCACAGACAGCCCAAAGGCAGCACAGGCCAGCTCCAAGCATTACCCTCCCCTCAGAGCCTGCCCCTTTTCTGCCCAGCAATTTGCCAACATGCACATGCAGTCATTCTATCTGTGCTTCCCAATTCTCCCCATGCTCACGCCCATGGCTCCAGGCACGCCAGGAGCCATATCCACCTGACACAAGCCTTCTCTATTAACTACATCCCTCCTGCGAATCCAACACCCAGTCATTTGGAGACCCCACGCCAACTTGCACTTACTGAAATAATGCTTGTTACCGTTCTTACACCACATCATTTGAGTGGGTTTCAGCTCCCAAATTAAATTACAAGCTGTTTGAGGGACAGGACTGTGTCTTTTATTTCTTTTGAATCCCCCCTCAAAGTCCAGAACAGTGCCCAGCACAGAGTAGGTGCTTAAGAAATGGTGATTGGTGGTGATGGTCATGACTGGAAGTCAGAGGGTGGCGGAATCTCCATATGTGGGTCCATCTTCGGTCATTACTGAGAGAGTCCCAAAGGGCACATGATGTCACTCGCCTCCCTCACCGCCTCCAACCCCTGAGCCCACAGCCCTTCCAGGAGGACACTGGGTTTCCAGGCCCACTTGCAAGAAGCCAACTTCAGCCCCTCACCACGCTCTCCCTTTTAGTAGGGTCCTTCTCTCTCAGGACCTTGTGGGGAATGCCTCTCCCTCGTGGACACCACCCTTAGATATTTCTGGTGTAAATAAGTGAACCTTTGAGTGGCCACCTAGAGCCCTCTCTGCTGAAAGGTTCACAGTTTCCTCATTTGTTTTAGAGGTGGGAATGAACAGATTGCCACCAAGCACCCCTGAAAGATCAACCAAAGGAGAGGACCAGGTGGGTCCCTATCTTCCAGCGTTCCTGTCCAGAACAGAGGCTCTCAAGGAGAACACTCGTAGCCACCAGCAAGGTAGCAGCATCTGAACCCCCCAAAAGAGGGTCCAAACGCACGTGGCCTTGGACTAAACAAAAGACTCGGACCCAGGCCAAACTGGTCTTTCTCCTTTTTCTAACCCAACATGCTGGACCCCTGTGTGGTGTCTGGGAGGCAGTGGGCCTTGGGACAATTCCTGTGCCTCTCCGGAGCGATTTCCGCATTTGTAAAGCGAAGGGCCGGCATGGCAATCCCGAAGCCTCCCTCCAGTTAGAAAACCGAATACAGAAGAGTCCAGAAGACCAGAGATCTCTGAACCTCAGAGGCGACGTAGGACCCTCGTGGGGCCAGGGAACGTTAGATCCGAAGACCCTAAGCCGCAGCATCGACGCCTCGCCCTCCTCCGCCCGGGTTTCACAGATCAGCGAGCCAAAGCTGGGGGACTCCCGGGTGGAGCGGTGTTCAGATTCCAGCAGCTGCCCGCCGCCCGGGCGGACACCCCCTTTCCGGCCTTCTTTCTCCCCACCCGGACCGCGCGTGACCCCTGCTTACCGCTCCGGAGGCTGGAGCCCTTCCGCAGCCCGACCACTGCATTAGCAGCTACAGAAACCCGGCAAGCTCGGCTGCCGGGCTGTGTACACAGTCGCCGTGGCAACAGGCCGCTTCCGGAGATTCCGGAAGTAGGGGGTGGTGGCGGAAATGAAGTCCGTGGTCCTCTGTTGAGGTACCAGTAAGGCCAGGGCCCAATTAGGAGGACGGGAGATGGGACCGATTAATCTAAAAAGACTGCGGCAGCTGCAGGCGCGAAGCCAGGGTAGGGGTAGCGGGGGAACGAAGGATGCGCAAGAACCAGGAAACGGGGCAGCCGGGCTTCCGGCTCACAGCTGTTTGAGACTACGGCGGCCGCGCAGCTCCGCCCAACTCCAGCCTTGCGCTCCGAGCTGCCGTCCATAGGCGCCCTCGCCCCGCCCAGCTTAGCTTCGAGCCAGCCGGCCAGGCCTGCGCAGTCGCGGCGGCCGGGGAAGATGGTGGAGGACGGCGCGGAGGAGCTGGAGGACCTGGTGCACTTCTCCGTGTCCGAGTTGCCTAGTCGCGGCTACGGCGTCATGGAGGAGATCCGGCGGCAGGGCAAGCTGTGCGACGTGACGCTCAAGGTCCCGGGTGCTGGGCGGCGCGGGGCTGAGGGCCAGGGGACCGAATGGGGAGGGAAGAGAGGCGGGGGATAAGGGAAGAGAGGTCTAGAGCTCAGCGGGGTGGGGAAAGGAGGTTGGAGGGAGAGCGAGTAGGGGAGAGAGGGGTGCTGACTGGGAGAGGGGGATTGGGACTGAGTGGGGAGACGGACAGGGACAGCCTCTCAGCCCTTAGAAAGAAAGGCTGAGAGGTGCGCCGCTGAGGCCCTCGGAGTGGAGACATTGGGGTGCCCGCCTCCCTTTTCTGTCACTCAGACGAGAGAAAATGGACTTGCAGCTCCTCTATGGACGAAGGGGCTGTGGCTCTGTCTACATTCTGATGGGCACTACGGAAGCACCTTTTCTTGCCACTACAGACGTTTCTTTGTGCCCCTCGAAGTTAGCTGCGCTGTGGTAGAGGCATGGGCTTTTCCTGAGGAGTCATTGCTTGCCCTTGACTGATAGATTACTACCTTGTCTCTTAAGAGCTTTTAAAATCTCATCTGGAAATCTTTTGAGGTGGGCAACCACTCTGCCTCGCACTAGAAGGCACACTACCACCACCAGCAGCACCACAAAGGTCTCGGAGAATGGACTGATGGGCTGCGTGGGGAGAGGGCTCTCTTAACCACCTGTTCCCTATTGGCATTCTGGGCGCAAGAGCCAGGCTTCCTCCCGTGCTTTGCATCCATTCCTGCTAGAGAGGCATGCTGTGCTGCTCCTTGGCCAAGCTGTTGAGCCAGGTGGGGCTCTCCAGGCGGGGAGATGCTGCTGCAAACCCTGTTCCCTGTTGGGCTTTGGCTAGAAGGCTGTCAGCATCTGTGAAGGACCCTGTTTAAAAAATAAAACTATGCAGAGATCTGTTTGCTCTTCTTATTTTCGACAACGTTAAGGAAACTTCCTCTTCCACATATTTGAGTCAGACCTCTGGAGACAGTAAAGTAGAATGGTTAAGAGTGTGGCATTGAGAATGGTATATGGTTCAACCAAAGACTAAAAAAAAAAAAAAAAAAGTGTGGCTTTGGAGATAGAAGGATTTGGATTAAAATCCTTGGGAAAGTTACTTAATCTCTCTAAGCATCAGCTTTCCCAGTGTAAAAATGGATGATTCCTAATTCTTCGTATTCATACGAGGATTAAATGAGAAAATTGGTGGTATTCTTTGCATAATGCCTGGACTAAGGTTTTCATCACTATAAACCCCTCCTGAAGGAGATTAGTTTTCCAGTAGAGGAGTGAAGTGGACTGAGAGGGGAGAGCATCTTTAGTGGGGAACCAAAGGGTTTGAGAAAAATGAGCTGGAAGGAAGCAGAGAAAGTAAATATAAATGAGAGATTTTTGTCCACGGTGATTACATGGTAGTAGATGTCGAGGCTACTAGAGATTTGTCAACAAAAGAATGATCTGGTTGTGGCAGTAACACTTGGGGCGAGTGGGGGCGAATTTTCGGATTAAGATTTAGGCTGTAAGGGTAAGCCAGGGAAAGCTTATAAGACACAGAGAAGCAAATAGGGAATGATAGAGTGAGATGGTCACACTACGTGAGTTAAAGCATTGCATTTTGCCTCCGCACTTAATGCACATATAGAGTATAGCAACCCCGTAGCATAAAAATGCTTGTGTGTTTTTTCCATTGAAATACTTTTTGTTCACTCAAAGGGACAAGTAAATTATCAGAAGTGATTCCAGCTGAGAATGCCTGTCTAAATTGCTATATTAGTTTCAAGGATCTGGGACATAAGGACCAGTATAAAGGCATAGGCTAGAGCTGGCCAGGACTGTAGAAAGCTCTGCTTCATTGGTTTTCTGACTATTCTGTGGAGCCTGAGGAGCAGTTCAATGCCCTGTTATGGTAGGGCCCAGAGAGAGGCCACGCAAACCAAGCTCTGCCTCATTTCACTCCCCTTCCCTAGAGCTGCTCTGTGAAATCTGTTGCAGTCTCTCTCTCTCTTTTTTTTCTTTAATTAGTTAATTAATTAATTAATATTTGGCTGCGCCAGGTCTTAGTTGCGGCATGTGGGATCTAGTTCCTTGACCAGGGATGGAACCTGGGCCCTCTGCACTGGCAGCACAGAGTCTCAACCACTGGACCATCAGGGAAGTCCCTCGGTCTCTCTTTTTCAAAATAGAGTCTTTCCTGAAACTTCTGGTGATTCCAGACTTTCTTCCAAATAAATAGAAACTGAAAAGCTGGTTGGAAGCTTTTTGGCATGGGATGGGTTTATTGATTAGTGGGCCTCCCAGTAGGGCTGTGGTTCTCAAACTTTAGCAGACATTAGAATCACCTGGCAGCCTTGTTAAAAAAACAGTTGTTCAAACATTGTTCACCCCAGAATTTCTTATTCAGTAGGTCTGGAATGGACCTGAGAATTCACATTTCTGATAAATTCCGCAGTGATACTACTCCTGGTCTCGGGCCACATCCTGAGAGCCATACCTGTAAGGTGGTGGACCTGTCCTTTTCTATGGGATATGTTCAGAGTCCATGGATCTTCCTTCAGGCTTCTGCCTACATGGAGTAAGCCTGGCTGTTATCATTCTAGGAGCTGATAGTGGGAGGGGACTGGGAGCTCTTGCTTCTGTATGCAGACTTTCCCTTAATCCCCCTGAATAGTACCACTTCATGTCTTCCTTGGTGCTCTGGTTGCCCAAGTCTGGAGTCTCTGGTTCATCCTGTCCAGAGAATAAACCTCCAGACTTCTGCTGGGGCAGTGACAGGGCACTTGCCTGGGGCAGGGAACCAGTACTGCCTGTTTACAGCCTTCCTTATGTTCACACCTTCAGAGGAAACCTGTATCTTCAACAGTTGAGTTTTGGAGGGTGTTCTGGAGTGACTTGCCATCTAGAGCACTCAGTATTCTCCATATAAGTCCGTTACTATCCGTTTGTCTGCTTTTCATCTTCCAAAATACGGTGACATTTCTAATCTGCTCTCTCAGCTTCTTTGTACTTGGGAGCTTTGCTATTCCTTGATTGTCAGTCTGAGAGGTAGCGCAACACAGACTCAAGCCAGATCGCCTGGGTTTGAATACTGGCTCTGCCACTTATTAGCAGTGAAAACTTGGACAAGTTCCTTAAATGCTGGTGATTCAGTTCCTTCATCTGTAAAATGGGGATCATCACCTACCTAGTAAGAGTGTTGAGGATTCCACTAGTTAATGCACTTAAAACAATCATGTAGTAAATATTCAGTAAGTAGAAGATATTTATGAATAATAACTTAATGGGATTTCCTATTAAGGGGAAGTGGAGATAAATGCATGTGTTCTGCCTGCCATTTTGAATTCGTTTTAGACTCGGTTTAATTCTAGATGGTTTTATCTAAACATTATGTTCATTGCCTTAAAAGCATTTGCAAAGCACTGATCTACTTCCATAGCTTGCATTTTACAGATGAGGACCAAGCCTAGAGGGAGAGGGGACTCATCCAAGGTCACAAATTAAATGGGGTAGAGCTAGAACTAGAGACTGGACTCCTGGTGTCCAGACTCCAGGTCAGGTGTTCCTTCCTGCTCTCCTGTTGCCTCTTCTATCAGTGACAGTGACTGAAGTGATTTCAGCTGCTACCATTTGAATTAATCTACCTCAGGTCAATTGTACTCATCCTTAACAACATGTCACCTTTTCTATCTTTCCAAGTTTTAGGGAGAGTGTGACAGCATTAGCAAGCATGCCACTTTCTCAAAATTCACTGCCAACTCTTGAACCTTGCTTAATTTTCTTTTTGGAAATATTTGAAATTTAAATTCCTTAGATGCCTGTTGGATAGTTAAGTAGAGGCATAACAGAAAAGAGTAATATTGATATACTGGATTTTTTAGAATCACATTTTATATCTATGGTGACTCGAACTTCTTTGAGAAACTGAAAGCACTGAACTCTCTCCCCAGAAAAATGCACATACTTACATATGTGCAAACTTTTGCATTCAGTCATAAGAGCAGTTCCCCTGGAGCCCACCTTTGGATCTTGGGTTATGAATAGAACTGAGTATTATTCTTCTATTAGGAAAAAAGCCCATGTCTTTTTCCTTGGCAAATCATTTTATCTTAAAGGTTAGAAGGATAGTAGTGCAAGACTTCTTGGCAGCCTGTAACATAAGACTAAGTCTGGGTAGAGAGGTTTGCAGTCACAGAGGCTCTTATCTCCTCTTCCCAACAGTTGGTTTCATCCCCTTTCCTCTGGGCTACCAGGAGCCCAGTGCTTAGGCCGCATCTGTCATGTTCATCTGGATCCAGCAAATTGGGCAAACTCCCCAGATGCAATGCGTGTTCTCCACAATCTCTTATTCATGAGATTTAGACTCACCAGATTCCTATATTTCTATTCTTTCCTCACATATCCTTTCTTTTTCTTTATTTGTGAGAGCAGAATGGGATCACCGCATATACATACTATTCGCTGACCCATAAGCTTAGAAGAGACAGGAACCTCCTCTACACACACACACACACACACACACACGCACACACACACACACGCACACACACACACACGTTTTGCAACCACTAATAAAGGGTTCCTCAAAGATCTGCTGGCATCAGTCTTCCCAGCATTTTCCCAAGGCCCGTGCTAAAGTTTTGAACCCAGATCTGAGAATTTAGCCTTAAGAAGGAAATATCTTTTCACGGGTGAAAGGCACAGTATTAGAATATTTCCTTTTGCCCCACTGAATCCAGGTACACAATTTTCACTGAAACTGACTTCAAGAGCCTCACATTTGAGTGTGGAATCTTGCTTAATTTGCTGTCATGCTGATTTTGTGATGAAAGAGTAGGTGGAGAAGGATGTCAGGAAGTGAGGTAAGGACTTGTTGATGCATGCCATTTTTATGTTATGTGTAGTGTGGTGAGTTACACGGGTGTAATTATAGAGCTAGAATAATCATATTAAAAGGAGCCATAGAGGTCTTCTATCAAAGCCATCCATTTTACAGGTGAAAAAACCCTGAGGCTTAGTGATATTAAGGGATTGCCCAAGGCACAAAGCTATATTATCTGAGATCCAACACAGCTGTTTGGTGGAAGCTTGCTTTTACATCCTCTGTCAGATTACTCACCTGCCCTGCTAATGGTATAAAGCAGAGCAGGGAACAAACACCATCTGCAGTGTCATCTGTGAGCATGGAGGACAGTGATGTGTATGGCCAGATGCAACACCACTGTTCTATTTCAGGAGAGAAGACAGATGCAGGCTTTTTCTGCTAGTTTTCTGGACATATGAATTTTTGACTGTTTCGATTTGGAAATGACACTGTATTGGGAGATATTGTGCCTCTGAATATTGCTCATTCCCGGGGCTTTCTACTGTCTTTCTTCAGGTAATTGTGTTTCATTTTCAGCCTTGCCTCTTCTTAATGAGTAATTAAAACTAAGGGCAAGAATGTGCTCCTTTAGAGCATGTGCACACATATCACAATGTGCACTTGTGATATGAATTCATATCAAAAAGTCAGTTTTGCTCTTTTTTCTGTGAGTTACGTTGTAGGTGATGCTGTTAAATTTGGATACCAATTAGATGAATGAGAGAGTTTGATGCTTCCTGACACGTAGGTGGGGAAAGAGGGTTGGAGATTGTATGGTTAGGGCACTCAAGGTGGCTGTTCTCTTGCTCTCTGTACATCCCCTGCCCGGCCAGGGCCTGCTTCACCTGTACCCTACTCGTATGACTGACCTTCCTACACTCTTTTCCCCACCCCAGCTGGTGATTGTTCTTATCAAAGGAGCTGGGAGGGGTGTGCCCCTCTGCTGGTTTCCGTGGTAACTAATGAGCCCACCTGACGTCAATTCCCCTATAACTAGCAATCTCCCCTTCCATGTGGGAATGAAGACTGCCACGCTGTCCTGCCCGCTGTCTGCCGCACACGGTGGGGTGTCACTCCGGGACCTTGCTTCAGACACGTAAGGTCCCCCATCCATTACACCATTGATGTCTCTGTTGCTGCAGACTCCGGGCTCTTTCTTTGGTCTTAAAGCTGGACAAGTGCAGGCCATGTTGCCTGTTGTGTGCAGTCCAACAGAGGTATCTTGGAAAATCAGTTAACTAGCTGAGCAACATTCATGGCATTCATTCTGAGGCTTCTGGAGCTTTGCCGTCCAGTTGGGTGAATTGAAGAAGCCTGTGTTTGGGGATGCTTCTTACTGCAGGTGTTTCGTCTATTGTTTTCTGCGTGAGATTCCATTGTTTGCCCCTTGGCCGTGCCTGGTTCAGCTTGTGGGCTGGTTGATGGAAAATGAGACCACAATGTTTTTCCGAAGATGTGTTCCTGTAGCCCCCCCTGAATTACAGGTATGGCATCTACCTTCCTACTTTTGGTTTGTTGACTGTTGGCACTCACATTGCCTTCTTGGCATAGAAGCCAGCCGGCTTCCCCACAATCAGTTTAGGCCTTTCCTACCCAAACAGCTGATCACATCATTACTTGTTTCTAGGTGGGGAGAAGAGAGAATGAACCAAGATGTGTGAACCAGGAGTTGGCAAGCATTTTCTGTAAAGAGCCAGATAGTAAATATCTTAGGATTTGTGGGTCATACAGTTTCAGTCGCAGCTACTCAACTCTGGTGTTATAGCACTAGAGCAGCTGTACACAGTACATAAACGAACGGGTCTGGCTGTGTTCCAGTAAAATTTTATTTACCAAAACAGGTGTGGGCCAGACCTGTTGCCTTACCCATATTGTATACTGATATGGCCTTTGTAAAGTTTAAGGTTTTTGGAGTAGATTACAGTTGCTTTATTGCCCCGGCGTATACTTCAGAAATTGGAAGCATCTCTTGTTAAAGAGTACGGGTGAACCAGAAGTGAAAAACTTTCTTCTTCCAGCTTACTGCAGGTGATCATGGGACTGTCCTGGTCGGTGACTGAATAACTGACATAGGAGAAGTTACTGTTATATTTTGCATCTCATCTTTAAAGTCTTGTAGCTCTGCTGAAGCTTGAAGCAGACTATTCCAAAGCATTAACTAAAGACACCGTGCTCCCTTTCTGTCTTAGTTGAAGCTGAGGATGCTTAGCTGCTTGCACAATGGCAGGCCAGAGGAGACCGTGATGGCTCCTGTGTTCCAGTGGACCTGAGCGGCTGTGTGCAGGGCCGTGAAGGTAAGGGCCAGAGTTTGGGCTTTTGGCAGGCAAAGTAGATCAGTAGTTCAGGTATGGCCCAACTTTCTGGGCAGTGTGCTGCATATCTGATGAGAACACAAAAATGCTTTTTAGAAAATAGGCTCAAGAACAGATATTTGTGCAAGCATGTTCATAGCATAGTTGTTCACAATATGCAGAAGATGGAAGCAGCCCAATGGTGGACTGCATCAGTGGTTGAATGGATAAAATGTGGTACATTTTGTTCCATACGTACAATGGAATAATATTCCATATACACACTGGAATATTATTCAGCCTTAAAAAGGAAGGAAATTCTGACACATACTGCAACATGGATGAACCTTAAAGACATTGGTCTGAGTTTTGAAATAAGCCAATCACAGAAGGACAAATATCGTATGATTCTTCTTAAATGAGGTAACTAGAGTAGTCAAATTCATAAAAATAAATAGTAGAATGGAGATTTCGCAGTGCTTGGGAGAAGGAGGGAATCGGGAGTTAGTGTTTAATGGGTACAGAATCTCAGTTTAGGAAGATGAAGAAGTTCTGGAGATGGATGGTGGTAATGGTTGTACAACAGTGTGAATGTACTTAATGCCACTGAACCGTACACTTAAAAATGGTTTAAATGGTAAATTTTATGTATATTTTACTACAATTAAAAAAGAAGAGAGAAGCTGAAGAAGACTTGTTAGCAAGTGGGCGAATGAGATTGCTCATAGTGCTTTGTGATTGGAGAGACACTAAAAACAGAATTTGTCTCTGTCCGGATCCACTGATCAAAAACATTTCATGCTAAGGAGTAATCTTCTTTAGCTTTTGCAGTAAGCTGCTTCAGCTGTTAAGAGCCACATTTTATTAGCTCAGCCCTGTGGCTGCACTTCAAGTGGTCTCTTAAAAGGAATTGACTTCTAAGAGATACACATTTAAGTGATGCACACATATTATAAGCTTATTTTTCCTGTACTGATTTGTAAAATCTGAATGTCATGTAACCTTTAACAGAGCTATCCTGAGGATCAGCGAAACATACTGTGCTAACCTGTCTTCCACTGAAGGTTTGTTGGCATAGTTTACAAGTTACAAATGACTTTCAGATCTTTGCTCCAACCGCTTATTTTGGTCCTAAACACTAGACCTGCATTTCCATTTGTCCTGTTGATCCTTATGCTCATTAAGTCTAAAATGAAGCCTCTTTCCCTTCTCAACAATCTCTTCTTTTGTTCCCTTTGTGTAAGGATGGCACACCATCCATCTAGTCATGTAGGATTGAAACTCCGGGATTGGCTTTGGCTCGTCCCCTCTCCTTTAGGTGTATTTGTGGCATTTATCATAATGACAGTTACATAATTATTTACAGTATTGTAACTGTGAGAGCAGGGGCTGTGACTGAATCGTTTACTGAGGTGTCTGCATAACAGGTGCTCAGTAACCCACTGTCCTAATTCAGACCCTCTTCACCTTTTACCTAACCTGGGGTTTCTTTAACTCTAGCAGCTTGCTGAGAATTCTTATAAACCCTATAGGGGATGATCCTGGTATAGCTAAGGGATTGCTTTTCAGCTCTGATCATGTCATTCTCCTGCTCTGAGTGACTTCCCTTTCATTCTCATTCAACAGTGTATCAGCAGATATGTCAGCGCCTTCCATGAGCCAAGTACTGTCCTAAGTGCTGGGGCCGCAGCAGTGAGCAGAGTAGGCAGAACCTCTGTGAGTGTGAGCTTACCTTCCAGCCTGGGGGTGTGGGGGACAGGACGACACAATAAACAAATGAATAGATATAAAATGTCCAGTGGTGATGCGTACTATGGAGAAAAATAAAGGACCATAAGGGGACTGAGCGCTGTTTTCTCAGAGGGACCAGAGCCAGTCTCTCTAAGTAGAGACCTGAAGGAAGGGAAGGAGGGATCCATGAGTGTATCTGAGGGAAGAGTATTCTAGGCAGAGGGAATAATCAGCACAGCTGAAGCAGGAGCATAGTTGGCATTTTGGGGAAATAGCAGGCAGCTGGTGTGATAAGAATAGCGTGACCCAGGAGAAAAGGGGAAGGACACAAGGTCGGAGAGGTAGCCCCAGGCCCAGCATAATTCCTAGTACAGTACAGTACAGCTCAGTAGATACTTGTTGAATGAGTGAATGAATGAATGAATGAAGCTAGACAGTATTTATTTATTTATGAATGAGTGAATGAAGAATCGGCAGGGCAGGGTGAGTCTTAGAGGTGTATCTAAGAGAGGTAGGATGCATTTTCCATAGTTCATGAAGCAAGCACAGCATATCGTTTCCATTTTTCCCCTTCTTGTCCGTTCAGGAGAGATAATGGTAATGGCCAGAGCAAGAAAGACCAATTCTGGCTTGTTGTTGAAGGAACGTCTGTTCTTCCACACCACAGAGAAAATCAGAGGTTAGAAACTTGTCAGGGGAGCAGGAAGTAGAACAGAGCTGCTCGGCTCTTGGTGGTTTTCAAAGGTGGTCCTACCCATGTTGGGTAAAGCTTGCCTTTTTTTCCACATGTCCATAGGCTATCACTTTAAGTCAGCAAGACATCTGGGAAGAGCCATGGGGTAGTGGCAGTGCAGGAGCAGCAGCTGCTGGCTGGTTTTCTCTAGGATTATTGGAAGGACTGCTGATTTAACTGAATCTCTGATTATTCTAAGCTGCTCACAGAAATCTGTCACTGCCTTCTGTGAGATATAAGAGGGAGAAGCTTAAGGATGTTCTGTTGGTGTCGACTGCCACTCTGGGTGAATTTTCTAGGATCTCCACCTGTGTTCTTTTTTATAAGTTTATTTATTTTTGGCTGTGTTAGGTCTTTGTTGCTGTGCGCGGGCTTTCTCTAGTTGCGATGAGCGGGGGCTACTCTTTGTTGCAGTGTGCGGGTTTCTCATTGCGGTGGCTTCTCTTGTTGTGGAGCACGGGCTTTAGGTGCGCAGGCTTCAGTAGTTGTGGCTCGTGGGCTCTAGAGTGCAGGATCAGTAGTTGTGGCGCACAGGCTTAGTTGCTCCGCAGCATGTGGGATCTTCCCAGACCAGGGCTCGAACCCATGTCCCCTGAATTGGCAGGCGGATTCTTAACCACTGCACCACCAGGGAAGCCCTCCATCTGTGTTCTTGATAGTCCAGTTCCTTCAGACTTGGCCCCTCTCTGCCTTTCTCCCCTAGTTGCACACAGTCTCCGCCTGCTGGCTGTCTCTAAGGACCTAAGCTCTCCAACTTCTGGGGCTCTGCTCTAGTATTCCTTTGGCTTGGAGTACCCACTCACCTTGGCCAGCAGAGTCCTACCCACGCTTTAAAGCTCCTTTTGTAGTTTTCTCTTCTTAAGGGGAGAGAAGCGGCCAAACACTCCTTCCTCTCTTCTCCTAAAGCACTTTGCATTTGTGTCTGTTCAGCATTGTCTTGTGGTCGAAAGTTTGCTTGCCTGACTCCCTGCCAACCTGTGTTTCTGTTGGGCAGAGACCTGTGCCATCTTCTTTCTTTTGCCGTATCACAGTGGGGAGTTGTGTGAAATCCCATCTCTCTGAAGTTTGCTCATTCCTCCAGGTGCAGTTAATCTCTCCCTCTCCCACTTTAACCCCTTGTTACTCAGAGTATTGTCATTGCATCAGCATTGCCTGAGAGCCTGTGAGAAATGCAGGATGTCGGACCTACTAAGCTAGAATCTGGTGATTCTTACGTCCTGTGCACCTGAAAGTTGGAGAAACATTGCCTTAACACTTTGCACCTACCCCCCTTAGCATACTGAGCAGAATGTAGGTGTGTTAAGAGAGTCTTTCTCCACCTCTAGATGTTGAGCTTTGGAAGCACGTGAAGCATCCATTAGTTAACACAGTACTTGGCGTGTTTCAAGTGTTGAAAAGTGTTTGCTGAATTACCCTCAAGGGCCCCTGCCATTATGTTCGAGATGCTCCTTCAGTCAACATATTGTTGAAGTGCATTTAGCTGTGCATGGTGCTTTGCTAGGTACGTGAGGCACCCTGCTATGAGTAGGAGTCAGCCCCTATCTTTGGCATTTAAAGATTGGTGAGAGAGAGAGCTACCCATCAGTTAACTATGAGACAAGGCAGAGTGTGATTAATTCTGTAACTGCCCCGGTATCACCAGAGGCCTGAGGGAACACCAGAGAGACGGCAGTTATTTCCAGTTTAGAGGGTTTGTGATGGTTTCATGGAGAGGATGGTGTCTGATTGGTACCTTGCAAGATGAATAGGACTTTGACAGACAGATATGGTAGGAAGAGGCATTCCATGCTGGGGAGAGCCTGTTCAAGGGCCCAGGCATGAAAGTGCGTATGCAGGATGTTTCTTGAACAGGTAAGACATGGAGGAGCAAGGTGGAAGGTGTGTTTGGGGAGGTGGGTTGAATGCAGACTGAACTCCTTGAATTCTCATGGTCAGGAGTCTGAACTGGTAAGAAACATTTGCAAATCACATGCGGTTGGTACAGTTAGATGTTGAGTGGTTTCTGATGACTCCTCCCTCCTGTCTCCTACTTACCTCCCATTCTACCTTGCTGGACATGGGTGAGCCAGGGAAGGGTTTGGAAGAGGTGGGGACAGGCCTGAGTGTTTAGCCAGCTCTTCACTGGCTCTTCCCGTGGGACCATAGCCCCAGGTCTTTTTTTAGTGCTAGCTGGTCAGCCACTTCCTCTCTCACCCCCTTCCTGAATCACTTACCCCGTGGGGCCCCCTAAAGCAGAGACACCCAAGCTCCATCACAGAGGGTTTCACGCAGTGTGCTTTAAATGCCATCAAAACCCCAGACCAAACCAATTCCATATGTTTCATTGTACTTGTCATCTGTTTCCCGGCCCCATGGGTTTGTGAGGACTAAACATTTCTGCGTAGAGTAGGATGGATGAGCATCCCTCTGACCATGTTCTGGGCTGGCAGGCAAGCTATCCAGCATTCAAGATGAAGTGACACCCCTGCCACCCCATTTCATTACATGCCACCTTGTTAGACATGCACCTGAACTAGACAACTGTGGAGTGGCTTATTTCTTCCAGGGTTGAGAATACACTGTTAGCTTGGAAGGCAAGCCCTCTGCCAGTTGGCCCCAAGCCTTATCATCTTTTTCTTGAGGCTTTTACTTCAACTAATAAATTTTCAGATAAGGTTAGAGAGTAACACTCCTGATGCTTTCTGTAGTTAAGGGCCAGTGCCTTCCTCCCACCAGTTCCACCAGCCCTGAGCCAGAAGACCAGGATTAAAAAGCAGAGGTGAAACTCATAGAAGTTTTGTTATCTTTATCTCAGATGAAGGACTGAGAGCTACCTTTTAGATGAAATCGTTTTAGGATTCATTAAGAAGACTCGAGAATGAGGCACTAAGTGCTAGGATACAATCCTTTCCATGGGAAGAATATTCAGCCTTGATGCAGAGACATTCATTAGGGACAACATAGTGTGGTATCTTGTGTGCTAGAGGCTTGTACCAAGTGCTACAGGAAGGGGAGAGCTGACTGCCTGGAAGTCAGGTTAGCCCCTCAGGAGGGAACATTTGAGCTGGATCTTCAAGGATGAGGAATAATAATTCACCAGGCAGAAAAGTAAGGGATAAGGATCCAAGCAGAGGGAATAGAGCGATGTAAGGGAATTGGCAGAGGCTTGGAAGAGAGGCCTGGTGGAGAATAAAACTGGTTAGGGTAGATTGGTGCCAGTTTAGAATTTGGATCTGACTCAGGCAGTAGGGAGCTCAACAAAATGGAGACTGACACGACCAGACTCAATTTTAAATCAAGTTGATTCATTCAGAAACTTCATTCATTCAACATATACTGAGTGTTAATTGCTAGACTATTCCAGGAAACATGAAAGATTGCTCCCTTGGTGGGACTCGTGTTTTAGTAGGATAGGTAAGTTCATATTGTCAGGCAGCCACCATTTGCTCTTGTCAAGGTTACCAGTGACCTCCACTTCCACGATGTAGAGCTATTCCGTGACCACAAAGATCTATCTCCCTTGTGCTACCCCTTTATCATCAGGCCCATCTCCCTCCCACCCACCATCTCTAATCGCTAGCAACCACTAACTTGTTCTCCATATCTCATTTCAAGAGTGTTGTATTTGACCTTTGAGATTGGCTTTTTTCACTCAGCATAATGCATTTGAGGGCCATCCAAGTTGTTGTATCGATAGTTTTTTCCTTTATAGTTCTGAGTGGTAGTCCATGGTATGGATGCACCACGTTTTGTTTAACCACTCACCCACTGAAGAGCATTTAGGTTCTTTCCAGTTTGGGCGTATTACGAATAAAGGTGCTGTGAACATTCATTTACAGGATTTTGTATGAATGTAGGTATTCATTTCTCTGGGATAAATGCCCAAGACTACAACTGCTGTGCCACATGGTAAATTCATTCTCAGTTTTAGAAGAAATCACCAAACTGCTTTCCAGAGTAGCTGTACCATTTTACATTCCTACCAGCATATGTGAGTGCAATGGTTCATTGTGTGTGTCAGCTTGACTAGGCTTTGGTGCCCAGTTGTTTGATCAGACACCAGTCTAGATGTTGCTGTGAACATATTTTTTAGATGTGATTAACATTTCAATAGTAGACTTAGAGGGGCTTCCCTGGTGGTACAGTGGTTGAGAGTCCGCCTGCCGATGCAGGCGACACAGGTTCGTGCCCTGGTCCGGGAAGATCCCACATGCCGCGGAGCAGCTGGGCCCGTGAGCCATGGCCGCTGAGCCTGCGCGTCCGGAGCCTGTGCTCCGCAACGGGAGAAGCCACAACAGTGAGAGGCCCGCATACCGAAAAGAAAAATAAATAAATAAATAAATAAATAGTAGACTTAGAGTAAAGCAAATGACCTTCTGTAATGTAATGGGCCTCATCCAATCAGTCTAAGGTCTTAAGAGCAAAAACTGAGGTTTCCCAAAGAAGAAACAGTTCTTCCAGGTTGCAACATAGAAACCCTGCCTTTATTTCCCACTTGCTGGCAGATTTCAGTTATTTTTTGTATAAACTGAGGTTTATGTCAAAGTTCCTTTTTTTGCCTAAAGACGTCCAATTGCTCCAGTCCTATTTGCTGAAGAGATGTCTTTCCTCCATTCAAGGTACACAAATGCTTGTGTACCTTTGTCGAAAACCAGTTGGCTGTACCTGTGTGGGGCTACTTCTGGGTTCTCTGTTCTGTTTCATTGGTCAGTGTCCCTATTCCTGCACCAGTACAGCACAGTTTTGCTTATTCTAGCCGTCTGTGTAATAAATCGTGAAATGGGTAGTTACTCCTCCCACTGTACTATTTTATTTTACCTTTTTCCCCCATTGTAACTGTTTTTAATTGTACAATTCAGTTTCATTAAATGTATTTACAATGTTGTATAGCCATCACTGCTATCTATTTATAAAAACTTTCTCATCACCCAAAGCAGAACTCTATAAACATTAAGCAATAATGCCTCAATGCCCCTTATCCCAGCCCCTGGTAGCCTTTGTTTTATTTTTTGTCCCTATGATTTTCCCTATTCTAGACCCTTCATATAACTGGAATCATAAAATATTGTCCTTTTGTCCCTGGTTTATTTGGCTTAGTATAATGTTTTCAGGGTTCATCTATGTTGTAGTATGTATTAGAATATCATTCCTTTTTAAAAAAATAGTCTTTTGTTTTGTTAGAGCAGCTTTAGGTTCACAGCAAAAATGAACAGAGCACAGAGGTTTCCCATACACTCCCTATTCGCACTGCACACACAGCCTCCCCCACTATCAGTATCCTGCACCGGAGTGGTACATTTGTTATAATAGATAAACCTATATCGAGACATCATTATCACTCAAAGTCCATAATTTACATTAGGGAGCACTTTTGTGATAAATGTGTGTCATATGTTTATTAAAAACCATATTCTGTGGGCTCCCCTGGTGGCACAGTGGTTGAGAGTCCGCCTGCCGATGCAGGGGACACGGGTTCGTGCCCCAGTCTGGGAAGATCCCACATGCTGCGGAGCGGCTGGGCCCATGAGCCGTGGCTGTTGAGCCTGTGCATCCGGAGCCTGTGCTCTGCAACGGGAGAGGCCACAACAGTGAGAGACCCGTGTACAGCAAAAAAAAACCCCATATTCTGTGCCCTAAAACTCTGCCCTAAATGTCATCTGTGCTCCACCTATTAATCCCTCCCTAACCCCTGGCAACCAGTGATCCTTGTACTATCGCCATAGTTGTGCCTTTTCCAGAATGTCATGTAGTTGGAATCATACAGTATGTAACTTTTTAAGATTGGCTACTTTCACTTAAATATGCATTTAAGGTTCCTCCCTGTCTTTTCATGGCTATAGTTCATTTCTTTTTTTTTAATTAATTAATTTATTTATTTTTGGCTGCATTGGGTCTTTGTTGCTGTGCGCAGGCTTTCTCTAGTTGCGGCGAGCAGGGGCTACTCTTCATTGTGGCGCGTGGGCTTCTAATTGCAGTGGCTTCTTTTGTTGCAGAGCACGGGCTCTAGGCATGCGGGCTTCAGTAGTTGTGGCACGTGGGCTCAGTAGTTGTGGCTCGCGGGCTCTAGAGCGCAGGCTCAGTAGTTGTGGTGCATGGGCTTAGTTGCTCCGCGGCATGTGGGATCTTCCTGGACCAGGGCTCGAACCCGTGTCTCCTGCATTGGCAGGCGGATTCTCAACCACTGAGCCACCAGGGAAGTCCTAGCTCATTTCTTTTTAATGCTGAAAAATATTTCATTGACCTGATGTACCACAGTTTATTTATCCACTCACCTACTGAAGGACATCTTGGTTGATTCCAGGTTTTAGCAGTTATGAATAAAGTTGCTATAAACATTTATGTGCAGATTTTTATGTGGACATACGTTTTTAACTCCTTTGGGAAAATCCCAGGGAGTGTGATTGCTGGATTATATGATAAGAATATGTTGAGTTTTGTCAGAAGGTGCCAAACTGTCTTCCAAAGTGGCTTTACCATTTTACATTCCCACCAGCGATGAATGAGAGTTTCTTTTGCTCCACATCCTTGCCAGCATTTGGTGTTGTCAGTGCTCTGGATTTTGGCCATTCTAGTAGATGTGTATTTTTACCTCATTGTTTTAATTTGTGTTTCCCTGTTGACGTGGTGTGGAGTATCTTAATATGCTTCTTTAATATGCTTAGTTGTCATCTGTGTATCTTCTTTGGTGAGATTTCTGTTAGTCTTTTGCCCATTTTTAAATTCAGCTGTTTTCTTATTGTTGGATTTTAAGAATTTTTTGCATATTTTGAATAACAGTCCTTTATCAGACATGTGTTTTACAAATATTTTCTTCCAATCTGTGGCTTCTTTCTTGATTTCATTCTTTTTAGTGCTCAGTGATAATCTGTTGTATGTATATACCATGTTTTGTTTATCCGTTCATCTATTGATGGGCACTTGGGTTGTTTCCATCTTTTGGCTACTGTGAATAATGATGCTATGAACGTGGGTGTACAAATACCTCTTTGAGACTCTGCTTTCAGTTCTTTTGGATACATACCTAGGAGTGGAATTGCTATGTCATATTGTTCTGTGTTTAACTTTTTGAGAAACCACCAAACTGCTTTCCACAGTGGCTACACCATTTTGCATCTCACCAGCAGTGCACAAGGGTTCCAGTATCGCCACATCTTCACCAACACTTGTTATTTTCTGTTTGGTTTTTTTTTCCTTTGATAATAGCTATCCTCGTGAGTGTGGTGTGAAGTGGTGTCTCATTGTGGTTTTGATTTATATTTCCCAGATGATTAATGATGTTAAACATCTTTTCATGTGCTTATTGGCCATTTGCACTTAATTTTTGTTAAAAATTGTTTTAGCTGTTTTTGTTCCTTTGCCTTTCCATATAAATTTGAGAATAATCTTTATATCTATAAAAATAATCTTGCTGGAATTTTGATAGGAATTGCATTAAATCTGTACACCAGTTTGGGGAGAATTGATGTCTTTATTGCATTGAGTCTTGTCATCCTTGGACACAGTATGTCTCTCCATTTATTTAGATCTTTGATGTCTTTCATCAGCATTTGTAGCATCTAAGTCCTCTAAATCAGCTTGTTGGATTTACACTGAAGTATTTACTTTTTTGAACAATTATATAATTATATTTCAAATTCTGGTTTACACACGTTAATGGATAGTATGTGGAAATACAGTTGATTTTCTATGTCAGTATTGTGTCCTGTAGCCTTATGTACTGTGACCTTGCTGAACTCACTCATTAGTTCTAGGTTAGTTCTGTGTGGGGTTTGGTGTTTCTGTGTGGGGTGGGAGTTGGTAGATTGCTTTGGATTTTGGACATAAACTGTCGTGTCATTAGCAAATAGGGATAGTATTATTTCTTATTTTCTAATGTGTATTCCTTTTATTTCATTTTGTTACCTTACTGCACTGGCTGGAACTTCCAGAACTGTGTTAAATAGCAGTGGTAGGAGTAGACATCCTTGCCTTTTTCTTCATTTTAGGGGAGAGCATTCAGTCTTTTACCAGTAAGTATGAAGTTAGCTAAAGTTTTTTTGTAGACATTCTTTATCAAGTTGAGGAAATTACCGTCTACTCCTAGTGTTTATCATGAATAGGTGTTGAATTTTGTAATATGCTTTTTCTACGTTGATTGAGAGGATCATGTGACTTCTTTTTCTTTTAACTTGTTAGTATGGTGGGTTATATTGATTGAGTTTTGAATATTGAACCTGCCTTGGATCCCTGAAATAAACTGTACTTGGTCACAGTATATAGTTCTTTTCATATATTGCTGAATTCTACTTGCTAATATTTTGTTAAGGGTTTCTGCATCTATATTCATGAGGGATATTGGTCTGTAGTTTTCTCTTTTTTTTGTACGATCTTTGTCTAGTTTGGGTATTAGGCTAATACTGGCTTCATAAAATAAATTTGAGTTGTCCCCTCCTCTTCTACTTTCTGGAAGAGATCATTTAGAATTGGTATTAGTTCTTTTTTAAATGTTTGGTGGAATTCTCTAGTGAAACCACCTGAGCCTGGAGACCTTCTTTTCAGGGGTTTTAAAATTACAAAATCGATTTCTTTATTAGCTATAGGGCTATTAAAATGATCAGGGTCTCATTTTGGAGGGGGAAGGGGAGGGGGAGTGTGAGCTAGGAGTAACATTTCTTCAGTCTACTGTTCACACTTACAGAGGAGGACACTAAGTAGCCCTAGCTCCTGTCCATCTGACCTCAGGCAGGCCACATACCCCAGTTAAGATGGGGATTCAGATGCTGGGTTTGGCTATCCCTATCCAACATTACGATATTTTTCTCAGAAGATAAACTGCTAGGAATTCGAAAAATGAGTCATCCATGCAACAGGTACCTGTTGCCCATTTCTGCATCCCCCGCAGTGTTCCCAGTCAGTAAAACACTGTGTTTACTTTATGCCTGTGATGCCTGTAGCGGATGCTGTCACCCTGGTGTTTTCACACATGGGATCCTTTAAGACCTAACTGTTGAGCAGAGTGGGGGCCTTGAGGCACCACCAGGGTGCAGTCAGAGCCGAAACCACTTTTAGTTAGAGCCCATCTATTAAGATCAGGAAGGAAGGTCCCCCTTTCCTGCATTTCCCCAGGGCTTTCTCCAGACCACAGTGCTCAGAGCTCTGGCTCTTAATGGCAGAACTAGCCTCAGTAGTCTAGACCAATCATTTATTGGCTCATGTAATCAAACAGGAGAAAAGATAGGGTTGATGATGGGCCTGGGGGACTGAAATGCTGCTAAGACTCGTCCCTTCTGTGGTCAGCATCCTTCTCCCACTGCAGACTGCTTCATCACACACGGAAGGGGATGGAGCACCCGATAGCTCCTTGGTACCTGGAGGGATTGTCCCTCTTCCTTCTTCCTTATTTGAAAAATCCTGAGGAAGGGTCTAATTGGTAGGGCTTAGGTCATATTTTGTATAGTGTGGTGGGAATGAAGATAGAAGACATTCCCAGAAGAAGGTAAGGCACACTGAATACAGCTGACATGAGGTAGAGTCCATAGCTAGTCATGTTTGTTTGGAAGGTTTTTAGTGGCAAGTATTGAAGCTACAAGTGTTTCTGTTAACCTTCAAGTAACCTAAAACTGTTAATAGATCATCATCATCGTACTATTATAGATCATTCATGGTTAATATATTATTATAGCAGTATTAATACATAATTAATAGCTAAATTTATACTACATAGCTATATAGAGATCATATGATATCTAGTTGATAGTAAATAATAATAATAGATTGTTGTACTAGCCCTCAAGTGTTGTGGTTATTTGAAGATTTACTGTACCTACTTATCTATGTAAGAAGATTTTGAAGGAAATGAGTAGAAAAATCACAGTGCCTCCTTCTCTGTCTTCCATATCCTTTTGTAAACTTAACTGAAAGAACCTGCAGTCCATTTTGACTATAACTTTTAGTGAAACTGCCTTTTTGTCTACAGGGTTAATTTATTTTCACAGGGAATTGTTGATTTTCTGGGCAGCTATTAAGGATAGAGTTGGTATTTTAATTTCAATAAATATTTACTGAATTGTTTAGGGGATGTACAAGACCCTTATTACCTCAAAGAGTTTGAAGTCCACTGGAGTAGGTAAGAACAGAAAAGTACAATTCTTTTTTTTTTTTTTTGCGTTACGCGGGCCTCTCACTGCTATGGCCTCTCCCGTTGCGGAGCACAGGCTCTGGACGCGCAGGCTCAGTGGCCATGGCTCATGGGCCTATGTGGGATCTTCCCGGACCAGGACACGAACCCGTGTCCCCTGCATCGGCAGGCAGACTCTCAACCACTGCGCCACCAGGGAAGCCCAGAAAAGTGCAATTCTTGAGACTGAAGCTTCCCATCTCTAACATGGAGTAGCCTTACTTGTCTCACGTGTAAGATTTTGGTTGCCGTGGAGAGGTGGGCTGAGCTGGCTTTGTGCTGGGTGGTCGCTGAATAACGTGGAGGATAGGTTGATACCTGAGATTGGAAGGCAGATGCTTCAAGGCATCTCCACGCAGTCCATCTCCTATGTATCTGATGGACAAGGCTGCATTATTTGCTGAGGCTAATTAGCGTTGAAACTCCATGGGGGTGGGGGGTTGGAGAAAGAATAATTGTATAACTATGATTAAGAAACTGAAGTTTTAGGGACTTCCCTGGTGGTCCAGTGGTAAAGAATCCGCCTTCCAATGCCGGGGACCTCGGCTTCGGTCCCTGGTCGGGGAACTAAGATCCCACATGCCCTGTGCACCACAACTGAGCTCTCACGCCGCAACGAGAGAGAGAAAACCCGCAGGCCACAACTAGAGAGAAGCCCACGTGCTGCAACGAAGAGACCACGTGCCGCAACAAAAGATCCTGCATGCCTCAACCAAGATCCCTCATGTTGCAACTAAGACCCGATGCAGCCAAAAAAATAAAGAAAATAAATAATAATTTTTTTCAAAAAAAGAAACTGAAGTTTTTAAAACAAGGCATTTGGGGCTTCCCTGGTGGCGCAGTGGTTGAGAGTCCGCCTGCCGATGCAGAGGACGCGGGTTCGTGCCCTGGTCCGGGAAGATCCCACGTGCCGCAGAGCGGTTAGGCCCGTGAGCCATGGCAGCTGAGCCTGCGCCTCCGGAGCCCGTGCTCCGCGGCGGGAGAGGCCACAACAGTGAGAGGCCCGCGTACCGCAAAAACAAACAAACAAACAAACAAAAAAATAACAAGGCATTTGGTGGTTACAGGCTATTCATGACTCCAGAGTGAATGCCTTAGCTCACTTCCTTTTGAAGAGGAGCAAGCGTTGTATAAGACACTTTATCTCAGTGTTGGATTCCACAAAGTGCAGACAGATCATACTGGTTTGGCAGGGGAGTCTGTGAATACCAGCAGAAAATCAGGTGTGACGTGGGTGGAGAATGGGGGGGGTCTTAGATAAGTGATCAGCATCTTCTTCTTTCTAGAGAATGTGTTCACATCCCTGTTCATAATATTTCTTCCTGTGACTCTAGAGCAGTGGTCAGCAAACTTTTTCTATAAAGAAGCAGATAGTAAATATTTTTGGCTTTGCAAGCCGTTGGTCACTATCACACCTACTCAGTTTTGCCATTGTATGGGCATGTCTGTGTTCCAATTAAACTTTATATATGGACACTGAAATTTGGATTTTATACAATTTTCACATGTCATGAAATATTAGGGTTGATTTTTTTTCAACCATTTAAAAATGTAAAAACTACACTTAGGGGCTTCCCTGGTGGCGCAGTGGTTGAAAGTCTGCCTGCCGATGCAGGGGACATGGGTTTGTGCCCCTGTCTGGGAAGATCCCACATGCTGCGGAGCGGCTGGGCCCGTGAGCCATGGCCGCTGAGCCTGTGCGTCCGGAGCCTGTGCTCCGCAAAGAGAGAGGCCACAACAGTGAGAGGCCCACGTACCGCAAAAAAAAAAAAAAAAAACTACGCTTAGCTCATGGGTCACAGAAAAAACCAAGAGGCAGGAAGGCCAAATTTTGGCCCATAACCATGCCGACCCTTTCTCTAAAGGTCTTAAAAATAAAGTTCTCAATTTAAGGACATTTTATTTATTTAACAAGCACTTATTTAGCACTTAATATGTGCTACGCACTGTTTTAAATGCCATGCATTAAATGCTAATTTAATCTTCACAATAACCCAATGAAGGAGGTACTGTTTACCCCATTTTTGCAGATTTCGTGAATTGAGGCACAGTGAAGCTAAGTAACTAGTCCAGAGTTACACTGCTAGTAAATGGCAAAACCTAGATTTGAACGCAGGTAATTTAGTTCCAGAGTATGTTCTTATCTACCATGATATAATGTCTTTCTTAATTATTGACTTTCTAGCCCAAAGGAATTTTAGAGATTAACCCATCGCTACTCATTCTTACAGGCTCATTCTTACACACAAGATTCATAGCCTTTATGATTCAAATGTGTGCCTTAGTAAAATTATGGATTACTATTTATGCACTTTCAGCATCTCTTGTGACTGCCTAAACGCTTAGTCTTAAACCCCACTGATCCCTAGGGTATTCTGTCTGCACAGGCAGGGCACTTAACTGTTCACTTATTGTTTAATTTATGTTCATTGTGGGCTCCTTGAAGGTAGGAGCAATAGTATCAAAATGTTTTCCATCAAAGAGAAATCAATTCTGGGTGTATCTTTTGCTTTCTTTGGGAACACCTGTCTCAGATTACTTCCAACTCAGATTTTGTCCTGCTGCTTTTTCCTGCTTGAATAAGCAACTGGTTGAATCTTGCGCCTCACCTGCCTGTGATAGGGAACAGAATTTGTGGTGTCACGCTACACTATCCCTGTTGATCCAAAGATACCACCAGGGCAGGGTCAGGAATGGAAGATTTCCCAGGCTTTCCAAGGAAGAAAATGGGGGGAGGAGGAGGAGGAGGAGGAGGAGGAGGTGGAGGTGTGTGTGTGTGTGTGTGTGTGTGTGTGTGTGTGTGTGTGTGTGTTAAACCAAGTCAAAACTTAGGTAGACATGAGGTGCTCAGGATTTCTGGTTCCTTTTGCTCAGTCAAGGTCTCAGACACTACTAACTAGAAGGGACCTCTGAGAACCTCTGGTGCAGGGGTTCCTGTGCTACAGGGATTCTGCAGAGTTATTGCAGGGGGCCCTCAAATCTATATGTGCACCAATCTGTGGGCCAGATAAATTATATCGTTTAGGTGTAGGTACAGTTATTTTTCAAATGCATGTAGATTCCATCATGATTAAAAAGAAAGCTTTACTGAATTCGTGATAGGCTACTGTTATTAACACAGCTACTACCTTTTGAGAACCCTGATCCAGTTAAAGCCCTTTATTTACAGATGAAGAAACTGAGGCTCAGGGATAAAGGGAAGAGATTTGCCTGGGTCATACAGAAAAGGAACAGCTGGCCTTGAAATCGGTGCAGTTTATATGTATCATGTGGCTTGTGCTCTCTGTCTCCTCTGGCATGGGCACAGGTAGAGACTGGCAAGTATTTTGACCTTTGACCACATGCTGAACTTTCTAATAATGCCTAATAGAGTGGTTGATTGTGATATTTTTTCCAGTATTTTTGGTGCTGCTTTTAAGAAGTTTTTTTAAACTAGTATATTCCTTGCTGTGCGCATATAAGTAATAATCCTATATTCCAACCTGGAAACCTGAGGTATGGTAAAATTAGGCAGCTTGCTTGTATCTATAGTAGAGCTGGCCCTAAAACTCAGAGATTTAATCTCTCTACCAGGGTTCTATTAATCAGACGGAACTTGAGAGGATTTCAGTTATTTATATCTTGGTCTTTCATGGCCGTTGCTCTCAGCTGGGTGCAACAAAAACCTTTTAAATCTCTGTTACGTGCCTGATGCTGAGCTGGGTGTTTTCACATGTATTGTATATAACTTAATTTAACGTGACCAAAGTTGCAATGCTGAGGCCCACTCAGAACAAGCTAAATAGCACTCTGCTCCAAAGCCCATCCATCCAGGTATTTATTTATTTATCTGTTCACCATTATGGAGCACCTCTGTTGTTTGCAAAAGTGCCCTTGAATTATTCCCATTGGTGGCCAGGCTAGGACAAATCAGCACAGATCCATCCCTCCAAACAAGACCCAGGATTGACAGCAACATCAGTTTGGTCTGCACAGGACAATACTTTTTTCCCATTGGAGCTTCAGGAATTTGGAGTGACCCTGGTCATTTGGTCAAATGATGTTCATATCAACCATTCTTAAATTAGATCTTCTCAAATACACTTGAGAAGTCAGATGAATAGGAATGGTCTCACTTTTTTAGTTGGGAAGCCAAACTTGGAGGGGACGACGCGTCTGAGGTAACATAACTGGTGAGGGCCTTCTAACTCCAATGTTGATGCTACACCACCTGTCTGGTGCACCACTGCTGCTCAGGAAAAGGCTCTGTGTCCACTCTTTGTAGAAGCTAAGTGGCAAGAATGCTCAGTCTTTGCTGCAGTTTTAGTGGAAGTGGTTTGGGCTTTCCCGTTTGAATTGATTTTTTTTTTCCTTAGAAGCAAATTTCGCAGAATTGTATATACCTAGGAAGTCTTGTGATTGCCCCTAATTTGCTCCACAGATGCTGGTCATTGCAAATCATCCCACAGTGGTTAAGTGGCTGGCGCTGATACACACGTAGTAAGTGGTCCTGTGAGCACGGGCACTAGAGGTGTGTTGTGTACCTAATACCTTGATCCCACCTGGGTAACTTCCACATGTGTGTTCATGAGTTTAGCTCTTTCAGTTCAGAGTGTTTCATGACACCATAGATTCATTTCTTTCCTTCCCTCCTATCTTGGACTTTGAACCTGGGTCTTCCCAATACTTTACTATCTGATTCCATTTAATTCACTAATATTTAATTAAATTCATTTAATTTACTGTCTGATTCAATTGCATTGCTAATACTTTATGATTATAATAAATATTGTTTTATTAATATTTATAATATTGTTTATTTAAAGGTAGGTATAGCAAAATGTGATTAAAGGTAGAGATATATGCCAGATAGCCTTAACTTTTCTGACCAATCAATTATATGTTGCTTATTGATTATTTTTTCCTAACTTCTGTAGCAGCAGTTCACATTTCTTTGCCACCTTAGGGATGGAAAAGGGAGGAGATTTGCAGTAACAGTGTGTAATTGAAGATCAGTGGAGAAAGTAGCCTTTGCATGGGCCTGTGTAATTCAAGATGTTAAAATAGGGAACACACTGTCCTCCTGTATAAGCTGTAGTTTACAATATTAGATTTATCATTTGGATTTCCCATTTGCTTTGTCCCCTTTTTTTTTTTAGGGAACTTTTTATTTTGAGATAATTGTAGATTCACATGCAGTTAAGAAATATTAACAGTGAGATTCCCGTGTACCCTTTGCCCAGTTTCCCTCAGTGGTAATATCTTGCAAAATCATAGTACAGCATTACAAGCAGAATATTGACATTGACACAATCAGCTACTCTTATTCAGATTTGCCCAGTTTTACTTTCATTCACCTGTGTGTATTTAATTCTATATACTTTTATTATGTGTGTTAGTTTATTTTTTAATTCTAAAAATTTCCCAGTTGGCTGAGAACTTGAGCTGGGAGGGGTGTGTTATTTACTGGGTCCCTCTCAAACTCCACCAGTAAACAACTCAAGTATAATTTTCTTTCACATAATAGCTACTTAACTGGGGCAAGTTAATTCTAAATCTTGGTTTCCTCATCTATAAAATGGAATTCACAGTAGCTACTTAATGCAGAGGGTTGCTGTGAGGACTAAAATGAGAAAATATGTGTAATGGGTACTTAGCAAAAGGAACTTCATAAATGATCATCTCATTTTTTTTTTTAACTAAGAGTATAGTGAGAGTATTTGGGTTTTTTTTAAGCTTTTCACCATAGTGTATTATCCTAGGATTGTAGAACTGGAAGTTCCCTTAATATAATAGTTTTAGAATCAGTGAAGGACTTCCCTAAACGTTCTTAGGTAATAAGCTGTTATTCTTTGTGATAAACTAAAATGTGCCTCCTTGTAACTTGCAGATCTGCCCTCATCCATGTGATAGCCCTTCTAGTCTTTGCGGACAGCTATAGTCATCCCTAAATTATCTGTCCTTTAGCCATTCCTCGTAAGATGTAGCTTCCAGACCCTTTTCCATCTTGGTCTCCCTCTTCTAGATAAAGACAAATTAGTTGTTCCCCTTAACTGAACACAGAATTCAGATGTAATCTGCCTAGCATATCCCAAGATAGGCCTGTCTTCTCTTTAGCTGAGCTTTTTTGGGAAATCAGGTCACCTAGTTCGTGCACATACAGCTTGTTCTTTTGTCTTCTGTTTACTTTGTAGATGGAAAATAAATGCATAGCAGTGTAACACAGCAAACTGAATGCACATTTTGCCCTCATTTCCTCCTGTAATCCCATTAAAATGATAGTAAGAGGGAAAAGAGAGATCAGCAAATGAGAGGTCAACAGAATGTTAAAGCCAGGAAGCAAGTGTGATGAACTTAGTGGGCCAGAGGAACTGAAGGTGCCTGCTTTGGCAGGGAGGGGTGGCGGGGAACTAACAAAGAGGATTTGTAATGCAGAACCCTGGAATAACTCCAGAATCAGAGAAACCAAATATTGAAAACAGGAAGATTAGTTGAAAGTCTATGTGAAAAGCAGTTAGATGCCTACAGCCCCTCCTCTACTCTCTCAGGAGACAGATATTTTAGTCTTAGATATTGAACCAGAGGCACACCAAGCACAGAAGATGAGACGGAATATGGCGCAAAACTGAAAATAGGGGCTTTAAGACAAAGTTCTATATAGTGATTAATAGGACCATTCCCCTTTCTCACAGTTTTCAGAATATCTGCAGGCGGGTGCTCTCATGCAAGAGACTGAAAGATCCTTCTCTGATAAATTTAATCCCAGAGAAAAAGTCTTAACGATACTATCTACTTTTGGGGATCCTCAATAAAATGGCAGATTCTTCTTGCCTGATCACCCTAATGTGAAGCGCACAAGTTGGCAAGCTTAGCTTCCATACACAGAGCTTTCAAACAGCTTCTAAAAGTATGAGCAGATAGCCAAGTGTCATGAGACATTTAAAGAACATAAAAGACAGAGTCCAGGAGACTTCCCTGGCGGTCCAGTGGTTAAGACTCTGCACTTCCAATGCAGAGGGTGTGGGTTCCATCCCTGTTTGGAGAACTGGGATCCCACATGCCGCATGGCCAAAAAATAAAATAAAATAAAAAGTACTGTTCTGAAACTCTAAATGGTTCCTTAGGGGGGAAAAAAAGAGTCCAAATCAAATGGAGGTGAAAAGAACTCAGGAAACAGTAAAATCAGGGAGGAGAAGAAGGAAAGATTTTAACTATAATATCTTGAGAGAGATTAGAGAAAATATTGCATGCATAAAAGATGAACTAGATTCTTTAAAAAAAAAAAAAAAAAGAACCTCCAGAAAACAAGACCTCTTAGAATTAAAAATATGATGACTTCCTTGGCAGTCCAGTGGTAGGACTCTGTGCTCCCAATGTTGGGGGCACGGGTTCGACCCCTGGTTGAGGAACTAGGATCCCGCATGCCACATGTCATGCCACCCCCCCAAAAAAGGAATTAAAAATATGATAGCAAGTATGAAAAATACAACACAGAAATATTGAAAGGTAAAGTTAAAGACGATTCCCAGAAGATAGACCAAATGAAAGAGATGGAAAATTGGGGAGAACAGATAAAATAAATTACAGAGGATCATTCCAAGAGTTCTAACACCTGACTAATGGAAATTTGAGAAGAAATAAACAATAGAGAGGGGGAAATTATCAAAGAAATGGTATGAAAAGATGTTTTCAGAACTAAAATCATATCTATAGATTGATACAGCACAGTGAATGAAAGAAAACCAACTCCAAGTTACAGCCCTGTGAAATTGCAGATCTCTGAGGATAAAGAGAAAGTCCCAAAGCCTCTAGAGAGAATAGTCATATAATGTTAGTATTCAAAATGGCATTAGCTTGCTCAAAAGCCACAACTAGGGCTTCCCTGGTGGCGCAGTGGTTGAGAGTCCGCCTGCCGATGCAGGGGACATGGGTTCGTGCCCTGGTCGGGGAAGATCCCACATGCCACGGAGCGGCTGGGCCCGTGAGCCATGGCCGCTGAGCCTGCGCGTCCGGAGCCTGCGCTCTGCAACAGGAGAGGCCACAACAGTGAGAGGGCCTCATACCGCAAAAAAAAAAAAATTCTGACACAGGTGAATTCCCTGGCGGTCCAGTGGTTAGGACTCCTTGCTTTCACTGCCGAGGGCGTGGGTTCGATTCCTGGTTGGGGAACTAAGATCCCACAAGCCACATGGCATAGCAAAAAACCAAAATATTCTGACAGAAAAAAATATTCTCAACTTAGAATTTTATAGCCAGCTAAACTGTCACTCAAGTTTAAGGATAATAAAGACATTTTCAGACATTTTGTGCATATGCCCTCTGATATTGTGATATAATAAGAAATGTGTTTTTGGTCTTTGTCCCTGGTTCCTGGCACAGAGCTCCTAAAATCATTATAACTTCCTGAGTAGTAAGGGTAATAAGAGCATCTTTTGTTGTAATATATGCCCTTTGTTCTCAGTTCCTGACACAAGAGCTTCTAAAACCCTTGGAATTTTCTGAGTGATAGGGGTAAGAGGAGAAGTCAGCTAAGTTTACACTAATGAGGTAACTCTTTGTGGGCCCCTAGATAGCTTCAGTTTGGGGGCTCGTTGCCAGAAGAACCAACCATGAAATCAGAGGGTTGGAACTTTCAGCACCACCTCTCTGCCTCTGGGGAGGGGAGAGGGGCTGGAGATTGAGTTAATCACCAATGAGTTAATCAGTCATGCCTACAGAAAAATCCCATTCTAGAAAATTATCAAACCTGAAGAGGAGGTTTTGGGGACACCGCCCACACCCTGACCTTATAGCTGATGGGTCAGAAGTATGAGTGGCCCAGTTAGCATCTGAAGCAGGGGCAGTCTGGTGGGACTGAGTCCTTAACCTGTGGGGTCTGCACTAACTCTAGGTAGTTAGTGTCAGATTTGAATTAAATTGTAGGATACCAATTGGTATCTGGAAAGTTGGAGAATTGGTTGGTGTGAGAACAAACCCACACATATCGTGAAAGAAGTGCTGAGAGTTAAAAACAGTTTATAGTACACCCTTTCTTAGGAAGCTCTGCTAGAAGACACTTTTCACAAGAACAAGGGAATAATAAAGAAGAGGACTAAATGGGATCCAGGAAACAGGAGTTCCAATATAGGCAAGGGGAAAGGAATTCCCAGAAAGACAGAGTTCCAGTATGGATGTCACAAGAACAAACTGATAGGGTACCTGATGGAACATATTAAAGGGAGTTTTACACTTTATTATTCTCTTTAGGGAAAACAGAAATTATACCAACGAAGAAATGTAATCATAGTATACATCCTGGCTTGTCTACAAATAGTATTCACATAGATCTAATGATGCAATTCTTAATGTTAATTTGACCAAAATTTGGCATAATTCTATGGGAAAATGGAGATAGTATGTGAAGTAGTATGGAGTAGTATGTGAAGAGAGCATGTCAGAGCAAAATCCTAATCTTCCATCATAAGAATTAAATATGTAACATAATAGTTATATTTTGCCACATAACAAATTACCCCAAAACTTAGTGACTTAAAATAACAGATATTTATTATCTCACAGTTTCTGTGGGTCAGGAATTGAGAAGCAGGATTTGAGAAGCTCTCATGAGGTTACAGTCCAGGTGTCACCTTGGGCTGCAGTCATCTGGGCCTCTCAGGATATGTTGTTATCTGGCTTCCCTGAGAGCATGTGACCCAGGAGAGACAATTAGAGGAATTTGCAGTGTGTTTTATGACCTAGCCTTAACGTGACATACCATCATCACTTCTGCTACGTTCCATCAGTCACACAGACCAACCCTGAGACACTGTGGGAGGGACCTGCACAACATGAATACCAGAAGGCAGGGATGAGTTGGGAGCTATTTGGAGGCTGACTACCACAAGTAATAACTAAAAGTGAAAATTCAAGAAATAATATTAGAGGCATATTACTTAGAAAGATAGAGATAAATACCAGAAGAAAGTGGCTGCCCTGGGAACAGAAATCAGGGAAACAGAAACTTCTGGTTTTCATTATAAGCCTTGTAGAACAACTTTAAGAAATATTTGCATTTATTACTGTGATTTTTTTTTAATTATGAAAAACCCTCAAAGCATGCAGCCATTTAATGTCCCCGACACTGGTAGTAGAACAACACATGGATTATATGAGGAACTCCTAGAATCTGAATCTAGTAAGGATCCTTTGGTATTTGGATGGTTGTGTGCTTGATCTTGAAGGACAGTTTACAGATAATAAACCTAAAGTTCAGTGAAAAAGAGGACATAGTGACAGAACCTGAGCTAGAATCCTTGAATAAATATGACACAAAGAGATGAGCATCAGATAGTGAGATGGCTCTGGCATTTCACTAATGTGGAACTTAGGTGAAGGGGAAGAAAAAAAAGACTGTTTGCTCTTTCTGAAGAGTAGAAAATTCTGAAGTGGAAATGTTTATGTGTCTTGGAGCTATAAATGGCAAAGTTAAAGGGAGTATCCTTTTGGCAGATAGTTGGAAAGCACTTTACGGAACTCCCCAGGCTAAGGATGTGTTCCTGAGCGTTTGGTACAAGTTAGAGAGAGAGTCTGCCTCTGTCCACATGAGCCCTGCGGGCCATGCAGAGCACTGGCCAGTCCACAGCCCCAGTCCTTCCAGCTGCTGCTGCCAGGATCATGTTCCTTAGAGGACTCTGGGCTCCTTGTGGTCTACCACAGCCTGGTTGGTGCCCAGGGACCCCCTAACATCTGTGCCCACAATGCCTCCTCTGTCCTTGATCCCCACATGCACCCCCTATTCAAGCTTGATCTTGTTTCTCCTCATCTCTTCCTGTCATTGTCTGTTTACTCTTCTGGAGGAACCTACTGTTAGGTGCTTCAGCGTTCTTGGCCAGTTTGTCTCTTCCATCTGCCATCTAATAAAATTGGAATCAGGATAAAGTGTTCGAGAAATCAGGTCTTTGAGTTGGTGGGGGGAGTTTGGAGGGGTGCAGTGAAGCTTGCCATATAAATAAAAACTTTTAACCATTTTAATACCTTATGAAAATGTGTTGTCTACATTCTCCTACTATAACCGCGTATGTTGAGTTTAAAATACTTCAAGGTCTCCATGAAAAGCCTCGGCTGTCACATACTGGGATGCCTTCAGTACCACTCCAGTGGGCAGAGAGTTGAGCTGTGGAAGGGGCAGGGTGGGTTTTTGTATTTGCATTCCTCAATATCTGTCTTTGTATTTTACTTTGCCTGCAGATTGGGGACCACAAATTCAGTGCTCACCGGATCGTCTTAGCAGCCTCAATCCCGTATTTCCACGCTATGTTTACAAATGACATGATGGAGTGCAAGCAGGATGAGATTGTAATGCAAGGAATGGACCCAAGGTACTAAATTCCTCCATCAGGTTTCACAACCTGCTTTCTAGGTGCAGTTTCAGCCTTGTGTTTGGTGCCCTTTGAGGGCCTTCCAGCAGGACCCAATATCTAGCACAGCTCCACACACATAGTAGGTGACCAGTAAACAAGCTAGAACCTCAGCCAGTGGCCTGAGACAGGGTTAAAATAAGGAGAGTTTTGATGTGTTTTAACTCAATGAGAGTAACATGTCTCATAGGAACTAGAGTCCAAGATACGTTTTTAAAACTAGGACTGGGTACAAAGTTAGTGGTATATTATTCTCTTCACTTTTCTGTGCTAGGCTTTTTAGCTGGCAGACTAGTCTTTCAAATAAGTGTCTTCATTCATTACCCTTCCCATCAGTCCAGAACATTGTTGTCCACTCTTGTCCAACTTTCTGCCTCGATGGAGATGTTCTGTTTGTCCTCTCCAAATTGGTAGTCACTAACACATGTAGCTGTTGAGCGCTTGAAATGTGACTAGTGGGACTGGGGGACTGAATTTTAAATACTATTTAATTTTAATTCATTTAAATTTAATTTTAGGGGAATTCCCTGGCAGTCCAGTGGTTAGGACTCCATGCTTTCACTGCCGAGGGCCTGGGTTCAATCCCTGGTCGGAGAACTAAGATCCTGCAAGCCACACAGTGTGGCCAAGAAATAAATAAATAGATAGATAGATAGATAGATAGATAGATAGATAAATAAACAAACATAATCATAAATTTAGTTTTAATTAGCCACGTGTGTCTACTGGCTGTTAATGGGATGATGCAGGTCGAGAAAGTAGCAGAAATCATGGTTATTTGATGGGTGAGAAAACTGAAGCCCGGGACTTCCCTGGTGGAGCAGTGGTTAAGAATCCGCCTGCCAATGCAGGGGACACAGGTTTGAGCCCTGGTCTGGGAAGATCCCACATGCCGCAGAGCAACTAAGCCCGTGCACCACGACTACTGAGCCTGCATTCTAGAGCCCACGAGCCACAACTGCTGAGCCCGCGTGCTACAACTGCTGAAACTCATGCGCTCTAGGGCCCATGCTCCGCAACAAGAGAAACCACGGCAATGAGAAGCCCGCGCACCACAACGAAGGGTAACCCCCACACGCTGCAACTAGAAAAAGCCTACGCGCAGCAATGAAGACCCAATGTAGCGAAAAAAATAAATAAGTAAAATTTAAAATAGAAGAAAACTGAAGTCCAAGGAGGTCAAGCCCAGAGTTTATCCCATCTAAACGTCTTTCAGTGTCCCAGAAAGCCCTCCATAACGGAATCATTGGCTCCAAATGTCAGTAGTGCTGAGGTTGAGAAATTCTGCCCTAGATAAATTTTAGGGTCAGGAGGCAGTACTATAAACCCTGAAATTGCATCATTTACACACTTACTTAAAGTTATCCTTACATCTAGACCCTCTTTACAGAAATACTTTCCTGACTTCTGTATAAAGGCTTTATATAAACATATTCCACATTATGCCTTTTGGGGCCTTGAAAGGAAAAAGGCATATTTTATGACTTAAAAGATTTTACTGCAAGTCTGTGAGCCGAGGCTGTGTGTTTATAACCTAGGCTACATCCAAGGGTCCACTGTGCACCTACTATGTACCTGGCATTGTTCTGGGGTCTGGGCATGCAGCAGCAAACAGGACACGCAAGATGATTCTTGTTGGGAGAGAGACAATAAATAAACCAATAACTCCAAAATATTAGCCAGTAAGCTGTCATTTGTTGCCTAACGTCTTAATCTCCCCGTGGTGAAAACTTGAAGGAAAGGAGCTAGGAAACTGTATGGTACCTTCTGGATGATTGAAGGTGATTTGCCCCAGTACATGGAGAGGATCTGTATACCCACTGCAAGGGTGCAGTCTCAGGCCAGCTACTTGTAATGAAAGACATAGAAGTGTGTCTATATCCAAGGGCAGTTGTACACTCTCATCTCTGAGATCTGTGTCTGACAGAGCCATGCTAACCACCATGCACCGTCCAGGTGCTTCATTTAACAGACTGAGCACCTGTGATCTGTGCTGCTGTAGGTACTGAGGTATAGCAGAGGAAACAGAAAGCACCTCTTATTATTCCAACTTGCTAGTAGTGGTGATCTGGCAGTAAACAAATACATACATGATATGGCTGGGAAGTGAAAGTGATATGAGAAAAGTAAAGCAGAATAAAGGCTAGCGAATGATGGTGAGGGTCTGTGCTATTTCAGGGTGATCAGGAAAGCCCTCTGTGATAAGGTGATATTTGAGCCAAGACCTTAGTTGGAGTGAGGGAGCAAGACATCTGGGGGAGGAGCCATTCAAACAGAGGGAGTAGCCAGTGCAAAGGCCCTGAAGTGAGAGTGTGTTCAGCATATTGGAATAGAGTGTGTGGGAAAGAGTAGAAGGTGATGAGGTCAGAGAGATGGAAAGGGGCCAGACCACATACAGCCCTATAGACAGAATTTGGATTTCATTCTTGGTGTGAATTGGAAGGCAGAAAAAAATGTTGGAAACCTCAGGCTGGAAACTTATCCCAAAGAAATAATCCAAAAATGTTATTTATAATAGCTATTATGCTTACCAATAAAGGAAATAAATTATAGCACATTTACATGTTGGATTACTGTATAGCAGCCGTTGAAAATGTCAAACATGGGGAGTTCCCTGGCGATCTAGTGGTTAGGACTCAGCGTTCCCACTGCCATAGCCCACGTTCAATCCCCGGTCGGGGGGAACTGAGATCCCACAAACCGCGTGGCACTGCCAAAAAAAAAAGAAAGTTGAACATGAAGTCAGTGTAGAAACATGGGAAAGGGCTTCATAAGTATTACATGATTATATCCATACGACTTAAGCATGCAGGCAAATAGGAAATGAAATTTAATCTAGAAAAATGACTACAGTTGACTCAGTAGTGAGATTCTGGGTCATTGCTTTGTCTTTTCAGAACCTTCTATAATAAAATCATTTGGGCAGTAAAGACAACCTAAGAAGTAGAATGATAGCTATGGTGAAGTAATTATTCCATTCAGGTAGATTCTCAAAGGACGTGGGCTAAATGTATTTGAGAGCGGGGCCCACCCGTTCCTCAGGTAACAATGTCAGCTTACTTAGGGCCTGAGTATCCTGTGGGCCGAACACCATCTCTGAAGAGCATCTTTCCTCTTTCCTCTAGCGCCCTGGAAGCTCTGATCAACTTTGCCTACAACGGCCACCTTGCCATTGACCAGCAAAACGTCCAGTCGTTGCTGATGGGGGCAAGTTTCCTGCAGCTGCAGAGCATCAAAGACGCCTGCTGCACATTCCTCCGAGAACGGTGAGGTGATGTGATGCGCTTGGCCTGTGTCGGGGAGCAGACCGTTTCATTTCTGGGACCCCCTGCCAGTTTGCTGAATCTTTGGGGGCATGGAGAGTCGCAAGAAGGGAGTGAGCTGGGAAGATAACTCTGCGGAAATGACCCTTCTTGAAATCAATATCAAGCAGTACCCGGTTCTTTGGGATGAACCTTTCAGGGACATGATTTATGGAGCCTTGCCTGCACTCTCCGTTGGTCTGACATGTACCTCTTCTGGTCCTCTCTGTCCAATCTAACCAGCCACCACCAGATTTATTCAGTGCTCCCTAACTGTTCCACAGCTGTCTCCCTCTTGGTTTAGGTCCTTCTCCCTCCTTGAATTTCTTGGCCTTCTTTTTTCCTTCTGCTCTGCAAGAGCCCACCCAAATTTCACCTCCTGAAATTCTCTGTCCCCTGCAGTCCCCTGGGAGCAATCATTATATGCTCCTTTAGAGTAAGGACCATGGATTATACCCCTACCTACGTCCAGTACTTGGCCATGACCTTTTGAGGACTGAGCAGATAAGAAGGCTCTTCCTCCCCCTCAAGAGGCAGAGCTCTTAGTCACAAGGTAAAAGCCACCTTTAACCACTAGAGGCTTGGGGGTGAGGGTTATTGCTGGGCTACACACAGGCAGGGAGAAACCAGAACAGTGCCCCTCTGTGGTCTCTCCAAGGCCTGGCTCCGCCTGAGCTCCTCTGGTCACAAGGCCCCTGGCCTGAAGACCAGCATTCCTCTGCCTCAGACCTGGCCTCCTGAACCTCATCCCTTCTTAGAGCCAACCGCTCCCTCCCTCATTTCTGTTCCACCAGCTCAACTCACTTAGCAGCTCTGTGGACCCTGCCTGAGGTCCACATCCTGCCTATGGTGCTGACGGGCATCAGTGAGCACTGCTGTGTGGGCAGATGGTCTTAGCGACCGTGGTAATGATGCTAACACTCAGGGGCACTCTGTGCTGGTTTCGTTGGGAGGTAGGTGGTCTGTTCGGGTTTTGCAGCTGGAGACCACATAGTGAGTGCAGCCCCAGAGCCTGGCTTAACCTGCCCTAGGATGCCTTCTGGGTCAGGCTAGAGAGCTGCGTGTGATGGGCTGTAGGGCACACACTGTCTGTCCTACATTATTTGCGAGCTTAAGGACGCAGACTGGACTTGGTTCATCTCTGTATTCCCACAGAATTTGGAGAATGACTAAGGCCCTGTGGAAAGGATGAAGTTGGCCATTCTCACAAGGGGACAACAGCTCCACCTAGGGGCTTTTGAGTTCCTCACTGTCAACACTGGATTCAGGCTCTATCATAAAGTAGTGTCATGTAAAAGATGCTTAGAAGTGATTTTTAGACCAGTGCAGTTTTTACATGCACCAGTGACATATTAGGAAAAGGTACTTTTAGCACAAAGCCTGATGCTTTGAGTCTGTCCTTGACATTTTTCTTTTCAGCACTGGGAGGCCCCTTCTGAAGCCTAAACTCACACCTTATTCCTGTTTTTATTCTCTGCCACAGGCCCCAGAGGTTTGGCCTTTCTGTTTTCTTTTCAATAGCTACCATCACTGCCTGTGTTCCTGGGGGTGGTTTTCCCTGAGCCTGGCTGCAGAGTGTGATGGAGTCTCCCAGCTGCCCCCTTCCCGTGTGTTCTTGAAGACAAGCATGTGGGCCCTTCAGTTTCAAGGTTTGATTACTGAAGACTTGAGGGAAACCATCCTGAGCGGTTGTGAAAAGGACAGGGCATGACAGCACAGAAAAGCTGCAAAGCCGTCAGAGTTCTTAGAGCAGTAGTTCCTGAGGCCATTTTGCCTGTTAGATATTCAGCCTGCTGATTTTTTTTTTTCCCCATGAGGTTGGGGTTGATTTTTTTCTGTGGCTCCTTATCCAGCCTTCAGATGAATGGACCTCCTTGTTTTTAGGTGAGGATTGGAGGGTGTGTATTTTCCAAAATTCTTCTCTCAGAACTGGATCAGAACATCAGATGCGTCAATGAACCAAGCCAATAACTTATTTAATTCAAGTCAATAAAGCATTACATCTTATCATGGTCAAGCTATGTCCGCAAGGAAGGAGGTTGTAAAGTGGCTGTTGACAGATATGGGTCTCTATCTGCCCTTTGGGTTATTGTCCCTCTTGTCTTCCTCCTTCTCCTGAATGGTCCCCTCTCCTGCATGGCAGCTCTCCCTCCCTTTTCCCCACCAGTTGGCTTACAGACAGGCTCCCCACATCCTACCCTCTTAGATGTGAAAGCCCACTTCAGTGGAAAGTGTGTTTTGTGCTCAATTATTCCAAGCCAGTCAAAGACAACCAAAGGTGAGGCACAGGAATCCTAACCTGGGAGGGAAAGGATGGAAATGTGTGCCAGTCAGCAAAGTGGATCATCCTGTCCTGTGTCTTTGGACTCTATCCAGTTTCTTATCCGTGGTATTTGAACCCTCCTCTTGACTTGATGTCACAGTAGTAGGGATGAGTGAAGCACATGCTGTAGAGGCCCAGGGAGGGTCTGTCCTCGTATCTGATCTGCCATACGTGCTTTTAACAAGTCTCAACCAGGAGAAAGGCTAACGTTACTTGACAGATGACTGAGCTGACATTCTGACCCTGAGTCCCGTATTTCTCCCTGGCCATGCTGCTTGCCCAGGGGTGCTCAATGCTTATGTTTCCTTGGCCTTTGGAAATGGCCTAGGTTTCCAGAGCAATGGACAGAGCCAGTTTAGGCTGGAATGAAACAACAGCTATGCAGAATTTAGACTAGTCATAAAGCCAGGCTCCTGAGATGCTCTGCCCTTTCAGTCCCTGACAGGTTTGCTACTTACTGGCGGTGGGCAATGGTGAATATTGATTAGTAAGTATAGCTTACTGTAACCCTTAAATCAATATGGGGGGGAGGGGGAAGAGAAAGCGTTCTCACAAAGAAAAGTAAACCTGGGCAATTTTAATCTAATATGTACCATCTCCCATCACAAGATTGTCAGTCACAAAATCAAAATAAGAAAAGCCACATCCCCCATGGTCCACTGCTGTCACCAAGATTTTGGAACCACATTGGGCTCATTTGGAATTTTCTCAAGTGTAATAGTAGTAAGAAAAACAACCATATTAAAAATTAAACCAGAAGCTAACTTCATACCAAGCACTATGTCGGATGCATTTCCTACATTCCTACTTAGTCATGGCCACAGCCCTAGGAGGTGAGTAGCTGTTGTCATCACCTTTTCTAGGCAAGGCTATTACTGACACTTGAGGAGCCTAAGGAATCCACCCAAGTTGCCCAGTGTGGCAGGGTCAGAATTTACCCTGGGTTTCCCTGGCCCTGATGAGTGCAGGTCTGTCTCGGGACTGTGGGAATGTGCACAAAAGGCCAGAGTTCAATCTCAGCACCACCACTTGCTTGTAGAGGGACAATGAGCACATTTCTTAGTTTCTCCGAGCCTCAGTTTTCCACCTAAAAATGAGAGCAATTACTACTGTGGAGTGTTGTTTAAAAGATCCTGGAGAATGTGTCTAGAAGCCCTGGCAAAGTACTTGACTCACTGATGGTGCCAAATAAGTGATAGCTGCCGCTGTTGACTGAACAGTCAGGCCCATAGAGCCTCTTTTTGTTTAAAAAAAAAAAAAGGAAAGAAAAAAGTGTAAGGGTCCTGATATTAAAGAAGTCATCTCTCCATGTGGTTTAAACTCTCATTCTACATCTTCAGGGCCTTCCCGGTGACCAGAGGCGGACATTCAATCAAGAATGTCAACCACTGAAAGAAAGCAAAGTTTTCCAGTATGTGCTCTATTCCTCTCTCCTGAGAGCTGCTTCCCAGGACTTCCCAGAGAGCTCACTCCACATAGACACATGGAGCACTAGGCCCAAGAGGCAGGCTCCTTTGAGGATAATCTGCCTTTTTTTTTTTTTTTTTTTTTTTTTTTTTTGGCGGCGTTGGGTCTTCATTGCTGCACGCGGGCTTTCTCTAGTTGCAGCAAGCAGGGGCTACTCTTCGTTGTGTGCGGACTTCTCATTGTGGTGGCTTCTCTTGTTGAGGAGCACGGGCTCTAGGCACGTGGGCTTCAATAGTTGTGGCGCATGGGCTTCAGTAGTTCTGGCTTGCGGGCTGTAGAGTGTAGACTCAGTAGTTGTGGTGCACGGGCTTAGCTGCTCTGCAGCATGTGGGATCTTCCCGGACCAGGGCTTGAACCTGTGTCCCCTGCGTTGGCAGGCGGATTCTTAACCATTGCGCCACCAGGAAAGCCCCTGCTTTATTTTTATACCTTTACAAGTTGAGTCCCAGAGAAGCTCACCTGATGTCACACAGGGGGTTTCCACTAAAGCTGAGGACAGAGCTTGTTTTTTTTTCCATTCTGTAACTCTACCCAGAACCAACTTGAGAATGATCAAAGATAACCTTCTTTCTCTAACTTTTTTCTTTTTATCTCCTCTTATGCCAAAAGGCTTCACCCCAAAAACTGCCTGGGTGTACGCCAGTTTGCTGAGACCATGATGTGTGCTGTGCTATACGACGCGGCCAACAGCTTCATCCACCAGCACTTTGTGGAGGTGTCCATGTCGGAAGAATTCCTGGCCCTGCCCCTGGAAGACGTGCTTGAGCTGGTGTCTCGGGATGAGCTGAATGTGAAATCAGAGGAGCAGGTCTGTAGAGCAGTCCAGAGGTGACATGGGGGCTGCTGCTCTTTCTAACCTTTGTTTTCTATTTTACTTTTTTCAAAATGTAGATCGTGGTGTGTGCGCAGCTGTTGTTTATTATGGGTTTGCTTTATCATACCATATGCATTTTTCATGAAAACTTTTTACACATTTTAGTGTCTAAATAATATTCAGCTGATTTTTATCAATCCTGTGACCCTCATTCTTCAATGTTCAGGTTATTTCCAAAATTTACTATTAGAAATAATGTTTCTGTGAACCGGAAATGAGCATAGATAACTTTCTGGAAGAGTCTTACTGTAAAGGAGAGTAGAGCGTGGGGGCAGTTGCTGGGGGGGCGGAATATGAAGTCAAGAGCATTTTGGTTTTTTTAAGATGAGAGAAATTACAGTACAGTTGGACTGCTGATGGGAATTTTCCGGAAGAGAGGGAAGAACTGGTAATGTAGGATAAAAGGGAGAATGGTGTCCTGGGGTAGGTGAGAAGAGACAGTGTAGGGCACGGGGTGTGTGTTTGAGAGGAGCTTAGGCTGTTCACATCCACGGCCACAAGAGGGAGAAGGAGAGCACATGCCCTGCACAGGGGGAGGATGGATGGGTGGGAAGGGAGATGCTGGGAGTTTTTATTCACACTCTCTTCTTGTTTGTTTCTGTGTTCTCATCTGAGAGTGAGGATGAGGGAGGAATGTTAGACGTTTGAGGAGAGATGAAAAGGTATGAACCAGTCCTGTAGGAAAAGGGGAGAGTAAATGGATGAAGCTCGGGAAATGGAGAGGGCTGGATAGGAAGCAGGGCCAGATGAGATTTTCAGTCACAAGTTCAATATGAGCTGGTCAGCCCTGTTGTGTGTTTTCTATCAGCTGCATATACTGGTACAGGGTAGGGGGTGAATTGGATATAAAGAGCTGGACTTCAGCAGGTACAGATTTTTTTCCAGGTAAGTGTGATTAAGAGAGATAGGAGACTAGCATGGCAATAATGACCCTTGGAATCCGTGTCGGGTGAGAGAAAGGTGAGGAAATAGGCTGCAGGGGACCTGAGAGGGAGCCATGCCCAAGGCTAAGTGGAGTTGGTTGCATGGAAGAGGAGGTGAAGCTATTGGCAAGGTGAGGTGTGGGTGATCACAGGGTCCTCTGAGGACAAAGAAGACATCTTCTTGAAGCGGTCAAGAAAAGATTAAATGAGAGTGTAGGGTGTTAGTAGCCAGAGAGGAGTGAAGGACATCTTTCTGTTCAACTGAAGTGTGGTGCAAGGTGTCTGAAGAGGACAGTGAGTCAATGTTTCTTTGAGCAGAGGGTGACGAGGGCTGAGCAGTGAAGGGCGTCAGATGTGGGGGGAATTGGACCTGGCCCTGCAGGCACCCAGAGCACCACTGCAGCAAGGCCTCTGCTCGTCTCGTCAGTTGGTCATGAGTCCTGGCCTATCATGAAGCCGTGCCTCGGCAGAAGGAGCCCCAGGCTCCAGGAGGCAAGCCGTTGGGATGTTAGTCCCAACTCAGCTCATTTCCTTAATGTCTGAAGAGTCCTCACCCTTCCGTATTAGTGACCGTTAGAAAAGTGAACTCTGAGCTCAGCAGTGTGGGCCCTGAGATTTGTAGGAAAGAACCCCATCCCAAGAGCAAGGGGTTCTGTCCCTGGCTCTTCCACTAGGTAATATGACCCAGGGCAGCTCACATCTGTTGCAGTGATGCATTCTACAAGGGCTGTGGGGCTTTAGAGGGAGATATCCTTGTGACCAGAGCCATTAGGGAAGCCTCCTTGGAGAACACGGATCTGGATCCAGGCCTTAAAAGAAATGGGAAAGGGTTTAGATGGAAAGGAAGAGATGGGGGTATTCGAGGTAAAAGGGACACCTGGCCTGGCTAGAGAAGAGGGTGCAGGAGCAGTGGGAGGGAAGGTCAACAGCACTTCGTTACAGTACAGGAAGGAAGAAGGAAGCTTTGACAGGTTTTCGTTAGGAAGTCATAATGAAAGCCAGGAAGGTGTTGCAGTAACCTAGGCTTGCCTTTCAAGAGAGTGGACTGAATGGGGTAGCTGGGGACGTGGAGAGAAAACAGTGGATTCAGGAGACAAGTAGGAGGAAAGATTGGTGGGCCCAGTATAGGGAGCAGAGGGTTTGAGATTGGGGGATACAGGGCTGTGGCCTACGGGTGGAGGAGTTGCCGCCAGAGCTTCCCGTCTCTGTTGTGGCAGGTCTTTGAGGCCGTGTTGGCCTGGGTCAGATACGACCGGGAGCAGAGGGGACCCTGCCTGCCTGAGCTGCTGTCCAACATCCGCCTGCCCCTCTGCCGGCCCCAGTTCCTGTCAGACCGAGTGCAGCAGGATGACCTGGTGCGTTGCTGCCACAAATGCAGGTGAGCAGAGGTGGGGCCTGCACGAGGATGATGCCGAGGGTCTGGACGGAGAAGAGAACTTGGCCACTTAGCTCAGGGGAGGAAGGATTTGGAGTGGTCGTTCTTAATTCACAGCACACAGATTGATCTGCCTTCTGTCTAGAACCTGGAAGAGCCCGAGTCTCTCACCTTGGGCAAAGAAATGTGCCGCATGGGAGCATCAAGGCAAAAGGTGCTTCCTCCCCTAAGTTATCTGAGGATTTTCTAGCATCTCTTTCCATTGAGCTGTTTATGGACCTACAGGCGTCTATACTGCCTGCCCAGACCCTGTCCACACCAGCAGCTGACTTATTGGTGACTTCCTGGGGCTCCTCATCCTCTTCAGTAAACATTAGTCAGTGTGCTGGCCTCAGGTGGGTCTGCCCAGCTACAGTGATGGGCAGGGGTGGGGCATGTTTAGCAGCATGCAAGACTGTTAGCCAGAATAAATCAAAAACAACAGGGTGCAGCAGAGCCACCAAAACAGCTCAGGACACGGCAGCCCTGTAGAAGGATGGTTATAAAAGTAGAGCAGCAGAGGAAGATACGCATCTTCCTTCAAACTGCTCCTCATATTCACAGCTGGTTCAGGAGGAAGTCAGTGGCGTGGTCCACGCAGCGTGAAAGTGTGTGTGTCAGGGAGGGGTGGAGGTGTGGGTGGAGGTGTGGCTGGAGGTAGCTGAGACCCTGTGATGAGCAGTCTCAAGAGTGCTGTTGGGGAGTTTGAGCTTTGTTCTGTAGGCAGTGGGTAGTTATCGAAGGGTCTTAGAAAACCAGCTTGGACCCCAGTGTGGAGGCTGGAATGGAGGGGTGGGGCTGGAGGCAAGGAGATCTCTCAGGAGCAGTTGGCTTCTGCTGCCACAGTCCAGGTGAGATGGTTAATTGCTGGGTGTGAGCCATAGGGATGCAAAGGAAGAGCGGGGTCTGAGTGGCAACAGGATGCAAGCAGCTTGTTGAACCTCCCCAAGGCTGGCTATTTTAGGGAACACCCTGTTTTTCTTCTATTAAACTAACAGGGATGGGCTCTGCTCATCTTGCCTCTCCAATGCTGAGCACATCCCAATAGCTTTGTATAGTTTCCCCTGGACTCACCTGGGTTCTTTGAGAGCAAACCTTCCAGAAGGCTTCTCCTCCCATGTTTCCCCTGCAGTTGTGGTTGGGGGAGCCAGGCTCAGACCTACAAATGTGGGCCAAGTGGAGAGAATACCTCCTGTCCTAGCATCTTGCACTTTATTCCAGGGACCTGGTGGATGAAGCAAAGGACTATCACCTCATGCCAGAGCGCCGGCCCCACCTGCCAGCTTTCAGAACTCGGCCTCGCTGCTGCACATCTATCGCTGGGCTCATCTATGCCGTGGGGGGCCTCAACTCAGCAGGTATCTTGCAGCTCCCCTTTGTAGAGCTCTGCCTCGGATGCCGTGGTTGAAGAAACACCAAACAACCTAGCCTGGCTCTCTGCTTCCTCCCCCTTGCATGTCACCACCTTTATCCCTCTTGATTTTATATAATTGTTCTGCAGTTAGCGCATGTCAGATATTAATACCATTGAAGCAGAATATCAGCACAAAAGGGACCTTTAGAAACTCCAGAGGCCTGGCCCCCTTCCTTCACAATGGGGAAGTAGAGGCCCAGGGAACTTTAGCTATGTTCACACAAGTCTTTTGGCTGAGCAAGGACTAGAACTCAGGTCCTGGTTCCTGAGCCTGCACTCTTCCCCTAATATCACGTCACCTATGGGATTTACTCAGCTTTGGATAGGATATAATCAGAGACCCAATTCTGTTACCAGGCTAATCACATTCGGTCATGTGGATCTCTGGACTTAGACTGTGAGAGTGTCACCATAAGAAGGAAGATTCTCCAAATACGCATGGTCTGCACTATCAATATTTTTTACTCTTCACCTCTTACCTCCAGTGAAACCCACATGCCTTGTAGTCCATGTGTTATTGGCAGTTCTAGTATCATACAGTCAAGTTTTCAGGAAACCTCCATGGGGCACCCCCACTCCTGCCCACCCCAGGCACCACTGCAGGGCAGTAGCAGTCTAGGAGAGGGCAGTGGAGACACGTGAATCCTTGCAGTGCAGTGGCACAGGGAGTCGTCACCTCGGATGTGAAGGCCAGGCCTTTTCAGAGTCAGCCCAGGCTTGTGGGATGTGGGGAGCTGGTGGGAGGTGGGGAGCTGGTGGGCAGTCCTGGGCAGTTTTGTTTTTAATTGAAAGTTAATGGGAGGGGGGTACTGGCCTCCGCTACTTGTTAACCATATGACCTGGGAAAGGTAAGTCCTCAACTAGTAAATGCTAGAGCTTAGCAGGTGCTGAGTGTCCCAAAGCAGAATAAAACAGGGAGGGAGTTATTTTATTTGATCTTAAAAAACTGATGAAAACGGTAGGGTTGGAGTTATTATTCCTTGCTTCTGTGACTACTATTTATTGAGCACTTAGTATATTCTAGAACTGTGCTAGGTGTTTTACATATTATATCATTTAATCCTCATGGGAACTCTGCTATGGAGATTATTTCACATGTGAGAACAGAAGATGGGGATACAAAGCAGCTTGCCCAGGGTCACCACTAGGAAGTGAGAGTCGCATTGGAAGCCATTTCCTGCTCTGTGTCGGGGAAATAGTGGATCCATTTGCCTTCACCTCTGCCTTTAAGCAGGTGAAGAACCTCCTTGCAACTTAAAACTGCCCTCTCTAGAAAGTAAATAAATGCCTCCTGTCTGATTCTGATTTTCCTTAAACAATTAAGTTTGAGGTTAATCATGGCTGCAGTTTCTTAGTGTGCCCTCCTGGCTTGAGTAATTCTGCGGGAAGAGCTGATAGGACGAAGTTGAACATTCCGTATAATCATTGCGTAACAGCTGTGATCTAAACGAGCGGTCTCATTTGTTTTAATTTGAGTAGCAAATTTTTATGCAGGTGATTCCCTGAATGTGGTGGAAGTGTTCGACCCCATCGCCAATCGCTGGGAGAAGTGCCATCCCATGACCACAGCCCGCAGCCGTGTCGGTGTGGCCGTGGTGAACGGGCTCCTCTATGCCATCGGGGGGTATGACGGCCAGCTGCGGCTGAGCACTGTGGAGGTCTACAACCCAGAGACGGACACGTGGACCCGAGTGGGGAGCATGAATAGCAAGAGAAGGTATTCTGGGAGCCAGTCTGTATGTCCTGAGCATACACACCAGGCCTCTGGGGGACACCATGCTAGACAAGCAGGGCACATTATAAAGTAGACGCTAGCTTCAGCCTGGGGATCCCCTGCAGCCAGGCCAGCCACTGCCCGTACCTCCTAGAAGCCAGCCCCCATCTGCTTAAAAGTAAAACCCCTGCCTTGTCCTTTGAGGAACTTGGGGAGACAAGACAGGGAAGACAGGGACGTGTGGAAGTTGTATTATTATTTAAGTGCCAGGTAAGGACTAAAGGTTTGTATTATGGAAGACGCGAGGCAGGAGAGAAGCTGGACTGGAACGTCTGGAAGATTTCAGGGAAGAGGTGAGATTAAAGTTGAAACCTGAAGAATAAGGAGAATTTAACTTTATTAGTCATAAAAGGGAATCCGAGGTGCTCCTCTTTATACTTTCTTTCCCCCAGGATCCCTGACCCACATGTGCTTTCACTACCAGGGAGTGTGTGAACCACAACAGTGCTCTTTACTTCTGGATGCCACACGTCCCCCAGGCATGAGCGCACAGCTAGTTGTGAGGTGGACCGAGTTTATGTCTCTCTCTTTTTTTAAAAAATAAATTTATTTATTTATTTATTTATTTTTGGCTGCATTGGGTCTTCATTGCTGTGCTCAGGCTTTCTCTAGTTGCGGCCAGCCTTACTCTTCCTTGCGGTGCGCGGGCTTCTCATTGTGGTGGCTTCTCTTGTTGCGGAGCGCAGGCTCTAGGCACCCGGTCTCTAGAGCGCAGGCTCAGTAGTTGTGGCACGTGGGCTGAGTTGCTCCGCGGCATGTGGGATCCTCCTGGACCAGGGCTTAAACCCATGTCCCCTGCATTGGCAGGCGGATTCTTAACCACTGTGCCACCAGGGAAGTCCCGAATTTATTTCTCTTAACGCCTTCCAGCCACTTGTCTCCTCCTGCTCACATTTCCTGAGTAAGAAAACATAGTGCCTCCATTTAGTCTTCTTAGTGCCAAAGTGACTGGCAGCATCCTTCCTTACGTCAGCCGTGTGTGGGGTATTGTCATGGTTGGACGGCAGGAGCTTTGGAAGGGAAGAGTGTAACTGGACAGGCTCTGTGTTCTCTTACCCTTGGGGTAGCCGCCCCAGATTGTGGTGTTTTGTTTGTTTGTTTGTTTGTTTGTTTTTGGCTGCGTTAGGTCTTCGTTGCTGCACGTGGGCTTTCTCTAGTTGCAGCGAGCTGGGGCTTCTCTTCGTTGCGATGCGTGGGCTTCTCATTGCGGTGGCTTCTCTTGTTGTGGAGCATGGGCTCTAGGCGCACGGGCTTCAGTAGTTGTGGCGCACGGGCTTAGTTGCTCCGTGGCATGTGGGATCTTCCGGGATCAGGGCTCAAACCCGTGTCCCCTGCATTGGCAGGCAGATTCTTAACCACTGCGCCACCAGGGAAGCCCCGAGATCGTGGTTTCAGATGACGCTCTGATGTTTCTCTTCCAAAACTAACAGAAGATAGGTCAGCCATCCAAGGCCCCCTACCTGTTTAACCAGAACAGCTCTGCATTTATCCCTTTATGTATTGAGCTTCCTTGACATATGCCCAACTTTAGGAGGCAAAAGGTAAATGAAATTTTTTTTTGAAAGAGGCAGTTCGAAAACCACTGGACCAGTTGCCCTTTAAAGGCCTTTCTGCTTTGTAATTCTCTCGTCTGAGTGTTTGCCTTACAGACCCCTTTGTCTGGCCATGATTTGGGTTTTCTACTTGTAAGATCACATGACCACCAAAAAAAAGATCAAGTCACTGACTGGTCAGGAAGAAGAGTCATGTTTCAGTGTGGAAGTCCTTTGCCACATGAAACTGTCACACAAAACTGTCACACATGGTCTGTGATACACATGGTGTATCACGTTCAGTAGTGTTTGTTTGTGGCCTTGAGCAGGGGGGAATCTGCCTTTGTACCAGTAAGATTCACCAAAGGCCAAAGTAGCTTCGTTTTTGGAAGAAAAAGTATGTATATAAGATCTACTCCTCCCGAAGCCGTAAGCTACACTCTCATGGTTCCTTCCTTCCCCGCCACCTCAGCCTCCGTGCTTCCCCTTCTTGCTCCTTGGATACTTTGCAGCTTTCTGTGGCCTCGAATGACTCACTGCTCCATATATATCCCCAACGAGGAGGACCTTTTTCGCTTTGATGTCAATCAGTTGTTCTTCATTGTGTGTCTGCTCTGGGCCACTTGCTAGCTGTGATGTCGCAGGGTTTGGAGTGCTGTCTGGGAGGGGCCCTGCGGGCAGCCCTTTCCCTCACTGTGGTTAATGCCCTGTTATTAGTAGTGTGGGCCCAGCTCCATTTCATCCCCTTTAAATTACAGGCTACCTTAAAATGTTCATAGTCACTTCTCCCCTGATGAACCACACACCCTCTCTCCTGCCAGTTGGTGACAGCCTCTTTTCTGCCGTCATTCCCTGTCCTTCTCCAGTCTTCCAGGCTGCTTGCGTGGAGCCTTCTCCCATGCCTTATCCAGTCCACACTGGTCAGCATTTCTTCCCCTTATCTCTTCACACTGTCTTTACCGTTCATTGATAGTTAATCTCACACAGTTTTGTGGCACCTATCAATTCTTCCTTACATTTTTGTTGAACTCCTAAATTGTTACTTTTGTCCACTTCTAGAAGGATAGTGACATGTCTAGTGAGTTTGTGACCTTCCCACAGTCCTCTCCCAAGGCAGGTCCTTTTCCTCTTTCAGGCTGGTTCAGGGACATCGTGTGGATCACTTTGATTTGCTGTGTACATTTGAAAGGGGGCTGTAAAGCCTGGTATAGTTTATTTTCCTATTTGTTAGGCACCCAGATTCTTTTTTTTTTTTTTTTTTTTTTCTTTTTGCTGTATGCGGGCCTCTCACTGTTGTGGCCTCTCCCGTTGCGGAGCACAGGCTCCGGACGCGCAGGCCCAGCGGCCATGGCTCACGGGCCCAGCCGCTCTGCGGCACATGGGATCCTCCCAGACCGGGGCACGAACCCGTATCCCCTGCATCGGCAGGCGGACTCTCAACCACTGCGCCACCAGGGAGGCCCCCAGATTCATTTTTAATCTTCTCCAGCATCAGGTTTGAAAACAGTGAATCGGGCAGCTTGGCATTCATGTTTAATTTTTCATGAGGCTTTATGTAGAAGATTCTTAGGAGAGCTTGGCATGATGAACAGTGTGGGAATCAGACTTGTGTCATTGAAATCTAAGGCATGCCTCTCTCTGGGCAGCCCTGAGAGGATAGCCCAGACTCCCCAAGCCACAGCTACTCATCTATACAGTGGTGATGGTGATACTTCATGTAGGATGTGTGAGAGTGGAAAATAGCAAGTGTGGAGCACCTGATGTGTGTAGTAAGTATGAAACAAACAGAAGCTGTTGCCTCACCCACTGAGACAAATTAGGGGACATGCAGGGCCATGTATGTAATGAAAAGATGTCTGTCAAACTTTATAGTGAATTGCGTGGGGAAATCAAGGTAACACAACAAACGTATGTTGAGGGCTTGTTACGTACGAAGCACCACACTAAGTACTGTCAGGGTCACACTGATAGAGACCCCAGTCTTCCAGGAGGTCCCCACTTGTTAAGAGATGGCAGGTCGATTCCTGGTACCCCGTGGGCAGGAGTGTGGCTTGCTCAGTTCTCTAAACCTGGTGCGTGGTGTGCCTCATGAGGGCCTGATGAAAACGTGCTGAACGAATGGACGACTGACAGGAGCTGTGATAAAGGAGCTGCTCTGGGAGTGTGGGGTTGGGAGGGAGTAATTCTTGCTGGGGGATTCAGGATGGCTTTTGGAGGAGGAGAGAGAGGAATTTGACCTGGGCCTTAAAGGTAAATCAGACCCTGAGCACGGCAGGGTGGAAGATGAGCATATCAGGGACTGAGGAGGAGGGAGAAGAAGTAACCCCAAGAAGGGGGGCGGGAGGCAAGAGGAACCACAGGGCAGCTCCTTTCCCCTCAGTGTTACACTTTGCTTAGTCACATTCCTGGGATTTAGGTCTGTTCTAGAAAGAGGCAGTTGGGGGCTAGGTTTACTTCTCAGTGAGCGTGAGAGGTTGCCCCAAGAAGTCTGAGGCCCATCGGGATGACACCTCTGTTTCAGTGCCATGGGGACGGTCGTGCTGGACGGGCAGATCTACGTCTGTGGTGGCTATGATGGCAACTCTTCTCTCAACTCTGTGGAGACCTACTCACCTGAGACGGACAAGTAAGGACTCCAGCTCCCCTGGGGCAACTGGAGCTTGCTAAACAGAGTATGAAAAATCAGAACTGCAGTCTTTTAATCATGCTTCTCAAGGATAGGGAATATCTCACCTATTTAGCCCCTGTAGTACCTTGCATATAATAGGTATTTAATAACTTTTGGTTAAATGAATGAATGATTAAATAAATTCTAAAAACAGTCTGCTTAGATACTTGGAAACAGTTATTAATGCTCTGTACCTCTTAACTAAATCAGCGCATTTTAATAGAAATGCAGGTGAAAGGGGATGAGAAATAGATGAACAGCACTTTCCAAAGTGGGTAAGATAGGATTTGGAAAAAAAAAGTTATGTTTCAAATACTCAAAGAAGCTTGGGAAACATTGATGTCTGTACCACCAGAGGCCTCATCTTCCCATAATACATATTACTATTTTAAAGACTGAAAAATTATGCGGCAGAGAAACCTCTTAACTTCATTTTATCTAACACCTATCACCATCTGGTGGACTTATTTTGCGGAACACTCTTTGGAAAACACTGGCAAGGTTAGCCCGAGTTCTTCGTTTCAGTATTTGAATCTGCTTTTACTATAACAATATAAGCACATTAGTAGAATGGATTCATCACAGTGCTTTTAAGCCAATATTCCATTCACTTAACCAACTTACTATGTATCGGGCAGCGAGCAGGGTGTCTCAGCTCCTTAAGTAGCACCTAGTCTGTTGGGGCCACAGCACAAGATGATCGTCCTCCCTTGGGTGCCTATGTCTAGAGCTCTTGGGCACAGAGTGGGGAGGGCTCCCATCTTCCCCACAGCTGGGGGGGAGAGTCAGGTTGCAGAGATGTCTTCTAAGGGGAGACCCATCGTGGGTAGTGGGAGACGTGCATCCCAGGTGGGGGGACAGCAGGAAGAGAGGCCTGGAGATAAGAAAGAGCTGTGTGTGGTTGAGGAGCATGTGTGGGTGGCGCATGGCAGGAGGCGAAGCTGGAAAGTGGATGAGGACCAAGTGGTAAAGAACCACATTAAGGAACTTGGATTCTGCCTTAGAGGAAACAGGAGTCCTCACTAGAGGACCTGCTGTGCAGGATCGGAATGGGGATGGTCTGAAAGCCAGACCACCTGTAAGGGGACTGTTGCAGTGGTCCAGTGAGAGGCCAGAGCTAGGGCAGCAGTAGTGGGATGGGGACAAGCAGTGACTAGGAAGCAAACCAGGGGGGTCGTGGTGACCACAGAATGTTGAGGATGATGGAGAAGAGGTCATGAAAATGCTGAGATTATAAGTATAGCAACTAAGTAGCTAATGGTCCCATTATCGAGACCAGGGAGTGTGATGGAGGAGCAGATCTATCAGAGAGGTCTTGCTTGGGCAATGCTAATTTTGAGTGCCGGCAGAGGTGACCAGCTATGGGCCCGAAGCTTAAAGTGAGAGGTGGCAGCCGGAGTGAGCCCTTAGCAGAGGTGGTGTGGGAGGCGATAAGAAGTGGGGAGATCGTCCAGGGTGAGACGGAGCACAGCACAGTTCCCCTGAATCCTTCTAAGCTGTCTTGGGAGGACAGGAACACCAAATCTCATGGCTCCCCTTCTACTTTGCCTCTTTCCTGAAGGTGGACTGTGGTGACCCCGATGAGCTCCAATCGCAGTGCTGCGGGGGTTACAGTCTTTGAGGGCAGGATATACGTGTCGGGCGGCCATGACGGTTTGCAGATCTTCAATAGTGTGAGTCTGGGCTCCTCCTGGGCTAAGGGCACCTACTCTTGTTATCTTTGAGAGTTATTTTGAAAGGATATTCTTTGGAAAAAGCCTCAGCCTTGCCATTGCTAGGTAAGGTGTCATGTAGAGGCCTCAGGCCATCTGCCACATGCTCCGAAATGCCTCCAAGAATGGGAACCAGTGTGCACAAAGGAGAGAGATAGGGTGTGGCCATACCACCCACACCCCCACCCTGCTCAGTTCCCCAGCGGATGCTGCGTGAGACCCAGTGAAATTCCTGCCCAAAGTAAGCCCAGTCATATACAGAGGGTGAATTTTCAAATAGTTGCATTCTTCTGGATAATTTGTTTGAAATTGCATTTATTCTTTTAAAAAAATCTCAAGAGCCATTTACTGGTCCCTCCAAAGTCAGTCAGTGCTGTGAGGGAACACACTGCACGGATCTCAGGAGACCCTGCTCTCATCCCGGCTCTGTCACTACATAGCAGTGCATCCTGGGCAACTCCTTGATTTGTTTCCTCAGGTGTAAACAGAACTGGTCAGGTTAGGCCATCTCTCTCTCACCTGTCCCTATAAACCCATGAGCAGGTGCGCAGCTGAGGAAACTGGGCATCGGGCAGAGCACACACTGGCAGAGCTCCTTGTCCCCAGGCCTCCCCCTGGGGCCTGATGCCAGGTGGGCCACCGGTGACCAAGCTTTGGCTTTGACTGTCCCGAACCTGCACCTCTCTCCCCGCTGCAGGTGGAACACTACAACCACCACACAGCCACCTGGCACCCGGCGGCCGGCATGCTCAACAAGCGCTGCCGGCATGGAGCTGCATCCCTGGGAAGCAAGATGTTTGTGTGCGGGGGCTACGACGGCTCGGGCTTCCTCAGCATTGCTGAGGTGTACAGCTCTGTGGCGGACCAGTGGTGCCTGATAGTCCCCATGCACACACGCCGGAGCCGGGTCTCCCTGGTGGCCAGCTGTGGGCGGCTCTACGCCGTGGGGGGCTACGATGGGCAGTCGAACCTGAGCTCGGTGGAGATGTACGACCCAGACATGGACCGCTGGACGTTTATGGCCCCCATGGCGTGTCACGAGGGAGGGGTCGGTGTGGGCTGCATCCCTCTCCTCACCATCTAAGGCGAAGGGTGGGATGTGGTGGGGTAGGGATCTGGTACAAACACAGTCACTTCCTTCCAGGGATAGTCCCCCTCGGAAGAGGTGGTGGACCAGAAGACAGGGTGAAATGTGAGCTCGCCGGAGGTACAGTTTTTCCAGGTGCTTAAGTCCTCCCTCCCTGTGCAGCCCTTGTGACCATCAGGCCTAGGTCATCAAGATGCACAGCGTGGGACAGAAGCCCCTCTGGGTCCCGCAGCTGGTGACACAGGACTGCTTTGCTGGTCCACATGTCCACAGGCTCCATCCAAGCCCAGCTCTCACCTGCCACAGCTCTGTGGGTCGCCCATCTGCGGAGTGTCTTCCATCTGACACTCCTTGCCTACTGCTCGGCAGCTGTGTTGTGGCCAGTTTGCCATGGGGTGGCTTCAGTGGCCAAGCGTGTTGGAAACTGGGGTGTGGGTGGGAGAGGAGGGACACAGGCCGGGTTGTCCTCACCGCGAGGCTGCAGCCACAGCAGTGCTGGTTGCACACACGCACCTCCTCCTCCCATCCGAGCGCACCGAGAGTTTTGTCTGCATTGCTGAGTAAGCAGGAGGAACAGAAGCTTTTCCTGTGTCTAATATTGGGATTTCAGTGAGGTCTTTTTCATCTTGTTCAGGAGAAACAGAGGCAGAGGATAAAAGATACTTGAAAGAAACGGAAGGAAAGTTAAAGAAACACTTGAAAGAAACTGAAAAGAAAAATAATTTTTTAAAGTGAACATTTTTTTGCAAGAAGAAAACAAAGACACTAGAGGCAAATATGTGTTTAAATGGAAAACCACCCAACGTGAAAAGGGTGGTATCCGCTCCCACATTCGGATCCCAGGGTCCTAAGGCCTCGCATGGCACTCGGGGTTCCCTCTGAGCCCCTGCGTGTCCAGAATCAGTGCGCACTCGACCAGTCCTGTAGCAAGGTGCTCGTGGGGTTTGTCTTCACACCCACTATCAGAGGACTTTTTTAGTCGTAGGCTTAGTGAGTTGGCTAAGTTACTGCCACTCTTCTAGGTGGGAGCTCCAACTTGTCGCTGGAGGCTCCAGATGCCCCTGTGGTTATCTCCCACTGCCACCATGGCACTCATGCAGATTCCCACCCCACTTTCATTCCTTCCTTATTTGACCAGCAGGAAACAGCAGGTCTGGCCAGATTCTCATTTGCCCATCTATCATTCTTGGGTAGTTTTCTTCATCGTGATGCTTCTGAGGTACATTGACCATTTGTACCTCTAGAACCTAACCAGAGACTTGGTCCTTCCACCAGCCACGGCTGGCGTGGTCCAGTAACCTTATCTACCCTGCCAGTCCGCTGCTCCTCCATCCACTCGCCAATTCCAGGGGTCTGGTCTCCCCTCCAGCCCTTGGCAGACTGACCAGCAAGGTGGACCTTTATATTCTAGCAAAGCTGGCTTAATGACATAAAGAACTAAAAGCCGAAAGAATCTCTTGCTGCTGCAAAGAACAGATTTTATATTTCTTCCTATGACCTTAGCTAATGACCTCTTGAAGAGACTCCATGCTCCTCCTTCCTCCTCCCTGGATGGGACCTTGATGCTGCACAGTGGGACCCCAACAGGAGGACTCTTCTCTTACCAGTGCACTGGGCAGTGGAGCTGTCCTTCAACTGCTGCTGCCAAAATTTGGTTTTCTAAAATTCTTCCAGTAGAGACTAAAAGAGGATACATTTCCAATGCAAGACTGGGTCTCAGGGTCCCAATCTCTACTTGGTTGGTCTCCTGCCCATCGCTGCCTGCCTGGGTGTCCTGGAAGCCTGTTCAGAAAGGCACAACGTGACACCTGAGACATCTCTCCTACCCTGGAACTGTGAGGTTTACCAGTGTGTGCAATCGCCATGTTTCCAGAGGGAAGTACCTTTGTTACCTGCCACTTAGGAGCTGGGCCTCTGCTAAAAGCACTTGAAAATGATGTTTTTATTTTAAAAGACTTAACAATCTGATATAGTTTAGCCTGGGCTCGTGGTAGAGCTCTGGCATTTCTCGCTCCCTGTCGGTTTGCCTGTTAGAGGTAGACTTGGAAGGAGGGTGGGGTCTGTGTTTCCTGTTAGAGAGGAGTTATCAGTGCTTGTATTCTTATTATAAGCCCCTTTCTTTTGTGAATTTGCAACAGCACTGACAAACCTGGGTTGTGAATGTGTTAAGAATCAGCCAGTGGGCCTCACCAGGTCCTTAGGATGCTGACCCAGATTTTGCCATTGGGGTTGAGAGATCATTTTCCCATGATCTGCTGCTCTTGTGATAGCCTTCCTACATCTACTCCCACCTCCTGGTGTAGAAGTTACACTGCTCCACCTGGGGTCAGTGTTTCCAAGTAAGGTGAAGCCAGTGCCTTGATCTGGGCTCTGAGCACAAGTGAGCAAACACTAACATTTTCACACTCTCCACAGTTGGTTCCTCAGTCTGATGGTGATGACTGTTTACAGGTGGCTGGTCTGATCCTTTGGTGTTGGAGCCTTTCCAGTAAAACCATGAAAAGAAGAGATGCTACCCATAGATATTGTGAAAAGGGTATAGGGCAGATACTGTGGACAGTGAACCTTGGGGTCCAGCCCAGCTCTGAGCAGAGGACTGTGGCATTTGCTGTCCTAGGGTATTTCCCCTTAGATAACACAAGGAGCCTTCTCTTCTGGGTTTCATCCGAGAGCAAAGCCAGGATGGGAGCTGAAGTCCAACCTTTTGACTTCGCCACAGAGATGTGAGTAGGTAGGAATTCTGATTCCCCCTCCCCCCAATTTATTGTTTCCCAGAAAAATCTTAAATTCCTTTTATTTATAGAACGCATGTCTTTTGTGTTAAGAAACCAAAGAGAAATAAAGAGTACACTCGTAATATCTTCTTGCCCTTTCCTGATTTTATTCTTTTAAATTAGAGGTAAATCATATTTTTATTGTAATTCAGTGAAAAAATATTGGACAAAGTGAAAATCTTTCTGTGAAAATAAGGAAAAAGCCCAGCAGCATGGCAAAAGTAGGCTTTGGAGAGACGTGTATTTTATAAGAATGGGTTCTGATGAAAAATATACGCAAAAGAGTTCATGAGCGTGTTGCATATTTGCTCCTGTCCGGATCACCACTTCTCTTGGATTTCCCCTTTTCTTCACTCCCTGCTATAAAACTCCTAGAGTTCCTAAGTGGAATGTGACTGCCTGTGACCGCCTGGAGCCAAAACCCCCAGCTCCTTTTTTATACCTCCAAGCCAGAGGTGCTTAGCTTTGGTGCACATAAAAGTCACTGGAAATTTTTTAAACCACAGGTTGACTTGTAGAACCCTCCCCAGAGACCAATTCCCTAGGGCTGGGGTGCAGCTCAGGCCCTTGTGCAGGCAAGTTTCCGCCATGGTTGGTATTCTTATCCCGGTGTGAGAACCGGACTCCAGTGTTTAGTTTCCTCTTTCCCAGATAGAGCCACATTCCAGATCTGCCTTCCTGAGATTGCATCCTGGTTACTGTGGTGGTGGATTTTAGGAAATTCTTCATTCACACTTTACCAAAAGTCAGCTTATGGTCAACCTCATCCAGTGGGTAATGGTTGTACTCTTGGATGACAACTTTCTTTTTTTTTTTTTTTTTTTTTTTTGTGGCTGTGTTGGGTCTTCGTCGCTGCATGTGGCCTTTCTCTGGTTGTGGCAAGCGGGGGCTACTCTTCGTTGCAGTGCACGGGCTTCTCATTGCGGTGGCTTCTCGTGTTGCAGAGCATGGGCTGTAGGCGCGCGGGCTTCAGTAGTTGTGGCATGCGGGTTCAGTAGTTGTGGCTCATGGGCTCTAGAGCGCAGGCTCAGTAGTTGTGGCTCACGGGCTTATTTGCTCCGCGGCATGTGGGATCTTCCCAGACCAGGGATTGAACCCGTGTCCGCTGCATTGGCAGGCAGATTCTTATCCCCTGTGCCACCAGGGAAGCCCTGGATGGTAACTTTTTAAAAAAGTTTTTGGAAGGTTATGTCACTCCCACATACACCCCCCCCCAGCACGTTTCACATATAAATACTGTTGATTCTCACTTGGTCCTCTCAGTAACCTCTGTGCAATAGGTGACATAGCTCATTTTAACATAAATTTTCTCAGAAGGGCTGAATAACTGACCTGATTCATCAACTAACTGGTAGTATCGTCAAGAATTGAGACCAGATCTTCACATTCACAGTCCAGTTCACCTGAGGAAAGAGCAGTGTCTTCGTTCTCTGGAGCAGCTGATCCATCCAGCCTCCATGCCCCGAGTGTGGAGGTCTGCTGCCCAGTACTGTGATGGCCTTCGAGAAGCAGACTGAGCAGCGAGAGAAAGAGAAGAACCCTGTTTGGATTATGGAAACAGGTACCTTTGTGTTGAAACAGAGGAAACCAGATTATCTGTGGGCTCTACTGTGGGAGAAAGGTCAAATGCCTCTAAAGTATTAACAGCCCTTTCCATGTAACCTACACCCCTTTGCTCAGAACCAAAGAGCTCATGGGTAGAGAGTGGACCAGTGAACTTTAGCTAGACTCATCTGCTTGACTTTCCATTTCTCTGTTGTTGTTCTTTGAACTACTCTGCTTTCCCAACTAGCAGCAGAGCCCACTCCTCTTCACCCCAAAGATCAACAGTACTGGTTTTTACTGCTGCTCACAATAACATAACATTACCCAATGGAAGAATGGCAAGGGAATCTCACAGTTCTTACAGAAATTATCCCAGGCTTACTGTTTCCTATTTTATCTCTAGTGATACACAAATGTTTTCCTCTAACGGAGCTCAGTTCCCTATTTAATTCTCTTTTTCCAGGTTTGCAGTTCAGGATAAAAACCCAAACTACCTAGCATGGCGTAGAAGGCTGCTGTGGTCTGGCATCTCTGGTCAGCCTGGTACTTCTCCTCCATGCTTGTCCCTGACTGAATCCCAGCAGGGCAGTGGCCTGTTTGCTTGTCTCACCCACTAGATGGTGAGCTCCTTAAGAATCTCCACAATTGTGTACCAACACCAGACACATGGAAGAGACACAACCATTATGTTTCTTGACGAACTTGAGGTCAGGTATAGCCAGATTCAGATTTCACCTAATCATGCTTCCTAGTTTCCCTTTGTTTTGCATCACTGTTGGTTGTTTTTTTTTTTACAATTTTATTGAGGTATAATTTACATACTTTAACATTCACTCATTGTAAGTGCAGTTCAGTAGTTTGTAGTAAATGTGCAGAGCTGTGCAACCATTACCACTACCCCAGTTTATACTATTTTCATCAATCCATAAAGTTTCCTCGTGCCCATGCACAGTCCCCATTCTCACCCCCATCCTTGGGCAACCACTATTTTGCTTTCTGTTTCTATAGATTTCCCTGTTCTAGATGTTTCATATAAATGGAATCATATAATATGTGGTCTTCTGTGTCTGGCTTCTATCCTTAGAATAATGTTTTTGAAATTCATTCATGTCATAGAATATATCAGTAGTTCTTTTTATTTTATTGTTCCTGAATGGTATTCCACTGTATGGATATACCACATTTTGTTTATCCTTTTTTTTTTTTTACCAGTTGATGAATATTTAGGTTGTTTCCAGTTTAGGGCTTTTATGAATAGTACTGCTATTATGTACAAGTTTTTGTGTGACATATATTTTCATTCCTCGAATATATTCCTAGGAGTGGAATTGCTGGGTCATACATACGGTAAGTTTATGTTTAACATTTTAAGAAACTGACAATTTGCATTTCTCTAACAACTAATGGTTTTTGAGCATCTTTTCATGTTCTTGTTAGCCATTTGTCTATCTGTAGGAAAATATCTACTGAAAACTTCCCCATTTTTAAATTGGGTCATATGTCTTATTGAGTTAAAGAATTCTTCACATATTCTTGATACAGATTCTTTCTCAGATAAATGATTTGCAAATATTTTCTCCCAGTCTGTGGCTTGTCTTTTTATTTTCCTAATAGTGTCTTAATAATGTTGTAGAAGTTTTTAATTTTGATTAAGTTAGTTTTATCAGTTATTTCTTTTATTGATTGTGCTTTTTGGTGTCATATCTTAAGAGCTTTTGCCCAACCCAAGGTCATGAAGAAATTCTTCTAGAAGCTTTATAATTTTAGTTCTTGTGTAGGTATATAATCCATTTGAGTTAATTTTAAAATTCATCTTTTTTTGTACGTGGATATCCATTTGTCCCAGCACATTTGTTGTAAAGGCTATCTCTTCCTCCATTGAATTGCTTTGGTACTGTTGTTGAAATCAGTTAACCATAAATATAAGTGTTAACTTCTACTTCTAGACTCTCAATTCTGTTTCATTGATCTCTATGGCTGTCCATGAGCCAATACCACACTGATTGTATGGTACTGAGTTTTCCAGCTTTAAAGTAAGTCTTAAAATTAGATAATGTAAGTTCTCCAACTTTGTTCTTTTTAAAAATTCTGTTGAATATTTTAGGTACTTTGCATTCCCATATAGCTTTTATAGGTCAGCTTGTCAATTTCTACAAAAAGTTTTCTGGGTTTTTAATAGATATTGTCTTGAATTTATAGTTCATTTGGGGAGAATTACCATACTGACAATACAAAGTCTTCCAATCCATGAACATGGAATGTCATTTGTTTAGATCTTCCTCTATTTCTCTTAGCAATATTTTGCCATTTTTGTTGTATGAGTGTTGCACTTCCTTCTGTTAAATTGATCCTAAGTATTTTTGTTTTTATGCTGTTGTGGATGGAAGTTCTTGCTTAATTTTAATTTGGGGGTTTTGGGGGGGCTAGTATATAGAAATACTGTTGTTTTTTTGTATATTGATCTTATATTCTGTGACTTTGCTAAACTTAGCTATTAGTTTTTCTTTTCTTTTTTTTTTGGCTGCACCACGTGGCTTGAGGGATGTTCCCCAACCAGGGATTGAACCCGGGCCATAGCAGTGAAACTGCCAAAACCTAACCACTAGACTCCCAGGGAACTCCCTATTAGATTTTATCTTTTAAAAACAAAAATTGGGGCTTCCCTGGTGGCACAGTGGTTGAGAGTCTGCCTGCCGATGCAGGGAACACGGGTTTGTGCCCCGGTCCGGGAAGATCCCACATGCCATGGAGCGGCTGGGCTGGTGAGCCATGGCCTCTGAGCCTGCGCATCCAGAGCCTGTGCTCCGCAATGGGAGAGGCCACAGCAGTGAGAGGCCCGCGTACCGCAAAAAAAAAAAAAAAAAAAAAATGTATATGTGTATTCCTTGGGATTTTCTACATGCATGATATGTCATCTGTGAATGAAGACAGTTTAACTTTTTTTCTTTCCAATCTAGAAGCCTTTAATTTTTTCCTGCTTTGTTGCACTGGCTAGAATCTCCAGTACAGGGAGTTCCTTGGTGACCTAGTGGTTAGGACTTGCCATGGCCCAGGTTCAATCCCTGGTTGCGGAACTGAGATCCTGAAAGCTGTGCAGCCTGGGCAAAAAAAAAAGAACCTCCAGTACAGTGTTGTGTAGAAGTTGCACAAGTGGGCATTCTTGCCTTGTTCTCAGTCTGAGGGAGGAAAACATTAAACATTTAGTCCTTCACCATTAAATATGTTAAGCTGTGGATTTTTTATCAATGTCTTTTTTCAAGTTGAAGAAGTTTTTTTTGGGTTTTTTTTGTTTTTTTTTTTTTTTGCGGTACGCAGGCCTCTCACTGTTGCGGCCTCTCCCGTTGCAGAGCACAGGCTCCGGACGCGCAGGCCCAGCGGCCATGGTTCACGGGCCCAGCCACTCCGCGGCACGTGGGATCTTCCTGGACCAGGGCACGAACCCACGTCCCCTGCATCGGCAGGCGGACTCTCAACCACTGCGCCACCAGGGAAGCCCTGAAGAAGTTTTTTTCATGAATGGGTGTTAGGTTTTATCAAATGCTTTTCTTGCACCTATTGAGATCATCATGTGGTTTTTGTCCTTTAAGCCGTTAATATGTATATAATACTAATTGATTTTCAAGATGTTGACCTAACATTGGATTCCTGGGATAAATCTCACTTAGTAATGGTGTGTAATCCTTTTTATGTTGCTGGATGGTTTGCTGATTTTTTAAGAGTAGTTTTTACATCTGTGTTCACTAGAGAGCTATTTTCTGTAGTTCTCTTTTCTTGTGATGGCTTTGGCCTTTGATACTGGCCTTATAGAATGAGTGAAGTGTTTCCTACTTATTTCTCTAAGAGTTTGTGAAGAATTAGTATTATTTTTAAAAATATTTGATACAATTCACCAGTGAAGCCATCTGGGCCTGTTATTAGAAGGATGATTTTTAATTTCTAATTCAATTTTTTCACTTGCCTGGAGGCTTCCTGAAGGTGGGTACCCACTTCTCTTAGAAGGTTGGATTCTTGTGGTTAGGGCTATTCTTGCACCATTAACAGAGATTGATATTACCAGAGTGGGCCTGGTCTGTGCCCTTACAAGCCCCTCACTTTCCCTCTCTCCCTTGTCTGAAGATGCTCACCTCTTCTTGTCTCAGAGATCATGATCATCTCTTCTCTCCACTTTGGTACTGCCCACTTCCACCTCTTTCTAACTTCCAAATATAAAGAGGCCTCGGAGCTCAGAGTGAGCTCTCCCTAGCTGATATTGCCCTTTCCCATATGTGAGGAAGGCATCTGGAGTCTTATCTCTGGGCCAGCACAGACTCACATATGCACTTGGATATGTCCCAGTATGACCATGTCCAAAGTGGAACCTCAAACCTGGTCAGCCCTTAGTTTTCCCCATCCTCATAGAGTATCTCTCATCTTCCCAGTGGTTTAGTCAGGAACCCAGTGCTGGGTTTTAGAGGGGGGAAGGGATGAAAGTTACTCATCATCATCATCTCCATCAGCTAAGCCATGACCTAGTTCTGTTGACTCTATTTCCAATCCAATTCTATCCTCTGCTTCCATCCTAGTCCACACTGTCAGCATATCCCTTAGAACCTGGATCACTACAGTGGCCTCCTAAGTGGTGTCCCTGCTTCCACCCTTGTGCCCCCACTTCCACCCTTGTGCACTCTGCAGTCTATAGGCAGCAGAGCAGCCAGAGTGAAATTGTAAAGTTATAAACCAAAATTGTGTCACTCTCCTGTTCATACCCCTCCAGTGGCTCTCCAGGGCTTCAGGGCCTGTTCTCTTCTTGGGATGGTTTGGGGAGAAGTTCAGACACAGTTGCCTTAGCAGATAAGATGTGTGGCCCCCTCCATCCCAAACAGAGCTCTCCTTGGTTCTTTTTTTTTTTTTAATTTATTTGTTTTTGACTGCATTGGGTCTTTGTTGCTGTGCGCGGGCTTTCTCTAGTTGCGGCAAGTGGGGGCTTCTCTTGTTGTGGAGCACGGGCTCTAGGTGCACGGACTTCAGTAGTTGTGGCTCGCAGGATCTAGAGTGCAGGCTCAGTAGTTGCGGTGCACTGACTTAGTTGCTCTGTGACATGTGGGATCCTCCCGGACCAGGGCTCGAACCCGTGTCCCTGGCACTGGCAGGTGGATTCTCAACCACTGCGCCACCAGGGAAGTCTCTCCTTGGTTCTTTATAGAGCATTGCATATCAGGTCTTGTCAGATCCTCCCAACAGCCTGGTTGAAGAGATAGCAGGGATATCCCCATTTTATACATGTGCAAATAAAGGCTGAGTGGGGAGGAGACCTACTCAAGGACACTCAATAAGTGGTAGAGAAAATAGATAAAACAGATAACAAATTGTGATACATCCATACTTGGCAATAAAAGGAATGACTGATGTATTGATACAACATGAATGAATCTCAAAATAATGATGCTTAGTGAAAGAGCCAGACAAAAAAGGAGTATATGCTGTATGCTCTGTCTTGGTCTGTTCAGGCTGCTGTAACAAAATACCAAAGAATGGGCTTCCCTGGTGGCGCGGTGGTTGAGAGTCCGCCTGCCGATGCAGGGGACATGGGTTCGTGCCCCGGTCTGGGAAGATCCCACATGCCGTGGAGCTGCTGGGCCCGTGAGCCATGGCCGCTGAGCCTGCGCGTCCGGAGCCTGTGCTCCACAACGGGAGAGACCACAACAGTGAGAGGCCCGCATACTGCAAAAAAAAAAAAAAAAAAAAACCAAAGACTAGGTGGCTTATAAACAACAGAAATTTATTTCTCACAGTTCTGGAGGATGGGAAGTCCAAGATCAAGGGACCAGCAGATTCACTGTCTAGTGAGGTCCTGCTTCCTGGTTCACAAAGAGCTGTCTTTTTGCTGTGTGTCCTCACATGATGGGCATGGCAAGGGAGCTCTCCGTAGTCTCTTTTATAAGGACACTGATCCCATTCGTGAGGGCTGTGCCCTTATGACCTAATCACCTCCCAAACGCCCTCCCCTCCTTACTTTAGAGGTTAGGATTTCAACATGTGAATTTTGAGGGAACAAAAACCTCCATTCTATAGCAGATTCCATTTATATAAAACTCTGGAAAATGCAAACTAATCTGTAGCAGCAGAAAGTAGATCACAGGTTGCCTGAGGACAGCAGGATTGGTGAGGAGGGTATTGGGGAGGGGTCAGGGGATATAAAGGAGTATGAGGAAACTTTGGGGGATGGTGGATATGTGCACTGTCTGTGGTGATGGTTTCACAGATGTATACTATGTCAGACTTACCAAAATGTATACTTTGAATATGTGCAAGTTATTGTATGTCAATTATAGTTCAATAAAGCTGTTAAAAAAAAAAAAAAAGTCGGACACTGATTTTCCACTGTGGCTTCTGAGTCCCCAAGGTCTGCTGTCTCCTCTGGGGCTCCAGATCCTGGGGTGCAGTTCAGGCCGAGATGGTAAGGCGACCTGTGGACTCCAAGGGCATTGTGGTCTCCATCATGTGGGGACAACCCCAGCTTAGCAGCTCCTTTGCTGGAGTCAGGTGTGTCCTCCATGTGGGTTAACTTCAGAATCCTGCTTTTGTCTTTTGACACACTTTCCTCAATGTTACATGGGCTTCAAGATTATCACAGTTTTGAAATGTTTAATTCCTTTATGCATATGCTCACCTCATACATACCCCTCCTATTTCATATAAATGCAGAAGTGTTCCTCATAGTCATCCTTGCTAAAGTGCAGCTCCCACTTTTTTCTTTTCCTTTTTTGCTGACTCCACCCTTCATTCTCCTACCTCTTGTATCAGTAGCTTCCCCACGATAACCCATGTTAATACCCTGGGGTATTTTCTTCTCTATTTTCGCTACACCAATATAAAGCATCTGTATGTATCTGCAGGTCCATATTTGGGAGTTTCTGTTTTACAGAAGATGGATTCCATTGTACATAATTTTTGGAGCCTTCTTTTCCCCACACCTTCTGCTGAAGCTCTAATCCATTTTTAAAGGCTGTGTCATGTCCCAGGGTGTATATGTCCCATCATTTATTCAGTCATTTCTCAGCTGGTGGTTTCTTTGTTTCCATATGTTGGCCATTGGGTTTTCTTGAAAGATGTTATTTTATTTTTTTACACGTGAGTCTTTAATCCAGCTAGAATTTTTAGCAGATACTGTATTTTTCCCTCCAGATGATGAACCAGTTAGGCCTGCCTCATTTATTAAAAAATCCACCCTTTCCCCAGTGAATTGAACTGCCAGTTTAGAACTTACTGCCTATGTTTTCTTCTAGGAGTTTTATGGTTTCAAGTCTTCCATTTAAGTATTTAATCCATTTTGAGTTTATTTTTGTGTATGGTGTGGAAAGTTGTCTAGTTCAGTTGTTTTGCAGGTAGCTGTCCAGTTTTCCCAGCACCATTTATTGAAGAAGCTGTCTTTTCCCCATTGTATATTCTTACCTCTTTTGTCATAGATTAATTAACCAAATAAGTGTGGGTTCATTTCTGGGATCTCTGTTCTGTTCCATTGGTCTATATGTCTGTTTTTATGCCAGTACCATACAGTTTTGATTACTGTAGCTCTGTTATATAGTTCAAAATGTGTGATACCTTCAGCTTTATTCTTCTTTCTCAAGACTGTTTTGGCTATTTGGGGCCCTTCGTGTTTCCATACAAATTTTAGAATCATTTGTTCTAGTTCTGTGAAAAACGCCCTTGGTATTTTGATAGGGATTGCATTGAATCTGTAGATTGCCTTGGGTATGTTCATTTTAACAATATTAATTCTTCTAATCCATGAGCATGATATAATATTATTTTTGATGCAATTGTAAATGGGATTGTTTTCTTAACTTCTCTTTCTGATAGTTCACTGTTAGTGTATAGAAATGCAACAGATTACTGTATATTAATTCTGTACCCTGCACTTTACTGAAATCAGTTATTAGTTCTAATAGTTTTTTGGTGGCATCTTCAGGATTTTCTATATGAAGTACAGAAAATGTTGTCATCTGCATACA